>NC_083282.1:2305706-3505706 GCF_963506605.1 Zootoca vivipara | reverse complement strand
TTTGTGTTCCTTGGTGAGATTTCTAGACAATTCCTAGAATGAGCACAGGGAAATAATGTCATTAGCACAGAGAGCAGTGTTCCACACATTAGGCTATAGTTTGTGGGATAAAAAGTGTTAGAGGACCAATGGCTGCTGCCAGGGGCTTCCTTCCCCCACCATTCCAGCTCTGCCTTCCGTGGCCAATTGCCCTGGACGGGCTGAAAGCCAGACCAGCCCCACTCAACAGCCAGAGGAAGAAGAGACAAGGAAACATTGCACTCACATCCATACCCCATCCACCACCCTTTTAAATACAATTAAACACATTGGATATCTGTGGAAGCTTCTCAGAATCTCTGGGATGGAGCAGGACAGAAACCAACAGAAATAGTTAGTACCTTCAATAGCGAAATATACTTTGTGGGCTCCACGGCTCCCAGGCCAGGCTATGCCCCACAGAGGGCTCCCCCGTGACAAGCAGCTGCAGAGCAGGTGTGGGAGACAGGAACTCTCAGCTATTACAGGAACAAGGGAGTCCTTCTAGGTCAATAAGTGGTAACCCAACTCCCAGAGAGACAGCTGAAAATGATGGGCCTCCCCACTCTTCTACCACTCCGCCCCCAGTCAGGCCCACATCAGTAGCAGCTACCTCTTGTTTCCAAGAGGGCTCATGGAAAAGATTTCGAGGATTCTTGGCTTCACTGATGTGAATTCAATTAACTTGAATTGCCCCCATGATGCAGTTGGTGTAAGTGTGGTGCCTCCACGCACAACCCAGCATTTCCCAGGTGAAAACAGAAGCTCTCCTGCACATTATCCAACCAAGGATAACTGAGGCCTGAGCCTCAAAAAGTTGTTGAGCTTTTCTAGGGGAACTGCCTGATACGGTAGCTGCCAAGCCAGAGCCAGAGCCTGAACCAGAGCTGCCCACACAAAAGGAAAGACCAAAATCTAGGACATTTGCTTTAAAATGTAAAATCCCCCCCCCAGATAGGCATGTAGGACCTACAAAAGAGAACCTGTCCAGGAATTCCCGGACGTATGGCAACCCTCATTATTGGCATCCATCTGTCTTGAAGCACAATGATGTGTGCATCTGGGACCAAAGTCAAACTGAAGGAGAATCACAGCACCTGCTGTGGCTGCAAGAGACCAGTTAACTCGCAACTGCTGCCTCCCACATTGTTTTTGCTGAGTTAGCAGCACTGAAGTGACCTCCCTAGAGCAAAAGCCCGGGCAGTGTGTATGGAGGTCCTGGGCTGCCCAGACAACAAAACAGAAACCATGTTTCCATACGGCTCAAGGTTCTTCTCTGCCTGCTGCCACGGTCATTTACTCCTTGGTGACCTGCATGGGGCCATAAGTGCTGGAGCACAGATGCAACAAATGATGATGCCTTGGCTCCCTGCTTTAAGAGCTAACTCCTAAAGACCTACGGATGGATGTTGGTCTCTTTTGCCATGCAGGGAAGCAAAGCACTTTGGAACAGGGAAGGAGGGTAGTTTGTAGGCAACTCAGTCGGTTTCCCCATCTAGTTGCATCTAGCCTGGACTTAAGGTAGAGATCTAAGTTATTTATTTTATCATAGAATCATAGAATTGTAGACTGGAGCCTCAATCCAGTAACCTGTAGCCTTTCTTGATATACGTGAAGATGTTTTATGACTCTTTGTTTGCTGTGTTTGAACTACTATATAAGCCTTTGTTCTGAAGTGCCTTAGGGCAGACCTTCTCAACTGGCCGTTGAGTGGAGTGAGCTCTGTCCTATTGTAATAGCTATAATAAATGCTGGGTCCCTAAATCCTGATGCTGGACTTGAAAAATAGTTTCTGTGGTTTATTCAAAAGGTGGTTGTTCCTCACCTGGGTAATGAACAAGGTGATGTAGAGGGGAATTCTTACCACACAATGTGTTGTTTATGAGAAATAGTCTCATAAGCACAGATTGTGGCAGCAGACTGAGGGATTCTTGCTTTCTTACACCCCTTGAGAATGGAACTCTTCACACAGAGAAACTGAGCAAGGTGGAAGCTAAAACATTCGGCTATAAGAATTCAAAGGTTCTGCTTCATTAGTCACTAGGTAAAGGTAAAGGGACCCCTGACCATTAGGTCCAGTCGTGACCGACTCTGGGGTTGCGCGCTCATCTCGCATTATTGGCTGAGGGAGCCGGCGTATAGCTTCCAGGTCATGTGGCCAGCATGACAAAGCCGCTTCTGGCAAACCAGAGCAGCACATGGAAACGCCGTTTACCTTCCCGCTGTAGCGGTTCCTATTTATCTACTTGCATTTTGATGTGCTTTCAAACTGCTAGGTTGGCAGGAGCTGGGACCAAGCAACGGGAGCTCACCCCGTCACAGGGATTCGAACCGCCGACCTTCTGATCAGCAAGCCCTAGGCTCAGTGGTTTGCCCACAGCGCCACCCAGGTCCCTACTATAGTCAAAAACAAACAAACAGAAGATTAACTGTGCTATATATTTGCAAAGGTGGGCAAGGAAATAACCAGTATAGGTTTTTCTCATTTCTTACTTAGTAAAGCTTGAATCATAGAATTGTAGAGTTGGAAGGGACTATGAGGATCATCTAGTCCAACCCCCTGCAATGCAGGAATCTCAGCTAAATCATCCATGACAGATGGCCACCCAACCTCTGCTTAAAAACCTCCAAGGAAGGAGAGTCCACAACCTCCCAAGGGAGAACATTCCACTCCATGTCCTTATCATCTATATTCTACAGTTCAGTTGTGGCAAATTAATAGGTTCTGACTGACTTGAGGTTCTGTCATCTGCCTACAACGATAATTTAACTTCCTGCACCTCATGTTTTATCCCTCTTATTATTACTTCACATTGCTGCTGTTAAGTTCTTAATGGAGATGACAAACAGCGTTAAGGTGAGGGGACAACCTGATGTTCTACTCTCCAGCCAAGCATCTTCTGATGAATCTCCATTAATTAACATTTGGGGGCCAAAAGAGCACATCAGAAGACACAGAAGAGATCTGAACCATCCAGCAGATACATACAGCAGCAAGTGAAGCTCTGAGTATCTGGGTCTCAACTTTAAAGGTCATAGTCAGAACTCTACACCAGCAAACATACTACAAGCCACATGATCCTAACAAGCAGCTCAGGTTATTTCTCTGGTTACTGAAGTTTCTGCACACTTTTCATGGGCATCCCCATATAAGAGGGCATTGCTATAGTCTAATCCAGATGCAACTTGGGCCACAACTGTACCATACATTTAAAACACTATTATACAACATTAACTGTCATGAATTCTCCCAAAGAATCCTGGCAGCTTTAGTTAAGGGTGCTGAAAGTTTTTGGAAACCCCCTATTCCCCTCACAGAGCTACAATTTCAGAACCATTTAACTATCAATCCCTCTTCCCAGAAAAAAAATAAAATCATAGCTCTGTGCAGGGAACAGGGACCGCCTAACAACTCTCGGCACTCTTAACAAACTGCAGTCCCCAAGATTCGGTAAAGTGGAATAATGGCACCTTTTCTGCAGACAGAGGGCACATCGTTATGCAACAGGTTGTAGGTAAGTGGCATATTGCCACCATTTCTCCCGACTAAAGCATTACAAGGATAAGTTAGACAGGCAAAATTTATGGGCTTGTATTATTTCTGCATGTCGAGCAAGAGGCTTAGAGTAAAGGGATGGAAATGCTGGGTGCCTACAAAATCTCATTTCACAACAGAATGTTCCCAAAATTGCTGTGGGACTCAGTATTGTAGAACACTGATCTGCAACTTAGCAGCTTCTACCAGAAGGCTTGTTCCTCTCTTGGGGCTGTCATGATGTTGTCTAGGGCGGCCATCTTACCTCTTCCAGTTTCTCCACTCGGCCAACCAGCTTCGTTGTGACAGAGTGCAGCTTGAGCAAGTCTAAGCCATAGAAAGCACCTTCTAGTAGATCGATGACAGCTGCCAGCTGAAAACACATAATCATGGAACAGTTATGTCACTGTCTCCCCTCATACTTGCTTGCCTGAAAGTAACACAATTTATGTGCTATTTGGATGAACCCTTTGAACAACTCAGCTGTGAAGCTCAATAGGCAAGTTAACTATCTCTCAGCCAAACCTCCCCTATAGGCCTGTTATGAAGATTGTTTTGTACACTGAAAGACACAAGAGAAAGAATATCACATTTATTTCATAGTCCTCAACAGCATTATTTGGTGTGTGTGTGTGTGTGTGTGGTGTGTGTGTGTTGCACTATAGGGTCCTGGTTGGGAAAGGACCAAAGTTTATTGGTTCTGAAATGAAAATATTAATGGCCATACATAGTGGTATCCTGAGAATATATGCAAAAAGGTTTTTTCATAATCATCATGCCTATATATACTGTCATCAATGTACTTGCCATCATAAGCAAAAAAGACAAGGTTCGGGTAATAAGAAGCTTACATTCTAAATTAAATGAAAAACAGCCAAAGTCAGGAGCCCTTTCAGGAGCCTGATAGCTTATTCTGAGAGTGGGAAAGACCACAAGTTCACTACATGATCAAACCCAGAATTTGGGTTTCTCTGTCACATGATTGGCTGTATCAAATGCTTAGCAAATCAAAAGAAAGGAAATGTTCTGCCCTGCAACCCTGCATTTTGGTCTTTGAAGCGTACACCTAAGAGTCATTCTTCAAATGCATTTGGCGGCAACAACAGCAGAGCCGTAGTCTCCACTTATATTTTGCTGAACGAAATACAAATTGTAATTACATAAATAATTCTGTAATTTTTAAAATTAAAAGATATACACGGCACCCTTTCTACTTTACGTTTCTGATCTACCCTTTTATGTGGCTGATGTTGTTTGATTGTGTTTCTGTACTTAATCAATTCATAGCTTTTTCAAACTGTCCAGAGGCCCGTGTTGATGAGTGGTCATAGAGAAATAATGCTTCCCAGGAATTTAAATTCTTACAGCACTTGCTCAATCTGCCCTCATTTATTTAATATCATTCATTTACACCAGGGTATTTTGTTTTTCATTATTCCCCAATATCTTAGTTTTATACTTGTTTGTTTCTAGGTCCAATCTATTTCCTTTGCATTAATTTTAATGTCCAAGGCTACTACTTTACCAACTGTGATCTATAATTATGCTAAATCAGTACAGCAGAAAGTGTGCACTCTTGATGGAACCCTTTTTAAACACACGGAACACATTTTGATACTGAATTTTGTTCAGGAGAATTTACTCCATTTACAGCTGCCTGGCTTCTGTTTTCTGCTGTCCTCATAGTCTGTTCCTATCTTCTGCAATATTTTATTCCAGACAAGGCCATGGGTAGTTTCACCCGTAAATTGATGCTACAGTTAAGTGTTCTTTGAATTTTCTCACTTTCTCTCTATCAGTATCCAGATTGCAACCATCGGTACTCCTCTTCCACATCTGTGCTACTATAGGAAATTCACTGTTCTGATGGAAAATATTAAATTGGAACTGACCCTGCAATAGCAGCTGTTGTTTTTCAAAAAATGAAACTAATTGGTATCTGTCAGGGGGACTCCTTACAGGGAGCCTCCCCCAGACATCCTGACCAGCACTTCGCCCACCAATAGCGTCAGGAGGGAGTGGTATGGAGGGAGGGCTACAAGATGCTACTGAGCCCCTGCACTGACTCAGACGGCCAGTAGAGGAAGGAAGGCTCAACCAGGGCCGGCCCTAAGGCAAGGCTGGGTGGCGCAAGGCGCCAGGGTGCCGGGGCGCCAGGGGGCGCTGCGCTGTGCCTGCGGCAGCCGCTTCAGCCAAGGAGGCGGAGGCAGACCACAGCTGGCAACGTCCCCACCTGTCAGGCCGACCCCTCTGACGGCCCTCTGCGCCTGGCCCTGCCCGGCGGAGCGTGAGTCCAGCGTTGCCGTTGCTGGTCCTACTTGCGGCGGGCGAGAAGCAGAAGGCACAGTGTTGCATTGTCGGGGGGGAGCGGCGCCTTGGCGGTATGTGAGGCACAGTTGCTAAAATGAAGCACACGCATGCGCACATGCGCCCCCAAGGCAATGCGTGGCTCTGGAACGTCTTTACTCGGGAGTAGCCGCAACAATCTCCTGACAGTATCTTTTAATCTAAGCCCAATCCAAAAAAGAAGAAGTTGTTAAGCAAATCCGAGATGATGAATTGCTTCAAATTATGCTTGGCACAAGAAGGTTCTGGATGCCCTAGTTCTGAGCATTCCCAGCTTGAGTTCTAGAGCCAAGCATGTTTGCATAACCCTCTTCAGGGAACTTAGCCATATGGAACGTGACAGTTCCTGGATGACAAGGAATCTGGCAGCAATTCCCTAGAAACTTCACAGAAGGGGGCCATGAGCAATGGAGGCAGGCTTGAGACACAGCACTGTAGCAGAGGCTGGTGCTCTCAGGCACAATACAACCGCCTGTCTCACAACTGCCAACACGTTAACATGAATCTGAACACGTGAAGCTGCCTTATGGAGTCAAGGCACTGGTCCATCTGTCCCAGAATGCTCTACTCAAGCTGGCAGTAGCCGTTCCAAAAACTCAGGGACAGCTATTTTCCAAAACTGTGGCCAGAGATAGCTTTAACTGGATAATTTCAGAGACTGAACTTGAGACCCTCTGCTCCCAAAACATATGATCTGACACTCAGCCAGCTAGAATTTGTTAGTTAACTTCCCTTCCAGAAGATTGCTGGCCCTTTTTTAAAAAGGACTGAAGACATTCGTGGAGAGGAATCATGGCTATTTGGAATGGGAGCTGAATTGGGCCTTTGTGCTCAAAGGCAGTGCCATAAACCATGAAAAGCAGGTGCTGAGGGCCAAGAAGAGGGGAAGGCCATCATCCCTGCTCTGCATCCTGCTTCTGAACTTCCAGAGGCGTCTGGGTGGCCCCTGCTGCAAACAGAATGCTGGGTCTGATGAGCCTGGGTCTGCTCTAGCAAACAAACTTTTATGTGCCACCAAGACACAAAGTGTAAAAGCAAGCTCATCCTTGAGTATTTCATGTCACAAAGACTTCCCGCCAGCTGCCTGAATTGGGATGCTGCCAAGCAAAGCTTGGTCCAAATTGTAGCAGCTTTCAAACATTTGCAATATTCCTCATTAGGCTGAGGTCATCCATTCATGTGCAAAGTCTTGCTGCCACCTTGCTGCTCAGAGAACAAAGGAGGTGTTGCTGGTCAGACAGTCCATTCCATCAGACAGTTCATTTGAACTTGCCCAGGCAGGAGAGAGCTGGAGGCTCACGTTTCATGTCTTTCAGGGTTGCGAGAACAAACCTAAAACAACTGTCTCCAGTTACATTTTGGACTGCCAAAAAAAAAAAAAAAAGCCTTGTAAAGCAGAAAATAAGGAAAGTCGACAATTACCAGAACAAGCACATGAAGCTGGCGGCTTCCTGGTATGTGCCTTTTTCCACAGAAGCACAACCCCAAATGAGTGTGGGAAGCCACTCGGAGGACAGCGCATGCTGGCCCCGAGGGAATGAAAGGCAGACTGCGGGAAGGAAAGCAGGAAACTAAGTGGAACCCTTGTGGCCAGAGGCTGTCTCTATGTCTCCAAGCACCAGATGTGTACAGTAACACACACACACACACACACACACACACACAAAATCCCCATGGGCTTGTCGCTGCCATCATGCTGCCCTTGCAAGTTTTCCATAGACATCTGGTTGGCCCCCATTGCAAAGAGGACTGTTGGTCTGAGCTTGCAAGACCAGGCCCATCTTTAGCATGTAGCCCTATGCAGAATTATAACTGTTGGGATATGCACACAAAATGGAGACTAATTTGAAAGAAAGAGCTTTGGAATGCCACAAATTGGCAAAACCAAAGCCAGAATTGTGTTCTGGGTTGTTGTTGTTTTTTAAAAAGTTTTATTTCCAGCTGGGAAGGGAAGTGCATACGGAGAATGAGTCTGATTTTTCAGGAACATTCTTCTCTTCCTTTGCCCCCTGCAGCTCATCGCAGATCTGCCACAGCTACCACGTACTGCCACGTACACAACGTCGCTCAGCAGTATCACTTTCCACAAAGAATAAGTATAAAATGTGTAGCATTCCCTATGCGTTGCTATAGGGAAAGCATGAATATCATTAGTTGTGTTTTGCTGAAACTTTTCACAGCTGGCAAAGCAGAAATGTTCATAAAGCAAAATGGACATTCACACAAAACTAAGCAAGACTCATTGACACTACTCATAATTTATAAAGTGCTTTCTGAGTATTCAAAGCGTTCCACACTTTGAAATCTGTCACATTTATGTTACCCGTAACTGTTACCCAATTACAAGTGTGTGGATCATAGAATCATAAAGTTGGAAGGGACCCAAGGGTCATCTAGTCCAGCCCCCTACAATAAAGGAATTTCAAGTAAAGCATCCATGATAGATGGCCATCCAACCTCTGCTTAAAATCCTCCAAGGAAGGAGAGTCCACCACCTCTTGTGGGAATCTGTTCCACTGCTGAACAGCTCTTAATGTTTAGTTGGAAGTTCTTAATGTTTAGTTGGAATCTTCCGATACACTGAAACAGAAGTCACCAGACCCTTATATAACAGTCATCAACAGGTTTACCATTCCCATTGAGTCAATCCCCCATCTCCTACTGCCCTTCTGAGTAATACCCCTCCCCACCCTCCCACTCTGTATAAGGGTCTGGTGACTTCTGTTTCAGTGTATCGGAAGAAGTGTGCGTGCACACGAAAGCTTATACCCGGAACAAACTTAGTTGGACTCTAAGGTGCTACTGGGCAATTTATTTATTTATTTCGACTTCATCAGACCAACACGGCTACCTCCTTCCCTCAGTCTAGGAGCAAAGAGGCAAGTTGCTGGCCAGAAGTCTTCAGAGGAGGGAGTTGCTTTCAGGGAGGGATGAGGAACCTGTGCTCCTTCCAATGTTGTTAGCCTGCATCCCCAATCATCCCTGACCGCTGGCCATGTAGCCGCTGCTGATGGGAAGTGGAGTCCAACTATATCCAGGCCACCATTGGCTTCTCACCCCTGTTTCTTAAGAACATGCTGAATGCTTGGCTTTGAGGGGCTGCTGTTTTATACACTAGCATTTTATGGTTGTCTGCCTGCTTCCCTGCCCCTCAAACCTGGTACGTTTTTAGGTATCATGTTCGTTTTCAAAAAAAAGTCAGGAGTCTACAGATTTATCTCCTAAAAAGGAATACCAATAGGGCTGCCTATTGCTTGGGAATGAGAAATCACAGTTGCTGTGTGTGTGTGTGTGTGTGTGTGTGTGTGTGTGTGTGTGTGTCAAATACCTTGAAGTCCTTGCCGTCTGCTTCTTGCAGTTTCTTCAGCCTGAAATCCCCCTCGCAAGGGTTCAGAGCAGATGGAGGGGCTACACACGAACATTTGCATTCCGGTCCGGAAGTGATCGTTTCCACCGTGTAAAAATCCTCCGGTTTGGAAGCTCCTTCGTTAATCCTCTGGCAAGCGCCTCTGCCCAAGGGCTTCACCACACACTTGCACTGGCAGTCTCTGCCTTCCGACACGGCCTTCACCTTGTCATAGTCCCCTAACAACTAATAAAGGGAAAGGAGGGAAAATAACAAGCTGGTCAGTTTGTTCTGAAAGTAGAATTTCCCTCCCCTTCTCTCCCTCCACCCTCCTTGCTTTACTGTATGTTTGTTCTTGCGGAGTGTTTGGGAGAGGCTCAGACATCCTGAAACCTTGAAGAAATAGGTCGCTGGTTTAAAATATTGCTGACTCTCACCATTTTCTGCTCCTTGATTATCTGGGAAAGTAATTTTCTTCCACCACCCAAAAAACCCCAAACCCCAAACTAGTCAACTTCGCCGATGAACTTTGCGCTCTCTCGGGTTTGGGGAAATTAAAAGGCTGTATGTAGTTCTCAAACCATGCATTCCAGGGTGAGCTCATTTAAATTTAACAGGCCCAGTCCCTCAAGACATTCTCTTCCTTGAGCCTTACTGAAGTGAGCAGGAGTTATGCAAGAACTGTTCTCTTTGCACCTCTCATTTATTTCAGGTTGGCTTGTGCAGGAGAATAGTCCCAGTGGGAACTGGATATGCTCCAGAAGGAATGCAGCCAAAGGAAAGGAAAACCGTCATGGTCTGCTTGAAATAAAGTCAGAGTCAATCCCTCAGCAAGACCATCTTCTCTTGCAGGACGATTGTCCAGCAGGTGTGTATCGGCTTCTGAAGAGCAGCACCTCCTCTTCCCCCCCCCCCCCGCGTTTTGGAGCAGAACAGGTGCATCCCACGCAGCCAAAGCAAATGTCCAACAACTGCAGATGCAACCCAGAGAATTCCCTTTAGGGATCAGACACAAAACTGAAGAACAGAATAAAAATAGCCTGAATAAAAATGTGCTAGTATGTGCTGAGACTTTCCAAGGGTGGAGAACTTCATTCAGAAGAGCCGTTTGGAGAGACACATCTAAGGGCTACTCCACACACTACTCAGCAGCAAACCTTTCCGCACTCTCTTGATCTCCTGCCCTCGGGCAGAAGATATAGAAGCATGATTGGTCGCACCAACAGGGTAAAGAACAGCTTCTATCCATGGGTAGAAGCCAATCAGTCATCCATTAGGCTGCTGAATGAAAAGATCACAACAGGGCAACTGACTTTCGGATTTGGTGGGTGTGCATCCGTAAACGAGGGGAATTAAGACTAAGAGAGCTGAGTGGGGGGGGGTGCTCATGTAATCTCACTGTATACAAGTTGTTCAAGTGACAATAAAGTATTTCAACTAAACCCAAGTCTGCCACTGAAGATACATTTATTTAAAAGACAAAAGGTAAAGGTAAAGGGGCCCCTGACCATCAGGTCCAGTCGTGTCCGACTCTGGGGTTGCGGTGCTCATCTCGCTCTATAGGCCGAGGGAGCCGGCGTTTGTCCACAGACAGCTTCCGGGTCATGTGGCCAGCATGACAAAGCTGCTTCTGGCGAACCAGAGCAGCACACAGAAACGCCGTTTACCTTCCCGCCAGAACGGTCCCTATTTATCTACTTGCACTTTGATGTGCTTTCGAACTGCTAGGTGGGCAGGAGCTGGGACCGAGCAACGGGAGCTCAGTCCGTCGCAGGAATTCGAACCGCCGACCATCTGATCAGCAAGCCCTAGACTCTGTGGTTTAACCCACAGCGCCACCTGGGTCCCCCCCCAAAAAAAAGACAAAAGGGAGTGACAAAAGAATATATACAACCTTAAATCCAATCAGTCATCAAAATTGGGTATACCCGATTTGACAAAGATGGTAAAACTTCTCCCGATGAGGCATGAGGTGTGTGTTTGCCACATTCACACTTTGCATTCAGATGGTTCAGGGTCAGTTTAGACATCATGCTAAAGAATGATGCGAGCTTCCAAACATAATAGAGGCCAACCAGGGGTCAGAGCTGCTTGTCTGCTTTGATTCTCCAGATCCTCGGCACCACAGTGGAGTGCCCTCCGAAGGCAGAGCAGCGGTTGTAAACTATGGTTTGTCAGGTCAGACATGACACTAAACCAGGGAGGGGGATGATCAATGTGGTTTCCCCCACCCTTCCCTGATGTTGCTGGACTACCACTGCTGTCATCCCTGACCCTTGGATGTGCTGGGTGAGGCCGATGGGAGCTGCAGTCCAAAACATTTGGAGATCACATGATGGCACCCCTGCGCTCAGCCGTACTCAGGCTTCCTTAACAATGATTCAGTATGACATCTGAAACAGAGCACCGGCCAGACTGTTTGTCAGCAGTGATGGATAAAAAAGGTTTTGCCACTTTCACTGAGCAGCCAGGGAAGCCCTATGAAGAAAAGTAGACCATTTCAGAATGGTGGTGTTAAATGGTTTGTTATCTGAAAGGCACACTGTAATTGCTCTTCCTCAGTTTCTGCGTCTATTTTACACTGTCTGAGCTTTCTTTTACTATCACAGTCCCTTTCTGAGTTTGCCTCTATCTCACTAGCAGCAGGGCAGAGAGAGGACTCCTGCATGTGAAAGCTATGCTATATATTCCCCCATCTATCAACATGATTTGTGTGTTTCAAAATTAGTAATTAGGCCGCCATCATTTCAAAGCACTCCTTTTTTAAAACTATCCGTAACTAAATTTAGCCTCTTTATAGCTGGTCAGTTTCTTCCTTTTCATAGAATGTAAGCTTCCTTGGTCCTTTAACAATGGAAGCTGATCCAATCAAATAGGCCCAATTTGCTTGCTTCGTTATCCAGCTATACTATTCTGGCAATGTATTCATTTTGGCTGGGCTTGCATTTGGCACATCTCTGATGCAAATAAAGCACTCTTTTTTGTAAAAAGGAAACTATAGTAAACCCCACGACGGCCTGAGTTCATTCAACCACAGAGTAAATTAATTTAGAAGCAGACTTTAATCTAAGTAAAAATAACTGTTTCTATTTCTAATAGAGAGCCAAAAGCACAGCCAGTCCAGCCATAAAGAGCTCCTGTTCAATCATACCAATTTATGGCTAATTTTTACAACTGTTGGAACCTATGGCAGCAGCTGTCACTTTTAGCTGACTTTAGCCACAGGTGAAAACCAACACAGCGCTGATTGAAAAGTGCCCCTGTTGCCACAGGCTCACAGAGTCATAGGAATAAACATGCAACTACTCTTGCAGCGCAATCCTGGAAATATCTGCTCAGGAGAAAGTCCCATGTTAAACCTACCGGGACTTTATAAATGACTTGGATGATGGAATTGAGTTTCTCTTCCAAGTGCTGCCACTTATGATTACACCCAAACAATTTAAAAATTGGCAGTGCTCAATAAACAAGTTTATTTCACAAAAGGGAAGAAAAGCATGAATAGGCTCCAGAATTATATATGGAAGTGTCAAAAAAGGTGGTCTCAGAATCCCACATCTCCAAACTCATTACAATGCCTTCTAATTAAAGTATTTGATGCCACTGATCCATGGGCAAAAAGGTAAACCCTAGGTAGATATTGGAATTTCAGATCCTGTATATAGAGCATACAAAGGACCCAGGTGGCGCTGTGGGTTAAACCACAGAGCCTAGGGCTTGCTGATCAGAAGGGTCAGCGGTTCGAATCCCTGTGACGGGGTGAGCTCCCATTGCTTGGTCCCAGCTCCTGCCAACCTAGCAGTTCGAAAGCACGTCAAAGTGCAAGTAGATAAATAGGTACCACTCCAAGCGGGAAGGTAATCGGCGTTTCCGTGCGCTGCTCTGGTTTGCCAGAAGCGGCTTAGTCATGCTGGCCACATGACCTGGAAGATGTACACCGGCTCCCTCAGCCAATAATGCGAGATGAGCGCCGCAACCCCAGAGTCGGTCACGACTGGACCTAATGGTCAGGGGTCCCTTTACCTTTACCTATATAGAGCATATCCCTTTCTACCCTCCACACTCACTAAAACACATGCTATTGTGAACTCTTTCCTCCGCACCACAGTAAATGTGTGGATAGCAAAGTTTTAAAAACTGGCTCCCCCAATATCTCCCCTTATTCCTCTTCGCTTTCATCCAGGGCAATGTTTAGACTGGAATGGTTTGGAACAGGTGGGTCTTTATAGATTGAAATATTTCTATGCAAACTGTACCACACACACACAAAAAGAACAATTCATAGCTGCCATACCAAACCTTAAATGGTCATGGTACCACTTCAACCAGCTGTTAAGATTCCTGTTAAACCCAGACATTTCCACTCAAGCAAAGAGGAAACTAACAGCAGTAGAGTATATCTTTGTTAACCTCTCTCCACTCTCTAAGGGCATAGCTTCCTCAATTTATAAAGCTCTAATAATACTAGAATATGGCATCTATTGTTCACAAAAATGCCATGGAAAATGGACATATGTGCATATACCAAATGAAAAATGGATCACTTTGTGGTCTGGGAGACCATTGAAATCAATTTCTGCCAAAATAAGGGAAGCGTATACAATCTATGAGGAAACAGAAAAGCAGCTGAAGGGAGGGAGGGAAGGAAGTCGGCGGAGTAATGTGGTGATATTTTATGTTTTACTAATCAAAAATTAGTATATAAAAAGTATAGTTCAAAAATTATTTTTTAAAAAGGGGAAAAAACCAAAAAAAACTTCTGCATAGGTGGCATTATACACTGCTGAGGCTACCCTGAATATGTAAGGAAGTTACCGTATTTTTCCATGTATAAGACTAGGTTTTATTCATTTAAAAATAATGTCAATTTTTGGGGGGCATCTTATACATGGATACATCTCCCATTTTCTTAAATCAGAGTAACCCAAAATAGTCTTATACAGGGGGGCAACTTATAGACGGAAAAATACGGTAATCCCAATAGTTGTCTTCAGAGAAATAAGCTTGATATAGAAAAAAACAGCTGAAATGTCCCCTGCACCAGAACTGCTTGGACTTCGGATCCTGTCTGCTCATGAGTATCCTAAAGATGACCTCTTAACCTTTCTATGGACTTCTGCCTAGAGATGTGAAGGCCGGGGGGAAACCTGGAAAAATTAGGAAAAAACCGTTTTTTCCCTGAAGCCATGATGAATAAGATAAGGGGTTCAAATATTTTATAAATCATTTTTAAAAAATATGTGTGTTGTTGTTTAGTCATGTCCGACTCTTCGTGACCCCATGGACCAGAGCACACCAGGCACGCCTGTCTTCCACTGCCTCCCACAGTTTGGTCAAACTCATGTTGGTAGCTTCGAGAACACTGTCCAACCATCTCGTCCTCTGTCATCCCCTTCGCCTTGTGCCCTCCATCTTTCCCAACATCAGAGTCTTTTCCAGGGAGTCTTCTCTTCTCATGAGGTGGCCCAAGTATTAGAGCCTCAGCTTCAGGATCTGTCCTTCCAGTGAGCACTCAGGGCTGATTTCCTTCAGAATGGATAGGTTTGATCTTCTTGCAGTCCATGGGACTCTCAAGAGTCTCCTCCAGCACCATAATTCAAAAGCATCCATTCTTCGGCGATCAGCCTTCTTTATGGTCCAGCTCTCACTTCCATACATCACTACTGGGAAAACCATAGCTTCAACTATACAGTGGTACCTCAGTTTATGAACACAATTGGTTCCGGAAGTCTGTTCATAAACTGAAGCGTTCATAAACTGAAGCGAACTTTCCCATTGAAAGTAATGGAAAGTGGATTAATCTGTTCCAGACGGTCCGCGGAGTACTTAAACTGAAGCGTTCATAAACTGAAGGAAACTTTCCCATTGAAAGTAATGGAAAGTGGATTAATCCGTTCCAGGCGGGTCCGCGGAGTACTCAACCTGAAGCGTACTTAACCCGAAGCATGGGTGTAATTGGTTCCGGAAGTCTGTTCATAAACTGAAGCCTTCATAAATTGAAGCGAACTTTCCCATTGAAAGTAATGGAAAGTGAATTAATCCGTTCGAGATGGGTCCGCGGCGTTCGTAAACCAAAAATTTGTAAACCGAGGTGTTCATAAACCGAGGTTCCACTGTACGGACCTTTGTTGGCAAGGTGATGTCTCTGCTTTTTAAGATGAGGTCTAGGTTTGTCATTGCTTTCTTCCCAAGAAGCATGCACCTTCTAATTTCATGACTGCTGTCACCACCTGCAGTGATCATGGAACCCAAGAAAGTAAAATCTCTCACTGCCTCCATTTCTTCCCCTTCTATATGCCAGGAGATGATGGGACCAGTGGTACTCCTTCATGGATCACTGCCTTGTCGTGGCGAAGGGGCTTGAATAACTCAGAGGAGCTATGAGCTATGCCATGCAGGGTCACCCAAGATGGACAGGTCATAGTGGAGAGTTTTGACTAAACGTGATTCACCTGGAGAAGGAACTGGCAAGCCACTCCAGTATCCCTGCCAAGAAAACTCCATGGACAAGGACAACAGGCATATAAAAATATGTATGGTATCAGATTATTCTAATTTCTATGAGGAAAAGCAAGTCCTAGGTTACAAACTGAATTCTCCAATGCAAGAACAAGATACATTTCTTCCTTTAGGAGGTGCTGTTGTCACCAGAAAAGAAAAAGGTTTCAGTTTTGTTTTTGCACACGTGTGGTATGCATTGGTTCTGTTCCTCTTCACTAGGCCTCAAAGCACTGGAAGAAAATATAGAGCAGGCACCCCCAAACTCCGGCCCTCCAGATGTTTTGGACTACAATTCCCATCATCCCTGACCACTGGTCCTCTTAGCTAGGGATCATGGGAGTTGTAGGCCAAAACATCTGGAGGGCCGCCGTTTGGGGGTGCCTGATATAGAGCAACAAAAAGAAAGAAAGAAAAAAAAAGAAATGGAAATATTTTAAACATTTAATGCTGTAAAACAGTCTTTAAAAAGTGAAATAAACTAATTTAAGCATATAGTACAGGCATCCCCAAACAGCGGCCCTCCAGATGTTTTGGCCTACAACTCCCATGATCCCTAGCTAACAGGGCCAGTGGTCAGGGAATATGGGAATTGTAGTCCAAAACATCTGGAGGGCCAAAGTTTGGGGATGCCTGATATAGTAGTACTGTAGCTAAAGTGGTTAACAGACCACACACATCAGTGTGAGGAAATACATAAGGTCTCATGGGCAAAACATGGGAGGTGGAGTAAGCATGTTGCATAGCAAACAGTGATGAAAGACAAGTTAAATTTCAGTTCCTGTTTGGATACACTATATTTTTAATATGCTAGTTGTGATAATTTTATGCCCATTAAAATTATCCATAGTTATATTTTATGTTTCTAAAGTAACAGAATGACTTTCAACCTGGAAAAGAAAAAAGAAGTGCTAATATAGCATTTTTTTCAATTTTTCAAAAAAAATATGCGTTTTTTTCCGAGCTTCAAAATTTCCGGAAATTTTACATCTCTACTCCTGCCCATATGGAGATAGCCAGCTGTTGGAAAACCAGTGGTGGGCTGAACATTGATTCTTGGTATAAAAGAGTATGGTCAATAGCACTGGCTGAGGAACTAACATGCCAGGTGAGAGCGGCAAAGGGCAAACACAATCCATATTACTTTTATAACATATGGCAAATGTTTATTGAATACAAATTGTTCAGACTGTGGCAGGAATCCACCCAGCATTCATGGGGAAATGTGGCGTGATCTCTTAGAGGAATCAAATGAAACTTTAACACATGGCAAGTCTGTAATTTTATCAGGAGAGGTTATTTGTTGTTTACTGTTTTAACAATTATTTTCTCAAAATTTATCTTCTGTACCTTGAAAATAAATAAAAACAGTATTAAAAAAATACACCATGTCATTAAAACAACCTGAATGAAAATGCACAATAAAACAATTTTAAAGCAAAGAAGATGATGACGGCAATGTTAACAACTACCTGTTAACAATCCACCCGCCCAAAAAAAAGAAAGAAAAAGAAAGAAGTGCCAACGAACTTTTATACCATCTGTGACAGCAGATGCATTGTATTTTTTGGACCATAACACGCACTTTTTTCCTCATCAAGAGTGAGGGGAATCTCTGTGCATGTTATGAAGCGAATGCCATGGCTCCGGCAGCGGGATCCCTCGGCTGCCACTGCAGTCGGCATCTCAGGGAAGCCTCTGCCGCCAGAGCCATGGCTCCTGCCCGTCCCTCCTCGCTCCTCCCTGCTCACTGCCCCCACACGGCGCGCTCTAGCCGGGAGCGGAAGCGCTGCCATGCAGGGCAAAGCAAAGAGCGAGCGAGCGAGGGAGGGAAGCGTGTCCCTTTAACCCCATCGGGGCTGGGCATGCCCGTGCCGCCGCTGCTGCTTCCCACTTGCCGGCTCCAAAATGGTGGACGTGCTCTTCCAGCTTCGGCGCGTCCACCATTTCGGAGTCGGCGAGTGGGAAGTGGCGGCGGCAGCAGGGACATGCCCAGCCCCGATGGGGTTAAAGGGACATGCTTCCCTCGTTCGCTCTTTGCTGGGCGAGGCACAGCGCCTCTTTCCCAGCGAAAAGCGAGCGAGGTGTCTGCACCACCACCGCCTGCCTCTCATAGTTGGAGAGGCACTGCGCTTGCTCCTATGAGAGGCAGGCGGTGGTGGTGAGAAACGGCAGCTTTCGGGCCGGCCGCCGCCCTCTCAGCTTCCTTGACAGTGGGCGGGGAAGAGAGCTCCCTCCTCCCCGCCCACTGTCAAGGAGGCCGCCGAGAACCTGCGGCTACCAAGTCTGATGGTGTCGGCAGGGGTGGGGGAGGCAGCGGCAGGAGAAGCCCAGTAGCATTGCCTCCTTCACTCGGCCTCCAGCACCCCCTCCCAGCCTTTTAGAGGAGGAAAACCAGAAGAAGAAAAAAAATCTGGTGTTGCTCCTCTAGAAAACTAACTGCGTGTTATGGTCCAGTGTGTGTTATGGTCTGTAAAATACGGTATAGTAGGCTATTTTCAACTTTACACATTTTCCACAGTAAGAGAAAAACTGCATCAAATGTAAAAAAGGCAAGGCAGGGAAGTACTTGAATTCTGATGACAACAACAGTGTGGGTGTGGAAGCAGTCTAGGAAGCAAGTTGTAGCAGATGACTGTAGCATCAGACTGTGCTTCTGTTCCAAGATGTTAGTACAGATGAAAATTAAGGAAATTCACAGCCCATAGGGTATAACATTGCAGTGCTCAACATGGCACACACATGCGCAGATAAAGTGGAAAGATACCTTTGAAGAGAGTTTCTTTAACACAACCTGTTTATGTTAAGGCTATGAATCACTGCACCATCTTAAGCACACTCTCTTTGGAATAAGTCCCATAGAAGCAAATTCCACGGAGTTCAAAGTAAAGATGTTTTTGATTGAGCTGCAGACCCAAAAGCTTCAGCTCAACTGAGTCACAGTTCAGCCTTCAAAAATATGAAAATATGAAGCATATCCATTTCTCAAAGGGACAGGCACTCAAATAAAAAATCCACATACATCCTTCTTTGGAAGAAGAATGGCTCTAATCTGAACTGGTTTGCGGACAAACTAACTTGCAGCAAGTTTGCAGGGTGCTAAATAATGATTTCCATGCCCTTGGAACCAGCACCTGAATACTGCACACATTTATTTCATTTTTAAATTTATCTTTATACAATTCTCAATACTACACAACACACATTGATTTGGAAGCAAACCTCAGGCATTAGGAGGAACTTGCCTCAAAAGAGACCTGTTTTTCAGAGAAAACATCACCTTCCTGAAGTTCTAAGCAAATCCGCGCCTGGGAACTGGGAAGCCTCCCCCAGCCGGCTGCCTCCGCAAATCCAGAAGCCACCCACCTGGGCCGTGCCTGTAGCGGGCACCCTGTTAGTCCCCGTGTCCAGAGAGGCGCTGCTGCCCATCTAAAAGCCGCTCTCCCTGCCTCGGGATCCTTTACAAGGGTGAAGAGGGAAAGGCATTCGCCTCCTCGCTCCTGCAGCTTCTTCGTACCGAGCCAGATCCCTGCTCCATCTAATGCACTCCTGTCTCCTTCAGGAGCGGGAAACAGATGGCCTCCACCAGACCCACCAGCTGCATCCAGCGCAGCCAGAGCCAGGAACGTGGCGATTTGCAGCGCATTAGCGTCTGCACCGCCACGGCTTAATCGCCCCTGGGCTACCCTGACTGGCAGCCGCACTCCAGGGCTCCGCGCAGGAGGGCGCCCAAGCTGAGCACCTTCTGCGCGCGGAGCCAACCGTTCTGCCACGGAGCTGCACCCGGTCACGGGAACTGGGGTTCCCGGGCTGAACCGGTGCGCTTAAGCGCCGCGGTTGCCTAATTCCTCTTGCAAATCCCTTCTTGCTCCGGGTGGGAGGACGCGTTTTTGCGGAGGGCGGGCCGCTTCTCGCTGCGCGGCTCAGGCAGGCAGGCAGGCAGGCAGGCAGGCAGGCAGAAGTCCTGCGGGTGCAGCAGCCGTACCTGCGAGAGGATGTTCTCCTGGTTGTCCGCCTCGTCCTGCAGCGGGGCGCCCGCGGGGGTGGCGCTGGGGGTGGCGCCGGAGGGACCCCAGCACGCAGCCAGCAGCGCCGCCGAGCAGCAGCAGAGCAGCGCCACGGGCCGAGCCATGGAGGGCGCAGCGGCTAGCGGGCGTCGGGGGGCGAGAGGCCGGGCATGGGCGGGCGCAGAGGCGGCGGCGGCGGCGGCGGGGGTCTTGCTGCTGCCCTTCCCGGGTGTGGCAAGCGGAGCTGCACCGGGCGCGCCCGGGATGGCGGCTGCGGGGAAGAGCGCGCCTGACTTCGGCTCCGCTGCCCGTCTGGGGGCGAGGCGGGGCGAGCCGGAGGAGGAGCCTGCCGCCCGCCCCGTCCTCCTCTTCGGCTATTGTGTATTCCGACCCCCCCACCGCCCACCCGGCGGAGTTGCAGCAGAGCCCGCGAAGAGGAAGGCGCCAAGGGGCCGGGGGGGTGTGTGCGCGCCAGGGCCCGGGAGCCCTCCGGGGTTAGACGCCCCAAACCCGCCCGAAGCCCCTCATCCGGAAAGTCTGGCACAAAAAGCCCGAAGGTCTAGGGCCGAAAGGCAGGGTCGACCCCGGTCATGCGAGTCTCGAAGGGGTCCGGATTCCGTGCGTAAGAAAGCCAAGCCAAGGGCGAAGCGTGTCTAAAACGGGAGAGCCGGACTTTTTGTCTGACGGGACTCCAAGGTGCGTAAAAGCTGAACGGCGAACCAGGACTAACCCCGCATTTAACTCCGTGGAACTTATTGCAGGCCCGCAAGCCCAAGGCAGGCAGGGCGAATCCTGGAGAGCTGGATTGCCTCGGATGGAGGAAGCAGGATGACCTGGCCAGGCCAGCACACCTCCGGGGAGCGAGGTCCCGCGGCTCCAGGGGGCGCCGCTCCGGCCCCTTCCATCCCCACGGCTTTTGGCTGTCGAGGCAACAGCCGGAGCCAGGAAGCCTCCATCCGTACTACAGGCTTCGCAGTAACTGACATTTTAAACAGCCCAGACGCCACTTTGGGAGGCACCGCCAGTAAAGAAGCAAGCCAGGGCCGAAACTAGGCTGTCACCCGGGTCAAAGGCCCAGTTTGGCACCCCACCCCGATGTTGTGTGCGTACATACACATACATACATACCGTACAAACACCTCAACCCATTTATTTGTAAAGGGCAAAAAAGTGGGCAATATATTATTTGAATACGAAGGAATCCCAAGAAGTATGAGCTTCCCCTTCTAGTAAAAGCAAATTGTGTTCTAGTAAAAGCAAATTGTGTTCTTCTAGTAAAAGCAAATTCTGAAGAAGTGTGCATGCACACGAAAGCTCATACCAAAATAAAAACTTAGTTGGTCTTTAAGGTGCTACTGAAGGAATTTTTTTGTTTGACAATGGTAGAACTTCCATGTACAGCAAGTGTCTGAGGTCAGGTTTTGAATTGGATTTATTTGGTCACAGGATGATTAAAAGACTGCATTTCCATAAGATCAGCCAAGACCCTCTGGTTTCCTTTTAAAATGTTTTTTTCCTCCTGTCTTTGAGGCTTTTTGCCACCCACTCCTCTTGGTTCTGTGCAAACCCTTTCAAGGAGTTTTGACGTGTAAATTTACTCCTGAGTAAACATCAATAAGATGACAAACTTAGATGGTCTCTAAGGTGCTACTGGAAGGAATTTTTCTATTTTATTTTTATTTTGCTTCAACAGCAGACCAACACGCCTACCTATATATAACAAGATTCCTTTACTTTGTTTGATTTCTCATTTTAAGAAATAATAATTTTGTGGTCATTTTAGGTTCCATGTAAGGTGAATAAAAATGCTTTTTGCAAGTAGAAAGTGCCCTTCCATTACAATCCTAATGCAGCCAGGCTGACTAGCGCTTGCCAGGGATCTCAACACACACACCCAATACTTTCCTGTGTGTAAATCATGTATAGTCTGTAAAATGACTCAACCTTAGCTATTTAAACACATTCAGAGTTCTGAAGGGATCACAGAATCATAGAGTTGGAAGGGACCCCAATCAGGATCATCTAATCTAGACCAACTGATTCTCTTGAAGCCCAGGCATGCTGGGAGACTTGGAGCCTCCATGGCACCTGGGGCAGAAACCCTGGCTAGACACCCCCCCCCCCCAAGGTGTGTCTGTTTGACTCCACTTGGAGACAATGGGTCTGCCTGCAGTGCTCCATTTAAATGCCCCAAAATGTGTAGCTATGCACAGACCAAGCACGAGGGTCCCCCCTTCCCCAGCTCCAACTGGACCTTCCAAGGTGGAAATAGGATCCATGAGCATAACCAGCCGGGGGGGGGGGCAGCAGCCCCTCCCCAATCAAATAAATAAAGATAAATACATCACAGATAACTCGGTTCTGTATCCCTCCTAACATAAAGCCTGCCCCCCCCCAAAAAAATCCTGGCTACGCCTATGTTGCAAAGGTGGAATTGGCGGAGGGGGGTGGTCACTCTGAGCAAGGGCTCCATCTAATGTGGCCACATGACTTCACTAGAAGTGCTCCAGGCACTTGAAGCCATGAGACCGGAGCTACCTTGGATTTATTGGAATAGACAAAGAATTGTTCCTGGCATGTCCCTGAGTCTTCAACCCAAGCCCAGCAGTGAAGAAAGGCAACTGCACTTACACGGGAGTAAAGCTGATGTGAATTTTAAACTATTTTAGCATGTATTGTGAATTTTTCCTGATTTTATGGTTTTATCTTTTTGTCAACTGCTTTGAGGTATTTTTTAACAATCAAATGGTGTATAAATTTTATGAAATAAATAGAATCACACTGTGTTTTTGTCCGCTCATTAATAAATTACCATTGTTTTTGTTTTATCTAAAAGGGCACCCACATTTCTGAAAGATTGCCATATACTTTCCCAAGGACCTTGTGACCAGGATGGTGAGGGGAAATGGAGGGCAATCCTTCCTTCCTTCCTAAAGGCTGGTGTTTACTTGAAAGCTGGATGGCAAATGCTAATAGGTTTAGAGCAGGCATCCCCAAACTGTGGCCCTCCAGATGTTTTGGCCTACAACTCCCATGATCCCTAGCTAGCAGGACCAGTGGTCGGGGAAGATGGGAATTGTAGTCCAAAACATCTGGAAGGCCGAAGTTTGGGGATGCCTGGTTTAGAGAAATTGTGATCTTACTATTGTTTAGTCATGGGAGCTTAAAAACAGTAAAACTGATGATTTCCGTATCACCTTGCAGGCCATATAAAGGACTGGTCTATGCCTGCTAGGGCAGAGCAATCCTAGTCCACCAGACTGGAGGGGATTAAGAAGCAGTACAGGATCCACTGGGCTCTGTTGGACTCTACTGGTGGGGTGATGACGCACCTCTGTTGCTGCAGAATAATAGAATTGGAGAGTTGGAAGGGAACCTGAGGGTCATCTAATTCAACCCCCTGCAATGCATTAAATGCATTAAATTAAATGCATTCAAAGTGTAGGAAGGTGGAAGCTACCACTGGTATCCCTTAGTCAACATC
Source organism: Zootoca vivipara (assembly GCF_963506605.1). NCBI lineage: Eukaryota > Metazoa > Chordata > Lepidosauria > Squamata > Lacertidae > Zootoca > Zootoca vivipara. The sequence continues at coordinate 3,482,472 of NC_083282.1, read as the reverse complement.
ATTTTCAGGGGGGTGCTAAGGATAAACCATGGTGCAGGGCAGGACCCCTGCTTGTGGACTTCTCAGAGACATCTGGACACAGAATGTTGCATCAGATGGCCCTCCGTCTGATCCAGCAAAAGTCTGCAGATGTTCTTTAAAAAGCTCAATAGATAATTAGTCTTCACTGCAGAAATTTGGAGACTTCTCCATCACCCCCCCCCCCCGGAAGCACAATGGAGAAGCGATATGAAATCAAGGTGGCAAAAGATTGAATTTCAGAACTAGTTGGCAAGTCTCCAAGGCCAGGGGGCAGTCACCTGAGAGTTCTTAAGAACTCCAATGGGAAATTGTTGATCTTCAAGGTAAAATATGTAACTTATTGCTAGAATCAGCCTCCTAACCAAAGAACTGAAACGCAGCCAACATCAAGTTTTGAAAAAGAATCCACAAAGAATCCAGGAAATTACAGACCTGTGAGTCTAACTTGTTTCTCAGGTAAGTTGGTGGAAAACATTATTAACATGAAAACTATAAATACTTAGAAGAAAAAGCCTGTTGAACGTCTTTATAAACTACTTGGGTGAAGGAATTGAGGGGATGCTCATCAACTTTAGGCATCAGGTGTCCCATGTTGCCCTGGCCACCTAGCCTATGAGCAGTCTTTATTGACATTTCTCCCATCTATCTTTCAGGGAACTGCCAAGGATTTCTTCCCTGGTGTTAACTCATAACTGACATAGGAAAACATCCTGCCTTTCGGGGTCGGGGTCAGATAAGGACAGATGGAATGCAGCGCAGGAGGGGTGAGACTCACAGCTCCGACAGTAAGAGCTGTCTGACAGTGGAACGGTCTCCCTCGAGAGGTGGTGGGCTGCCCGTCCTTGGTTTTTAACAGAGGTTGGAGGGCCACCTGTCATGGATTCTTTAGCTGAGATTCCTGAATTGCATGGGGTTGGACTTGATGACCCTTAGCGTACCTTCCAACACAAAGATTCTACGAAATTTAAAACACACAAAAATCAAGCCTAATACATTCTAAAAGCAGGTAGGTAGCCGTGTTGGTCTGAGTAGAAACAAAATAAAAAAATTCCTTCAGTAGCACCTTAAAGAACAACTAAGTTTTTATTTTGGTATGAGCTTTCGTGTGCATGCACACTTCATCAGATACACTGAAACAGAAGTCACCAGACCCTTATGTATATTCAGAGGGTGGGGGGTGGGGTGATGGGAATGGGTGATGGGCTGATAGGAGTGGTAAACCTGTAGATGACTGTTAACGACTGTTAATGACTGCAATTGGTCTTGCAGGGGAAAAACAAGGTGCTAAGGAAAGCTTGATCATGTATAATGAGATAAGAATCCTATGTCTCTGTTCATTCCAGGTGGCTCCATGGTTTTAAGCTTGCTAATGAGTTGCAATTCAGCAACTTCTCTTTCCAGTCTGTTTCTGAAATTTTTCTGTAATAAAACAGCTGCTTTGAGATCTTGTATAGAATGTCCTGGGAGATTGAAGTGTTCTCCTCACCCACAATAATACAACCACCAGACTTAACATGGACACTGGTACCAGAGCCTGTAATAAACCCAGATGCCAACTTTGCTGCCACATACACCCGGACAACACCATTACTGGCCCCGACAACATCCAACATACCATCCCAGGACTATTTAATTGCTCATCTTCTAACATTGTGTATGCCATCAAATGCCAACAGTGCCCTTCAGCTCTCTATATTGGACAAACAAGCCAAACCCTACGCCAAAGGATAAATGGACATAAATCTGACATCAGGAATCACAAGACAGAGAAACCAGTAGGAGAACACTTCAACTACTGTAACCAGTGGGAGCTAACCTACTTCATACATTACTTGTCAATATAGCTTCTTCCCTCCCTAACTGGATAGTGATCTCCAGTTCATTGCAACTCCTATGCATCTGCTTTATGCAGATAGATTTCCAGTGCACAGCATCTCATTTTCTCAGTGTTCCTTCCATGGGTTGTCTAAATTCCAAACTGGCAGTCCTCTGGAAACTTCATTCATTTGCCCACATTACCCAGACTTTCATTTTCTTTTAAGTTCCATTTTTTGAAATGGCCATTTAACTTTGCAATCACTGGTAGATTTGAGGTAGGTGATTTGCTGAGATAGTGGAAACTGCATCAAATATTTTGCCCAGGGCTAAATACAGCCTTTTCAACTGGGTAGTAAATTGCAGGTTTTAGTCCCCATTAGCAGTAAAACAGAAAATTCCTTCTCACCAGTTTCTTATTTAGATATTATTAATCATTCCACTCCCTCACCATAGGCTGGTGTCTTAATTTAGCTTTCAAATAAAGGTTCCCCCTGTAACTTAAAGGTAGACAATCTAAATTAATTTTTAGCTTGTCATGATAAGTCTGACTAAAGCCCCAGGGGTTTGTTCATTAGGCATTCACTATCTTTTGCAAACTATTCCAAAGAAAAGCACCTACAAGCCAATAAAAATATCAGCAGGGAGAGGAAAAAAACAACCCAAAGGCTCTTGCTTTTAAGCAAGGAAAGAATGAAGTAGTACAGAATGGGGGTTAAAAACCACAACAGTATTTCCCCCTTTTATTATTAAGACAAGATAGTGAAAGTCTAAGAACAAAATTTTATCCCTTTTAATGTTCACAATAACTCTGTTAGGTAGGTTATGCTATTTGTGATTTGTCAAAGGCATCATGAGAAGATTCTCAAAATTTCTAGAATAATGTACTCATAAAGCTATCAAATCCAAGCTCATATTCCAACAGGCAAGTATGTTTGAAGGTCTTCAACCTTTAAGTGAAAGGAAGTTTTGAGTTTTTGTATTAAAATTCAGACAGAATTTGCATAAACTCTAGATTTGCTGGAGTTTTGGATGTATAGATATGGATTGAAAACAAGCTGGATTAGATAGCTTCGAACAAAGAACTTGTCCACAATTCTTGTCACAGGGCAGACAGCCATGTGAAGGCCTTAGAGCTCCACAGAAATGGGGAGGGGGGGTCTGACTGCAAGAGCTGTATTTAGCTCTTGTATTTATTTTTTAAAAATAAAATATGAGTTACATTTGCTCTTTGCTTATATTAGAACAAAAATGAAGCGTATTAAGTGGTCTATAAAGTAATTTTAGTCAACAGAAGAAAAGTTTGAAAACTGCCCCCAGAGCCGTCTTTCCCAGTGGGCTTACTGGGGGCTTACTGGCGCATTGCACCAGGGCGGCGGCCTCTCAGGGGCGCCCCAGGGAGTGGGGGAGCTGGGCGGCTATGCCGGCGTCAGCAGCCTCCCCTTTCCCTGCACGTCCGCCAGCTGCACGCCATCAAACATATGACTGGTGGGCATGCAGCTTGCCTTCCAAGTCTCCACGGGAGGAGAGCGATCCCCACAGAGGCTTGGGGAAAGGTTGACAACTCTGGGAAACGAGGGGTGGGGCACCGGAGGGATCTTTGAACCACGACACCGGAAATGCTGACTGCCACTCTAGTTCTCTTAGTACACACACAATATGGCAAAAAGTCTCCATCAGCAGATCAGGGGGATGAACATGTGCTGATGTGATGTGCCACTTAACAGCTGATGAGATTAGCAGAGGACCAAGAACATCAGCCTGATTGCATGAGGAAGCAAAGCAAGATATTGCTGTAATAAGAAGCAATAACCCTAAGATATTGCTTAAGATCTAAATATAATCGTGGCCACAGGTCATGTTATTGAACTTTTGTGAGCTCAGTCGTTAGGATCCAAACCTCATTCCACTGAACCTTCTACATCCATATTGGTTTCTGGCATCAATACTTGGCTTCTCTTGGTATTAAGGTGCAGCACATGGAGTGGCTTGTGTTTCTGAATATTAGTTTCACTGAAAATAGTTTAAAAGGAAAAACTATAAGAGAGACACCACTAAGCTAGAACACTCTAACATGCTTGTCTCCAGTTGTGTTGAGTACTCAGTCAGTTGTCTCCCTAGCTAGTTGATTCAAGAACCATCTGACTGTCCATCAGTGAAGCAGTGACCAGACTCATTGACCAGAAGAGGAACAAATATTCTCACTTTCACCTGAAGGTCAGAGGAGTAACCATCTCCTTTGTGGAAGGTACTAAGTTAACAGGTGCAGTAAGCCATAATAAGTTGGTAACAATCCTCTGCTGTGGTTGTTATAGCTGTTTTTTCCTGCAGAAACTAGTTCTTAACAATTACTGCCAAAGATAAATTGCACAAAAGCTGAGTCAATGAGGATTAATTTGGATTTCTTAATTCATAAGTAGTTTAAAAAAAGAAAAAAGACATTGCCAGACTGGGTGGGTAATTGATAAGAGTTCCATTTCATTCATTTCGGCGAGTAAAATAAAACTAAAAATGCTAAGATTCTATTTATTTAGCAGCATATAACTCACCTTATTATGGGTGAAACAATCAGGGGAGACAACAGGTGTCCATTAGGATACATGCAGGGAAAAATTCCAATATGCATTATGGGGGTAAAGAGCCTTACTATGCTGTGACAGTTAAAAAAGAGACAAAGATAGAATACTTTAACAAAACTGAAAATACATGATAAAATAATTGAAAAGCCGAGAGAAATTAGGAAGAATTTCCAAAAATTCTATAAAAAAATTATACAGAGCTGAAAAAGAAAATAAAGGAAGCATAGAGAAATATTTGGAACAGAATGGATTACAGAAGATTCCAAAAGATAAAAAAAGACCAACAGAATTCCTTAATAATGAGTGCAACTAGCTATAAAACAAATGAAAAGGGGGGAAGCACCAGGACCAGATGGACTCACAGCGAAGAAGAAGAAGAAGAAGAAGAAGAAGAAGAAGAAGAAGAAGAAGAAGAAGAAGAAGAAGAAGAAGAAGAAGAAGAAGAAGAAGAAGAAGAAGAAGAAGAAGAAGAAGAAGAAGAAGAAGAAGAAGAAGAAGAAGAAGAGGAGGAGGAGGAGGAGTTTGCTTCAGGATGAGAACAGTTTCAGGTTAAGAACGGACCTCTGGAACGAATTAAGTTCTTAACCAGAGGTACTACTGTATGAGGTATGGAACAGATACAAAAGCCTATTGGAAAGGAAAACTTTGTGGTGGCTCTACCAACTAGAAGCGATAGTTGTAAAAAGATTAAATATGAGAGGAAATTGGGCCACACACAGAGATTTATTGATGGAGGTAGATAATAGGCTAAAATTAAAAACATTTGATGAAATAAGAGATTTAATGACAGATTGGTTGCAATACCATCAAGTAAATGATGCATTTAATGAAGATAAAAAATCTAAAGGCTTTGAAATAACAAGATCCAAACTGGAGACAGAGTTTTTGGATGCTAAGAAGAAAATATTATCAAAAATGTATAAATTATTGTTAGAATGGCATACCAAAGATGAAGAGGTTAAAGATGTTATGGTTAAATGGGCAAAAGACTTTGGTTATAATATACAATTAAAGGCATGGGGGAAATTATGGCAGGAAGGCATTAACTTTACTGCCTGTACAACATTAAAAGAAAATGTTATGAAAATGATGTACTGTATAGGTGGTACTTAACACCAACCAAATTGGCAAAAATGTAAAAATTAAAAAATAAGGAATGTTGAAAATGTAAAGAAAAGGGATTTTTTATCACATGTGGTGGACATGCAGTAAGGTAAAAGCTTACTGGAACATGATATATAATGAGTTAAAGAAAATGTACAAAAGTACATTTGTTAAAAAAACCAGAAGCATTTTTATCGGGGATAATAGGTTAGGAAATTCTAAAGAAAGACCAAAGACTATTCAGGTATGCAACAGTGGCAGCAAGGACTTTATTAGCTGAAAAAAGGAAGCAACAGGAGATACTAACGCTTAAAGAGTGGCAAATGAAGATGATTGAATATGCAGAGTTGGCAAAGTTGACCGGGGAAATCTGAAACCAGCTGGATTAAATGTTGTAAAAAGAACGGAGTAAAGTTATACAATATTTGAAGGATAATTGTAAACATTTAACAACACAAGCAGGACTGACTTGAAACTTCTAATGTTGAGGTTATGTACTTTTTACATATTTATTTAAAATTTGATCATTGAGATGGACATAATGTAAACAGGAAAAAATATAAATGCTGTGAAATAGAAATAATTAAGGTAACCATGAGGTAGGAGGGAGGGAAGTCAATAGCTCTTTTGAGCAAATAAGGCAAAAAATATAAAAGTACTGGAATAATATATACCTGTAATGGAAAATTCAATAAATACTACAACACAAAGAGCCTTACTGTGCTGGAACATCTAGCATAGATGGTCACCTTAATCAGATAAAAGCTTACCACCAAACTAGATTCATGAGCCAAGTGGCCACCTGTGGCTTTAGACAGAGAACTAAACTAGGACTTCAGCTTCACCAACACATCAGACCTCTGTCAGCAACCGCTTGTTATTGTGGCTCAGAACTCTGTAGGAGACTCTGGCTGAGGGCCTCTGCTTTCTTGCTGGTGCACAGCCAAGGAACCGGGTGTTTTAAGGTTACGGGCTTAGCACCTCTTAGACTCTTGTGCCCATGAAAAAATTCAGAGTCCTGTGTGCTCTCCAGGTTGCTGCTTCCAACTTAGTGGATGTTTGCCAGCATCACAAGGTATTGTTCTCACCCCCTTGCAATTCATGCCCTTGTTTTGCCTGTATGAATTTCAGCAATTCTCTGATTGGCTGGTGTTATGTACTGAGCTGAATCCTAGAACAATAGGATTCAGAAACAGCGGGAGCTACCCAATCCAACTCCAGGTGGAAGTGAATCCGCAACCTGATTGGCCTGCTGGAGCAGCCAATCAGGCGGCTGGCAGAAGTGAATCTGCTACCTGATTGGCCTGTAGGAGCAGCCAATCAGGCTGCAGGCAGAAGTCAATCCACAATATAATTGGCCCACAGGTGTAGCCCTGAAGTAGCCAATCACGCAAGGCCCATTGTGTAAATAATGTATATAAGCAGATGGTTTTGGGAAAAGAGCCATTCTTCTTCTCCTCTTCTCCTTGATGACTATGAGCTGAATAAAGAGCATGAAATTCACTCTCGACTCCGAGTACATTTCACTGGCGACGAGGATGGGATCCTGCTGAGCTGACCGCCACCACGCACTGCACCGCAGCACCGCCACCTGCTGCACCGCTGCATCGCACCGTGCATCCAGGCTTCAGCTCCAGGACCCAAGGAACCCAGAATGGCAACCGACAGCAGCTTCTCGCCATTCAAACCAGCATCAGGAGACTGGGAAGGGTACGCCGCCCGTTTCAACTTCCTCCTGCAAGCGAAAGAAGTCACCAACGATGCCATGAAGAGGGCGACATTCTTCAGCGTCTGTGGAGAGGAGACGTTTGAAATCGCCCGGGCTCTCCTTGCACCTAGAGATGTCGCTACCGTCTCTTACAAAACAATAATGGAACGGCTGAAGGAGCACTTCTCACCACAGCCCTCGGTGGTAGCTTGCCGAAATGCCTTCTACGCAAAGCGGCAAGCCCCGGGGGAAACCATAACTGGGTTTGTGACCTCCCTCCGCCAAGCCGCCCGGCTATGCAACTTCTCAGAGTTGGAGAACATGCTTCGTGACCGCCTCGTCGGTGGCCTGAGGGACGAGATGTTGCAACGACGCCTCTACGCCAAAAAAGACCTCACGTTCCAGATTGCTCTGGAGGAAGCCCTGGCAACCGAAGCCGCCGAGAGGTCAACGCAAGAGGCACGACCGGCCCCGCCATCCCAACCGAGGGTCTACCACGAAGACCTCACCGACGAATCCGAATCTGACAGGGAGGAAGTACACCGAGTACAGCGGCGCACTCAAGCAGCACACACACCACAGCAGCCTCGACGAGAAGGAGGGAACTGTGCAAGCTGCGGGGAGAACCACGAGAGGAGGACCTGTCGTTTCCGCAACGCAGAGTGCAGGCAGTGCAGAAAATTGGGACACATCGCCCGGGTGTGTCGGGCTCGACTCACCCGTCGACAAGCATCAGATGACCGACCCAGGAGCCCCAGGTCACACGGCACCATGCACCAAGGCAACTCGACGGAGATCACGGACTACCAGGTATTCCAGTTGCCCCATCCCAGCACAGAGAAAATGTATATAGAGGTACAGATAGAGGGAGCCCCATGCCGCATGGAGCTGGACACGGGTTCAACTCTATCCATAATCTCGGCCCGAACATTAAGGGAACTGTGCCCTAATGGGGGTCCCAAACTAAGGCCGGCCCCATTCACCCTCCGGGACTTCCAGAAACGTAAGGTCCCTACAATGGGGGTGGGGACCTTCAGGGTGCAATATCGAGGGCGAAAGCAACAATTGGACTTGCTGGTAGTTAAGGGCCCCTACGTTAGCTTACTGGGACTGGCATGGTTTGGACCTCTGGGGCTAGCCGTTACCGGGGTGAACCGCACTAGCTTACAAGTGGACGTGGACGCCATATGCAAAGAGTTTCCAGGGGTTTTCGATGGGGCATTGGGACGATATACAGGACCCCCCATTGCCCTACAGCTAGACCCCGCTGTACGACCCATCAGGCACAAGGCCCGCCGGGTCCCGTTCGCCCTGAAACCCCGCATAGACGAGGAATTGGACCGACTCGTGGAGCAAGGAGTGCTGGAGCCGGTGCCCAACGCCCCCTGGGAAACTCCAATTGTCACACCCGTCAAGCCTAACGGTTCGGTCCGCATCTGTGCAGACTACAAATGCACCATAAACAAGGCTCTCACGGCCCATGCATACCCAGTGCCAGTGGTCAGCCATGTCCTCGCCACCCTGGCTGGGTCAAAAATCTTTGGCAAACTGGACTTGGCCCAAGCGTATCAACAGTTGCCTGTGGACGAAGCCACAGCAGAGGCTCAGACGATTGTGACGCACAGAGGGGCATTCAGAGTAAAGCGGCTGCAATTTGGCGTTAGCGTGGCACCAGGCATATTCCAGAATCTAATGGACTCTCTCCTGAAAGGGATTCCTGGCGTCACCCCCTTCTTCGATGATGTACTGATCGCCGGGCCCACACCAGAGGAATTTGAGGACCGCCTCCGCTCCGTCCTGCACCGTTTCCAGACGGCGGGCCTCAAGGTGAAGCGGGAAAAGTGTTTACTGGGAGTGCCGCAGGTGGACTTTCTGGGATTTAAGGTGGACGCAGAAGGGGTCCATCCAACCGGTGACAAGGTACGGGCCATTTGTGAGGCCCCAGCGCCCAAGAGCAAGCCCGAACTTCAGTCATTCTTGGGACTATTGAACTTTTACCATGCCTTTCTTCCGCATAAGGCAGCGGTAGCGGAGCCCCTACACAGACTCCTAGATAAAAGGGCCCCTTGGGTGTGGGGCCAGCGACAAAGGGCCGCATTCCAGGCAGTCAAGGACTTGCTCGTCTCGAACTCGGTCTTGGCACACTTCGACGAGAGGCTGCCAGTGGTGCTGGCATGCGACGCCTCCCCCTATGGCATCGGCGCTGTCCTGGGACACCAACTCCCGGATGGAAGAGAGGTGCCGGTGGCATACTTCTCCCAGACGCTTGCTGCAGCCGAACGAAACTACTCACAGATTGACAAGGAGGGTCTGGCAATCGTGAAGGGCGTAAAAAAATTCCATGATTTCTTGTACGGGCGGCCCTTTACCATAGTGACTGACCACAAGCCGTTGCTTGGCCTGTTTGCCCCCGAGAAGCAGACCCCCCAAGTGTTGTCTCCACGTGTCCTCAGGTGGTCAATTTTCCTTGCCGGCTACCAGTATGCACTAATCCACCGCCCTGGGAAGGCGATGGGCCACGCAGACGCCCTCAGCAGGCTACCACTACCAGAAACAGGCCCCGACCCAGCGCCTGCGCAAGAGGTTATGACCCTGGAGCTGCTTCCCGACCGACCCATTCAGGCACAAGAAGTTGTGCACCATTCCACAAAAGATAGGGTCATCTCCCGGGTCCTGGACTGGGTGTGGCGAGGATGGCCCAGCAGCAGCCCCGGGCCAGAATTCGCTGGCTACACAAACCGCAAACATGAACTGTCGGCCCACAAGGGGTGCCTGTTATGGGGAAGCAGGGTTGTTGTTCCCCAGCCCCTCCGCAAAAGGGTCCTCACAGCCCTACACGAGACACACCCAGGGGTAGTGAGGATGAAGGCCCTTGCCAGGAGTTATGTGTGGTGGCCGGGGATTGACAGAGAGATAGAGGCCTGGGTCCAACACTGCCAGACCTGCCAAGAATCCCGCCCGGATCCCCCAAGGGCCCCAGTCCAGCCCTGGGAGTCCGCCCGACATCCATGGTCACGCTTGCACGTGGACTTCGCTGGCCCCTTCCAGGGAAAAACATTCTTCATAGTGGTGGATTCCTACACCAAATGGCTGGAGGTCGCACTGGTACCGTCCACTTCTACAGCGGCAGCCATCCGGGTACTACGTAAGCTTTTTGCAACCCACGGGCTCCCTGACACCCTCGTCTCGGACAATGGAACCGCATTCACGTCAGAGGAGTTCCAGACCTTCACAGCGCAGAACGCCATTCGCCACATCCGCTCAGCACCATTCCACCCTGCCACCAATGGCCAAGCGGAGCGCATGGTGCGGACCACCAAGGACAGCCTCCGCCGCATGACACAAGGGGACTGGGAATACCGCCTTGCCGCATTTCTTCTAGCACAGCACAGCACCCCAAGCACAACGACGGGCCGGAGCCCAGCTGAACTACTAATGGGCCGGCGCCTTGCAACTAGACTGGACCGACTTCACCCCGACAGAGCTCAGGATGAGGTAGTGGTGGGGAAAGGCAGGAACCCCCGGACATTTGTGGCCCAGGACGCAGTGTACGCAAAGAATTTTGGGGCAGGCCCAGCATGGGTACCCGCCACAGTCACCAAGGTGACCGGTCCCGTGTCGTACGAGGTACTAACGGAAGGGGGGCAATGTTGGCGCCGCCACTGCGACCAGCTACGGCGACGATTCCCAGGAGGAACCTGGGAGGAGAGCGGGACAGAGGGGTCCCAAGGGGACAGCAGGGCAGTGAGGCCTGTAGAGCGAGAGGGGTGGGCAGGGGAAGCAGAAGCAGTAGGCACAGAGGGGCGCCCCGAGGCTGGAAGGACACCGGAACCAGAGCCACAACCTAGTGGTTCAGTGGCGCCAGACCAGACAGCCCCGGCACAGCCAGCAGCCTCGGAACACGAGCCAGAACCAGAACCCCTGACCAAGGAACACCCCAGGCCACAACGCACACGGAGGCGGCCAGCAGACCTTGGGGACTACGAATGCAACTTCCCGGGCAGGACTGGAACTTAGAGGGGAGGGGTGTTATGTACTGAGCTGAATCCTAGAACAATAGGATTCAGAAACAGCGGGAGCTACCCAATCCAACTCCAGGTGGAAGTGAATCCGCAACCTGATTGGCCTGCTGGAGCAGCCAATCAGGCGGCTGGCAGAAGTGAATCTGCTACCTGATTGGCCTGTAGGAGCAGCCAATCAGGCTGCAGGCAGAAGTCAATCCACAATATAATTGGCCCACAGGTGTAGCCCTGAAGTAGCCAATCACGCAAGGCCCATTGTGTAAATAATGTATATAAGCAGATGGTTTTGGGAAAAGAGCCATTCTTCTTCTCCTCTTCTCCTTGATGACTATGAGCTGAATAAAGAGCATGAAATTCACTCTCGACTCCGAGTACATTTCAGCTGGTATTATCCAAGACTAGGTGCTTTTCTCCAGCAGTTCCACGTGGAACCTGGTCTCTTGCACAGAATCAGGTCAACCAGCAATGATGCCTCTAGAATCATAGCTCTTAAAGTATGCAAAATTCTCCCTCCTACCCAACCTATGCCATCTCATATTCCTTCATTAAAAGGGGTAAAATCGGTGTTTTAGTTTTGCTTTAGTTTTAGGGTTTTGTGAAAGAGCATGGGGGCAGGAGAATGAAACGGGGCCCCTCTGGACAATCTATGCCCATGATGATTTGCACTCAGAACACTATCGGGGCAGTCTTTTAGCAGGGCTTTTTTTCAGCCAGAACTCAGTTCCAGCACCTTTCAGGTTGGTGCCATTGCCATTTTAAGAGAACAAGAGAGGTGTTCACGGTAAGTTCCAGAACCTCTTTTTCTATAAAAAATAGCACTGTTCCTAATGTGGTGAAAACTATCATTTGACAGCATTATAACTACCTTATGTTGACGCAGCAGTTGAGGATAAGGCAATGTTAAACCACTTATTATTTGTAGCTTCAGCAGGCTATGTTGTGTGAAGAAATAAATGAACAACATATCAAGAGTTTGTGCAGTTCCATAGGAATTAACATAGGGAAATTACGTACACTAGATACCATTCCTGTATAGTTAGATCTCTTTTCTCCTTAAAACAATTAACTGTAATTCTCCCTCCCTTAAACTGGAGTTCTCACCAATAAAATCTGATTTTTAATACCATAATTTCACTGGGTTTTATCTCGCCATAGTACCAGATTAACAAAGTAACTTTTAGCACCTTGGCAATAATTAAAATGAGTTCTTCCTCTCAAAGTGCATGACCTCACCCAAAGAATCCTGCGAACAGTAGTTTGCTCTGGGTGCTGGCAATTGCAGCTTTGTGGAGGGTTATTTGGGAGAAGCCATGCACTTTAAATGTAAGGTGTGTGGCAGCCTGAATGAGATTTGGAGAAAGCTTGGGGTTTTAATGTACTAAATTAAATAAGAATGCCTGTATTTATTAGGAAGTCAGTGTCTGCAAGCATCCTCTGGCGTGTGACCCATTCAAGGAGCTTGTGCTGCCCACCACAATGTAAAGCCCTGCCCAAATTTGCATTCAACTTCCGGGTTACTTAAATACCAAATGAGTATCTGTGCAAGTATACTGATCAGCCTGAAAGGTCTAATTAAGATTGTCAGAAGAAATATCAACAACCTCAGATATGTTGATGACACAACCTTGATGGCAGAAAGTGAGGAGGAATTAAAGAACCTTTTAATGAGGGTGAAAGAGGAGAGTGCAAAATATGGTCTGAAGCTCAACATCAAAAAAAACTAAGATCATGGCCACTGGTCCCATCACCTCCTGGCAAATAGAAGGGGAAGAAATGGAGGCAGTGAGAGATTGTACTTTCTTGGGTTCCATGATCACTGCAGATGGTGACAGCAGTCAGAAAATTAAAAGACGCCTTGGAAGAAAAGCTTTCTTGGAAGAAAAGCAATGAAAAACCTAGACAGCATCTTAAAAAGCAGACCCATCACTTTGCCAACAAAGGTCTGTACAGTATAGTTAAAGCTATGGTATTCCCACTACAATCATACCTTGGGTTACAGACGCTTCAGGCTGCGTCATTTCAGGTAGCGTCCCATGCCAAACCCAGAAGTACCCGAACTGGTTACTTCTGGGTTTCAGCACTCACACATGCGCAGAAGTACTAAATTGCGCTTTGCGCATGTGCAGAAGCACCAAACTGTGACCCGTGTGTGCACAGACGCGGTGCTGCGGGTTGCAAACGCTGCGGGTTGCAAACCTGCCTCCCGGACAGATCACGTTTGCAACCCAAGCGTCCACTGTAGTGATGTATGGAAGTGAGAGCTGGACCATAAAGAAGGCTGATCGCCGAAGAATTGATGCTTTTGAATTATGGTGCTGGAGGAGACTCTTGAGAGTCCCATGGACTGCAAGAAGATCTAACCTATCCATTCTTAAGGAAATCAGCCCTGAGTGCTCACTGGAAGGACAGGTCGTGAAGCTGAGGCTCCAATACTTTGGCCACCTCATGAGAAGAGAAGAATCCTTGGAAAAGACTCTGATGTTGGGAAAGATTGAGGGCAGTAGGAGAAGGGGACGACAGAGGACGAGATGGTTGGACAGTGTTCTCGAAGCTACGAACATGAGTTTGACCAAACTACGGGAGGCAGTGCAAGACAGGAGTGCCTGGCGTGCTATGGTCCATGGGGTCACGAAGAGTCGGACACGACTAAACGACTAAACAACAACAACAACAATGGTAAGTGGAGGCAGTGATCTGCCCTTACAAGATCAAGTGGCCGAGCTGACCTTCCACAAGGCAACCATAGTAAGCTCTGGTGGAAGTCTCTATTTCACCAAAGATATCAAAATGTCCCTTCTAATTTTAAATATCAAGCCAGAACACTTGGAAACAATATGAGTGTGCTTTCAGACTTTAAATGCACTTTTGGAATATATTTAAAGGCAGCATTCTGTTAGAATCCATAGAGTCCAAAAGCAGAGATGGGCCATCTTGTCCATAACACTTTTACTCTCGTGCATCATTAAAGGCACAAGAGCAGAGCCAGTAAAAATGTTGACAGCAGTTTTGTTTTAGTTTACCTTATTAAAAATTCTCTCGGGGGTTTTTTTGTTGGGATTTTTTTTGTGCTCCTGCTTTGCTGGTCATGTGCGTAGCCTTCCAGTTGGGTAGTCCAGCACTGGGAAGGATAAATGTTTTGCTGGCAAAAAAGAGAGATGAAGCATTACCTTGAATACAAAGCTGATCTAAAAAGGAAAGAGCAGTCGTAAAACTGTCCGTGGGTTTGAGGCGTCTCCAGGTGGCCCTTCTGCAAACTGACATCCTTTGTTCTTTAAAGATTAGGTGAGAACACAGTGGCACCTTGTGGTGGATACATGGCACTGTTTTATTTCTAAATTATATTTGCACTATAGGGACAGAACACGTTCAGAGCCATCGGTTCTGCCCTGCAGGGTTACATATGTGTAGGACCCCTGTTCCACAGATTGTATGCAAACACTAAGTTAAAAAACTGAAGATCAAACCGAAACAGCATGATTACCTTGGATCACTGTCTCGCATGTCGTTATAGTTTATAAAGATAAAAATAGATATATTTCACCCGTTGGAATTGGTCGACGTGTTGCCTCTTTTTTTAGGCAAAAGACCTCAGCATGGAGGCCCCAGCATTATTGTTATTTATTAAATGTATATACTGCTTTTCCACCCAAATGAGTCCAGGGTGGCAAACAACAATGAGAGAAAACAGTAAGACCATTAGAAACAGTTTAAAAACATACTAAAACCAGTTCCAGTACAGAGGCAAACTGGGAAAGTTTTCCACTTAAAAAGCTTGATGGAAGAGGAAGGCAACAGAGAGGGCCCCTGCGTAATATTCAAGGAGAGGGGATTCCAAAGGGCACTTCCCATGAAGCTAGGGGCCTGATACCTATACAGTGGTACCTTGGGTTACAAACTCTGCTAACCTGGAAGTAGTACCTCAGGTTAAGAACTCTGCCCCAGGATGAGAACAGAAATCGTGTGGCGGCAGCGGGAGGCCCCATTAGCTAAAGTGGTACTTCAGGTTAAGAATGGTTTCAGGTTAAGAACGGACCTCTAGAATGAATTAAGTTCCTAACCCAAGGTACCACTGTATTGTCCAGAATGGGACTACCAGATAAGATGCTATGAAGGGGTGAGACAATCTTTCAGGTTGCCTGGTCCCAAGCTGCACACGGGGCTTTATACACCAAATCCAAACCTTTGAACTTAGCATGGTAGCTAATTGGCCTCCCATGCCCAATATGTTATGTTTATCAGAAGGGGAATAGTAGTTGCCTCAACCATGAGGGCATTCCCTGTGGGAAGAAACAGCCCATCCTATCCCACCCAAGGTGCCCCATGATATTCTTGTAAAGAACCTGGTAAAATGTGGGCTAGACAATGCTACCATTCAGTGGATTTGTAACTGGCTGGAATCAGCCTCGGAGCGGATGTATGTGAAGCCCTATGTCCAATGTTCAATATACATACCTTATTTTTTTCCTCCTCCTCCTGCCGCGGCCGGCATTGCTGCTGCGCCTATCACTATGTCTTATTTTCGGGGTATGGCTTATATTCCTTGAATGCTTAAAAATCCTGCTATGGCTTATTTTATGACTATGTCTTAAAATAGGGGGAACAGGGTAGCTTTGGTGGTACCCTCCCACAAATCCCATACCTAGTTCAGCACTATCCAAATGTCTCACAGTCTTTCCCCATTGGGTCACATGTAAGTTCTGTTATGGCAAGTGAGGTGGTTCCACTGAAGAAAGCCCGTCCCTATGAAGAATATCAGAGCTTAAAGAGTTTAATGGCTCTGCTATGATGCTCTGGTCACTGGGTGGGGCTGTTCACATACTGGAATCTTCCTTTGTATGTGAACTTTTTCTACTTTTGTTTTCAAGCCAGGAGGAAGCAATGGCTGAAAGCTCTCATGGAGTTTATTAAGTTTTGCTCCTATATTCCTGGCTGGTGTCTTTGTTTGGTAATCCAAGTGAGCCCAAGGATTTTCCTATAACAAATGATATGTAATGATAATGATGGTAATAATAGGATTATTAGACTTCATGCATCTGATGAGATAGCGGTCTGTGAAAGCTTCTCCTAAGATAAAGGATAGTAGAAATAACTTTAGAAGTCCCTCCCTCACCTGGTTGCTCTTGCTGACAATGGAGGCAGCGGAATAATGCACTGCAGGGGATGGGAGCATTTCTAGGGTTGGCGTCTTGCAGGGTGGGCTGAGGGGGCAGAGGAGTGGGACAAGTTCTGAGGAGGACTCTGTGAGGAGGGGGGTTCCTTCTGGGCCAGGGGGCATATTCTGGGGTGCAAAGGGGCACGTCCCAGGGCAGGAGCAGCAGGCAGGGGGTGGGTGGGTGGGTCAATTAATTGGTGTGTGTTCACTAAGAGGCTTCTGCTGAAGAGGGGCATCACCAGGAAAATATTCAATGGTTATCATGTGGAAAGAGTGCATGGGAGATGATAGACATCCTGGTTCAAGCTCAAAGGGGAGTGTTATAAGAAAATAGTATTAATAAAGGTCAATCCCTTCCTTTTTTATGTCTCCCCTGTTGTGTTGAACTATATCTCGTATTAAACTATAAAATGTCAATCTTTTTTCAAACTTGAATAATGTATGTTCTTATGTACTTTGTACCAGCTTGTTCTATCTATATCTATCTATTTATCTATCTATCTATCTATCTATCTATCTATCTATCTATCTATCTATCTATCTATTTATATGTTTTATTATACTTACTTGCATATATACAACATGAACTTAAATTCAATGTTACAGATAAACGGCATCCTCAGAAATCGCAAAATAAAATCCAACATTTTAACCATAAATTTTCTTCTAAAGTAACTGACCATATTTCATTCATTTTAAGTCTATTGCAGAAACCTGTCTAATTGTTTAAAAATAAAGTATACATGTCTATGTCATTTTCCTTTTTTCATAAATTATTTACAGAGGTTGTTCAAAGGCTGCTACAGAGTTTAAGTTATGAAATAGGAGTAAATTTGGGGTCCCTGCAAGGGGTTCAGCTTCTTAAGGAAGGCTGGAGCTTTGAGGCTCAAACCAAAACAGAGACCAGATCAGGATTTTCAGAAAGCAAAGTGGCTGGAAGCCTCATCCTTTATTGAAATTATATGCAGAATGGGGGTGACAGGTAGTTTATCAGTTGCAAGCGGCGCAAAGTAATATTCACAGTTTGGGGTATACAGCGAAACAAAAGTTACAAAACGCATACAAAGTTTATAAAACGAATAAAAGAAAGTAAGGAAATTGATACAAGATACAAAGTTTGAACTCCATATATATACACAGTACATTCAGATAGAAGTGTATCACATTTATATCACAGTTTAAAGGGGAACGATTTCAAGGCGATAGGCATAGCAAGCAGAGTTCATAATTTTTATTTAGAAATCCCATCTCTTGTTGGTAATTCTCTTAAAACAATCCCCTCTTCCTGCACTCGGTGCGGATGAAAGTCCGGAATGGAAGGGGGCATTTTCTGGGGGGTATTCTGTTGGTGTCTGGGTTTCAAGGGGGAGGGGGGCATATCCCGGGGTGGGTTGAAGAGTGAGGGAGCAGAGGAGAGGGGCGATTTCTGAGGGGGACTCAGGGGGGAGGGGGATATCTTCAGGGAGGAGGTCTGGGGGCAGGGGGGCATATTCAGGGAGGGTTTCAGGGGGGAAGGGGGCATATTCTGGGGTGGGCTGAAGAGAGAGGGAGCAGAGGAGTGCGGCAATTTCTGAGGGGGACTCACGGGAGAAGGGGATATCTTCAGGGAGGAGGTCCGGGGGCAGGGGGGCATATTCGGGGATTATTTCAGGAGGGAAGGGAGCATATTCCAGGTTGGGCTGAAGAGAGAGGGAGCAGAGGAGAGGGGCAATTTCTGAGGGGGACTCAGGGGGGAGGGGGATATTTTCAGGGAGGAGGTCCGTGGGCAGGGGGGCATATTTGGAGATGATTTCAGGAGGGAAGGGGGCATATTGCGGGTTGGGCTGAAGAGAGAGGGAGCAGAGAGGGGCAATTTCTAAGGGGGACTCAGGGGGGAGAGGGATATTTTTGGGGAGTGCTTCAGGGGGGGTTTCAGGGGGGAGGGGGATATCTTCGGGGAGGAGGTCCGGGGGCAGGGGGGCATATTCGGGGATGATTTCAGGAGGGTAGAGGGCATATTGCAGGTTGGGCTGAAGAGAGAGGGAGCAGAGGAGAGGGGCAATATCTGAGGGGGACTCAGGGGGGAGGGGGATATTTTCGGGGAGTGTTTCAGGGGGGGCTCAGGGGGGAGGGGAATATTTTCAGGGGGGGTTCTGGGGGAAAGGGGGCATATTCTGGGGTGAGGTGAAGGGAGAGGGAGCAGAGGAGTGGGAGAGAGGACTTAATTATAAGGGGCGCTCGTGGGGTGTGGCAAGGGGTATGAGAGGTGAGGAGGGTGGAGACTTGTGGGGTATGAATGGTTGGTTTTTGTGGGGTGGGAAGGAATGTTTCCGGGATGTGGGAGGCAGGAATCCGAGAGGTGAGGGGGGCAGGTGGTTTTGGGGGGGCATGGAGGGATGGTTTTGCTTTAGGGTGTCTATGTAAGCGGAGCCTGGAGAAAGAGGGTGTCGATAGGTGCACTTCGCTCCTTGGTGCAATTTCCTGTGTAGAGCAGAAGGAACAAAGAAAAAAAACCATACCTTTTGAGTATTTCTTCGGCTAAAATCTCTGGAGCTAGAAGTATGCCTGGATCCTAACTTTGCCTGTGTCTGTTTCCTGCTTCCCAAATCCACCCCTGACAATCTCCTGGGATTTTATTTTTATTATCTATACCCTGCCCATCTGGCTGGGTTTCCCCAGCCTCCTTTCTGCCTTGGCTGCTGGTAGGGCAGCAAGAGCAGCAGGATCCCCAATTCTTCAGACATCCCTCTCTGTGGCCTACAGGTGCATCTACCTCTCAGTCAATGGACCAAAGGAGAAATAATGGCTCCCTTAACCCCCATAATTGTTATCGTCTCAAAGCCTGAGCTGAACTGGTGTGCTACCTGTCCCTCCCTCGGATGCAAATGTGGGATGGTGACCGGGAAACACCGAAGTCAACATCTAAAATGCAAGGAGGAAGAGGAGGAAATGCTTTTGCACCTCCCGCTGGCGCCCTCTCTTACAACGGACAGGGGTTGTTCCTCATCCGATTAAGGCTTTGTGACTCTGTGTCACTCACCAATTGGCTATGGAGAGCCCTGAGATGAACTGGGTTGCAGTACATAAAAGACTAACAGTACTAATGTATCCACAGAAGTGACCGGAGGAGGAATGACCGCTAGGAGCGCAGAGAGAAGAAATGCCCTGGTGCATCTGCAGCAGCACAACCAGATGCCTTCCTCTGCCCCAGATGCAACAGAAGATGTCTCTCCCCTATCAGCCTCTACGGCCACAGCAGGCCACCTTCCAGCAGTTTGACTTCACCCCAAAAGGACCTCACTCCTCCATTGTCTCCCGAGACAGCCGGGTGCCTACATATATTAAAAGGGGCCAGTGAGAGCCTTGGGTGTCAGTAAACCCCAAGCACCTGGTTTGTTGTACAGGGCAAATCTCTTAGGCACATCTTTTTTTCCTAGGGAAACTACAGGTGATGTGTTTCTATGGAAACCAGTAACCTCTCTCCCCTCCCTGCACCATTCAGGATCAACTCACCTGCAGCCCAAGGCCTCCCCACAAGGCGACTCCTCTTCTTGGGGGCTCTGCCCCCTGGATGGTCTCAAACTGGGAGAAGACAAAAGAAGAGATGTTGGTTGGCCAAAAAAACTGTGTGTCAGAGCTGGTGGCCTGGAGGCACCATAGTGGACAAGGAGGAATGGGCGGCCCAAGTATAGGTCAGAGTCAGCAGTTTTCAAATTTATTTCATTTATTTTCCTCACCCAGGAAGTGCACTAAAGCACACCAACAAATGTCAATTTTCTGCGGACAGGTTTAATACTGTTTGGTTGAGAAGCTTTCGGGAGTTTGTACAAATCTGAGAGAAGAAAAGAAAGACTACTTCTCTGAGCACCAGAAATAGTTAGGAGCACAGTTGGAAAAGAAAGGGAAACAATGGCTAATTCTCAGCAGGTGCTTCGTAGATTAAAGTCATTGTGCATCTTTTTAAAAATTGCTTGTGCAGTTTTCTGGTTTTGTGCAAATTCAAGGGATCAAGAGAAAATAATAATCCATATGTGGCTATGCTCTGTTTAGGAGTGCTGAACTAGTTACTAGCATGACTGGAAAAGAAATGGAAGCAGTGGTGGCTGTGGAAAAGGGAGCCACCCAACCAATGGGATATCAGCTCTGCTCAAGGCACAACCGATAACAGCAACAATAACAATCCGGGGGGGGGGGGGGGGAGAGAGACATAACATCTTACAAGGAGAGGAAGAAACACCACAGACAGAATAATTGCTACACCCAGGAAGAACAAGGATATACCGGTAGTTTGAGTTCCTCACGTGCCATGTTATAAATCATAGAATCATAGAGTTGGAAGAGACCACAAGGGCCATCTAGTCCAACCCCCTGCCAAGCAAGAAACACCATCAAAGCATTCCTGACAGGTGGCTGTCAAGCCTCCGCTTAAATACCTCCAAATAAGGAGACTCCACCACACTCCTTGGCAGCAAGTTCCACTGTCGAACAGCTCTTACTGTCAGGAAGTTCTTCCTAATGTTTAATGTGTTTAATCATTTAATGTGTCAACACACAAATAGACCTTATTAATATTGCAGTTGTATAAGGGATTATTATTGTGACCGGAATGTAATTGGAACGAATAAGATTTTGGAATGCGGAAATAAAGAAAACCAGCAAAATATCAAATCTAGCACACGGGGCCCCACTTCATCTGAATTATATAATTAGATATTTGAATGATTGGTATTAATAATTGTATTATATATTGGTATTGTTATAATGAGACTATTATTGGTCTGCAAACGAAAACTAATAAAAAATTTTTTAAATCTCCAATGAAAATGGGGACATCCTACCATACCCTCCAACATTTCTCCAGTGAAAATAGGGACATCCTAGGGCAGTGATGGCGAACCTGTGACACGCAGAGCCCTCACTGCTGGCACGCACCCCATCAGCCCATTCGCACTGCTGCTGTTGTTGTTTTTCCCCCATTTGTTCTCCCGCTCCTCCTACAGCTTGTCTCCACTGTTAAAACCCGGATCCTTTGTTGTTGTTGTTGTTGTTGCTGCTGCTGCTGGTAGCCAGAGATTGGTTTTTAACCCTTTCTGTGCTGTTTTTTCTGGCGCTTTGGCAGACTATGATTGGATGTAACAGCGTTCGTTTTTTAACCCGTTCTGTGCTGGGTTTTTTGGCGCTTTGGCAGGCTATGTTGGTGTTGTGTGTTAGTTCCAGCGAAAGTATTATTCGTCATTTATTTCTGTTCTCTTCCCCCCCCCCCCAAAAAAGCGCATCAGCTTTGGGGCATCCCCCCCCAAAAGCAAAGCAACTTTTGCACCCCCAAAAACTTCCAAAACTTTGGTCAGCAGCTACCCCCAAAAAGCTCGACAACTCTGCGCACTTTGTGATAAATAAGGGGTTTTTGGTTTGGTTTGGTTAAATAATTAGTTTTTGGTTTATTAAATACAGTTATATATTACAATTATTCTTTTTTAAATTTAAACTATAAATATCACAAAATTATGGGGTTTTTCTCAAAGTGACACACCACCCGAGTTATGCTCGGTTTTTTGGCGAATTTTGACACACCAAGCTCAAAAGGTTGTCCATCACTGTCCTAGGGGAAAGTGGGACATTCAGAGATCAAATAAGAAACCGGGACGGCTTCTCTAAATCAGGGGTGTCCTTGGAAATTAGGGACATTTGGGGGGGGTTCTGCAGCCGCTGTGTCCAGTTGTTTAAACTTGTTAACGCTTTTGTGGTGTGGTGTATTATGATTTACTGTATATTTTGTTGTACAGCACCTTGATTTTTTGTATGAGAGAGCAGTCTAAAACCATTTTTAATAAAAAAAAAAATAGCAGCTAATAATAAAAGTGCAATGAAGCTATTCTCTCACCAGGGGAGCCACGGGGCCCGGCGTTTTCTTCGGTGCCTCCTGACCAAACACTATCGCCTGCAAAGGACCCCAATGTTGAAATTAAAACTGTATGCTCTGTGGGGCAAGGACCTGCTTCTTTCTGCCCATTCCATATTCTGCTTAACTCTATAGCCAGCACTCTGTAAACCAGTAGTTCTCCCAGAAGATTATTAACAGCTTGTGATGTATAATGGGGTTGCCATATGCCATACTTTGCCATAAATTGATTGGTACATTCCAGATTTTCCCAGACATGTCCAGGATCCCTGTGACAGAATTAGCGTCCATGGGGAATTTTGGGAAATCAGTAAAATGCCTGGGTGTTTTTTTAAAAAAAACTTTCCCCCGAAAAACTCAACAACCTTTGTGTTCTGATTTTTACTTCTTGAAGTAAGGCAACCCTAGATTATATACCGGTACCTGCTGGGATGTCAGTGACAAAGACTATGGGCTTCCTAGCCCTGCTGGTGGCACCAATTTCTCAGCACGCTCCAGAGTGAGTGTGGAAAGGTAAAACGATGGCTCCAAACTCCCCAACACTCCAGGACTGAGGGGCGAGATAATGGCACAGCAGTGGGGCCTTGGGGCAAGTAGCTGCCTAAGGATGCTATGGGCTACCAGGTTTGTGAGCTCATGGAGATGAAAGATCAGAAGGGACCTGAGGAGATGGATCAGGAGAGAGAGATAAAGGCAGGGAGAGATGGGCTAGCTAGCCCTTCCTCAAATGCCAATTCTGGGGCAATGTATTTATGATGCATACCATTCATCCTAGTTCTCCTGAAGCTGCTTCAGCAGTGAACTTGCTTAGTCTCCATCATCCCGAAGCTGCTTTGTCTCAGCTGCCTTAACTGCTTTGCTTCTGAAGTATCGCATTGGAATTCTCTAGCGTCTCCAGGGACACTGGAACCCAGGCATTGTGACACAAATGGCTGCAAATCCCAGGCAACCAAACAGGGATCCTTCAATTTGTGGGTCAAAGTGAACCTCTCCAGCGGTCTGTTTAACTTTGGCCCACAAGGCCATTTTCCCACCGTCACACCCACCTGGTCCATGGGAGATGATGAATTGGGCAGGAGTTTGGGATCCATCTTCAGTTAGCTGCATAGACTCAGTGTCCGCTTATAGGGTGGCAATGACCAGGGCCAGAATAATCCTGGTCAGGCCATGTAGGCCCTAAAGAGCAAGAGGAACTCCATTTTGTATATTCAATTCTAAATCTCTCTGCCTCTGATAGAAAGCAAACAGGCACAGCATGTATGCACATCTAATGCAAAGCTCTAACCACACACAGCACTTCTAAGAAATTCTAGCATAAACCACAAGAGCAAGAGGATGCAGCCCACCACAAATTCTAAGTAGAGCACAACCACAATTGTGCCTGTAAAATTCCACATAGACACGTGTATGAAGGTACCAGGTACATAACGCCACCTAGTAGAGTTGGGCGGGTGACTTTGCATCTTGGGGTGCTCTCTCTTGATTGGTTGATGAAGTACTGCAGAAAGGCTGATCTTCACTCTGTCAAAAAGGTATAAAAGCACTCTGTGTATGCCCATGGGTCGGGCAGAATGAGAAACTCATTCTCACTGCCACCATTTATTGCAATAAATGTTTTAATAAATGTTTTAACATTTCTGGTGCCGTGCGTGACTCGGATGAGGGCATTTCCCTGAACCAGAGGCAGTCCCCTTTTGCCCCACTGGACAGGGCGCAGATTCCTAACGGCGCCTCTGGTCTGGTGCACACCGGCAGACTTTTTCCGGAGGATCAGAGGTGGCCCTTGAGTTTCCGTGCCCTGGACGAAGAGGCAAAAGGACCGAGGTTGGAAGGGAGGAACAGGAAAAGCCGGCTGGGGTAAGTAGAAAGGGAAAAGGTACCTTGAAGGGAATTGGCCCCCTTTAATGAGGGGAAGGGAGATCCTGATCACATCTCCAGCGTGTTGGTAGTACTCAGTTAATTAGAGGTCAACTGGGAAAAACATGCGCTTTGGGTAAGAGGCAAAGGGAGGAGGAAAATGTGTATGTTAGTAGTCAGTAGGGAAGAGGTCCCTTGACAAACAGATACTTAGGAAACAAGGAAAAACTGGGAGGTAGAGTGTGGTAAAGTGTCCAATGCATGGTATGTGTGGCAAAGTTTGCAGTGCGTGCTGTGAATGAGGGGATACTTTACAGGGCCATAAATGGGAGGAGTATGGTCAAGAGGAGGGAAAAATGTGATTTCCCTAGAATTCATGATAGATAAATTCATAATGCCATAAAAAGAAATTTAATTTACAAGTCCTGCCAACAACAAGTCCAGAAAAAAAGGTGGCGTCAACCAGTATTCCCCCCCCCCAAGAGAGAAGAAAGGCATTTTGAGAAAGAAGATGAAGAGAAAGGCAGTGGTTAAACAGCAACAAATAATGGCTCAAGGACCAGTGAGGAACCAGAAGGGGTTCAAAGGTCACTGGTGAAGGTCAGTTGCTAGGACGGAGATGTCTCGGTCAATGTAAAAGAGGAAGGAAGAGTGTTCGGAGAAAGATGGGACAAGGGGGTCCCAGCAGAAGAGAGTTCGTCGGTTTGGCAGGCATGGCAAGGAGCCATGGTCAAGGTGACTTAAGAGTTACCTGCATCTGGACTTTGTTATAAACATAGGCACCCAGTATTCTGTTTTTAAATATCCTTGAAACAGCACCAAAAAGCCAAAAGAAGCATCAGACTGATTTTATGCCTAAAAGGGCTGTACAAACAGACAGGATTGGTTCAGAAAAATCATCTCTGCAACCTTTAAAATGCTATTCACCACACTAGAAATGAGGCTACCGCCGCACAGGGTACTGACAAAATGCCAGTAACGGTGCTCAGAAAATGTTTTCATATGCTTCAGCTGGCTTCAAAAGAAAAGAAAAGAAAAATTATGTACTTAAGTAGTTCACAACGCAAGAGACAATAGATTTTATTTGAACAATTAAAATCTTTTCCCCAAGTCCTGTTGGAACTGTGCAGACTTTAGTTTTTGGGGAAACTTACAAGAATGGGGAAAAAGAGACATTTGAGTCCTTCAAAAAGCAAACTACGTTTAAAGGGTTTAACCCTCCTACCTGCAACCCCATTTCATATGTTTTTGTGACAGCAACATGTTGGAAAATTTGTAGAACTGCATATTTTAATGAAATGAATGTTTATCAACTAAAGAATTCAGGATAAGGTAGAAGGAAGTTATACTGAATGGAGATTTGTGTGTAAAGACATTGTCTGTTTGAATCTAACACTACCATTGGAAGACAGGCTGCGAAAAATCTCAAGCAGTCTCTCAAACCTCCGGCAGAGATGTGTGGCGTAACCCCCCTTATTTGGTTACACAAGCGATTCTGCATGATTTGTATTTGCACAACTTGCTTTCTCCTGCAACCTGCACTTAGAGACTGTGGCTGTGCCTGGCTGGTGTTGCCATTTCGGACATTCTATTGTGTGACATTGTGTGACCAAGACCGTTGCTGTGAAAGTAGGGAGAAAAGGATGTTATGTTTTGGAGGTCCATGTTTCGGCTTACAAAAACACTACTGCTCTAAATGCTTTGACTTTAAAAAATTTTATGTCTCACAGAAACAGCCCGTTGCTACAAAGCATCTGTAAGTTTTTCTTCTTCTAGAAACCACAAGACTTTGCATAATTTGAAAAACAGGCTTCAGTATTCTAGCAGAACTCAGCCGTCGGCAGCTGGATGGGAGGCAAATACGGATTTAAAGCGCCCCCCTTAACCCTGCACATGCATGAAGTTCTGTGGAAGGAAAGAGAAACCACGGGAGATCCTGAAAGATGGACCAGACGTGGAATCCTGTTGCAAGCCTTGTGAAATTCTGCAAAGACTGCTGTAAGGCACTGCTGCTATATCCCAGAGATGACTTCTCAACTAACTGCTGCTACATCCCAGAGATGACTTCTGTGTGCCAGACACACCTCAATGTCCAATACGTGGGACGCACTACCTCAGAGAGTTTGGTGGTGGACTTACCAGCAAGAAGTTCTAAAACAGCAGCGGCAGCTACAAGGACAATCTCTCTCTCCCCCCCCCTCCTTTGTTTTTTATCTACAGGAAATCACTCGAGCGAAGAGCGTGTAGCCTTGCGGAGCCTGACACGATGGTTCCAGCCTGACGCTAGCGAGTCCCTGAGTGAATCCTTGAAGGAAGGGAGACGAGACCCTCTTCATTCCTAGGTGGTGAGGTATCCATTCCATCCGGTGAAAGTGCTCTAACCACACACAGCACTTCTAAGAAATTCTAGCATAAACCACAAGAGCAAGAGGATGCAGCCCACCACAAATTCTAAGTAGAGCACAACCACAATTGTGCCTGTAAAATTCCACATAGACACGTGTATGAAGGTACCAGGTACATAACGCCACCTAGTAGAGTTGGGCGGGTGACTTTGCATCTTGGGGTGCTCTCTCTTGATTGGTTGATGAAGTACTGCAGAAAGGCTGATCTTCACTCTGTCAAAAAGGTATAAAAGCACTCTGTGTATGCCCATGGGTCGGGCAGAATGAGAAACTCATTCTCACTGCCACCATTTATTGCAAT
The DNA here is from genome assembly GCF_963506605.1 of Zootoca vivipara. Classification (NCBI taxonomy): domain Eukaryota; kingdom Metazoa; phylum Chordata; class Lepidosauria; order Squamata; family Lacertidae; genus Zootoca; species Zootoca vivipara. Next base: position 3,455,630 of record NC_083282.1, on the reverse strand, counting down.
AAATGTTTTAATAAATGTTTTAACACGCTCACTGTGTGCTTTCTCCAACTCCGCTGATTCCCTCATAGATTTGGGGGCATCTGGGGACAGCACTCCACTGGTTTCTCTTCCTCTGCCTTCATTGGTTCATTCGTTGAAATGTCAATTTGCTCAGAGTCCCCCACTCCACCCCCTGTTAAATCCTTTCCCCCCCCTGGATGCGAAAGGACAGAAAGGGGGGGGCTATCTCAACAAGAAGTCCCATTCCTTCCAAAGGGAAGCAAAACAACCACCCCAGTTCCAAGGCTTTCTGTGCAAACTGATGAAACCAAAGCCTTTTGCCTTCCACCCCTGGCAATCCCCCAGAATGGCTCCTTTACGCCCTCACGGCTAGCACGGCAGCCAGAGCAAGAGGCCCTCTACCTTCAAGAGAGGGTCTCCATAGCAGGTGTCCTAATTTGCAGGTCAATGTCCCTCATCCTGATAGGCTGGAGGAACCAGGTGCTACCTATTTTAAGGCCCACCCTATTCTTCCGACTGCAAATTGTTCTGTGGCAACGTGCTCAGGGAAGCCATTTTGTGAGTTAAAGTGTTAAGCAAGGAAGCCATTTTGTTGGTCTAGGCCAGGCCCCCTCGTCCAGTAAATACACCCAGACTCTCACTGCCCAGAGATACCGGTAGGTTAATAAGGATTACCAAATAAGGACATGGAAGGGTAATGTCCAACTCCTCATGCCCTGTCTCTAAGCAGAACCTGATGTATCATTCTAGAACATTCTCCAGGCAAAGTGGTTCTCGTCTCTAGGCAGAATCTATTGTATCTATCAGAGTATGTGTATGCTGTAACTTTTGATTGGCTAAAGACCTGATTTAAGAATGTATAAAGGGAAGCCTCCCCTGTTGGGAGGATTCCAGACTTCGGAACTTATTCCTCCATGCTATTGCTTGCTGCTGGCAAACAAAACTTTCTTGCTTTATTTCTCTGTTGCTGCGTGGTCATTTGACTGGCCTGACCAATTGCTACATTTCTAACTTATTTCAAGGTTGCATTTTCATATAGTTGTAACCTCCCCTCTGACCGCGTGGCAAAAGGAAATAAATTTAACAAAGCTTGCAAAAATATACAAGTCAAAATCCTATCTTTGTTGGAAATGTAAGGAGGCGGAGGGTGCTGTGATGCACTCATGGTGGGGCTGCGGAAGAGTTTAAAAAATTGGGGGTTGCATTCATGAGGAATTGAAAAAGATGCTCAAAATCTCTATAGGGAAAAAAACAAACCAGTGGCTTATTTATGGAGTATACTGGGCAAAGGATATACCACAAGATAGGAAAACAGTATTTTTATACGCTACTGCCGCAGGAAGGCTCCTACTTGTAGCAAAGAACTGGAAAGGAAATCACATCCCCACAAAAGAAGATTGGCTAAACAAATTCACAAAATTCATCAAAATGGCAAAACTAACCGCAGCAATAGGATATCAAACAAACCAGAATTTAAGGCAACAATGGAAATAGTTTGAAGACTATATGAGCAAACACTGCTCCAAAAATGTTGATCTGTTTAGATTAAGTTTGTAAAGTTGATTTAGAAAAAAACAATAGTAAAACAAGAGGTTTAAGGATCAGAGATAAAAATTGCAATGTGAATAACAAAATTATAGGCTAAGTGAAGATGAGCACTGGTGGAGGGAAGTCACATGGGTGTAGGTAATTTTAATTTTTTGTATGTTTAAGTAGGTTGCTGTTCAATGTTTCTCTTATTTTTTCTTGGTATGCAGCATTTCTGTGTTTATGTTTGTTTGTTTATATGTAAATATTTTTTTAAAAAAAGAAACTTTTAAAAGAAAAGAAAAAGAAATTTAACAAAAAACAGCCAAAACCAATAGGGACTCAAACACCTTGTTTTAATACACCTTGTTTTAATCACTTTTTATTGGGGGGGGGCAATAAAACAAGTCTGTTTCTACAATACAAAACAAAAAGAAAACAGTAGTACCCAGTTGCATCACAGGAGTGTAAAATAATCCATGATAACGGAATCTTCTGGCACCATTATAGAAGCAAACTCATCACCTCAGAAGTCTCTCATTTGGGCACCTCAAGGGAGACGTGAAACAGCCTCAGAGGGGAGCGAAGGGGCTTCTGCACCACCTCGGGAGGCTCTCTGGGAGCAAGTGTAAAGTGGGTGGGGTGACGGGTATGGGGCATTCAGCTGCTGCAGCCTGGAGGCCACGAATTCACCCCAGACCGGCCTCTGGTTGAGGAGAATTCTGCCCCTCAGGCCTTGAGGTCAGGCATAGGAATGTTCATAGAAGCTTCCAGAGACCGGAAGCAGCCTGCCCAAAACAGGATTGCTTATCATTTTGTGCCTGACCCTATTTGATTTCCAAGCGTCAGTTCCTTATCCCAGGGATGGAGGACCCGTGGCCCTCCAGGCATTGCACGGTTCTCAATTTCCCACTCAAGAAAGGCACCCTCTAGGCCAGGGGTCAGCAACCTGTTTCAGCCGTGGGCCGGTCCACCTTCCCTCAGACCATGTAGTGGGCCGGACTATTTTTTGGGGGGGGGGGAATGAATGCCCCACAAATAACCCAGAAATGCATTTTAAATAAAAGCACACATTCTACTCATGCAAAAACACCAGGAAATGTTCCGCTGTCCTCTGGAGATGGTGAGCTTCAGGGGCTGTCCAGGAACTGGGGCTGCAGTAGGGTGTTAGCCCAGTCTTTGACCCACACTTCTTCTCCTGGTCAGGGCCTCTGCGTTGCTGTTCCCAGTTCCACTGATCCTCAGACCTCTGGTAGTTGAACCCAGCGAGTGACCTCCGTGATGCCAGCCACCTTTCATCCCTGTGATAGAATAGGCCGAATCTCATAGCCAGGCAGCATCAATCGATCCTGTAAAAAGGAAAATAAAAATAAAACACAGGGGAAACTGCCCCTGTTCAAGGCCATAAACAATCTATGAATGTAGGCCCATCTTCATTTCCAATAGTTCAAATAATAATCAATGGGCCAATGAATCTAACAGTCCCGGTACTTGGCCAAGAGAGATGAAATAAATCTTCACCCAGTTAGAACATGCACACAGTCAATCCTCTTCTCTGGTATTTCAATAAAATCTCAAAAAAAAATCTTTGCACAAAAGGTATGCATCGGATATTTCAGCCTCTTATGAAAGTCTGATGATATAAAACCAAGCTGCACTTTATACTGCAAGTCTTGCCGAGGCTTCTTGTACCAAAACGCTGGGCGGGTAATAAGGTCAACCCCTTTTCACAGTCACTGATGTGCCAATCCTGCCAAGCCAATTCCTTTCATTAAATAGAGCTCATCTTATACTTTAAATTCAGTTGGTCAGTCTCATTAAATACAGTTGGTCCTGGTGGGGCTTTCAACTTGTGGGCATTTGCATATTGGTACAGGAATTGGTTGTTTGCAGAAATTAATTTCACAGGCTAATATCATTTGTCATACTAAAGAAAGTCACTTGTGCCTGTGCTGTAAACTTTTCTGATTAAAAGTCCAGTTGGTTAAATTCAGGAATTTAAATTCACTGGGATAAGCTTTTCCTTTTAAAATAAAACCTTTTTCCTGACAAAAGCAGCTGGAAAATATTCCACATCTGTATTAACAAGAATCAGTTCAGATTGAGAGTCAATTCTCCCTTTCCCAAACTTTCAATAGCTTCCACTTGCAATGGGAACATGCCTGTAGGGCCCATTCCTCTCTTTCCCTCCTGCTCCTGCTTTCTTCTCCTCTTCCTTCTGCTGCACTTCCTTTTCCTCTCTCTGTCCATAAGTAAAGGTAGCATCCAATCCAGAGTTTTCCCCATGAAATTATCCTTCTTTTGAATCCCCCCCTCTCTCTCTCTAGCAGATTGTCCCACAAAGGCTGCCTTTACTACTGCATGCTGGTCCACGGATTAATCGGGGTGTATCTTCTATGGGCATCTCACCTGACTTCTATATGATTATTAATTAGCCAGCATACCACCCTCCTCATTCCATGAAGGAGTGTCTCCCTATAAATTCCCAATGAGGCAATCCCATCTGGAATGTTATAATCCCAATTGGGGTTGCAGCGTGGGTACCTATCTTCCCACTAATCTTCTGGTACTTGGGTGTCATGCATATGCTGTCTTGCCCCTTCATGTACCTTCCTGATTTCTTCACTACTTAGCTGTGGGAATGTTCAGGAATGTGGATGAGGAGATATTGTTTAATATATCCATACCCCCGCTTGCGCTAGCAAGCACCAAACTTTAGCAGAGTAAAAACATTCCCCTTTTTCAAAATACACAGCAGAAAAGCGTTTGCGCTGGCTTGATTTAAGCCACTAAAATAAAGTGTATTTTCCTGGTATTTTCCCTTTTTCCCTCTTAAAAGAAAAGACACAACACAATGCTCTTAAAAGTATAAAAGATGTTTACTTACAAGCATCTTGAGGTACAGCACACTCAAGAGGTAGACTTGCTTAGTTAAAAGGTAATATATACATTGTGAAGTTCACTTATAAGAAGTGAGACTCCATCTCATCTCTCTCTCTAGGCTGGAGGCCTTGAGGGAGAGACTCACTAAGATGTGTGTAGTCCAAGAGGTCTGGTCCAAGAGAGGGAAATGGCTGTTTCCTTCAGAATTTATGTGCCACTTCCCCAACTCATTTGCATGTGAAGGAAGAGGAAACTAGGCTTAGTCATATCCTCCTCCTCAGTCCTCCAAGTGGACTATCTAGGGATTGTTGTGACTTGACTGCACTTAACCCTTTGCATCCCACATTAGCAAGGCATCCAATAAATAGATGCAATCATCATAAACTGGGTCATAAGTTTTTGTGTTGTTTTTTTTAATGTTCTGAAATAGTTTAATTGTCTTCTCTGGGTCCTGCTCAGAACTCCTGGTCTGATTCCTCCAATTATATACTTATGGGGAGGGGAAGTTGTCCTGCCGCTGCCAAGACCCTTGGGGTGTCATACACACTCCGCAAGGGGGCCATCATGACTGCTGCTCCCTCTTCCTTGCTTTCTTTGCTTTCTTCCAATTGTCTATGAAACACTGCAAGGGGGTGCAGGCCTGTTTGCTGACCCTATCTCCCATTGTCCCACCTCTTTCCTCCTAGGCACAATAAATCATTCACTCACAGATTTGACCACGCCCTCGAGGTGGCCTGGTCGCCAGGAATCGCACCTCACTGAGGACCACACACCGCTTCGTCAGTGGCAGCTTAAACCCCAACGTATCATACACTTCAGTCACAGAGGTGGAACCACTCTTCACACACATATTCCCAATTTTCCCCTCCCAACCTAGCTATTTCCCTTCCCGGAGCTCTTCCAATGTCTTGCTCTGTTCCCCTATGGGAGGATCGTTGGGACACGTCTTACATCCAGTGCGTGCTTACTAGACCACTCCCGGGAGACTGGCCAGGTCTCCCTGCCCTAATTCTGCTGTGGGCTTTTCCTTCCCAAGCCCTTCCCTTTGGGCTTACCTTACCCCAGGACGTCCATTCCCCAAAGGCGCCTGCGTCTTTTCTCCGCCTTCGCTGTGTCTCCGCTCAAGGCAATGTCTACGCCCCCCCTACAAAATGGCAGGAGCGCGCTTTGGGTTTGGCGATGCTCTAGAGCTGTTCACAGCGGTGACTCCACCCAGTCCTTTTCAGTCCTCCATCAGGGGGCATCCCGGACGAGCCCCCAGAAATGTAGGATGACAGCCTGAGTCCAGTTCAGCATGCCCACCGTGGAGGAGGAAAGGAGTCAAACGACACCAGGTGTTTCAGAGAAAATAACTTTTTATTTTTGCAATGCAAGCAGAGCAAAAAGGTGGTGCGTGATCATTCACAGCAGCACACTGTGCAGAATTTGTAGCTACCGTGTTTCCCCTTTTTTAAGCCGTAGTCATAAAGTAAGCCATGGCAGGATTTTTGAGATTTTTAAAATATAAGACATACCCCGAAAATAAGACATGCAGGCACCCAGCAGCGAAAGTGGGAACGGGGCCGAGGATGCCTTTGGCGAAAAGTTGGGGGGGGGGGTCGGGAAGTTCCATTTGGTGTGGGGGGGAGTTGGAGGGAGGGAGACACCGCTGACCGGGCTCGTTGCCTCTTTTTTCTATTCACGTTGTTTGTTCCTGTAAAATGCCCGCAAGCCGGCTAAGCAGGAAAGAAAGGGGAGAGGACTTGCGCGTTTTCCCTCCCCGCCGACACCTTTTTCCTCTTTCTCTCCCCCCCCCCCGGAAGCTTCCTCAACCCGTGCTGGGCGCCGACCCGGCAGGCTGCTTCTTTGATCCGGCGGCCTGCCGGGTCGGCGCTGATCAGTGCTGCGCGGAGCACTGGATCGAGGAGCCGGTCTGCAGAGTCAGCGCCCAGCAACGCCGTGGGAGGCGATGCTCTGTGCGGCGCTGCTGGGCGCTGACTCTGCAGACCGGCTCCTCGATCTGGTGCTCCGCGCAGCACTGATCAGTGCCGACCCGGCAGGCCACTTCCTTGATCCGGTGGCCTGCCGAGTCGGCGCCCAGCTGCCGATCCGAGGAAGCCCCGCTGTCGACGCCAGTCTCCAAGCTGCGCTTCGGCTCGGGGGACTGGCGGGGAAGGCAGGCAGGCAGGCGGCAAGCAGCGCCCGCTGAGCTTCGGCTCCGGGACTGTTGTTGCCTGCCTGCCTGCCTTCCCCGAGGAAGCCCCGCTGCTGCCGCCAGTCCCCCGAGCTGCGCTTCAGCTCAGGGGACTGCCACACGCCTGACATCAGCGGGGCCGGAATCCGCTCCCCGCTGCCTCTGGTTTCAGCCCCCGCGCGCCTTCTCCCGGGGAGTCTCGGTGCGGCGCTTCGCAGGCGGCCCCCGCGGGAAGCCTGCAGCTACGGCAGGGACCTGACCTAGCAGCAGAGGTGGCGGAGGTGGCCCTCCCGGGCCATTTTCACGTGCCGCAGATGGGAGTGCATTGATTCCTGCAGGTTGCACGCACACGCCCTGCCTGCTCTCCCTGCAGCCCAGAACTGGCGGCTGCTGCAGCGCAGAGCGCTCGGAGAGCCCAGCAGCGCCGCGGAAGCAGAGAGCCTGCAAGGAGGGAGGAGGAGGAGGACTCCTCTGTGCTGCTTGGCGGTGGCACTTTAGCAGCATGATCATGGACACCCCGGGGTAGGGGCCCTTCCTGGCAGGGTGGCTGCGGCCCCTCAGCACAAGCCGAGACCCAGCGCTGACGGGATGCCCCCTCCTCAGCCCAGCCTGCTCCATCTGAACGCGGGGAGGGAAGGAAGGCATGGGCGTATGTGTGTGTGTGTGTGCACGCGCGCACGGTCTAGCCCGCCACAAATTCTGAGGGACAGTGAACTGGCCCCCCACATTAAAAGTTTGCTGACCCCTGTCCTGGACAGTGTTGCATGCTCTCCACCTGCTCTGGCTTCCCATATATTACCAAGAACAGCTGTAAGGTACTGTAATAAGAATAATAAAAAAGACATCCCCTGAAAATAAGACACCGTGTGTTTTTTTGAGGAAAAAAAGTTATAAGACGGTGTCTTAAAAAAGGGGAAACACGGTACATTATATACCCTTGTTCCTGTGGGGTGGGGCAGCCCAACTCTTCCGTTCTGGTCTGCCACGTTGAAACATTCCAGCCTTGGACTGCCACGTTGATACATTCCAGCCTTGGCTGCGTTGGGCAAGCGAGGCCCCTCCTAACCCCATAACCCCACAGCGGGGGTCTTGCAAGTTCCCATTAAGCAAGTCGATGGGGCAAAGTATTTCCTTCTTATATTATTTTACAAGCTCATATATTGTTCATGTGAGATACGTGGCCTGCGAGCCCCCAGAAATGTAGCCTGACAAGCATTCCTTTCCTATCTTTAAGGAATGCCTTTTGAGGAACAGCTCAGGGGGCCGGGCATGCTCAGCCTGGAAAAGAGAAGGTTGAGGGGATACCATATAGAAAAGGAGGGTGAAGGGTTGCTTTCTGCTACTCCAAAGAAGTAGACACAAATCAATGGATTCAAACTAAAAGAATATTCCACCCAAGCATCAGGAAGAACCTCCTCACAATGTTCGGCAGTGGAACCTGCCAGCAAGTAATGTGGTGGAGGCTTTCCTTAAAGGTCTCTAAGCAGAGGCTTAACAGCCACGTCAAGAATGCTCTGGTGGTGTTTCCTGCTTGGCAGGTTTAATTAGATGCCTCCTTCCCCATGGCCTCCTCCAACTCAACTCCTTTATTTAATATGAGAGAATATTTTGCCAATAATTTGAACTTTAGGAATGTTGTGCCTGCAAGGATGAATATGTCTTGCCCACTGTCGCTGCCAGACCTGTTTGGCAGCTGTTCTTGCGAGGGTAGGTATGTGATGATCTTATCTATAGCCGAAGGCTATCTACTTCCTTCAGAAGGACCCACAAATAACCCAGATATGCATTTTAAATAAAAGGATTTTACATTCTACTCATGTAAAAACATGCTGATTTCCGGACTTTCCGTGGGCCGGATTGAGAAGGCAATTGGGCTACATCCAGCCCCCCGTGCCTTACGTTGCCTACCCCTGCTCTAGGCAGAACAATGGTCAGAGAGGAGCAAGGCTGGTGTCATAAGAAATTTTAGGTCATATATATATATATATATACACACACACACACACACACACACACACAGAGAGAGAGAGAGAGAGAGAGAGAGAGAGAGAGAGAGAGAGAGAGAGAGAGAGTATAAAATAAATGTTCATAAATGTACCAAGCAAACACATATATAAATATATAAAAATATATAAACCACATGTCCAAAAACCACAGGAAAAGTCCTAAAGCCATTTTGACTCTTTCAGTCTCTGTCCTCACAAATCCTGCCTGACGGGCACATTTGAGGTGTGAATAGGGCGAGCCTGTGACCTGCCTCAAGATTAAGTATTATCATTACAAAAGAATGGCCAGGCTCCCCAGGTAATCCTGTCAAGTGACCATTAACAGGTAACCTGGCAGACAGGGTAAAAACAACGCACTCAGATTTCTGTTGTAGACCGCCTTTTCTGTGATGTACGTATGGTGTTTCTGGGGGTGGTCTGGAGTTTGAGGGTGGGCAATTTAAAAAGTCTATACAAGGGTGGGCTGTTAACGGAGAAATCTGAGGGCTCCCTTGGACAAAAAACAAGGACACCAGCCAGGAATACCAGAGCAAAAAAAGCAGCCAGTAAGGCTTGGTCTTTATTGAAGACTGTCGCAACAGGACTCCCACCCACAACAAGACGAAGCAAGATGGAAGCCCCAAACAAAAGGAGACCCCAACTTTTATTAGTTGCCAATCCCCATGTTACACACACCCCCAACTACATCATGGTTACATCATGAAAGGGGAGGTCTGGTGGCAGTAATCTGAGCACCCCGGACCCTGCCCCATGCCTCCCCTTGCGCTCCACCAAACATCCTTCAAGTGTAACAAAAGAGATACTTGCATTTCCCTGATTCCCAGCCAAGTTAATCATACCCTTTTGTCTTCATCTGGGTTTGTTATTTCTGGAATGGCTACCTGTCTGGCACTCAGGTATCAGGATGCCAGGGATTATCACTCAGGCAGAGGGGCTGCTGAGTAACTGAGTTCACATATCTATATGAATTTCTGAAGTTTTCCCAAACAAAATAAAAAAAATTCCCCTTCAAGTAGCACCTTAGAGACCAACTAAGTTTCTCATTGATATGAGCTTTCCTGTGCATGCACACTTCTTCAGATACACATGCACACGCATGCACACTCATGAAAATATCCCTCCCCCAACAGCAAGACTGCATTTAGAAAAGTAGGAACTTTGACTCTGCTTCTGTTTTTGTTTTGCTTTTTGCCAGCAGTGGAGGGTGGGGTGGGGACACTTCCTGGTCACACATGCAGTAAAATCTTTGATTTCCCCATTCATTTCTATGGACAGGTCTCATGTTTGCTCAGTGAGATGGAAAAAGGCTACTGATATCAGAAACTTGTGGGGTTTGTCTTTCTGTAGCTCTGCATCTTCATGCATGGAACATAATAGACAGGCACCACAGCTGTCCTTGCCTGCCTGTCCCTCCTCCCTTAGTTGTTGTTGTTTAGTCGTTTAGCCGTGTCCGACTCTTTGTGACCCCATGGACCAGAGCACGCCAGGCACTCCTGTCTTCTACTGCCTCCCGCAGCTTGGTCAGACTAATGTTGGTGGCTTCGAGAGCACTGTCCAACCATCTTGTCCTCTGTCATCCCCTTCTCCTAGTGCCCTCAATCTTTCCCAACATCAGGGTCTTTTCCAAGGAGTCTTCTCTTCTCATGAGGTGGCCAAAGTATTGGAGCCTCAGCTTCAGGATCTGTCCTTCCAGTGATTTTGCTAAGGAAGATAATGTCCCAATAAATGTCTCTGTATGTTAGCAGTAATCCACCAATAATACCTTAGAACCTGCTACCATTTCCTCCCATAATGGCAGAGACCTTCCAGTGCCAGCCCAAATGATGTCCCCCTCCACCTCAGACATCAATTCCTGTATTAATTTGTTACACACACACAAACTTTATTGTGCTGCATGAAGCAGTTCACTTCAGAGCTGGATCTGGAACTGTGTCCTTGCAGCACTCTGAGATTCGTCTTAATCTCTAGAGGGAACCAGGGAAAACAAGTCTGGGAGCCAACAAGTCTCTTGGTTTCTAGTTGCTAGGCTTTCTTAACACAATAGCTATCTTTGGGCTGACATTCTTAATTACCTTTGACTTGCCTGTGGGCTTAGACTGAAGAGTTGCTTGTTAAGTAGGCTCCAAATGAATTCTACAGAATAAATCAAGTCCTTAAGGGTTCCTTGGAACCCCTTCTTGTAGTCTCTGATGGTGGGGAAAGTTTTCAAGTAATGTGATTTTGGCAGGGGAGTGGGGTTAATCCTTTGAGTAAGATTACCTAGTGTGCATGATATTTTGTTTGTTTGTATGTATGTATACTTGCATGTTTGCCTGCATTTGCGCAGATTGCTGTGTCAATTTAGTTGCCAGCAGTCATGCAATGGATTGTGGGGCGGGAATTTTTTTTAGGAGAAAAAGCTATAGAGTTGCTTGCAAAAGCTTCCAGGTATCAAGACTTCTGGCCTTTTCACAGCTTCAAAATAAAATAAGATAATAATTAGTGCTGGTGACTGGTGGAACACTTACCAAATCATGCTATTTTTAGCCTTTTACAAAGCTGGGGGAAAAAATAGCAGGCAATGACGGGGCTACTCTCATTACAGTGATACCTCGGGTTAAGAACTTAATTCGTTCTGGAGATCTGTTCTTAACCTGAAACTGTTCTTAACCTGAGGTGCGACTTTAGCTAATGGGGCCTCCTGCTCCTGAAGCAAAGTTCTTAACCTGAGGAACTATTTCTGGGTTAGCGGAGTCTGTAACCTGAAGCGTCTGTAACCTGAAGCGTCTGTAACCCAAGGTACCACTGTATTGCTGATTTTGCTCAATTTGCAAACCTTTTTTCTTTTTAGTTTTTTGTTCTTGTCTGGAGCATCAAAACACACATCTGTAATGGTAAGAGAGCCCAGAAAGAAGTTCACCTGTGATCCTGCTTTGTAAAGGAAGAGAGCTAGGTGGGAGCATTTCCAAGGGAGGGAGGAATATCTTTGAAATGGTAATCAGTTATCTCCCTGCAACACAGTTATCTCTCCCCCAAGGAACAAGGAAAATCTCCAGACAGCCCAGGCTGACATATCACTACTTTAGTGCTTTAAGAAAATAAATTTGTGCTGCTTTGTATCAACTGCAAAGATTCTTCCTGAGTGATGATTCCACATCACATGTCTGTTTCCTATTTGCAGAGCAGTTTCATGTGAGCTGTTCCCCTGAGTCAAGTAGCTGTCCTGTTCTTTGCCTCCGCCTACTAGGCAACAAGCCAAATCCATGTACGTAGTAGAGCCAGCAGCAGCCACAGCGGAGTTTTCATGCAGCACTGGGAGCATGCTGGTCTCACTTGCCCTGCAAGGAGCCTCAGTTGTGGGAAGATGTGGGTCTAGTGTTCAGAATTTCAGGAGCTTTCTGGATTCCCCACCGCCCTGTGTTCCTTGGGGAAGGGCAATCAAAAGACAGAAACAGAAAGTTGTTGCTGGCTTTTGACATGATCAGCCTTTCTTTGCCCCGTGGATTGTGCCTGGATTTCGGCAACTAGCTTCAGGGTCCCTGTCATCCTGAGCAAAAGAGAATCACAGGACGAATCCTTCAACTGTAAGTGCTGCTGCTGCTGTCCACCAGCATTTCTTCTCTTGTGTGTTGGCAGGGGGGCCCCTTGCATGGTGTGTGCCAAGCCCAGGTGCCTAGCATGAACAGGTGAAAAGGAGGACGGGGCTTCATAGCTGTGTAGGCCATTTTGGCATTTGCAGCTTGCCATTGCAGGGATTAGAAGTTTTCCTCTTTAATACAGTACAAGCGTTAAAGGAACAGGAAGATACACTGTTCTCCTTTGCGCATGGCCACCTAAGAGAAACCCAAGAAACCTAATGTTGCACCATCTTTCTTTGGATGCAAAGAGGACTTTGGGTGGATTAGTTTTACACTGGCACATGTCAGTTGGCCTGAACCACTTTGCCTGCTCCACTACAGCCATGCCACTTGCCTGTTTCTTAACCAATCCCAGAGTTCGTCATCTCAACCCTCCCCCATTCCTATGTGACTCACACAACAGACATTGCACATCTTCTGGGATGGAATAGTGGCATTTTTGAAATTCTGTACAGCAATGGTATACCCATGGACAGCTGAAGGAATGATGTGGCCGAGAGTCAAGGCATAGTCTAGCACCCACTACTGGATCTCTTTCTAGCGTTCACAACCCATGAAAAGCTTCAGGACTCTGCTCCTTTACAGCTGAACTGGAGGCATAGGAGTAAATAACTTAAGGAAGTTATAGGTGTAACAGGTTCAGCACTGTTTACTCACGCATTAAAAGGGGTACCGTATGTCAACAGCAAGATTTACTTTTTAGCATTCCGGAACAGAGTTCATCTAATGTGTTAACTATGGCTTAGGTAACAGCCCTTCTCATAGCAACACCATCTGCGTAACACAACAAAGACAGGCCCCCTGTTAAGGGTTTGGCAATTCCAGGATTGTTCCCTTTCTCTTTCAGATTTTTGGGAGCTCCTGACCCCACCTGACCCAGTTCACAGCCTGATTCTCTGCATATTTTTTTCAGAAGTAAGTCCCACTGAGGAAAACCCAGTTGCTGTTTGTGCAGCTTCAGCAATACAACGCAGATTTTCCCAGGGACAGCGCCAGCTCCAAATAAACACACACTTGGACACAGAGCTTTAAATCCCAGACCTCACCTTTCCATAGAAATACATCCCAAAAGGAAGTCTGGATGAGCCCTGAGTGTGGATGGAATCACAGGAGATCCCTGAGACCACTTGGAATGTGAGCCTAGACCTGTTCAGATTAATGTTGCTTGTTCTGCTGTAATGAGGCAACTTCTGATTGGATCCAAAAAAATTACCAAGATTTGGGCACCCCACAAATACAGGCATCTCCCCGCTTATGTCGGGGTTACATTCTGGGCCCCTGCACACATAAGTGAAATTGTGTAAAGTGGGGAGCACCCTCTAACAAGCCTCTAAATGCCTGTTTTCTCCTGCTCTCCAGCTCTCTCTCCTCACAACTCTCTCCTTAACTAGAGTTGAAGTTTTGGGGCTCACTGCAGAAAAGTGGCTGCTGCTGCTGCGCTACCCTGTTCATCAGCTCCTAGGCAGGGAGGCCGAGGAGCCTAAACAAACCCCACTGTGCCTCTGGTCTCTTTGGGACTTCCTCTGACGTCACTGATGGAGGCTGTGAGGAGGGACTCCTTGTGAACCACGAGGACTCTCCAGCTCTCTCCCGCAATTTCCTGGTATGATTCTACCGTATTTATTTTATTATTTCCCGGCACCACAAATATATGCAGTCATGTGCAAGCAGAATGCACATAAGTATGGGATGCTTGTACAGAGCTAATGTCTCAGTGGTGGAGGATAAATTTGCATGACGTTTAATCACAACATTCAGAAATACTATGCAAATGCTGGGCTATTAATTGATCTCTTTTAGATTTCGACAGCTGGGAGACATGCAGCTATCTTGAGGGAAAGAGGATGCGGTGCTGACCTTGCTAAATCTTTTTCAGATTCTCCAAGGGTGCCAGGTAGCCTTTCTCTCTCTGGGACTAACGACAGACATGGCAGGTGGGGAGACCTCCAGGCGCTGGGAGGCCGAGAGGCAGGATGTCAAGAGGGCAGAGGCCAGGCTCATTCGTGGACTGCAGCATTTAGAAGAAGCCCGTCTCTCCTATTTGAATTCAATGATGAAGGAACAGCGGAGACTCCAGCAGGAGCTCATGAGAATGCAGAAGAGTGAGTGGGGAGTTGTTTCCTTCTTCTTCCACCCAACGCAATGACAAATAAAGCCACTTTTTGAAAGCAGGGATTCTGCAGTTAGAATTAATTTGGTGCAGAATTTGACCCCTGTCACCAAGATTACCCTTGGAAGGCCACAGATGCCCTGATCCTGATCTAGGAAGGGAAGAAGCAGGCTTCCATGTGTGCCAATGGGGTTGCATATTCTTCCACTGAATTGGCTGGGAGCATCTTTTGAATGTAGACTGAAGATGGCATCTCTGCCCATCTGAGGCCACCCATTGTATGCAAGTTGTTCCCCATGACTAGGGCTAGTTTAAGATTATAACATCAATCAATATGGTCCTAATCAGACCCTAGTCATAGGGCAACTGGTTGCAGTTCAGTGCCGAAAATGACCCCCTTCCTCATTGGTAAACAGGCTTTCCCCACCCTTCTTTGACTCAAGTGTAGCCCAGTTGATGAAAGAATCTTCCTTTCAGGGTGAAAAGCAATTTGGGGAAGCCCTTTTGAGTGGACAAACAGGATTATGGCAGCCCATTCTGTTCCTTTGTTGAAATTGACCGCCTTCTCCCAGCTGTTCTTCAGTAAAACAATCACAAATCATTCACACATCTGCTGTGTATTACCTTCTAGAGCAGGTGCAGCCAATGTGGGGCACCCCACATGTTTTGAATTACAACCCCTATTAACCCTCTCCAGCAGCCCACAGAATCTGGATGGTACCATGTTGATAATGCTTGATCTAAAGCAGGGGTCAGCAAACTTCTTCAGCAGGGGGCCGGTCCACTGTCCCTCAGACCTTGTGGGGGGCCGGACTGTATTTTGGGGGGAAAATATGAACAAATTCCTATGCCCCACAAATAACCCAGAGATGCATTTTAAATAAAATGACACATTCTACTCATGTGAAAATATGCTGATTCCCAGACCATCTGCGGGCCGGATTTAGAAGGCGATTGGGCCGCATCCAGCCCCCGGGCCTTAATTTGGGAACCCCTGATCTAAAGATTGACTCCAATGTCCTTGTTTGGGGACTTTTAATGCAAGCGGATCCTGATAACCACCCTGCTCCTTTTCTCCCAAGGTCGCTCCAAGCAGAAGCTTTCTGTGGGCCCTGGACACAGAAGCATAAAACTGGCTCTTCCACTCCTGTCCCCTCGGGCAGGACAGGATTACAGCAGATTCCAAGATGCAGCACAGCGGTAAGGGTGTCTGTCAGGAGAACTTCACATCTGGGCTCCTAAAATGCCATGCATGTGTCTAAGGAATGGAACTCAACCCAAGTTTTATTCTCATTTCATGAGCATTGCATCTGCCGCCCATTTTCCTCCTCCATTTCAGCTGCCTTGCTTTACCACAGAATCTCTCCCCATTTCACAGCATCATACTAGCCCTTCCTTTCCATATCTCTGTCAAAGACTGCCTACTGACTGACCAGCTCCCTCCCAGCTTTGCAAGAGAGCAGCTTCAGTCTCCAGCCAGTAAGCAATGGTTCATAGGTGAGAGAGAGGTCAGTCAGCAGAGTGGAAAGAGGAGGCATGTTTTTGGAGGGGTGCATGAGTCAAAAACGCTTATGAAGGGTGCAAAGCAGGACTGGAGAAGGGGGTGGCTTGAGTCCCAACAGAGCGACCTGGAGGGCTGCATCTGGTCCCTGAGCCTGATATTTGCTATCCATGCACACTGAACAAACTACAATTCCCAGGATTCCAAGGGGTTGCCATTTTCTGGTTTGCCTCAGGCAGGAAAATGTATTGGGCTGGCTCTGGTTCTCCTCCTCTCCTCCCATGTGTACCCCCTGAATCTGTTCTAAATCTCTGGAACAGATCTGGCAACAGCAGGATATGTGCAGAGTGGGGAAAGTCCTGTTGTGCTAGCAATAAACCTTGTGTGTGCACAATTACAGTAGTTAACTGACTACCACCTGAACTAGGTATCTCTGACTGTGGAGACAGAACAAAGCCTTCGAAACCTCAACTGGAAGTTTAAACTTTGCCTCATTCCTACTTCACATTGTCACAGCAAACTATTAACACTGAACAAGGAGCAGCAGCCAAATCTTGGCACTCTCATGAGGGGACTTGCTTGATACATGTTCACACATTCACTCTTTCCACTTCAAAAAAGATATGGGGAGACTCTCCGATTTAGTGTTAGACCCCACCAATTAGAGCAGGTGTGACGAATGTACAACCTACTTCTCAGATTGTGCAAGGCTTTAATGGGATGTCCTGAGGTAAAGTTCACCTCCCACTATCCCAGTTATTCTCCTTATAAACCCCCTCCTCACAATGCTTGGAGTTTAAAGGTAAAATGTAGGTGCTCTTCCTGCCCAAAACGTGGCACGGTTTCTTTTAAGCTCTGAGGGGAAATATGAGACTATTCTTAATGTACACAACCGTAAGGGGTTCTCCTCATTCAAGCTTTCCCCCACTTGAAGCTTTCCTCCCACCTGAGGAAACTTTGTGTCACCCTCGAACCAGTCTTCCTCTTCCTCCTCCTCTTGGTGCACTCAAGGGACAACAACCTATCCTTTCTGCCTTAGAAAAGGGGTTTTGTCCTTCTAATGAGGATCCCCACCAGATGAGCCATAGATACCTCTGCTGGAAAGATCACACAGAAGATAATACAGATGGAACTTTAATTTAACATTTAATGGCTTATGAACTGAATGGTTGCATTCAAGGTTCATGTGTACAAGCATGTGGTTTCAATGGAACTGTTCTTGTTAAAACATATAACTTCAAACCTCACTAATTCCTCACCTAACACTACTCTATAAACCTATTCCCTCACCCACGCTCACACTCTCCTGCTTCATCTCCCTCTCTCTCCCCAACTGTCAACTCTCACTAACTGCCATTTTCTCCTCATAGAATGTTCGTAACCCCGCCCCCACAAGCATGTGATGTACCTCAGGGTAGGAGATGCATTAACCCTTATACATCCAGGCTGAGACCAAATATATCATCCTAGGGTTATTTCGTTACAGCAGGCATCCCCAAACTCGACCCTCCAGATGTTTTGGGACTATAATTCCCATCATCCCTGACCACTGGTCCTGTTAGCTAGGGATGATGGGAATTGTAGTCCCAAAACATCTGGAGGGCCGAGTTTGGGGATGCCTGAATTAGAGGCTGCATTTCGCCCTCAGAAACACATGGTGGTTGCAGTTTCTTTATACTCCGTGCAGTGAGGAACTGAGGTGAAACAATCCTGCTTAGGCAAGGGTTGCGTGACTCACTCTCTCTTCTTCTAGATCCAAGAGGAAAACACTGCCCAAGGCAGGAGGCTTTCCAGGGACAAGCCAGCCTTCCTTGTATCTACAGAAGCCTGATGGTGATGTCGCAAGAAATGAAGAGGACAGAAAAGGGCACTTGCCCCCCTTGAATGTCAAAGGCCAAAACACCATTGCTGACAGGGACATAGCCACCCTCGAGGACTCCATTGCCAAGCAGCTGTGCATCTCATCAGAGGCTGGCGAGGGAGAGGAAGCAGATGGAATAGAGGGCCAAGGGAAAGGGCCTGCAGAGAAAGAGACCAGAACTGCTGGAGCCCAAGGCACTGCTGCCACAAAGCCCGTGACTCTCCGAGGGAAGCGACGGCCTTCCCTTGGGCATGAGGGGCTCATCATGGATCCAGAGGCCTATGCAGCAGATGGACGTCTCAGGACCATGTACGCCAGGCCAGATTTCCTAAAGTCTTATGCGGAAGCTAGGAAAGCCCGCTACATTCGCCACCACAAGAACGCTCCTGCCTGGGAAAAGGAACTGAGTCTCCAGGAGATATTTGGACACAAAAAGACCATGCAGCATTCACCACAGGGGCAGGCTGTGATGAAACCATAGCCCTGAGTGCACGGGGGTTTTGCCGAGTAAAGGATGCCATGAGCCTCCAAAATAAAGGAAAAAATACTTCTGTACAACAGATCATGGTATTCAAGATCACCATTAGCTCAAAGCAGGCTTGCACACCCTGAAATAGCACACCAAGCCAGTTGTTCCCTGGACTCTTCCATATCTATATAAAACCAGGGCCGGCTCTAGGTAGACCCCTGGTGCCGCAGTGCACCAGGGCGCCGGGCCAGTAGGCAGGGCGCCACACAGCAAAGCCGCGCGGAAACCATGCTATGCCCTGCGAGGGCGCCGGAGCGATCTCCGCCCCTCAGCTCCAGGGCGCGCGACCTACTCGAGACTGCCCTGTATGAAACCATGGGCTTTGGACTCGGGCAGGGGGTTCTCAGCATGCTGATGGCACATAACTCTGTTTTTATGCAACATATTAACCAGTTGCCAAGTTCTTGGTCAGTTTGGTTGGGTGAAAGTGGAAAGTTTCTTGAGACTGTATTCTGATCTGTTTTGCAGGTTCACGTGCTCAGGAGGTGCCCAGCACCTTCATTATACACCTGAAAATGTTCCTCTTCAACCAGGGCTTTGGCTTACAGCATCCTATATCCACTTAAATATGTTTCTGGGAGTGGGGAAGGCAGTTTTGTTTTGTTTTTGTTCTTTTTTATTGTGTATTTTGTGTTTTTCTCTTGTATTTCTATGGTGTGAACCCCCTGAGAGCTACAGATGGAGGGCAGGTTTGTAGTCTGGGAGTGCTGGAGGCCCACACGCCTACAGTGGCTCATTCTTTCCAGGACTGGGACAACTTGGCCACAGAGGTGAATGCCTTGGTAACTTCCAAGACTACTGCCATGGCACTCTATGTTGGGCTGCCCTTGAGGCCAGTTCAGAAGCTGCAGCTAGTGCAAAGTGCAGCAGGTACCCTGTTTCCCCGAAAATAAGACATACCCATAAAATAAGCCGTAGCAGGATTACTAAGCATTTGCGCACTATAAGCCATACCCTTAAAATAAGACAAAGTGATAGGTGCAGTTCTGGAGGGCACCAAGGAAGAGGTGAGGCTGGACGCATAATTAAAAAAAATAAGACATCCCCTAAAAATAAGCCATAGTGTGTCTTCTTGAGGAAAAATAAATATAAGACAGTGTCTTAATTTTGGGGAAACACGGTACTGTAATTCCTTTGTGGAGTGACCCATCGTCAACATATGTCACTATTGTGGAAGGAACTGTACTGGGTGCCTATATGCTACTGGACCAGGCTCAAGGTTTTACTTTCAGATTTCACTGAAGCTTTTTCATAATACAATAATATGAAAGAGTCCTGTATCAGGAGGTTTTTAATGTTTAATATTTCATTATGTTTTATATATGCTGTAAGCCACCCAGAATGGCTGGGAAAACCTAGCGAGATGGGCAGGGCATAAATAATAAAATTATTAATTATTATTATTAACAAAACAAAAAGAGAGAAAGAGAAAAGGAAATGCAGAGTGTCCCTCAAAGGTAGCTCTTAACCCTACCTGCTTTCCTTTCTTCTCCCAGCCTCCCACCCTGGGAGATCTTCCCCTCCCTGCCTCTCACTCAGCGTCCTTCACCAACCATCTTATCACCTTCATGTCTGCGTAATCCTTGGAGCCCAATGACTACCCGGAGCAGAGGACACCAAAGGAAAAAAAGGGGGGAAGGGAAATTAAAGGGGGCAGGGAGAAATAAAAATTAAAAGGACTTCTGATTTTTCATTTGTCAGTTACGGGCAGCAACCATTTTGCATGTGGGTTCTGCCCTCTTTCAGGTCCAAAAGGACCCGCACAACAGCAGTTGTGTGTCAAGTGGAAACACACAAAATGATTGCTGCCTGTACGTAAAAGAAATTACTCAAAATATCACTGTAGGATGACATCATACTATTCTACTTCCTGTTTAGCAATATTTTCACAATCATCAGACCCCAATGTCTCAAATTTATTCATTTTCTTTTCACACACAAAAATCCAAAAGACAACTTTTACAGGCTGGCCCTGAGGAGGTGGCGGAACCAACAGTAGCTGCTGTGACTTGCTTGCAAAACATTTTGAGGATAACATTGCTTGCATCCACCAAGACCTTGACTCTGCTGTTATAGCAGATGAATCTCGTGGGGTGTCTAGAGCACAGTCTAGTCCTGTTGTGTGGGATGCTTAGTTTTTGCAAGGTAGCTGCATCAGGTGCGCTCAGATCACGTCCTGGGATCACAAGGGCACTTGTGCAGCTGGAACGGGGAGGGGGGAGATACCTCACCCATGGGAAATCGAACTGTATTGAGTGAACCCCTTCATGCCAGGTGATGCTACTGATAGTAGTGATAGAAGGGGAATGCCCAACGTTCCCAACTACAACTCCCATCATCTCTAGCTAACAGGACCAGTGGTCAGGGATGATGTGAATTGTAATCCCAAAACATTTGGAGGGCCAAGTTTGGGGATGCCTGATCTAAAGCACTTAAAACAGTTTCCCACTGATGTTTGAATCACAGAGTAGTATTCTCTGCATAGAACAGCATTTCTTTTTCCCTACTCCCATGCATCCATCTTTCACTCTGTCTGCTTAAAATACAAACTATTTAGAGTTCTTGGAAATATGCTATGGTGGGAGGGGATGTTGACCAATCTTAGGGCTCATCCAGACTTCCGCTTGTCCTGCCACTTTCCCCAGGGAAAGCCCACTCTTTAGCGCTGAATCTGAGCAAAGGTGAACTGGATTTTGCAGATTGGCACCCAAGGTGGGTCACAACAGCAGCACTTCCACCATGCAAGGGTTAAGAAACGGGTCCCCAAAAGCATGCTTGGGTCAAAAGTGGAGCCAGGGCAGAAAAAGGTTGAACAAACCAGCTCTACTTTGCTCTCTGGTAGGCAATGCCACACAACCTAATGACAGGACTACCCCTCTCCCCCCAAATGCCCACTTCTGAAACAAGGACACAGCGACCCTTCATTTCATTTATTATTTGAGAAACATCCGGCTCTGAGGAGTACAAAGGCTTCAGGAAACACGTAATGAGGGAAAGGCAAATGTTGCAGTGACGTAAAGACATCACCACTAAAAGGAGAGCAAAGGCATTATAAAAACCACACGGGGGGGGGGGGCAGGGACTGAACTGTAAGACTTTTTGGTTTCTTTCAGCAAATTCAACTTCATGACAGCCAAAAAATACATCTCTAGAGAGGTTTGCATTGCAAAAGGCAAAGGCCAGGGGGTGGGGTGGGGGGGTGAGGAGCCGAGGTTCTTAACTGTCCCAAGTGGAAGAAACTCATTGCCATGAGGAATGGTGGCTAAAGGCTGGTCTGGCTTTGCTATTTTTTATGCTGTGGGCTGTTGCACCTTGCAAGAAGTTGCTTCTCTAGTTCCAGCAGCTTCTCATAAAGCTTCTCTGCAGTATCTTCGCTGAGATCCATCTGAAAGACACAGAACCCAGCTGTGATCTGGACAGGTTCCACAGAACCAGCAGCATTTTCTTTCCTTTACCTCAAGCCCCCCACCCCCACCCCCAAGGAGACCCCAGAGCCACCCCTCCCTTCCATCAGCCAATGGAACCGAGGAGCTGTATACCACAGTTGCTGGCTCCTCTGGCCCAGCTGCTTTCTTGGGGAAATGAAGGTGGCAAGCGGCTGGCACTTCTCAGTGCAAAGCCCCTGGGTTGCAAAATGGCAGGAGCCATAAAACACTCTGCGCATCAATCGTCAGTCTGCGCCTGATCATTGCAAGTGGGGAATGTTGATGCGATCACAGCCTGCTTGTGGGCATGCAGTGGGAGACAACGCTGGCTTGGGTGGGCCTTTGATCTAGTCCAGCAAGGCACATCTTTCGCCCTTGTGTTCAGATAAAGCAGGGGGGGGGGTACATCCAGATAAATAGCATTTAAAAATAAATGTAGGTTTTAGCCCTTCCTATCTCTAAACCCCCTGGTGAGTAACATTCATTTCTATGAGGCTTTGTGCAGTGGAACTTTCTGGTAGATTCTGCTACCTCTTAATGGAAGCCTTGCCTCGCTTCATGACGTAGGTCCTCCATAATTTCCTGTGGCATAGGGTGCACCAAAAGCATGAAAGCATGACAACACAATACAAATGAAGGGGTCTACTTACTTTGCGGATCTCAACATAGTTCTTCCCAAATATTGTGGTGCAGCTGTGAAATTTCACCAGTGGGTCCAGCAACTCGGGCTTCTGCTTGAACAGCCAAACCTAGAAAGGGGATACAAACAAGTGAGCAGTTATTTCCTTGCAAGTGTGCTTGACTTAAGACAACCGCTGCCTCTGTGGGGATCTATTTGGATCTAAAAGGCTCAAACGAGATAACCCCATAATGTAGCTGCCAGGGAGAAGGTAGAATTGGAACCACTGTAATACAGTGCCAATTCCCAGTCCAGGAGGATACCATGATCGATGGTATCAAATATCAACAAGAGATCAAAAAGGTAGAACAATGATGCACTCCCCCCCCCCCCCGGCAGTCCCAATCTCTGCAGAGCTCATCCATCAGGGAGACCAAGGCCAACTCAGTTCCATGGCTTGGCCAGAACACAGATTCAAATGGATCTAAATAATCTGTGTCCTCCAAGAATGCCTGTATCTGCCCCACCACAGCCCTCTCCACCCAAAGGAGGTACTGGCAGCTGACTGAGAGCTGTTCCAATCTGAAGGGTCCAGAGCCTGCATTCCTGGGCGTGATCATTGCAACTGCCTATTTCATCTTGCTGTTCCATTGTGAGATAAGGACTCCACCAGCTCTCTCCTCTGGAAAATGCCCCAGAGCATTCAGGAACACATCGAGTTCCCTCAGTCTGCAAGGGTGAGCCATCTGAATGTGCCCACCACTCGTTGTCCATCCAAACTGAAGCAGATAATGATCTGACCATGACGGGGGGGGGCATGGCACTGCCCCTATCCTCAGTCCGTCCCTCATATCACTTGGGGCACAGACTACATCAAGGCTTTGCTCTGCCTGGTGTGTTGGAACGATGACCAACTGAGAAAGACCGATGGTAGTCACGAAGTCTTGAGCCAGCAGCCTCTGTGTGGATATTGATGTCACCCTGGGCCTGTTGTTATTTGGTGAGACAGGCCCTGGACCACTCCCCCCCCCACCGCCACCCAAGCGGCATTCACTCAGCCAGCCATCAAGCAACATCCCACACTATAATCGGCACAAACACACTCCTACCTGCAGGCAGGCATCAATCAGATCAAACAAACCGAGGCAGCAAACGCGCGTGCGCACACACAGTTGCTGGCTGGGAGTGCAGGCCAGAGTTTGCCCTCCTCACCTCACCCAGCAGGTTCCCCAGAAGTGGGAAGAAAGTGCCCGTGAACCTCTTGCTACACCGGGTATCACAAGGCAAACGCTATGGATCAGACAGGCACAACGTACAACATGTCAAAGTGCCAAAGCATCTTACCAGCGCTTCTGCTCCATTGTACGGCGTCAGTGTATATGTGTTGGTAAAAAGGCGGAACTGGAGTTGGGGGGGAGAGAAAAGCAGGAAGTCAGTTCTCTCTTCTTTCTGCTCTATGGCACTGAAGCTGGAGAAGCGACTCCAAGAGGGCAAGGAAAACACCACCACCCTCTGCCTGCCCAAAAGTAGCAGTCATACCCCTCTCTCATACCACTAGAACTTGTAGACGTCCAGCAAAGCTAAAAGTTGCAAGTTCCAGGGCAGACACAACACCTAGATAAACTAAGAAGGCTGCTCCTACAAGAGGTAGTGATGGCTACCAATTTGGATGGCTTTAAAAGAGGAGACCAATTCCTGGAGGAGAAGCCACAATGGCGATGTTCTGCTTCCGCTGTCAGAGGAAGTATGCTTCTGAATGCTAGTTGCTGTCCATCACAAGTGGGGAGAGGGCTCTGGTGCTCAGGCCCCACTTTGGGGCTTCCCGTGGGCACTTGGTTGGCTACTCTGAGAACAGGATGCTGGAGTAGAGAGAGGGGACACTGGCCTGACCTGGCAGGCTCTTCTTATGATCTTACCCCAAATAAGAAATAGTCAAAAAGGGCTTCCTCTATAGGAAAATATACTGTAAAGTCTGACAGCATCAGATGCTTGTATTTGTTCCCTTGTCCACTTCAGCTTTTCTCTCTGCTTACAAATTTCTCTGAATCAGCCTCTAGTTCCTAGAAACTAACTTAAGGGTTTACTGCAGTTTCTGAAGACCATCACACTCACCAGCCACAGAATGGGGAAAAATAACTTCCAGATGAAAGGGGGCAAAATCTCAAACGTCATGTTGGTCATCACAACACCTGGACACACAACACTAGAATACAGGCCCTGTTGAGAAAGCAATGGAGGGGGGGGGAGGCGGGAGAGAAAGAGAGAGAGAGATGACTCCAGTGGGCTACACTGTGACACACACACAACTGCCGGCAGACACCCACACTCACACTAAGTAGACAGAGCTTGTGTCAAGTTCCTAACAGAAAGAGGCACAAGCTTTTAAAATATTCCGTCCTGGTTTTGTTAACTTACTATTCTGCCCTTTCTACATGTAAATGACATAAACAACACAAGAATTACTTCTGAATGGGAGGCAGAAATCCTGCATTTGGCTGACTTCAGAGCTGTAAAACCTGAGAGGTTCATTTTGGTCTGTGACCGTTTAATAAAATTTGAAATTTGAACCTGAGAGGTTTCCCCTGCCCATTCATTAGAAGCCACTTTCTCTGCTATTGTGGAAGGATGGCTTGGGAAAGAACAGCATTCCTAAGTCACTGCTTTACATGTGATTGCATGTCAATGTGAAGGAAGCTGGTCTCCAGAAATCCCTCACCCCCAAAAAACATAAAGCCGCTGTGTAGTTTCCAAAAGGACATAAACAGCAAAGGCAGGACAAGGAGAGCAACAGTGTGGGTAAAATATACTCGGAGTCGAGAGTGAATTTCATGCTCTTTATTCAGCTCATAGTCATCAAGGAGAAGAAGAGAAGACTGGCTCTTTTCCCAAAACCATCTGCTTATATACATTATTTACACAATGGGCCTTGCGTGATTGGCTAATTCAGGGCTACACCTGTGGGCCAATCAGGTTGTGGATTGACTTCTGCCTGCAGCCTGATTGGCTGCTCCTACAGGCCAATCAGGTTGCACATTCACTTCTGCCAGCCACCTGATTGGCTGCTCCTGCAGGCCAATCAGGTTGCGGATTCACTTCCACCAGGAGTTGGATTGGGTAGCTCCTGCGGACCAATCAGACTGCTGATTCTGAATCCTATTGTTCTAGGATTCAGCTCAGTACATAACAGTGGGGATGTAGACACAGCACTTTTCTTTCTCTTCCTCCCCTCCAAAGCACCCAGTGAAACATCATCACACACATTGTGGAGGGGGAACCCAGTCACATAATGCACTTCAGGGCACCCACACCCCAGTGGCAAGTGATTTTATGTTGTATTTTTATTTCCTCTTAAGAAATTATTCATAGATTCGGAGAATCTGAATAAAATAGCAAACATGGGCCTTATGGGGTGCCACTTCGATGAGGCACTGTGTGGACATCACAAAACAGAAGCTTCTAGTCCATATTAAATTCTGGTGTGGACTAGGCCTCTGACTCATGTGTGGAAGGAGGACAGACAGGATAGCAAGGGATTGGTGGGGCAGGAACAGATGTGAGAAGCCACAGTGCAGCAGTCTGACCCAGAGAAGGGAGATCAGGGTTCAACTCCTGACTGGGCAGCCTGGAGACAGCCTAAGCGACTTTCCAGGGTCATTGTGACTATTAAAATAGGACCCACAGGAACAGCAGGACATCTTGCCAATTTGCTCTCAGCTCTTAAGGGCACTTTAGAGAAAGAACTGCCTTATCATGAAATTGCTATTGGCCATGGTCAATTTTATTTCACCCCAATATGGAAACAACATTTTACAGGGGGTGTTGCAAAGATAAACAAGACAAGATTGCGATAAACCTTGCATATTTTAAAAACACTCCATAGGTGACAGTGTATAATGCTGTCCAAAACAATGGTAAAATCTGAACCAAAGTAACCCAAGTTTGTATTTGTTCATTTCCTTGTACTTATATCTTACCCTTCATCACAATAGGAGCCGAGAGCAACAATGTCATTAGCAGCAGCATCACATAATATACAAAGATATTGGTAAATAACAATGCTTTTACCTTGCATCTCAATGAGTCCAATGTTCGGGGACAACCAAATGTAATTTGGAAAGGAGTTCCATAATCTGGGGGCCACCATGGAGAATGCAGTCTCCTTTTGTCACCCACACAGCACAAAAAGAGCTAAAATTCTATGTTCTGTATAAATTATGCAAATTAAACAAATTTGCTCAAGATCCCTTAGTCTGCATGATTTATTTTGCTTTCACTATTCACAAGAAGGGAAAATAGAGGACTAGTCAATCTGATAAAAGCCTCCCCTTTCCCCACCCTCAAAATTCAGGCATTTGACCAGGCATTGTCTGTTAAGTTGAAAGCTTGTTTTTGCAGCCATGTGTATTAGAAACTTCCTTTTAAAAAAAGGAAAAGACAGATTCTCAGGAGACTGAATTCTGTAGCCAGTACCAAATTCTGTGGCTTGTCCTGAGTTAGTGCTGAAGTCCCAAAACATTTGAGTACAAATGTTCCAGGGATTAAGCAGCGGTTCAGAAAAGTCGCAACACAATGGGAGGAATTCAGAGTCACACTACATTAAGTGTTCCTCCACCACAAGCGTTTCAGCTTGCCAGATGGAACGCCCCCCACTCTTCTCACCACATTCTGGGGGTCTCCCCAACCCACACACCTCAGAGCCAATTTGGGAGGCATAAGGTGTATAGAGGGGGGACCCCATTGCAGATGTGTAAGTCCTTGCACAGCCTTCCACTGATGGGACTCACACCCAATTATCTTGGCACCCTTCGCCAACCTTCCTGAAAAGAATGCCATCTTCTTTTGCTTTCTGTCGGAAGGGCCAGTGGACACAGTTGGGATAAGCAACATTTTGAAAGGACTAGGACAGGGTGCTCTCACCTGCTTGTTGAACCGGTTGTTCAGAGCCACACTTGTAAGGTCAGTAGCATATTTAGAAGAGCTGTAGGCCTCCTTGCCTTGCCTGTGCTGAAAGTCATCAAGGCAGAAGTTAGATTTGCAGGCATTGACTGAAGAGGTCCAGACAAGCTTGCTGGGCCTTTCAAGGCAGCAGAGCAGAGGCTCCAGGTTACGGATCTGCAAAAATGAAAAAACCAGGCTTTGGCAAGGCTCCAAGTTCCTTCCTCAAGCAGCATACAATCTAGAACAAGGGTTCCCAAACTGTGGTCCACAGTATGCCTGTGGATTTGTGTTTGAAGACAAGAGACAGCACATCCATCACATTAAACATTTATATTGAGTTTTAACTGTTTTAATTGCTTCTTTTATTTCTTATATTGTATTTGAATTTTGGATTTGAAGAAATTTAAATTGTAATACTGTACAATGTGAAATAAAAGCAGCAATAAAAACACGGTTAAAATAATTATAAATATTTACTATATTTAATATCAGAATTCAAACTGTAATATAATATATAAAAAACAAAAGGAGCAATTAAAATACAATTAAAAATCATACAGCACCTAGCACAGTGCACTACAATTACTACAAAGGGGGGGGAATCATTATCCACTAAGCTCCTCTGCAATTTTCAAGTGGCCCATGGAGTAAAATGTTTGGCAACCCCTGATCCAGATCCTTCCTCAAAAGTTCTACTTGCAAGAAGTACAGTATGTTCTGCATTTTCATCTAGGAAAGAAAAAAAGACTATAAATCAGAATGAGTCTAGCACAGACCCAATAGATATCCCCCTCCTATTGGCATTTTTTTTATTTTTTTAAATCAATATTGTTTTCAGAATACAGTGGTACCTCCAGTTACAAATTTAATTCGTTCCGGAGGTCCATTCTTAAGCCAAAACTGTTCTTAACATGAGGCGTGCTTTCGCTAACGGGGGCCCCCCGCTGCTGCCGCGCCCCCTGCGCACAACTTCCACTCGCATCCCAGGGCAAAGTTCGCAACTAGGGGCATCTACTTCCAGGTTAGTGGAGCTCTTTACCTGAAGCATTTGTAAGGAGGACGGTACGTAACCCAAAGTTCCACTGTATACATTCTAAAACAAAGCTGACCCACACTCAACAGAACCAACAGGATTTCCCCAAAGATCCTTAAAGTACTTTACAAATGTATTTACTTTCCTGTTCATACAACATGACTTATAACAGTATACATCGGGGAAACATATTCTTCTTAAGTGAACCACAAGTCAGTATAAACCTTTGGAACAGGTCCTTGGTTTCCGATTTCACAGCACGGGCATGAAATTGTAACACAGCACTTTGCAACGCCACTCATGTGTTATAGATGCACGGCAGCATCGCCACCGTCCTTGGACAAGAGGTTTTGCCCTTCTTGACAGTTAAGGTTCCACCTGCTTTGCCAATAAAACCTACAGCTTCATGATTGTGTTGCCCCAACTCACCCCTGCCTCTCCTGCCAGAATACATTAGCTCTATGCAGTGGACACTAAAGGAAATGACAGGATAAAATTGTGGAGATAAAGCTACTATGCCGGCTACTATATTGTTAACATTTTTTTGTCCTGTGGCCAAACTGCAGCTTACAAGATTGCCTCTGCTGGAGGTTCACTGAAAGGACCAGCAGTGAGTTGAGTCCTGAAGTCAATGAGGCAAAAATTTTGGTCGGCTTTTCTGTCAGCTACCACCCCATTGTGAAATCGGCAGATCACATCCAGAAAGTCAAACCAGATGCTGCTGCTGCTGCTGCAGAATTGAGCCCAAAAAGCAACCACACCAAAGCAAATCTACTGAGACTTCTTCAGTTTTTGAGAATTAGCACATTCAATTTAATCTTCCGAGACCAGCAACAGCCACCAAAGTTGAGAGCTAGAGATATTACATTACACTGACTGACAAAGGACCAACTTCTGGCAAACTTACCTATGCAAGTATGCATCCTTATTCTTATCTGCAGAAGGCTCATCAGATATACCACTGTATTAACTAAAGAGTTGAGAGCTTGTTCACAACCATCTTTAATGCTGGCATGTAGGGAAACATTCCACAATACATAGATCACCTAGAATAATGCCTTGCAATATATGTACAAACCCCCAGATAACATTTGCACAACACCAGGATGTGTGACACAAACGAGGTAAAAGCTTCCCTACCAGTACGAAATGTCCGAAGAGATTTGTTTGGAAGACCTCCTGAAGGTCATCTGCAGTGACCCTGTCCCCTTGGCTCATCAGCCCCTCTGCCGTAGTCAGCATCTGGTATGCCCTCCTGAAAACAGGGGAAGAGGTTATAGAGTAGAAGAGAGGAATGCTGCCCTTAGGAGAAACCTCTAACCAATATTACAGTCCTTGCAACTGAATGGGAGTGTGGGTGGAGATGGCTTATGCCGGCAAAAAGAAAGCAATCTTTGGGAAATGACAGAAACTGTAGCTCGTTTTTATCTGGAACATCGTTCCAAACTGTGATCCAAGGACTATCCCCAAATCCCAGGTGATTCCCATGGTTACAATGAAAGGAACAGAAGAACAAGTAAAATAAATAAAAGAGCCAGAAAGTTATTGGATGTTTTAATTACATGCTGAAGAGGCGGCTGGTTTTTAAAATGCCTTTATGTTAGTTGCCCAGTTGGCCACTGGTGGAAACAGGATGTGGGACGAGATTAACTCTTGGCTGGATCCAGCTGTGCCCTTGTGTTCTTTTCGGCACTGCAAGCCAGTTGCAGAGGAAATTTCTATGAACCCCCTAGTTGTGTGCACAGCTTTCCTCTGGATCGCATCCACAAAGAGACAAATATAATAGTTGTGTTTGAATTTGAGAGATTCTTCAAGCAGCCTCCCAGGTTGTGGCTGTTAAGAAGCAAACCAAAATGGCAGCCTTCAGTTCAACCAAGAGCTGCTATTCTAGAACAAAGGTTTCAGAAACAATGGCCACATTCACATGGATTGCTGAACAAGCTATGATGAGTCTCAGAGGAAAGAAATCACAGCTTGGCTTGCTCAATTTTGTGTATTTCTCCCTCCTGTCTCGTTATCCCAAAACCATCACGTTGCTCCTGTAACTGGCATTGCCTCTCCATCACCAACTTCCTTACAATTGGACAGCTGCGCAAACAAAGTGAGAAATTTTCACCAATTTTCAACTGCTATCCACCTGCCCCAAGCCAAACCAGCTGCCCAGCACAGACACACACCATGCTGCCGTAAGAGCAGAAATTCTGAATCCATTAAGTGACAGGGGAGGCTATTAGTTTTTTTTTTTTTTTTGATTAAGTAATTTGCTGGCTGAAATGATAAAATTTGTGGGTAGGTGCAATGATCAGGATAGCCAACTTTAAAAAAGTTGTTGTGTTTTCAACATGGAGTCCTATATAGACAGCAAAGTAGGTGAAACCTCTTTCAATTTTATCTCCATTTGCCTCACAACCTGAAGCAAGAGAGCTACTTCTGGAAAAGTAACCCCAAGAGTTGCTTAGCCAGGGGGAGTGGCTTTGTTTTCCCACTGGTCTTGCCTCCCACCTCTGTAACTTCGTGAGTACGGTATCTATCTGTGGCAGGACACCAAAACAAAGGTTAAAAAACCAGGATCCTGGCTCAGGCATCATAAAAAAACCAAACAAGTAAAAAATGAGCCATGGTTTCAAATCATGCTTTGCTGTCTGGAAATAAACCATTGTTAGTGTGGGGTGGACTCAGACACTTAAAAAACAACAACCCACAGTTGGGCTAAACGAACCATGGCTTTGTGTTATGTGTGGATAAAGCCTATGAGGTGACTGATACTTTAGGATTCTTGTGATACAAAGCCAGGTGTGTGTCTGGAAATAATTAGCAATGGGTCAGAAGAAAAGTGGAGTTGTCCACTTCTACAACAGGAACAAAGCTAGCAGAAAGTATATTGCAGTTGGCAGGAAACCTAAAACAGAAGGCAGATTTGATGTTATTTTTGATTGGCAGAATGCACAGCAGTGTGAGGTAGCAGGGATCCATCCTGTTGCCAGAGACGGCCAATGGCTACAGCTACCTTGGGTAAGTAACAATACCTGGTTGTCGATTCCTCAGCAGTATAACCTACCTTGGAGGCTCATTATCAGAACACACAAGATGAAGATAGCAAACAACTTTATGCAAATAAGGACTGCTACATAAAACCAAGACAGAAATGTAGATCCCGTGTCACAAAGGAAGTAGCACATACTGGGCAAAAGAGGACTTTGCTTCATTTTGTTCCTCTTGAGGATGTTCCATCATTGAAGCTAGACAGGTTTGGGGCTGGTCAGTATTTGGATGGGAGACTGCAGGGGAAACCCAAGTGTGTTGCTTTGAACTCCTTAGAGGAAGAGCAGGATACAAAAGTAAATAGAACAGGCAGTTGTTAGGTTAGAGATTTTAAGCCATTTCAGGATTCTTCTCTGGGAACACTAGCTCAAGGCGTTTCAGTGGTCTAACAAGGAGATCACACTCGGTTTGACAAAACGCCGATTACAGAAAATACAAGTCAATGGTGTTCTCACAGCTCGAATTTGTGTGCGTCTTCCCCATTTCTAAAAAGGATGAACTCAAAAATTGGGAAAAAAGAGAAAGGAATGAGTGCAGGCACAGAAAGGAAAACAGGTAAATATTAAGACATTGCAGCTTGGATAACTGAGAGAGAGACACAGGATAACTTTGCTGTCAAGAGCCTTTGACAGTTGTGTATAAGGAGGAATTTTGGCAGATGCAGCTTATCGTGACAAAGGGGCTGCACCTGCTGAAATGCCTTCTTCTATTCAGGAAATTCAAAAGAGGCTGGAACCTTCCCTTCCCTTGCATCTGATCACCTCACATGAAGCTTAGAGGGCACAATCTGTGGCTCACAAGAACTTGATGGAATCCAGAAATTAGGAAACAAACAAGAAACTTTCTAGTCCACATGGTTACAGAGATGCATTTGAAAATGTGTGGGGGGGGTGTCTCAGTCAAGGAGTCAAGTAGCAATGCCCAAATGAAAGTATTTCCAACTCTCATACATCAATACATTTCTCAAGGTCCAGCCCACGTTTTTGATGTAAACAAATTTTTATTCTCACAGTCCTTTTTTTAAAAGTACCAGTACCTTACTCACAGACTAAAAAGATGGAGGCTGGGAAAAGAACATGATAGAAAAGGGCAGACACACAATAGGGAAAAAGAATGAGGAGGTAAAGGTTGAAAGCAGGTAAGCCTCAGCCACCATTTCAATATATAATTCTATTTCTATTTCAACAGAGATGAAGAGACAGAAGCAGGACTCCTAGGTTTGGCGGACAGGATGAGGCCAAGAGAATGGTGAGAATTTGGAAGGACAAAGGTCAAAGAACAAGAGACGAGAGATGAAGGCAAGATCTTGAAAGCAAGCAGCAAGAGTTTACAGCAAATGGGACACGGAAAAGGGAGACAGCGAAAAGGAGAGAGGAAATAGGATCCTCAACTTATTCCAGATACAGATATTGTAACAGGACTGCTAGACAGTCTTCCTGTGTTTCCAACTACACTGACAAGGGCAAGTAAACTGCAAATGTCACACATGTTCCAGGACAGCTTTGTTGCTGTCTTACTGGTCTAGCCACCTGCTCAACATAAAAGCATTGTTCCTGACATACAGAGGTAGGTAAGTATGAGTGTGTGTGGTTGGATTCAGTCCATTTGTTTCATTTTTGGGGGGAAAAGACTAACAAATATTAGCATTACTACTTTGTGTAGGCCCATAGGTATAAGTGGGACATACGTTAGTCAGGCAACTAAAGTTTCATTGAGTTCCATGGGCTGAATTCTACTAAGCAGGTGCACTATGGGAGACACACAATGAATCTCACTAGTCCTCTGCCAAAAAGAGAAGGCTTTTTTTTGGGGGGGGGACTGGAGAACCCACAGGAAATGCTTACACTGACAGGACCACTGGAAGGGCACAATGCTGAAATCCTCCCTGTGAGTCTACTGAAAGTATGACAGGACTCAGGATCCAACCCATATATTTTGCATTTAGGCAGATAGCGAGCTGAGCTGCTTCCCAACTAGAGTCCCAATCCCTCCGCAGGATCCTCTATGCATGTTTAAGTGGCTCAGGCAGACTGACACCGATTATGTCTTAATGGTGTCATTCCCCCTCCTTTTTCACATTACTTCTTTCTCTGTTTTTGTCTGCCTCTGTTTCTCTCTCTCTCTCTCTCCCTCCCTGAACAGAATATAAAACTTCACACATCTGACAAAGTGGATGCAAATCCTTGAAAGATAGATTGTTAGACTTTACACGTCACAAGAGTCTGTTGTTTTTGCAGCAGCAGGCTGACAAGCCAACCCTTCTGAACACAAACACACACACACACACACACACACACACACACACACACACGAACATAAATACCAGTCTGAACTCACTATGCAATTTTATCTGAGCACAATTCAAAGTGTTGGTGCTGACCTTTGAAGCCCTAAACGGCCTCGGTCCAGTATACCTGAAGGAGCATCTCCACCCCCATCATTCAGCCCAGACACTGAGGTCTAGCGCCGAGGGCCTTCTGGCGGTTCCCTCACTACGTGAAGCCAAGTTACATGGAACCAGTCAGAGGGCCTTCTCAATAGTGGCACCCGCCCTGTGGAACGCCCTCCCACCAGATGTCAAGGAGAAAAACAACTATTGTACCGGACTTTCAGAAGACACCTGAAGGCAGCCCTGTTTAGGGAAGCTTTTAATGTTTAATAGATTGTTGCATTTTACTGTTCTGTTCTGTTGAAAGCCGCCCAGAGTGGCTGGGGAAACTCAGCCAGATGGGCAGGGTATAAATAAATTATTACTAATTATTATTATTATTATTTTATACACCACTTATATGCCAAAATGGCTTCCGATACACTTGGCTTCTAATATGTTTCACATTAGGAACATTGGAGGCAGCCTTGAGGTAGAGGGTGCAGGATCATCACCTTGAGACGTAGAATCAGAAAGAATAGGGCTTTGTTTGGTTTTATTCCTTGTTTACTCCTCAGTGCTATCACATAATCAAATGTACCTCTGCAACAGTGAAGGGTAACAAGTAACTAAAAAATAAATAAATACACACACACACTGAGGAAGCTTCACATTTTCTAACCTCTAATAAGAGCCTATTAATTTTCTGCCTGCATTATATGCAGGAAAGGAAGTGCAATGCTAAGAGGGTAGCCTTGAGTCAGATTTTGCTCACTGACATATTGCAGCATTCTGTCTCAGAAGAGAAATGTTCACGACCCATTCCATAACTTTAGGTTTGTAACATGTGGGATGGAGGCCAGATAAAGAGTGAGGTCAAGACTTTGTTTCCCCTGGACAACCCCGCCTAAGTAACTCCGTGTTCTCCCCTCCTATACACAAAGCCAGGCAGAAAATGAAGACGAGCGACTGAACAGTTAATATCTAACATACCTGGAGAAGATGCCACGTATAAATGCCCATAAACTGATACGTGGATTTACCATGATCCCAGCATTCAAAAAGAGATAATCCAGCCGATGAAATCTACACCAAAACAAAAATGGTGGTTATTGAAAGGATGGGAAAGCAGTCTTAAATAGCAATTAACCAGAGCTAGAGTACCCCAGAATTTAAAATATATTTATTTTTTAACAGGATTCATACACTAATCACCCCAAATTTCTAAGTAGTTTATATAAAAGTTAATCAAAAAAATTTCCTAATGTCTGGTCCAACACCAAATCTTTCTAAGGAAGCACACTAGGGGTGAATTCTCAGAATTAAGTGGTCAAGCTTGTCCTAAACTGTTTTAGGCTGCAGGTTGGAATGCTCTCCCATTTGGGGGAGGAGGGGCAGAAACCTCCCTACATACAAAAAGCTAGTATGCCAGGGGATTATGATGAAACATTTCCCCTGAGATACTTGCTTTCTACCAGCAAGGAGTTTCTTCGTAGAACATTTCAACATATAATCTCATCCCATCTATAGCTTAATGAAGACTTGATTCCGCCAGTTGTGCAAACCACCTCTCTCGGCCACCACACATTACACAATCACATCTCAGAACAGGTCCGATTCAAGCAAGAAAAGTAAGCCCTGGAAAGGTGATGAGTTAAGGAAGCAGCTCTCTGGAGGACACCCACAGCACAGGCAGCCTAACCAATCCATTCCCGTCCCGCCCCTGCCCCCCCCCACATACCTTGCCTTGATCTCTTCTGCTGCGCGTAAGACAGAGTCCATCTTGCTAACATCTATTTGAACTATGCTGACATCTGCATTGGGGAAGCAGGACAACAGGTGGTTACGGGTGGCGTTTGCCTTCTCTAGGTTCCTGCAGGCCAAACACACGTGGAGGCTGGTATCTTCCTGGAGGAGACGCTCACACAGCGCGGATCCAATTCCACTGCAACAGTAAGAGCACAGGATCAGGGCCAGCCATAGAGCGTCCAGTACCACAACTTGTGGCCTAATATGATGCTACTTTCCTAGATCCAAACTGAAAACACTCCCTTCAAAACAAAACCAAGAACTGTGCACTTTCAAGGGCTTCTTCTCCTCTTCCTTCTGGGTATTTTGCACAGACCCACATGAAATAATGTGCCTTCACAATTAGTGAGCAGGACATTTGAGAAGTCTCTGACGATTGCCCTTCTTGGCTTATTAAAACTAGCAGAGAAGAGAGGTCCATCTGAGTCTAGAAAGTTGCACATCCCTCCGTGATGGGACTGTGACAATGACACATGTCTGAACCCACATTTGAGTTCACCACTCACTCTTACACACACTGCCAACAATTGTGACCGCATTTGCGATGAATATGTGTTAATCCTTAATCTGATGCCCACAAGCCGTTTTCACACAGAGGGAATAAAGTTTAGTTTATTACATGAAATGAGCATGACAGAATACATAAATTCTGCTTCAGACAGCAAAATTACAATTTAAGCAGGCGGCAAATCCTGCCCTACACAGACACCATGATCTAAAGAGTGAAAGAATCCCTAACTAGTCTCAAAACCCTACAGAAAGTAAGTGTGACAATTTGCCACAGAAACCATGGAATGGCTATATAAATTCAATTCATAAGCTATCTGGAGATCCACTGGCAAGATACAGGTTTGCCTTGACGGAGCCCCAATAGGAAACGCCTCAAGCAAGAACAAGGACTTGACCCCAAGACTGTGATTTCAAACCTGAGAGGAAGGCATAGGACATAGAACCAAGGACTGAAGGAGGAGGATGGTTCACGCAAGCGAGGGCAAAACTAGCCTTTTTTAAAAAAATTAAAACCTGGGGCAATAAATAAATAAATCCTGCTAGCAATGCACTCAAGAAGATATCCAACCAGGAATCAGTTATCTAGGTAAGGGAAACCTGGAAAGCTTTCAAATGGAGGTACACAGCTATGAAAGCCATGGATTCAAAAGACACTCGGGAAGCTTTGCAGAGGCTAAATGCGAGCCCTTGGTATTGATTGTGCATCCCTCTGAACAGGAACCCCAGGAACTCACAGTTTCACAATACACCGTTTCAGTGATCTGAAAGTAGCTGTACTGAACTTTCAGAGATGAACCATTTTGGGGGATAGTTTCCCAGGAGAAGGGAAATGTCCATAGGAATAGTATGCAAAAATTTTCTCAGGGCAATATATTTGTCTAGCTGATACAAACCCAGAACTGGGGGACTGTCACCATCTCTTTTTGGAATAATAAAGTAACAGCTTGCTTCAATGCGAAGAAAGGAACGGAGGCAGTGGCTGAACTAAAGAGCAGCAGGCAGAAGAGCAGGCTTGGAAGGGGACTGTAAATCACGGCTGCAGTCGCTTGGCTAGTGGCAAGTCAACTGCTCCACCTGGAGAACTACTTCTTATTCATCACCCATAAAGCTAACTGCGGCGGCTCCTAGTACATGCTGCTTTCTTATCCCCAGCCAGGAAGAAATAAACCAGAGCTTTGGCTTGGCATTTTGTGTGAACCAGCAGCAAACTGACAACAACTCAGCTTCCGCTCAAGCTTTCTTAGAGCAGTGGTTCCCAGCCTTTTTGGCCATGCTCCACCTAAGCATCTCTAAAATCCTGATGCCACCCCCCCCCCCCCGGTGACATATAATTCTTATTATTCAAAAAGTGAACTCCTATTCACGTGGAGGAAGCCTAAAATGACATAAACTTGGTCCAACGAGCTTCCAAATTGCCCCCCTTAAAAATCAAATTGTCCCCCTGTGGGGCGTGTGCCCCATGTTGGGAACCATGGCTTTAGAGTGAAACAAGGTGTGAATGCTGGTTTTCATGAAATGGTTTGCTTCCTCCTGGTGTGGCAGAGAAGAGGAGCCATGTGGATTGTAACTACCGTAGTGTTAGTCCTGCTCAGAGAAAACCAAATGAAATTACCGGCAACAGACATGACTGAAGTCCATTAATTTCAATGGGTCTACTTTGAGTGGAACTTAACGGGCTAAAATCCTGTAAGCCACCTGACTGTTACATGTGAAACAGACCGTTGTTTTATGAACTTTTATCACTCCCTTTTATTCTAAACTAAAAATGCCAGAACACTTTTCCATACAGTATGCTCATAATGCAGGTGCTTCAGCCCCTTCACTAGCAGATGCCCTATTGAATTCAATGGGGCTTACACTCTCAGCGAAGTGAAGTTGGGACTCTAGTTTTAGGCTGCAATCCTGTGCACACTTACCTGAAAGTGTGTCCCACTGAACTCAATGAAGCTTATTACTTTTGAGTGGCTATGTATAGGATTGCACCCTTGGTGGTTGTTTTCCAATAGCTTTGCTATCTCTACAATGTCTTTTGAGATGGGATAACCAGCACTGCACATGGTATTCCAAATATGGCCACACCATGTATTTACAAATACAGTGGAACCTTGGTTTATGAACACCTCGGTTTACGAATTTTCGGTTTACGAACGCCACGGACCCATCTGGAACGGATTAATCCACTTTCCATTACTTTCAATGGGAAAGTTCGCTTCAGTTTATGAACGCTTCAGTTTATGAACAGACTTCCGGAACCAATTGTGTTCATAAACCGAAGTACCACTGTATTGACTGCTGTGTTTTCAATAATGTACAGATGTTAGATGCAAGACTTCAAAACGAAACAAAAAAGTTCTCTAAGAAGCAAGACATAAAGCACATTACAATAATGTTAAAATGCAGTGATAAACTTTGATTCCATACACTATTAGTGCCTCTTGTCAAATCTACAAAGCAGCCAGTACTATAACATTAAACATTAAACATACAGATAAACCTATTGCAAGACAGATGTTGACACTTTCCTAAAAATCCAAGTTATGAAATCCACCCTTTTCATTGCTGTTGTCACAACTGTTCACACACAGGTACCTTTAAAGCACATAATTCTGGGTGCTGCTCTTTACCCCTTACACAGCTACAGTTCCCAGGGAAAGAGTAAGCTTGGAGTGTGGTTCAAAGTGGGCTGTAGACACAGGCAGCCTCTGCCCCCAATGAGCCTCGATAGCTCAGTTAGCAGAGCATGAGACTCTTCATCCCAGAGTTGTAGGTTCGAGCCCCACGTTGGGGAAAAGATTCCTGCCCTGCAGGACTAGATGACCCTCGTGGCCCCTTCCAACTCGACAGCTCTGTAATTCTGTGAATCGTGTCGGCTTTGATACCGTGCGCTCCTTTGCCCTGGGCGCCAGGTCTTGCCTGCTTCGCCCCGTCTCCTCCTTTAGCACCCCCGCGAGCCGCCCAGGAGACCTCCGCGGATCCGAGAGGAGCACAACCCGGCGGACGGCAAGTCCCGCTTCCACCCCGTCCCAGCATCGGGGTCCGCCGAGCTCACTGCACTGCCGGGTCTCCGGTCTCTCCCCGACCTGCTGCAGGCAAATCAGGCGCCCCGAGCACTTT
The DNA here is from genome assembly GCF_963506605.1 of Zootoca vivipara. Lineage (NCBI taxonomy): Eukaryota > Metazoa > Chordata > Lepidosauria > Squamata > Lacertidae > Zootoca > Zootoca vivipara. The sequence goes on along the minus strand of NC_083282.1, from coordinate 3,416,565 downwards.
TGCCGCCGCTAGTTTGTTCTTGGACAGATCTAAAGCGCCGCCGAGTCTCCTCTTCGGAACCCAGTTTTTCAGCCCCCGCTTTCAGGTGCGAAATTCCCCCTTTTTGCTCTAGAGGTGTCTAAATACCTTGAAGGGTCCCCAGAAGAGACCTCGCTTCCCTTACCTGCTGGCGCCGGTGATAACGGCCACCTTCTGCATGGCGAACAGCACAGGCGGGCAGCGGAGGCTGGAGGAGGCGAGGAGCCGGCGAGGACGAGCCGCCAGCAGCCAGGGCTTGGCCCCGCCTTCCGCCCCGCCCAGGCCCCGCCTTCCGCCCTGCCGGCTCAAAACCACGCCCCTCCTACTGCCCTTCGCCTCCCTGGCCCAATCAGAGTGCTCGCTCGGGGCCAAGCGGCGAAGTGGCGTGACGGTAGCCCGATGGCGAGGCAGGCGGCAAAGGGAGGCCTGGCAACCATTCAGCTTGGAGGCGCAGGGGCTCGGAGAGGCCGGGAGGCCTGTCGATCACCGCCACTCAGGCTCCTCATTGGTTGGTTGGACCGGGAGGAAGGGCCATAAGGAAGTTGTGGTTGCTGTAATGCGCTTATTGATAAAGCTGCCTTTCCCTTCTGGGGCTCGAGGCGGTTTAAAAATAAGAGCATCTTAACGCCATAAGGGGGGAGCCCCAATCATTAAAAAACAGACATTGATGGAACTGTATAAACATGTTATAATAATTTTTAAGGTCATATATAAGAGAATTAAATGTTCATAACTGTATCTATAAACCACAGGTCTGAAACCCCACAGATTAGGTCCTGAACAAATGGACCTCAAATATTTCTCTGCAAGGTCAAATTGGGAAACCTCCCCATTGTCTCTTTCCTCACAAATCCTGTCTTAAGGGTGTGTCTGTGTATGAATAGGGTGAGCCTGTGACCTGGATTCAGGAATAGTTATCACAAAAAGAGTGGTGAAATGGCCCAGGTAATGCAATCAGTGATCCATTATCCTGGCAGACAGGAGATCAACAACGCACTCAGATTTCTGTTGTAGACCACCTTTTCTGTGATGTAGGTATGATGTATCTGGAGGGTGGTCTTGGACTCCAGGACGGGCAATTTAAAATGTCTATATAAGGGCTTGCATGCATGGCTCGGGGTCCTCCTCCTCTCTCCTGCATGTGGGGGAGCACCCTGTTGCAACAGTTAATAAAAATCAGGCTTACTAGCTGCTTTGCTTCTCAATATTCTCTGGTTGGTCTCTGTTATTTGCTCCTACTGATAGAGAACCCACAAAAGGACTCTCTATGGGCTCTTGGGTAGCTACCCCATAAGGGAAAAAGAGAAGTTTTTCCTTACATCATACACACAGCCTTGCAAATTATTACTACTATGGTATATTTATTCCTACCCTGCCTTTTCCCCTGCAGAGCATTCACCTCCTGGGAGGGCCTGGCTGATCCTGGGAGTTGAAGGAGAGCAAAACCTGTTCTGCCCTCTTCCTTGCTCCCTCCAGCCTAGTCATTCACAGTTGAAACCCTAGAGCTGGCCTTCACTTCTGCCGACAAGACTTGGCCAAGAAGGGGAGACTTCCCTCCACATGGAGTCTTCTGCCCTGGGGGTGGTTCCCATTGATGGGCCATTTATTCTCTCTTATTCCTAAATGGCTTGCACTCAACTGGCCCTGAGTTTGCATGAGCTAAACCTAGGAATTTTCGTGTTTGGCACAGTTTAATCAAACTTTGCTTAACCCAAACTTTTACTAAATCAAAGAATTGTGAGGTGATCTAGCTGCCGCCCCACAACTATGATGTATTAAAAACATGCAAATAATCACATTAAAAGCAAGACTCAGCTACATTAGTAACAAAACCAATTTGAATGCGTTATAAAAATGCAACACCAGATGGCACAAGAGAGCACAAAACCTTTCTATAGTGTTTTTACATAGGGTTTTTCCCCCTTTTGTTATAATGATTTAATTTCTGACTTATTTATAGTGGGGTTTTTTCCCCTGTGTGTAGATCCACCCACAGTCAGTTCCCCAAAGCCTGTTGGAACAAGAAAGTTTTCACCTGCCAGTAGAAGGACAACAAGGAGGAAGGCTGTCTAGCTTCTCCAGGGAGGGAGCTCCAGAGTCCAGGAGCAGCCACCAATAAGGCTCTTTCCTACCCCCCCCCCCCCAAGCATGCCTGCAAGGGTGCTGGGACTGAGAAGGGCCTCCCCTGAAAATACGACTGCCATATTTCAAAAAGTGAAAATCTTCTTTTTGGCCAAATTTGTTGAACTTTTCTTAGTGTTGCTAAGGCATTTGGCTAATTAAACAAACTATGGCCTTTTAAGCTGTGTGTGACAGGGTATTGTTTTTGTTTGTTACCATGGTATATATTTTTGTGTTTTTATACAGTGGAACCTCGGTTTATGAACACCTCAGTTTACGAATTTTCGGTTTACGAATGCCGCGGACCCATCTGGAACGGATTAATTCACTTTCCATTACTTTCAATGGGAAAATTCGCTTCAGTTTATGAACGCTTCAGTTTATGAACAGACTTCCGGAACCAATTACACCCATGCTTCAGGTTAAGTACGCTTCAGGTTGAGTACTCCGCGGACCCGTCTGGAACGGATTAATCCACTTTCCATTACTTTCAATGGGAAAGTTCGCTTCAGTTTATGAACGCTTCAGTTTATGAACAGACTTCTGGAACCAATTGTGTTCATAAACCGAGGTACCACTGTATTGTAAACTGCCCTGTGATCCTCAGATGAAGGATGGTATATAAAAATATATAAATAATAATAATAAATAAAACAGATGCATGCTTCTCTGGCTGAGATGAAGCTAGTAGCTACAAGAAGCAGGCGTTCTCAGTCATAAGCAGTGTATAGGCCAACTTCAAGCCTTTTTGTTTTGTTTTTTCAGCTTGTGCTGTAGAACCCCCTACCGCCCACCTAGAATCCTGAAACGCCCACTAGTGGGCGGCAGGGAGCAGGTTGACAACCCCAGAGATAGGTGGTTTTGAGGCGATGAAAGTGAAGGGTTAAACCAGTGTTTCTCAACCTTTTTTGGGCCATGGCACACTTGTTCCGTGAAAAAAATCACGCGGCACACCACCATTAAAAAAGTTAAAAAATTTAACTCTGTGCCGCCCTATATTGACTATAATTATGACTCTAAGAAACACTTGCCAATTGCTGTGTTGGTTGCAATCTCCTGTAATAAGGCTTCACAAGCCGCTGATTTCTCTGCCAGCACGTGCTCCTCGCCGAAGAGGCCGCTCACTCCCTGACAGAGTGACAGTTTGGATGCTGGCTGGACAAAAGAGGCTCTTCTCTTTGCACCTATGGAGTCCCTGTGCGATTTTTATGCGTTACAAAAGGCATCGTTTCATTTCCACGTGGCTCCGCTCCTCCCGTCGAACCCGTCTGGGCCGTCCCGAGGTTGCGGTGCATGTTGGGATACTGGGGGTTCTGCTGCTTTTTCCTCTCTGGGGGGGTCTGGGCTGAGGTTGCGGCTGCAGAGATGGTGAGTAGGGGAGGGGGAGCGCTCGGCGGCTTTCGATTGGGTGCGGAAGACCATAGACAACTAAGTCAAAGGGACGCTCGAGGAGGAACCATAGAGATAAAAGAGAGAGCGGAGAGTGGTGGTGGTGCGGACGGGGCAGGCAGGCGGGTTATGACAGGAATCGCCGCCATCTTGTGAAGGGTGCGCTCAAACGCAGCCATGCTGAGAAGGTTCTCCGCACATAGGTACGGTAGTTCTGCAAATCGCCCTTCTCGTCGCCGCACGTCGCGGCACACCAGCCAGCGTCTCGCGGCACAGTAGTGTGCCGCGGAACAGCGGTTGAGAAACGCTGGATTAAACCACCATAGCATGTTTTGCTTAAGTTGTATTTGCCCTCAAGCTTGATGCTCTGATAAGAGAACACATAATTACCACAAAAGCTGCAATGCACTTTAATAGAGATGATAAGTAGAAAAGCCCCATGAATAAGTGTTGTCTCTCCCCTTCCCAACTCCTTTACGTCCCCCAAATAAATTTTCAAACACCATCTTCCTCCCCTTAAACAGAAGATTAGCAACTGGATGGATTGGTTGCTGGGGGGGGGGGCGGGGAGCTGTGTCTCTTCTTCACCAGCTCAACAAGCATAAGGTCTTGGGCAGGGGTTCCCAAACTAAGGCCCGGGGGCCGGATGCAGCCCATTCACCTTCTAAATCCGGCCCCCGGACAGTCTGGAAATCAGCATGTTTTTACATGAGTAGAATGTGTCCTTTTATTTAAAATGCATCTCTGGTTGATTTGTGGGGCATAGGAATTTGTTCATATTTTTTTTTCAAAATACAGTCCGGCCCCCCACAAGGTCTGAGGGACAGTGGACCGGCCCCCGGCTGCAAATGTTCGCTGACCCCTGGTCTTGGGAGTCAGCCTGGCTCCTGCTGTGGGATGGCCCCGGGCGGCCAAGTGACATGTGGCACTCTCTCCCTTGCTTGTTAGTGATGGTGGCTGTGGAATTGAATGGAATTCTGGGGCTGCTCTGTGTCTATGTGCTGGCCAACTGCCCAGCAGGGATGGAGGTGCAGCCAGGTCGTGCCTGAACCAAGCAGAGCCAGCCCACCCATGAGGCGAGGTGAGGCGACCACCTTGGGCAGCTGGATCCACAGGGGCAGTGGGCCCCAATGCAGATCTTTATTACCCCCTTGTTCCTGACATAGATGTGCACTCACCACTTCTTTCCTGCCAGGGAGGAGGGCACCATTTTGTGGTTTGCCTACAGTGCCCAGAGGTCTTGGGCTGGCCCTGGAAACAAGAATTGCTCTGGTCCCATTTGAGACTGGCTAGCATCCCTTTATGAATGATGCTCTGCCATGCATATATTAGGGGCAGTGCCGGCCACTTCATGCGCTGAACAGATTCAAAACTCGGCTCAGCATAGCTGCCATCCAGCTGAGCCACATTAGTTGCAATGGCAACCAGGCAGCATTGGCGCTGGGCCCTCCTTCAGTTCCGACATTTGCTCTACTAGGCTGCGGAGAGGTAGTGTTTTTTGGGATGAGGTGGTTTTCCAGAGGTCATGGTGTCCATACAGTGGAATGACTGCTCCTTGCTCTGGCTGAGCTGTAGGGTGGCTAGGTGTCTTACTTGTTGAAGGACAGTTCTCCATGTGAAGGGCTGTGTTGTCCAAGAAGAGAGAGCAGGGGTCTCACGTTGCCCATGCAGTGGTTATTACCAGGACAGCTGACTGGCACATATGTCATGGTCACACTCTTCTGCACTGTGGTGAGATGTACTGAATTTCTATTTAAATTGCAGTAATCAGGGCTTTTTCCCCCAGCCAGAACTCACTGGAACTCAGTTCCAGCACCTCTCACGTGGGCACCATTGCCATAATAAGAAAACAAAGGAGGCTTTCATGGTCAGTTCAAGCACCTCTTTTCCTAGAAAAATAGCATAGCACTGGCAGTAATTATTTCTAAATTTGCTTTTATTCATAGAAATTAGCACCTGCAAATCTGCTCTCTCTTTTTGACATTGCATTTCCTCTTTTTTGGCAGTGGCTGGTGGAACAGTGTCTTTGGCAAGCATTAGGCAGTGGATCGCAGACCACAACTACTTCCCCCTATGTTCCTCGAATGTCTCCATACATTGTGTTGGTGAGGCAGAAGTAGTTCTTCATTCCAGTCTTAATTCCAGCTGCTCGAATAACCTCCTTTACTTACATGAACTTTGCTGTTAGACTGTACTTCTCACCATTAAAGTAGTGTCTCCCCACCATTATTACTGTGCTGGGGAGAAGCTAGACTGAGATCTGCAAGGCCATTAAACTATGAAGACTGACCAATAAACTCAGGACCGGCCACCCTCCACTTTCACTTCAGAAGCACAAGGAATTGTTTTGTTTTAAAGAATCTTATTTACAAATTGATCATTTTACAGGAATACAGTTCAACGTGGCCTTACAGAGAATAAATAAAGAAAAAAACTATACATTGGTCTTTAAGTCTCCATTTCAAAATACAGGGCTGTTTTTGAATGAGTACTATAGTCATAAACTAATATTAAGCAGCCTGACATTAATATTTGCTAGAGATGAAGGGAACACGGCTACCATTGTTCACTATAAAGCAGAGGGGCCAATTACTTGCAGTGATAGCTCAGAACATCTCAGAAAAATGTGCTCTGCATTGAGACGAATGGAGTACAATCAAACGACAAATACTGTACTATCGTTATAAACAAGAAGCCTAACATACAACATATTATAAACAGACCAGGTTCCAAAGAACTGTACAACTAGTTTTGCACCCCAATCACCTTTGAATTTGAGGGAACTTTCATAAGCATAATACCACTCAGGCGTACCCAGTGTAACACTCTGGATCATCATTTACAGACAGCATGGTCAGAAAACAGAAAAGGGGGGAAAAACCAACTCATCGTTTAAATTGGGAGCATTATTCCAACACTTAAATTTTCCCACTAATACTACAAGCTCAAGGTTAAACTTGTAGAAAACTTGAAATCTGACTCCGTAAATTGTGTCTGATGCACATATTTTAGCTTTTCTGTAAAACAGAGTTCCAGCAAACCCTTTTGCTAAATATTAAATGTATCTCCAACTGATATATTTTCATGTTTCCAGAAGCTGGAGTTTTAGGGAAGAACATCTGTGCAACAAGCACACCACAGATGAGTTATGAGGGCCATCCCTCTGTGGACATTATTTATGCTACAAATCTTCTATCAGATTTATAACAGCAAGTTGAACTATTGTGGCTTGTCCAAAAAGATCCTCAAAATTATGGTTTCACAAAGGGAATCAATGCGTCCCTCCTAGAAATCCCCAGACCACTTCACAGTTCCCAGGGCTTCCGAGGGAGATCAATTACTATCCATTAAATCTATGGACTTGCTGTCCCTATAATTTCCATGATGCAGTGGGGAGATGAAGTCGCCATGGTTTCTCATTCCTGTTTCCTTCTCTGGTCCTTTCTGCCCATTCCCCAGCTGCTGGTGACAAGCATTGCTATCTGAGATGAGGAATGAAGATGAGCAGCAAGAGGAAGAGGCATGCCTTGGCCTCTGCTAAAATCAGGAACTGAACATACCGGTAGATCCGTTTTCCAGTTTGCAACCTGGCAGTCTATCTGATTGTCTATTGCAGTTACTTACACTTACGAAAACCAACCCTCACCAAGATTACAAGCTGCATTAGAGCCATGTGAAATATATGACTACCTCAAAGAACCCACAATATGTAAAGTAACCAACAAGGAACTACTAAAGGGAGAGGAAGGATTGGGAATTAATTGGGAATCTGATGTTCCGGATATTTACATAAGTGCAATAGTTGGAAATTCCGTTCTCCAAAGCAAACAGGGCCACAACTGGGGTTGACTTGATTCTACCTAGTATTAAGATGGAAGCTGTTTTGGTGGAACCAGAAGGATTCTAGCAAGTTGAAAGGCACTGCAGGAGGGAGAAAATTGTATAATCTGTCTCAGCAGACATTCAAAATATGGATTTATGACAACATGTCAACAAGGAGTGAAATATCCTGGGAAACACAGTGAGGAGGGGGAGAGAAACCCTTTTGAGATTCACAAAATGACCAAAATCAATGTGTGTATGCACAACCACACATGGAAGTGTGCTCTCAAGACCAGTTTTCTATTTGATACTGTTGTGATGTGGGGTAAATGTGTGAAGACAGAATTTAGTGTTTTGATATAGTGTGGATATGCTTACATTATTTTTGGAGGGAAATGCTAAAAAGGATTAATATAATGTTTACCTTTAGTCTTACCCTAAGAAGCCAAGGAACATTTCCCCAAAGCCTTTCCCCATAGAATCTATGGGGAAATTTAGAAGGGTATTACACAAATTCATGCAGGGAAAATCTGCGAGTGGTTATTAGCTATGGCAGCAATAGGTGACCTCTATATTCAGTGGTGGTCATGACACTTAATAGCCTCTGATGGTCCTCAGGGAAAGGGCACACTTGCCTCTGCTTCAGGCTCGCAAGCACCTGCTGAGCAGACCCTGGCAACAACAAATTTTGGATCTAACAGTAAGGCAGCCCCTTTATCAGCCCCTTTTCAGTGGCCACAGAAAGCTGGGCATCTGTTGGGGGAAAAGTTGTGTGTGTGTCAGAAAACTAGGAGGGGGTTAATGGAACAGAGTATCCTGAAGAAAGGCGTAGGTGGTTGAGCTGGCCCACACTCCAGACAGGAACACTCTACCCTGAAACATTTGTTGCTTCTTGCTAGGTCCACTTCCACTTGTAGGTGACAACTTGTAATGTGATGGATGCAATGTACAACCTGCTCTAAAATAAACCGTTTCTTTTTATTTTCCCAAACTTTTTAGATCGATAGACTTCCTTATCCACCAAATTTTAAATCTGCTTTTAGTGGTGCTGTGTACCTCATTATCTTTTTACTTGCTGCTGCTTGATTTGTTATGTATTTCTGTTTATTTTGTTGGTTGCTTGATTGATAAGTTATTGGATTTTAATAGCTGCAAGCCACTCAGAAAACACTGTTCATGGGGTGACATAGAAATGCTGTAAAATAAATACTGTACATTAAGTTAAATAGCCATCAATTGACCTCCTCATCGTGAATCTAAGCTAGTGACAAACAACGTATCTTTGTTACAGGTAGGTAGCCGTGTTGGTCTGCCGTAGTTGAAACAAAATAGAAAAATTCCTTCCAGCAGCACCTTAGAGACCAACTAAGTTTGTCATTGGTATGAGCTTTCGTGTGCATCCACACTTTTTCAGATACACTGAAACAGAAGTCACCCAGAGTTGACCAAAGGGTGCCTATATACAATAGCATTATTTAAAAACAGAAATTGATGTTAAGAGAGCATCTTCACTTCTGACATGCTGCAGCTCTGTGTTATTTGATGTCTCGGTAATTCAATTGTTATGTAGTGGATATGACCTGTGTCCAGGCATTGTGAATAATTTCATAAAAGGTCTGCTTAAATACACACACCTGAGCCTTTTATAGGAGAGAGAGAACAGGGAGGGAGAGACTGGAGGGGGGGGGAATTACAGAACCTTTCCAACCTGGTGATCTGGAGCCTGGATGGAATTTTTAGTTTCCATAAGCAATCAGGTGGGAAGCTATTTACAAGCATGAGTTAGTTCACCTCCATCTAAACCACCAACAGTGGGAAGCTGTAGCATATAATGTGGTGTTACTACGGTAAAACAAATTTAAAAATAAACTTTACAGTTGGGAGAAAAAGTAGATTCTTCTTTTCATGTGAAAGGTGGGGTTTATGGGGTTTGTTTTTCTTTGTTATATCTGCAATTTCATACTTCAAAAATCTAGTTACAAGACTTCCTTGGCGACAAAATAAGCATGTGCTTAATTGACATTTGTGGTAAGCAGCTGCACGTACCAATGCTACCAACAAAAGTGCAATAATCCTCAAAAATCCTTAAAAAGTGAGGAGCACATTGGAAGGCAATGAGCTATGTACACACATCTTACCTCCCTACATTTCATGGTCCAAAATTCCCTCACCCCTAGTTTAGTTTTGTGGTATGAGTATATGATCAGTCACTAAGATGCAAATTAGGGGAGGGCTATGGCATCAGAAGCAGCAAAGCCCATAGAAGGAAGCCAGGCTGATGGTGCAGACATCGAAGTGAGATATTTAGATCTTAGTAAGCAATTGTAAAATGGCAATGGCAGGAAGGCATTCTCTAGCAGGGAAAATAGAGTGGTGCCTTTCAGGATGCTGGACAGAGGGGTATGTGGAGGGTTCAACACCACAGGAAGGAGATTCCTCAGTTATCCTGATCATTTCATTCTGCCCAGGTCTGCATCAGCTCACTTCTGCCCGTCTCTCCCAGCAAACTGTGATTTGCGTCAAGTCTGGCAAAGTTACATCTAAATGAAACAACCACTAAAAGTGCCAAAAGGCTTTTGTTGCTGTTATAGATATTATTGTTTTTATCTTGATTTTTAGATCTTACTATGGTTAATGTGGAAATTGTTCAGATTTGTACATTTTGATGTGTTTTATTCATTGTTCATAATTGATTCAGTTGTGTTCATAATTATGTACATATTTTCATGTTGCAAGCTGCCTTGAGCACAGCTTTAACTAAGGAAAGGCAGCATACAAAGAAAATGATGCTGACGATGGTTGTAATCCGAAAATAAAAACTGGGATGCTTGAGCCTCCCAAGACCGAAAGGAAGCCTGGCAAGAGCTCGTTCCCCCTGTCCTTAGCTAGCGATCAAAGGGGAAGGAAGGAAGGGAGAGAGACCGGGAAGACTGACAAAGCATGATTTAAGGTTCCTTGCATGATAGATCCCAAGAAAGGAAAGAGCAGTGCCAAATGAGAGAAAGAGCAAAACATACACATTTTGCAAACTCTATTAGTACGTGTTGAAATTAGGCACCGAGGCACCTATGACTGACTGGGAGTGAAAGGATGCATTCCATCTCTCAGCCCAGTCAAAACATCCCCCAAATTGGCCTTGGAGTTTCAGGCAACAATCTCTCTCTCTCTTTTCTGTTGTCTACACTGTCCAAGAAGGCCTACCTCACCCCTTTTAGAGCAGTAGTTTACAGATCCATAGAGACAATTTTGACTTTGTTCAGAAGCCACGTGTTGGTGCCAAGTCCTGCTGCAGAAGGAAGTTATCTATTCATCCCTTATTATGCTTCATCTGTTTGTTGATGGCTCCCATTCCACCCACATGAATTGCCACATTGGAGGCCATAGGACTGTGATCACAACTCCATGCTCCACACATAGAAGAGCAAGAAGTCAAAGATTTTCAGATCTGAAAGCACAAAGTCTCACAGGTTCACCTCACCTTGCTCAGGCACATTGCTTTTTGTGCCACTTTGCTGAAAAGATCTGAAATCTGCCTGTGGCTAAGGTGACACAAAGAGCCAACAGATTACTGCCTGATCCTGTAACACTTAATTATTTTGCCTGGCACTTTAGCCTGAGCAACTTGTGCAGGCCAGGGGCCAAAACAGACATGATGGAAATAGTCACATTTGTTCACCCATCTGCCTCTTTCATGTATAAAGTGTGGGGCGTGTGAGGGTAGGATCTGGTTTTCCCCACAACCAGAGGAACATGTATCCGAGAGAAGCTGGCTCTCTCCTTTACTCCTCAGGTTTACCTCCCTTTCCTCTGTTGCTGCAGGCACTCTTTCTTCTCCCAGCTTTGGTCCAGTGCCAAAAGTGAACTTGGCTGGGGAGATGAAACATGGGAAGATAATACAGGGGAGGGGAGGAAAGACCAAGAATTCAGCTCTGTCATCAGACCTCCCCCAACTTCCCACTGCATATGGGAAGGAGGCAGAGGTATGTAAATACAGATGCAGCTGCCCACTTTGTGCCTAGTTTGGTTCTCAGCTGCTTTCAGACGAGCTCCCTGGTTGGTACCCAACTGCCTCCAATTTGCTAGCCCTTCACCATTCACCTGCCCAGGCCTAACTGAAATGAGTAGGAGCCTTACAAGAGCTCCTATTCCCTCATGGGAGGCCACCTCAGTTTACCACCACAAAGAGGTTTCCTATTATCTCTGGTTTTCAGCAAGCAAGCCACCTGCCACAACCTCCGCTGCCTCACTATCAGCCTGTGACCCAATCAAAATGGGACTTGTCTGCAGAGATCCTTGTATGGTGACAGCCTTCTTTATTTCAGAGCTCTCCTGTTCTCTAGATTCCAGATATAGCCCAATTCCAAAAGACAGATTGTGCTGCCCTGACTGTTGAAGGCTAAATCTAGCAGCTTGCTCTGCTGTAGCTGAGCACCCCAACTCTAAACATCTTCCATTGCTATTATGGACCAGCCTACAAATTCTGAAGGTTTTGACAGGGAACCTTGGTGACAAGGTTTACTCAGTTTAGTAAATAACTCCTAAAACTTTATACCTGTTTCTCTGGTGGATACCAGGCCCTACTACTAAACAATCCCAGGAATCTATTCTGCAGAAGGCAGCTACCCAGTATTACATAGAAGCAAAATGATAGGCCTTTCCCCTTCTCAAAACAGCTTGGAGCTTGAGCTTTTGAGGCTCCGGAGAAAAAAAGCTGAAAGAATGGGATGCTACAGAGAGGGAAGCCAGGGCAATAAGTGAAGCATCCTCATAAGGAGAAACATGGAGCACAAGACCAAAGCCAGCCAGAGGCTTCTGGGAAACCCAGAAACAGGACCATCACTGACTGTTTGGCCCCAGTAACCGGAATTTGGAGATAAGCTGCCCCTGAAGCTGGAAATCCAGCTGTCATTGCTAATGGCCACTTGTGGACTGCACCCTTGATGAATTTATCTAATCCCCATTCAAAGTCATCGAAGCCAGCGGCCATCACCAAAGCATGTGGCAGTGAATTCCATATAACCCTCTCTTTTGACTGTCTTGAACTGATGTGCCATAGCTTTCATTGCATACTTGTGAGTCCTAGCCTTATGAGGGATAGTGAGATTATTATTTTTTTGTTCTCCACACTGTGAATAATTTTCTAAGCCTTTACTTGCCATTTTCTAATCTAAAGTGCCTCAAATGGCCACTTTGGCCATTTCATTTTACAGTACCGTCTTTCCCACATTTTAAGACACCGTCTTATCACTTTTTTTCCTCAAAAAAACACTGGGTGGCTTATTTTCAGGGAATGTCTTACTGGTATTTTTATTACATCAGGAGCAGTGCCCCTCTTTCTCCCTGTCTCCCTGCGGGGCAGGACTCTTGACTGAAAGAAAATGACGGGCAACAGCCACCACCAAGCTCCATGAGAGGGAGTCTGAGGGAAGGGAGGTGTGTGCATCGCTGGCCCAGCCCTCTCTCCCCGGCCCTGGGATGTTCGTGAGGGAGGGAAGGAGCTCCTCCGAAGGGCTGCTCTCTCTCTCTCTCCCCTCCCAGGTGGGGACTCACTTAATAGCAATCTGCTACACTGGAGCTTCTTAAATTTAAACCAGTACAGTATAATGGAATCTATCTGTGTGATGCAGTCGTAGCAGTAGCCTATACTAAAGCAAATAAGGATCTCTACCAGCCAGCCAACTGCCCAAGACTTAAGAGCGAAAGTTCCAACAATGTAGCACTTTGTAGCACTGATAGCAAAGAGGCTACCGGCTGAGATACTGTAGAAAACAAAGCAGCCAGCTGAGCAGCAATTAAGATGGTAAATGGTAGCAATTAAGTAGCAATTGAGCCAGCAGAAAGCGGGGTGAGATAATCTGCTGGTCCTAACAACCCGTCCGTGTTTCTCTTACCCACAAAATGTTAACTTTTGTGTAGGGTGTAGGGCAGTGTTTAGCAGCTCCTAAACAGCGAGAAGGGGAAAGTCCTTAATCCCCAGGGCAAGGACTGCGCCACCGGCAGCGATCCCGGTACCGGTACAAATCCTTAAAGGGGAAGCTCTACAGACAAGCAATGGAAAGAAAAAAGAATCCTCACTTTTTAAAAGGCTATTAAAAGGGGGAAAGGTGGGGGGAAGCGAGAGGTGGGCTGTGTGTATGTGTGTGTGTGTGTGTGTGTGAGAGAGAGAGAGAGAGAGAGAGAGAGAGGCGGGGGGGGGGGAGAGAGAGACGCGCACACAGAGTCTCTCCCTAAAGGGGAAGGCAGCGTCTTCAATCGCCCCTCTTTTTTCCCTCGTGCTTTCATCTTCTCCCCACCGCAAATGCCACTTTTCTCCTCTTCACCAAGCAAGCAGAGCTCACACAGCCTAGCTAAAAAAAAATATTTTGGAATCCTTTTACAGGTATTTTAAAAAATGCTTACAGAAACAGGAGGGGGAATCACGAGGCTGCAGGAACGGCTCTACGGTGCATTTTTACAAGCTTTTAAAAGAAATACGTGTCTTTGGAGCGACAGTAAAATGGGGAGAGATTTTTATGGGGGAGAGTTGGCTGGCGGGAGGTGGGAAGGGTCTATCACTATGTCTTATTTTCGGGTTATGGCTTATATCGCGCAACTGCTTAGAAATCCTGCTATGTCTTATATTATGGCTACGTCTTAAAAAGGGGGAAACACGGTAGTTGCCCTCTGCTGCACTTTTTCCACCTCTACGTTAACCCTTTTGAGATGGGAGAAACCAAGACTGTACACAGTATTAAAAATCTTCATGCGCTCTAAAATAGATAAACCGAGAGATTCTCAGAAGCTCTAGATCTGGAGTGTATAGGAGGAGACATTTCTATATTTCATATAGCATACAAAAAAACCTAAATTGAGGCAGTCTGTACTCCACACTAAGAAAGAAGATTTAACCAGCAGTAAGCAATCCAAATTCTGATTATTTTGTAAAATGTGCAAGCTGGGCAAATCTGCACAATTTTTCATATCTGGTTAATTTTTGGCGGAGGGGAGGGGTGCATTAGCATAGCTGCCAAGTACCCCGTTTTCCCCGGGAAACTCCCGTATTTTCTTACCGTTTCCTGCAGGTGTCCCGAATGGCAAAATACCCTGTATTCCCCCGGATTACGGAGCTCCTGCCGGCGGCCATGTTCTTCTGGTGCCGCACTGGCACCGGAAGTCACTTCTATGCACTTCCGGACATGCGTAGAAGCAACTTCTGGCGCTGCGGACATTTTGGAAATGGGCAGAGTGGTGCCAGAAGTCGCTTCTATGCATGTCTGGAAGTGCATAGAAGTGAATTCCGGTGCCGCGGCGCTGCTGATCCCAGATTTTTCTTGGCACCTATGTGAATTAGGACTGTCTCACAAACCACTGGAAACCTACCTCAGCATTTTTTCTGGCTTCTGAGATTTCAGCAAGCATTGTCCGTATGCTTTCAAGTGTATAGACGTGGTAATAAAGACCAGAAAACTTATTCCTATTTAAAATGAAAGCTGAGTTAAAGAAGCCAAATTCTACATCCAGTATCATATTCTACTCTTTTTCTACACTCATGCAGAGTTGCATCACACACACACAGCCCCAGGCATAAAGTGCTGGCGCTCTTCCCAGCTGTGTGTGTGTGTGTTTGCCTATTCCCACCTCAAGTCTGTGTAGTCAGACTACATCTCAAGTTCTTCCTTCAGAGGAAAATAAGAGTCGTGTTTTCCTCTTCCCATCACAGACAAAACCCATTCACAAACCGGAAACTATGACATTACAAGATAAATAGCATCCCTTCCCCCAGTCTTTGCCAATCCAAAGTATAGCACCTTGAATGAGGTTGTGTGGTAGACCTGGTCAGATCCCATCTTTTTTACTTCCTTTCCTTTGGTGGCTGATAAAGAAAGTCCCAACTCCGCTGCTGAAAGAAATTGTGAGTCCAGGTGAAGTGGCTTCAGTTCTATGTGTAAGTTTTTGAGGGCAGATGGATTGGGACGGTCCAGAGTATTTAGGGCATGAAGGAAAGGCATCACTACAAAGTGGTTGCTTCTTGGAGGAGGCAATGGATTTCCTGGAAGGAGGGTCGGTTTTTGGTGTCTCGTCTCCAGCAGCTGAGCATTAGCTTATAAACAGGATCAGGACAACAGGCAGGCTGTGGAAGGTAGGTCTTTAAATAGGAAAGAGAGAGAGAGAGAGAGAGAGAACAGATACTGAATAAAGGCAGATAAAACCCCTCTCAAAAAAGACAGTAGAAGCAGTAGACGGGGATTTCATTTCTGGCATGTAACAGCAGAGCTGGAATGTAGCTGAAAGTAATCTACTTCATTTACTAATGATTACTTATTAATCAGATCTGTAGCCCCATTTCCTCCAAAGAATTCAGGATGGCTTACAAGTTGAGGCTGAGAGAAAGATTAATCGGAGGCTGACATAATTTTATGGCTCCGGGGGGAATTTGAACTCATGGCCAATCATTCTACCCAGTAGACCACATAAGAACTCTTATTTTCCTTGTTCTAAGAAGAAGATGGCATGATCTGCAAGGCAAGGAAGGTCCTGCTAGTGGGAAATCCAGACTACTCAAGGCTTGGAGTGCTTGCAGGCAGGGGTGAAAAATTGTCAACATGCCGTAGTGCAAATGGGAAATCAGGCCATCGCCCCCACCCCGCCCGCTTGCCCTCCCCACCACAGCTTGCCTGCCACCCCCACCCCAACCACTGCTTGCCTGTGCGTCTGCCCCTCTGCTGCAGCTTGCATGCATATCCACCTGATTGTCTGCACGTCCCGTTGCCACCGTGTGGCTGCTGCCCCTCACCTGCCACCTTACCTGCTTGTGCGTGTGCTCGCACATGCGCGCCACCACACGCTGCCATCCACCTGCATGCTGCTGCTGCTGCTGGCTGCCCACTGCCCCCCCCAATGAGGGCCACATTGATGTACTTCCAGAAGCTGCAGCCCTCCGGGGGGGGGGGGGAGGCGGGCAGGCGGGCAGCAGATGGCAGTGGCCATTGGCCAGAGAAGGTGTGGAACCAGAAGTTGCGTGTCTTTTGGTTCTGCACTCTTTTGGTCCCCCTTGGCTGAAATCTTGGGACATCTTGGGATGGAATCAGAAGCCGGGGCGGCTTCTGTAATTCTGGGGTACAAACAGTGCAGTATATTAAAGCACATTTGAAAAGACATTTCCCCCCCCCAGATAATTTTGGGCACTGCAGCATGCAAAGAGTTGCTGAGAATTGTAACTCTGTGTGGGTTAAACTACA
Source organism: Zootoca vivipara (assembly GCF_963506605.1). Taxonomy (NCBI): domain Eukaryota; kingdom Metazoa; phylum Chordata; class Lepidosauria; order Squamata; family Lacertidae; genus Zootoca; species Zootoca vivipara. Next base: position 3,399,997 of record NC_083282.1, on the reverse strand, counting down.
GTGCCCAGAATTCTTTGAGGGGAGAAATGTGCTTCAGATGTGCATGGCTCCAATAGCCAGAGACAATGGGAGTTGAAGTCAAATATACTGTACAGTGCCTGGCGTGCTATGGTCCATGGGGTCACGAAGAGTCGGACACGACTAAACGACTAAACAACAACAACATACTGTACAGTAATTTGGAAGATCACAGCCTTCCTGATTTATACTGTACTTGGGCTCAAAAAAAATAAAAAAATTCCTTCAGTAGCACCTTAAAGACCAACTAAGTTTATATTTTGGTATGAGCTTTCGTGTGCATGCACACGAAAGCTCATACCAAAATATAAACTTAGTTGGTCTTTAAGGTGCTACTGAAGGAATTTTTTTATTTTGCTTCGACTCAGACCAACACGGCTACCTACCTGTAACTTGGGCTCAAAAAGTATGTTTCATAACTCCATAATGAAGAGCATCTTTCCCCCCTCATTTACACATGAGGAATGGAAGCCACGTTCGTCATTCTAGCAGATGTCTCATACTGATTTTCTTCCCACCCCACCCATTTTTCTGACTCTCCATTTTTTAAAGCTCCAGTAATAATATTCTGCTTCATTGCATCCATTCACTCAATCCCACTTTCACCCATGTTTCTATTCAACAACACAAGTTTGTAAATCTTTCCAGAAGATTATTGCTTATTTATTATCCTGTTTCAAACTCTCCCATTCCCGCCCCCCACAACACAGCATCATAGCTGCCTTGAGTCCCTGTCAAGGAAAAAAGCACCCAACAACAACAACAACAACAACACTGTATTTATGGGATGCCAGCTGGATGAGTGCAAATGCAAGATTTAACAGTCTATAATTATTTTAAAACAGCTCACAATTCTGGTAGGAAAGGAAGCCATGGGAACTACTTTTCATTTTATGTATTAAGATTATATTATTTCTTTGTAATATTGTGCTTGTAAATACTGATATTTTTGACACTCAAATTTATTGATACATTTTGTAAACAATTTTTTTTGTGGGGGATGTTTGGTATTTGGATAAGCTGGTGTTTGTGGTGAGCTGCTTTGGATAAAATTCACTGTGGGAAAGCAGCTTATAAACAAACTAAAGTATTGCTGTGCATTTGGGGGTTCAGCCTGCATGATGCCTCAGTCCCTGTAATTATTGGGGTCCTGGATCCAGCAAGGGTGTGTGTGAGAGGTGGGCTAGAAGCAGGTTCATGGAAGAAGACTGGGAGTCATAGCCATGCTTGACTTCTGTTGGAATCCAAGGATGTGACCTTCTGGGGTGTTGATGCTGTAAACTTCTTCATCTTAGGCTCAGGTTGCATATATGTGTAAATAAACTATATATCATAAAGATGCCATAGCATCCACTGTCCCTAATTTCAAGGAAACAGAACCCTGGGTAAGTGCCTGGAACCCCTGGGATCAACTCAGAGGTTGGAGTGGCATGCAACACTCTTAAAAGTGCAAGAGTCCTGTCCTCTTTGTCACCTAAAGCACATGCAACTGTCCCATAATGGAGCAGATGACCTGGTACATTTCATTTCCCCCTATTTCCTTTGTTTCCATACCTGCCGTCCCTGATCCCTGAAGAACTCTCCTGTGTTCTCAATTACTTGTTCATCTGAGAGCTGAGAATATGGCTGCTCACGGCAAAAGGTGAAAGTCTCCCAGAGTGTCACACCAAACGCCCACACGTCACTTGCTGTGGTGAACTTGCCCTGGAGGGATAAATGGGTGGATGGGGGAGAGAGAGAGAGGGAGGGAGAGAGGGAGAGAGGGAGAGAGAGAGGGAGAGAGGGAGAGAGAGGGAGAAAGCACACCATTTAGAAACATGCACTTACAAACATCCCGGGATGTACATCTCCCATGAGCCCAAAGAGACTTCCAGGAGAAAAATATGTGGCAACAGCAGAAAACACTTTTTTCAGGCTATGGCGCAGTCTAGTTTGGTAGTCTAGTTCTCAGCACAGCTGGAATTGCAGGGCATGTTTAAAGAAGCTGTTATTTTCAGGCCTTTGTCAAATTTAGCTCTCCTTTCCTGTAGTGACCATCAGGGAGTTTGCTATCAGAAGGAACCCCTGAAAGGTCATTTGCCTGTGTTCAATCTGAGAAATAAAAGCATGATACGGGCAATTCTAATTTGTATTCTTGCATGATGATAACAAAGCCAACCATGGTATTAAACTGGATTCCACAAACTTGATTAAAAGTATAATTTTTAAAAACCTTAAGAATGTGTACCTTCAATATTCACCTAGCCCACAACCCATTCTCTTCCTTTCCTTCCCAGATATACAAGTCTTTGGCTTTTCGGTACAGAAAGGACGAATCCAAGCTCCATGTAGTCGACAGCTCTAAGAGGAAGTGCAAGATGAGGCTTACCAAAAGGATGCTCTCCCAGGACATCCAGCGAATGGGGAGCACGGCCCGGCCCTGGATCCTGTAGTAGTCTCCACTATAGAGGTTCCGGCTCATGCCAAAGTCAGCGATCTTGATTGTGTAATTCTTCCCTACCAGGCAGTTGCGCGTAGCCAGATCACGGTGGACAAAATTCAGGGAGGACAGATACTTCATGCCAGAAGCAATCTGTGTGGCAATTAATTTCAGGTTGGCATAGCTGAAGAAAATAAGAAGCACCAGAGAAGAAATGGCTTGTGGCCAGCCTAGTGTCCAAACTGCAGAGAGCCTGCTCCCTTCCCTGCTAGGCGTGGGAACAGCCACCCAGAGGTGTTTTCCAAAAGACAGAGGGTTAGACTTGCAGGCTTGAGAAGGGTTGCATATCAATCTTTCAAAAAAGCAGCTGGGGGAGGTGATCCAGATGGGACTATGGTGCCATATTTTAACCTTTTCACCCTTGCTACTTTCCTGCCAAACTGCTGCCAGCCAAAATGTGTTGTTTATTTAAATGGAAAAACACGTAAACGTAATATGATAACAATTGCAAAGTTATTTACTAGAAACTACTTCTCAAAAATTAAATACAGCTTCTCATAGTGTCAAAATCAACATCATGACATAATATTTTTAAATGTAGCTTATTCAGTTGACCACCAAGTCCAGTATGCACAAAATACAAATCCTATTTTGTCAGTGCCATGATACATTCATTTCTAATTTCTTCATCTTCTCCTTTATTTTTCTGTCTGACGTATTCCTTGGAAGAGTGACATGAAATAATCTTCTAAGTGTCTAATGAAGATGATAAAGTTGGTAGACAAAAGAAACTGGCCCTGGTAGATGCTGACACAGGCAGACAAGACAAGGAATTTTAATTTGTGTAGCTATTATATTACAAAGTGTCTTTGTTTATATGATTTAGAACTACACACAGCTGATGGTGAAACAGGGGAATATCCAGGAATCCTTGTCTTGTCTGCCTGCCTGTGTCAGCATCTACCAGGGCCAGTTTCTTTTGTCTACCAACTTTATCATCTTCATTAGACACTAAGAAGATTATTTCATGTCACTCTTCCAAGGAATACGCCAGACAGAAAAATACAAGAGAAGATGAAGAAATTAGAAATGAATGTATTATGGCACTGACAAAATAGGATTTGTATTTTGTACATACTGGACTTGGTGGTCAACTGAATAAGCTACATTTTAATATATTATGTCATGATGTTGATTTTGACACTATGAGAAGCTGTATTTAATTTTTTAGGTAGGAAGTAGTTTCTAGTAAATAACTTTGCAATTGTTATCATACAGCCTATTACGTTTACGTGTTTTTTTCAATTGGATTTGCGTAATATATTAGGCATTCTGTTGGCTTTGATTTTGAGTTTATTTAAATGGGGCAAATAGCGACTTTGGGCCAGTGGGGGAAGTGGGGGTGGGGAATGCATGGGGCAAACTGTTAATCCAGCTGCTCTATGTTACAGCCTCTCTTGACTGAGGGCTCCCACAGCTGCTTTTTTATAAAAGAAAAAGATGTGGGCAGTCTTAAACGTGCTATTTAAAAACACACTTAAAAGTCACACGTAGTTTGACCATCAGCTGGAGGGAGCAGCAGAAGCAAAGCCCTAATTAGGTGGGTAAATCTAGAGGGAGATATACAGGACGGAGAGGTTTCCTGCTTGTTCCACTGTTTGCCCCAGGAAAACCCTGTATTTACCGCTGAATTGGAACCAATGTCACTCTGTAGCAAAATCAATTAATGCTTGTTCCGATTCAGCCGCAAATAGAGGGTCTCCCTAGGACAAATGGAAGTGCTGCTGAACCCTAACATGCAGTTGTGAAGGCTACTTAATACATAGCTGAGTTTGCCTTGCAACAAGAAAAACTGGATGATGCTTTTCTTTTACACTGATTCCCATAATTCAAAATCCCCGAGCTAGTATATCTTTTCCTACCCTTAGTTTTTCCATGCCTCTGCTACACCTTTCCTGCTCTTTTTCCGATAGACTCCAGCTTCCCACTTTATCATCCTCACCTGCCTGAAGGTCTCCTGCTCTCCAAAATAACGCTGCCTAATGCAGACAGTATATCCTCCCATCGTATGCTTCTTCAAGCCATTGCCTTAACAACCTCAGTCTTCATCCCCAACTAGCAAATCTCATGGATACATCCCAGGATGCCACACTCTGAACCTACAGGGTGCAGCAACCTTCCCAAAGCGAAGCAGGTCTGGTTCTGACCAGTGCCTGGAGAGGACACTGACTAGAAGACACAGATATTGCTGCTCTGAGTTCCATCTTGGACAAAAGCCTGGACAGAAATGTGAAAAAGTACTTTTACCAACCCCTTCCACTCTGCCCTTGATTTTGTTGTCTCCCCAGAGGAAAAAAAAAGAGCTTGTAATATTATTTATACAGGAAGCACCTGGAGAGCAATCTTAGTTCTGTGAACAGACAAGGCTGCAGGATGTGGTGGGATGAAATGGGTGGGAATCAAATACTTGCTGGGGGGCAGAAGAGGGATAATGAGAACCCCCTTTGCTTTAGCAAAGGCTCAGGGGGAAATGCCCAGGAGCTGAACCTTGAGCCCTTTTGTGCAGCACAGCACAACATGCACACACACACAAGCTCAGCGGCTTGTGGAGCCAGTGTGGAACAGCTGCCACGTAAATGAGGCCTCCGCACAGAGGAGGCAGTGCACAAATCCAGCACTCACAGAGGCTTTATTAGCTACCTGACAGAAGGGGTGGAGCACTCTGACAAGCTCTGGGGCTCCTGGCGAGACAGGAATTGGTTGAGGTCGCCATTCTCCATGTACTCAGTGATCATGCAGAGGGGGTCGTCAGCGATGCAAACAGCCAGCAGCCTGATGATGTTGGGGTCCTTCAACCTGGACATAATCTTTATCTCCTTGAGGAAGTCATTCCTTTCAGAAACAAAATTATTATAATTGTGTAAATTGTGTGTCATTGTTTTTCAGTTTTTCAGTTTCCATGGTTTTGTATGTACTTGCTGTTATTTTAATTGATTATAGTTTAGTAATTATTTATTATAATTGTTAAAGAGTGAGTTTCTGATTATTATTTGCTGATAGTTTGAGAATGAATTTTATTTTGTACTGTTATATTCTAATGGATTATTGAATACAGCTTTATTTGCTAAAAGTTGTTTGTTTTAAAGATATGTTTTTATTATGAATTCTTTGTATTCTTTCAGATTGTTATAAAGTGTGTGATATGATAATAATAATAATAATAATAATAATAATAATAATAATAATAATAATTTATACTTATACTCCACCCATCTGACTGGGCTTCCCCAACCACTCTGGGCAGCTTCCAACAAGAGATTAAGAATACATTAAAACATCAGTCATCTTTGTTGTATATTTTGTTGTTTTTTAGCTTGTAAACTGCCTTGTGTATAGTAATATAGAAAGGCAATGAAATTAAAAGTGAAATTAAATCCAGCATGGGGAACAGATGTGGCCCAGTGCCTGAAAGCCTTCAGCTGAAAATCAGAAAGGCCCTGGTTCAAATCATGCCTTTAGTCTAGCATGAACTTTCTCGTTGGCCTTGGGCAAGTCACACTCTCGGGCCTAGCTTCCTGCACTCTCTGTAAAATGCAGATACAGTGGTGCCTCGCTAGACGAATTTAATTCGTTCCACGGGTCTTTTCTTATAATGAAAAATTCGTCTAGCGAATCCCATAGGAATGCATTGAAATTTTTTTGAATTTTTTTTTGCCCATAGGAACACATTAATTGAATTTCAATGCATTCCTATGGGAAACCGCGATTTGCTAGATGAATTTTTTTGTAAAACGAATTCGTCTAGCGAGGCAACCTCCGCTGGAAAAAACCTTTCGTTAAGCGGAAATTTCGTTAAGCAGGGCATTCGTTAAGCGAGGCACCACTGTACTAATACCAGCCTACCTCACAGTGTTATTTTCAGGATTACAGCAATAAAATGTACCTGAAGTGTTTTGAACATACTTTGTATTTCACCTAATGCTTCTGAACTGTAATTACAAATGGTTAAGAGACTTTTGGTGCGTATTACTCAAGATTCCTTTCTCAAACAGGGGAGGAAACCTGCTTGCACCCAGGCTTCCCACAGGGCAGAAGGCTGGACCAGGTGGGCCTTTGTTCTAGTCCAGCAGGGCTCTGTTTATTTTTGGTCTCATGGTGGGTCAAGGAGCTGCTATAACTGATCTTAGAAATGCTACAGCAGTTGTCTTCCACCTCCCAAGCACCTGGCATTCTTGTTGGCATCAGCTCTCAGCATCTTCACAGCCAGGAGGACAGGTTGGCTAGCGTTGCCATCCGGAACAAAATCCTTCTCCACAAACTGCTCCATCCCTCCTTCCACTTCACACAGGTGGACCTAGAAGGAAGGCAGCAAAGCAGAACTGGTTGGACCAATAGCTCTCACAGAGAGGAAGGCTGGACTTTAAAAAAAGCAAGATCATTAGAATGACCTCCCACCCCCCACTCAACTTTTCTCCCCCACCCCACACCCCCACCCCACTTCCTCTGCATCTGGAGTAGAAATGAATTCAAAGTGCTGCGCAGCCAATTTGAGAGTCAGGCTTGCTTGTGAATTTCCTGTACAGACAGATGTTTGTTATCTTCTGGTTGTGTTATCACTCCACTGAGGTCTCCTTATCCATAATGGAAAGCTTCCCAGACACAACAAGATTGCTGCCAAGGTTATTCGAGAGAGGCAAGATGACCACTCAGAAGAACCAGACTGATATCAGCCCCAAGGCCCTCCAGATGAGCTTCTTCATATTTTGTATGAAATAAAACAATCTGGTGTTGTGAATTTGGGTGTCTGGATGTCCATAAATGGATCTATGACTAGTTTTGCCTAAATTTGCTGGGGATCAGGGATTTAACAGATGAAAACTGATGTTTTGCTTTATAGTTCTCTAGTATTGGCATGTAATACTCATCAGGGTTTGGATAGCCTCTAATTAGTGTGAGGAGGCAGAGAAGTTTTTACTTTGAGTCATTTCCCAGAACCTTGTTGGTTTGTTGTAGCTTCCCAAACCTTATGGCACCTAAAAAACTAACATATTGAACTGTATTAATCATTTTGATGAATGATTTCTTATGTTTTCTGATATTTCGAATTACTATGACTTTGTTGAATTGTACTAATCATTTTTATAAATCTATTGTTGTTTGCTTTATTTTATAATATTTTTATTTTTATTTATATTATTGTATTTGATAGTACAATGATTGCAATGCTTGTTGTTTCTAATGCTATTGTGATTACTTTGAGCTCAGCATTTGTTGTTGAAAAGCAGAATAGAAATACCAAATCATTATCATGAGCTTTTGGTGAACCACAATCAACTTATCAACTTCATCGGATGAATGAATTGCAATTCTGCATTGGCAAGCATATACAGTATAGACATGGAGGGGGAAATAGAAGAATGAGTTCAGGGGAAATGAAATGTAAGGGCTTATCCACACTTACTTTTCCTCTCCTCTTAAAAGCTCCATGTTTGAGGAGCTTTATTTGTGTCCTGGATCTTTCCCTGTGAAACGTGAACTTCAAAGCTCAACCAGAGCAAAAGGCAATCGGCAGAAAACCTGAATTGGCATTTGCCCTGATTGAGTTTTAAAGAGCGGGTTTCTGTGAGGTTTGGGGGGGGGCAACCCCCCCATGCTCAGAACCAGAGCTTTTAAGTATGGAGCTGTGTCTGGAAAGAACGAGGCAAAAGCTAAGTGTATGAGCCTTAAGAAGGCCAGTGGCAATTACCTCAAACAGTGGTGCCTAAAGACTACTTTTTGTCCTCTGTCGTTTGCGCAGGAACTTGCTATAAACATATGGTAAAAGAAACTTTATTCTCCTCCAAATTAACACCCTCCAATCATTTCCAGAAGGCCAGCAGTGACAGACAAGGAGAGCATTGCCAAAGGACAGCGGTACTTCAACAGACACTGACATAGTAGCACAATGCAAAGTCGCAGAAAAATATATCACCAAGGACAAGTGCTCCACAATCAGGAGTATAGACAAGCAGACAAAGACAGGCATAGTCTTTTTCTTTACAACCACTTGTGTATTTGATAGAAGTAACATCAAATCGTAAATCACGAACCAGACACTGTTCCGGTAAATTCAGCGTTTCTTCCCTTCATCATCAAGCTGTACAATGAAGTCTAAGCAGTAAACAAGCAATAGCTTAGAAAACTGGACAAATCTGTCTCTGTATTAATATTGCCAAAAGGGACGCAATGAAGCAATCCAAAGACCAGTTCCTCCAGCTGAGAAGGCCCTCTCAAAGCAGGATTGGCTTTGGCTGAAGCAATAATCTCTTCTCTGTTTATATACCGTATTCTAAGTGTTATAAGAATTCTAAGGTATCGTAAGTAAAATGAATGTTCATAAGTGCACAAGGTAAACACACATATTTAAGTACATCAACCACATGTTTATGTAGTTATGATGTTAGTGGGCGTGCTAACGCCAGACACATGTGTGCATGAGGTGTGCATGGCCCCCCGGCACCCACAGTCCCAGGGCCAAGCCGGCGGGCCTGGACTGACTTCTCCTTTACTGACGAGCAACACAGAAAGTTTCAGAGCCCCACTGCATGGACAAAACAAAAATTGCAGTAATTATTAGACACCCATTATTAGCCGATTCAATGCCCAGTAGGATGATATCATCTGTCCCAATGAATTCAGATCCTTACCAGGCACGCAATTGCGGCAGGGGGCAAAAATCGCCCTCTGTGCCCCCTGCATGGCGGGCAGACACTCACCCATTGGGGGGGCACAGAGGGTGAAAAGCGCCCTCTGTGCCTTCTACCCCTGACCTGCGCACCGATGCTCACCCAGGAGCAGCGGGGGGGGGGGAGCCCTCTCAATATTGGGGGCGCTCAGCCCCATTTCAAAATATTGAGGGGGCTGAGGCACCTTCTGTCCCCTATAGCTGGCACCCCTGATCCTTACAGAACATCTTGGCCATTCCTATCGCAGCCCATAGTTTATCCAACACCTTTTTATTTTCTGCTCATGGCCTTCTTGCCTTAGTGCTCAGTCCAACTGAGTCTTTCTCTTATCTCTGTGACCATACCATGCCATGCTTTTATCATCCGTCTCCTGCTCCAGAAATCCTTGCTGGAAGGTACACGTACCGTAAGGAGCAAGCCGTGAACTCACCTCTCCAAACTGGCCTTCTCCCAGCTTCTCCTTGAAAGTCAGCAGCTTTCGAGGAAACTCGGCCACAGTCACATCTTTGCCAGACAGCAAGTCCATGGTGATTGCAGGGACAGAGTAGGTGTTGCTGCCTGTCACCCCCTGCAGGTTCACAATGTCTGCCTCGGCATAATGGGGAACCCCTTCAGCTGCGAGTGGCTGGGCTGGCTTGGCAGACCCACTGCAACCTGGCAAGGGAAGAAAATAGAGGAGAGGGTCTCAGCCAAATATACTTTGGGGTCTTTGGCTGCAATCCTCAAGGACCGCCTCTATGCATATGAACTGACCCGAACCCTGCTATCATCACCCGAGGCCCTTCTTCATGTGCCCATGTGCCATGCTCCATGAGAAGTCCAGAAGGTGGCAGCACAAGAATGGGGCCTTTTCTGTGGTGGTTCCCCATTTGTGAATGGCTCTCTCCAGAGAGACTCGCCTGGCATTACATATCTTTAGGTGCCAGGAAAAAATGTTCCTCTATAACCAGACATTTGGCTGAGTAAACAATTTAATGGCCTTTTAAATGACTTTGTGGGAGGGGGTTATTGGTTTTCGTGGTTAAGTATTTTGCGTTTTCATTTTGTATTTTTGTGCTGTAAACCACTCTCGGGTCTTCAGATGAAAGGTGGTATATAAAGTGCTATATCAATAAAATGAACTTTGCACAACATTAGACTTTTTTATTATTATAGCAAGATAATTCATGTAGTGTCTTTCTGGATATGTTTATTATGCCATAGCTCCTATGTCAGGCAAGTTTTTTTCTTTCTCTTTCTTCTTTCCTCCTTTTACTGTATACTTGTGTTTTGTATTCTGTTGCTTACCCTTTACATAAATAAACATATTTTTATATACTGTATATAAAAATGATGAATTCTGCAACTTATGGATACTAAGAACTTTATTCTTTATTTTATGTACGTTCTTCTGTTTCTGTTATTCATACAGTAAGGAGATTTGTGCAAGCACCACAGGCTCCATGTTGCCCCCCAAACTGAAGGGCACTGGCACGCACGTGTGATGTCACACATGCAATGTGTGACATCACATGCACCTCTCGATGCTGTGCAGGCCAGGGCAGCCTTCCTCTAGGCTGTGCTGGCCCCCACAGCGTTGGAAGACACTACACAAGCCAGCACGACCTTGCACCAGAAGCTCCGACTGAGGGAGTGAGAGAGGAAGGTGGGAAGGAAGGCGGGAAGGGTGAGAAATATTGAGGGGACTGGGCCCTGTTGCAAGCCCCTGCAAGTTGTTGACAGGGCTGACCCAAGACCCTATTGTGTCTTTGGAGTTTGCCAACAGGAAGACCACCTGCTCCCATTAAGTTATCTTTGGATGCCAAATTAAGGATGGGCAGATCTCAGTTTTTCTCAGTTTCTCATTTTGCCAATCTTAAGTTCAGTTCTCCACATTTGCACATCAGTGGGTTTTTTTTTAAGTGCTCATGAAAATTCACCCGTGTGTGAATTTCTCCTAATAAACTTTTGTGTGCAACTCTGCATAATTTGCACATTTTTGCAGGGTAGGGCTTACTAATATAATGTGGTTTTATATGTCTTTTGTGGAAATATGCATTTTTAGACGCAGTTTACCACCGTACATATGTTTTTGTATGTATTACGTGGCAAAAGACCTACATTGCAAAATCCAGAGAATTCATACAATTCATTTTAACTGACTAAGGCTGCTGATTTATAATTTATTGATTCTTTTATCTATATATTCTGTGAGATGGCTGCCCCGTGGTTTTCCATAGATCTGAGGGCAATGAAACAATCACTGAGACGGCTAGAGTGCCGGTGGCGGATAACTCATTCTGAAGCTGACCGGACACGGGTTAGCGCTCAATGTCGAGCCTACCAAGTGGCGGTAGCGACGGCGAAGAAGACTTTCTTCACCGCCTCTATTGCATCTGCAGAAAACAGCAGCAGGAGACTTTTTCAGGTGGTTGGCAGTTTAGTGGAACCACCTGCTCCATCGGGGCCCAGTTCGGGCCGCATGATCTCCTGCAACGATTTTGCAAAGTTTTTTGCAGATAAAGTCACTCAGATTTGGGAAGAGATAGACTCCACCGTGGGAGCAGGGCCAGGGCGGGAGAGTGCTTGAGTCCTGTCTAGTTCAGTTGCATGGGATCAATTCCAATCTGTTACCTCCGAGGATGTGGACAGGCTGCTTGGACTAGTGAAACCAACCACCTGTCTCTTTGATCCATGCCCATCCTGGCTTATAAAAGTTAACCGGGAAGGGCTGGGTGATGGGCTTCGTGGGTTGGTGAATGCTTCTCTCTGTGAGGGAGCCTTCCCAGACCCGCTGAAAGAGGCGGTTATTAAACCGCTTCTTAAAAAACCATCTTTAGATGCTGCCAATATGGCCAACTATCGCCCGTCTCAAATCTTCCATTCTTAGGCAAGGTGATTGAGTGAGTGGTTGCTGAACAACTCCAGACATGCCTGGAAGAAGCGGACTATTTGGATCCCTTCCAGTCGGGATTCAGGCCTCATCATGGGACTGAAACTGCCTTGGTCGCACTGGTTGATGATCTTCGGCGGGCTAGGAACAAAGGTGAGAGTTGTTTCCTAGTTCTGCTGGATCTCTCAGCGGTTTGACACCATCGACCATAACATCCTTCTGGACCGTCTAGAGGGGTTGGGAGCTGGGGGCACTGTCATAAAGTGGTTCCGCTCCTTCCTCCTGGGCCGCGTTCAGAAAGTGGTGGTGGGGGATGAGTGTTCGGACCCCCGGGCTCTCACTTGTGGGGTGCCTCAGGGCTCTGTAACCCCCCCCCATGCTTTTTAACATCTATATGCAGCTGCTGGGAGAGATCATCAGGGGGTTTGGGCTGGGTGTTCATCAGTATGCGGATGATACCCAGCTCTACCTCTCTTTTAAATCAGAGCCAGTGAAGGTGGTGAAGGTCCTGTGTGAGTGCCTGGAGGCGGTTGGAGGGTGGGTGGTGGCTAATAGATTGATGTTGAATCCCGATAAGACAGAAGTACTGTTTGTGGGGGACAGGAGGTGGGCAGGTGTGGAGGACTCCCTGGTCCTGAATGGGGTAACTGTGCCCCTGAAGGACCAGGTGCGCAGCTGGGAGTCATTCTGGACTCACAGCTGTCCATGGAGGCACAGGTTAATTCTGTGTCCAGGGCAGCTGTCTATCAGCTCCATCTGGTATGCAAGCTGAGACCCTACCTGCCCACTGACTGTCTCTCCAGAGTGGTGCATGCTCTGGTTATCTCCCGCTTGGACTAGTGCAATGCGCTCTACATGGGGCTACCTTTGAAGGTGACCCGGAAACTACAACTAATCCAGAATGCGGCAGCTAGACTGGTGACTGGGAGCGGCTGCTGAGACCACATAACACCGGTCTTGAAAGATCTACATTGGCTCCCAGTACGTTTCTGAGCACAGTTCAAAGTGCTGGTGCTGACCTTTAAAGCCCTAAATGGCCTTGGTCCAGTATACCTGAAGGAGCATCTCCACCCCCATCGTTCTGCCCAGACACTGAGGTCCAGCACTGAGGGCCTTCTGCCGGTTCCCTCATTGCGAGAAGCCAAGTTGCAGGGAACCAGGCAGAGGGCCTTCTCGGTGGTGGCGCCCGCCCTGTGGACCGCCCTCCCATCAGATGTCAAAGAGAAAAACAGCTACCAGATTTTTAGGAGACATCTGAAGGCAGCCCTGTTTAGGGAGGCTTTTAATGTTTAATAGATTATTTTATTTCATTTTTCTGTTGGAAGCCGCCCAGAGTGGCCAGGGTATAAATATATTATTATTATTATTATTATTATTATTATTATTATTATTATATGTTTTAAAATAAATTTGTGCTTTTAGACGCATAACAAAACTACCAGTGTTTTGTTAAGAGCGGTAGACTTGTAATCTGGTGAACCGGGTTCGCGTCTCCGCTCCTCCACATGCAGCTGCTGGGTAACCTTGGGCTAGTCACACTTCTCGGAAGTCTCTCAGCCCCACCCACCTCACAGAGTGTTTGTTGTGGGTGAGGAAGGGAAAGGAGATTGTTAGCCGCTTTGAGACTCCTTCGGGTAGTGATAAAGCGGGATATCAAATCCAAACTCTTCTACCTTAGGATGGCTTTTTTTTGTACTGAAAGGCAGTATAAAAGTACCTAAGTAAAGAATTCAATCTCATTCACCCCCTTAGCTTTGAAAAAAATAAAGAAACATTGAAGCTGGAACAGGGGATTATAGCCCAGGGTAATAGAGGAAATATGGGAACAAGTTCAACAGAGTGCCTGGTTGCTCTGACCTGCCTCGTGCTCCCCTGGGGTGAATTCAGGTAACTTGCGGATGAGTTGAGAAGGCTCTTGGTAGTCTGGAGCCAGTGGGAATATGCGGTCGTAAGTGGAGTTTGATTCTCGCTCACTGGATGATGTGGAGCGGTTATGGTTGAACATGCTGGACTCACTGGGCAGAGAGAGGCTGACAGTCATTTCGTCATCCAGCATCCGGCGAGAGGCCTGGAAGCAAGTCAAGGTTTCATCTTTACTGTACAACAGGCAGAACAGGGGGAGACTGGCTTTATGAACGGATATTAATATCCCTGTTCAATCATGTTTTAAGACATACAGAGCTTTTCCTTGGGCCAGGCTTACATGCTATTAAGTTAAGAAGTGTAGAAAGAAGGAGGGAGGGAGGAAGAGATGGGGTCCTTGGATTTTACCCCTTGTGAGTAGGAAACAGCTTAAGGGCACAAGTAGGTTTCCTCAACAGACAGATAGTCAGTTATGAAAGGATCTTAAATAGGTTGCTTCAAATCTTGATACTAAACTCACATTTCTACGCTTACTTGCTTGGAAAGGAATGTCATGTACCGTACCATGCTTAATCCTGAGGAAGTAACTTACTCACATTGGCAATTAAGTTTCTAATGCAGACATGCACTGTATCTGCCTGCAGGCTTACCTTTTCCAACATCTTCTGCCAAAACTGCCTCCAGAGTATGATTACAATGATGGCCACCAGGATGAAAATGATGGCCACTAGGCAGCCAATCAAGATGCGAGTATTACTGTCATCCACTTTGAGGGTTGGATCTGTCAGGATACAACCATAAAAATGTGAGCTTTAGGTGAATTTATGAAAATTAAAAAAAGACTTTCATATGGCATATTGCAAGCTGCCATCCTTGCCCTAGGTTTTATGCCTCCCCACTCGGTCAGAATTTTTCTTGGTGTCTTTTCAAATACAGTACTGCCTCCATTCACACTGTTTCTGAGAACAGCAGCCTGAATAACTAAGAGTGCAGTTCTAGCCCCTTCCAGTATTGAGGGAGTGGGCTCAAGACAGAACATAGGGTCCCCTCTGCTGAAGAGTGCCATTGGTCTTCATTATGATGGGAAGCCCATTATGATGGGAAGCTACGACTGTCCCTTCTGGTAGAAGGAAAAAGGCCTGAAATAAGGTATTTCAGGGAAGGGTGCCAGTGGCCTTGGATCTATCAAATCTTCCATTTTTGGACAAGGTGGTTGAGCAGGTGGTTGCTGAACAATTCCAGGCAGGGTGGATAAAAATCAATGATTTTTTTAAAAAAATCAAAAAAATCGGATTTTTTTGATTTAAATCGGATTTTTTTGATTTAAATCGGATTTTTTTGATTTAAATCGATTTTTTTGCTTTAAATTGGATTTTTTTTAAATAAAATGCTTTTTGAGGAAAGAATATTACCATCCAAAGGTTATTCCATCATGAAATAAAGATTAGTTTTTTTAATTATGTAGTATAAGGTTGTATATGTTTAATTTATGGGGTAAATAAATTCCATTAATCCATTCACCTCTTCCAGAGGTTTTTGTAAGATTATTGGGCAGTTTCTCTGCCTACAAGATATTATCACAGGTGCTTGGTTTACTTTTGCAGTTCTCAAAACTGAATTTGACTCAACAGAGATCACATGCCTCTTCTTCACAGCAAAAATGTTATAACATGAACAGAGTTGAGAAAAAGACCTTAATCCTATTGTTCTACAAACCTATGAATACAGAAGCAACCCCTTCAGTGCTAAGTTTCAAGAAGTTCAGTGAATAGAATAGAAACAATATTTTTCTGATTGTTTGGACAGTATTTAAGTTTTTCATGTGTAGGCTGGGCTGACAGTCTAAGTTTCTTAAAATATATATATATTGTTTTTGTTTAGCCAAATTAGTTAACAAACATGGATGTTTGTTTAAGCAAATAACATTTGCTGAAATGTTATTGTTTCAGTTGAATAAATCTATTTAAATTGTTATTATTAAGGTAATGATTATTTTTCTCCTTCCTAAGTACAACAGTAAAGTTGTCCAAATATGAATGATTAACCTATTAAACTGGGGATAAAAAAACTAATATGAAAAGTTGTTATTCTAAAAATCTTCATCTACTTGCATAATAAAGTTATACCAGCAAGAATTAGTCTTTATGATTTAAATCAAGCCTTACTGACTAGTGATTTAAATCGTGATTTAAATCAGTTTGATTTAAATCAAATCCACCCTGATTCCAGGCATATCTGGAGGATGCGGACCATTTGGCCCCCTGCTAGTCGGCATTCAGGCCCCTTCATGAGCCTGAAACTGCCTTGGTCTCGTGGTCCCTAGCTCTGGCGGGCTAGGGACTGAGGTGAAAGCTGTTTCCTGGTTCTGCTGGATCTTGCAGCAGCTTTTGATACCATTGGCCCATGGTATCCTCTTGGCTGGGAAGGAGGTTGGGAGCTGGGGCACTGCTTACAGTGGTTCCACTCCTTCCTCCTGGGCCGTGTCCAGAAAGTGGTGTTGGGAGATGAGTGTTCAGACCCCTGGGTGCTCACTTGTGGAGTACCTCAGGGCTCTGTCCTCTGCCCCATGCAGGGCCGGCTCTAGGTAGAGTCCCGGTGGCGCAGGGCGCCAGGGCGCCGGGCCGGTAGGTGGGGCGCTGCGCGGCAAAGCCGTGCGGAAGCCATGCTGTGCCCTGCGAGGGCAGGGGCGCCGGAGCGATCTCTGCCCCTCAGCACCAGGGCGCCCGACCTGCTCGAGACTGCCCTGGCCCCATGTTTTTCAACATCTATATGAAGCTGGTGGGAGAGATCCTCAGGGGGTTTGGGCTGGGTGTTCATCAGTATGTGGATGATACCCAGCTCTACCTCTCTATCAAATCAGAACCAGTGAAGGCGGTGAAAGTCCTGTGTTAGTGCCTAGAGGCGGTTGGAGGATGGATGGCGGCTAACAGATTGAGGTTGAATCCTGACAAGACAGAAGTACTGTTTGTGGGGGACAGGAGGCGGGCAGGTATAGAGGACTCCCTGGTCCTGAATAGGGTAACTGTGCCCCTGAAGGACCAGGTGCGCAGCCTGGGAGTCATTTTGGACTCACAGCTGTCCATGGAGGCGCAGGTTAATTCTATGACCAGGGCAGCTATCCAGCAGCTCCAACTGATACACCAGCTGAGACCCTACCTGCCTGCAGACTGTCTCGCCAGAGTGGTACATGCCCTAGTTATCTCTCGCTTGGATTACTGCAATGCGCTCTACGTGGAGCTACCTGTGAAGGTGACTTGGAAACTACAACTAATCCAGAATGCGGCAGCTAGACTGGTGACTGGGAGCGGCCGCTGGGACCATATAACACTGGTCCTGAAAGACCTAAATTGGCTCCTAGTATGTTCTGAGCACAATTAAAAGTGTTGATGCTGACCTATAAAGTCCTAAACAGCCTTGGCCCTGTATACCTGAAGGAGCATCTCCACTCCCATCATGCAGCTTAGACACTGAGATCTAGGACTAAGGATCTTCTAAGAACCAGGCAGAGGGCCTTCTCGGTAGTGGCGCCCACCCTGTAGAACTCCCTCCCATCAGATGTCAAAGAGATGAGTAACTATATAAACTTTAGAAAACACTTGAAGGAATCTTTTTAATGTTTAATGTTTCTTTAATATGTTTATATATAATGGAAGTCGCCCAGAGTGATTGGTGCCACCCAGTCAGATTGGCAGGGTACAAATCAATTATCATCATCATCATATGGTGAAGGATCTCCCAAGTGGTTCTATCTTTGGGTCCCTCAGCTATGAATCTTGGAGCAGGAGTAGCAAAATGAAAGTAAGGGCCTCACCCCCACCTCTCACCCACCACAGTGCACACCCGCTACTCTGCATCTCCCTGGTGCCAAGTTAGAATTGCTCCAATCCACAATATTCCAGGTACAGTGGTACCTCAGTTTAATTACACAATTGGTTCCGGAAGTCTGTACTTAACCTGAAGCGTACTTAACCTGAAGCCAACTTTCACATTGAAAGTAATGGAAAGTGGATTAATCTGTTCCAGACGGGTCTGCGGAGTACTCAACCTGAAGCATACTTAACCCGAAGTATGAGTGTAATTGGTTCTGGAAGTCTGTACTTAATCTGAAGCATACTTAACCTGAAGCGAACTTTCCCATTGAAAGTAATGGAAAGTGGGTTAATCCATTCCAGACAGGTCCGTGGAGTACTTAAATTGAAAGTACTCAACCTGAAGCGTACTTAACCCGAGGTATGACAGTAGATCACTTTATGGTCCACATTCTAAACTAGCTTCACACGTACCATAAGTAGTGGGAGTCACTGAAGAATCAGGAAGGGCTCCAGAATTATTGTACATGGCTGCGTCTAATAAAGAAAAGGGGGGGGGGAATCCAGACTTAAACAACAGCACCAGCAGACACAGTGGTTGTTTGAAACTTTCATTTTTAAATGTGGAAAAACAGATTATAGGTGCTCCTCAAGACACTGAGCTGGTTTCAATTATCGTTATCTTGGCTTAATGAAAAAAGATGTGAATGCCCCTTATGGCTTTGCACACAGCCTCTTTGCTCCTCGATTCACACAAACAATGATTACAAGATTAGGTTTGGTTATGGAAAAGGCGTTTTTCCTTGGTCAACCAACTAAACTCCTGTCAGTGGCCCATCCACACTTTTGTTTGGCCTGTGATCCCTACTGATCTAGTATCCTGGGTCCTATAGGGTTTTTGTCCCACCACTTTCCCCAGGAAAACCTACTGGTTACTGTTGAACTGGAGCAAATGGCAGTCTGCAGAAAACCTGAATAAAAATTTGTTCCTCTTCTGAACCAGTCCTAACATAGCTCCTGAATCGGATTTCATGTGCTTCGTATGTTGGGGAGAGTCTGCTCCCCCCCCTCTCCTTCTTTCCCCACCTACCCCTGCAGGGTAATTTTTCCAATTGTCTCTTCGGCTTTGAGAACCACTTCCGGTTTTCTCTGCATGTTTTATTTTATTTATTTTTTTACTTTACTTTCCCCTGTTTACTGCTCTTGTAAAACCTGTGATAAAATGATATTTATTGGAAGGGTCTCCACTTCTTTTGTATGCCAAAAGACTGTCTGAAATTATCCAGCTTTCTGAGCATCTGGCTGCCATAGGTGGGCAGAGCTGAAGTTGGGGAGAACACAAAAAGCAGACTATTGATTATAGGACTAAAGAACAGGAAAACATAGGTTTTCGGGGATAAAATCTGAGGCAAAAATCACAAGTGGGAACACTGAGCCCTGGAGCAAATTGAAAACGGGGCAAAAAGACACGGGAAGGAAAGTGTGAGCGGGACAAGAGGAGAGGCCTCAGAGACTAAGCAAAGTTTAGACCAGGCAGCAGACCAGTGGCAGGCTCAGCTTGGCTGGAGAGGGGTGGGGTGGGGGTGTAGAAACCTCCGAATTTTGTATGGCTTGAACTCAACTTACCACACAAAGGCAAGGAAAAGATTATCACAATTCAGGGACAGGCACATTCTGGCCATGCAAAAACACACAAGGTGAGGTGGGACAGAACAAGGCCAATAAAGGCTGTAGCCTAGGAAGATGCCCAAGGGACAGGCAGTGAAACCTGGAGGCTCTCACACCTGGTCGAAAGGCCAACAATTTGAACTGAGCCTAGAAACCAGCTGGCAACCCGTGACACACACACATAGCACTGGCATAATCAGCTGTGCCCAGCAGCCTCCTGGACCACGTGACATTTCTGGACTCCAAGGGCAATCCCATGAAAGTGAATTAAAGTAGTCCAACCTGGCAGTAACAAGAACAGGAATAAGCATGTCTAAGTCTGACTTCTCCAGGAAAGGCCACTGTTTTACAACTTAGTAAAAGGAACTCCTAACTGACTTTCTGGTCCATCAACTTCATCCTTCCCTGGGGGAAACAGACCTGGCCTTAGTCATTCATACTCTAGTCACATTTATGTGCAATGAAGTGTATGCACCTATGCAGACTTTAGACATTAGAGTGAAGGCAGGAGTGGCTAGGGCACAATCCTGTTCACTGAACCAATTTTGCTGCATGTACAGAGGAGGTCTTCTGTGTTGTACCATATATCTTGTATATCAAAGGTGCCGTGGGCTTTGAAGACACTCGAACTCAGGACGCAAGGGAGAAACATGCTAAGAGGAAGGCACGCTTGGCAAATCTACAACGAGATCAACTCCCGCCCGGAAACCAATGTCCCCCATAGCTGTCAACTTTCGGATTTGAAAATAAGGGATCAGCAGCCTCACCTGTCCCGGGGACAGTCTACGGTATATCTAACAATCCAGGATAGCAGCAAGAAACGGCATTGGAATAAGGGAATTTCCAGCAAAAAAAGGGGAAAGTTGACAGCTGTGGCTTGGAATTAGGGAGTTTCCCGCAAAAAATGGGAGGGTTGGCAGCTATGATGTCCCCACTGTGGAAGGATGTGCGGATTCAGAATTGGCCTCCACAGTCACTTATGGACTCATTGTTAAAACACTGTTTATGGAAGACAATCTTACTCGGCCAAAGAAGATCTTGTATATCATTATGACAAATACAGTTCATCAGCCTATGCTGCATCCAGGCATATGAGAAAATGAAACCTACTTTCCCAGCACATCAGGCCTTCTGCTGTATATTCTAGCAATGAACAAGGATTCCTGGCTCCCTCCCCAAAGATCTCTCACTTACTAGAATACACACAAACACACATACTGTAGTTCCATCCTCCATCCCTGTGTAATACCTGACTGGAAGGTGATCTCGCTGAACATCATCCAGGTGTCAGCAAAGTAGAATTGGCATTTGATGGCACTCGCCATGTGATGGAGAAGGGGCACTGTGACAAAGCGGGCACTGGGGTTCACATCATCTAACACCAGCACTGAGGAGACGGCGTTAGGCTCCCACTCATTTGCATCAGAGCGGAAGTGGCACTGCACCTCCTTGAAAATCTTCACTCCCTTGGCAAACATATTGTTGCAGTGAACCTGTGTAATGGAGACATGAGATGGGTGAGCATGAGGTGATGTGATCCCACCCAGAGACTATGAAATGCCCCAGCTAAGGTTGCCACGTTTTTGGAAAGCCCTGCTACATTAAACAATAGAGCGAAACATAGAAAACTAACAGGGGAAGCAATCAAGTATTATATCAGTGTTATGAAATAAATAAGTAATAATACTCTCCCACTGCAAGTGTACGCAAGGCAGCCATATTAAGCTTCCGCTCCTATGGACATATATTTGGGAGTAAGCTTCAATGAACTCAGGGCAGCTTCCCTTTGAGTAATCAAGCTATAAGATGCCTCCTTCAGCAATTCATTGGTTGTGCTATTACAGAATTTTGTTCTGGGCTCTTGTCCTGACACCTTTGGTTGCCAGATCTTAGCATATGGCAAAATTTCAGAATTTTAGCCTTCTTCTTCGGGTCTCTGGGGAAGGAGAAGCACTTCAGGACTGAGGTCCAGAATCGCAGTGTGTGCGCGCACACATACTATTTTCTTCTTGACTGCTTTGCCGCTTGCTCCACCCATTCTATCCATCAGGTTGCACCCTTGAGGTGCTAGGCAAAGCCAGGCCCTTCTCTCCTGATTTCTCCTGCACAGGCCCCTCTGGAATGAATGGGATGCAGCTTGAAACCATTGCACTTAATCGACCCAAGCTCTCATCCATTTCAGTAGAATAAGGTATCAGTGGATTGTGTCCCATATCAGTTAGTGGAAAGGAAAGATAACATTTGAATTTTCTGCATAAGGCACAAAATATAAAACCTGTTTATCCTTTGCCAGTGCCACTCTTATACACACCAACTGTCCCAGAAAAAACAACAGGACACCCTGTTTTTTCTTGAGAGAGGACAGCAGCCCAAATGGCCACTGTGAGCTCACACAATTTCGGTACACTCTCACCCCAAAAAAGCCCTTTTTTCAGGGCAGAAATCTTGTGTGGTGCCCCAAAACACCATGCCCCCAACAAGTGCTTTGGGGGTGGGGGGCGGGGTGCTGAGAACTTGTACGGGTAACATGACTTGCACAGGATTGCAGCCCCAGAAGATGGCGTCTCAGTTTTGGAGGGCCTGTACTCTTCCCTGGCAACCAGATGTTCCCTGTCAGATTTCAAAATGGCTGCCATCAACACAGGTCAGGGAATTTGGACTTTGGCACACATATTTAGAACAAAGGCCCACGTGTAATTGTTTATAATCACGGTTACTCAAGTGTGTAGGCCAAAAGTTTATTTGTTTGTTTGTTTGTTTGTTTGTTTGTTTAAACCATTTATGTATCACTTAACTACCACAGTCTCAGAAATTCAATATAGAAAAGATAGAAATAGGTTAAAACTATAAAATCAGACTTCAACTGGAATAAAAAAGGTTTTGGTAGGTGATGGAAGCTCAACACCTCTGACTTCAACTGGAAGTGAGTCCCATAAAATTGGGTCCCTCAAGACTTCAGTGATTGGGGTGGGATATAAGAGACTAGGTGATTCTTGAGGTATCTGGACCCCAGCAGATAAGGGCCTTGTAAATTAATATAAGAGTTTTGAACTTGGTCCTGCAGCCTATAGGAAGCCAGTGCAAGCTTTTGAGCATCCAAGTTATCTGTTAGCACTGGTCTACCCCAGTCAACAGTCAAGCTGAACCTTTTTGCACCAGCTGGAGCCTTCAGAACTGAGGTTTGAAATGTGGGGTTGGGCAGCAGGAAAAGGATCCCTACACATCTTCTCTAAATTTCACTCTGCTGCCAAGTCTGAAGAAAACATGGGAGCTCGCATTGAATTTAGCAACTAACCTTCATGGTGGTGAAGTTTCTGATCCGGTCAA
Organism: Zootoca vivipara; assembly: GCF_963506605.1. Classification (NCBI taxonomy): domain Eukaryota; kingdom Metazoa; phylum Chordata; class Lepidosauria; order Squamata; family Lacertidae; genus Zootoca; species Zootoca vivipara. The sequence continues at coordinate 3,377,296 of NC_083282.1, read as the reverse complement.
ATTCGAAGACAATTTCTACATAGCCATTGGCAGTGCTCTCATTGCGCCAGCCAACATAGTCATAACCAGGCCATACATGGTATTCGTGGGTTTGGCTGAAATCATCCAGGCCTGAAACCCCATCTGTCAGCTGGCCTAGTCCTTCCGTCATGCTAGTGGCAGGTGAAAAGAGAGGGGGGGTAAGAACACAGTTAATCCCAACCTTTTCCTTCTAAATATCAGCAAGATCAGGAGCCCCCAAACTAAGGCCCGGGGGCCGGATGCGGCCCAATCGCCTTCTAAATCCGGCCCACGGATGGTCCGGGAATCAGCATGTTTTTACATGAGTAGAATGTGTCATTTTATTTAAAATGCATCTCTGGGTTATTTGTGGGGCATAGGAATTCGTTCATAATTTTGTTTCAAAATATAGTCCGGCCCCCCACAAGGTCTGAGGGACAGTGAACCGCCCCCCTGCTGAAAAAGTTTGCTGACCCCTGAGCAAGATTGTCCTGGCTCAAACAGGAGGGCAAAGGATACAGATGGCGATCTCCTGTACCATTTAATGGATGGATAAATTGTGGAACAGGGGCGTACCCAGGATCAAAATTAGGGGGGGGCAAGGGGCGGGGGCAAGGGGCGGGAGGGGAGGGGCCACAGTGGGAATATGGGCGGGGCTACGTGGCCTGCGTCCTCCCAGCTCTTCTGAGGAGGCAGCCCCAGGCTCTTGTTCCCGGCGCGAAGCTCCAGAGGCGCGCGGGGAACGCAAGCCTGGGGCTGCCTCCTCCGCACCTCCCAGGTCTTCCGAGGAGGCGGCCCCAAGCTCCCGTTCCCGGCGCGAAGCTCCAGAGGTGCGCGGGGAACGCGAGCCTGTGGCTGCCTCCTCCACTTACACTCCCCGCTCCCGCTTAGCGCTCCTCCGCTTACGCTCCCCTCGCGCCTCTGGAGCTTTGCGCTGGGAGCCGGAGCCTGGGGCTGCCACGCTGCGCCCCTTAGCCTTTTGCTTCTGGGGGGGCAATTGCCCCCTCCTGCCCCCCTGCCCACGGCACTGGTCGCCCCTCTGGGCAGCTCGCCCCATCCCCCGGGTGCGCTGTTTCCCTCCGTCTCTTACGTTTACACCCCACCGCTTTTGCAGCTCGATAGTGGGAGGGGGAGAGGAGAAAGTGCGATGGGTTATGGAAAGGGGAAAGGGGGGAGGGCTGGTCTGTTTCTTTCTGGCTGGGGCCGCGCACCCCACTTTTTGCATTGAGATTTCTTTCTTTTTAGCTTGGGGGGGGGGCGGGCAGCTGGCTTCTAGAGTAGGGCAGCTGCCCTAACTTGCCCCGTGGTGGGTACGCCCTTGTTGTGGAATTGGCAGCTGGAAACTCAGTTGAAAGTCCAATTTAGCCCGGGGATAGGCAAATTCTCACGTTAGTTTTTGATACACTAAATTCCTCTCATGTGATGAGAGGAAGAGCCCCTTTTTGTACATGCCCTGATGATCCCAAAATCATCATGAGAGTTTTTTGTGAGACACTGTCAGGAAGAGGCACAGAGAGGCTGTCAGGAAGTTCCAAAAGTCCCAGGTTACACAAGGAAGGAATCTTGTAGTTCTCTAGAAATCTAGTTGCAGTAGGGGTAGCTAACTTGGTGCTCTCCAGCTGCCATGGGCTACTACAACTTCCATCATCCCTGGTCATGCTGGCCATCTGGGGAGCACCGTGTTGGCTACCCCTGAGCTATGGTGTCGTTGCTGGGCCATTTCCATGTGATAACTTGCTTTGCTGTTTACCTGTTCAAATACCATAGTAAAAGCTAATGAAGCAATTAATTTTGCAGAAAGGTCATTTGCTCCACAAAAATGTGATGGGTAGACATCACACAAGGAATTTATCACATGAAAAATTAGCATCAATTCCATGTCTCTGGTTGAACTTGGAAGATGAGGATAATTATAATTTTGTTTGTTTGTTTATACATACATACATACATACATACATACATACATACATACATACATACCCTGCCCATCTGGCTGGGTTGTCATGTGACCATGAGAAAGTATAAAGGTACAGAAAGAGGTGGCTGGCAGAAAAGTTATAGATTTTATCTCATTTTATTACTGACAACCTTCTGAGGGCTATTTGAATGGTTGAGCACTGTGAGAAAAGGATGCGGGACTAAATGGGCCACTGGTCTGATGCAACAGAGTTGTTCTCATGTTCAAATCCCCAAATAGCAGGAAAATAGAGCAGATTCTTGGAAAAGAATCACCTTTGACTTAGTTTGTGGCACTGGTTTAGGTTGGATACAAAACTTGGGGGCCGGTTGTTCCACTGGATGCACACATGCACTTTAAACTATAAAGTACACAAGGAAGAAACTGGATGGAGCACCGAAAATTATTTAAAAAAGAGTTATACCCTGTGCTCGGTTTTTCCCCAGGGGGTACTCAAGTAAACCTCTTTTTTGTTTGTTTGTTAAAAAGTGTGACACTTACTGTAACAACTTGATGGTGAGTACCAGCACCTATTTTTCTAGAAAAAAGGCACTGGTTACTCTTCACAATTTATCTTTAAATTTGAAACTATTGTTATGTTTCTTAAATCAATGAGATTGCCTGCTTCCTTCACTCTGAAATATTAACTTGGCTGAAGGCTTTCCTCCTTACCTTCCAAGTCCCGGACTGCAGAATCCGGGACCGGCAGCCGTGTCGCTTTGCCCTTCTATGGGCACCCAAAATGGCTGCCGCCAGCTTCGAAAGTCGCTTGTACGCATGCCAGGAAGTGCGTCGACACAACTTCCGGTGTCGCTCCGCCCATCTATGGGCACCAAAAATGGCCGCCGCCGACACCGGAAGTCGCATCTATGCACTTCCGGACATGCGTAGATGCGACTTTTGAAGCCGGTGGTGGCCATTTTTGGTGCCCATAGAAGGTCAAATTGGAAAGGAAAAAAATGGCTGCCGGCAGGAGAAAATAACGGAGAAAAATGGGAGACGAAGTGATATGGGGGACCACCGGGAAAAGGTAAGTAAAAACGGAGTTTCCCGGGGAAACCGGGGTACTTGGCAGCTATGGCTTTCCTCTCTCCCTTCCACCCATCATGAACTCAGGAACTCACCTGTACCCATCATAGATTGAATCATTCAGGTAAATCACGGTGCCACCAGGTAGAGCCAACTGCTGCCCTGCAGGAGCACTGTATGAAACCAACCCATCTGTAAAGGGATGAGACAGGGGTTACTCTTGCACTGCTGCTGCTGGTGAGAACGTAGATCTGGAGAGAAGTTCACAAACACAGAGAGCTTGGAGGCTGGGAACAGACTAAGCTAAATGGGAAGAAAGACTGGCTGAGGTCTAGACTGCTTCCAAGTGGAATCATTCACACACTTGCAAATTTAGGTTGTGCAGTTAGTGGATTTGGCACTCTTGAGCAACAAAATTGCTTTTAAAAAAGCACTAATTCACCATGTAATATTTCAAAAATCTAAGTGGTGTAGAGTTTTTTAAAAAAAATAAAATGAGTTTTTGTGGGAAGGAAAATGATGGGGAAATGCCCTTGAAAGTGTGGGGCAACACTTTTCTGCAAACAAATCAGAATAATTGCTCAATAAACTCCAGCCCTCTTCTGAACCACACCTTCCTGCAGTTCAGGTACTCTTATGTTCTAAGGATTCTGACCTCTTTGAAGCTAAAACAAGATAATACTGCAGAGATTAATTAATTTAAAGAAAGTACTTCCTGTGATCCTAATTAATTGCTCCTGTGTGGTGCCTTTAAGCTGCAAAAAGGGCAGAGTTTCTAACAGTGTAGTCTGGGAAAGGGGTTGAAAATAGGACCTCATGACACAAAAATTGGCACATATTTCTTTACCCCTGATAAAGTTCCTAGCTCCTTATTTGCATAAAAGTTTGAAACAGAGCTCAATCAGTAAGCCTGATCAGGAACTACAGTTAATATACCCCTACACCTCAAAATAAGTTATAAATATCTAGTCCATATCCTGTATTTTTTTGCTCCATAAGACACACCTGATCATAAGACGTACCTAGTTTTTAGAGGAGGAAAAGAAGAAGAAAATATTCTTTTCTAGCGAGCCTTCAACGGCTCAGAAGAAGGAAGGGGTGAGAGAGGGGGGGTACAGAGAGAGAGGAAGAGAGGAAGGAGGGAGGAAGGGAGGGAAAGGAAGGGAAGGGAAGGGAAGGGAAGGGAAGGGAAGGGAAGGGAAGGGAAGGGAGGAAGGAAGGAAGGAAGGAAGGAAGGAAGGAAGGAAGGAAGGAAGGAAGGAAGGAAGGAAGGAAGGGGTGAGAGAGGGAAAGATAGAGAGACAAGGAAGGAAGGAAGGAAGGGAGAGAGGGGGGGAAGGAGGGGGGAGGGAAGAGAGAGAAGGAAGGAAGGGGTGAGAGAGGGAAAGATAGAGAGACAAGGCAGGAAGGGGTGAGAAAGAGAGAGGGGGGGAGAAGGAGAGAGGAAGAGAGAGGGAAGGAAGGAAGGAAGGAAGGAAGGAAGGAAGGAAGGAAGGAAGGAAGGAAGGAAGGAAGGAAGGAAGGAAGGAAGGAAGGAAGGAAGGAAGAGGAGAGAGAGAGAAGGAAGGAAGGAAGGATGGATGGAAGGAAAGATAGAAGCTGGGAGGAGGGGCGGAGGAAGGGGCTCCCGTCCATCCCTTCTCCCGGCTCTGGAAGAGGCGCTGCGTCTTAACACGCAAACCATATGCCCTGAAGACCCCATAATCTCCCCTGTTCCTCATTTCCAAAAGCAAACATGAACTCTGAGTAAACCCCTGGAACCCCTGGAATCTCTCACTGCTCAGAGATTGGGGTGGCATCTTTCTGTGTGCTATTGAGGGGTGGTTGTGTATTCTCTCTCTGTAATTCCACACACACCCCAACTTGTACAGGAAAAAATACTGACCTACTTTACAGGGTTGCTTTACAGATTGCAAAATAATGGATACCAAGCACTTCAAACGCTCAGATGAGCTTTAGAAATGCTGTATTTATCATTATTAAGACAATGCTATCTTTGCTTTCCTATTTCATAGCTATAACAATATTAATAAGTAGTTCTAATCAAGTATTATGATACAATTAAAATGTAGTAAATGAAATTAAGAACAAAAATAAATACATAAAGTTACCCATTCTAGCCCTTTAAATTAAACTGAATGCTTTTTTCCTTCAAGCATTAAATCTTCAATCAGTTTGGAAACAGCAGATTTTGCTTTCTGTCACTTAAATTGTCCTCTTCTGCACTTCACTGGACACTTTTCTAAACCACTGGATTTCTATGAATTTTTAAAGTTCCAGGAAACATTATACATTTGAAAGTGATACACATAAGTAAATTAGACGTATCACTGTGCAAAGGAATATGCTGCCAGTTGAGACATTTTTCCTTGACCAGTTCCACACTTGCCCCCACTTTCCCTCTCTAGTTTCCTCTTTGCTGCTCTCATTTCAGAGTAATGTGAACAAAAATGGCCACAATCTGTGACCAAGAACAGCCATAATCCAGCTAAGTACAGCTGTGAATGAGAGTTTTTCTGCAAGTTTGCATCTCAGCAGCTCAGTTTCGAAACTGTTTTTTTAATCTAAGAAACTGGTTGTGGAACTAAAGGGGCTTTCCCCTCCATATCTGGTAGGAATTGCTTTATTCTGGGATGAAATTTATTAGGAGAGATTAAAGATTATTAAAACACATATTCAAATTTCTCCACAGTTATTCCTACTACTGTAAATGTGTAGACAGATACCATGAAGATGTTTTGCCAAAAGGAACTTTTGAGCTGGCAGCATCTCTATAGCACAGCAGTGACAGTCATTTAAATATGTGTCTATATCCTTATGGTAAAAATAATCTCCGGAATTTAGTTATTGCATTAAAAAAACTTAAGTCATGGGTCTCTAATGGAAAGGAAGATCCTGATCATTTCAATTCATAATGGTAGGATTTTATTTCATATAGTTTTGTTTCAGATGCACAGGTATCTCTCCCCATGCCATCGAGTGAAGTACGGTTGTTATGATTTTAGATTGGGTGTTATTATTTAATATTTTTAGATTTTGTATGCCCTGCATTGAGTTCAATATATATCTGGCAAGCCATTTGTCCATGTTGTGGATGGGATGCATCTGTTGCAAAGGAAAAACCCCAGAACAGTTGGGTGCAGACACTAATTACCGTGTTTCTCCAAAAATAAGACACCGTCTTATATGTATTTTTCCTCAAAAAAAACCACGGTGGCTTATTTTCAGGGGATGTCTTATTTTTTTTAATTAAGTATGGTACAGTTTAACCTATCACTATGGCTTATTTTTGGGGTAGTGGCTTATTTTTTGGGTATGGCTTATTTTTTGGGTATGGCTTATTTTCGGAGAAACACGGTATGTACACATTTGTCTAGATCACTGCCATTGTATGGAGGGTTAGCCAAATATGCTATTTTTCCTTTAAAGCATCACATTGATTGACCTGTTCATTAGTTGTTTTATTTTCGAAAGGGGGGGCAGAATCCTTGTTGACCTCACAGAGGCTGGCCAATCAACACTATGCACGGTTAGCTTCTGTTTCAACCTTGCAGAACTACTGCCCCCGCTTCCCACAAGAGCTCAACTTTGGACAAAAAAGGTATATTTGGATGGAACACAGTGGTGAAGCTTCCAGAATAGCCTCACCGCTCTACAAAAATTATATTTGCCTACAGTGTAAGTCACCCTGATAGGTCATCGTTCCAATGAATTGCTGTACTTACCTAGCCAGACACAACCATACAGCTCTACCCTGAGACAGACATTTGTGGAATGGTCAGTCACAGGAATAAAGCGGATGAATCGGCCAATGATGGGTGGCTCCAAGTCCTTGAGGACAATATCGTATGGATTGGTGTTCCCATCAAGCACCTGAGGGGGGAAAGGACATAAAATGACCAAGAACAAGGCTGCTGGGTAGACAGAGAAGTGTTGCAGCCACGGTAATTGTACCACAGTTCTCCTTGAAATTTGCATAGCTATTATTCTGATGGTGCCCTCTAGCAACTGAGTATTTAATGAGATTTTTCTATTTAGGTCAACTCAATTCTGCTATAAGTTTAATCAGGTGTTTAAAATGGTTGCATATTTTGCTCTTTAGTAGCATAGCCTCTCCAACTCCTAGAGAACATTGGCAATTTATGTACGTTCTGCATCTTCACCCAAAACATGGGTTCATGGTAACATAAAGATTCTGCTGAAATCTTGTCGAGTTCAGGGAATTCTTTGGTCCTTGACTTAGTTCTGAGCACCAAAATGTGGCGGGAAGGTAAACGGTGTTTCCGTGCACTCTGGTTTCCATCACAGTGTTCCATTGCACCAGTAGCAGTTGAGTCATGCTGGCCATATGACCTGGAAAGCTGTCTGTGGACAAACACCAGCTCCCTCGACCTGAAATCAAGATGAGCGCCACAACCCCGTAGCCACCTTTGACTGGACTTCAGGGGTCCTTCACCTTTACCTTTTTAATGTGCTGGTGCACTTTGAGGCATGCATACACACGTCTGTATGTATGTGTATAATTCAACAAAGTTGCCTGCATTTTTGGAATCATTATGGGGTCCTCAACATGAGCTCTTGGGCTTCAGAACTTACTACAGCATTACTGAGGGCATATCCACACTTACCTTTCCTCTGCTCTTTCCAAGCATGATCCACACTTCAAAAGTCCGTGTCCGAGCACGGCCATATGGCCAGCTCTGGAGCTTTTCCTTCAAAAACCCGTTCTTTAAAGCTCAGTCAGAGCAAATAGCACTACAGTGGTACCTCGACTTACGAATGACTCGACAACCGAATTTTTCGACTTACGAGTGGGGCAAATGGCCACACACTTACAAATTTCTCAACATCCAAATGGAAACCGCGGTGGTTTTAGATAGGGTTTTTTGACTTACGAATTTTTAGATGGGGTTGCTTCGACTTAACGATTTTTTCCGTTTCCAATGCATTCCTATGGGAAATCGCGTTTCCAATGGCGCTTTTCGACTTACAAATTTTTCGACCTACGAAGGTGACTTCGGAACGGATTAAATCCGTAAGTCAAGGCACCACTGTATGTGGAAAACCTGAATTGCTGTTTGCTCCAAACACATAGCTTTGAAGCACAGACCTGTGCCTGGAAGAGCGGGGCAAAAGAGAAGTGTGGCTAAGCCCTGGCTGTGCTGTTGTTTTTTATTTGCCACAGACTTTCTATAGTCAACAACAACGATTATTATTATTATTATTATTATTATTATTATTATTATTATTATTATTATTATTCACCCCCTCCCTACTGCTTTACCTGCTTTCCATGCCTGTTCCGCCAAGATATCCAGCGGGTGCCGTCCCGGCTGTAATTAATTTTGTACATTGGTGCAAATTCGTTGCCGTGACCTCCTGCATGACGGCCTTGGGTCCCTACCAGGGTGATGAAGTGCAGAGCATGTAAATCAATCTCCAGGAACTCCTTGAGGTCATCTGGTTCCACAGGGATCTCAGGGCACCACGCACCATCTCCTTCTTCTGAGCCTAGCCTAGAGAAAAGCAGAAAGTGGACCTGGCTGGTGTCACCCACTCATTTGTGGTCAATGCCCATCTTGGCCTTTCACTTCCAATGGTGCTTCTGCCTCATTCTTTCATTCATCCCCTTCTTCTGACTCCCTTATCTAGCTCTGGCCCTCTCAGCCACTAGTCCAGTTTCTCCATTCCCATTCAGCTTCCTACTCTCACCACCTCAGCACCTGTGCCTTCCCTACTTACCACTATAGATGTGCCACCTGGGTGGCAACAGGGCAAAGCCAGGACTGGAGAAGCTGAGTTGGGCTGACTTCAGGGATGGAATGGAGGACAAGAGAATGGCAGCCCTGACTGGGACAAAGGGATAGGCTGGAAGCTGGCTATGACAGGTGGACAGAATTTGGATAGTGATAATGGTTTCCCCCCTCTCACATGAAAGAACTCAGGGGAGGCAAAACAAGGAACTCTTCACATCACATTCAATGATCATATGGAGTTTGCTGCTGCAAGGCATGGCGAGGCTCAGATGGCTTAAAGGGGGCTTATGCGTATTCATGGTGGTGATGTATCAGTGGTGATAGACCATAGTAACTAAATGAGGCAAGTTGAGGCGAATGCCTCGGGTGGGAACATAGCACATGTAGATCTTCACTCCCTTTTCCCTGATGTAAAACAGGTGCCATTTTGTGGTTTGCCTCAGGTGCCCAAATGTCTTGGGCCGGCTTTGCCAGTAGGTATTGTTAACATCATGGCCCCTGTTGGCACTGGGCATTGCCAGTCATTCAGTAGCTGTGCACCCACACAATGTTGAATTAAAAGCTGTAAGAGAGAGGGCTGGCAGAGAGCAGCCCACTCTGCTTACTTCTACCAGCTGGGAGAGCGGCAGCAAGAGCAGCAAGGCAGGGAGGAGGTTCCAGGGCTCTAGCAGAATACTGGAGCCTCAGCTGCAGTTGGGAAGCAGAGAAGAAGGGGTGGAGCCAGCTGCATCAAAGGGTGGAAGGGAGGGGGAAGAATCAACGGCAGCTGAGGAGAAAGGTTGGACACTACGGGGACCCGTAGTGCCAGGAGGGGCATTTTGGGGACCAGTCTTAAAGACTGAGGCAGAGCCCGCCAGACGCCATTGCGGGCTTCTCATCCATGCAGAGAAGACATGATTTGAGACATCTCACCACTGTATATAGCATGCACAATAAAACTCTGAAAATCCAGAGGATGTGTGGAGTGCTTACTTGGGAGTAGCCAACACCCATCTGTGACAAAAGCCCTCATGCATTCTCTACCACCTCACATGCCCCATTCAGTGGTGCTCAGCAGTGGATGTGGGCAGCATCCAGCAAACCATCTCATGAGCCACAGTTGGGTACATCGGTGATAAGCAAAGGACACCATGAACAACCCGGCAACACCTGTTCATTCTGCTCTATTACTGCTGGCAATATTCAATGTCTGAACCGTAGCACTGTGATCAGGTTCTGGGGCTGAGCCCTGGTACAATAATGGTGCCAACAGTAGACCATGGGCTCTTCTGAGGATGGAGTCAGCTTTCCCTTTTTTGCTGACCTCAGACAATGTAGCCTAAGAGGGTGCAGTCACTTTTGGAGTAGCAAAAGCACAGGCAGTGAGATATGGGAACGACTGGGGTATGTGAACTGAGGGTCCCAGGCTCATATATCTTTGTTTGTGAGAGACCCAGGTTCATCTCACTCTTACCTTCCATACTTAGCTGCTGTGGATTCAGACCATTGACTAGAAGCAGTAATGTCCTCATCCGGGATGTGCCCGCCTGACATGCCCAAGGGGTAGCGGCAGACAGCTGCAGAGAGAGAGAGGAGAGAGAGCGGTTTGGGATGTCAGTAAAGCAGTAATGACAGGTTTTTTTAATCCAACAAAACACTCACCAAAAAACAGGGCCGGTGCGTCCATTTAGATGGACTAGGCCATTGCCTAGGGTGCAAAAATGGAGGGGGCGCTGCCGAGCCTGCCCCGCAATACCCTCGCGCCGCCGCCCGCCTGCTTGCCGAGGAGCTCACAGCGTCCCCTCCACAGGCGGGAGGAGCGCGAGCCAAAAGGAGAGCTCAGCGCCCTCCCGTCTATGGAGGGGACGCCGAGAGCTCCCCAGCGGCGGCGGCCGCAGCGAGTGAGCGGCGCCAGTAGTGGTGGCAAGCGCCCACAGCCGAAGCCTTCAGCTATGGGCGCTGCCGCCGTGTGCTCGCTCGCTCGCCGAGGAGCCCCCAGCATCCCCTCCACAGGCGGGAGGAGTGCAAGCCAAAAGGAGAGCTCAGCGCCCTCCGGCCCACGGAGGGGACGCTGTGAGCTCCCCAGCGGTTGCAGCGAGCAAGCGGCGGCGGCAGCGCCCGCAGCTGAAGCCTTCAGCTATGGGCGCTGCTGCCGCTGCCGTCGCTCGCTCGCTGCAGCCGCCGCCGCTGAGGAGCTCAAAGCATCCCCTCCACAGGCGGGAGGGCACAGAGCTCCCCCCTTGGCCCGCGCTGCTCCCGCCAATGGAGGGGACACAGGGGCATCAGCGGGGGGTGCCAGAAGGTGTTTTTGTCTAGGGCGCAAAAAGCCCTAGCACCACTCCTGCCAGATAATAATAATAATAATAATAATAATAATAATAATAATAATAATAATTTACTATTTATACCCCGCCCATCTGGCAGGGTTTCCCCAGCCACTCTGTGCAGCTTCTAACAAAATATTAAAATACAATGGTATGTTAAACATTAAAGCTTCCCTAAACAGGGCTGATTTCAGGTTTAGAGCGAAAAGGTTTAGAGACAAAAAAAAAACAGGTATTGGAAGAATTGATTAAAAAAGAGAAAGAGTTGGTTAAAAAAAAACCTGGAAAAGATTCAGTAAAACAAACAATAAAGATGTTACAAACACAATATTCAATGATAATAATCCAAGAAATAGAATGGAAAATAAAAAGGATGAAGCAGAAAAACATATTTTGGACATGCTGCTGCATAGAATAGTGCATGAGTCTGACCTTTGGAGTTTGTAAGTAAAGCATTTAAACTTACTAACAGTGTGGTTTGTTCTTTGCGAGAGGGATAGAGAGGAGTAGAGAGGGGGAGCTCTGTATTTGGAATAAACAGTCTAACAACCTATACTCTTCATGCTTCACAGTGCTACATGGTTGTGTTTTTTAAACTCTGCTGGGAGCTCTCATTTGCTGGAGAGGGTGTTTAGCCTGTGCTTTGGATCTAAGGATCAAGCCAGTTATTTTACTAATTTCCACACACTATCTATCTATCTATCTATCTATCATCTATCTATTCCCCCCATGAGCCCACATTATTACCACAATGACTCCAGCACAAGATAGAATACTGTTTTTCTAATCTTTCTAATCTATTTAGCATTATGATTATGAGTACTAGTTTATATAATGTGAAGTTTAGCTGGTGCATAATGCCACCTGTCAAGAGATTTTGAATGTGCGTTCCTTAATATTAGGAAAGAACCATGGATGCTTTAGTTGAGATTCCTGCATTGCAGGGGTTTGGACTAGATGACCCTTAGGGTCCCTTCAGATCTTCAATTCTATGATTCTAAGCAGCATTAATGACCAGATAAAAGCTATATATAGCTCTATCTTCCTCGAAGCACTTTAAAGCCCTAGGAGCCTTCCAGAGGAAGATCTGCGAGAAAGACTGTTTGCCATCAGGGGGCAAACACGTGGGCGGGGCTACGGAGCCCAGGTGAAAACTGACTCCGGGAAGAAGTTTCATCCTGGGTGCTGCCCCGGGGGAGAGCGTGTGTGTGCAGCCAGGGGCATCGCAATAGGGGGGCAATAGGCAATAGGGGGGCAGGGCGGCGCCCCCTTGCCACATCCACTGACGCCTGCCCCGCCTGAGTAGGAGGAGGGAGGGAGAGAGGGAGGGCTGTCCGAGCAGCCGAGAAGCTGTGCGCTCAAGTTGCCTCCGCTTCCCACAGGCCCGGTGGGGGCGTGAGCTGAGGTCCACCCTCCTTTCCCTCCGTCCCTCCCCGGGGGCAAGGCCTGGTTCTGCGGCTTAGAGCCCCTCCACCTTCTTCGCCTTCTGCTGCGAAGCCCCCTCCCCATTCTGTGGCTCCTGCTGCCGCTGCAGCCCAAACAGAAGCGGTGGCGGCGTCTGCTGCACGCTCCGTGGGCGCGCCGACCCGGGAGCTGCTGAGGCGCTGTGCCGCCGTGGGCTATTGTTGCAGCCGCCAGGAGCAGCCCATGTGCAGCCCTCGGAGTTGGGGCCAGTGGGGTTGGGCACGCCGTCAGGCCGCGGCCGTCAGGAACAGTAAGTGGCGCCGCCGCCGGGGCTGGGCTGGGCTGGTTAGGGACGCGGTTCCCGCACTGCCCTCACACTGGAGCTCGAGGAGGGGAAGGAGAAACGGAGAGGAGGAGGAAGCCGCTTCCCTGTCTCCATTGCTCCTCCTTTCCCTTCGCGCGGGTCCCTTCCTCCCAACGGCGTCGCTAGCCTTTATGCGCGCGACGGACGCCCCATCCCCCGGTGGGGTGCCTTCTGATTTGCCGCCCTGGGCAGCCAGAAGGCTAGCGACGCCGCTGCGCCTTGCTGAGCCACTTCAGGCTCTTCGTGCGGGACCTCGACGCGTCTCCAGCTCAGCTGCAGCCACCGTTAAGCAGGACGATTTAATTATTATTATTTGCTTCTGGGGTGGGGGAGCTGCCCCCCCCCCGCCGCATACTGGGTACGCCCATGCCCCTATCAATATGTTTGCAATCTAGAAGTAATAATAATATTAGGCTTTTACACAAACTTGCAATATTCAAGTAACTTCTCATACATTATTTTCAATAGTTCTGTAATATATGCCACCAGTATTACCCCAAATTGTAGAGGGAGATGATGAGATTGGGTTGCCTTTGTGGCAGAGGCAAGATGTGGACTAGAGAACGTCCTGACTTGTAGACCCAACTGAATAGTTAAACATTAAATATACATTTTAGTTGGTAAAATACAGAGATTGAGCTGACTGATCACTGGAGGGACAACTCAGTAACGCACTTCTGCAAGCTCACTTCCCCAACACCTTCTTCCCAGTTTGGAAATGGAAAACTACCAGTGCCTACAATGTGTGGCTGCTTTTGATTTGCAAGAGACTAGCCAAGAAGCTTCAAGCAGGCCTTGAGCTACCTGAGCATTATTTTTCATGCTTAGCTGCCAAGAGAGCTTCTCAAAGGGCTGCTTGTTCCACAGTGTTTACTGTCTGACCGCTGGCCTCAGCCCAAAGCTCTGTCCATTACCTGCCAGAAAACGACTTCTTAGCAAATTGAACTACATGGGATGAGGAAGGTGCAGCATTTTTGAATCACTTATGCAGCCTAAACATATTTCGACACATTCAGTGCAGCCTACATATCTTCCAACAGTGGTTTAAAAATACTGGACCAGAAATTGGGGGGGGGGGGCTATGGCCCTCCAGTTGTTGTTAGACTCAAGCTCTCATCAGCCCTGGCCAGCATGGCCAATAGGTAGGGATGATGGGAGTTGTACTCCAGCTACAACTGGAGATTTGCAGGTTCCCAGTCCCCTGCACTAGAGACCCTTGGGAAACTGATTGGCAGTAGATTCAGAACACGGAAAAAGAAAATGCTGTTATAGATTTAAGGGTTATTAATTTCAGGGTTTGGGGATCCCCCGAAACCCTGAAATTAATAAATGAGAGGGGGGGCCCTTGGAGGAGGGAGAAGAACCCCGACCCCAACCTCGCTGCTGCCACCGCCACCACCTCGCCGCCATCCTGGGAAGAGCGAAGAGACACCCAAGTAAGGTGATACCCCTTCCCTGTTTCCCCGCCGCCTTGCAAGCATAGCTGAGTGAGGGGAGAGGTAGGCTGAAGAAGGCCATGAGGAAGCACAGGCCCAACTCGAGCCCACCTCCCCAGCGTGCAGACCCGTTGGAGGAAGGCCTGAGCCTAGAGTCCCACTGGGAAAGACCTCTGGGTTTTGACTTATTTTTCCCCCTTGCTAATTCTTTAAAAAAAAAAATTAAAAAAAACTTTAATAATTTTTCCCCTCCCCTTTTTGCTGTTTTTTAAAAGGGGAAACAATTATACATTTTTCTTATTTAAACTATAAATATCGAAAAATTATGGTTTTTTTCCTCAAAGTGACACACCACCTGAGTTCTGCTCGGTTTTTTGGCGAATTTTGACACACCAAGCTCAAAAGGTTGCCCATCACTGTATAAGTTCTGGACTCCCTCCATGCAGAGTGAAGGTGTAAATAGGTAAATAAACCATATTTCTTAAAGCCACGACAGTCTCCACCATGTATTGTATTCTTCAAATGGACACAGAACCTATGTGGGTGCCTGGGACCCCAAGGGCTCTTGGCAGAGAGAGGGACAGGCACCCGACTTTTGTAACAATACTTTTCAGGGGCGTATCCAGGATCAAAACTGGGGGGGGGGCAAGGCAAGCCATGGTCGTTCAGGGGCGGGGCCAAGGCACGGGAGGGGAGGGGCCATGAAGCAGAGCGAGGTGGCATCAGGATCAGCCTGAAATCGGGCTGCTGTGACCCCCTCCTCCCCCTCCGCGACCAGCAGGGGCGAGGGCGCACCAGGATCAGCCCGAAATCGGGACTGCTCCGACCCCCTCCTCCCCTCCGTGACCGGCAAGGGCGAGGTAGCGCCAGGATCAGCCCCAAATCGGGCTGTTCCGATCCCCTCCGCGATCGCCTGGGCGGGTGGAGGGAAAGCCAGCCAAACGCTTTGCTTTCCCTCCGCCCGCCCCACAGCCAGCCGGCAAGAAGGGACGTCTCCCCAGCTGGCAGTGGGGCGTGTAAAAGAAAAGGAGCAGCACCGGGCGGCAGCGGGGGGCAGCCTGGCCAGCGCCCCTGCTTCTAGGGGGGGCAACTGCCCCCCCTGCCTACGCCCATGATACTTTTTCTCTCAGTGAATAATTAACAGGGTGGAATTAGCTGCCACAAGACGTGGTGTTGGTCAGTGGCTTACATGGGTTGAAAGAGCAATTACACAAATGCATGGAGGACAGACAGGCCCATCAATAACTGTTGGCTATGACAGCTAAATGGCACTTCTGTGTTCCAAGGAAGGAAGCTCACCTCCCAGTTTCAGATGCTGTTGTCTTCATGCCCTGCTCTTGGCCTTCCTAGTGTTATGAAAACCATCAATCAAGATGCTGGATTCAATGAGCTTTGTGCCTAGTTCAGCGGGGAATCTTCTTTTGATTCTTAGGTGACCCAAACTTGTTAACTTTTGTATGCCATGAGAGCTAACCTTTATGGAGGTCTGAGGGCAAGCAGCTTAATCAAGAACCATACGTGGAACCTGTTAGCTGTGATAAGCCCAATTTAGTGTTTAGTAACATCAAAAGGCTCCTGCCAACCTAGCAGTTCGAAAGCACGTCAAAGTGCAAGTAGATAAATAGGTACCACTCTGGCGGAAAGGTAAATGGCGTTTCCGTGTGCTGCTCTGATTCTCCAGAAGCGGCTTTGTCATGCTGGCCACATAACCTGGAAGCTGTACGCCGGCTCCCTCAGCCAATAGCGTGAGATGAGCGCCGCAACCCGAGTCGGTCATGACTGGACCTAATGGTCAGGGGTCCCTTTACCTTTAACATCAAAAGGTCCAACTCATGACCACCAGTAACTATACAGTGGTACCTCTACTTACGAATTTAATGTGTTCCGAACGCACATTCATAAGTCGAAAAAAATTGTAAGTCGAATCCCATTGGGGGGAAAAAATTGTAAGTAGAAGCAACCCTATCTAAAAATTCGTAAGTAGAAAAAATCCTATCTAAACCGCATCCAAGCTCCATTCGTAAATAGAAACATTCGTAAGTAGAGTTCTTCGTAAGTAGAGGTACCACTGTATTTACAAAACTGCTCAGAAGTTTTATATGCAATGGGACTTACTTCCGGATAGGCTACATCTCTTAGTTTGTGGACCTGATACTGAGAAGCAGCATTTCCATCACTTACCTGGATTGACCTGAGTTTTCACAGCACTTGGAATAGCCAGCAGGATCAGCAGAGCTCTCAGTGTCTGGGGAGGAGTAAGCATCTTCAGTTTCGTACCTATGGCAGCCAAAATAAGAAATCAGAAGACACACAGAATGCATTATTAAGACTGCAGTTGTATGCCCATTGATGAACAGTGCACATTGAACAGTGTACAATGAGGACTCACTCCTCCACACTTTCACTTCTCCCACTGCTTTTCCCCAGGGGAATCCGCTTTCTACCACTGAATCTGAGCAAATGACAATTGCATTTTCTATAGACTTATGTTTGCTCCGATTCAACAGGTTTTCCTGGGGAAAGCGGCCAAATAAACAGAAAACCACTCGAATCCGTGCCTAGAAAGCCCGTGAGAAGCAGAAGTGTGGATAAGTCCTGAGTTTTAGTTCAAAGTAAACATGTAGAGGGTTGCCCTGTAAGACTTTGATTGTGTTCAAGGCTAGCTTAGGTCGATGAGTTAAAAGTCCAACTCACATGTATCTTCCTGTATGCTGCATGGCAGAATAATACATTAAATTATGCATGCTGTGTATACATTACCAGATCAAAACTCACCTACGTCCTTTCCTAGTTCGGATTGAAGCTGGTTTGGGGGAAAACACATAAAAATGCAGTATGTTGTAAGATGCAACACCATAGATATGGGTTGTGGCTAATGTGTGTATACCACTTCCCAAACCAGCAGTGGGAGAGCACAGCATGCAGAGTAAATGGAGTATGTTCACAGCCCAAATGTTTACCAAGATGCCATTTTCCTATCCATAGCCAGAGCAGAGTCAGAATGCCTTTTCAAATGTAAATGTCTTGAGCATTGCTTTTTCCAAGGATTATCTGACAGAGGACACTTAAGAAAGGGCGGACTTTTGTCCTCTTTTTCCAGGACACACCTCTTTTTCATGAGTAGAGGCATCATAGTGATCCATAGTTAAAAGTAAAGGTAAAGGTAAAGGGACCCCTGACCGTTAGGTCCAGTCGCGAACGACTCTGGGGTTGCGGCGCTCATCTCGCTCTATAGGCTGAGGGAGCCGGCGTTTGTCCGCAGACAGCTTCCGGGTCATGTGGCCAGCATGACAAAGCTGCTTCTGGCAAACCAGAGCAGCGCACGGAAACGCCGTTTACCTTCCCGCTGGAGCAGTCCCTATTTATCTACTTGCACTTTGATGTGCTTTCGAACTGCTAGGTGGGCAGGAGCTGGGACCGAGCAATGGGAGCTCACCCCGTTGCAGGGATTCGAACCGCCGACCTTCAGATCAGCAAGCCCTAGACTCTGTGGTTTAACCCACAGCGCCACCTGGGTCCCTATTATTGAATAGGATGTCCCTATTTTCATCAGAGAAATGTTGGAGGGTATGGCGTGCGCACACACCGTGGGTGGCAAGGGGGCTCCGCGCCCTCTTTTTTCCTCTTCAAAATATGGCAACCCTAGCTTAGGGGAATTTGGATTAGTTTATTTCTGTTTGATTTAGGGCTTCGTCAAGGCACAGGTCCGGGCTTTAATGCTCCATGTTCTCCAAGTGGTGTTTTCATTTGCCCCAGAGCGTTTCCCACAAAAACTTGAACTTAGCAAACTTACATTACTTTAAATAAAGAATTAAGTTTGCATGATTGGATTTTTATTGATCTCTGTTAAGGTAAAGGACCGCTGGACAGTTAAGTCCAGTCAAATTTGACTATGGGGTGCGGCATTCATCTCCACTTTCAAGTCGAGGGAGCTGGTGTTTGTCCGCAGACAGCTTTTCTGGGTCATGTGGCCAGCATGACTAAACCACTTCTGGTGCACAGAACACTGTGACGAGTGCCAGAGCGCATGGAAACGCTGTTTACTTTGCCACCTCAGAGGTACCTATTTATCTACTCGTGCCGGTATGCTTTCGAACTGCTAGGCTGGCAGGAGCTGGGACAGAGCAATGGGAGCTCAGCCCGTCATGGGGATTCAAACCCTTGACCTTTTGATCGGCAAGCCCAAGAGGCTCAGTGCTTTAGACCACAGCACCACCCATGTCCCACTAAGAAGGAGATAGTGTGCTCATGTTCAGTTCGTGCTCTTTTACTATGATAATTGTTTCACATATTCCAGGGCTGAATTTTTTAAAGAAAAAAATTAGAATCATAGAATTGGAAGAGACCACAAGGGCCATCCAGTCCAACCCCCTGCCAAGCAGGAAACACCATCAAAGCATTCCTGACAGATGGCTGTCAAAGCCTCCGCTTAAAGACCTCCAAAGAAGGAGACTCCACCACACTTCTTGGCAGCAAATTCCACTGTCGAACAGCTCTTACTGTCAGGAAGTTCTTCCTAATGTTTAGGTGGTTTAGACCACAGCATCCTGTATATCTGTTAGAATATAGCACCTACTTATTACACTGCTTTAACATGAACTGAGAGGGAAAATAAGCCATTTCTATGTTGAAATTACTAGTTCAGGCCCAAGAAGAACACAGGAAGCTGCCTTATACCAAGTCAGACCACGGATCCATCAAACTCAGTACACTGACTGGCAGTGGCACTCAAGGGTTTCAGGCACAGCATCCTCCGCCCTGCATGGAACCTTGGATCTTTTGCATGCAAAACTGGTGCTCTCAGGGCCGGCTCTAGGGGTAGGCTGGGTGGTGCGGGGCGCCAGGGCACCGGGCCGGCAGGGGGTTGCCGGAGCGATCTCCGCACCACGGCCCCAGGGCGCCCGACGTGCTTGAGACGGCCCTGGGTGCTCTGTCACTGAGCTATGACCCTTCCTCAAAGTGGGAATTTCTGGCCCATAATCACATTTGAAATTTGTCCTAGAAATCCACAGGCCCCTTAAAGGCAGGGCTGAATGTACAAGGGTTTTGGATCAGACATGCCTTCTTTCCACTTTTGCTCTTAAGGGAATTAGGAAAACCCTACTAACTAAAAAGCAAGAGATAAAAATCCTACTAAAAATCCGACTTGAGATTTCAACCTGTCTGTAATTTCCCTCAACAGATGGAATTCTTTAGAAGCATATTGTATTCATGACAGTAACTGAGGGGTCCAGGCAAAACCAATAGGGATGCCTCTCCCTGCTACATTCTTGGCATAGGTCATTTGTCAGGGCCTGTAGATGGATGGAAATTGCTCAAGCTCAACCTTCACCAACCTGGTGCCCTCCAGACATTTTGGACTACAACTCCTAGCAGCCCCAACAATCACAACTTTATCATCCATAAAAACTTGGGCCATTATTTTTTTTATGCTGCAAGTCTTCTAGAACTACTTGAGTAGACATGCATAATCATGTGCTGCTTTTAATCACATGAGCTCTTAATTCTTTTGTCTGATTGTGTTTAGGTTTTATTGTATTATTTTATTTTTTATGGCAATCATTGGTTGAAGGGCAGCAAACAATGTTTATAGTGAAGTAACTACCATAATAATAAATAAATGCACCCCCAATCAAAGTTGAACTAGAGCTTTATAGTATCATAGAATCATTGAATTGTAGAGTTGGAAGGGACCCCGAGGGTCATCTAGTCCAACCCTCTGCAATGCAGGAATCTCAACTAAAGTATCCATGGCAGATGGCCATACAACCTCTGCTTAAAAAACTCCAAGGAAGGAGAGTCCACCACCTTCGAGAGAGTCCGTTCCATGGTTGCATGGCCGTACCCAGCATGGGGCAGGGGGGGCAACCCGCCCGAGAAGCAATAAATAAATAAATCGTCCTGCTTCACGATGACTGCAGATGAGCTGGAGACGTGTCGGGGTCCTGCAAGAAGAGCCTGAAGTGGTTCAGCAAGGCACAGCGGCGTCGCTAGCCTTCTGGCTGCCCGGGGCGGCAAATCAGAAGGCACCCTGCCAGGTTCATCACGCGCATAAAGGCTAGCGACGCCGCTGGGAGGAAGGGACCCACGCGAAGGGAAAGGAGGAGCAATGGAGACAGGGAAGCGGCTTCCTCCTCCTCTCCATTTCTGCCTCCTCTCCTCGAGCTCCAGCGTGAGGGCAGCGTGAGAGCCGTGTCCCTAACCAGCCCAGCCCAGGTCCGGCGGCAGCGGCGGCACCACTTACTGCTCCTGACGGCGTGCCCAACCCCGCTGGCCCCGACTCAGAGGGCTGCACATGGGCCGCTCCTGGCGGCTGCAACAATAGCCCACGGCGGCGCAGTACCTCAGCAGCTCCCAGGTCGGTGCGC
Source organism: Zootoca vivipara (assembly GCF_963506605.1). Classification (NCBI taxonomy): domain Eukaryota; kingdom Metazoa; phylum Chordata; class Lepidosauria; order Squamata; family Lacertidae; genus Zootoca; species Zootoca vivipara. The sequence goes on along the minus strand of NC_083282.1, from coordinate 3,356,679 downwards.
CCTCGGAGCGCGCAGCAGACGCCACCACCACTTTTTGCTTGGGCGGCAGCAGTAGCAGGAGCTGCGGAATGGGGAGGGGGCTTTGCAGCAGGAGGCGGAGAAGGCGGAGGGGCTCTAAGCCGCAGAGCCAGGCCTTGCCCCCAGGGAGGGACGGAGGGAAAGGAGGGCGGACCTCAGCTCGCACCCCCGCTGGGTCTGTGGGAAGCGGAAGCAACTCGAGCACACAGCTGCTCGGCTGCTCGGCCAGCCCTCCCTCTCTCCCTCCCTCCTCCTCCTCCTACTCAGGCGGGGCAGCCGTTGGTGGAGGTGGCGAGGGGGCGCCGCGCTGCCCCCCACAAAGTGGAGCCCGGGCACCCCCGCCCCCTATTGCGACGCTCCTGGCTGCACATACGCGCTCTCCCCTGGGGGCGCCGCCCAGGAAGAAACTTCTTCCCAGAGTCAGTTTCACCTGGGCTCCATAGCCCCGCCCATGTTCCCACTTTGTGGCCCCTCCTGTGCCTTGGCCCTGCCCCTGAACGACCATGGCTCCCCCCCCCTAGTTTTGATCCTGGGTAAGTCCCTGCACAGTTGAACTGCTCTTACCATCAAAAAGTTCTTCCTGATGTTTAGTTGGAATCTCCTTTCTTGTAACTTGAAGCCATTGGTTTGGGTCCTACCCTACAGAACAGGAGAAAACATACTTGCTCCATCTTCCGTTAAACTGTTTATATACAGTAGTACCTCTACTTACAAATAACTCTACTTATGAATTTTTCTACTTACAAATGGAGCTCCGTCTGCCATCTTGGATGCAGTTTAGATAGGATTTTTTCTACTTACGAATTTTTAGATAGGGTTGCGATTTTTTTCTCCCAATGCATTCCTATGGGATTCGACTTACAAATTTTTTCAACTTACAAATGTGTGTTCGGAACGCATTAAATTCGTAAGTAGAGGTACCACTGTATTTGAAGATGGCTGTCATATCCTCTCAGTCTCCTCTTATCCAGCCTAACATACTCAACTCCCTCAATCATTCATCAAAAGGCTTGGTTTCCACATCCCTGATCATCTTGGTCACCCTCCTCTGCACACGGTCCAACTTGTCAGTATCTTTCTTAATTTGTGGTGCCCAGAACTGGACACAGTACTTCAGGTGTGGTCCAACCAAATATTTATAGAGTGGTACTATGATTTCTATCAATCTGGACACTAGACTTTGATGCAGCCTAGAGTATCATTCACAGTTTTTACTTCTGAATCACGCTGTTGACTCATGTTAAATTTGGTCTACTAATACCCCTACATCCTTTTCACATGTACTACTGGCAATCCACTGCTAATAACATGGCTTGTGGAAGTGATGATATTCAGCTGAACTATTTAAAATTTTAGAAGATGATGCTGTTAAGGTGCTACACTCAATATGCCAGCAAGTTTGGAAAACTCAGCAGTGGCCAGAGGATTGGAGAAGATCAGTCTACATCCCAATCCCAAAGAAGGGCAGGGCCAAAGAATGCGCCAGCTACCGCACAATTGCGCTCATTTCACACGCTAGCAAGGTTATGCTTAAAATTCTACAAGGCAGGCTTCAGCAGTATGTGGACCGAGAACTCCCAGAAGTGCAAGCTAGATTTCGAAGGGGCAGAGGAACCAGAGACCAAATAGCAAACATGCGCTGGATTATGGAGAAAGCTAGAGAGTTCCAGAAAAATGTCTACTTCTGCTTCATTTACTACGTAAAAGCCTTTGACTGTGTCGACCACAGCAAACTATGGCAAGTTCTTAAAGAAATGGGAGTGCCTGATCACCTCATCTGTCTCCTGAGAAATCTCTATGTGGGACAAGAAGCTACAGTTAGAACTGGATATGGAATAACTGATTGGTTCAAAATTGGGAAAGGAGTACGACAAGGCTGTATATTATCTCCCTGCTTATTTAACTTATATGCAGAATTCATCATGCGAAAGGCTGAACTGGATGAATCCCAAGCCGGAATTATTCTTATTTTTTATTATTGCATATTTTTTACTAATACAAAAAACAACATAAATACAAAAAAAACCTAAATTAAAAACCCAAAAATATTCATTTGTTCTTACATATTGTTAGGTTAACATTTCCTTAATTGTTACCTTTTCCCATAGGCTACTCAGTGGCGTATTAAGATGGGGGCGGGGGGGCGTGCCGCCCCGGGCAGCAGGCTGGACGGGGCTGGACAGGGCTGACCACCTCCGATGGCTGCCGCGGCCACCGCCATCGAGGACTTAAGCCCTGATGCGAGCGAGACTGCCTCACTCTGCGGCACTGCGTCATAGGCCTCCTGTGTGCGCATGCATCGTGCTTCATGACGCATGTGTTGCGCATCGTGACACGTGCATCGTGACATGCCGCAGACGCCCCGCCCCCCAGCAGGGTGCCTTCAGGTTTGCCACCCTGGGCAGCCAGAAAGCTAGCGACACCACTGAGGCTACTACAATAAAAATAGTTTCTAAACCTTTTGTCCCTCGTTATCTTATTTTATATAAACCCTTAGACGTAAGCACAAGGGACTCACCCACAAATGAAAAAAAGAAACAAAAAGAAAAAAATGAAAATGAAAAAGAATAGAATAGAATAGAATAGAATAGAAGAATTTATTGGCCAAGTATCAACCATACTTGGAAGTTTGCTTTGCTACTAAAAAAAAAGGAAAAGAAAAATAGAGTTTTGACTTCCTGATAATTATCAATGCATATACCGTACATATTTCTTAAAAATGAATGTACTCAGCTTAGTAACCATTCCTATAAATTATTATCCAATACATTCTAATAACACTATGCATCCACCATTTTGGAAGTCCAACTCTTTAACACGTGCCAGGAGGCTGGGAGGCCCTGGGAGGCCCTCCACCACCAGGGGGAGAGTTGGCATGTATGAGCTGAAGCATGCTCTGAGACATTGTGATATATCAAAATATTGTGCTGTTGAGGTGGTGATACATCACAATGTTGAAAGCTATCGCCCAGCCCTACTCTTCCTTTGCATGAGACATATTCAAATACTGATCTCCCATTTGCACAATTCGATGTATCCTGCTCAACCAGCCTGTTGTACAATAAGCAAAATTCAGAGGTGCCACCTCTTCTACTTCTTTTGATAAGTAGTATAAGAAATAGAAGTGGAAGCACAACCCAGTTTTGAACTGCTCACCTCCAAAATACCCTGAAGGACTAGTTGGGTTGGAAACACATGGGGTCAAGAAATATTTTTCTGCCTCCTCCACTGTTTACAGCTTCTGCTTCCAGTTACTGTTAAAAGCACAGGAGTAATGACTAAAAAAGAAGCTGGCAGTCTCATTTGTAAATATGGCTGAAACCTATTTCTGGCATATTTGATAGAGCCCCAAGAATTACCGTATTTTAAAATTCATTAGAATGTTTACAATGTGAATACTGAAAAGCAAGAATAGAGAGAATTAAATAAAATCAGCTCCTCAACCTAGAACAATGGAACATTCCAAGTGTTTATCCAAAGACACACACTTAAATCATATGACTCAGCTCAGGGTGTTGAATTTTGGGCAAATTTCGTAAAAATAGCTCCAGAGCAGCGCACGGAAACGCCGTTTACCTTCCCACTGGAGCGGTCCCTATTTATCTACTTGCACTTTGATGTGCTTTCGAACTGCTAGGTTGGCAGGAGCTGGGACCGAGCAACGGGAGCTCACCCCATTGCAGGGATTCGAACCGCCGACCTTCTCATCAGCAAGCCCTAGGCTCTGTGGTTTAACCCACAGCTCCACCTGGGTCCCTCTGGATACATGTGTGCTGTTATGGGCCCTCATGCTGTTCCCTGCAAGGACCCATTCATGTGTGTACAAAGCTGAGGGCCACAGGCAATTACATATATTTTTAATCAAAATGTTATGGGATTTTTTGGCGTAAGAAGATTAAAACCAGCAAAGTATAAAAAAGAAAATGCAACAAACCATACCGTTGTAGTTGCACTGAGTAATACAGAATGTGGTAAGTACCGAGGAACAATACTAAAAGGAGGATTCAGGAAGAACCATGAATTAAGCTGCATCAAAAGAACCACATGCAAGAACGACCCCATACACAGGCTGCACTCTTGCCTACCACTCCTCCTAGCCTTGGGGTTAACCAAAACAATAGAAGCACTACTTTTTTTTTTTTACGTGGGGAAACGGGAACAGGGATTGGGTTGTCCTTCTCTTAAGGACCTATTCCAAATATCAGCCCCCTCTTAGTGGAGCTTCTTTCTGCTTCCGGGGACTCAGCCTCACAGGTCTTCTGGTTGCGGCCTTCCGCACTCACTCAGAAGGGAACGATTCCACCCTTAAAGCCTGGCCTCATATTGCATTCCTATGACTTTCCCCCTGGAATTTGCCACAGGAAATTACACTCCGGTGGCACCTTGTCTGGAAATCTCAGACGGTATTCACTCCCCATTGGCGGCCAGTGGTCTGCACAGGAACTGAGGCATGGGAGCCCTTGCTTTGTGTGGGCCTGTGGGAAACTGCCCCCATGGCTTCCCACCCCACAACCCCTGGGCGGCCCTGCAGCTTTTTGCAGTGTTACCAAGTTGTGTGGTTGTGCAGGATTGCCAAAGCTAGCAGTGTAGCAGACCTGCCACTCCCAGGAATGCCTCCCAGGGCGCAGAAGGTGATCTCCGCACTCCACAGTTCAGGGTAGGAGAGGGGCAGGGAAGTTGCCGGCCACTCTCCTCCTGCTCTCCACCGCTGGGTCAGACATGACCGGGTGGCAGAGCTGCTGTGGCTGGGTGCAAGGTGTGCTGTGGCTGAGGAGGGTGTGTGGCAGCGCTGCCACCCACTTCCTGTTCTCGGCCTGACCGGGGGGGGGGGGGGAGAGCTGCGTCAGGCATGAACGCCACAGCCAAGGGGCAGCTCCTTCTTATGTGAAGCCAGGCTCTGATGAAGGAGCCTGCTGTGGGGATGCCTGCTTGCACCCCCTCACAAAATTGTGCACGGGGCCAAGGCCCCCACAGCCTCCCCCCATGCTGTGCCTCTGCAGAGTGGCTCTCATATCATCAGTTTTTAAATGATAAGCAGGGGTCAGCAAACTTTTTCAGCAGGGGGCCGGTCCCCTGTCCCTCAGACCTTGTGGGGGGCTGGACTATATTTTGGAAAAAAATATGAACCAATTCCTATGCCCCACAGATAACCCAGAGATGCATTTTAAATAAAAGGACACATTCCACTCATGTAAAAGCATGTTGATTCCCGGACCATCCGCGGGCCGGATTTAGAAGGTGATTGGGCCGCATCCGGCCCCCGGGCCTTAGTTTGGGAACCCTGTGATAAGGCCTGGCTGTAGGCTTACCATCTAAAAGGCATGAGACATGAATAAAGGGGCAGGGGAGGGAAGCGGGGGAAAACTAAATTTGGTGCCAAAACTTATCCACACTTAGCTTTTGCCCAGCTTTTTCCAGGCACTGGTCCACCCTTTAAAGCTCCCTGTCCGAGTGTTTGTGTTTTTGCCCCAAAGCTTTCCCAGTGAAAACTTGCTCCTTATAACTTGATCAGAACTAACATCAATTTGAGTTTTCCATGGAGAGCTGTTTGCTCTCATTAAGCTTTAAAGAAGGGAAAGCTCTGGAGCAAAGAAGGTGGGAGGGGAGGGTGCTCAGACACGGAGCTTTAAAGAGTGGACTTTAATGTTGAACAGCAGTTCTTAAAATGAGAAGATGGAATGGAAACAGATCGCAGGTAGGAGGCACCTGATGGAAGGAGCCCTGCTTCTCATTTCTCCCACTGAGGGAGGGAGCCTCATGGAACGGCTGCTAACAGGGGAGGAAGAAGCAGTCCAATCTCGCTGGCTTTTCACTGAGCTCGGCCATATGCCTGCTTGTCCTACACCTAGAAAGCAGAGAGGTTTTCTGCTTGTCCCACCACTTTCCCTGGGAAAACACCCTCTTTACTGCTGATTTGGATCTGATTCAGCGGTAAACTGTGGCTTTACCCAAGAGAAAGTGGCAGGGCAAACGGAAGTGTGGATATACCCTCAGTTGCAACAGAAATACTAACCAAGAGAATATTGTGGCACTTTTGGGTTTTTGATACAACGGACTAACATGGCTCTTTGGATCTAACTAAGAAGTCAATCACATGCTGACAACAACAAAAAGTTGTGTTTTTTAAGCACTGGGGAAATGCAGTTTGCCTGAACAGAATTCCATCTGGACCGCCTGCAATAGCAAAGTAAGTCCTGCAGTAAGGGGCGGGGGGACACACACTAAAAGCAATCCTTTGCAACGACCTTAGGGCAGATTTGTAAACCTCCCTAACTTATCAAGTTGAATGCAGCCCCCCAGCCATCACCTGTGGATATAGTGACCTCCTAGTGGCCATTAAACATGACCAGGGCTTCATTTGGTTTGGGTTGTCTTGTGTCTTTGTCAGGGGTCAGCAAACTTTTTCCGCAGTCCATCAGACCTTGCGGCGGGCTGGACTATATTTTGAAGGGGGGAAATGAACGAATTCCTATGCCCCACAAATAACCCAGAAATGCCTTTTAAATAAAAGCACACATTCTACTCATGTAAAAACACGCTGATTCCCAGACCATCCGCGAGCCAGATTGAGAAGGCGATTGGGCCGGATCTGGCACCCGGGCCTTAGTTTGCCTACCCATGGTCTTAGTCAAGCCCTATTCAGGCATCCAGGAGATTGTGTGAGAGCACAAACTGGAGGGGGGGCAGCTGGGGGCCACCCATGCTGGCCCCATTCCCAACATCCCTGTGCAGGCTGCACCCTCCTCTTCAGTTCTTCAAGCGTTTCATGTGAAGGTTCGAAGGGAGATCCTAAACATGTTCTGCTGAATGTGCAAACAAGCTGACTTTTGGACCTTACCTGGGGTTGGAGTACGCAACAGTGGGGATAATAGGAGCAGCATTTTTTATATGTGTCTAGATTCCATCCAGGTGAAGTCTAACACTCTAGCTCAGGCATGGCCTAACTTAGCCCTCCAGCTGTTTTGGGACTACAACTCCCATCATCCCTAGCTTAACAGGACCATGGTCAGGGATGGTGGGAATTCATAGAATCATAGAATCATAGAGTTGGAAGAGACCACAAGGGCCATCCAGTCCAACCCCCTGCCAAGCAGGAAACACCATCAAAGCATTCTTGACATATGCCTGTCAAGCCTCTGCTTAAAGACCTCCAAAGAAGGAGACTCCACCACACTCCTTAGTAGCAAATTCCACTGCCGAACAGCTCTTACTGTCAGGAAGTTCTTCCTAATGTTTAGGTGGAATCTTCTTTCTTGTAGTTTGAATCCATTGCAAATCCATTTGTAGTCCCAAAACAGCTGGAGGGCCAAGTTTGGCCATGCCTGCTCTAGCCACCGTAGCTGCCTTTCTGTTTCACTGATTCCGCGGCACTCATGTGGAAGATTACAGTTATCGGGTCACACTTTTAGAGCTTTGCTGCCCATATGACTTCTCTTAAGAAAATAAGAGCAGACCCAAAGGTCCATCTGGTACAGAGTACTACAACAGGGTTCAGCAAGATGCTTTTAAGAAGCCCATGCAGGTGGAGTATGAAGGCAGCGAGCCTCCCTCGTTGTCAGTACCCAGCAGATGACACTCTAAAATTTTTAGCTACTGTGTCATTTAACTTTCATAGAAAACAGCCTCCATGTACTTGTCAAATCCCCATCTACACCCAGTGGCGGAGCAAGCTGATTGGGCGCCTGGGGCGATGCGCGTGCCCTGCGCCCAGGGCGGGGCCAGCCACCTGTGGGGCGGGGCAAGCCGGGGCAGGACCCCCCATGGAGCCTCCAAGAAGTCTGTCTGCCTCCTCCCACTCAGCTGCCGTACAGCTGAGGAGGAGGCGACGATGACGGGCAGACCTTTGGGGGCAGTGTGGAGCCTGCAGGAAGCCAAGCCACCACATCACTCCCAGGAGAGACGCATCGTTCGGGTGCACTGCAGGCCCCATGGTGAGTGCCGCCTGGCATTTTGTCACCCCACTCAATGGTGACACCCAGGGCAAAACGCACCCACTGCACCCCCCCTTCCTCCGCCTCTGGGCATTATAACTAAAGCAATTTATTATGGCTTTATCATGTGTTCTTCTTTGGTCTGTCCTGAAACTACTGACCAATTTTAAAGGGAGAGGGGGGGGGAGGGGGGGAAACAAGGGAAAAAATCTTTTTTGTTATCCTTTGGTTTTATACAGTCAGATGGAAAGAATAATATGATTCTGGTGTTAAATTATGATTTACATATGATGTATATATATATTTATGTCCATATATGATTTATTTATAATTTATTTATGATTTATTATGATTTTTATATATTTGGGTTTAATTTCTTGTTTCTTTAATTTTTTGTCTGTATTCTGTAATCATTATTTCATTATTTAGCTATTTGGTTAATTATTTTCATTTGTTGTTAGAGTTTCGTTAGTGTTGTTATGTCTAATGTTCTATTCCGTTTATGTGTTTTTATTTTGTATATGCATTTTAACTTCAATAAAGTTATATTTTATTTCCAAAAAAAAAGACAATCAATTCTACTGGGGGGACAAGTTTTAGGGTCAAGTCTCAAGAGGAAGAAAGCATTCTCTAACCACTTTCTCTACACAAAGTATAACATATTATTGTAATGTATGCTACTTTATGTTACTTTTCATGTTCCCCGGGACTTTTTCACTCACTACACAACAGCAAACATGAATATACACTTAACAAGGAATTGGAGTCAATCCCTGATGAGAATGTAAACAAAGATGGTTTATATTTACATGTATAATTTTAGGCATGTTTTTAAATCATCTGAGAGCTACACCTAAAACAAGTCATGTGTGATGCGGCCTTTAGCATTTGGAGATGCATGTGCCAGTGGCAAACGTAAAATGAAAAATCACATTCAGATTCTGTAACTAGCAGAATTAAAGGCCTCCCTTTGCTCTCCCAACCAGGCCTTCGTGAATCACGGCTCCAGAAGAAGGGAAATAGCAATGGTTCTGTTGCAAGACCTCTGGGCCTTGGGGCTTTTCAGAGGTTGGACCTTTGCTTGGATGAGCTGTCGGTGCCACCAACAAAAGGAGAAGCGGTAATGAAAAACAGGGTTGTCACGAGGCACACACACGCATCCGATTAAAAAAAAACAGGCTGTGTATGTTATAGCTTCTCAACAGAAGCACTTTTACACAAGTTGCAATCCTCAACTCTTGAATAACTTCTACTTAATAAGCCACAGAAGCTAAAAGGGGCTCCCATCTCAATTTTCCTCTGGCTCCAAAGCCTCCTCTTTGAAAATGCCTCCCATTTTTCATAACCATCAAGGGAATCTGAAGTCAAGCAGTTTTGCCTGGCATGCAAACAATCTTTAAACACACACACACATAATTCTTTGTACGAAAGGTCTGCCTGGAAAACGTACACTTTTATCCCCTCGCTTCGTACTCTTATTTCCCCGCTTTACGCCATTCCAAACTGGACTAGTCTTTGTTTGAGGGAAGGAGGCGAGCTTCCTTTCTGCTTCTTCGCTTAGATGGACAAGAAGGGGGAGACCCTTCTGTTTTTCAAAAACATCATAAAGTCCATACCTGGATGCTAAGATGAACTTTTAGGGGAAGAAGAAGACAGGAGGTTTTCAGAAGTTTAATCCACTGGGTTAAGGGGAACGGACAGACTCCGCTTTCTCGCCCTAGATGGAGAGGCCGGGCTGGAAAGAAACTTCTTCAGGCTGATGCAAGATGCCTTTGCGAGCGATTTAGCATTCTGAAGATTCCTGGGTCCTGGCCAGAAATCCCACAATCCAACATATTTCACATTTGGTTTCAATTAGGGAACGAGAAGGGGGAAGAAAGTCACCAATTGGAGTTGCTTATTTGGAGGCTCTTTTCGTTCACTCAAGGAAACTTGAGCTAAACTATAATTTATAGCAAAACTCATTCATTGCAAAGCGGAGGGGCGCTATAGCAAACAGGCTCCAGGGATCTATGTAGTCCACTTTTTTATATTAAAAATATGCTTTGTGTTTTATTTTTTATTTGACCCAAATGACAGGATTACCCCCCCCAAAATAATATTTATTGATTTTCAAACATTTCAACACAAAAACAAAAACAAAAAAGCAAAAAATAAAAATAAAAATAAAACATAATCAAAAGAAAAAGAAAACATATCAATTCTTGCATTAACTTGACATTGTGGACTTCCTCGATTCCCCCCACACTGGGTCCATTTTTAAATCTAAATTAAGCAATTTTCCTTTATCATCTTAAATCATTCTAACGCAATTTTTAATTTTTCCATTATCTCACAACCAATTCTAATATACACAAAGAAGAAGAAAAACATCGACTATCCTCAACCTATAATTCATTAATTAATCCAAATCTAAATTTATTTTCCCATCCATCTCTAATTCTTCCTTTAGCCTCACAATTTATACCCCAAAATTTTTCCATACATTCAAATATTATTTCTTCTATCATAATAATCTTTAACCACTTTTATCTAATTCTACCCCCCTTCCCCTAGACTCCGGATCTCCCAGATGCATCAACCAGCTCCATAAAACGTTCCCGTTTCAGACCATCTTAATCAATCAGAAAATAAACCATTGTTGTTCTTCACCCTATTCCCACTCTTTTGCCACCTATCCACCACTCTCCCTTCTTTGTCCCCTGCTGCCCCCCCAAAATTTCTAACTGTAGCACAATACCATCCAGCTATGTCTCCACTTTTCAGCCCTATCTCAATTATTTTTCCAGTTGAGCTCAAGCCCCAGCATAGATTCTGCCCTCCCTCTCTTACTGGGAGGACATTATCCCATGCTGGTTCTTCTTTGAGGACTCCTTGAATCGAACATAAATCTTGTTCCCCCTCTCCCACTGGGGGAACAATATTCCATGCTTCTTCCTCCTCTTTTTTAAGTTCAATTATATTGTCCAAGACTGATGGATCTTCCTCCTCTTCTGTAAAGTCATTTACAATGTCCCCGGCTGGTGCTTGTTCATCTTGCTTCGCTACATTCTCTCCTAAAACCAATCCACCTTCACTTTCCATACAGTTCTGTCTTATTTTGCAAATCTGTATATTATTCTGCCGCAATTCATCTCTCACATCCAAAATCAGTTCCAGGAGTTTTTGATAATCCACAAAGTCTAAAGAGCCAGATGATGATGTTTTACACGGTGAGATTGCAGATGGTGGAGTGATAATAATGGTTCAAGTAGCAAGAGACTAGGCATCAGTCAGAAACATCTTGTTGCATGCCACCCCAGTCTCGGAGCGGTGAGAGATTCCAGGGATTCTAGGGGTTTACCCAGCGTTCAGTTCAGAGGGCCTTCTCGGTAGTGGCACCCGCCCTGTGGAATGCCCTCCCACCAGATGTCAAAAAGAAAAGCAACTACCAGACTTTTAGAGGACATCTGAAGGCAGCCCTGTTTAGGGAAGCTTTTAATCTTTAAGAAATTAGTGTATTTTAATATTTCTGATGGAAGCCACCCTGAATGGCTGGGGAAACCCAGCCAGATGGGCGGGGTATAAATATATTATTATTATTATTATTATTATTATTATTATTATTATTATTATTATTATTGGAACGAGGGTCAGCAGAGAATGTGGTGTGTTTATAATATATGGCTTATTCACACACACACACACACACACACACACACACACACACACACACATTGTAATATATGTGTGTGTGTGTGTGTGTGTGTGTGTGTGTGATAATATATACAGTGGTACCTCTACTTACAAATTTAATGCGTTCCGAACGCACATTCGTAAGTCGGAAAAAATTGTAAGTCGAATCCCATAGGAATGCATTGGGAGAAAAAATTCGTAAGTCGAAGCAACCCTATCTAAAAATTCGTAAGTAGAAAAAATCCTATCTAAACAGCATCCAAGATGGCGGACGGAGCTCCGTTCGTAAGTCGAGTCATTCGTAAGTAGAGGTACCACTGTATATGGTTTTCGCAGTAGTGATGTATGGAAGTGAGAGCTGGACCATAAAACAGGCTGATCACCGAAGAATTGATGCTTTTGAATTATGGTGCTGGAGGCGACTCTTGAGTCCCATGGACTGCAAGAAGATCAAATCTATCCATTCTGAAGGAAATCAGCCCTGAGTGCTCACTGGAAGGAAAGATCCTGAAGCTGAGGCTCCAATACTTTGGCAACCTCATGAGAAGAGGGGACGACAGCGGACGAGATGGTTGGACAGTGTTCTTGAAGCTACCAACATGAGTTTGACCAAACTGCGTGAGGCAGTGGAAGACAGGAGTGCCTGGCGTGCTCTGGTCCATGGGGTCACGAAGAGTCGGACAGGACTAAATGAGTAAACAACAACAACCTGTCACCTAACATGGACCACCTAACATGGAGAAGGCTCCCAGCCAGGGCCGTCTTAAGCATGCCTGGCGCCCTGGCGCCGTGGTGCGACGGAGAGTGGCCTGAAGCCGCTGAACAGCTGAGAGGCATGCCTAGAGACGGCCCTACTCCCAGCATTAACACCCCAAGCAGTCTTGCTTCACCCATAGTCACAGTCTTGGATTCCAGCAGAAACCAAGTATGGCTCTCACTCTGACTTCTGCCTGCTTCTCTCCTAGCTCTCTCACACTGTTGTCTAACTACTGTTAGATCCATGAAGGACAGCTTCCAGGTCATGTGGCCAGCATGACAAAGCTGCTTCTGGCGAACCAGAGCAGCACACGGAAACGCCATTTACCTTCCCGCTGGAGCGGTCCCTATTTATCTACTTGAACCTTGAGGTGCTTTCGAACTGCTAGGTGGCCAGGAGAATCCCAAAGAAGGGCAGTGCCAAAGAATGCGCCAACTACCACACAATTGCGCTCATTTCACACGCTAGCAAGGTTATGCTTAAAATTCTACAAGGCAGGCTTCAGCAGTATGTGGACCGAGAAATCCCAGAAGTGCAAGCTGGATTTCGAAGGGGCAGAGGAACCAGAGACCAAATTGCAAACATGCGCTGGATTATGGAGAAAGCTAGAAAGTTCCAGAAAAACATCTACTTCTGCTTCATTTACTACGCAAAAGCATTTGACTGTGTCGACCACAGCAAACTAAGTTCTTAAAGAGATGGGAGTGCCTGATCATCTCATCTGTCTCCTGAGAAATCTCTATGTGGTACAAGAAGCTACAGTTAGAACTGGACATGGAATAACTGATTGGTTCAAAATTGGGAAAGGAGTACGACAAGGCTGTATATTATCTCCCTGCTTATTTAACTTATATGCAGAATTCATCATGCGAAAGGCTGGGCTGGATGAATCCCAAACCGGAATTAAGATTGCCGGAAGAAATATCAACAACCTCAGATATCCAGATGACACAACCTTGATGGCAGAAAGTGAAGAGGAATTAAATAACCTTTTAATCAAGGTGAAAGAGGAGAGCGCAAATTATGGTCTGAAGCTCAACATCAAAAAAACTAAGATCATGGCCACTGGTCCCATCACCTCCTGGCAAATAGAAGGGGAAGAAATGGAGGCAGTGAGAGGTTTTACTTTATTGGGTTCCATGATCACTGCAGATAGTGACAGCAGTCACGAAATTAAAAGACGTCTGTTTCTTGGGAGAAAAGCAATGACAAACCTAGACAGCATCTTAAAAAGCAGAGACATCACCTTGCCAACAAAAGTCCGTATAGTTAAAGCTATGGTTTTCCCAGTAGTGATGTACGGAAGTGAGAGCTGGACTATAAAGAAGGTTGATCGCCGAAGAATTGATGCTCCCTGGAAGAGAAGACTCCCTGGAAAAGACCCTGATGTTGGGAAAGATGGAGGGCACAAGGAGAAGGGGACGAGAAAGGATGAGATGGTTGGAAAGTGTTCTCAAAGCCACCAACATGAGTCCGACCAAACTTCGCGAGGTAGTGGAAGACAGGAGTGCCTGGCGTGCTCTGGTCCATGGGGTCACAAAGAGTTGGACACGACTAAACAACAGCATACACTTAGATTTGGGAAGTATATCTACTAGCTGGCCCTGCCATGCGTTGCTGTGGCTGTGTGTGTGAAATTATTAAGAAAGGCACATCAGCGATGGCGGAGTTGGCATTGTTGGGGTTTTGGTTTCCTCTTGGTGCGTTTGCAGTGGTAGTGGTTGTGGTGCGGTCTGTATTGGACGGTGTTGTTGGTGTTATTGGTGCAGGTCAAGTGTCTTTCTCGTAGTCGTTGTGGCAAGGGGAAGGATCCTGTTGTAGTTGAGCCGGGGTTTCCGTGGTGGTAGTTAAAATGTGGAAATATAGAAAAATAAAAAGAAATGTTACAAACTTTTGTAATATAATTAGGGTGTGTTAGATATATAGTGTAGTGTTGGAGTTGGAATGGTTAGAAGTTATGAAAGGTGGGTGTTGTTGGAGAGTCAGGGTAACATGGAGGTGTTCAGGGGTCAGGAGGTGGGAGTTGTGTGTGCGGGTGTGATTGGTGTAATTGGGTGAAGTGTAAAGTTATGAAGGGGGAGTCCAACATTTAGGGGAATATGGAGGTGTTATGTGTGGGGGGTGGTTAGCTGGGTAATGGTGTCAGTTGGTATGGGAGGAAGTTATAGAGCAGGCATCCCCAAACTGCGGCCCTCCAGATGTTTTGGCCTACAACTCCCATGATCCCTAGCTAACAGGACTTGTGGTTAGGGAAGATGGGAATTGTAGTCCAAAACATCTGGAGGGCCGAAGTTTGGGGATGCCTATTATAGAGGGTGGGTGGTGTTGGAGAATCAGGGGAACATGGAGGTGAGCAGGGGGCCGGTAGTGGGAGTTCTGTGTGGTGCAAGTGGGGGTTTGGCGTTTGAGGTGAGTGTATGTGTCCGGGTCCAACATTTTGAGTCATATAAGTGAACTCCTTTGTGGAGTGTAAGGGATGGGGTGGTCTGGCTCTTGGGGTGGGAAGAAGATAGTTGATGTCTTCAAGTGTGGTCTGTCTTGGTGAATTTGCGGTCTGTATTAAATTGGGAGAAATTGTATGTATTTGTGTAAGTTAAGTAGGGGTGTGTTAGGTATAGATCAGGGGTGTCAAACTCAAATTCATCGGGGGCCGCATCAGCAGTTTGGTCACCCTCAAAGGGCCGGTTGAATCTCTAGGACTATGTGTCCACTCTTTATTATCATAAATTATTGTCACTGCATTCAATTATTACTGTTTTTTGTAATAATGTAAGTAATAACTAGCTCTGAAAGCAGAAACATAGTCAGAATAATGACAGCTCCCCGGCAACTCATTCACCTGCGGCTCCTTGCCCCCCACGGGACAGCTCACCCCGCACCCCGGGCTATATCCCCCCCCTATTAAAAAACCCCCTCTCCCCAGAGCCGCTCACAGGGTCGAGGCTTTTGAGAAACCAGTGTGGGTGGGAAGAGAAGGAAGAAAGGCAAAAAGAGAAGTATAGCTTTGGGGGCCGATCTGTAAGAAGCGGACAAAATCGGTGTGTGTGTGTTTGACAAACAGAGAGGTCTTCAGGCTGCAGCACCCTGCCAGCTTCTCCCCTGCCCAAAAAAGGGAAAGGTACGTGGTGGAGTTAGTGGTGGTGAAAGCCAGTCAGCCAGCCGTGGTGGCAGTAAGTACTATAGTTGGAGTGCTTCTGCTATTAGCTTTGCCCCCAAGAATCCGATTACACACACACACGCACAAAACAACAACCCCCCCTTCATGCACACGAGACGCACACCCGTGTGTCCAGATTAGTGTTACAAGACCTCCTCAGAGCGTGAGGGCTCCCGCTTGGAGAGCTTCGGGGGGAACCTTTCAATGATGGGGAAGGGGGGGAGAGAGGAAGGCAGACAGGGTTAATTCTCAAAAGAGCCTTTGCCCCCCCCCCTTCAAAAAAAAAAAGCAGGCCGCCTCGTGACCTTCCTTGACTGGGGCAGAGAGAGCACAGCGGACAGGAGAGACCTAAAGGGGAAAGAGAGCAAGGTCGCTCGCTACACTGCACTTTGCCCTTAGGCGGCAGCCCGGCGGGAGGAGCTTTTATTCCGCTGCTTCCTCCTCCTCCTCCCCCCGTTGCTTTCCAGCTCGCGGAAGCGGGAAGGGGGGTGTTATTAACAACCGGTGCAGTTTTTCTCTCTCCTCTTCCCCCCCACTCACCTCCCCCCCCCCCGGCCCGAGCGCAACCTACCATTTTATCAGCGGCACTTTCAACCAACTTCACTATCCAGCGCCAGTGCTGCTGCCGCCGCCACTACGGCGTCCTCCCACGCACGCTCGTACTGGGCCACCTCACGCCCCCCCCCGCTCCCTCACAGCCCTCAACCGCCTGCCATTGCCTAGGATCTTCTTTGGAAACTCCCGCCCCCTAGTTGCGTTCTTTCCCGCGGTTCCAATACTAAAAGGTGCAATGCTACCGCGCCTGTAGCAGCTGGTGGGCGGCGGCGGCTACACGGGCCACATGACGAGGTCTGGCGGGCCGGATTTGGCCCGCGGGCCTTGTGTTTGACACCCATGGTATAGATGGTAGTGGGGAAGTTGTGATGGTTAGAGTTATGTGTGGGTGTGGGGGATGTTGGGGGTGGAATGTTGGGGGGTAGTGGGGAAGGCAACATGATAGGAGGTGGGAGTTTTGTATGTGTGGGGGGGGGTCACGATATGTCATATCTGACCTGGACAGTGGATGCGGCCTGGCTCCCTGGGCGGATTGGCTCCTGGGGCAGCCTAGATCTGGGATCCAGCCTGTCTCCTGGGGCAGCCTGGATCTCGGGGGGCTGTTTGACCTGTGCAAAGGCCTGTTCCCTGGATGGTCCGGGTCTCTTGGTGAGGCATGGGATGCTGAGAGGTCTGTTCTCAGGGTGACCTGGTTCCTGTTGGCGGTGCGATGTGAGGGGTGGGCGCGGACTGTGTAGCAGTCTGGTGGGTGCTCCCTGTTGGCGGCACGATGTGTGTGGGGGGGCGGACTGTGTTCTGCTCCCCGGACGTTCTGGGTCTGCTTGGCCGGCGAGGGATGGTGAGCGGATTGTTTTCGGGGAGCAGCCTGGTGTCGGGGCGGGCTACTCTCTGGCAGTGGCACGATCTCCACGGAGGGAGCAGAGCGCGGATCAGAGGATGGGGAGGGGCGCGATCTATGGGGCGGGCAGGGATCCCTGGGGAGCGGCCTGGTGTCGGGGCGGCCTACTCCCTGGTGGGGGGATCTCTGCGGAGGGCACAGACCACGGAGGGGCAGCCTGCTCCCTGGCAGTGGGGGGGATCTCAGCGGAGGGCGCAGACCGCAGATCGGGCAGGATGGGGAGGGGTGCGATCTATGGGGCGGGTGGGGATCCCTGGGGAGCGGCCTGGTGTCAGGGCAGCCTGGATCCGGGATCCGGCCTGTCTCCTGGTGGTGGCGTGTTGGGGTGGCCTGGTCCCTGGCAGAGGTCTGGTCTCCGGGGTGGGCTGGTTCCCAGGGTGGTGGGGCTGGAGTGGGCGGGATTGTGGCAGTATTTTTTTCCTTTGTATGTTGGGTGCCCACTGGAGGGCGCACTTTTTTGTACAGAAATCCAGCTTTCTACCTGTCCTAGGTGTGTCATCTGGTCAATGTAAGTGGACATACACACTCCCACATGTGCATCTGATGTTGTAACCAAATTGCGGTTTTGGAGAAAAGTGTGTCCGTACAAACATGGACCTTCTACATTTTTATATAGATGGAGGGGAGAGGGAAGTAGCAAAAGTTACTGAATAAAATCCCTAGCTGAAGAAGCAGGATCCTTAACTCATGCCGGCTTTGCTGATCAACTCACACAGCACAGTCTAGTGCAGGAAGAATAAACTATTTTACCACATCAAAGTACCAAGACTTAGACGTGCTTCTCAAGCAGTTCTATACTGCCACCTTTAGCCTGAATTGTGAAGGTGCTTTTTTATCCCACTTACAGGTGTTGATTAACCTAGCGATATAGTTAATGTTGTTGTGTAGTCACTGTGCTTATTTTGTATATACATGCTTAATTGCAAGTGCTGCATTTTGTATCTTTTTGCATTTCACTTTCAAGTCACCTCTCCCCTGCCATGTGCTTCTACCTGTCAACTGAGGGCAACTCGATCTTATCTGTAAACATAGATGGGGTGCCACAAACTCCTGCAACAGATGGCTACCTCTCTGAATTATTTTTCATTTAGCTATCATTTTAATCAATAAATTTGTGACTAATATCAGTCTAACCCAGGCTTCCTCAACCTTGGCCCTCCAGATGTTTTTGGCCTACAACTCCCATGACCCCTAGCTAGCAGGACCAGTGGTCGGGGATGATGGGAATTGTAGTCCCCAAACAGCTGGAGGGCCAAGGTTGAGGAAGCTTGGTCTAATCCTTTTAAAAAGTCACCCAAGCTAGATCCCATCACTACAACTTGCAGGAATGGGACTTTATATATTTTTAAATGTTGTGTGCCTCAAATATAGGTTGTTTTTGATTACGTCAAGCAAAGGAGCATAATGTTAAAACGTAGCAGTGTTCTCTCCTTGCTCCTCCAGGAAATCTTTGTTGGTTCCTTTTTCTACTCCCAAACGGTAATTTGTTAGTTCCCACTTATTATGCATCCCCCCCAAATCAACTCAAACCAAAAGAGCAACGATTTCCCCCACATTCATATGCGTCATATTCTACAGTGGGCTTTTTCTCAAACAAGGGATACCTGTACCCATTCAAGAGTGTCAGAAATGAGTACATCAGGCCCAACTCCTCTGCCCCTGTCCGGAGGCCCTGCAGAGCCTCCTGCCCCTGGGCGCAGGGCACATGTGCCACCCTGGGCACCCAATCGGCTTGTTCCACCACTGCTCCCATCAGCTCCAGCCAGTGTCACCTGTGGCCAGGGATGAAGGGAGGTGTTGTACAACATCTGGAGAGCCAAAGGGCTATCGGGAGCCACCTTTCCTACTACACTGACAATTTACTGCCAATGAAGTTGGAACAGCTAATAATTCCTTTAAAAAAAAAAGGCACCAGACATTCAGTTGTGGTGCCTGTAACCTAGGTTTTAGGTGCCATTTGGTTTCTAACACTGATCAGAGTCCTAAAATGCAAAAGGCTTTATGGGTAAAAACCAGCACTTTGAATTTACCCCAGAAATGAGATTAGAAAATCTGTTTCATCTAAGAGAGGCCTGGATCTGGCTTGCAACCATGCGCTTGAGAACCATGCCCAAAAAACAGACATTAGAAACTAGCATATACCGGTAATTGTTCAGATAGTCTAGTTCCAGGGAGGGTTTATTAGGCACAGAGACACTAATCACCCACATGGCTTATTCATCTATTTCCTCTTTGTTAGATTTTACCAGCCATGAAGGCCAAGGATCAAGAGCAGATATTGATAAATTTAGGTTAAATGAGGTAGACATTTTGGCTCCATATGAATTCTTGTTTTGCATTAAAATGGGAATTCTGACTCTCATGGCTCCGAGGAAACTAATGCCAAAGCAAAACTTTACCAATACTGTACATATCATTTTTGGTAGATCAAAATGTATATCCAAATAAAGGATTTCTAATACTGTATTGCAACATCTCACAGGCAAAATTCTGCTTTCAGTTACTAAATTGTCAGGAGAGCCAGAATGTGTCAGTATTTTAATTGTGGTATCAGAATTTAGACAGCCGTTTGACATATTGTGAAGATTAAGAAAACAATCCTGTTATTTCTTTCCAGCTGAAAACAATTTCTTTGAGGCAGCTCACAACCAAGACAGATGGATTGACCAGAGTTGAGACAGCTTGATCTGCACAACCTCCTGTCCAGCCTCCATGACCCACAATCCTTGGCACGTGACTTCAGCCCTTATGTAAAACTTCAGAGTGTTGCAACTGACACAAATTAAATATTTTCAGGACCAATTTTCACAAATCATTTAGGAGCACAAGACTTGCCTTTTTCTCCTACAGATGACAAGTCTCCTTGGCATACAGTTTGGATTTATCTGATGCCACATACTGCTGCCCCTAAAGATTAAACTCCAACAAATGGCAACACTGGCAATGCTTCCAGTGTTGAGACATAAAAAATGAGACATTCAGGTTTCCAGCTTCATCACGAATTCAATGGTGGCTGCTCCTCACTGCCCTCTGGAGGCAGCGAAGGAGGTTCAGACGGGAAAGCCAGGATTTATGAGGCAAAAATCCTGGCAGGGTTCCCCAGTGGGTTCTGAGGAGCTCACTGCATCCCGCTGTCTGCAAGCCCATGTCTGCCAACTTGAAATGCACA
Source organism: Zootoca vivipara (assembly GCF_963506605.1). NCBI lineage: Eukaryota > Metazoa > Chordata > Lepidosauria > Squamata > Lacertidae > Zootoca > Zootoca vivipara. The sequence continues at coordinate 3,336,519 of NC_083282.1, read as the reverse complement.
GCGGGTACGACCTGGAAGGGTGTCCCTGCCATGAACGAGCCTCCATCTCCGGCATAATTTGTGGTTGGTTCCTCCATAATTCGGACAATTGACATTAATCAAGAGGCGCTCCTGGACTGACATATGCTAACGGGCTGCAACCAGTCAGCTCCCTAAAGGACTGGGCTTGGTTCTTTGAAGGTATCTGAATGTTTTCTTTGAAGCTTGAGAACAGCCAGAAAAGGAAAGGGCAGGACAAGGTGCTTTGTGCTTTCTTCTGGTTTTCAAATGGTCTTTTCCCCCCTGTCCACCCCTGCATAATGAAAAGGACATGTGTAGCCGCTGCTGTGCTATTCTGCTTGTGTTACTTCGGAAAAGAAGGGGGGGGCTTTTGATTTATGCTCAACAAGTAATTCAACAAGGTTTTACTATCCCCTCCCCCCTCGACCGAGGCTGAATGGACTTTATTTAAAAAATTTACTGGGCTGCTATTGGAGAAATGCAATGAAAAAAGAATGAACTGTTGCTGAACAGATCTGGCAAAGAGGCTGAATTTGAGGAAAAAATCTTGTTTTTAATTGTGTGCCGAGGAATAACTCCAGAATGGAATTTTAATGGTGGAGTTTGGGTATGCATTCTGTGAGTTATTTATGCCGACAGCTGGTATGCTAGTCCATAAACAGTGAAAGGAAAGGAATGAGACCTTGTACCACCCCGATAAACACTCCAAAGACTGAACAATGGGAGATAGTAATTAACTCTCCCAGCACACCAGGTCTGGAACAACACGTGAAATAGAATATTTATTTATAAGATGTAACAGAGGTTCTGTTTGTAAGGTGAAAAAAGTGGGCAGCTGGAAGAATGGTTTAACAGCAAGTGAATGATGTCAAATACAAAATGATGTGGCAGTGTGAGGAAATGATGATCATGTTTGGAACAGGAGCAGGAAACCTGATTTTAAGCAATTGTATTAATAAAAATAATTCGGGGGGGGGGGGATGAGACACATTCATTTGGTTATCAAACTGGGACAGCAGGCATCTGGAGAGGCACACAAAGGCTTTGTTTGGCTCCTTCCCCAAAGCTCTGGGTGGACTGAATGCTCCTTGACAGAGTGTCCTCATAATCCCCTATTGCGTCCGCATTACCCCATTATGCTAGAGCAATCTGGGAAGAAGAGAGCTCAGAAAGAGTAGCTGCTTTCTTATGGAGATTCCTTTTCCTTGTGCATGATTTTAGGAGAACGATCGAGGAATCCTGTTCTATCCCTCATCTAACTGGTGGTATTTGGCATTAATACCCCAGTACACATACCTTCACAAAAGGCAGGGCGCTCTATGCACAAAACTGCATGCAAGAATCATTTATACAATTTCATGTGAAACACGTGGGGGTACAGGGTCAGGCCCCGCCCCACACAAAGAGTGGAAATTCAGAAGCAGGTTCAAGGAGTTTGAGGAAACACAGCCTTAAGGGGGGAGAGAATTTAATCCAGTTTCACTCCTTCCGCATTCTTTCAACTGTGCAACCTTTGCAAGATACAACTGTTAATAAAAGCACAATATGGGCAGCCATAAAATCACATCACTTTTTTAAAAAAGTCACATATATTTGAGAAAAATAAAATTTCTCCAACTCAAACTCCGTACCATAAAGCCTTTTTGCAGGTATACCATAGGATTTGATACAAAATACCTTGAAGTACTGTAGAATGAAACGTAGCATCCTTGCTATTTTAAGTGTTATCTACCCTTAAATTAAAAGTTATATAAATAACTACTCTCAAGATAAAAAGTGTGAAAAGGACTACATCCATTCTTACTGCAGCCAAATCCTGGATTTTGAGGGAATTCAATTTAAGTGAAAAACCCACAGGGTGATACTGAAACTTTAATTTGAATATTCACAGTCTGACAACCGAGGATCACAACAAATTCTAGACCAGAAAGGTGAACAGGGCGATCTCACAATCCATTCTTCACCAACTCATGGATAATCAAAGGGGCATGGAATTCTTTGTCCTTCACGAATTCCTCCAGGCCCTAGGAAAATAAAAGCAGCAACAGATAATCAGAAACTGGGCACAACAGATTTAGTAGAACTTAAGAACACCAGGTTCAAATTTCTGCTCAGCCAAGAACCATTCAACTTTATTTCTGCACCTGTAAACATAACTATTTATGATCTCCACATAGGAGTTATGGCAATAAATGAGATAACAGGATGCCAGAAACACTTGGCATATAACACTTTATCCATACAAAGAGGCACGTGTCAAGAGTTTCACGCTCTGAATTAATCATTTACACCTTCCATGTCCAACACAGAGCAAGTGGCTAGAAAAAACAAATAAAGCTCTGACATTCCTCTTGCACAATTGAAGCATATGTATTTCTTTTTTCTCTTTTTAATTTTTTTAAAAACAAAGTAATAATAATACAAATGAAAATGTGCCCCTGAGACCATCAGTTATCATAATCATCCAGCTTTCCAAAAAATTGTTTTATGTGTGTACACACTGTCCAGTAAGGCTCGATTCCGATGGCATGAGTATCACAACGACCGGTAGATTCTTATCTGCTGCAGCCTTCATTCGCCTTCACAGCCGTTGTAACATACCGCTTGTTATCTTCCGCCTATTCTGCCGTTGAGGACTTCTAGGATCATTCTATGTCTAGCTCAGTGGTTCCCAACCTTTTTTTGGCCATGCCCCACCTAAGCATCTCCAAAATCCTAATGCCCCTCCCCCCGGTGACATATAATTCTTACTATTCAAAAAGTGAACTCCTATTCACGGTGAGGAAACCTAAAAGGCCATTAACAACCCCCCCAACATATATTAAGTAAAATAGAAACATCGTCACCTGACCTCCCCATCTCCCCCCATCTACTTCTATCCCCCTCTTTCTTCCCAATGTCTCAACAAATGAAACCAAATTTGTAAAAATGTTACGAGAGACATTGCATATATTTCTGTAAATCAAGAAAATCTTTAATAATAATAAAAAGGAACAAAGCCCAGCCCCCTTCCTCCTCTAGGCAGGGCAGGGAGAAGCCAAGAGGAGGGAGAGAGGAGGCGCCGCTGTGTGAGGGAGAGGGAAAGAACGTGCATGCTGGCAATCTACGCAGCAATTCCCAGACCATCTGCGGGCCGGATCCAGAAGGCAATTGGGCCTGATCCGGCCCGCAGACCTTAGTTTGCCCACCCATGACTTGCACCATTGTTCGAATGGCCAGATAAAACAAATTGCTCTCCTTTCAGCCAACAATACATTTCCAACTCACGCAGGCATCTACAAGATAGGATGACTTAATCATGCCCGCTCTCTAGGCTCCTCTTACCCCTTCTCCGTTACAGTGCCAAGGACGGACAGCCACCAGTTCATTTTTATAGGGCGCGCATAGCATACCTTCCTGTGGTTTACTTCAACCCTTGCTATCTGCCCTGAGCATTAAGACAGGGGAATTACAAATTTAAACTGGATGTGGGTGGGGAGAGAAATAAAGAACAACGTATCAACTTACTTCACCCCCGTAGGAAACGAGAGGAGAAATCTCACACTGAATTGGAAAATCATTGGCATCCTTCAGACTAAAGAAAAAAGTGAGGGAGAAAAACATAAACAAATCAGACAAGATACACATGTTTCAATTAGGAAGGTGGTCACTCTTTTGCCCTTTGTTAAGGATTAGCATCTTTCTCAGCTCCTGCCAAGGAAACAGTTCAGCAGCAATAAGGAAACTAAGATGGCATCCATGCAGCAGCTCCATCACCTGAATTCACAGGGGTTAGTTAAGCTTGCGCCCTGAGCCAGCCAAACACACACACACACACACACACACACACACACACACACACACCACACCAGTGGCAATTGAGAAGTGGGAGTATAAAAATTAAAATTTCACTGCTTCTTTCACATATATTCCCTCTTATTAATGAGCATCAATTTTAAACTGAGCAAACCATTTGCTTAAAAAACACAAATTTTAAATCAGCAAGGCTCAGTGTTTAAGATGATATCGTTATGTTCTCAGATGTTATTTTGGTTCTGGTGTTAGTATAATATGGAGTGCATTTTTTTTTAAAAAAGGTGGTCTTTCCTTATTACTATGACTGGTAGCTGTTTATTAAAATGTTGATACTGCAAATTATTTCAATTTAACTGAATAAAAGAGGCAGTTGTTTGACAGCCCTTTGGGTTTCAGAACAAAAACAAGGCATAAAAGTCTGCTTGCACAATCGCAAACTCCTGTGCACATGTGCTTTCCATGTTGGAAATTAGACAAAAGCTATTTTAAGTGGCCCATAAAGGTTTCGTCTCACAATCAAGCAATTCGTAAGCACTTTGTTCCAGGTCAAAAGTCACAAGAAATTCCAGCAAGTTATCCATTCTGCCAGAAGTTGTGGTCCTAACAGTAAAATTAGTAGAGTAGAATGTATGACGATACCCAAAAGGAAACCCGACTATTGGCCCATCTAGCTGGCTCAGTACTGCTTCCTCCATGGTGCTCTAGAATCTAAGGGAGACAGCAAAGTGTATGTGCATCTCAAGGCAGCCCTGTTTAGGGAAGCTTTTAATGTTTGATGGATTTCTGTATTTTAATATTTTGTTGGAAGCCGCCCAGAGTGGCTGGGGGAACCCGGCCAGATGGGCAGGGTATAATAATATATTATTATTATTATTATTATTATTATTATTATTATTATTATTATTATTATTATTAGCCTCCCTTGCAATAATGTTCTTCCCCACCTCCTTTGGCAGAGGAGGATTTCTCTCTCACTTGTGACCCCCTTTGGAAAAGGGAAGAAACAGCAAGAGAAATCAGCATTTTCCAAATTGAAGCACAACCAAGACCAGGGGTCGGCAAACCACGGCCCATGGGGGTCGTTAAACCGGCCCCCAGCCCCTGCCGCCCACTCGGTCAGTCCCTGCGCGGAGCTAAACCGCTGCGCCGGGTGCTCCGCACGGGGACTGACTTCCAGGACGCAGCCATGGCTTCCTATTGGCTGCAGGAAGCTCCTGCAGCCAATAGGAAGCTGCAGACATCTCCTCCTCCCCCAACCATGGCTCCGAAAGCCAGCGGGGAAAGAGCGGCGGGCATGTGCACATGCGCATGGGTGCACACGCTCCCACGCACGGGCAATCTGGCCCACCGGCAGAAAAGTTTGCCGACCCCTGACCAAGACAAATTCTTTCTTCCTTGAGACTTCTAGCAAAGGGAAAACTTGAGGAAGAAATGGAGTCTTCTTTTATTAGTGGCAATTTGGAGGCACAGCAAAACAGCTGTTTACCTTCTCTAAGCTGCACTCCATGTGAATGCCTGTGACTGGGAGTTTCTTGGCAGAAGTACTCACCCTCTACCCCAGCGAGTGGATTTGCTGGTGCCTGGGGGAAAGGGATATCCTAAAATGGACAGATGCAGAGCTTGAAGGAGAAGAAGGGTCTTGTCTCATTGTCCTGAGCTTTGGAGAATAATAGAAGCGGCAGGGGAGACCCCTACAGTCTCTTCTGAAGAGAAGGCTCCACCTTGACCCCCAACTGGAGAGTCCGTCATTTATTTCTTTGAGATGTTTTGGAGTGCAACTCCCATCATCTCTATTGGGGCTGAGGGGAGCCCAAAACATTTGGAAAGCATCAGGCTCCATTTGCCCATTTCCATTCTGTTCAAACATTGCTTTCTCCCATCGGTCAGAAATGTGAGGGCTCCTTCCCAAGGTCTCAAAAAGAAGGGAAGAAATGGTGGAGGTTCCCTTGGAGGTTCATTTCTGGTCTTCCATAATTGCCAGCCCAGAGGCAAAAAAAGATGTTGAAGTGGATTTCCCAGCAGGAGATTGTGCTTTGATAAATTTTCTCTCTTCCCCCTCAATTATGTTTTCCAAGGGGACCCTTTCCAGCAAGTCTTTAAAGGAAGACAGCCAGCCAATTTGCTTTAAGCAATGTGCAGATTAAGGCTTCTGCTGAAGAACTATCTGGGACACTTAAATAAGATGTATTTAAGGGGTCTGGGGAGAAAAGAGGAAAAGCTCAAAGATGCAGAGACCTGCATTGTCACAGAGTTTGTTGCACAGCAGCTCTAAAAAGTTCTGTTAATACAGTGGAGCTGCATGTGAGCACTGCAATTCTCAGAGGTGCTGTGTATATGTTTTTTAAATTCACATGAACTATAGAGATGAATTTGTCAGAAGGGTTGTTTGTAACTATGCAGAAACACTAGATTTGCAGTTGACTCTCCTCTTGCCAGTTTGTTTTAAAATGGCTTTCAAAAGTTTTGCGTGGAAATTTCTTCCTGTGAACAATCTTCTCCATTTAAAAATACTGAGCCCTTAGGTACAGAATAATAATAGCAATAATAATAGAATCTCATTGGGATCTGGAAATGAAGTCTACGTGAGAAAATAGGATGACCAATGGGCACAGTAGCTTACAGTAATTACGGAACTATAGCAGAGATCAAACATGGTAAAAGCAATACCTAAACTGTGTCACTGTGTTCCAAAACATAAGCAAGCATTCTGGCAAACTTAAATACAGACTCTAAGCCTGGAAAAAACACAGTGCATACTGCACTGCATACAAAACTGAGAGAGCTACCAGCTCATTTTTATTAAACCTCTTGTCTTGGTACACCATAAAAGCAGTCACAGGGCCATATGCCCTCAGCTCCCAGTTAAGCCTTTCAGATTCACAGATTTCTCAAAGGAATGTGGCCAGGTTACTCTTCAGTCTCACTCATCATCATCTCCAGGAATCTACACAGTCAAGACATGCACCTTTCCCCAGCATTCACCTTAGCTACCAGACCCTTCCCAAGAGACATGTTTATCACAGCAACAAACAACAACCCACTCCCTTAAAAAAGGAAACAAAACAGGCTGAGCACCAAGACCCTGCGTGCTGCGGAAAGGATTGTTAGTCAGTACCAAAGCACAGCCCCAACACCATGCACCTCCAACCATCCAGGATAGTATATTTACTTGTGACTGACATCCGCCTGGATCGCATCAGACCTTCCATTAGTGCAACTGTCACATGGGAAGAAAAAGGATTAATGAGAAGGGAAATGAAGCTAAGGAATATGCCAAATCAAAACAGCAGACTTTCCTGAGAGTCTTATATAGTGGTACCTTGGTTGTCGAATGGCTTGGCTCCCGAATGGCGAAAACCCAGAAGTGAGTGTTCCGGTTTGTGGACGTTTTTTTGGAAGCCGAACATCCAACCCTGCTTCCGCTTGAGTGCAGGAAGCTCCTGCAGCCAATCGGAAGCCGCACCTTGGTTTTCGATTAAGTTCAACAACCAAGGTACCACTGTACAATGGTTGGTGGGGCTCATTCCATTGATATGACTCCTAAGGGGCCTTGGGGGCCACTGCTGCCTGAATTGAATGACAGTGGCACGTTATTTAGGATTCTACTTCTAACTAAACAAATTGTTTTGCATGTGCCATGAGTGTGGTAGACCACTGCACTCAATTCCATTCTCTTCAGATGTCTCCCTCGGCCATAGAGTGAGATAAGTGTGCAACCCCAGAGTCGTCCGCGACTGGACTTAACAGTCAGGGGTACCTTTACCTTTTTAACCTACTGGTGCTTGTGTTGACCTTCTCCCTTCCTCTCCATCTTTTGTTCCTGGTGTGTTGTGCCTTTTAGATTTTAAGTCTGGGATTTTTGATTTGTTAGCCACTCTGTGAGCCTTTTCAGTTAAAGAGTGGGGTAAAAATGCTTTATAAACACACTTCAAGGCATAGACAAATCGTTGTCTTCTGCTTGCTGCTATTATTCTAAAAGGGCCAAGGCACTGGTACCTACCCACATCTGAAGAAGAGGGAGCCTAAAGCAGCTATTCTCTAAAAACGCTTGTATATCCTGGCTCCAGTTTGAATTATGGAGGGCTGGAGTAGTTTCCTAAATGCTGGGGTTCCACTCACTTGTCCCCAATGTCACAGATGCAACTGTGATGATCAAGTACATCAATCAAGATTGTTGCCTCACACTGTGTGGTTATCTCAGCCATGCGAATTACAATCAAAGGGAGATCTTATGGACTTGGGAGCCTGTTGCAGAATATTACTAGAAGCCTGATCAACTGGAACCTCCGGCCTCCTTGCACACTCTCCCAGATGTACAGCCACTACACCCACTTCCATAGGCAAAAGCTAAAGTAATGCCTAAATACTCTTACCGGGGAATTGCAGAAAGGCGTGTTCCATTTTCATCCACAAAGTGCCCCCCAGCATTGAGAACCCAACAGTGATGCAGGGACATCAGAGAGTGCCGCGCAGTGGTGGGGCTGTCTTTCCCATTCTGGCTGTCTGCGTTCTTCAGAGGAGAGAACTCGTCTTCTCTCAGCACTTCGTAAACCACAAATTTTCTAGAAGAGCAACAAAGCAGAGACAGCTCTGGTCAATTTTTTGGTTTTTTTAAAATCCATCAGATTAGAAGGAAACCAGCCAGTGTTCAAGAAGATCCCCAAATACCTCAATTTTGACTGTGACAGGCCAGCCACTCAAGCACGCAAGCATGGAAATCAGCCAAGGACTTGTAAGAGGCAAAGAGAATCTTTTCCCCGTCTTCAGAAATGGACTGCAGATTTTCAGCTTCCCTCTTTCTAGGCTGCAAGGGCAGTCCCAATCTTACACATAAAGGGACAACTGAAGGCACTGTGGCAAAGAGAGACCTTCCTGGGAGTTCACCTTGGCACCATAGCAGAGGTTTAGTATACAGGCCACCTCCTCCTCTCCAAGGCGGCTCCCTGCCCTCTTTGCTGGTTCCCTACTATGACCGCCTTTCTGCTATCAATTGCTACAACAGTCTCAGGATGCAAGAATGTTCCTCACCCATAAGTAAAAGTCTATTCTCAACTCCTCATGCAACATACTTCTTTCTGCTTTCCAAACTGCAAGATTAACTTAGTTCCTCTCTTTGCTAATCTCAACTAGTTTCTCGGCAGCTCAGCTTCCCAGCCTACATGCCACATATAGTTTGTACCTTCTACAGCTGTGAAAATCCAAAATTGGGTTTCTTGTTTTGAAAGTAAAGCTAACATACCAAAATGAATTTGCAACAGGGAACACAAAACACTCTCAGGGCAAGGCAGAGGAGCAGCACAAAAGGACATACTTGGCAAACTGGAAGATGTCAAATACGAACTTCTCCATCTTAATCCCATTTGGTTTGTCTGGCTTCAGAGGCTTCCCAGTGGCTACATCTATACACGGGATCTTCTTTTGGGCTACGTGGTGCTGTAGCAGAGGCTCGTAAAGACTGAAACATCAAGGTAAGAGTCAGCAGAGTCTGAGGCACAGAGGGAATCAAGGGTCATTAGCTAAATGAAGCCTCCAGGTACCAGATGTTGGGGACAGAGAATGGGGAAATACATCACCTTCATGCCAGGCTTGTGAACCATTTGCACAGCAGCTGAAAACCCAATACTGAATGAGATGAACCTTGATATAACAAGGCAGTTCTTAGGTTTTCATTGAATATTAATGTATTTCCAGCAGAAGACGCTTGATATCTAGTTATTCTGGCACAAAAGAAGCCATCTATCCCAAGTGTAGGATATCTGATCCGCACCTTTGCTTTACCTTTTGGCTGCAAAGGTAGAAGGTGTCATTTTCTACAAATGATCTGCAGTTAGGACTCACTACCACTTTTTACACACCCACACCCACACCCCACCAGTGGGTACAAATCTTGGTGCAATCAGACTGCATCAGCATGCCAAAATCTCCACTACTACATGTTTTTAATGCACAATTCAGGTCCTCTGCTATTGACATGGAGCTCTAAACACCTCTGTTCCTACGTATTAGGGACCATTTTCTTTCATCAATTCTCTTTAAGGCCTGGACACAATCAGCATATGATGCGAAGCCAGAGTATTAATTTCCCCCCTACATTTACTGTTCTGATTGAGACAAAATAACATTGAAACTGGAAATTAAAGCTTTGTGGTGGGCCTAGCAGAATTCTTCCATTAAAAAACCTTGCCATTTCCATAAGCAACTGCCACTGAACTTCCAAAAAAAACTCCGAACGGTTAACCAGTGCCCCAGTTCTCATTCATTTCCACCTTTAAACTGAAACAGGGGAACATACTCCGCACAGGGACATAAACATAGCAACATCAAGTGGTAAAGCTTTTTCTAGCTAGAATGATCTCCAGATTCAGGGGTCGGGGGTGGGATCTCTGTGGACCCAAAACAGTAGTACTGGGATGAAACCTGTGGCGCTTTAGCTGTTACTGGATCACAACTTTTATCACCACTGGCCATACTGACTGGGGTTTATGTGAGTCTAACAACATCCAGAGGGCCACAAGTTCCTAACTCCTGCAGAATCATGTTCTGAAGGAGGCAAGCCTAGCTGAATTCTGCTGTAAAAAAGAGAGAATTAGCTGTTCTCCCTCCTCCCCAGGGTGGGATGCGGGTGGCACTATGGGTTAAACCACAGAGCCTACGGCTTGCCGCTCTGAAGGTCGGCGGATCGAATCCCCGCGACGGGGTGAGCTCCCGTTGCTCGGTCCCAGCTCCTGCCAACCTAGCAGTTCAAAAGCACGTCAAAGTGCAAGTAGATAAATAGGTACAGCGGGAAGGTAAACGGCAGTTCCGTGTGCTGCTCTGGTTCGCCAGAAGCATCTTTGGCATGCTGTCCACATTACCTGGAAGCTGTACGCCGGCTCCCTCAGCCAATAACATGAGATGAGCGCTGCAACCCCAGAGTCGCTCACGACTGGACCTAATGGTCAGGGGTCCCTTTACCTTTACTCCTCCCTAGGGGTGCATTCAAACATGCAGCTCCCTGAAGTACCGTATTCTTCTGTGTATAAGATGTCCATATGTATAAGACTATACAGTGACTATTTGGGGGGACTCCAAATTAAGAAAACACCCCTTGTATAAGACAAGCCCCAATTTTAAACCTTTTTTTCTTTTGTTAAAAAAAAACCCCTAGTCATATACACGGAAAAATACGGTAGCATAGTTCAGGAAAATATTTACCCCTTGATTCCGCTACATGTATAAACTGGCATTGTTTGCTAAAAATCTGTGACACAAAAGGAAGATAGCAATGGCAGATATATGAGGATAAAGGTAAAGGTCCCCCTGAGCGTTAGGTCCAGTCACGGACGACTCTGGGGTTGCGGCGCTCTTCTCGCTCTATAGGCCGAGGGAGCTGGCGTTTGTTCACAGACAGCTTCCGGGTCATGTGGCCAGCATGACTAAGCCGCCACCCGTGTCCCCCATTTGAGGACAGATAGAAGCTTCCGTTGCTTGGTCCCAGCTCCTGCCCACCTAGCAGTTCGAAAGCACATCAAAGTGCAAGTAGATAAATAGGGACCGCTCTGGCGGGAAGGTAAACGGTGTTTCCGTGTGCTGCTCTGGTTTGCCAGAAGCGGCTTTGTCATTCTGGCCACATGACCTGGTAGCTGTTTGCGGACAAACACCGGCTCCCTGGGCCTATAGAGCGAGATGAGCGCTGCAACCCCAGAGTCGGACACGACTGGACCTGATGGTCAGGGGCCCCTTTACCTTTTAGAAAGAAATAATATATAAGAGCTCTACCACTCCTGTAGGAGTGCATCTCATTACTAAAGGATGCCCATACTTGACAATGTCTTTCAGAAACTCAATGGTGAAGTAGTGGTTGGCTATGTTCCCAGCATTAAATAGCAGCCGGCCATCAGGACTCCTTTTCTGCGCTGTGGCCAGAGAGATCTCACTGTACTCCACCACCTGGTAAACACCATCCACTCGGCACACCACACCAACTGGCTCCGTGGGATTGGTCTTTTCAACAACCTAATATAGAATAACAACAAGAGTTTTGTTATACTTAGAAGGCTAACAAACTTATTACTGCATACACCTTGGTGGACTTCATCATATGCATGAACATACATGGATGCTATTCTTAGGGTACATAGTATGATATGAACATAAGAAGAGTCAGCTGGATCAGGCCCACTGAGTCCAGCATCCTGTTCTCACAGTGGCCAAGCAGGTGCTGGCAGGAAAGCAGCAAGCAGGATCTGAGCACAAGAGCAACTCCCCCCCCCCGGGGGGGGGGCTTTCAACTACTGGTATCCATGCATGGGTGGAGAGGAGGACAACAATGTAAATAGTGGAATCAAAAGGCAATAAAAACTAAAGTCTGACAGTTCAATTAAGCAGCCATTCATAAGATAAGAGTGCAGTTGCACCTAGTTACACCTAACACTACCCCACCCCCACAAGGTCTTATGGAGTCACCTTCCCAAACTTAACAACGGGAGGCGAGGGGGCTACTCACTCACTCTCTACAGCCTGCATAAATATTGGTTACCTTTGCTCCACAGTCGGCTCCCTTCTGTACACAGAACCCAATGAAGCGAGGGTCAGCCACTTTGACTAAAATATTGTCCACACAATAGACATGGATGCTGCCAATGCCTCGCTTTTCCATGTCCTCCACAATATGATGGGCTCCCAGAGCTCGGTACAGGCCACCGTTGCCATCTTTAGGAAGGGAGAAGAGAAGGAAGCAGTTCAGTGTGTCAGAAAAGTTATTTCTTCACATCGGTTTTTGTCCACCTTTTTTTGGACATGGCCCACCACAAAGACAAGTCATCGTATTTAAGGTTTGTCAGGAAAACTCCTAAAAATCCCGCATTATTGGTAACACAGAAAATATGAGCAGCATTACTGAAAACCTTAGTCTATTCCAAATGCCTTTCAGTTTTTGTAAAAGTCCTGCCCACACACAAACCACAGAGAAAACCATCCTCCTTTCTCGAGAAAGCTCTATAAGTGATGGTGCTTCAGCTGAGGCCGTCTGTCTCCTTCATGGTCTCCAATGTTACCTTGGGTGCAGCAGGACCTTGTCCAAAACTCTGAGGGACCAATAATAATAATAATAATAATAATAATAATAATAATTTATTTATACCCCGCCCATCTGGCTGGGTTTCCCCAGCCACTCTGGGCAGCTTCCAACAGACATTAAAATACAATAATCTATTAAACATTAAAAACTTCCCTAAACAGGGCTGCCTTCAGTGAGGTCCACAAAGGAGGTAGCATTCTCTTTAGGGCTTTTAAAGGTAAGACGCAAAACCATTAACTGAGCTCCACATAGAAAAGCATTTCAGCTCTATGGATGAGCTAACGGCTAGCTGGGGAATCCAGAAAACAACACAAACATTAATCACTAAAAGATTTGTTGGGCAACATATCAGATCCTGGAGGAGTCATGATGGCTGCTGGAGAAATGACAGCCTATGCCCCCACAGCTAATCTTTCATGAAGTATGGAACTTCCTTTTTAATAAAAGTTCACACTAAACACAAGCGTTAAATCAGAAAGAAAATGTCTCCAAGATTCAGCATTTCTATGCTTGAAGTACCTGGAAGCTGAAAATGTTGGCTTTGAGAAAATGACCTAGATGGCACTGTGTAAGGGCAAAGTGATGTTGGGGCCTGGTTATATAGTTCAATAATTTTCACATATTGCCTTACATAATGACCTGAAAGCATTTTTATTGAGCTAATAAAAATAACCAGATGAATAAGCATGAGCAAATTCTATGTGTTAAATTTTTGAATTTGGAAGATACTGGAGGATCTTATTTGGAACCATCATTTAAAAAAGAAAAGAACGAATGCTCAAAAGTTTGGAAAAGAACAATACTTGTTAGTCACTACTGAAACAATCAAATTTGGAGACCTGTTATGCAATGCCACAAAAATACAATTTTTTTTAGTGTCTCACGTATTATAGTTACTGCTGTTATTCAAACTTAGCTGCTGGTTGTCGTGATTCTGTATGAAGTTTGGGAGTCTACATCTTGTTTGTTTTTGTATGATATTCCTATTTTCTACATTGTTTTGCTTATAATCACACTCTGTTCTATTTTTTGAACGATAAAAAAGGGAGGAGTTGCTTTTGATAGACATAATGGGGGGCGGAGAAGAATGAGGAAAAAAGGACATTTTTAATTGACGCCATCATGTCAAACTGTGGATTTGCATAGACTGCTCAGGGACACGACTTTCCTCAGCACCTTTTCCCGTCAAGTCACAGTAAAATGGACATAGCAGAAGCTGATGAATGCTAGAGCAAAGAGGGGCAATTGCCAATATGGATTTGGAAAGGGTTTCTACAGATGTTGTACCTGGTGCCATAGAAACTTTGCCTTTCTCTTCTAGGAGAATTTTCCCATCAAAGTCCATAGCAGGCAGCATTCCTTGCTGGAAGAAGATGACATTCTCTTTCTTTAAGCCAAAGTATTTGTGCTTCAGGAAAAATTCTTTCGTCAACTCCATTGTCCTACCACTTGTCATGATGTACCTGAATGGCACAAATAAGAGAATTATAGATAATTAAGACAGGGAGCACATCATATCATCAACATCATTATATATTATATATTATATATTTATATCCTGCATTCCCCACATCAGGACTCAAAGTGGCTTACAAATAAAACAAGAACTGCTACGAACCTAGAAAAATCTAGTTACAGGTAGGTAGCCGTGTTGGTCTGACGTAGTTGAAACAAAATTTAAAAAATCCTTCCAGCAGCACCTTAAAGACCAACTAAGTTTTTATTTTGGTATGAGCTTTCGTGTGCATGCACACTTCTTTAGATACGTATTTTTATTTTGTATAGAAAAATCTATCATTGAAAAACAATAGAATTAAAACTATATACATCTATAAAATCTGTTTAAAGCATACACATAATTATAATGAAATCAATATGGCATCAGCCCTTTAACTAAAAGCAGTGACTTCCCCAAAGCCTGTTGGAAAAGGAAAGTGTTCACCTATTATGGGATACAAAGCTTGTGGCCTTTCCTTGCTACTAGACACATGTAGGAACCTTCCTCCCCAAAGGGCCCTAAGAAGCTGAAGAAACCAGGGTTATTTCACAGCTTTTTTGTGGGCTCTGAAACTATACGTGCCAGAAAACTTCAGAGGAAATAATTCAAAACTGGGGCAAGAGATCTTGTGCCAACTTATAGCTATTTTACCCTTGCACTGCAACTTTATAAGATACACCCCTCACTGTTGAAAGTCCCCAACGTACTCTTGATAGACTCTGTGGGGGTGGAGTGTGTGTAGGGGAAGGGAGAAGAATGTCTTCTGCAGGCAAGCTATCTTCTGCTCACACCACTGCTGGATACAACCCTGAGTAGTCATACGGCCCTGAATGCAAGGCAGCAAAAGCTTCTGAACCAACAAAACAAAGACCACTAGCAGGGACCATCTGCTTCCACTTGCTACTGAAGAACACTGATAAAATGACTGGAGTGTCCAAGGTGCTTACCATGGAATAACACACATCAGGCCATGTTGTCTTTCAGCCAGCTGCTGCAGTTTCAGGATGCGCTCTGCTTGGATCTGGAAGAGAGTTTTGTGGGATGGCAGGCCTACATCATACATTCCCTTGGGGTATGAGACCCCCAGCCTTGTTCCTTGCCCCCCAGCTAGAAGAAGAACAGCAACTTTGCTTTGGGAAATCTGTCGGAGACCTAAAGAGCAAGAAAAATAAATGTTACTCCAGTGATTGACGGCAAGCATTTGATTTGCACACAACTCCTTTTCAGGCATGCAAGGCATTACTCAAAGGATCTAACTCAGTGCTCCCCAACCTTTTTATCACCGCGGACCAGTCAACGTTTGATCATTTTACTGCGGCCCGCTGAGGGGGGGACGTTGATTGTTTATATTTTATTTAGATTGTTTTGATTTAATAATTTTAATTTAATTGTATTTAATGTTCCTTGAGCGGCCCGGTACCATTGATCCACGGACCGGTACCGGTCCGTGGCCCAGGGGTTGAGGACCACTGATCTAACTGATCCAAATAAACGTGCTTCACATAATGAAGCTAGAATCTCTGTATCCTGCTCAAAGTGCCCTTGGAGACTCCAGTCCTCTCTACTACTAATCTAAGGCTGTTTTATGCTCTACTTGGAACCAAGAATAATGAGAAATTCCCTAACATCCTTCTACACCACTAGAATTTACATCTTGAACCAAAACCTTCACTTAAGAACAAGAAAGAACAAGATTACAGTTCCGGAGATATATATGCATTGTTTAAAAGTATATTTTTGTTGCTGTTTTTAAGGGGGAAAGGGGGTAGAGCATCTGTACTCTGTATGACTGCCTTTCCCGTCCTACGATACTACTCTCAGGTTTGTTTGCTTCTCAACATCAAAAAATCCAAAATGTGTGAACAAGCACATTAAAAGTTACATCATTCATTTTTCAGAATAGATGTTGGAAGATGGGGAATCAGTGGTTATTATGGCAACCTGTGTTTGACATTACATGCACAATGTTGGACTGAATCTCAGGCTCACTTGCTAATTCCCTGCCTAATTTCCAAGTTTGAGAAAAAGTAGGGCCTGCTGGTTTGGACGAAATGGCAAATCGATGGTTTGCTTCAAACCAGGCAAGTTGGCTAGACATGAGGTTGGGGGAATGGCAAGAAAGAATGTTGCATGCAAATCTGGGGTTCTCATCAATAATTTTATTATCACAGGAGTTCAAATATGGGTGTTTCTAAAGATACATTATGTGTTAAATGCTTATTTGGCCTCCCCATGTTAAAATGCTTCCTGGATTACTTCCTGGATTACTTCCTGCTTGGAAACATGCCTGAAACTATTTAAGCATTTGTTTAATTTAAAAAGAGCACACAGTATAGGGGAATGAGGAAGACAGGCAAACAGCAACCTAAGCAGCAAGGCAGAACAAAGCTAACTTCAAAAAATATTCAGTAGTATCTATATGCAATACCGAGTTTTCTTGGCCTGGAGAAGAATGCTGTATTACTCAAAAGCCTGCTTTATGACATTTTAAACAGTTATTGAGACAGTAAAAGCAAAATCTTGCTTATCTTCTTCTTAACAGCAGCTGCTGCTGCTTTTGCAAGTTTAAATATTTTTCTAGTCCAGAGCAATCAGACTTGAGCCTGGATATTACTTTTTCTTTAATTCTTTCTTCTCTCTCTCTGTCACTGCTTCAATCCAGAACATACTCCAAGCCCACAGATCTCATCATCTTACGACTATGGTATGACAGAGTCAGTCTCCAGCTGACTCTCAGGTGAAAGCACTGGGAAAGGTAATACTGTAGCTCTTTGGGATAACAAGGAGAGTCCTTATGGACGAACATGCACTTCAGTGGTCCAGAGAACTGACACAAACAGCTTGGTCAAGGGTCCACTGTTTCTACTTTTTCCTGCAGTTTCTAGTGGAAGATATATTAAGAAATGGCACTCAGGCCTAAATCCCTTTGGCTACATAGTAAAAGGAATGGCAGACTCCCATGTAGGCCACCAAGGCTCCATACAGTCAAGACAACCAAGCGGAGAAACACAAGAAGACAGAGAAAATTAATCTAAAGAGTGCTATTCAGCATTGTTCCTAATAGAATTAAAACCAAGGAACTGGTATGTTCTCCCCGCTCTAAAATTATTCATAATTTGGCATTCAACAAGCACCATCCATAAGAGCCTAGAGACATACACAACCATTTTTTTTACAATCTTAGTCTCAAAATACATAGATTTGCCAGTGTATTATTGTGGTTACACAATGATCTGTAAGAAAATTTTATGAAGTTGTGAGACTTCATACTTCCCACTTCCTTCAAAGCACATGCTAAAACCTTGCTACAACTGAGCTTGCCATAACATCAGCTCAGCCTACACCTTCTAACGGAGAGTGCTTTCATATTTCACAAACTGTGGATATTATATAAGAAGTGTAGAGAAGCAAGCCTATGATCTGTGTTGTTCTTTACATAGTCTGTATCACTTCAGGGACCAGGTCTGCTTCCTAGAACTGACTATGTGGCAAGTGGGTTTCCTCTTGTTACCTTCCTGCTCCCAGGCTGACAGCTGGGCTTGGTCCCGAGTTGCGCTCCCTAGCACTTCATGCGGCACAGGTTCCATTTTGGCATCCACTTTCTCCTGTCCTGGCAAATGCCTGCTTTCCTTCATGGCTTTCTGGAAAGCTTGGCCCAGCTCTCCCAGATTCATGTCCTTCAAGTCTCTATACAGCTCTTGCTGCTCCGACACATCCAGTTCCTCCCAGAACCGAAGCAGATGGCTCTGTCCTGCCTCAGCCAAGCAGCGCTGGAGCACCTGGATCTCATTGCCTCTGTCCATGGCCTATGGAGGAGAAGAGAACAGTAAGGCTCAATGAGAAACTCTTCGCCCGAAAACACTTTGCACTTCCCCCAGCTACAGCAGCCTTGAATTTAACAACTCACCAGGTAGGCATATAGCCAAGCAGGTAGTCACATAGGTGAGATTCAGGAAAGTAATTGAGTAGACTGGGAGATGGGTGAGTCACTCCTCCCCACATTTACCAAACTAGCCTCTTCCTTGTTTATTTACAGTACTAAATTTTGATACTGCTCTTTATCCATAGATCTCAGGGCAGTTCAGAACATAAAAACACAAGATAAAAAACACAAAATACATAATAAAAAAGAAAAGGCATAGTTAGAAGGCACTTTCCCTTTTCCTTACTAGCTTGCATTTTCACACTGGCTGCAGTGGAGGTGACTAATCTTTGTCTATGGCTAGCATGAAATTACAGGCCACTTGCCTCTTACTAACTTCAGTCACGACTGGACCTAATGGTCAGGGGTCCCTTTACCTTTACCTATTTTTTGTGGAATGATTTACAAAACTGGAATATAGTCTAAACATAGACCTTTTGAAAAGGATGTACAGGATGCTGGCCTAAATCGTGATCCAAGAAGGCCACCATTAAGAAGGGGAAAGCACCAATTCCCAGTGATACCGAAGTGAACAGTTCTGCAGGGGGAAAGACTCCTGGCACAAGGAGGCAAAGATAGCCTAATTCACATCTGCAAAGGCAGGTACTGAAACAGGGTTTTAAAAATTGTGTTTATTTTAGTGCTTACATTCCATCTTATTTTCCAAAAAAGGAATTCAAGGTGGCATGAAATCACACAACAGTTAAAAGAAATCTTTCTTTCTCTCTCTCTCTCACACACACCCTTTACAAACAGAAACAAATGCATACCCCCAATATTACTATAAACACCAATAACAACAAACACCCATTTCTTTTTTTATCCCCACGTCCTCTATAGAACATATATATTCTCTGCATATATATATGCGCCCTTTTGAAGCACCCCAGAGTTACTACAACAATCAGACCAGCTTGCTAGACTTGTACACATGCACACAAACGCCTCACTCACGTCACCTAGCCACATCATACTTCTGCCACTGCCTATGGTAACTTCCTTATAACATGGGCATGCCAAATGTGACACAGAAAACATTATTATTATTATGTGTCTACTGTATAAAAATAACATTCTCTTTCTCTCTATATACCGTATACACACACACGTACAGTATGCGCTCCTCAGGATCGACAATTGCTTGTTATGCTACTCTGCAAAGCACCGTAAAACTGCATTAACCGTGACAGAAGCCAAATAAAACCCACTCTGAAAGGCACTGCTAGGATTGCTAAAATTGAGCACAATCATTATTTTCTTTATAAAAAACGAAAAAGCAACTTATTACTCTGGCTCAGCTTTAATAAGAAGCTGTACTAAATGCAATTTAACTCTCTCTCCCAGCCCACATGCAAGTCTTCAACCCCAAGAAGTGAGGGGAGTGCTTCTTCTCTCCCCGGATTTGTGGCAAGATCCCCACCCCGCGCTGCCTCCGCTCACCTTCTGCGGCGACTCGCAACGCCGTCTCCGCTTCCTTCCCACCACCAGCCCATCTAGAGCCACTCTTCTCAAGTCCCGCCCCTCTTCAGCACACGTCGACCAATGGCGACACGCGAGGCGGCGCCCGCAAGCGCCGCGGGGCGGGAAGGCGCCTCTGCCACGTCATGCCAGGTCCCGGAGCAGCCGCGCGACGGCCCTGGCTGGACTCCAGGGTGGGCGGGGCAGCCACGCTCGCAAGGGAAACGGCGCCTTGCGCGGCGCGGCCAGTCGTTGCTGTGGCAACGGGCCCCTTTCACGTCATGGTCCCGAAATGAGAGAGGCCAGGTTCCTCTCTTCTTCCGTCAGTCATAGGGTTACAACACGCATATATGCAAATAAAATGTATGACACCCAAATAAGTATCATTTAGGGAGTGGTCCCTAAGGCCAGTATTTCCTTCCTCAGCTGGTCTGCTGAGTCCTCATCTCTCTTAAAAACTTCATTATTATTAGTCACTTCATTTCGAAACTGCTTTATGTTTTTAAGATTAAAATCTCAAAACAGTTTACAACCCACATTAAAACATCAGATAAAACACAAATTAGAACAAGGGCACAAATTATAAATATCTTGGAATGGTAGTACAGGCTTCAGGATCCAACAAACTTCACATAAATTCTACCGGGAGCGCTGCGGAAAAAAACTGCAAATTGCATCCTCAAAATTTTTAGAGCCCAAGGGGGCTTTTTTGTCCCCACATCCCCTAACTATTCAAGGCCAAAACGCTGGCACAGCTCCTTTATGGAGCCTTTCTGGGTCCGCCTTCCTCTTCCTTCTCTTCCCTGGAGCGCATGCAATCTAAATTTCTTAGAGCTCGCCTACATGTCCCCAGATGTGTCTCAAACGCATGGGTTAGACTAGAAACGGGGATGATGAGAGTGGAGGCTTTCATCTGCCTATCATCAATTTACAAATGGCTGACACTAAATCTGCTCCGCCGAGGAATAGCTCGACAGCAGCAGGAGACTCTTTCAGGTGGTTCGCAATTTAGCGGAACCACCGGCTCCACTGGGGCGCAGCATGGGCCACATGATCTCCTGCAATGATTTTGCAAAGTTTTTTGCAGATAAAGTCGCTCAGATTCGGGAAGACGTAGACTCCACCATGGGAGTAGGGCCCGGGCGGGGGAGTGCTAGAGTCCTGACTAGTCAAGTTGTGTGGGATCAATTCCAATCTGTTACCTCCAAGGATGTGGACAGGCTGCTTAGACTAGAGAAACCTAGAGAGCCTCTACAAAGGCTGGCGGTGGGCTTCGCGGGTTGGTGAATGCTTCTCTCTGTGAGGGAGCCTTCCCAGACCCGCTGAAAGAGGCGGTTATTAAACCGCTTCTTAAAAAACCATCTTTAGAAGCGGCCAATATGGCCAACTATCGCCCAGTCTCAAATCTTCCATTCTTGGGCAAGGTGATTGAGCAAGTGGATGCTGAACAACTCCAGGCACGCCTGGAAAAAGCGGACCATTTGGATCCCTTCCAGTCGGGATTCAGGCCTCATCATGGGACTGAAACTGCCTTGGTTGCACTGGTTGATGATCTCCGGCGGGCTAGGGACAAAGGTGAGAGTGGTTTCCTAGTTCTGCTGGATCTCTCAGCGGCTTTTGACACCATCGACCATAACATCTTTCTGGACCATCTAGAGGGGTTAGGAGCTGTCATACAGTGGTTCCGCTTCTTCCTCCTGGGCCGTGTTCAAAAAGTGGTGGGGGTGAGTGTTCAGACCCCTGGGCTCTCACTTGTGGGGTGCCTCAGGGTTCTGTCCTCTCCCCCATGCTTTTTAACATCTACATGCAGCTGCTGGGAGAGATCATCAGGGGGTTTGGGCTGGGTATCCATCAGTATGCTGATGATACCCAGCTCTACCTCTCTTTTAAATCAGAGCCAGTGAAGGTGGTGAAGGTCCTGTGTGAGTGCCTGGAGGATGGATGGCGGCTAACAGATTGAGGTTGAATCCTGACAAGACAGAAGTACTGTTTGTGGGGGACAGAAGGTGGGCAGGTATAGAGGATTCCCTGGTCCTGCATGGGGTAACTGTGCCCCTGAAGGACCAGGTGCGCAGCCTGGAAGTCATTTTGGACTCACAGCTGTCCATGGAGGCACAGGTTAATTCTGTATCCAGGGCAGCTGTTTTATCAGCTCCATCTGGTACGCAGGCTGAGACCCTACCTGCCCGCTGACTGTCTTGCCAGAGTGGTGCATGCTCTAGTTATCTCTCGCTTGGACTACTGCAATGCGCTCTTTGTGGGGCTACCTTTGAAGGTGACCTGGAAACTGCAATTAATCCAGAATGCGGCAGCTAGACTGGTGACTGGGAGCAGCCGCCGGTCTTGAAAGACCTACATTGGCTCCCAGTACGTTTCCGAGCACAATTCAAAGTGTTGGTGCTGACCTTTAAAGCCCTAAGCAGCCTCTGTCCAGTATACCTGAAGGAGCGTCTCCACCTTCATCGTTCTGCTCGGACACTGAGGTCCAGGGCCGAGGGCCTTCTGGCAGTTCCCACGCTGCGAGAAGCCAAGTTACAGGGAACCAGGCAGAGGGCCTTCTCGGTGGTGGCGCCTGCCCTGTAGAACGCCCTCCCAACAGATGTCAAAGAGGAAAACAACTACCAGACTTTTAGAGGACATCTGAAGGCAGCCCTGTTTAGGGAAGCTTTTAATGTTTAATAAATTATTGTATTTTAATATTTCTGTTGGAAGCCGCCCAGAGTGGCTGGGGAGTCCCGGCCAGATGGGCAGGGTATAAATAATAAATTATTATTATTATTATTGATCCTCTGCTATCAGTTCCAGTCAGGCTGGCTAACAGCAGTCCTGAACACTCTCCAGTGCTTGGCATTCTTTGGTCTGGAATGTACCTTCACTGCTGTACACATCAATGGACCCCCAAAATGTAGCTTTCTAATGAGATACCAGAAGGCATTTTGGATCTAAATGACATCTTTGCATCAGGCAGCAGTCTTTAAACTTTAGTGCCTGTCTGAACTTTATGCTCCCACCCATCACTAACACTGCAACATTGAAAACAACACAGCAAGCCTCATTTAATGTCCCGTCATGTGTTTGGGTGAGACACAGTAATAGTTGTCTCAGAATGACCTAAATGAGTGATCATTACAGCCTTGGTGGGGCAGCACAACGCCCATTCCCTGGAGAGAGACCTTGGGAGTTTACCAATAATGAAATAGGAAGGATGCTGGCCAAGGGAGTTTTCAGCACAGAAATGTCTAATTTCTTTGTGTCCGTATTTATATTTCCAGAATTTGTCCAGTTATGAAATACTTTGTTGTATTCAGTTACATTTCAAATATATACCAATATCAAATATGCCAAAAGGATTAGGAATAGAGAACATACATGAATAAGCCCTTTTGAGTATTTATACTTCCATTAATTCTCATTCCTTTTTTTCAGCTGCTGCTTCCGTCCATGCTTTTGAAGAGGAGCTACTACACAGTGGTCTTCCTTCAAGGCCAAACTATATACATTATGCAAAACGCATCATTTACACCACTTTTTATTTATTCTTGAATATGAGCAGTTCAATCAGATTACTTTGAAAATGGCAAAAAAATTAATTTTTTTTTACTAAGTTTAATGCTGCCTGTTTGAATACATGGGGTATCTGCTGAGGTAATATAATTTATACTATGAAAATTATTTGAAAATGTGGTTGGATAGACCTCTATCTTGACTATGGCCTTGTTGGCCCTCCTGTTGAAGAATGAAAATCTGATTTGACATAAAGCTTTGCAGACATGCTGTCCAAATAAATGAACTGTGGACTGTTAGTCCCTTGATATGTTTCTGGAAGGCCAGAACATCAATTTGGTTCCCTTTAGTGCTTTTATTGACTCTTTGAATATCATGCCCGCTAAGTAACTCATGCCTGAAGATGGGTTTCTTAGCTTAAAAGGTTGGCATAAGGTCTCTTTTAGCTTTTTTATTGATATTTCTTTGCCAAGGATAGTTGGCGACAGACACCAATGTAGTGATATCCAGATATTTCCCCATGACCTCACTCTGCAGGCATGTTTGCTTTGCAGTACAAGCTGGAAGGCAGAAAGAGCCTCTGAAGACAGACATATACAATCCAGGCCAATCAAGACTTGTTACAAAACCATAACACCAAATGATTCTCAGGGCACCATAAGCACCATCTCTGCACAATGTTTTGCTTAGAGTCCTAATCTTGAATGTTGTCATTAATACAGGTCTGTCAGTTCAGTATCTCAAATGTCTGCAGGGGAGAAGTGAACTCTTAACCAGGTTCAAAATGAAGTAGTGATATCAAGGCTAGCAAGATGTATCCGAATCCCCTTCCCTTTAAGTATATAAAACCTAAATGATATTTTGTCTTGGTAAAGCAAGTTGCTTATTTAAGGTGAATGTGTGACATCAAACCTAGGCTCAAAAGAAATGGCAACGAGTTACTGAAAGATCTATATATGCCACAGAGATTCAGATTTCTTCTGCTACTGTCCTGCAGAATCAAAATTTTTACAGCCAATGATTTCTCATGCTGTACCTCAGTCACAAGATTTATGTCTTGTATGTCACCATTTTGGGGGTCCCACTTCATTGATCACTGAGTGCCACTGGGACATGCATGCTATGTCCAGCAGGTATCAGATCAATGTTTAGTGATCCTCATTCTTAGAAATGTAACAAGACTGCCCATAGATCAATGCATCAAATGGAGCTGGTGTTGGCTGAAATTACTTTGGAAATGTAACTTTTGGTAATGTAAATTACTTTGGTAATGTTGGAAGTTCTCATTTTGAAGTCAGAGATTAGACTGCATATTTGGATGTTTTCTCTATGAAGGATGACAAGTTTGCTAAATATTGCTGTTGGATACCATTCTGTGGCTGCTGAAGAGAAATGGAAGGAAGGCCTAAATACCCTCTCAGAAAGGTTGTTTCCTGTTCAGGACAGGGGAGGAAAAGTCAGTCACTCACTCTGTGACTTGCTCATTCCGTGCAAGGCAATCGGGGGAGGGGAGAGAAGGAGGACACCCCCTTGCCTCTTGGCTTTGGGGGGGAAGCTACATGCACCCCAACATCCTAGCACTCTGTCCATACCCATGGCCAAGAGGAAGAACTATTCCTGATTAAACTCCTGCCTCACCTAACACCCAGGAAGAACACTAGCTTTATAATTCAAATGGTACACATTTTTATTTTATATTTTTAAAACTTGCCAAGTTCTTTCAGTGTTGTTTTTCCTCTCCATTGTGAAGACCACTGGCAGCCTGCCCCACATTGAGCTTTCTGTTATATTTTTCGGCAATCTTGGGGAGTTTCTTTTCCTCCTCTTGGGTATTTCACAACTCATCAAGCCTAGCTTTAGACATTACAAAAAGGTCATGCCACAGCAGACCGGGAAGCTTCTGTCTACTTGGTGGTGACTCACACTGAGAACTAAAAGATGCAGACTTGAATTTTTCCCACTTTCACAGAAAGGCTAAGAGTGTCAGTAATGTGTTCACAATGTTGCTAAAGAGGCTGTTTGCCTCTCTATAGGCACAAAACCCTTGCACAGTGTTGAAGGGACTCCCTCATGCACCACACTTTTCTATAAGGAAGGCTACTGTTTCTATCCCACCCATCAATGATTCCATTTTTAAAGTACATACCTTGCCTATTTTTAAATGTTGGAAGAAATCATTAATTATTGCTTCACACTACAACAGCTATTGCACAATAAGAAGATATTTTATTTTAAGCAAAGGGGACTGATTTATCTGATCTGCACCCAATGTTATATATATATAATTCCCATCAACTATACAGAATGAGAAAGGCAATTTTCATTACCCCAATTTTCAGGAGCGTCCAGGATAAGCAGTTACTCCTGAGAAGTGCTCATGGCACCATTTATAGAAAGTATCCTCCACATCTCTGTTTCCATGAAGACGGGCTACTTGTGCAGCTTTCAAGGGCAGTCTAGGAACATCTTATCCCTACAATGCTTTGAACAGATGGACAGTCGTTCCACAGTACAAGTGTGGGAGTGCAACTGATGGGCAGCATTCTTCTCTAACCTCAGTAGGCTGCTGCTTCTCTCCAGAAAGTACTATATGGGACTGAATTATTCTTCTTCACACCAGTTTTACTGCTTCCAGTACATCTGCCAGGACATAAGTAGCGTCCCATGCTTGACCAGGTTGTCGCAGGGCCTTCTCCAGAATCTGAGCTGTGTCTCGGAGCTCTGCAGGAGGTAGCTTGTGTTTAGCCTGCTGCTGGCAGAATAGAATTTCATTTACCTCCCCCTCAATCCTCCGGACATAGAGCAAAGGGAAAGTCTCTCTTAGGGTAGCCAGAACAGCATCTCGAAGCTGGGTGTCTCGACACACCAAATTTAGAATGAAGAGGCCTGCAGAGAGGAATAAGACATTTTGCTTATTACAAAGCAGATGTCAGAGATTACATACAGTAACACCCATTTAGATGTGTTTGTAGGAGGGGGTGGGAGGAGGGGGGTAATTGATTTGTTGGGTTTTTTGTTACTGTTTTTAATATGTATTTTGTGCGTTTTTTTTTCCCATCTGGGGGCACCCCAGAGCGGATTAGGAGGGCCCCGCCCACAGAACATCCACCCCCCATCCCTAGATGTACCCCACCCCTTTGAGTAGTTGATCCATAGCCTAGGGTGGTGTTTGAATGCTGGCGGACAAGGAGGATTGTTTTTAAAAGTTTTTATCTTCTGGGTGTAAGAAAAGGGGCCAAGACAGGGGTAGCAAGGTAGGTGTGTGTGTGTGTGTGTGTGTGTGTGTGGTACAGTGTTCAAAATTCCCATTGTTCTAGGCGCAAATCTTAATACCATATTGCATTTGAGCTACCAAGATAAACTGGCACCACTACAGGGACAGAACCCTGAAGTCAAAATATGTTGGCTATTATCTGACTGTGATCTGCTTGTCACGTACAAAACAGTCCTATTTGCTAAAGCCGCTTAAAGTGTAGAGTTACGCATGAGTGTAGGGAAGAATAGGGAAAGGGAAAAAGACAGACAGACAGACACTTTGACCTGCAAAGCTCTGGTCCGAAGTGGGAGAGAGAGAGAGAGAGAGAGAGAGAGAGAGAGAGAGAGAGAGAGAGAGAGAGAAAAGGGAGTTCTCCTCCACCCTTTGCCCAGGCTACTTTATTCACACAAAGGAATTGCGTCACAGAATTTAAAAACAACCAATCAAATACATCAGCAGATCCCAAAAAGGTTTCACGTGGGAGAGGATCAGGTAGCAGATAATATGTGAGGAAAAACTGGAAGGCCTTTCCCAGGCTACAGATCTATCTACACTACAAAGCATGTAATAAACATTGAGGCTAAAATAAACAGGGAAGAAGAGCAGGAACACACTTTAGAAGTTCCTGGTAGGATTAAAGGAGAGCAGGCAGGAAAGCAGGTTTTTATCACCTCCAGAAACCTACTTCAAAGGCAGGATGCCTGGCCAGGGAAAACATGGTCTGAGTGTTTGCCTGCTTGCAGCAATTTTGTTCTGTGCCTGCCTGTAGAAACTGGCAGGCTGAGAATGTGAGACTTAATGGAGATTGAAAGTTAAACTACAGCCAATGCAGCATCTGTAATATTCATATCAGAAATCATATGCTAATATAATCCAGCCAGGAGGAGTCCATTACGCTGGACTTATGTCCAAAAAATGTCCTCCTCAAACCGACACAACTGATCATATCAGATCATGATCTCTTTATATTAATTTTATGAACACTACATTAAAAAATTCATGCTAGCTATATAAAAGACAATGCTGTAGATCAGGCATCCCCAAACTGCGGCCCTCCAGATGTTTTGGCCTACAACTCCCATGATCCCTATCTAACAAGACCAGTGGTCAGGGATGATGGGAATTGTAGTCCAAAACATCTGGAGGGCCAAAGTTTGGGGATGCCTGCTGTAGACTGTGCAGGCGATTCATTAATTTGACTTATTGTAAAAGGATGTATATCTCTGGATTTCTTTTAACAGGTTTTAATTGACTTGCTGGATCTGTGAATGAATTTGTAATGGCTATTAGTCAGAAACAATGAAAACGGCAGGTATCTGCCCCAGGACACCCAGGCACCTAAGGCCAATTGACCCTCACCTTCCTTCTTCAGAAGCGTCCTCACTTTCTGAAGAAAGGACTTCTCTACAAAGGCTGGCGGTGGGCAGCTCATTCCCAAGGCAGAGTCCTTGCTGTCCACATCAAACATGATGGCATCATAAAAGGATGAAGCTGGGGGGGAAAAGAAGTGTGTTTCTGTGAGATCAACAGAAATAGGGTGAAGCAGAACAAGTGTTTGGATATGTAAGTGCCCTGCACAGTCCAGCTGCAAAGGTACATTATGTAGTACTAGATCCTATCTAGGATTAAGAATGTTTTCTTTTTCTTAACAAATTTACAATAAAAAATCTTTTATTTTTTAAAAAAGTGTGGTTCTCAAGGCCCTGCTTACAAAAAAGGCCTTTGGTATCTATAGTATGAAAACAGAAAGAGGTGATTACAAAATATAGTAATAAAATAATAATAAATAAAATATTATTATTACTTTTATAATAATAAAAGTAAAATGTTCCATATTTGCATAAATTTCATGGCACAAGAGAGCAGAATTACATGTAACATACTTCTGTAATTCTTGTTACAGATGTTTGCTTCATAACAATGTAGCTGATGAAGATGTATGAAGGGAGAAAACCTTCTTAACCCTAATTCCACTATGCTGTTTTCAAGCTCAGGGGTGGGAATCATCTGGCCTGTGGGCCAATCCTGGCCAGCCAGAGGGTCCAATTTGGCTCACATGGACATTTATCCTCAACACACACACTTGTCAATCAGCCAACATCACCGGTAGACAGGGTTCAATCCTGCTGGGTACTGCTTCAACAGCAAGCTCCCAGGGAAAGCACTGGTGAAGCAGACCCATGAAGAGCAGGATTGATCCCTCATTTCATCAGCTAGTAAGCAGAGTTCAAACCTGCTTGCCGCTGTTTCACTGAAGCAGACCCCTTTCCCCAACCCCTTGGATCAACTCTGACATGTAGGTCCCCCACCCCTGCTCTGCCCTCTATTGTTCCCTCCTTTCATTGTTGTGAGCAACACAAAAAAGCAGGAGTACAACAGAGATTCATTGGAGAATCATGGAACGCTTGGCCTCTGGAAGGCAGAACAGATTACACAGGCTTATATGGGAAATGGTTACCTTTTGCTGCAAGGCTGTCAACATAAACTAAGCCATCTGCAATGTGAACTTTGAGCCTGTCTTCAGGTGAAAAGCCAAACCAGCGTGTAGCCACTTCCAACATAGCTGGGTCAATTTCCACTACATCAATAGAGCACTGCAGGAAGTAGTCATGGATGAAGAGGGGCAGGCTGCCGCCACCCAGGCCAATAACCAGCACACGGATCAGGGCCTCTGCAATCAGCACACAAAGCAGGCATGAATCAACAGGCATAACTAACAGGGCGCATGTGCCAGTTACGAGGTGTGAGATATGAGGCTTCCATATCACCCTACTCAGTGCTAACCAAACTCCAATACATATGTAAACCCCTATGGCTCTATTACAACTGCGAGCTTAATGGAAGTTGTGCTCCTACTGGCACATTATGAAGGGCATATTATGGACTTTAACAGATTTGAACTGTGGCCTTGAGGACGTTTTAGACACTGGCAATAACAATCTTATCTCATGGGAAACTAAAGCATAAACCCAGCACTTGCATGGAGTCATTTTGAAGAGTCTCTGAACAGAAGTGGTGGTGCAAACAAGGCTACGTACCCAGAGAAATGTGGCGCCATTACCCACTGCATTTCATGGCCTTTTGGCGCCATCAATTTAATTCTAGCCCCCTTTATTCATATACAGTATGTATACCTGCTAACAGTCCCCACTCTCCTTTTCATTCCAGTCTAACAAAGTGGGCTCTAGCCAATGAAAATCTATGGAACATACAGACTCTTGTTTTCATATTCACAATCTACATTGAGGATGGATCAGTGAAATTACTGCTAGCAATCTGAAAATGCTGTAGAGAAGCAGCAGGATTCCCTCAAGCTTTTTGCGCAGGCTACATTTTAGCTGTGCAACAGGATACAGCTGGTAGATTTCTCTAACAAACACAACTTCTCAAATGACAAGTGAAAATGGAAATCAGGTTGATCTTGCTAATTACCTGGGAGGTGCTCAGGATTTTTCAGCAGGCACAATCCTGCAATCATGGCTCTATGGTGAGCACAACACAGATAGGTTTTGTCAATGGACTGACCGGCTGGTACAGCAGTAGGCTCAGCAGAGTTAATGGAGGCTGTTTTTTTCTTCTTTTTGTGCTTCTTATTCCCTGAAAACAAAACAACAACTTAAATGGACAAACCTATTCCTGCCATGCAGAAATACCCCCACCCCCAAGATTCAAGCTGAGAATGAAGCAAGAATTAATGCTCTGCTAGAACTAAGCCCTCTCAATAATTTTTTTCCTTTCATATAGTACAGCCGTCTCTTCTTCTTTTTTAGTACAGCCTCTTCTGATGGCTTTGTTAATTCTACAATTCTCTTCTCTACCTTCAAAGAACGTGGAAAGCATTTTTCCTTGTACAAGCAAGAGAGCTCCTTTTGGCCTAATACATAAGAATCTTTTAGAGTTGAGTAACTTGGTTTCTAAAGGTAGATTGCAGACAGGAAACACACCCATGCAGTCTAGCTCCTGTTCTCTAAATAAGAGTTGTGCTTATTTAGAATCATTAACCCAGAAGATTAATTCTCCCCACTGTTATTTATGCCCTCAGTACATACATAAAGGAGGCTCCCTTAATACTGCTAAGGGGTCAGATAAAATGACTTCATGCACCAAAATTGAATTCATGCAATCTTGACCCACAATGGGGCACAGGACAGCAGCGGCATTTATTCACAGAGGTTTATAATATTTAATTCTTACTGCAATTTCCTCAAGCCATTTAACAAGAACAGATGGACAGTTTGGAGGGAAAAGCAGTCCTCACATGCCAAAAGCTCAGATATGGGAAAACTCCTCAGAATCCCTTTCAAGCGGCACTCATAACTAGTGAACAGGTGAGTGGAACTGTGGGTGCCTGCACATACTCAATACAGAGAGGAACCCCCTCTTGTTTTACAAGCTTTCATGCATACACACAACTCATAGTTTAGTTCTCTCCAAAAATCAAAAGAATGGAAGCCTCCTCTGTTGCAACTGAAACATACTTACTCCAGATTGTGCATGTTTTTGCCACAACTTGCTATTTCCACACTTGCCCAATCCCTATGATTCTGCTTCCCACACCTCCCAGCAACCTCATTTAACAAGTCAATTGTTGGCATTTACTTGGCAAAGCCTTATTTCCTTGTAGTAAGGTCATCCCCATTTCATCTTCATCACACCTCATTTCACCTTTGTGGGAACCTCTGAATGAAAGTCTCGCCTCCGACTGCACCACATTCCTGTTGCTGAGGAAGATAAGGCGGCGGAAGTAGTGGGCACCATCACCTTTCACATCCTCAATAACATATTCCCCACTAAGGGGGCTACTTCCACGATGCTGGATGGTGCGGATCCCAATGTCACCTCCCACTGACAGAAAAGGCACCTGCAGGAGAAGTCAGTCAGATGTTGCCACCACCTTACAGAAGGCATTATCAAAAAGCATGGAAACAGACAAATATATCACATGTGAAATTACCTTAAAGTGGGTTGGACCATTG
Source organism: Zootoca vivipara (assembly GCF_963506605.1). Taxonomy (NCBI): domain Eukaryota; kingdom Metazoa; phylum Chordata; class Lepidosauria; order Squamata; family Lacertidae; genus Zootoca; species Zootoca vivipara. The sequence goes on along the minus strand of NC_083282.1, from coordinate 3,305,052 downwards.
GCCTGTCTGCCTCAGTTTTGTCTTAGGCAAAATGTTAATTTTATTCTAAGAATTCTAGATCACCTCATCTTGCAAAACATATTTAGTTTATCTTGATTGAATAGGCCCATACATACAAGACAAAATTGTTGTTGATATGTTTCTAATGCTCCTACATCTGGCAGCAGTAGCTAGGAAAGGTCCACACACTCATTTCCAGCAAAAAAACAAAGGATGGCTGGAGTGTGCAGTCTTTGACTGCTGCTGTTCAAAGGCATCTAGCACCTCCCTACAGGAGTGGCCAATGGAGTTCCTATACCATCATCTCCTGCATCAAGAGAACATTAAGCAAAAGCCTTGTGCAATCAGCCAATCTATATATATAAAAATGTAAAAATCGTGAAAGTGTGGGCTCCACTTTTCTCTGTAACCGCTTGACCGATCGTTCTGAAATTTCGATACAATGATCCAGGCCACTCCCCGAGTGTTTGCAGAAGCTCGGATGCCTCACATCTCACACCCCCGCGGGTAAAAACTTGTTTTTTTCACAAAGTAAAACAGTGCCCTCAAGTGGAATTCCTCCCACAGTACACCCCTCCCTTCCTCTGAAATCTACACCACACCCACAAACCCCGCCTCCACCACGAGATCCACCACTCACATATATCCATCCGGCAGAGGTGTCGAAGACCTCAATGGAGACAAACGACACCAGCATCTTTACCTCCTACCAGCCCTCAAAAATATTCTCATAGCTGCCAAGTTATCCCTTTTTTACAGGAATTTTCCCTTATGCTGAATAGGCTTCCTCGCGAGAAAAGCGAAAACTTGGCAGCTATGCATTCTATAACTATACCTTTCCCTCTCAAACTCCCTCAATCATCCTAATGCATCCAATTCCACAGCAACCAACTGAAAACAGGCTTTTTGCACCAACAAGGCCCAACTAGCCCACAGCAGACTAGGCAGCTTTCCAGACTACACCAAGTGGAGGTACGGACCTGCCTGGGGGGGTTTCAGGCCTTTTGCACCAACAAGGGCCAACTAGGCCGCAACAGACTAGGTGGCTTTCCAGACTAGGCCAAGTGGAGATAGGATCCTGCCTGGAGGGGGGGGGGTTCAAGGCCCAACATTTCCCAGCAGAATGAATAGGCCACAGCAGACTAGACAGCTTTCTACACCAGGCCAAGTGGAGGTAGGGGCCTGCCTGGGGGGGGGAATGGGGGGGCAAATAGGGGGCAGGGATAAGTAATGGGTCAGTCGTTCATCATTTCCCCTAACACGCACTTGGGGGCATGCCGAGGCGTTTCTGCTTTTTAATTTAGTGGGTGTTGTGTCACATGCGAGGCTCCGGCGGCCATTTTAAGTAAGGGCAGTCGTGCAGCTTTTAACCTAGGCTTCAATTCCACCCCTCCCCGATTTACAATCCCCTACCTTCCCCTTGCCACTTCCTGGGTTTTTTATGGAATCAAACAGCTTGGGTGCTTTGGAATATGCCTTCTGCTGCTACGGGGCTTGGGGGCTTTGCTATTTGTCCCGTCCCCCCCGGTCGGGTTTTTTTAAAGTAGTTCTTTGGGTCCCAGGACACATCATCACCCCTGATCCTTCTCTTTGCCCAAACGGACCTCTTTCCCCTGGCTTTGTGCTTTGCCCAAACGGACCTCACCCCAACCTTCCTCAACACCAAATACGCCTCGATTATATCCACAATAAAAACCATAAAAAGAAAAAAAGTTACAAACAACACAAGGGGACTTGATACCTCATGGGTCAGGACAGAGTAGGGCAAGTCACATGGATGTGCCGCGGGGGTGGGGGGGAAAGGGGGCTCGACAGCTCATGGGTCGGGAGAGGATGGGGGCAGTCACAGGGATGAGCCGGGGGTGGGGGGAGGAGGCAGCAGGATAAGTCATGTGTCCGGACAGAGTTGGAGGAATCACAGGAAAGAACCACAGCAACGCGTGGCTGGGTCAGCTAGTGTAACATAGTTTCATTCTCTACAGCCCTTGAAAAAAATCATTTCTAATTCTAGAAGTTCCTCAGAGTTTACCTGCTGCTGGGCTGGGAGTCCAGGTGGGGCCAGCTCCATCACATTTTCTGACAGTTCTGCCTGAATGGCTTCCATACCTTCATAGTGTTGATCTCTGTGCAAAGCCACAGTTACTAGACGCCAGAATCCTGCATGTGTAGCCAACTGCTTCCGTCCCTCATCCGTCCCAAAGAGCCACTCAGTTTCTCTGCCCTGTGGTACTGGGGAGAGGAAAAATGGAAAATATAGACAATGAAGAAACAATTGTCCAAGTACGTGAACAGTCAGAGCATTCCAACATCTTATGTGGGCTTTGCTGAAGCAAGTCAAACACTGCTACTCCACCTCCAATATGGAATGTTAATAGGACAGACATCATGACTATATCCCCAAGACTATTCTTTTATGGGCTAGATTTGTACTATGATTTGGCAGTAGATGCTGTTTACCTCACTTTAATAGGAAAAGCAGACATGTCTAGAATCAGTTGTAAAACCAGCCCCCCCCCTTTAAAATCTATTCAGGCTTGCTGCTGCTTTCCTTTGGACGTAAGAAGATGAGAAACTACACTATGGGGACAAAAAAAAAACACTGGATTTTTAGTCAATGTTTGTAAATTCACTAAGAGCAAAAATAATGCAGATCATTTGCTGTTCTTAAGACATTGCTTTTCAGTATATTTAGTGCTGCTGCTTTAATTAAAAAAAAACTTATCCACTTCTTAAACATTACTGGCAGTGTGGGAGGGAGACTCAGTTGAGACTCTTCGATTGTTTAGATTTAACTTGAACTTTCCAACCTGGGCCAGTCAAGGAGATAAAAACTTACCAATGAAGATAGCAAATTTATTGTCAAAAGACACTTTCACAGTCATGTTGTGCACGACATGCAAAGTGTAACGGGCTCGGCCAGTGTCCTTGCTGCAAAGATCCAGTGAGACTGTGCTAGAACTGGGGTTCTTATTGATCTGGCTCCGTAGCAGAGCGTAGTGTTGCCTCTCTTTCACTGCCTCAATCAGATGCTCAGTGCTCTTGAACCGGATAGGCTTGTCCTGTGCTTCAGCACACAGCTCCAGGATGCATAAAGCTGAGCCTGGGACATGCCTAATCTTTGTCATTACATAGACAAAGATGGGCAGGGCAAATTCTCCCTCCGAAGTTCCTGCTTTGTCGCCAGAGACTTGGTGTATTCGCACCATCCAGCCTTCCCGGGAGAAATATTCTACGGCCATCTTTGATACATGTGCTTGGGCCAAGGTTACACAGAGGTAGCGCCCCCCAAACTGCAGAACACGGCTAATTTCAGCAAACATCATTTCTGCCCTACTCAAAGTGGTCTCTTCCTCATCAGGCAGGAGGGCATCAAGTGTGCCTTTGTCCAGTACCACCTGGAAGTGCTCATCAGGAAAATCCATTTGCAACACATCCATGACCATGTAAGTCATCTTAGGCCTCAGGTGAGCACTGCGCTTCTGCATCTGCTTGATAACCACTTCACTGATGTCCACATTGGTGATATCTTGATACCCTTCATCGTAGAGCTGCTCACTCAGTTCTGAGTTCCCACAGCCAGCCACAAGAATCTAGTGGGAAAGCACATAAAGAATGTCACATGCCTTGTGAGCAAACCAAAATGGTTTCTTAAACAGACATTCCAAGAAGTCTCGTCTCATGAATTCAGAGACAAGAACATGTGAAAGATTATCAACCAGAACTACAGTTGCTATGTACCACAAAATACCCCCAAATAAAACCATTGGATGCGTAGAAATCAGAAGAAGATAAAAAAAATAAAAAAGATAATCACCAACAAGTTCCACTACACAAAGGCCACTGAAAAGAAAAACACAGGAGGCAGAGGGTTGAGTTTTCCTGCCAATTTGCTCATTTTCTTCTGGCAATGAGTTTAAAGTACCCTGTGAAAGCATTAAAACATGACAACTATTCTCATTCAGCAGCATATACAGGATGTTCCTTACACACAATAACTGGAGGAAATGGGGGTGTGGGGGGAGAGAGCTGCAAGGGGCTGTTCACAAAAGTGCTGCTTTCATGCTATAAACACTGCAACATGCAACATTATTGTGTTGGCCCTTCTCTGAACCTTTCACAACTCTACAATATCCTCTAAAACACTTATTTTAACCGTCCCTCCACACCTTTACTTACTTATTAATACATTACTTGATTATAACAATAAAATTTCAAAGTGGGTTACAGAAAGGTAAAAACCATAAAATTAGGGGGAGGGGAATTGCAATTCATTAAAACCACCCTGAGATCTTCGGATGAAGATGTAATCAGGGGTAGGCAACCTAAGACCCGTGGGCCGGATGCGGCCCAATCGCCTTCTCAATCCGGACCGCGGACAGTCCGGGAATCAGCGTGTTTTTACATGAGTAGAATGTGTCCTTTTATTTAAAATGCATATCTGGGTTATAGTCTGAGGAACGGTGGACCGGCCCACGGCTGAAAAAGGTTGCTGACCCATAATAGTATCGATGTTTTCAGCAGGGGACGAAAAGAGAGCGGCGAAGGCGCCTGCTAGTGCTTATCAAGAGGCAATAAGTTCCAAAGTGCGGGAAGCGCTGCCACCCTGAACGGTTCGGGTTCTTTACAATCGTGGGGCTCCTCCGGCCGCGTTTCGGCCCCGAGTTCCCGCTCCTCGCCCTCCTCCCTCACGGCTCCTCGCCTCACCGAGTCCCGCGGCCGCAGGTACCGTCCCAGGGAGGCCCGTAGGTCCTGCCACTCGCCGTACCACTCGAAAGCGCGCCCGCCTCGTTCCCGAAAGAAGCGCTCCCAGTAGCCGGCTGAGGCGAAATCTCGCGCGCGCCCAGGCAGCAGCCGCAGCGCCTCCATGGCGACACGGCCGAGCGAGGAGCTCAGCGGCGAGGAGAGAAAGGGGACGGCGACAAACTGCGCCTGCGCGGTGGGACAAGACACCGGAAGCGCCTTCCTCACACGGCTCCTCCCCCTCCGTTCTCTAAGCTCATTGGATGCTGGCGTCTCCCGTCAATGGCTTGCAGAGTTGCCTGTCACTGCTCCCCACGTGCTCCCCTACCAACCAACCGAAAAAACTGCCGTCAGTCACCATCCGTTATAACGCTCTCTCTCATTGGCCAAATGAGGCAATTGGGCGGAGGAGGCAGTTGACTCGGGGAATGGCCAGGGCGGGGAATGAGCTCTAGCTGTGGGATCGGCTGAGTGAACTGAGGAGGCGCCGCGATGGCGACGACGCCGGCAGCTGCTGCTGCTGCAAGGAGCGTGGTGTTTGTCACCGGCAACGCCAAGAAACTGGAGGAGGTAGGAAGAAGGGGGCGGAAGGGGATTCTGGAAACGCTTCCAAGGCGCAGGTGGTTTAGCCGCCGCCCGCCATTGCTCCCCTGCTTTAAGCTGTTGAAAGGCGGCGTGTGTGTGTGTGTGTGTGTGTGTGTGTGTGTGTGTGAGAGAGAGAGAGAGAGAGAGAGAGAGAGAGAGAGAGAGAGATGCGCCCTGGCAGAGCCACGAGGGTTCTCTAGGGCCAGGGGGCTTCAGCCAGGGTACCGTGTCCCCCCGGGGTGCCTTGAAGGATGGTCGGGGGTGCTGCGGGCAACCCTGGCCTCTGTCCCTCCCTCCCTCCCTCACGTCTCTGCCTCCCACCGCAGCAGCAGCAGCAGCAGCCCTGGCTACGAGCTCCACGGGTGCTGGCCGGGGGTGGGGCTGGGGGCCAGGAGATGAGGCAGCCCTCAGAAAGCCAGCTTGGCAAGTTTGGACGATGTTCCCAACGACTTTGGGCAATTCTAAAGAAGAGTTCCGCCCCAGGCATCGGAGGGGGTTGCTACACCACAGCTAGGGGCCTCCTCTTTCCAGCCCCAGGGAGCGGTGTGAGGAAACACCTCTCTTTGGAGCCGGGGGGGTGGGGGCTGCGGCTCAGAGACCAGGCCTGTGGCAGCTGCGGCCCGGACGACTCCGAAGCAGAGGGGAGAGGAGGCTGAGGGAACACTTTATAAGGGAATCATGGGCTCTAAAAGGTTGAAAACCTCTAATCTAGGCCAGCCCCTGAAATGCGGGAATCTCATCCAATGTGGGGCTTGAACTCACGACCCTGAGATTAACTCGTGTGTATTTGAGAGAGAAGGGGAGGAGAAAGGCAGAGATATTGATACACACATTGTGGTGTGTGAGATGAATATATTCATTAGGACCTTGTGTGTTGGGGGGAGACCGCTTTTCCTTACTGCACTCCCAGTGTATACCCAGTCCTGAGCCCTCTCCATTTGGGGGATAGGGGAGGAGGGGGAATTCGATATAAATGCAACACTATTTGGAAATATAAGATGACAAAAGCTAAATTTCCTGCAACACAATTGCTATCTGGAGTGAGGCCTTGTCAGCATGGAACACCCTGGTCAGAGTTCTGCACTGGTTGCTTACGGTATCTCTGACATTCAAGCATATAAAGCCCTTAACAAATTGGGACCAATTTACCTGAGTTTACCTATGAGATCGCCTTACCTCACCTGTGCCCACTCAACCACATCAAAAGGCGGAATTGCCACATAATACCTGTTCTGCATTGATAAGAACTCAGTTGTTCAATGTGGCAGTGCCTACCCTTTGGAGTTCCCTGCCTGTTGAGATCAAGTAGGTCAGGCATGTCCAAAGTCCGTTTCAGCGGCCTAATCCGGCCTGCCAGTTGATTTAATCTGCCCCCCCCCAATGGCAGTATATGTCCTGGGGTAAAATTCTAAAAAAACTTTGAGGTAAAATTTGGTCGACCCTTACACAAGTTCACTGGCTGCTTTTGGAAAAAAAATTGGGCACCCCTGAAATAGGTGCTTTCACTGTACTCTTTTCAGTGCTTGCTGAAAACATTCCTGTTTAGACAAGCCTGCCAAGATGCTTGGAAAGTTAAGGTGATTTTAATCAGTTTTATTACAGTCATACCTCGGTTTAAGTACTGTATGCTTCGGTTTGAGTACTTTCAGTTTAAGTACTCCGCGGACCTGTCTGGAACGGATTAATCCACTTTCCATTACTTTCAATGGGAAAGTTCGCTTCAGGTTAAATACGCTTCAGGTTAAGTACAGACTTCCAGAACCAATTGTGTACTTAAACCGAGGTACCGTACCATTGTATTTAAACTTTTGTATGTTTTAAAGTACAGTTGCATTTCCCCCTTGTTTTTACTGTTTTAAACCACTTTGAGGTTTTTTTACATATTATGAAACAAATAAATAAAATAAATAAATCCCCAAAGAGGAGGTACAGACCACAGAAAATAAAAGAATGGACTTCAGCTGTTTATGAACGCTATTACTGGCCAGACTAGCAGTGTGATAGGCTGCCTATATCTGGGGAAATAGTACTGTACAGTACAACTATTCCATCGAGTTAAAAAAAAGTTGGGGGGTTTTATTAAAAAAATGTTTATCAATTTATTTTTAAAAAAATTAGTTTCAAAAAAATCAACAAGATGCCACAAATAAATCGAAGGAAAACAAAAAATCATAACTGTAACCGTGACATTGCGTGAAATGGGTTTTTGGAATGGGGGGGGGGCGAAGCTGAATGGGGGTAGGGAATAAGAGTGGGTGTATTATTTATGGAGTTGAGCAGCTGCCATGTAAAAAGTGATTGAACAAAGCATAGCTGTTTAACAGCAAATGTCCATTGTGGAAGCAGCCTTACATCAGTATTGTGGAGTCTGATTGCTGTGCTCTTCATCTTTGCAGGTGATCCAGATCCTAGGTGACTCCTTTCCATACAGGCTGATTGCAAAGAAAATAGACTGTAAGTTCATACCTCTCTACATCTTTGTGCACTTTTTTGAGTGTTCCTGCAATATGCTAACTGCAACATTTTCATTTTACAGTGCCTGAGTACCAAGGGGAACCTGATGACATTTCTATCCAGAAGTGCCAGGAAGCAGCTAAGCAGGTCCTTTTCCCCCTTCTAGATCTCTGCTTCTGAAAGCTTTTTGAGCAATATTGCACAAATCTATGGGCAGAAAAAAACTTAAAATTATTACAAGCTTCCTGCCTTTCAGAGAATATTCTGTTCCCACTAACATTATTCAGTGCCATTTCACTGATCAACCTGGGTTTGCCATGAGAAGTATATTCAATGGAGTTCTGTAAGCCATTATGAGTCGTTAAAGAGAATGCTTGTTTGCATCCAGTGCATCTAGTTGACCACTTTCAGTAGCCAGACATTTTTAAGTGTGTGTTCAAAATGTGCCATCTCTAATTTGCCACACACAATTCTTTCTGAAATAAATGCATATTATGCTCATCTTACCCGTACTATCCCCCTACCCTTCCTCTGTTCCTTGTGCTGAATTCTGATTGTATGCTCCTCAGAGAGGAAAGACCTAATCTCTTAAGAGTTTATAAAATGCAATGTATATCAGTTGTATTATATAATTCACTAACTGAATAATGTGTACACAAAACAATGTATGGATAGGGATATAATAATTATTCTGTTATCAAATCAATGTCTAGTTCTAAGGTCTGTCTGCTGAAACTGAGACAGTCCCTTGGTGCTTCCTCAGTCCCTTGGTGCTTCAGCATACAGAAATAAAAGAATATGTAATGTCTTGGAATATGGAGGCTTTCATTTTGGCTGTTGTGGTTAGTAGTCACCAACAGACCTGTTCTCAGTTGGGATCTAAAACCAGTTTGTGCTGGCTAACATTGCAACATCCTGTGTTAATGAATTCTACATTTTTAAATTTAAAAATACCCTTATCATATGCTTCCTGTTTTCTATTCTTTTTCTAAAAATATTATTAGTGCCCCTCACAATTAGTGTTTTGTTGGTTGTAGCATGCAACCTGGTCTCAAATTTTGTGCACACATCTGGACTGAAATAAGTGATTTTGACTGAATTTCCATATCTGTAGCTCTTCCACACAAAACTGAAAGACACCTGTTACACTCTTCCACTGCAGATTTAGAAAGTCAGTCAAAAAGCTCTTGTTGCATGCGCTGAAGACTTGGCTCTCTGGATTGGGCTCATTAAACTGATATATTCAGAGAACTTTCTCTTGTGGCCCCAGTATGTCCTTCCTTTCTTGACAGTATGCATACATAGTAAGATTTACAGAACACATCATTTGAACCTTATTTAATTTGGGCAAGTTTCAGTTAGTCATTTTGGAGAGATTCTCTTGGAGTTCTTCATACTCGATGGAGGCAGCGGAAGAGAATGCAAAGATTGTATTCACACACAAAAAATACTGTAGGCAAGTCCCAGGATGAACAAAATTTCCAGTTCAGATTACTTCTTAGTAATCATAGAATTGTAGAGTTGGAAAGGTTGGGATCCCCCACAATGCAGGAATTATTAATTATGAAAGCCAACTTACTTGTTCTTCGATCACATTTGTATTGAAGCCTTTTCCCAAGGATTTCTGAATTGCATACATGTCCTACTCTAAAAGCAGGGACGCGGGTGGCGCTGTGGGTTAGACCACAGAGCCTAGGGCTTGCCGATCAGAAGGTTGGCGGTTCGAATCCCAGAGTCAGTCACGACTGGACCTAATGGTCAGGGGTCCCTTTACATTTACCTTTTACCTACTCTAAAAGGAGACAAGGAAAGCAGAGGTCTGGTGTTGCTTCAGCAACAAACTGATACCGAGCTCTATATTGTAGAAGCAACTGCATCTTGGCTATTAGCCACAACTGCTCTGGAAGGGTAATTTTCAATTAATGGGGTCCAGCACGTTAGAGTCTCTTACTGCAATAGAACAGGGGAGCATGTGGTCTCACAAGGGCTTCTGCAATGGAGCCCTCAGAGTCCAAGGATGGCAGTGCCACATTGTCAGGCCAGGAAGGCACTGCCCCCCCCCCCGGCTTGCTTGGTGGAAACACTTCTGCATCTGCCCTCATCTGCCCTTCTTTTCTACTTCAGAGTCCTCAGCCTTATCCCCTGAAGAAGGTGAATCTCGAGTCCCTAACACAGTGGGGATATTGCTTATTTCCATGTAGCAGCTGCATAGCTGTGTCTTTTGCAATAAATTTGCATATTATTATTATTAAATATAAGTTCTTTGGGAAGTTTACTTTTGATACAAAGCCCCTTTACAATATCAGGGGAGAACTCTGCTATCTAATTAATTAAATTGTCACTGTATTCTCATCAACAGATCCAGGGACCAGTTATTGTCGAAGATACTTGTTTGTGTTTCAAAGCCCTTGGAGGACTCCCAGGGCCGTACATGTAAGTAAGAGTTAAGTAAGAGTTAAGGCTTTTATTCAGAGTATAGTTGATAAATGGAAAATATCAAAAGTGTTTAACAATATTCTTTGAATCCATTGACACATGGATTAGATTTGTCACCCAAATAACTCCTATCAGCCCCAGGAAGCATGGGCAATGGTTAGGGGTGATGGGAGTTGTAATCAAACAACATCTGGAAAGCACCATGTTGGCTCCTCCTGTTGTAACAGTCTTCATTGACTTGATCTGGCATAGCAAAAACAGTGGTACCTCTACTTACAAACACGATCCATTTCGGGGTGCTGTTCACACCCCGAAAAGTCCGTAAGCAGTGCCGCTACTGTGCATGTGTGGTGAACCCGGAATTAAACACTTACAGGTTTGCCACATTTGTAACCTGAAAAGCCACAACGTGAAGCAAACGTAACACGTGGTATGACTGTATCAACTTTTACTCAGGAAAGATGCCTTCAACCTCTGTCAAGAATTAGCTTTGGATTCTGTTTATTTTTAATTGTTAAAGTAAATGAAGAGAGAATAATAAGTAAAACATTGTTCTGTTAGGCAGGCTTCCATCTCAATAATTTCTCAATAATTTCTCTTTGGCTTCCCTGAAATTCTTTTAAGACAACAAACAGCTAAAGCAAAACTAAACATACCATTGTTACTGGTTTTGTGAAGTTCATCAGGACAATTTAAATACAGCTCTTTTTTATCGCCAAGTGGTGGAGAGCTATAGATTTCAGTCTCTGAGTTTCTTCCTCTTTGGCGATCACTCGTAGACGAGTAAGATTGTCTTCCATGAATATGGTCTTAACAGTGTGTTTGTAAGTGACTGTGGAGCCCAGTTCTGGATCCGCACATCCTTCCACAGTGGGGACATAGGTTTCCGGGCAGGAGTTGATCATGATGAGGGCTTGCCAAACGTGCCTTCCTCTTAGCTCTTTTCTCCCTTTCATCCTGAGTTTGTGCTGCTTCAAAGTCCATTAATCCGGAGCGTCCCTTATATTTCAGTAAGAACTTGGATGGCAAACTTATAGCCTGATTGGTTTTCTTTTTCTTCCTGGTTGGTGGGGCCAAAAAGCACCCCAAACAAGAACAAACTGATAATAGGAGGGGTAAGCAGTGCCTTTAACCTCTTTGGCTGTACTAGTCTTTACTTACACTGTAAATCACAAATCCATTTAGCACAATTCACAAAGAATTGAATTGAATAGTAGCAATGGAAATTACAGTAATCTATGCCCTGGTAACCTCTTTAATGGGCTGCTGCAATGTGTTGTATATAGGACTGATGTTGAAGACTTCTAGAAATTTCAGTTGTTACAAAATACATTATTTTGAGTTATATGTCACTCTGAGAATCTTGTACTGAGCCTATACAGTGATCAAATCAGAGTTGGCTAACCTGTGGGACAACTTAAACCACTCACCCTTTTCCTGGAGGCCACCTATTGCCTTTTTTGTCTTTGCTTCTCAGTATCACATTAGGGGTAAGGAATTTGTGGCATCCAGGTGTCATTGGACTTCAACTCCCATCAGCCCCAGACAGCAAAGTAGTTGAGGACAATGGGACTTTTAGTCTGGAGGGCCAATAGTTAGCCACTTTGGTTTAAATAAATAATTGAAATATTTATTGAAAATAAAGTATTTAGGTTTCCATGCTATTTCACTGTTTCTTTTATTTATTTGAAGTAGTGAAGATTAATTGAACCTGAATTTTCATTTCAGAAAATGGTTCCTAGAGAAGCTGAAACCAGAAGGTAATTTGGTATTTCATCCTACTTCCTTCTCTGATTAGGCACCTCTCCTGAAATTTTCTGTTTTTTCTGCAGTGTGTAGTGATGCTCTGTAGTGACCAGACTTATTGACCATGGTTAACATGGACCTTAAATGCTGATGAAGGTACCCCCTTTCTAAAAAACAGGAAAAGCTGCTTATAGAGGGGGCAGCAAGGATCAGAGAAGTGGCAAAAGGGTGTTTAACCCTTTCTTTATCTGTTCTTTCTGGCTGCATACACACCGTACATTTAAAGCACAGGGCTTCACCACCACCACCCCACAAAAAGAAAGAAAGAGAAAGAAAGAAAGAATCTTGGGAACTGTTGTTTAGACCTCACAGGGCTACAGCTTCCAGCAACCTTAGCATTGGTATAGTGTGTAAAAGACCATGTCAGTCTTACAGAATAATAACACTGAAAACAATACCTTTGGCCACCAAGGCAGCAGTATGTGCTGAGATGGGGGCAGAACTGATTGAATCCCAAAGAACAGCCTGCCTTCCAACAGTAGGAAAGTGCACAGTTCTCATAGTAATGATATGACTCATGGGAAACTTGCTCATGCTCCAAATGTGTATGTTTTCTTGGTTTCTACAAAAGTATCTGCTTGTTTTCCCCAAAGAAATTATCTGACATTCCTTTTTCTGTGCCCTAGGGCTGTACAAACTGTTAGCAGGATTTGAAGATAAATCTGCTTATGCTCTCTGCACCTTTGCCTATAGCACTGGAAATCCGGATGACCCAGTGAAGCTGTTCAAAGGCCAGACTCAGGTGTGTATGAGAGGTTTTCCTACAGTGATGGTTTTGGATTAATGATGGAGCAGGGCAGACCCAAGCTCTGAGCAAACTAGGTTTTGCCAGTATAACAGCAGTAATACTTTCCATGGCATGTTCAAGTGCATCACATATAATTATTTCATAGATTTGGTAAAGTACCATATTTGCTCGAATCTAATGCACACTTTTTTGGCCAAATTAGGCACCCTAATTTGATGGTGCATTACATTTGAGTAAACAGGCTCAGTGCACAAGAGCACTCTCCTCCAAGCCCCATCCCTGGGTGGCAGTACTGTTCAGTATGGGCCTACCCAGCTCTATCCCCGTCCCCTATCAGAGGGCGGGGGGGGCATCCAAGCTCTGGCCCAGCAAGGGCTGGAAGGCAGTAAAGAGCATCCTCCAAGCCCTCAAGGGCTGGGGAGAGGAGGGTGGAAGGAGGGTGGTGACAGCTCAGCGCATGCCTGCCAAGCAAGATTATCCAAGCACCGTCTCCCATCAGCACTGAGGGAGGAGGGCGTCCAAGCTCTGTTCTAGCGAGGGCTGGAAGACTGTTTAGTTAGGCTTGCCATATGTCTGGATTTTCAGGGGTATAATCTGTGTGTGTGTGTGTGTGTGATTTTTAGGATTTGCATAAATGTTTAGGGGCCGGCTCACACCCTCCCCGGTGCCCTCAAACCACCTGCAAAGCTGCCCAAGGAAGCAAGGAGGGGAAAGCACACACAGGGTGGGGGTGGCAGTGTGGGGCTGTGAAATGCCCTTTTCCATAGTCACTCCTGCCTCCACCTCTACTTTCTCCACACAATTACCCATCATGTGTTGGGGAAGAAGTGAGCGGGGAGGCTCGATGCCAAGGCACCTCTCTTCCTCTCGCACTCTTTTATTCCTCTTTTCACTCTCACACACTTAGAATTTTTCCACTCCTTGGCTACTTTCCCATTCTTGGGTCCCATCCCCTGGGTAAGAGGCTGTTGTGGATCTCTTCTCTCTGTGCCCCCCCCTTTATATAGAAAATTCTCTTCTATTCCCCCCCCCCATAAGGCAGAGAAGGTGTGCTTGCTTCCCTTTATCTCCCTCTCTCTAAACTTGCATCCTCATCCAAGGGAGGCAATGGAAAGGCATCTCTCGGCATTGTGTTGTGCATTGCAGTTAATGGGTTAGCAATTAGAACAGAACCAGCTGCTCCCTCCTGCCCCCCTAAAAAGAGGTAGTGGTGGTGACCTGGATCACAACGACGGTGCCTCCTCCCAGTTTGCAACTGGCAATGCCAAGCTGACAAATTAGGGCCCAAGACAGCTCTGGCCCGGTTCCATTTTGGAATGTTGATACAGAGGGTGGACCAACAGGGAACAGAGGAAAATGTGTGTGTGCTTGTGTGGCGTGTTTTTAAAAAACCCAGCTCCCTGTGCTTGCACAAGCTCCGAGAGGGGCGGGGGGAGGAGGAGGAACAGGAGAAGCCAAAGATGGCACAGGCAGCAGGCGGTAGGGAAGGAGAGAGGTGTGTAGTCCGGGTGGAGCCTCTCTCTCCCTTGCTTGGCTGGCTGAAACTCATTGTTATAAAGAGTGCACTTTTAGCGCATTAACATTCGCCAGCAAATACTTTTTTGGATTCAAGGTTCTGAAAATTGAAGTGCGCGTTAGATTTGATGGCGCATTAGACTCGAGTAAATATGCTGGCTAGTAGGACAGGTCTTGCTGAAGTAGAATCAAAATGGCTTCTGCTTTAGAATTTTTTGAGAGTATTGACAAGCATGTGGATGGGATGATTAGATAAAACATTATTTACTTAGACTTTCAAAGAGCCTTTAACAAATTCCTTCACCCAAATGGTCCTCAGCAAACTTTGCATTGATGAAATATGAGCTGGCAGTGATGGAATAGGAAAGGGATATTGGGATCATAGTAGATAACTAGATGAAAACATTGACCCAGTGTATGGAACCTGTGAAAAAGACAAATTTCATGTTGGGAGTTATTCAGAAAGGGATCAAAAATAAAGCCACCAGTTGTAAAATGTTTGTATAAATCCATGAACAGGGGAAACTAGCTACTAAAAGAAAGAAAAAGTACCTTTCCTTTGATGCCTTCCAGCTCTTCCATGTTTCTGAAGCACCTTCAGAATTCTCAACAGTTGGAGCCTGGCTTACACATCACTAATTTTTATGCCGGGCACTGAATCGAGTACTGTACTTTAAAAACCCTCTTACTTATAGGGACATATAGTTGACCCAAGGGGACCTAGAGACTTCGGATGGGATCCATGCTTCCAGCCAGAAGGTTATGATAAGACGTAAGTGGCTACTTGTCTCTTTGTTATATAAAATATCCAAAATGGGTTCATAGAGCTCTATAACTTTTTAAACGTATTTGTGCGAAGGGAATTGTTTGTTTGTTTTTCTTTATTAATATTAATAATAATAATAAATAATAATAATAATAATTTTATTTATACCCCACCCTTCCCAGGGTGGCTAACAACAAGTATAAAAGTATAAAAGAAACAATTCAATTAAAATGCAGATTAATACAATGTTAAAATTCAATTTTAAAATTAAAAATCTACAAGTAAGATAAAACCATTATAAGATAAAACCTTAGGGGAGGGTAACAGACTGCGTCAGTCCAAAGGCCAAGTGGAACAGCTCTGTCTTGCAGGCCCTACGAAAAGATGACAAAT
Source organism: Zootoca vivipara (assembly GCF_963506605.1). Lineage (NCBI taxonomy): Eukaryota > Metazoa > Chordata > Lepidosauria > Squamata > Lacertidae > Zootoca > Zootoca vivipara. The sequence goes on along the minus strand of NC_083282.1, from coordinate 3,289,609 downwards.
CCCGCAGGGCCCTAGTCTCCTGAGACAGAGCGTTCCACCAGTACTGAGAAGGCCCTGGTCCTGGTCGAGGCCAGCCTAACCACCTTGTGACTCGGGATCTCCAGTATGTTATTATTTGTGGACCTTAATGTCCTCTGCGGGGCATACCGGGAGAGGCGGTCCCATAGGTACGAGGGTCCTAAGCCGCATAAGGCTTTAAAGGTCAAAACCAGCACCTTAAACGTGATCCTGTACTCCACCGGGAGCCAGTGCAGCTGGTAAAGCACTGGATGAATGTGATCCCACGGCTGGGACCCCGTAAGGAGTCTCGCCGCGGCATTCTGCACCCGCTGGAGTTTCTGGGTCAGTTTCAAGGGCAGCCCCGCGTAGAGCGAGTTACAATAATCAAGCCTAGAGGTGACCATCACATGGATCACTGTGGCCAGATCAGGTTGAGAAAGGTAGGGGACCAACTGCTTAATGCAGCGGAGATGGAAAAATGCCACCTTGGCTGTGGTTGAAACCTGTGCCTCCATGGAAAGGGAGGCATCCAAGGTTACACCCAAGCTCTTGACAGAAGGGGCTGACACTAATTGAGCCCCAGTGAAAGATGGAAGTTGCCCCCCCCCCCGCCCCATGTCATCCCGTACTTTTGTACTTTTCTGTTGTAAACTGTCCTGCGATCTTCAGATGAAGGGAGGTATACACATTTTAATACAGTAATACTCTAGCCAGTTTGTACATTACATTTCTACAGAAGATGCAGTTTATTTCTCAAGGAAATCATAATTCTGCCCTGAAATATTTGTGGACGCAGTAAGCCTGTAACTTATGTGGGGGTGGCGTGAGGATTGTGTCTTAAAACGAAAATCATGTATAGTCAAAACCCATTGGGTGCAATGACAGATGGGGTTGCCAAAGTCTTTCCCCCCAGATTCCCACCCTTTTTTATTTTTTATTTTGCCTAACAAATAAAACTGAATGTGCCCAAATTAAATGTGTGTAAGTTATAGGCTGGGACCCAGGTGGCGCTGTGGTTAAACCACTGAGCCTAGGGTTTGCTGATCAGAAGGTCGGCGGTTCGAATCCCTGTGACGGGGTGAGCTCCCGTTGCTCGGTCCCAGCTCCTGCCAACCTAGCAGTTCGAAAGCACGTCAAAATGCAAGTAGATAAATAGGAACCGCTACAGCGGGAAGGTAAACGGTGTTTCCATGTGCTGCTCTGGTTTGCCAGAAGCAGCTTTGTCATGCTGGCCACATGACCTGGAAGCTGTATTCTGGCTCCCTCGGCCAATAATGCGAGATGAGCGCGCAACCCCAGAGTCGGTCACGACTGGACCTAATGGTCAGGGGTCCCTTTACCTTTACCTTTAAAGTTATAGGCTTACTGTATAATTACTCTCAGGGGGAGTCCGGTGGAAATTACAGTAGTTCAACAGCAGTGAAATTCCAAGTTCTCCAATGAGAGCCAACATAGTGTCCTCCAGATGGCATGAACTGCAGTTCCCATAATCTCTTAAACATTGGTTATTCTGGTTAGTGCTCATGTGATCTGGCTGCCTTGGGTAAGGGAAGTGCTGCATGCCTAACATTCTTCCTAATTCCAGAGTGTGTGTTTTAGGCTGGGAGGTGTGCAAAGTAATAATAAAAAACTGCTACATGATTGGTGGACTATTACAGTTTCTCTTGATAATGTTGCATTTTCTGTCCTTAGCTATGCAGAATTGCCCAAATCAGTGAAGAACTCAATCTCTCATCGTTACAAAGCCCTGAAAGAACTGTCTACCTACTTCTCTCAAGAGCACAACTTGACAGAGGCCACATCTTGTCTCAGTTAGCCTGCCTGGGTCTATGAGATCCCATGGCTTTTGTACAGAAAATTGTATTTGAAATTGGAGATCAACGTTTACTTCCCTGCACAGATCATGTCCAATAATTTTATTTTCTTTAAAGACCTGTGTTTCTCGCTTTCTTGTGAAATAATTATTTCCAAAAGGCAGCATGTCAAATATGTGTTGAAGGATTTAGATTTTCACTAGAAGCACCAGAAGAATTCAAAATACACTAGCATGCAGGAATGAAGATGCAAGAATAAACATTAACTGTTTAAGTACCAGGAAAATAAACACTGGATTGATGTGCTTTGTTATCAAGACGGGCCCTTGAATTTCCACGTCAAATCAACAATGGAGCAGGAGCAGATTTTGAAAAGAGTCAAGAAATGTCTTAAAGCATCTTCTTCCAAGCAAAAGCGAAAATGACTAAAGCCAGTGGTGCAGATGAGGTTGGGCCGCAAAACCCAGGGCCCCCCAAAATGACCACCCAAAAAGCAGGAAATGATGGGGGCTTGCCTAACCTCCAATCACCAGTGTCACTGTGACTTCTCAGGGCAGGGGGAGACAGCAGAGAGTTTAGCAGGGGCGCTAGATGGGCTCTTCCAGTGCATATTCACCATGCTGACCTCATTGTTTCTCCCGCTGGTAAGCTGCATTGGTGGTTACTGTTGTGTCAGGGGCTGGTCTGGATCGGAAGATTGGAAAATGCAATCACAGGGAGATCAGCTCCTAACAGAAGAGGAGGGAAAATATCCCCACCCACCCCATTCCCAGCGTTTCCAGAAGCAGAGACAGGCAGAGACAGAAGCTGCACAGTTGAGAGAGGAACTACCCAGCTTTGAGATAGTACCGTGGCTAGGCAACCAGAAGGGAGGGAGCAGCTGTGCGATACATCAATCAAGAGTAGGGGGAAACCCCTCGCTCCCCTTGAACTCGGAGGTCCAAGCATGCCAGAGAACAAAGGAGACGCAGAGGAGGGGCATCTTGCAGAAGTGGGGAGGCGTTAGAGTGAGCAACTGCTATCCTTGCAGAGAGTTGCCTGTCTGCTCGCAACATCATACTGTAGTAAATCTACAAAATCCTTGTTAATTCTTATTGGTGAGCTACCAGAAGGCAGAGGGGAACTCCCGTACTTGACATGTTGGTAGGAAAGTGCTGCCCTCCTCCTGGTGACTGCTACTGATCAAATAGCCCCACATATACACCTGGACTGACATGGACATGGTGGAGCCCACTGTGGTGAGAGCTGGTTGCTGAAGTGTTATTTTTCCTTTTCCTTTTAAATGTTTTATCGACGTGTTGTTGGCCAGGCATATGCATTAATAAGGAGGGGGAAGAAATTTGATTCAGTTCACATTTAAAGGCAAACCTGCTTTTAAGCCACAGTTTCCTAAACAGTGCAAGAACACAGTCATCCGTAAGTAACATTCTCTTAATTTTGCAATGCAGTTCTGCAGTCATGTAATCTGTTCAGATGTATATTACCAGGTTAAGTGTGCATAAGAAATGCATCTATTAATGAGAATGACATATTCCCATTATATGAGGAGAGAGCGCTGTGCATACTGGACAGTGTTGCATACAAAGATATGTGCATTAGGACAGATTAAGACAAAAATCTGTCCTTTTCTTTCTGTCTCTTGTACAGTTGTTTATAATACTTCTGAAAGCTTTTCCTTATCTCTGTAGGGTTCTCTATATTTTTCCTGTCCAGCATGATGCTGGTAATTGTACAGTACTTTGTTTCTGCCTCTTTTTCAATTGCCAAGCTAGTAATTTCGCACATTTATTAGCCGATTCAAAAGTCCTTTGATTTTCCATTCAGTTTCCTGATTAATTAATTGCGAAAACTGTGATTGTAAAGCCTTTATTTCCTTTTGAATCTGTTGATTTTTTGGATTACTTCTCAACTTTTTTTCTTTATCCTTCAATTGTGTCAGGATATTATCCTTCTTCTCATTTTGGGCTTTCTTCCTTATTGCATTTTGCTGGATCAGGAACCCTCTCATTACCACTTGCGGCCCAAATAACCCTTTTTTCTGTGTCCGTGTTCAAATTTATCTCAAAATAGTCCTTTAGGGTCTTTTGGGCCTTCTTCACAATCTGCTCATTTCTCAATAGCGCATCATTCATCCTCCATCTGAAAGAACCTTGAAGAGACAGTCTTAATTCTACCAGCACAGCATTATGATCAGAACAAGTCTTTGGGCAAATCTCAGATTTGCATATTCTTGGGGCTAACTCTCTAATTGTCCATATATAGTCCAAACGGCTGCACGACTGATTTGCATCAGAATAGAACGTGAAGTCTTTTTCCACTGAATTTTTCAATCTCCATGTAGCAATCATATCAAAATTGTCCAGCATTTCAAAGAAAGTCTTTGGTAGTCTCCCCTCATTAGTAAACTTTCTGTCCATCAAGGTGGAGACTATCCCGTTTAGGTCTCCCATCAGGACAATTTTATAATCCAGATAGTCCATTAATGTATTGTGAAGTTTCTTGAAGAATTCAGCCTTGCCATCATTTGGTGCATAAATTGCCAGCAATAATTCCCCCCCCCCTGTGCTGTTATTTCAACTGCAACATATCTTCTCTCTTCATCTTTAAAGATCATTTTTGGATTAAGTTTTTCTTTAGCATAAATTTCTTTAGCATAAATTACTCTACTTTTTTCACTTTATCTGATGAAATAAATTCTTGGCCCAGTCTTTTATTTTGTATAATCTTTCTGTATGTTCTCATCACATGGGTTTCTTGCAAACATATTAAATCTAAATTTTGTTTTATCAGCACATGATGAATTTGATTTCTTTTGGCCCATAAATTCAAACCGTTCACCTTCCATGATAATATTCTCAAAGCCATATTGATCTACTGTACTGCTCCTGCTCCTAAATCCAATCTGAAAAACTGTGGTCCTCCTGATGGCAATCCAGGTCCTTGGCCTAATTCTGATTCAAAATCTTTGGTGTTCTTCTCCAAGAATCTCCTCTTCTCTTCCACTGTTCTAATTCATACTTTCCTTTCTTGGTATTTGAAGAAAAGGCCTTGGGGAAAATCCCAGTGAAAGAAGATCCCTTTCTTCCTTAGAGCACTTGCCAAATCTGAATAATTATTTCTCAGTTCCAGAAAGAATTTAGGAATTTCTTTAAAAAGCACGACCTGGCGTTCTTAAATTCTTCTTATAATGCAATCCCAGGATTTTATTTCTTTGTTCTTTGGTGTGGAAAAGCACCAGGCAATTGTTTACAATTCTTGAATCTTTTTTTACCTCTTGCTCCAAACCTGTAGGCCTTCACAATTGATGCATCCAATTCTTCCTTGGCCAACTCCCAATATGACACAAATTCCTGGACTAAGAAATCCTTGTTCAATTTCGGGCAGTCCTCTTAAACGTAAGTGCGACTCCTCTCTCATCTGTAGAAAGGCAATTGCAGTTTGTGCCAATTCCTGTTGCCTTTCAAGGTCCTGTAATTTCACCGATTCCAGCTCTGTAACTCTTGCGTGGGCAAGTAACTTTCTTGCCGCTGTAGATGCATCCATCCTCAAAACTGTTGGAAAAAAGAACCACCGAGGAGGAAAAACATGATCAAAGACTAGCATATTTGTATTACAAACTGTATTTGAATCAAAAGAATTTGTTTATGTAGCTACTTGGAATTGTGGGGAAGGGGGAACTGGGCGTGGGAGGGGGGGCATAAGAGCTCCACTCTAGCTGCTGGTCTCACTGCTGCGGCTGCCTGGAACAAAAAAGAAGAGAAAAGATTCTTAATATTTAATTTATTATTATATTCATAACCCATCTTTCTGCTCCCCCCCCCCCGCCCCGCAACCAGATTTTCTATGGCCAGGGGCATCTTGCCCATAGGAGCTAGTGGCGCTGGGCACCACAGCGCCAAGTTCTGGAGGGCGCCAAGGAAGAGGCGAGGCTCAACACGGCGCCTCCCAGCAACAGCTCTCTGCCCTCCGCCATGCCGCGCCGCGCCCGAAGCCTCCTCCCAGCCGGAGGAGCCACCCTCCAGCCTGGCCACCGTGAGGGAAATGGGGTGGGGGTGGGGCGCCGGAGGGATTTTTGCACCACGGCCCTGTCTCTGGCCTCCCTGTTCCTGATGAAGAAAGATCAACACTCACCCTCCACGTTGGTATCAGTGGACTCCATCCCCTGGTTGAATGGTCTTACAAAAATTTCTCTGATCTTTAACACCTCCTCCTTTCCATCTTTCATTACTCTTACTTCTTCTTTCCATCCATCTTCCACCTCCTCACCGACCAGGGGATGTATCTTGGGCAAACGGCAGCAGGAGACCAGCAACCCGCGGAGCCTTCTCAGACTTCGGAACCTAGGAAAGAAGGGGGGGGGATTAGGAAATGGGTTCTAGATACGTATCTCTGCGCTACATTTCTAAATCTTGAGGGAACGTGAAAGAAGCAGAATGCAGAAAGAAGGAGAAATCCTACTTACACTTGAGACGAAGAGAGTCTCTCCATTCTCTCACGGAACATCTCGCGTTTGTCACTTGTTATCCTCTCCCTCACTTGCTATCCTCAAATGGTTGCTCTTCCCAAAGTTCTCAGCCAAGTCACTCAGCAGGGGGACGTGTCACAATGAAGGACATGACCCCGTTACTTTAGCTATCTTGCTTAGCAACTGGCATTGTTCCCCTTAACATTCACTTCTCAAATATATCTTTCAGTGGGTTAAGCAGTGGGTTAAGCGGTGCACTCCTGGACAGGACAGGAAACACCTTGCAAACACACACCCTTTTCAACATGGCGGGGTCACCAAGGGAAAGCACTTCTGGCCTAAACTATGGCTGCTGTTTCTCACTTACCGGTAATAGTTCAAAATAACCCCTCTCAACACCCTGTAGTAATCTGTCCAGTATTATGTTTAAATGTACCCCAAGCTCTACATTTGATTATTGGCTATTCAAAACCATTTTATTTCATTCACAAAAGAAAATCTGACATGTGATTCTGATAAATGTTTATAGACAATGGATGAGACATTTATTGATCCTTTTTGTAAGTTGTTATTTGTCTACTTTAATGTTTTATTTTTATATAGTAATCCAGAAGGGGTTGGGGTGGGAAGCAGTTTTGAATATGAAACTGGTGGATGACTGTCATTCGTTCAGATCCATTTCATAGAATCCTAGAATCTTAGAGTTGGAAGGGAGCCAAGGGTCATCTAGTCTAACCCCCTGCAATGCAGGAATTTCAGCAACAGCATCCAAGACAGATGGCCATCCAGCCTCTGTTTAAAAACCTCCAAGGAAGGAGAGTCCACCACCTTGCAAGGGAGTCTGCTCAACTGCCAAACAGCTTTTACTGTCAGAAAGGTTTTTACGAATGTTTAGTTGGAATTTCCTTTCTTTTAATTTGAAGCCATCTGTTTGAGTCCTACTGTCTGGAGCAGGATAAAACAAGCACCCTCCCTCTTCCATGTGAAAGCCCATAAGATATCTGAAGATCTCCTCTCAGTCTCCTCTTTTCCAGGCTAAACATACCCAGCTCCTTCAAGCATTTTTTGCAAGGCTTCATTTCCAGACCCTTGATCATCTTGGTCACCCTCCTCTGCACATGTTCTAGCTTGTCAGCATCCTTCTTAAATTGTGGTGCCTAGAATTGGACACAGTATTCCAAGTGTGGTCTGACCAAGGCAGAATTGAGTGGTACTATTACTTCCCTTGATCTGGACAGCCTAGAATAGTGTTAGGTTTCTTTTGCTGCGGCATCAAGCTGTTGACTCATGTTAAGCTTTCGGTCCAGCAAGACCCTTAGATCTTTCCCACGGATACTGCTAGAAAGCCAGCTGCCCCCCATCCTATCTTAGTGAATCTGGTTCTTCCTGTCTAAGTGCAGAACCTGACATGACTCCCTATTGAAATTCATTTTGTTCACTTGCGCCCAGTTCTCCAATTTGTTCATGTCATTTTGAATTCAGATAATTTCCCTCCCACTTGGGAGGCTTCCGTTGGCTTGGTTCTAAGAATGCGTACACACTCAGATGGTCACAGTTCCTGTTTTATAAGCACAGCTTTCCCTAAGCGCAGGCTTAGATTCTGTGGTTCTGTGGCTCTCTCTTCTAATTCTTTGCTGTATCACTTCCTAATCAGTCCTTTCCCTTATTAAGATAACAATAACATTGATAAGGGTAATAGTAACAAGAACATTAGCGCCATCATGCTGCCTGCTAGCACAACCAAACAACAAGGGGTCATTTCTCCACCTCGCACACGTAAGGGCACAGCAAGGGGCGCTCCTGCCGTGGAGGTGGCTAAAAAAACTAAGAAGAGGGCGCTCTCTTAGGGGAGGAAGCGTACCCCCACACCATGTGTTTCTGCTGGAGGCAAGAAGGCAACATCGGTTGGCTCTTCCACCGCACCTGGGAGCCTTGCGACCACCATCAAGTAGTCTGCTATTGGGTGCTTTCCTGACCTCCTTTGGGTTGTCTATCAATTTTCCTTTATCTTTGATTTTAGATATAATATTTTGAGTTTCTTTTTTCTTCAGTTGTCACACCAGCAACTTGCTTGATTTTTTAGCATGTTCGAAGTACTTATGTTTCATTCTTTTTCTTTACTATTGTTCATTGTTCATTGTATTTGTAATAACTTAATCACTTGCTTTATAGTTTCTTTGTTGGGTTTCTGAATACTTTTTCCTTTTTTGTCAAGGCCTCTAAAATTTTCTTTTTCTTCTGTTCTCTCAATTTCTTTTTATATGTGTTTTGTTGTATAAACAGATCTCTCCTGACCACCTTACTGGCATCCCAAACCACCTGTAATGTTGTTTCTCTATTTAAATTTAATTCAAAATAATCTAATATTTTCTCTGCTTTTTCTAAAAGTTTCTGATCATCTAACAACTCCTTATTCAATCTCCATCTACGAGTGGAGTCATTTCCCTCTCGTAGTTGCAGTGCTACTGGATTATGATCTGGAATTGTTCTTAGTAATATTTCTATTATTTTAACTCTGAGTTTGTATTCTTGTTATAAAAAAGCGCGCCTAGATATTCTGCTGTTGCACCCATAACCTAGGTTTAAGGTGCCATTTAGCTCCTAGCGTTCATATCTCAGTTTCTAACCACATACATACACACAAACGAAGGAATGGAGAGAGAGAAAGAAGATGGAGATGGAGAAAAGAGAAGAAGAAAAGGGGCATGTGTGTGTGTGTGTGCAGAGAATAATTAGACGTGGAAAGTAATAATGTAAAAATAGGGGTGTAAATAAACCATTTTTAACTTACCAAATATGTGGTCTTTTCCTATGCTGGGGTAAGGGGGAATTCATTTTGGAACTCATTTAGAAATTCATATTTTAAAAGTCTAACAGCCTATATTGTCATGTTTTGCTGCATATTTTAAAGCTCTGCTGGGGTTCTCACCAAAGAGTACTTGTCCCAAACCTAGATCTAGGCACCCAGGGAATTTTCCTTTTATACTGTACCTATATTTTTCCTTGCCTACCAACAGGATGCTGCTGCCCAAGTGTGTGAGGCTGTCAGGTGGGGGGGGTGGATTGGAAGCAGGAGCATTTAGGCCTGCTGGGATACATGGCCCAGTGACTGGTCAGGGATAGATGGGACGTTCTACTTCAACATTCGGAAGGTTCACAGGTTCCCCATCACTGAACCAGAAGTCACTGTTGTCAGTGTTCGTTTGTTGAAGCCCTTGTTCTGTACCCGAGCACTTCTAATTAAAAGTACATATTAATCCACTTTTCTCTCCCTTTTTGCTCTGCTGAAGCAACCCAGCTACCAATAGTTTAAGCATGATTACATTTGCTCTCATAACCACTCTGAGGAGGGGCACTAAATTATTCCCATTAAGAGCAAGAAAAGCTCTTAATGACCTGTAGTAACTTGCCCACAGACACACAATAAATCTGCTACAAGAGAGAGGGTTGGGGAACCTTTGAGTCTACGGTCTTCAAACCAGACTCCTAGATCCAACATGAGATTTCCCCAGACACTCTACAAAACTCTTCCTAACTTCATGAAGCACAGACTATGGTGTTTACTTTTAGAGAAAACTAGAAGAGGGGAAATTCAATATATTTTCATACATCCATGTAGAAAGCTGCTAGTGACCCAAGACAAAAACAATGTTGCAACCTAATCACTGGTAGGGTAGGGGAAAGTGCCAAAAATGTCAGCAGCTAATGGGTAGTAATGAACTCCTGCTGTTCCAGGTTGTTTTGTCGGGAACAGAGAACACCAAATCCTACCCAGGCTGCAAATCTCCACTTGGATTTTCGCATAGCTCACTTAAGAGATTCACAGAGTTCCTAATCCTACATTAATCCTTCCCTCCATAGCTATGTTTTCTTCCCAAGAACAGAATTATTTTGCCAATGTTATAAGAAAACAAAATGGGAAGATTATGAAGCAGGCAATCCTGTGGAGAACTCAATTACCAACCATATGTTAAAAGCAATAATTTAATCAGTTGATATCATTTTCTATAATGCCATTACTGTACAAAAATATACTCAGCAAATTTCCCCCAATTTAGAAAATTCCAAAGTTAGCTGCTCTCTAGAATCTGTTTTCGTGCAATGAAAGTAAGAGGTTCATAGAGGTTTTCTAATGTCTGCTTCATCACAAGTAGGTAAACAGAGAAACTTTTATATGCTTCAACTGTCACGGCTTCTGTACTTATCTTCTGGCTCCTGTCTATTGTTTTGCCTTTGAGGAAGACCTTCTACCCTGCCTCCCTCAGGGGAGAGGTTTAAAATGCACTAGACACACGTACATTATAATTCCCTATGCTTCAGCCTTCTGCCCAGATCTCCAAAAGATAAATATCACAGCTTGTTCTATCTTGTGTATAAATGCACACATAAAGAGAGGATATTCCCTGCACTCTCCACCTCTGGAGAGTGAATGCAATGAATGAATAGCCTGGCGCTGTGGGTTAAACCACAGAGCCTAGGGCTTGCCAATCAGAAGGTTGGCGGTTTGAATCCCCGCAACGGGGTGAGCTCCCGTTGCTCAGTCCCTGCTCCTCTCAACCTAGCAGTTCGAAAGCACGAAGTGCAAGTAGATTGATAGGTACCACTCCTATAGGAAGGTAAACAACGTTTCCGTGCGCTGCTGTGGTTCGCCAGAAGCGGCTTAGTCATGCTGGCCACATGACCCGGAAGCTGTCGGCGGACAAACGCTGGCTCCCTCGGCCAGTAAAGTGAGATGAGCGCCGCAATCCCAGAATCGTCCGTGACTGGACCCAATGGTCAGGGGTCCCTTTATAATGAACAGAAGTAGACTCAGCTTCCTGAAGTTGTTAATAATCATAAATCTGTGGTAAAGTAATAATAATAAATTAACTAATGCAAAAATATAATTAATGCAAAGAAAATTAATAACAAAGTACACAGCAAGTAGGTAGATACCTCCAGAGTGCATAGTGGGGACGGAATCACAATCACCTTTGGTCTGACAGTAGAGGTAATCTTACTCAAGAGTATCCCTTTTTCTATGTGATTGGCCTGCAAGCAGGGAAAGTTGAACCATAAAGAGCAGCACACACCTCTCGGAACCCTACACGGTTGCTTCTACTTTAGCTAGCCCCTGCTTAATGCCCAACTTACTTCCAATTCTGTCACCCTCCTCCCTACAGTCAAACTGCCAATAGCTTTCTTTTCTACAACACATGCACACACATTGGCAGAGCACTGATTGTCCATTCAGAAAACATGCTAGTCCTGGTCACAATGTCACAGACGTGTAGGCTAAACACCCAAGCTAACCCCTATCCTGAGATCAAGCACTCTGCACCTAATACCTGCATTCTCAGTGCAACATATTAAAGGAGTGTAGGCTCCCCTTTTCAGATACTGGGTTGGATTCAACTAGGTTTTACTCAGAGTAGATGTTAATGGTCTTGACTAACTTTGGTTGATTAAAATAAAAAAATTCCTTCAGTAGCACCTTGAAGACCAACTAAGTTTTTATTTTGGTATGAGCTTTCGTGTGCATGCACGAATCCCACCTACTGTATTAAGCATTAAGCATGAAAGCAGTGAGGGAGTAATCACCTTCCTACTGTTATCAAGTAAACAAAAGAAAACTTAACAACTTGTATACAACTATTCCATGTGTCTGTTACTCAGTCTGCCAACTCTTCCAGAATTATTTCACCAGCCCAGGCAGAAGCAGCACTGTCACAAAGCTGAGGAGCAATAGCGTGTAATGCCCATGTTTGGGGCAACAAATGTGGTATGATAAAAGGAGAATTCTGGAATTTCCTGTGTGGCAATGCGGTGACCGCCATGAAGGCGGCAAGTTCCTGCTGACCAGTGGGGCCGTTCACACTACTGCCACTGCTGCTGCTAGGAGAAAGCCAGGAGGGACCACAGAGGCCGCAGGAACCGGATAGGTATGTGCCAGAGGCCAGGACCCACGAGAGTGGAGCAGCATCCTAGTGAAGCCCAGCTGGCTAGGAGCGCACCATGGTAGGGCTGCTCTGGCACCAGTGAGCAACCGGGTGAGTGCCTCCCGTGAGTGGGCCGGGGAGCAGCATCTGAGCCCTGTGTGGCTGTGTCCCGAACAAGCCTCTCTTTTTTTTTAACTTGGAAAGGGTGGTGGAGAGGCCTTCCCTCCTTGCCCTGCTCTTCCAAAATACTGTAGTCTCCATCTCAAAGAAGAATTATACTGCCCAATCTCATTGATAAACCAAGACTACAAGATATTCACATCAATATACAAAATACTATTCCAAAACCCCATAAAACCCCTTGACGCAATAAAAAGATATATGGGAGGACAACATAGGCTATGAGATTAGCTTCACCCCATGGACTAGAATGTGATCTAAACCTCTCTTTAAATCCATCTTAGCCAAAAGAAAAGAACTCACTCTGAAACTCACAGATGGTACCAATCCAGGGCACCATTCCTCTCAAGGGAAGGCAGAAAAGTTTGCAGGTGTTTGGCCAGCATCTCCAATGGTTAGAGGGATGCCTGGCTTTTCCAGAAGGGAGCTAGGAATCAGAAACCAACCTTGCTCTTCGGGAGACGATGGTTTCAGAGGGAGGAGCCAGAAAGGGGAGAAAGAGGATACCGAGAGGCAATTTGCTCCCCTTAGGCCTGAGAGCCTTTTGCCATTTGCAAAAGAGTAAAAAAATGGGAAAGCCCAGCATTTGCTTCTCTACTGATCTACACTAGAGGTACCACTGTATTTTATTTAGACACAGAATGATTACAATATAAAAAATCAGAATAATACATGATGAAGTAACAACGAACAAACCAAGTACAGTACAGTATTAGCATTTTGCAAGGGCCCCGCCCTCTGGACCATTGGTCCCGCCCCTGCTCTGGTAACCCGAGATACCGGGGGCGGGGATTGGTGGGTACGGCAGCCGGCAGGGTCCAAACGTCCCGCTGCGGCAGTTTTTTTCCAACGACGTGCTAGGCGCTCGGCTCCCCACCCCTGTCAGGAGCGCCGAGTTGCTCGATGGGACAGCAGCTGACGGCGATTCCTCCTCCTCCTCCTCGCGGTCATTTCCGCGCCGGCCTTGAAAAGGAAGCAGGTGAGAAGCGGGAAGGGGCGTCGGGGGCCGGGGCTTGTGAGGCCTGCGGGGACGGGGCCTGGGGCCTCCGTGGCCTCTGAGGGAGGAGGCCCTGGGAGTAGGCCGAGTGTAGGGAAGGAAGGAAGAAACGGTGGGAACGGGCGCTGAGGTAAACCCTCCGGAGAGGAAGCGGCGGCGGCGGCGGTGAGGACGAGGGCCCTTTGGCGAAGAAGGGCGGGATCAATGGCCTGCCGGAGGACGGGAGAAGAAGGGGCGCCAGTGGAAAGGAAAGGGGGGTCCTTTGCCCCCGCCACCCATAGCGAGGGAAGGGAGAAATGCTGTTTTATTATTTATTATATTTGTGCGCCGTCGGTCACCCGAAAGTCGCACCTTAAAACGACAACAACAAAACCCCACATGTCTTTGTTTGTTTTGCAAAATATATACACCACTTGACTGTAAAGGAAGAAAGGGGGGGGGAGCCTCAGCGCTTCACAAAAAAATCGGTTTACAGTAAAATCGAGAAAAATCCGCAACCCTACTTAAAGGCGTACAAAAGTTTAAAATGCTGAAACAAATTAGAATTACTTCGACTTTCTAAGCATCTGGGTAGTTCTTGTCTTAACAGGAATGTTTTTTTTTTCAATTGGCAGGGAGTTCCAGAGTGCAGGCAGTGCCACACTAAATGAGATCAAGTTCTTACAAATGTGGAAGGGGCACCTGCCAATTCTGCTGCAGCTGGCCTTTTTGAAGTTTTACAACAGGGACCCTTAAAAAAAAGTCAAAGAGTAGGAAATGGGGAAAGGGTTAAAAGCAAGGCTGTAGGTGACTTGGGAATGGGAGGTGGGTTTGGTGCAGTGGTTAGTGTTGTACTAGGACCTGGAAGAGACTGGGCTTCAAATCTCCCCACTTGGCCCCCCATGCAGCTCACTGGATGACCTTGGGCCATTCACTGCCTCTTAGCCTAACTTACCTCCCAGGGCTGTTGTGAGGCTAGAGCAGGCATCCCCAAACTGCGGCCCTCCAGATGTTTTGACCTGCAACTCCCATGATCCCTACCTAAGAGGACCAGTGGTCAGGGATGATGGGAATTGTAGTCCAAAACATCTGGAGGCCCGAAGTTTGGGGGTGCCTGGGCTAGAGCTACCTTGAGTTCCTTGAAGGACAGGTGGAATAGATATGCAGTAAATAATTAAGCTGTTGAAAGTGGGTGTTGTGAGGCCCTTGAATCAGTCAAAGGAGGGCAGTCAGGAGGGGTGTGGATTGGGGAAGAAATGAAAAAGAAGGGCTGAAGAGAATGGAGTGAAGAGGAGGAGCAGGGATTGAATCTACAGGGACCCTTTGAGGAAAAGGAGAGGTGAAAATAGGGAAATGGGATTCTTTGAGATTGCATAAAAGGGAGATTAAGTGGGTGATATAGGACGAGAAAGATGTGTAGAAGAGGAATGGTTTAGAAGTCCTCTGAAGAGTGTAGGTTGAGGAGGAAGGTTGTGGTATGAGATAAGGAATAAAGAGGTGACAGAAACCTCTGAGTCCAGGCTATTAGTCAATGTGGTCCAGCTACTTAAACTACTAAGAGTCACATCCATTGTTCTATCCCTTTTTTTCTCTGGCCATGCCCATAATTGGCATGCAGCTCCCAGAAGGTTATCCAGAAGGCGAAGCAAATGTTCTCCGCCCCAACCTAATTACATTTAAGAATGTAAGAAGAGCCTGCTGAATCAGGCTGAAGTTCAGCATCCTGTTCTTACAGTGACCAACCAGATGCCACTAGGAAGCCTGAAAGGAGGACCTGGGAGTTTCATTACAGTGGAACTCTGTTTTCGAATGTAATCCATTCCGGAAGTCTGTTCAATTTCCAAAATGTTTGAAAACCAAGGATCAAAGGGCTGGCAGCAAAATCCACTGAAAAAAAATGGAGAAGCCATTCGACTTCCAAGGCACGTTCGAAAACAGAAGCATTCACTTCCGGGTTTCTGGCGTTCAACTTACAAAACCTTTGGCAGCCGAGATGTTCGAAAACCGAGGTTTGACTGTACTAGGTTCAAAGGAATAATCTTCTGAATATTGATTGCTGAGGGCACATCAGTAATTGGGCAGGGGGGTTGTGACTTTCATGTCTTGCTTGGGGTCTTCCTGGAAGGATCTGGCTGGTCACTGTTGGAAATGGAGTGCTGGGTCAGAGGAATCCATGGTCAAAAAGCACTGCTCTTGTTCTTGGAAGCTTCAAATTTTTGTGGGTACAGAAGTAACAGTGGGTTCTATCCAACACTGTTGCCCAGCTGATAGGAAGGAATCTATCAATTCTTCCCACCTGCTCTCCCCATCCTCAGATATGCTCTGGAGGGTTGGGGGACCCATTAGTTTAGTTTCACCATTGGATACAACCCCAAGGGTTCTACTGAAATAGATCTTGCTGTTTTAGGTTTTTGAAATTGTGGGATTGTAGCCATTCTTTTTAGCCACCTTTCCAAAAATGTCACTGATTAAAAAGGAATTGCTGCTCAATACCTTTATGGGATAATCTTTACCTGTTCCTTTGCCAGTCTTATGACCAATTCCGATAATAGTAAAAATCCTAAACCAGGCATCCCCAAACTTTGGACCTCCAGATGTTTTGGACTACAATTCCCATCATCCCTGACCACTGGTCCTGTTAGCTAGTTATTTAGTTATTTAGTTAGCTGTTAGTTAGTTGTAGGCCAAAACACCTGGAGGGCCGCACTTTGGGGATGCCTGTCCTAAACCCTCTTTGTCACCTTAAAAAAGCTTGGCTTTTAAGGTTTGCTTTAAGGAACTGGGAGAGTTTCAAAAGCCGAAGCTCACCTCTTCTGATAATATAGTTGAAAGTAGGATACATTTTAAAAGCCTGATTTTAAGAGATGCTACCTGTCTTGAGGATTTTTGTGCAGTGGGCTCAAATACAAAATAATGCATACAGAGTAGAGATGATAACATAGTGTTATGAAAGGCATTGGACAATTCTAATGATTTGTATTATTTTCCATACAGGCATCACTGTGGCCAGTCTTTGTGACTGAGAATGAAACCCCAACGAAACTGATTTTTTTCCCACCCCATCTCTCTTCCTAGGAAGTGGGGTTCCCCTCATCTCCTTGTATTGGGCAAGTAAAAGCAACACATATATGAAAATATGCCTCCAAAATTCAAGCGCCACCTCAATGATGATGATGTTACTGGGTCAGTGAAAAGTGAGAGGGTAAGTGCTTGAGGGCAATTGCTTTCTTTGCATGTTTTAAATGTGCGGGTTAGAATGGCCCCGCAAGTCAAATCCATCTGTAGAATAATTGCTTTTAAGTCACTGAGGATGAAGTTATATGGTGCTATTATGTCATGGCCTAGCTCTTGTAAATACATGGATGGGAAGCTGCACGATAGTCCCATGTAAATTACTCTTAGTTTTCCTAGAGAAGAACAGGCTATAGTATAAAAAGATAAGGTGGTAAACATGCCTGATGGACTTGACAACTTTTTTTCTTGCAAGTCACCAACATTATGTTGATGGTTACAGGTAGGTAGCCGTGTTGGTCTGGCGTAGTCGAAAGAAAATATTTTTTTTTCCCTTCCAGTAGCAAACTTAGTTGGTCTCTAAGGTGCTACTGGAAGAAAAAAAAAATTTTGTTTCGATTATGGTGATGGTTTCATTGGAATAAACATTCCAGAATATATCATTGATTAATGTACATTATTTGCCAGTATCTTTACAATATGGAGTTTTCTCTCCATATTACAGCGGTTTTCTTCAGCTAACTTTTACTTGGAGTAGCTCCTTGCTGCTAATACTGTACTTCTCTGGCCTGTTTGGTCTGGTCTGACTTTTCTTTTGGTGTGATGTGTCTTCCAAGGAGCAGGGGGTGTAACCTACCAGTGGCTCCTATTCCTGTAGATCAGTTGTCCTCAACCTTGGGCCTCCAGTCCTGCTAGCTAGGGATCATGGGAGTTGTAGGCCAAAAACATCTGGAGGCCCATGGTTGAGGACCACTGCTGTAGATGATGTATGAGACCAATGCATGCTTACTGAACTGAATGTTTTTTTCTTAATGCTGATAAGTTACTTACATTTTGCATTTCTCCGGTTTTAAATTGTTTTATATTTTACATTTGCTGTAAGCAACCACATATAACACATTGCAGTAATCTAACGTAAAGGTTACCAGAGCATAGACAACAGTACCCAGATAAGGGCATAGCTGGATGACCAGCCAAAGCTGTTGGAAGGAACTCCGGGCCACTGAGACCACCTGAGCCTCTGAGGCTTTTTACCTGGAGTTTGCAGCTGGAGGCTTTTTACCTGGAGTTTGGAGGCGCCGGGGGACGGCGATAGCCCGCTATGTAACACGCATACGCAGCATCTGAGCGGGCCTTTTACCTGGAGTTTGGAGCTGGAGGTGCGCGGCTTTGGAGGCGCAGGGGGCAGTGATACCCCGCCACGTACCGACGCATGCGCAGCATCGCGCTGTGTATGTGCGTTACGTAGCGGGGTATCGCCACCTCCCCGGCGACTCCAAAGCCACGCGCCCCAGCTCCAAGTAGAAAGCCCGCTCGGCGGGGTGTTCCACTTGGCACCCCCACCCTCGTGACTCTCAAGCCGAGCCTCCAGCCTCCCGGTAAAAAGTTTGCTTGGCGGTGCGCTGAACGGACTTTTTACCGGGAGGCTGGAGGCTCGGCTTGGGAGTCGAGGTAGGGGTGCCAAGTGGCACCCCCTCCCAGAGTGGAACCCAGGGCAGATTGCCCCCATCGCCCCCCCCCATTGCGACGCCCCTGCCCCCAAGCTACAAACCTGCTCCTTCAGAGGAAGTGTAACTCCATCAAGAACAGGCAGCCTTCCAGCCCATCCGGTCTAGGGAACCACCCACTAACAGTGCCTCAGTCTCATCTGATTGAGTTTAAGTTTGTTGGCTCTCATCCAGTCCATTATCAAGGCAAGACAGCGGTCCAGCATTTCCACTGCCTCACCTGCAGATGTAAAGGAGAAGTAGAGCTGAGTGTCATCAGCATTTTGCTGACAACGTACTCCAATTCTCCGAATAACTCCACCCAGTGGTTTCATGTAGATGTTCAACAGCATAGGGGATAGGATTCAGCCCTGAGTCTCACTTCTCTGTGGTTTCAAGCCTATGGAAAGTTGTATGTGTGATAGGACTTTTTGTGGCAGTGCCCCTTTTAGATATACTCCCTTGGTTTTCCAGATCAAATTGATTCTCTCTTGTCTTCATGATTCCCAAGGTAGGTTTCTGCTGCCAACCTCTGGAAAGTTTAAGGCAAGCATTTTACACATGGCTCTGTATTTAGAATGATACTGAGAAGTGGATAAGGAAATACTTGAACTAGCCCTGAGAAGGGTCTCGGTGCCTGTTTGTGTCCTCCTTTCCCGTGTTTTTGAGTCAAGGTCATATTAAGATGAAACTGATGTTCCCAAGCCTATAAATATTCCTATACATAATTAGGTAATGGATGTTCCAGGACTATATTCCCAAGTGTGAGATAGAACACTGCAAAGAAGGCTCAGTTTTAGGAGGTTGACTTCGTTGCTATATTGAGCACAATTTTGTCTTTTTAGGGGGTGAGGACATAAGAATGCTGATCCCTCCTTGCACTGAATAGGGGAACGTGGGTTTCTCTGAGGTACTTCATTGAGGTGTATGAATGCTGAGCAATCTTCCATTTTTCAGAAGGGCTCGTTTCCTTTATGAATCATGGATTTGTAGTTAAATTTTCTTTTAATTTGGACTCCAGAGAACTTAAAGCAGAACTGATGTGCTGATTGCAGCTAAGAAGATGCATCTCAAGAAAGACCTGGCCGCCTTCTAGCTTTGAAAGTGGACAAGAAAGACATGTATTTCTTGTTGAGCTTATCTATCTTTTACGTTTGCAGAGGAACCTCCTAGAGGAAGATTCAGATGAAGAGGAGGACTTTTTCTTGTAAGTATCTCTAAGATTGAAGCAGGGATACCTGAACAACCTTTGGGGGAGGATCTCTTAATGCTTGCTCTTCCCTTCTCCAGTATGGGGCCCCAGCTCTGTTGTGTATAGCACTGCCCTTGCCAATGTAACGTGATACAGCATCAGGTGTTCATCTTCAAAGCAAGGTGAAGTATTGCAAGATTCACTGGAACCCTTGCCAACAGCACCTGCTGTGAACTTTGCAGTGTAAGATTGAGGACTTGCCTTGCCAGCCCCTTCCTTCAGCGTTGGAGGCTGTACTAGTCTTGAAGTACTTTTGCCATCAATGTATTGTGTAACAGGCATAAGCAAACTTGGCCCTCCAGATGTTTTGGGACTACAACTCCTATCATCCCTGACCACTGGTCCTGTTAGCTAGGAATGATGGGAGTTGTAGTCCCAAAACATCTGGAGGGCCGAGTTTGCCTATGCCTGGTGTAATACTTTCAGCCTTCAAATATCTTCCTGTTAATCAGCCATGTGACACCGCTCATTCACTCAAGTAGATGAATAGCAACTGTGTCCTCAGGTTTGATCTGTTAATAAGCTTGTGTTATGTCTTTCCAGGAGAGGGCCATCAGGTCCAAGGTTTGGACCCAAGAATGACAAGATCAGGCAGTAAGTATGTTGTGGCATTTGAAAATGGGTCTTGGCTTGTGTTTCTTTTTCATATAAAATTGCCACAGTCTTAGATAAGGTTATTGCAGCATTTGTGTTGAATCTAGTAGTAGTTTCCAAGGCACTAAGACCTTTTGCCATAGCCCAGTAAACATCATTGCTATGTTTTTATTTTTCTGTACCTTGGGCTAAATAATCCATCTTCCACCATGTTGACTGCCTAGAGATTTGCAAGACCTCCTGGAGAGCAGAAATAGGTTCAAAGCCACTGAGCAAATTGGAAGCAATTAAAACTTGGCTAGCAATCACCAAATGTACCAAAACAATAGGAAAGAAGACAAAACCTGGACACCTTCCAGGAGCAATTTGTGCTAAGAGGCTTAAGCTCTAGCTTTGACATCCTTATCCAATTGTTCCCTGGAGGAGGAGGAGGCAACCCCCTTCTTCACTCAGATACCAGTTCAGTTCAATTTACTTGCTTAAAACCCATGGTGATCCTGCATATACCCCACATTCCAGTACAGAAGCATTAATCCTAAAGAAATGAATCACCTCAGTTTATTAGTGTTGGCTTTCAGGACAAGAACTTTGGAGGCAGCACATCATAGCAATTGACTGTGGGTTGGAAACTTGTATCCTATGATTTTATTAGGATGGGCAAGCCTGTGCACTTGTCTGTTTTGTGTCCATCTCTCTGAAATTTCACTGCACCATGTGCAATTCTTTCTTTTATTTCATCATTTATTACATACTAGCTGGCCCGACCACGCGTTGCTGTGGGTCATCCCTGTGATTTCCCCCCACCCTGTCCCGATCCATGACGTATCCCACCCCTCCTCCCTCCAACCCCCTGGCTCATCCCTGTGTTTCGGTAGGACACCCTTCCCTCTGTTCTCCCCAGGGAGTGTTGTCCCCTCCCCCCTGTATCGCCATACATTGGCCTCTGCGCACGCATCGTGAACATTTTTTATATATTTAGATTTTAATTTTTTGAAATAAGAACATGAGAAGCAGAAGTTATTATTGTTTAATTTTATTTTTGGGGTTGTCATTTATTTTGGTGGGTATTGTATGATTTGGGCGTTGTTGTGTGTTTTGGTTTTGTGTGTGTGTGTTTTGTTTGGATTTTCTAATTTTGGAGTAGGTGACCCAGAGAACCTAGAGAACTACTTTAACAATCCCGACCGGGGGGGAGGAATCAAATAGCGAAGACCCACAGCCCCGTAGAAACAGAAGGCGAGGTCCGAAGCACCCGAGCTGTTCGGTTCCATAAAAAACCCAGGAAGTGGCAAAGGGAAGGTAGGAGATTGTAAAGGGGGGGGATTGGCCACTGCAAATATCCGAGGACTTAAACTGGCCTGCGATCCATGCGCCTGCCCTCTTCCCCCCCCCCGGCCTAGTGGGGGCCTGGCGGCCTGGCAGGCACCTACATAAAACAAATGCCGTGCTGCGGCCTGCGACCCGGGCGCTCACCCTTCCCCCCCGGGCCTAGTGGGGGCCTGGCAGGGGGCTACATAAAACAAAGGCTGTGCTGCGGCCTGCGATCCATGCGCTTGCCCTCTCCCCCCCCCCCGGGCCTTGTGGGGGCCTGGCAGGGGCCTACATAAAACAAAGGCTGTGCTGCGGCCTGCAATCCGGGCGCTCCCTCTCTCCCCCCACCCCGGGCCTAGTGGGGGCCTGGCAGCCTGGCAGGGGCCTACATACAACAAAGGCCGTGCTGCGGCCTGTGATCCGGGCGCTCGCCCTCCCCCCCGGGCCTAGTGGGGGCCTAGCAGCCTGGCAGGGCCTAGGGTTCTGGTAATGGCCGCCTTGGTGGTTTCAGTTGCTTGGTTGATGATGTCATTATTTGGTTTGTGGGTGTGGTGTAGATTTCACAGGAAAGGAGGGGGTGTACTGTGGGAGGAAATCCACTTGAGGGCGCTGTTTTACTTTGTTGAAAAACAGGTTTTTACCTGCGGAGGTGTGAGGTGTGTGGGTTTTTTTTTCTAACAACACTCGGGGAGTGGCCTGGATCGTTGTGTCGAAATTTCAGGACGATCGGTCAAGCGGTTACGGAGAAAAGTGGAGCCCGCACTTTCATGATTTTTACATTTATATATATATATAGATATCACCAAAAGAAAAGCCATGTGTGTGTCTTGGTGTATGTGAATATGTACTGAAGCTCTAAAGTTCATCTTCTGTTGTTCAAAAGCATGTTCGTAGCTTCGAAAACAGTGTCTCATCCTCTGTCGTCCCCTACTCCTAGTGCCCTCCATCTTTCCCAACATCAGGGTCTTTTCCAGGGAGTCTTCTCTTCTCATGAGGTGGTCAAAGTATTGGAGCCTCAGCTTCAGGATCTGTCCTTCCAGTGAGCACTCAGGGCTGATTTCCTTCAGAATGGATAGGTTTGATATTCTTGCAAGTCCATGAAAGGGGTCTTGGACTATAAAAAGCCTTTAATAATAATAATAATAAATTTTATTTATACCCCACCCTCCCCCAGCCAAGGCCGGGCTCAGGGCGGCTAACACTAGATATAAAACAACTGATTAAAATACAGCTTAAGAATAAGATTAAATACAACATTTAAATTTAAAAGAACTCAAAATCAGTGCTCATTTATGGGGAAGGATAGAGATTATTATTGTAGTCTCTAGAACTGATGAATAGAGGCTGGCTATTTACTGGGGGAAGCTGTGTATGAGTTTATTCCTTGCAGACTCAGTAAAGTGATCCACCCTGGATTGAAATACCAATATAAAATGGCAGATGATAGAAAGTTGGAAAGAAACTATAGAACAGTTTTTGAAAGTCTGTAATTGGAATGTTTGGAGAGCTTAAAGTTGAGGACAGCATTTCTTTCCAGCTTGACTTTTGGTATGCCTTTAAATTCTTTCTTGGAATTGTCTGCTAAGTCAGGGCAGCCAGTGAGGAAATTGCTCACTTCCTGAGGCTCTGTTAGCTCTGTATTTAGGTCTGGGGTCTTGCGGCTACTTGATAACCATGTCATCATGCTCCTTTTCTCTGGGGCACAGAGGCAAGCAGCTTTTACGTCTGCAAATTCTAGGCTTGAAATCTGTTGGGCTGTGAAGTTTGCCACAACTGATACCCTGACTACTGTTCCTTGAAAAGTGTAGTTCTTACGTCCTTCAAACTGAGTGCATTTTGTTGACCATTCTGTTTCTAACAGCCATCTAATGAGGTAGCAGTGCAATCCAGAGTTGAGTATTCTAGGGTAGACTTGTTGGAGTGAGATGGATTAATGAAGCAATAACGTCTCCTGCACACTTATGCTGTAGTGTAGCAAATGGGGTGCAGGTTGCATGGATCGGGGTGGCTTGAGCTTTCCTTTACATGGGAAACACTGTAGTCAGCCTGGTAGGAAGATTTTTCCTGAGTGTTCCTGTGAAGAGGAGGAAATATTGCTGTATTATCAGAAGGGCAGCACCTCAAGTACACAAACGGTTATTACATTTGATTAAGAGGCCAGTGACCTTGCTTGTCGGTATTGCTTGTTTGAGACTTGTTTTTACTAAAACCAACACTTTGGAGACAAGGCTGTCAAGGGGAGGTTGTCCGGGCGAGGTGAACAGTAATAAGATTCTTTTGTTTTGTTTTACTTGCATTCCTGTGTGAAATTAACTTAGAAAACTGGCAGACAACAGAGCCATGAGTAAAATGGAACAGAAACCAGTTATGACTACCCCTAAACACACTTCTGTTAGGAGAGCAAAGTAATTTTTAATGGTTTTTTTTTAATGATGTGATCTAAAACTGTGTTTAGACAGTACTGACAAAAGTGTGTGTATAAATATAGTCGTGGAGACCATCCAGGAACCAAACATTATCCCATCTGTGTCCTTTAGAGTAGGCATAGGCAAACTGGGCCCTCCAGGTGTTTTGGGGCTGCAACTCCCATCACCCCTAGCTAACAGGACCAGTGGTCAAGGATGATGGGAGTTGTAGTCCCAAAACATCTGGAGGGCCGAGTTTGCCTATGCCTGCTTTAGAGCAATGTTCCCCAACCAGGGGCCATATGGCCCCTTGCCTCTCCCCCCCAGGATATTCCAAAATGCGTAAATTGGAGGGAAGTGAGAAGTGAAGAAAGAAAAGCATTTTTAAAAAATCCTGATGGCTGGCTATCCGCTTGGCCAATCACTCCTTTTTGCCACGGGCGTTTTCTTGGAGCAGACCTGGTTTGTTTCCAATGGGAGAGGGTTTGTTAAAGCTCCTGCTTTGATCAGTAGAGCCCGCTACCCGGAACCCCCAGGTCAGGTAAGTGCGATGGTGGGGTGGCAATGGGTAGGGCTGAGTGAGCTGGAGCTGCTTGTTGCTGCCACCAGTGCTGGGCCAGGCAGAGCCATCTGGTGCTGCTGACTTGCATCTAGTAAATAACTGTTTACTCAGAAGAAAGCAGGACTGAGTTCAGTGTGCCTTACTCCCAGGTAAGGGTGTGTGGGACTATAGTGTTTTATTTAGGTAGGCAGCCAGGGCCACTTGCTTTCTTTGAGTGGTTTGGGAATACAGTGGTACCTCAGTATACGGACTTAATCCATTCTTGAAGTCCTTAAGTCCTTGAAGTTCTTAAACCAAAACCATTCTTAACCATTCTTAAATCGAGGCGCTAATGAGGCTTCCCGCCACCGGTGCCCTTCTACCATTTGGATTCCGTTCTTAGACCGAGGTAAAATTCTCAAACTGGGACACTCTTTCCGGTTTTGCAGAGTTCGCAAACTAAATTGTTCTTAAACAGGTCTGTTCTTACACTGAGGTACCACTGTAGATACTATCTAGGAGGAGGTCCAAGTTTTAGAAATGGGGCATGGGGCCCCCTTTTATGATGATGGCATCATCATAAAATAAAATAAAATAAAATAAAATAAATAAAAATAAAATAAAATAAAATAAATAGGCATCATCAGGGGTTCCTTGAATTTCTTATAGAATTCTGCTGTAAAGCTGTCTGGGCTTTGAGTGGTTTCAGGTTTTTGGGGACCGTATCTATTTCCTCCAGGGTAATAGAACTATCCAGGAATTCCTGTTCCTCATCAGTTTAGCTTGGAAAGGTCAGTCCAGCTAGAAATTTTCTGATTTCCTGTTCGGATGGGCTGCAGAAGGTGTATAGGTCAGTGTAAAATTCGACAAATTCTGAGGTTATTTCTTTGGGGAAGATTGTTATGTTGCCGTCTATTTTGGTGAAGAAGTTTATTCTTGTTTTGAGTGATTCCCCCCCCCCCATACTTGTAGAAGTGTTGTTTTGAGTATAGAATGTTGACCATTGTTTGTTGATTTCTAGTGAGTCTAGTTCCTTCCTTTTTTGTTCTATAAGTTTAAGGAGTTTTTCAGCTCCTGTTTGTTTGTAGTGTGATAAGAGTGCCGTGATGTCTTGTTCTATTTTGCTAATTTTTGAGGAGGTTTATTTTTTAAGGGATGCTTTCTCTTTTATGCAAGCTCCTCTGGTGACCGCTTTCATTGTGTCCCAAAGGAGGGTTTTTTTTGTACAGTGGTACCTTGGTTTACAAACAGCCTGTTTTGCATACATTTCGGATTACAAACACGTCAAACCTGGAAGTGCATGTGCCGGTTTGCAAACTTTTTTGGGTTTACAACCCTTTTTTATTACAATTTTTTTTTGGAGGCCCCATTGGCAAAAGCGCACCTTGGGTTACAACCTGTTTTGGTTTACAAACAGACCTCTGGAATGGATTATGGTTGTAAACCAAGGTACCACTGTATTGTCTACATCATTTTCTTTGCAGTGTTTTGGAGAGTCTTTGTGAGACACTCTAATTATTTTATTTGTGCTTAGGATGGGACTGAAGGATCATGAGGGGGTAGTTCATGTTTTTTCTCTTCTACTGGGGTGTGGTCTGCGATTTTAATGCTACCTATGTTTGTTGATTCAACCAAAGGTATCAGACCTTGTGTGAGCAGAATGCTATCTAGTCTGTGTTGTAAATTTACAACATCTGGACACTGTGCCATAGCACCCAGACTGGAATGTGTGGCTGGTGTCCCTCAGGTTTTCTTTGCTCCATATGTCATAGGGACCTCTTTTTATATATAAACATTTTAAGCAATTTGTAAGCATTCTTAATTATTTGGGGTTTCCTTCAGTGGAAGGATGCCCATAGGGTTGTAGGGTGGATGTCTCTCATATTTAGGTTGAAGTCACTTCCAAGAATTGCTTCCCCTTCGGAGAAGGAGAGGAACTAGTTTAGTGTTTTCTTGATGAACTCTAGTTGTTTCGAGTTTGGGCTATATATGGAGCCAATAGTCTGTTTAGTTTTGCCTTTCAGTGGAAATTAATCTGCCTCTTTAGCACTGTTGTGGCTTTGAAGTTCAGGTCTCTACTAAATCCGCAGGCCTTTCTGAGCCAGATCCAACCCTGATCTGGCTCAGATCTATGATTCTATGATTCTATAACCCATTGTTGACTGAAGTGGGGTTTGCTCAGGAGTTTGCCTCTCTTGGGTGGATTGTGCATTTCTTGTAGGAAAGCAATGTGTGGTTTCATGGTGTTTACATATGAGGTGATGCGTTTTCTTTTGATGGGGTTTCCCAATCTCTCACATTTAGTGTAAATGCTTTTAAGATAGCCATTCTGCTTATCTGCTTTATAGGATCATTCCCTGCCAACCTGTCTGGGTTGTCCTGAGCCTCTCACCTTATGTTGTCTATCAAACCTATTCAGTTGCACTGACATAACGTGTGATGGGTAGGGGAAGAGGGGGTTTAGAATTAGATTTGGGTTAAAGAGTGGGGAGTGGATTACAGAAAGTAGCATATATGTAGTTATATAGGTCGGTGTTTATTTGGGGTATCCAGGATCATCTGGCGTTCAGCCAGTTGGTCCTGGGTCTCAGCTGGCATGGAGGACCTTATTTGGGAACAGGCTGTGCTCCATGTCATTTCGGATAGGCAGTGATCAATGAGATGGTGTTAAACACCTTTGTGATGCCTGTGTTGGGTATAAGGTTTATAAGTAGTGTTGTCAGTGTTATTACAACATTATTGGTTTATTGGGGATGGGATATGGGCATTGGCACGCTCTGGCACCACCATTGTGCTGGTTGTGTGACAGATTTTATCCTCAAAACAAAATAAAAAAATTCCTTCCAGTAGCACCTTAGAGAGCAACTAAGTTTGTCATTGTTTTAGTTGGTATGGGTTTATTTCTTCCTTTTCCTTTACCTGCTTATTTTATTTGTGTGTATCTTCTGGATGAAAAGTCCAGTGATATCACAGTGGTCGTGGCAAAGTTTCTTTCAGTAGTCATACGAATCAAAGATCAACATACCCATGACTAAACAAATAACGCCTCAGTCTCCCTCCCCTGGAGGTTTGTCTGTATGAATCTGTATTTTATTCTGGACCACAATAAAGATTATTGTGTTATGGGTAGAGTCCTTGGAGTTGGGGAGCTGAGAGTGTGGGTGGGTGGGGTGGGTGGGGAGTGTGATTTCGTGTTGCCTAGGTTGGTATTCGAGTGGGGATGGGAGTGGGGGATCTCTATGGAGGGGTGAGGCAGGGGAGGACAGTGGTGGTGCTGGCAATATTAATGGCATGGGGGCAGAGGAAAAGGGGGGGGAGTCCATTGGTTCAATGTGATTTCCGGATGCTTCATTTAGCTGTGGTTGTTGTTGCGGGATTGTCAATCTATGTTATGTGATTTTGGTTGAGGTTGTTTTGCTGTCTTGTGATGTATGTTTGGCGGGACGGTTCTGTGAGTGGTCCTTGACTGTACTAGTTTGCGTTGTTGTGTCATTTCTGTGATTATTTCTTCCTCTTAACTGTCATACAGTCACTTGCTGTTGTTTTGTCATGGCTGTTATTTCCTACATTGCAGGGAATTGCGCTAGAAAGAGAACCTTTGGGGTCCATTTCAGCTCTGATTCTGTTTTTCAGCTTTAACAATATTCCATTACTGTATGTTCCTATCCTTTTATGTAATTGCATTTTGTATGAATTATAAAAATTATAAATAAAACATGTTCTATTTTTAAAACAAGCATTTAAATAGGTGCCTTTCTAAAGTTATGATGTGGGGGTGGGTGGGCACAGCCAGGATTTTTGTTAGGGGGCAGACTTTTGTTGGGGGGGAGAGAGCCTGAGATTTGGATTGATTTTCATTTATCTGGGGGGTAGCTGCCCCTCTGCCCTGTCCACCCCCCTTGGCTATATCCATGGGGTGGGCACAGGAAAGAAACAAGGTCAGAAAAAGGTTCGGAAACGTGACTTTAGAGGAAGAGTGGCTACAAGTGTAACAAGAACAGGAAGTGAGGATTGTCCATCATATCAAGACTGCAAAACCACAATAACTTCTTTGCCCCATGCCCACAGAAGTCCTCGGACAAGGCAAAGGAAATGACTTCTTCACATGTGCTCCCATGTGGACAAGGATCAAAGCTGAGACTGCCCCAGACCTGTCCTCTCTACTTCAGTATTTCTCCTCCCACTGCCCTGCAACCTCTCAGGCTCTTTCCCCAATCTTCTAATTTAAGGCTTGACAGCCCATCATAACAACTTTAGTGTAATTGGGGCACTGTAGATTAATTGTAATCCTAATTAATAGGGTGTACATCCATTTCCTTTGTTTGGTCTAATCGCTGCTGGGGGTGAGAGGATAAATGGCTTTGCAATTTGGCTTCCATTGAAATGAAGTCACTTGGAATGCTGCAACCCTAAACAGTGGCACATTTTGGCCTAGTTACCACAAGAGTGATAAACTATGCTAAACTGCTATCTTAAAAATGTTTTTTAAAACCCCTGCTGATAAAAAACTTAACATATTAAGGCTAAGCTAGGCATGCCCAGGTTGTTGGGTGTTGTTTTTTTTAAGGAGGAACATTCTATCATGTGAGCTTCCACCTGCAGTCTGAAGTGAATCTGGATGATCGTCTCTATGAGGAAAACTAGGTCATCATTTAATAGGACACAGAAGAATACAACTAGCATTTCAGTATTGCAGGAATTGGGAACCTGTGGCCCTCCAGGTGCTGTCGGTCTGCAGGACCCCCTTGTCTCTGACCTCTAGCCACACTGGCTGGGGCGGATGGGAATTTGAGGATGCAAGTAGGTTCAAAACCTATAATCTTTACAACAGCCCTGTAAAGTAGGTCAGTATTCAGTATGGCTGAATGTTTGACAGAACACTTTTTGGGAGTTATATGCTCATTACTGTTAACTTCATGTTATTTAGATTGCACAGCCAGTCCCTGGCTTAGGGCAAATAACAAAAACAACACCCACTCAAAAAAAATAATCATAGAAATTTCCGTTCCCTTCCTTTTTCAAGCTAAACCTTCAGTATGTAATTTGCTGAAAACTTGATATTGCTTTGGCTTCTCTTTAAAAGGCTACTGTTATTAAAGAGCTGTTTGTCTTGGAGAAAAATCTGGTACTGTGTGGGGTATCCAGGATTAGAACAAGCCATGAATTGAAGTTTAGATTCGAAGTCAGGGCCCCAAGCTTTCTGAGAGAGTGGGAAACAAAACAAAGACCCTCCTTCCCTTATCTGAAACAAAGAAGGAAATTGGGAACTGCAAGATACACATTCTGCCCCTTCTCTTCCCTTCTCTCCCTGGTCACTTTCCTCCCTTTACCTGTTTCTTTCCTTCAAAAGACTTTACCTCCTGGTTACTCTCCTTTCTCCTTGACTTGTTTTTGACACCTGCTAAAAATGTTTTTGTTCCAGCAAAGCCTACCCAGGCATGTAATTTTAGCAAGTAAAGCATTTTGAACATTACTGCTTTCATTATCAATTTTAAATGTCTTAATAACTTGTTTGCTAGTTTCCTTTTTTATTGGTATTTAAAAAATGTTTTAGACTGTCTACCGTACGAGGTC
The DNA here is from genome assembly GCF_963506605.1 of Zootoca vivipara. NCBI lineage: Eukaryota > Metazoa > Chordata > Lepidosauria > Squamata > Lacertidae > Zootoca > Zootoca vivipara. The sequence continues at coordinate 3,259,861 of NC_083282.1, read as the reverse complement.
TTTTGCTGTAGTAAATGGGGCATACACACACACACACACACACACACACACACACACACACACACACAATGTGACTGGTAGGAATACATCCATTTCCCTCAATTCTGTGTCTCATTTTGTTTGAAGGCTGCCTGTACTAGGTAGGTATGGATGCAAAGCAGGGGGGGGGAGAGAGTGTGTACTCAATGACTTTGATGCCACAACTTTCTCAAGTTTTCATTAAAAATTGTGTTGCAATTTTTCTGGAATTCTTCAGTGTAGTAGAACTTCCAGGAACTCTTAAATTAAAAAAATGCAGCATGACCCAAAGCCATGTTATAAAGTCTGTGAGGATATAAATATGGCATAAAAATGACAGCCAATGTACTGTACTTTTGGTTTTGAGACCAATGTTCTGATGTATACTCTATTCATGTTTGCTTAGAAGTTTCACAGTTGATTAAATGAGATGTATCCTCAGTTTTGCATGCATAAGACTGCTGCTGTCAATTCAAGTCTTGCCTTAGCCATTACTTCCTGGGTAGCCTTGGACAACCCAGTTCTTGAAAAAAATATTTGGAAAACTATACATGAACACTTCATTCTTAAGAAAATCATAATTTTTAAAGCCCATTCAAAATCTTTACATATGCTACTTTGCATTTGAACCCAATAATCAACTGCATTTGCTACCACTCGTGACAGATCATTGGGTAATCTGATTCTTCCTCCCCACACCCTGCTCTGTTTTCCAGTGTCCAAAACCAGGTTGATGAAGTTATTGATGTCATGCAAGAAAACATCACCAAGGTGATAGAAAGGGGAGAACGACTAGATGACTTGCAGGATAAGTCAGGTAGGAATAGTTAGTTGTGTCTCTTTTTCTCTTGCAGCCTCAGAAGAGAGTCCTCAAGATTACTAAATCCAGTGTGTTGTGAGCTCTGTGCAAAGTCTGAGAATCCAGGAGTTGCCTAAATCCAGGAGTTGCCTAACATTTTGGATTTTTGAGGGAGTGCTGTGGGTACCAATTCCTCTTGAGAGAAGAGAGAAAGAGTATGCACACATGCTGCACTTTCCCCAGCGATCTGAGTAAATGTTGGATCCAGTAGAATCAAACTGGCCCTTGAAAAGAAGTGGGAGAGACCTGCTATCTGCTCTTCAAGGTAGCAGCCACTTCATGACAGTTTGTGTGTGACTCAGGTGCTTTGTTGGTGCCAGGGAAGGATATCAAGGGTGTCATTGTGCCTGTGGGCACCACGTTGGCATCCCTTGCCTAGAATATAAACCTGAAACAGACTCCTAAAATGTTCTGGCAACTAGAGATTTAAAAGATTCTTCCTGACCTGCATATAGAATCCATCCTTACCAAAAATATTTCTAAACTATTCAATCTTAGAAGAATTAATTGTACAAAATAAGTACATCCCTTTTCCTTAGTCTTCATAATTGTGTTCCTAGTATTGAATTTACTCAGTTTCGTATGTACACACAGTCCCAATATATATATATTTACCGTACTTACTAATGCAATAGTCCTTTTTAGTTGTAACATACAGTGGTACCTTTACTTACGAATTTAATGCGTTCTGAACACACATTTGTAAGTCGAATCCCATAGGAATGCATTGGGAGAAAAAATTCGTAAGAAAAAAAGAACGTACCAATTAACCTCCGTAATCCAAACACCATGATGAGAATCTATTTGAAGTCTGACCTTAAACACCAGGGACTGTGCAATTCTGTAGGTTTTTTATCAGTCTTCTTCAGTCCAGACTATGTCTGCTTATTGTCCAAATCAAATTATTTTATCAAAGCAGATATTCCCGGCTATGGGAGTGGCTTCGGAGAGTGCCAGCCGTATCGTGCTCTGGGACCCAGTGTCCTGCCTCTTGCACAATGCAAGTGGACAATCTGTGGGTCTACAAGACAGTCCTCCCCCACCCTGGGGAGTCTGCCAGAGTTAATTACCCCCATATCAGCCCTGAATTACCAGCATGGCTGAGGTCCGATTGTATGGGAGTCAGCCATTTCTCACTGCCAGAAACAGGAAGCCTGTTGGCTGCATTCCTAATGTTCTTCTTTTAGAAACAAATCACATGGAATTCACTGTACCTCTGCAAGGGTACCTGATCATTACCTCTTGCATATGCTTGCATGTATAAATACAGACATGCATGCTAGGTTGGAAAGCTTTCTCACTTGTATTGTAGCAGGTTCAGTTCATGAGGGATCCAGTGTCGTGTTGTGGTTAGAGTGCTGGACTAGGATCTGGGAGACGGATGGGATCAAATCTCCACTTGGTCGTAAAGCTCACTGGGTAACCCTGCGCCAGTCACTGCCTCTCAGCCTAACCTGCCTCACAGGGTTGTCAAAGGGATTGAGGAGGGGGAAATCACTGAGCTTCTTGGAGGAAAAGGTGGGATATATATGTGATGAATAATAAAAAATAAATGTTCTCTTTCTGGCACAGAGAGCTTATCTGACAATGCAACAGCTTTTAGCAGCCGATCCAAACAGCTCCGGCGGCAAATGTGGTGGCGAGGCTGCAAGGTGAGGTCCCAGAGAGGAATTAATTTGTTAACTTTTTAAAAAAGCAGACCTATTAAGGTCACAAGGGCAGAGTTAACATGTGTGAACATGAAGTGTATACACAGTATTGCAGTATTTTCCCCACACTTGCAATTAAGAATGGGCTGAGTTTGCCACAAGAGGCCAAATTCTTTCTTCCATCCTTTTCCCAAAATAATCAGATGGCTCAGATTAATCAGACATGTTCAACCAGTCGACCGTGATTGACCAGTAGATCGCCAGGGTGATCCTGGTTGATCGCAGGATTAAATAAAGTGGGCAAGGAATGTCACACACACACCCTGCTGCAGGGAAGGCTGGGCCAGGTGGCAAGCACAGGGAATGTCACCCGGCCCAGCCTTCACTGCTGCAATGGCAGCCCCGGCACTGGATCCCTCTGTAGCCGCCAGGGAGGCAGGGTCGGGTGACATTTCTTGCACTTGCTGCCCAGCCCGGCCTTCATTGCTGCAGCGGCGGCACTGGGTCCTGCCAGGAAGGCCAGGCTGGGCGACGTTCCTTGCTCTTGCCGCTTGGCCCAGCCTTCACTGCTGCAGTGGTGGCCCTGGCGCTGGGTTTCTCCACTGCTGGGTCTTCATGGCAGCAGGGGGGGAAGGAGGGAGGGCAGGTGCGATTGGGATCTGTGTCAGCTGCGCGGCCCGCTTTGACAATGGGGGGGGGGGAGTGGAGGCTAAAGAAGGTGGGCAGGCGTGATTGGGATCCATGCCAACTGTGTGGCTCCCTTTGCTTGTGAGTAGGAGAGAAAGGGCTGGCTTGGGGTGGGGAGAAAGCTGCTTTAGGGGGAGAGAGAGAGGGAGTGGAGAGGAAGGGCTGGCTTGTGTGAGGAGAGAGAAGCCGACTAGCTCCTCGAGAGAGAGAACTTTTGCCTTCTTTCCCTCCCCCCCCCCACTTAAATCCCCCCTCCCAGTTAGCCACCACCTTCCACACAAGATCCTCGTCCCTCCAATGACAGTGGGTAGATCACTGCCAGTTTTTTTATACTGGGAGTAGATCGGTCTCTTGGGAGTTGGACGTGCCTAGATTAGATAAATGGAGACACGTGTGGGTGTGGGTGCACACATTGAAGACTGGTGTTTTTACGCCAGTAAAAAAGTTTGATGAGCTTCATGGCTGAATGCGGAGACCTGACCTCCAAATTCTTTACCCACTCTGCTACAGTGTCCACATTATGCCCTTATTTTGAAAATGTGGGTGGAAGACATGACTGGAGGCATTTTGAGTTGTTCAACTGATTCTGCGAGCTTTCACCATTATTATTGTGAAGAAAGGAGTCAGTATGACTTGGTTTAAACTGTAAGTCTCTGTAGGCAATAAGGAAGTAATGTCTTGTCTTGGCTTGTGTTTCCTTCTGCAGATGAAGGTAATTGTGGCTTTGGTTGCTGTTGCCGTCCTGCTAGTGATTATTGGTAAGTGCTTTCTGAAGTTCTTTGTTGTAATAATTCTGTGAAGTGGCAAGATGTAGAACAAATAGACACCCTTGAATTGCAGCTTTAAGAGAAACCATACTGGCAGGCTTCGGGGACTTGGCTTCCTCCTCCCCTTCAGCCTAGGATAAGCAGCACAGAGCGAAAAGAGTCGTGTACCATTTAAAGAGTCTTTAATCACCACGGCAAAAGAACAGAGCAGCCATTCTCTGAATGAAGGTGTTCCCAATTATGGTTTCCATCCACTTCCCCCCTAGACATTTCCACATCTTAAAACCTGATCTCGCAACTACTGTGCTTTTTGTGTAGCCAACTTTTCTGCTCTATGTGACCTTGGATTGATAGGCTGGACAGTCTCCAGCAAGAGAGAGTCTGTTAGCGCTCCCTCTTCCCGTTCTTCTTCACTTTGCTGTTCACATCCCCCCCGTTCGCCCCAACTTTTGTCTTCTGAACTATGCCCCTCTGCAAACCACTGTTCCAAATCTATACTGCCCCACTGCTTCTTCTGGGCAGTTTTAGGATCCTGGTCAGGAGCAGGGGGTGGGAGAGGCTCTCACCATTCCTCATCAGAGCAGTACTCCTTAGCCTGGTCTCTGACACATACACTACTTCAGGTCTTCTTGCTTGGGCTAATGGTTGATGTACGATTGAGTTGCTAGCTTAGGAGTTGCCCCAAAGTATTGCCATTAACTTTTGAGCGCCCCTAGTACTAGAGGATTGTGGGATTGAAATAGCTTTTACATACAAATTGTGTACTTTAATGTTTATGGGTCCCTTTTAAGAAGAAATCAATATAATTTAACCAAAATTGAGCATTTCTAAGATTGATTTTAATTGGAGATACTTAAACAGGAACTCCTTTGTCACAAGAGTGTTGTATTTTATGCACACCTATAGGAAAACTTGAAAGTGTTGTGGATGTGATGGAGACTGGGAGCTAAGTCCCTGTCTGTGGGAGGATAAAGGAATGGATAGACTAGGTAGGATGGCTTTCTGTAGTTTATGAATCCAAAACCTGGAAGACTTGATACATAATTCGACATGGGACTCTATGCATTTTCCAATTAGGGATGAGTTGATTTTATCATCTCAAGAATGAGAGCCAAGTTCAAGTCCTGAAGATAGGACATTATTTTCCATCTCAGCACAATGTGAAAAAAGCAATCACCATGTTTCTGGAAGTTGCTGGTGCTTTTGGATACCAGAAAATATCCACAATAAAATGGAAGTCTTGCCCAAATGATAGCAAAAAGAAACACAAACTTTGCAAAGAAAATGCAACCTAACAAGAAGCAATGCAAAAAACTAATTTGAGGAGCATATTGCAGGAAGGCATTCTGAAGAACCGAGACAAATCATGCTGATGAGCCATAGTTAAGCTTTATCAGCAAATTAAAAATTAACACTGGCTGGTATCAAACTGAGAAATTGCTCAATCTTCTAACAATATGCATGTGTCTTTGTATCCAAGGACTGGAAGGTGGCCAGTATAACCATTTTGAAGAAGGGATCCAGGGAAAGGATGAAGGGAATTGCAACTTAACCCTGCAGCCTGACTTTGAGCCAGGTTTGCTACTGAGGTGTATGACGAGAGAAGGGCAAGGAGTTGTCCCATTCATGACATTCCAGAAGCCGGATACAATTGGTGTCTGTGCACGCAGTAAAGATAGTTTCCCAAAAGATCAGCCACACACTGTCAAGGGAGATTCTTGCTTCCTGCTCACATGTACTTGAAGGGTGTGAGTTGGAAGACATGCCTGCTCTTCTTAAAAGTGGGATAACTGAGAGATGATATTCATGGAAAATCCCATCTGCTTTGACTTGAGGATTGGAAAGAGATGGAAACAGGATGTTCAGTTAAGCAATTTTGACGGGAAATAAATTTTCCCCTTCCAGACTCCAGCTGAGATGGTAAGTATTTTTCCCTTCAAGGGAATAGATAATTTTCTTAAAAATCAAACCTATCATGGAAACTTTATATTACTGCAAAAATAGTTGTCCTGTCCACTTAGTTGTCCTGTCCCAGTTGGATCACTATTTGGGAAATGCATATGTTTTGCCAAAACTTAGGGGCTTTGAATGCTGAGGAATACACTTTATTTTTATCATTATTTATTACATGTTGATACCACCCTTCAGCTGAGGATCACAGGGGGATTTACAATATAAAAAACATAAAAATATATAACATATTAACAAACAAACAAAAAATTAAAAAACCAAAGGCTGGGGTAAGAGGAATGCTTTTTCCTGGTGCCTGTAACAAAGGCAGCACCATGTAAGCTGCCTTGGGGAGAGCGTTTCACAAATGGGGAGCCACTGCAGAAAAGACCCTCTCATGGAGGCTCTTGAAGAAGGGCGGGGTCTAGGGCAGTTCACACAGGTAGAGACAGTCTTTGAGGTATTGTGGTCCTGAACTGAGGTCAAAACGAGCACCTTGAATTGCACCTGGAAACTAATCGGCAGCCAGTGCAGTTGGGTCAGGATTGGTGTTCGATTCTACAACTGCCTTGCACCCGTGAGTAACCTGATCACCAAATTCTGCACCAGCTGAAGTTTCCAAGCCATCTTCAGAATCAGCCATATGTGTAAAGCATTGCAGTAATCCAGCCTAGAGGCTACCAGAGCATAGACAACAGAAGTTAGGCTATCCCTGTCCAGGTAGGGGCACAGCTGGGCCACCAGCCAAAGTTGATGCAAGGCACTCTGAAGCCAAATGAGCCTCAAGTGACAGCAAGGAATCCAGAAGTTCCCCCAAGCTACATACTGCTCCTTCAGAGGGCGTGTACCCTCTCAAAGGGAGGCATCTTAAATATGTAGAGCCCAAGCTGGTTGGTGGACAATTCATTTTGTGTGTGTTTTTAAAGATGCCTCTTTTCTGCCTTTTACAGTTCCCATCATCCTCAAATACCACACTTGACTTGCTGATGGATCTTATGGTGGCTTCAGGATGACAGCATAGGAGGCAGCTGTGTGACTTCTGTGGAACATAATATGTATATAGCTTTGAAGTGTGTCCCCCCTTCTCCCTCGGAGGCACCAGACTGGCTGCAGAAAGAGCATTCAGAGGATCCAGCAAATCATCCTTTTCAGCCAAAAACTCATTCTAGTGTCAATATCTAATCCAAACCCCCATTGTTGCTCCCTGGATGGAAGCTCAGTTTGGAGCCAGATACTTATTGCTAACTGGTAATGATGTTATTTATAATTTACAGAATTTCTTACTGCTTCTTACAGAGGACAATGGAGGAAGAATAAGGGAGGGATGCAGTGTATGAACTCTATATCATTGTTTAGAGACCGCAACATATTTGGATGAATAACTGTGAAGATGCCACTTCCCATATTTAAAAAACCACGATTTTGCAAGGAGACTTTCTGTACTTGTTAAGGGATCCAGAAGCTCCACGTTCTCGCTGTTGCTTATGGATGTGACATAAAAGCATTCCAGTAAAAAAAACCTATTTTTAACTGTAACTATGTAGCTCCTAGTAAATTATTGAAGCAAAGGAAACACTGTTTATTTGAATGAAGACTCACAAAAGAAGAGGAGACCGCTTTTGGTCTGTGCAAGTGCAACCCAAACCATGCAGGTGTTTTGCTGCCAAATAATTAAGAGTAAGCAAGTTTACATGCCTCCTTTTTTTTAAAAAAAAAGGGGTCAGACTGTTTACGTTTCAACCATTTTTAGAAAAAGATAAGTCTCCTAGCTATACCTTAGTATACTTGGCTAGTTAGGTGCAGGTTAAGAATATGTGAGGAGGTTCACATTTAAACTTCATTCACCCTACATCTTGTCTGACTTTTTACCAAAAGGTGGGGAGCAGCTTTGAGACTTCGAGTTTTTCTTTTCGTTTTAGGCACAAGACACCTGCACCAAAATGACCACTTAAAGACAGCTTATAAATTATGTTACTATAACATAATAAGTGTCTGTTCACATCTACTCCTCTGGGTATTTATTTATTTATTTGAATAGATATAAATATATAGATGCACATACATACACACACACACACACTACTTAATTATACACCCACAGCCATCCCACCTGGTAGTACCGTATTAGGACCTCCCTGTCAATGGTGCAGGGCAATGGGGAGCAGCAGTAAGATGTGGTGACGGAGCTGTGTGTGTCACACCACAGGCTAGCCTGCTGCTTCCAGGTGCAGTAGACCTGGTATGTTGAATGTTTCCAGACCCAGAACCCACTTTTAACCCAAACATGCATTTGAGGACCCATTTCTTAATCTCTTGCCATGTATTTGCATGGTGATGGTGCTCCTGTTGTGCCCCCCCCCCCTTGGGTCAGGCTTCAACCCACCAGTTGAAGATCAGTGCAGCAGACTAACAGTGTCAATGTTAGTCAGAGTCAGCTGTTAGTGCAGGAGCCAAAAGGGAGGGATACCATTGCCTAGGACAGTACAGCTTAGGTTTAACTCATCAGTCAGACTAAGCAGGGCTTCAGGCTTTAAGACAGGTGAGGTATGGAGATTGAGCTTTTTGTTCAGTCTGCAGCCTTTTTGCAGCAGTGCACTTACAACATTTTAAATTACTAGCTTGAATTCCAGGGGACTGAATACCTGTAATAAATAGAAATAAAGCAGAATGAAGAAAAGAACCATGCCTTCTCTTTGAGGAACTACCTGAGACTGGTTCTTTATATGGTGACACTTCTTTTCAATATTATTTGCAATTTTAGCTGGCTGAAGAAGAGCCTTTTTTAAACAAATGTTTGCTACAAGTTGAGTCTATGCGTGCCTATGCAGCCTAAGCACAGAACTAAGCACAACTAAGTTCAGTAACGCCTCTTTCCAAGTAAGTGTGCATGGAACTTCAGTTTTAAAAACAATCGGTGTTAAAATATTTATATATTTTTTACAGTTTTTCACCAAAAGAAATTAGGCTAATGAATTTCGATTTTTTTTATCTTGTGGGCTGCTCTGCAAAAATGAACTGTCACGGGGGCTTTCTTCTACACTACCTTGAGATGTGCAGTTTTGTGAGAATTCTCTGGGAGAGCTGTTGTTATATTTATGAGTTGCTTTTCCACAAAGGTGAACTTAAAGCAACTTTAGAAACAAGCATTAGGAAGAAGTGTAGAAACAAGAATGAAAGCATAAAAAAAGCAGATCCAGCTCAACCTACTCCACAAAAAATTAGCAGAAAAATATGTCCCAAAGCCTGGCTTTTGCCTAGCATTAAAAAACAGTGGTGTTGCCAGGCATGTTTCCCTGGAAAGAGCATTCTAGAAATAGGGAGTCACCACTGAAAAGGCCTGTTCCCATGTGACCACCTTCTTGCCTTTTCTGGCAGAGAGGAGGAAGGAGTCCAAATCGCAGGACCTGGGTGGCAGCCTATTTTCTGCTCGACTTAAGAGCATTAGCCACTTGGTCCTCCCTCTGATGCCATTCAACAGGCCCCACCCACACCAAGGCACCTGCACTTGGGGCTGAACTTCAGGAAAGCTGCCAACTCAAGCTGGGACAGTTGTACAAAAGGTGGAACCCCATGCATTGTTTCCATTGGCCTTTGAAACACTTGTTGTTGTCCTCTCCCCCATGCTTTTTAACACCTACATGCAGCCGCTGGGAGAGATCATCGGGGGGTTTGGGCTGGGTGTTCATCAGTATGCGGATGATACCCAGCTCTACTTCTTTCAAATCAGAACCAGTGAAGGCGGCGAAGGTCCTGTGTGAGTGTCTGGAGGCGGTTGGAGGATGGATGGCGGCTAACAGATTGAGGTTGAATCCTGACAAGACAGAAGTACTGTTTGGGGGGACAGGAGGTGGGCAGGAGTCCCTGGTCCTGAATGGGGTAACTGTGCCCCTGAAGGACCAGGTGCGCAGCCTGGGAGTCATTTTGGACTCACAGCTGTCCATGGAGGCACAGGTCAATTCTGTATCCAGGGCAGCTGTTTTATCAGCTCCATCTGGTACGCAGGCTGAGACCCTACCTGCCCATGGACTGACTTGCCAGAGTGGTGCATGCTCTAGTTATCTCTCGCTTGGACTACTGCAATGCACTCTTTGTGGTGCTACCTTTGAAGGTGACCCGGAAACTACAACTAATCCAGAATGTGGCAGCTAGACTGGTGACTGGGAGCAGCCACCGAGACCACATAACACTGGTCCTGAAAGACCTACATTGGCTCCCAGTACGTTTCTGAGCACAATTCAAAGTATTGGTGCTGACCTTTAAAGCCCTAAATGGCCTTGGTCCAGTATATCTGAAGGAGCGTCTCCACTCCCATTGTTCTGCCCGGACCCTTGAGGTCCAGTGCTGATGGTCTTCTGGTGGTTCCCTCGCTGCGAGAAGCCAAGTTACAGGGAACCAGGCAGAGGGCGTTCTCGGTAGTGGCACCCGCCCTGTGGAATGCCCTCCCACCAGATGTCAAAGAGAAAAACAACTACCAGACTTTTAGGAGACATCTGAAGGCAGCCCTGTTTAGGGAAGCTTTTAATGTTTAATAGATCACTGTATTTTAATACTTCTGTTGGAAGCTAACCAGAGTGGCTGGGAAAACCCAGCCAGATGGGCAGGGTATAAATTTATTATTTATTTATTTATTTATTGGTGAGTGGTAATTTATACTTGCAGTCTTAAAAGAAGAAGAAATAAAGCCACCAATTTTTGGGTAGGTATCTAATAGTACAGTCTCCAATAGCATAGCATGACCCAGTTCTAGCTATCTGCTGAGAAAAAATTATGGTTTAAGTGGAATTAACTTCCAATCACAACTGTAACGGGAGGACTTTAAGTCCCGTTTCTGCTTTTTAAAATTAAAATTCCGAAACCAAATGTGCAAATAATTTCACTGTGAAAAGGAAGCAGTAATTAGTAGTGGAGTGTTTCAAATCCTTCATATTGTGCATACGAATATTGTGTATATGATTGTGCATAGGGAATCAGGTAACAGTCTGTTTTCCCAAGTACAGTGCAGATGAACCAGAAGTTACAAAAAGAAGCGAAGTCACATAGATCCTCTTTGTGGGTTTCCATAGCTGAAATTTGTTCTCTACACTAAATCCTAGAAAAGAAATTGCCTGTATTTTGCAGGCAGTAAGTATGGAGAGATGAACACTCATGCGAATAACAATAAAGCAAAATGTCATTTGTGTAATTATTTATGTTTGAAGCTGGTTTTATATCCTGAATTTGTCCATGGGCTATACTTTCAGTTATACTAAGAACTGATGTAACAAAGTTGCTTTAAAAACGTGAAGCTGTTCACACTCTCCACACCGCACGGTAATATAATTTTATCAGCTGGTGTGGGGTGACTTCAGCCCTGCATTCTGCAGGGATTGGCACTGTGGTCAAGTTCTCCATGGGGAAGTTGGTTGCACAGCCCATTCAGCCGCTTCTTCACTGTCCCCACCTTGATGCCACCCACCTGTTATGTCAGGTGTCGGGCAGATGGGCGTAGTTTGGGGAAAACAGCCTTGTGGGCCAAGATAGGGTGGGCCTGGCCAAATGTGGCCCAGGGCTGGAAGTTTCCCCACTGCTTCTCTAAACCCCTCACAGTTCGTTCCCTCTAAATGTAAAAGACCTTGGTTTTTTACTTTTTCCTCTTTAGTATTGCAATCCAATCCGTGGCCTGTTGACACCTCCTCCATGGGAGCATATCAATCTGAATCCAGTATTGTTCACTCTGGCTGGCAGAAGCTCTCCAGACACAGGTCTTTCCTAGCCTTCCTACCTGAGAAACCAGGGATTGAGCCTGGAACTTCCTACCTGCTCCATGCATGAGCTTGGCCACTGAGCCATGGCCCTTGCTTTGCCTTGGACAAGTGATGTGTGGCGGATTATATCCCCAGTAAAAGACTGGTGTGAAAAGGGAAAGAGAGAAATAATAAACGATCATTCTGTGCACTGCTGTAATTTGTATAATTTGGTATTCTTGTGATCAGAATACTGAGTAGCAAAAAGATAACAGTGAAATGCTGCTAAAGCTACAATCATATATATGGCAGGTTATGTTTGTGAGTGTATGAGAGAGAGAAGTTTTTCATTTATTGGATGTCATTCCTGGAAGTGTCTGATTTCTGCTACTGATTTTAGCAAATGGGGACTTGCTGGTTTGGCTATAAATTGACAATAAACTTTCTGTGATACTGATGTGACATGAGTGTGGCAAGAACTTGAAGTTTTTGTGGATAATCTTCTTGAAAACATTGGTGCATCACGTATGGAGTGTGTTGTGTAGATAATTATTTACATGGTATGTAGCAAGCAGTGTCTAGTAAGGGAGCTGTGTGGAGGTTATGGGAGAAGGCAAAACCAGCATCTTAGGTTAGTGTGGTAGACTAGCAGACTGTAGCCTTTGGGATGGATGGGATTTCTAGGGAAATATCTGGAATTCCAAGTGGCTCAGAATAAAGCATGTCAGGCCTTGCATTCAACATCCCTGAATAGCTTCCATTCAGTTGAGGATGCAATTCAGGCCCCAGAGCTTTGAGGCTTGGCAGTTACAATAGTGACACTGGGCACCCAAATGATAGCAGGAACTAAATTGGGAAATAGTAGTAGTAGTAGTTGAATTTATAAATTGCCCTATACCTGGAGGTCTCAGAGCGGTTCACAGAACAAAATGAAAATATAAAACCACGAAAGATAAAATCAAAACAACCCAATAACCCCCCCCCAAGGAGATGTTTTAAAAGGGTATAGGAGGTAAATCAGATCAACCAAATGCCTGGTTAAAAAGGAACGTTTTTGCCTGGTGCCTAAAGGTGTATAATGAAGGTGCCAGGCGAACTTCCCTGGGGAGAGCATTCCACGGATGAGGAGCCACTGCAGAGAAGGCTCATTCTTGTGTTGCCATCGTCCAGGCTTCTCAAGGTGGAGGCACACAAATAAGGGCCTCAGAAGATGATCTCAGGGTCTGGATAGGTTCATATGGAAAGAGGCGGTCCTTCAGGTATTGCGGTCCTGAGCCGTTTAAGGCTTTATAGGTCAAAGCCAGCACTTTGAATTGGGCCTGGAAACTAATTGGTTGTCAGTTGGACCAGGATCAGTGAAAAATGCTCAAACCATCTTGCTCTGATGAGCAACTTGGTCGCTGAATTCTGCACTAGCTGAAGTTTCTGAACAACATTCAGAGGCAGCGGCAGCCCCACATATAACACATTGCATTAGTCTAACCCTGAGGTTACCAGAGCATAGACAACAGTAGTTATGCTATTCCTGTCCAGATAGGGGCGTAGCTGGGCCACCAGCCAAAGCTGATGGAAGGCACTCCGGATCTGGATTGAGCGTCAGTTTTTTGGCTTTCATCCAGTCCATTATCAAGGCATTTCCACTGCCTCACCTGCAGATGTAAAGGAGAAGTAGAGCTGAGTGTCATCAGCATTCTGCTGACAACGTACTCCAAATCTCTGGATAACCCCACCCAGCAGTTTCATGTAGATGTTGAACAGCATAGGACAGGGGTGGCCAACTTCCAAGAGACTATGATCTACTCACAGTGTTAAAAACTGGCAGTGATCTACCCCCTTTTGGGGGATTCAGGTCAAAGTTGTTGAGTTTTTTTTTAGGAAGGAAAGCCCTGTTTTGGGGGGTTCATGTAAAAGTTGTTGAACTTCTTTAGGGAAGAGGAAAGCGACATTGAGCTCTTTTTTTTTTAGGAAGGAAAGCCCTGTTTTGGGTGGTTCAGGTCATTTTAGGGGTGCAGGGCAAAGATGTTGAGCTTTTTTTAGGGAAGCCAAAGTTTTTTTAGCTTCTTTGGGGAGAGCCACTGATCTACCGGTGATCTACCACAGACGTCCAGTGATCTACCAGTAGATCACGATCTACCTGTTAGACATGCCTGGCATAGGGGATAGGATTGAGCCCCGAGGAACTCCACATTGAAGGTTCCACAGGGCAGACCCTCAGGGAATGACCATCCAAGCAGGCCCTGAACCACTGCAAAGCGGTGCCACCCACCTCTTAATGCAGACAGCTGCTCCAGAAGGATACCCTGGTCAGTGATATCAAAAGTCGCTGAGAGGTTGAGGAGAATTAGCAGGGACACATTTCCCCTGTCTCTGTCTCAACAGGGCGCCCAAACCAGGCCTAAACCCTGATTTAAATGGATCCAGAAAATCAGTTTCTTCCGAAAGCGCCTGGATCTGGTCTGCAACCACTTGCTCCAGAACCTTGCCCAGGAAAGGGAGATTTGCAACTGGCCAGTAGTTAGTTGGATTTTGTGAGTCCAGGGAAGGTTTCTTAAGGAGTGGTTTTACCACTGCCTCCTTCAAACAGGCAGGGACCACCCCTCTTGTAAAGAGGCATTGATCACCTCCCTAGCCCAGCCAGCTGTTCCTTCCCTGCTGGCTTTCATCAGCCCCGAGGGGCAAGGGTCTAGAGTGACTGATCCAAGCACCTTGTCCACATCGTTGAGCCATCAACACAACAGGACTAGACTGTGCTCTGGACACCCCTTGAGATTCATCTGCTGTAACAGCAGTCAAGGTATTGGTAGACGCAAGCGATGTTATCCTCAAAATGCTTTGCAGACAAGTCACAGAGAGCCACTGTTGGTTCTACCACCTCCTTTGGGCCAGCCTGTAAAAGGCCCTGTACAACCTGGAAAAGCTCTGCCAGGCGACATGATGAGGATGCCATGGAGGCAGCAAAGTAGGCCTCTTTTGCTGTCTTCACTGCCACTAGGTAGGCTCAATAATGACCCCTTACCAGTGTTCGGTTGCATTCATTTGAATCTTTTCTCCACTGTTCAAGCCATTTCCCAGCTTGTCTCCTCGCCCTAAGCTCTGGAGTATACCGGGGACCAATCGGGCTCCACAAAGTTGGTGAGAGTGCTCAGGGGTGATCGTGTTAATAGCCCAAGCCATTCAGATGTTCCTGAGGTCCTAGAGCCATTTGTAATCCCACTGGATCTATCAGCCTCCAAGGGAGGACCTTCCTAATAGTTCCCCTGTCTCTGCGGAGGAAAAAATACGCCAACAGCATAAATCTCAACAGGTTTTAGGAACAGAATTTAGGAACATTCTTCCTTTCACTGAATAGCAATATTTAGAGTGCCTTCAGGTGGCGCTGTGGTTAAACCGCTGAGCCTAGGGCTTGCTGATCAGAAGGTCAGCGATTCGAATCCCTGTGACGGGGTGAGCTCCCGTTGCTTGGTCCCAGCTCCTGCCAACCTAGCAGTTCGAAAGCATGTAAAAATGCAAGTAGATAAATAGGTA
This sequence comes from Zootoca vivipara, assembly GCF_963506605.1. NCBI lineage: Eukaryota > Metazoa > Chordata > Lepidosauria > Squamata > Lacertidae > Zootoca > Zootoca vivipara. The sequence goes on along the minus strand of NC_083282.1, from coordinate 3,244,683 downwards.
CCGCTACAGCGGGAAGGTAAACGGTGTTTCCATGTGCTGCTCTGGTTTGCCAGAAGCAGCTTTGTCATGCTGGCCACATGACCTGGAAGCTATACGCCGGCTCCCTCGGCCAATAATGTGAGATGAGTGCGCAACCCCAGAGTCGGTCACGACTGGACCTAATGGTCAGGGGCCGCTTTACCTTTACCTTTTACAGACTGTCACTATTTTGCAGGAGGGATTCAAGTGCATGTTGGAACTTTAGACTTGAACATTTTAAGTGAGTTAAGTGTCCTGTCACCCTAGTGCAATAAATCCATGGGATGACGGGATGGGGAGCCACAATTTTTTTGCAGTTTGCAAAGTGGCAGGGAAGTGCATTGAAGCACATTGAAAAATGTGGGATGAACAATTAACTTACGGGAAAATGTGTAAACACACTGGAAAACAATGAAATTTAGGGTATGCAAACAGCAGCTTGAAATACAGCAAAGCCTTTGCCCCCCCCCCCCTCAACCTGCCCGCTGCACTTTGCAGTGCTGTCCACATCAGAGGGGTGTGAGGGGTTCTTAGAATAGAATAGAATCAAAGAGACCACAAGGGCCATCTAGTCCAACCCCCTGCCAAGCAGGAAACACCATCAAAGCATTCTTGACATTTGGCTGTCAAGCCTCTGTTTAAAGACCTCCAAAGAAGGAGACTCCACCACACTTCTTCAGCTGACACGTAAGACCTTTGGGGTTTCCCTTCCCCTGCAACCCACCCCTAGTCAGGAAGCTGTCCTCTGCGCACGGGCTCTGACTGTCTCAGGTACAAAGTGAATGCAGCCTGAATTTCTTAGTTGGGTTGTAAAGGCAGGTTTTCCTCAAGAAATTACAGGATGGATATGGATTGTGGCTAACATCATATGTATGCAGTTTCAAAAACTAGAAGAGGGAGCACACTGGATGCGGAGTAGGCAATAATGTGTGAACAAAACATTCATGCCTCACATTCCAGACTAAATCGTGCACTTAGCACAATATTTTGTAGTACTTATTTCCATAATAACACATTTCTAAATGGTTTAATGGTTACATCTTTATGGTGTAGAATCCCAACTATCTTCGGCTGGCAAACTTTTAAACCTTCACTGTTCCAGAGCAATTGCTTCTCTGACCCTGAACTTGCCCCACTGCTAGATGGACAGACTCATGAAGCCATGCCCTCCGCAGACCCACACGGGTGGCAGATCTGCCTCTAAGAGTTTTGTATGTTCCTTCAGTAGCACCTTAAATAACAACTAAGTTTTTATTTTGGTATGAGCTTTCGTGTGCATGCATGCACACGAAAGCTCATACCAAAATAAAAACTTAGTTGGTATTTAAGGTGCCACTGAAGGAATTTTTTTATTTTGTCTCGACTCAGACCAACACGGCTACCTACCTGTAACATTTTGTATGTGTTGAGGATAAGGATCCCAAGAATGGGCACTGGTTCATATTCCCATGAAATCGTAAATGAAACATGATCCCTTTAAGAGAGTTGATTCCCATTAAGTCTGTGCCGCTGCCGCTCCCGCTGCCGAATCTTCTGGCAAAGCGACCCTCTCCTGCATCTCCCTGGTTCTCAGCTGTATAAAATTGAGGTCACTAGGAGCTCAGTTTCAGAACAAGTGAGAGAGAGCTGGTGAATGCCGCTTGCACACTGTGCTTCTCAGGGAGCCAGTGTGGGCTTAAAGAGGCGGCAGCGAAGCCATGAAGGAGCTGGTGACTTGGTTGCTTTCAGCTTGGATGGTTTGGGAAGCATTCGGGAGCACTGCACGCCTCCACAAAGCAAACAGCCAGGATGGCAGCTGCATCTATTCCTTCACAGTCCCCAGTGCAAACGAAGCCAGCTGCACTGACCCTGGGGAAGTGATGGCTGTTCTTGGGGACCTCCAGAGGGAAAGCAAGAGCCAGCAGCTAGAACTGGAGTCCTCCAAAGCAAGGCTCAGCCTCCTGGAGAACCTGGTCAGCCAGCTGCATGGAAATCAAGCAGCAAGGAGTTCCTCCTCCTCCTCTGTGGTGAGTTCGCTTCAAAAAGAGGTAGAGCGTTTGAAGAGAGAACAAGCCCAGAGGGACACACAGGTCGGCAGGTTGGAGTACACCATCAGCAACCTGCTCCGAGACAAGTCTGACTTGCAAGAGGATAAGAAGTGGCTGGAGGAAGAGAGGAAGGAGCTGGGAAGGAGGTTGGAGGACACCATGCAGGAGGTGGAGCGGCTGAGAGCGAGACACTGTCCCCAGGCTGGAGAGGCAGCCAGCAGGGACTCCCTTCAAGGTACTGTAGAAATTAAAGAACCCCCCCCCAGTCATCCTTTTGTCCTAAATCAAAATGCATATCTTTTAGCCTTTCTTCATAGGAATGAAGGGAGCCTCAAACCCTTTGTAATTTTAATTGACCTTTCCAAACACTGCAATGGGATGCCATTTTGTGAGCTGGAGGGAAGGGGAAGTAACCAGACCTGCCGTTTCACCTGAGGTTTATCACCCTGAGTGTGTCACCCTGTTGGTGCTGCTAAATGCCCTGTGATTTGCAGAAAGGCCATTGAGTCATGTTCCCCCTGTGGCAGAGTAATCCATGGGTGACCTCAAGAATCAAATCAAATTTTATTAAACGGTCACAGACTAAATCGACCTCAAGAAGGTATCTGAATGAGGCTAAATGCTTCTCACAGGCCTCTTTCCAGGTTTGCTTAGCACAGACCTGCTTAGCACAAGGCTGGACTTTTTACAAGCCTTTGCATCATTTCCCCTGTCACAGGATGGCAGAAATAGGGGGCGGTGGAATTAATATAGAAGCTGGGATCTGGTGTCTGTCAGGGAATATTTTTAGAGTGGGATGCCTCAGGAGCAAAAGTAGAGTATAATTAGCATTTCAGGACATATCAGTCAGCAAGCTGGAAAGTAATTATACTACTAATGAGCAACAGTTTCCATCAAGGTAAGGCCAAAAAGCTTATGTCTCCTTTGTGGAAGGGTACCTGAGATTAGGAGACTTATGCCAATGACTAGAGAAAGAAAAGAGAGGCCCAGCTTTGTTTGGTTCTGGGGGTCGTTTCCAGAAAAGCAGATAGCTCAGTGAGACTCTTAATTTCAGGGTTGTGGGTTTAAGCCCGCATTGCAGGGGGTTAGACTAGATGGCCCTTGTGATCCCTTCTAACGCTACACTCTACATTTTTATTATTATTATTCAGGGTGGGGGGATAACTGAAATGACAATGAAACCACTGAGACTTCAACCGATGCTGGTTTTGTTTACTTGAAGTCAAAAATGAAATCTCTAATAAGGGATTTATTAACAACAGGAAAAAATTGCAAGGGGGCACAAAGAGAGAGAGAGAGAGAGAGAGAGAGAGAGAGAGAGAGAGAGAGAGAGAGAGATGAAGTACATCTGAGCACATTTGGAGAGTGGCTGGTATCCAATGCCCTCACTATATGAGCACAAGGATTTATGCACTAACAACAAAATTAATGCTATGTTGGACACAAGCTTAAATTTCCATCAACACCAAGAGGCCTATCTGAGCTTCCACATTTCGAGAAGCAGCAAGGCTTCACCTCTCCTTTTTCTTACCTTGGCAGTAATAAATAAATTGGTTGCTTGAACCCACTGCTAGTCCCTTAAAAGTGAAGAAAGATTGCTTTAAAATGAATCTAACCAAGGAAAGTGTAGGACACCACTTGTTTAATTCGATGCCATTGCTCCATAACATCACAAGTCAGAAGCAAATAGCTGACATAATTTAATCTCCCACAAGGACTTTTGACTGCTCAGAGAACTTCCCTTCTCTCTCCTCTCCTCCCCCAGCCCTGTAGGCCTATAGCTGGTTGTTTCCCTAATTTCGTTTCCTATATTCTTTACAAGCAATTTTATCATCAGGAAAGCCTTTGTTTCAAAGCTCCTTAACTGCAGACTAAAGTGCTCATCTTTCTTTCTGTCCCCTTAGCCTTCAGGGTGTTCATTTTATTTATTGCTCTCTCCTTCCCTGCTTTCCTCTGCAGAGTCAAATGGAAACACAGACACTCTGGACTACCAAGAGCTCAAATCGGAGCTGGTGGAGGTTCCTGCATCCCGCCTCTATCAAGGAAGCCCCTCACCTGGCCTCCCCAGCGCAGAGGGGGAAGAATCAGGTACAGAGCTCTCTTGGGCAGGTGACGATTTCCCTTGCTTTGCTCAATGCTGGCTCCTGCCCTTCCTTGTAGCACACTAGTTAAAGAATCCTGCCCCAAACACCTCCCTTTAAGCCCGCTTTTCACCAGTCCAAAGATGAAACTCTCCCTTGTCAGTTTGCCCTTTCAGAAGTGCCAGCTAGTCCTGAAAAATCACATTTTGACTGCCAGACTCCCATATATTACCTGTTTCCTTCCTTTATAGACAAACCTGTCCTGTTTTTTCTCCCTTCCACTCCCCACCACCCATATCACGAAATGGTTTATTCCAAAGCAACAGTATAAAGCAGGGTCCCCAAACTAAGGCCTGGGTGCAGGATGCGGCCCAGTCGCCTTCTAAATCCGGCCCACAGACAGTCCGGGAATCAGCATGTTTTTACATGAGTAGAATGTGTCCTTATCTTTAAAATGCATCTCTGGGTTATTTGTGGGGCATAGGAATTCGTTCATATTTTTTTCCAAAATATAGTCTGGCCCCCCACATGGTCTGAAGGACAGTGGACTGGCCCCCTGCTGAAAAAGTTTGCTGACCCCTGGTATAAAGCAACATTTCACATATGTTTCACATGTAGAACACTACATGGAAACCCAATATCAGAGGGAGCATCTATTTTGAGTCTCCTTAGAAAGTTTGAAACCCCGTCCTACAACATTCCTGTTAGTGAAGACTACTCAGATGCTTAGAAAGTTGAGGTAATTTTTGTATGATTTAAAGTAGGGTTGTAAGCTTCCTTGATTATTTTTTTTACAATCAAGTGGTGTATAAATTTTATGTAGCAAGCAAACAAATGCATAAAATGCCTTTGGTTTGGGGCAAACTGTAAAATAGCACATTTGAAGAGCAGCTCCTCCCCCTCCCCCCCTCCCTCTCAATCTCAAGTTCAAATCCTGCAATGGCGTGAAGTAATTGGCTTACTTATTTCCTGGAACAGGCTGTGGAGTGCTCATATCGGTTGGTGAGCCAGTGACCTTCCGCAGGGCAGAGACCATTGCTGGCAAGTATGGCGTGTGGATGAGGGACCCAGAACCCATCTCTCCCTACAGCCGAGAGACAACTTGGAGAGTTGATACCGTTGGTTCGGATGTCCGCCAAGTCTTTGAGTACAACAATGCGGATCAGTTCACCAAAGGCCACCCTTCCAAAGTACATGTGCTGCCCCGATCCATGGAGAGCACTGGAGCTGTCGTTTATCGGGGTTCCCTCTACTTTCAGACGCGCAAGTCTAGAATAATGGCAAAATATGACCTGAAGACTGAAGTTATTACAGTCCAAAAGGAGCTACCCAATGCTGGCTACCACGGACAGTTTCCCTACTCATGGGGTGGCTATACAGACATCGACTTTGCAGTTGATGAGATGGGGCTGTGGGTAATTTACAGCACTGAAAACGTAAAGGGGGCCATTGTGCTTTCTAAACTGGACCCAGAGACCATAGAGATTGAACAAACATGGGAAACCAACATCCGCAAGCAGTCAGTGGCAAATGCCTTCATGATTTGTGGCTCCTTGTACACCATCAGCAGCTACTCATCCCCTGAGGCCACTGTCAATTTCATCTACTCCACTAACACAGGGACGAGCGCACCACTGAACATCCGCTTTGAGAATCGCTACAGATACAGCAGCATGGTAGATTACAATCCCACAGAAAGGAAACTCTTGGCTTGGGACAACTTCAATATGGTTGCCTATGATATCAAGCTTTCCAAGATGTGATTTGCTTGGAGAGAGTGGGGAGATGCTATATCAAGGGAAGCTTGGAGCAGGAAGTCCATATGACCACCATTACTTTGACTAGTTACAATATGGGGCACACAAATCATGCCAAAGCTATCCAGACCAAGCTCTACTGAAGATACAGGAGCTGTGTGCAAGCTCAATCCTGTGCTTAGTGGCTGTGCTCTTTTGCAGCTGCTATTCATTTCAGTGGAGTTTAGGAAGGAGAACTTCCCATGGATTGTACCCCAGTTCACTGGCCTTAATGGGCACCCATTGCCATTTGCTCCAAAGGTATCTGCACAGTATAGCCTTTCCTAATTAGACCTGGAACACAAATGCATGCAGCCTTAAAAATGACACAGTCATTGCCTCTGCAGCTCTCTTCTTAGCCTGGCCATAGGATTCAGCACTGTTGGTTGACAAGCAGGACTGAAGTAATCTCTTTCACTCTCTTCTGTGGACCTGACCTGACAATGGTGCATTCATTACGTAAGTGTAAAGTTACCGTTGTTATATTTGGCTTTAATGTAAAGCCCAGCTTGCCTATAACAGCCTGGTGGCTGCCTCTTCACTGCAGAGAACTTAGCAGAGAGGGCACTTTGTGGTGGGGAAGGGGCTGCTTAAACCTTTCTCACCCACTTCTTTTTGCCTGTAAAAGGTACTGTAAAGGTAAAGGACCCCTGACAGATAAGTCCAGTCGCAAACGACTCTGGGGTTGTGACGCTCATCTTGCTTTACTGGCCAAGGAAGCTGACGTTTGTCCGCAGACAGTTTTTCCGGGTCATGTGGTCAGCATGACTAAGCTGCTCCTGCCGAAACCAGAGCAGCGCATGGAAACGCCATTTACCTTCCCGTCGGAGTGGTACCTATTTTATCTACTTGCACTTTGATGTGCTTTTGAACTGCTAGGTTGGCAGGAGCAGGGACTGAGCAACGGGAGCTCACCCTGTCGCGGGGATTTGAACCGCTGACCTTCTGATCAGCAAGCCCAAGTGGCTCAGTGGTTTAGACTACAGCCACGCGCATCCCTTTTTGCCTGAAGCTTGTCTTAAACTGCTTCCTCCTGGCAGTTCGAAGTTCCAGGTTGAAGTTTTCTCTCTGTGTTAGAAATAAACAGTGTACTGGTGTAGTAAAAGCAATTGAGAGATATTTCAGAGGAGTATAATTTGTCAGAATTACAAATCTAAGAAGTGCATTAAGTGAATAAAAATTCAGAACAGTCCCTGCCTGCAGGCTTGCAGTCTAAATTCCATTTAGGCTTTGCAAGGTCTGTTGAGGCTGGGGAACCTGTGACCCTCTAGATGTTTTTGGACATGCAGCTCCCATCATCTCTGGTGGTCAGGGCTGGAGACAGGTCAGCATAGGTCAGCAACTAAACAATAAATCATCCGAGGCCAGTGAAGGAAACAACCCACAGCTCTTGCCCAGTGGTCTCAGCAACTCTTTTCAGGAGGTCTTGCCCCAAGGAAGCAGTTGCGAGGACTGAAGGTCCCTGCCTTCCCAGTGCCCACTTCTCATCTCCAGGGTCTTTCCCACACAATGACAGGCTGTATCTGCGCACCACTGCACCTCTCCTCTGCCCGTTTCATTTCTCTGCGTGTTCTAGGATACCAGGGGTGAAGGGAGCTGGTTGCAGCAGCAGCAGCAGCAGCAGCAGACTCCTGTATGGAAGTCAATAAACAATTAACCCTCCAACCAGTCATTTCTTTTCTGCAGTGTTTCTTGAGGCACTCTATTTTGCTATACAGCTCTTTTTCAAAACAACAACAACAACAACAACAACCTAAGGGGGTGTTCCTGGCAGTGCCTGGAACTTTTTAGAAACAACAAAAAAGGTTCTTTTTAAATGGATAATGCAATTTGTGGTTTGAGACCCATCACAACAAAAATTGGGTGAAGTCACACCAAACTCACATTTCAGCCTGCCGTATTAATTCAAAATGGCTCTTGGCATCCAAACATCAACAGAGATACTCCCACCCCAGCCTCAGGAACCCTCATGCTGAGTCTGGCAATGAAATCTAGAGTGCCAGTTGAACCTATGTCAAAAATGTGCCAAGTCATGCCAAAGTGATGTTTTGGTTTCCAAGTCATGCCTAGCATCTAAAAAATGACATAGTGTAGTCTGACATTCTACCTTGGGAACTATTGTGCCAAATTTGGTGATGATATCATATCCTAAGAGGCATCTGAACATATAGAGATTCAGAATTATAAATCTAAGAAGTGCAGTAGACCAAGCAAGAGGACAGACAAATCTCTGAACTCTGTGCTGTATGTATGCTGTGAGTTGTACTTGCTTTGCATTTGAAGCCTACTAGGGATCTGGTGGAAGCCTGTACTTTATGTGTATAGTGAAACTGCCTTAATGCTTTGGACCTGTCAGTAAAGGACTGAAGTGAGTGAAAAGTTGGAGTCTGTATTTCTTCCAGCACAAGCTGCACTGCCACGAACCTACATGCTTGGAGGGCTGTACACGTTTGGCACATGCCATATGTCAACAGTGGGCACTGCCCTTGCCACTCTCTTGATACTCTGGCAGTTACTGTGCTGCTGTCCTGCATGTCACTTAACTAAAAGTGTCCCTACGAAGACAGGAATATTGTCTTCTTTGTGCCACATCACAGATTTTGAAAGAAGCAGCTCCTTTCTACTAGGAGTGATGAGAGCTTTTGCCATTTGTCTTTCCACTCATCTGCCCACACCATGTACCACTTGCCTCCAATCCCTGATATGCCTGGCACCACCTATTTGCTCCTAGGCTCTTCTGAATCTCAGCATCTCACTGCCCCAGGATATTTGACACTCCTTTCTTTAATACCTATAGCAAGAGAGCATTAGTATGCTTTTGTTCTGATGGAATTAACCTGGCAACTCCTTCAGAAAAACTAAGAGGACTTATTACACAAGCATGACATCATCGAGGACTCCTATTATCCAATCAGAATGAAACACTGATGACAAATCCACACATAATGGATCAGGATGGACACCAGGCTGCAGCCTGCTCTGAAGCATTTCTGCTGAGGTTAATGGAATTGAACATCTAAACTACAGTGACGCGATGTGATGGTGGATTTAAAGGGCATCCAACAACAGTCCACCTGTGACAGAATTTTGACGCTGTGCAGTAAGTTTGGGGTCAATTTGCAAGTGCATTTGTTTTAGGGGTGCCATATTTCAAAAAGTGAAAATCCAGACACAAAAGTTGTTGACTTTTGGGTTGTTGTTTTTTTGCAAAGCTGTTGAGCTTTGACTGCAATAAAGTGGTTCAGTCACACAGCCTTCTGTTTAGTTTCTCTGTATGTGTGCAATGTGTTTGACCAAAGGCCCCATGGAAATGAGTTTTGAAGGAAGAGAACAAGGGGACTTCTAGGCACAAGGGGCAAAAGATCCTTGCAGATGTCTCAGGATGGAGCTGGATAAATTGTTTTGGATGAGAGGGTATCGAGAAAGGGGCAAGGGACAAATCCAAGGAGGGTTCTGTATACAAGGATGTGTTTGTACTGTGCCTGGTTTGAGAGACATACTCAGCAGAAAGGCAATTGGACATAAGAACTGTATCCTACACTGATTTGCCATTTTTGGAGCAGGTGTTTTTTCTGCTTACAGCAGTTAAGCATGTCTTTATTTACAGTAATCCTACTCATCCATTTTAGATTTTAAACTTCCTTTAACAGGCAGACATGACTATACTGTGAGAGGAGGCTGCAGATTTGGGATGCCATGAAGGGGTGGAAATCAGCCTTTCTGAGTCTCAGAGCCATGGCCTGCCAGAAGGGCTCCTGCGCAGGTCTCCAGAGGCAGGGGCCACACAGCGCAGGTTTACTTAGGTAGACTTTGGAGAGAGAGTGTGACACAGCAGAGGACAGGCTCTTGCACTGATGAAACAGGGGCTCAAATCCCGGGCTAGCTTGGCCAAATTTTAGTTTGTACCCAATCTGTAAAGTGAATTGACCAGAGTATTTGTAAGTGCCAATTCCAATAAGATAATTACTATAGAGCAGTGGTTCTCAACCTTGGGCCTCCAGATGTTTTTGGCCTACAACTCCCATGATCCCTAGCTAGCAGGACCAGTGGTCAGGGATGATGGGAATGGTAGTCTCAAAACACATAGCTGCCAAGTTATCCCTTTTTTTAAGGGATTTTCCCTTATGCTGAATAGGCTTCCTCGCGAGAAATGGGAAAACTTGGCAGCTATGCTCAAAACATCTGGAGGCCCAAGGTTGAGGACCACTGCTATAAGAGTACACACAAAATCTATAGAAATTGCTATAAAAACTAGCATGTAACTGTTAATTACACCAAACTGGGCAGGGTGCCTTGGCACTGGCCAAACTCAAGTAACACAGCTAAGCAGCTAAGCCTGAGTTCCAGCCGCTTGAATGACTTGAGTTTCCCACTACAGGTCAGGCATCTATGGACTATCACCCAGCTGCACCGAGGGATGGATGCGAGATGTTTTTGCATGGCTTCATTAAGTCCTTGCTTTTCAGATGCTTCTCCTGCTCCTCCCAGAAATGTCCACAGCTTGTCCCCTCCTGAGCCAGGGGGACAGCCCTGCAGATGCCACTGCCACTGCCACTCTGCAACATTTCGCCAAGGTCTTCCAAGCTGCCTCAGACAGGGCTGCATGCAGCGGCTCTCAGACAACCGGGTATTTCCCACCAATGACCAGAGCCTCATTAACCCAATCTCTCCAGTCTGTGCACAAAGAAGTCGAAACATCACCTATCCTGAAAGAGGTCTCTGTTCTCCCCCATGGTGGCTTACATGCCGGAGAGATGGGAGTGGCACACCACCACACTCCAAAGACCCTGTGTGCAAAGCAACTGATCTAGCAGAGCATCAACCTACATCTGGAAGCTGGGCTGTCTACTCCCTTGATACAAGAAGTCTGAACCCCACATGCCAACATGGAAGCTGTGCTCCTTCTCTTCCAAGGCATTATATCATTTACTCATCACCTGTTTCCTTGAGCTATTTGCAAAATGAAGGTGGCCACCGATTCTCTAATAATGTGCCACCAGTTCTTGTTGCTGTGTATCCAAGGGAACAAGGTTCCCCACCTCATGTGGAACAGCTAGCCCAAATTGACCGGACTCCCACACCTGCTATTCCAGACAGCTACCTTGCCTTTTCTAGGTAATAGGAATGTGTGCCAAGTTTGAACAGGGCATCATAAATTAATGGTCACTGCATTAGATCTCTTTCTTGGTCTTTTCATATTTTCTTCCTCTCTCTTCATGTGACCTTGGCTTTTGTCATGCCTCTCTTTTGCTTTGTATGTCTGAGCAACATCGCTGCAGAGATGGATTCTGGAGCTGCAGAATATACCTCCCCTTACAATATTGGTGGGTGGGCTGACTTGCAAAAGTAATTTCTTAAAGCATTTATCATGGATAAATTTGCTGATCTAGGTATTCTACAGTACTCTCGAGTAACTGCAAATTAATTTAGTGTAAGTTAAGAACCACTATTTTTAATCACTATGTTGAGGACTGGTATTCCGGCTTCTTTTTTATGGACCACATTTCATAACTTTACTGCCACCAAGCAGGAAAGAACCTGAAAGGCTTCTAAATTAAAACTGGAATGCTATTTGTTCCCGGTGGCCAAAATCCAAAGGAACCTTGTACAGCCTGAGGTTTCTTTGTGCAGCAACCACAAGCTGCTTTTCCAACTTAAAACAACAGCCCAAGAACACATCTAACAACTCTAGCTGAAGAGTTCAAACTTGAGCTGAGCAACTTCCATCTTCAGCAGTTTCCTCTTATGTACTAAACTGCTCGGTTTGTATCTAACTAGTACATTATAGCTCTGATGCATTAAAGAATTTCTGTGCAAACAAGGGCCAGGTGCTGCCTTTAACCCAAACTCCTATTCTAGGCAGCCAAGCAACACTTTCAACTTTAGCACCTGCAATGCAGACTTACCTCAGGCCATTTTCCTCAAGCTGCCTCAGTTGAGGAAGAAGCAACCAGAGAATGTCAGCTGCCCTAGGGTCCTAGTTTTAATCTTTAAAGCATTTTTTGGCTTGGGACCCGAAGGGGTACTTGTCTCTATATGAACCTGATGGTGTTCGAAGTTCTTCAATAGAGGCCATTCTTTAATGTCAACATTAAAGGTGAGGTGGGTGGCAAAGCATGACATTCCCAGACACTTTATGTAGAGAATATTTTTATTAGTTTCTGTAATCAAACCCATGTAAATAAGACCTTACATATTTAATACAGTGTTACCCCTGTACAAATGAAAAAAAAGTTTAAACATTTCTAGACCAATATGGCTGTTAATTTCTGTACAATGCCAACTCACAGTACAAGTGGATATCTTTCCCCCAAAGCTGACATCACAGCTAAGTTTCCAAAAATTCAAATTATAATATTTATATAAAAAGATAACCAATAGCATTTCACTAGGCATCAATAGCAGCAACAGACTTTTCCAGCTTCTGCTGTCATCTGAACAAAATTATACACATTAGACTTTTAGCTCACTCTTCGTTCCAAAAAAATGTTGGGAAGGGGAAGAAGAAATTCTCAGAGAAAACAGTCAATTCTGCAATTGCTATGGTATGTGGTGCTCTCTTATTAACTTCCAATCATTGCCTGAAAAAGTCTTCAGTAACGTCATTAAAACAGCTCTACTATAGCACAGTCACAACTACATATAAGCAAGTATGGAGTTTTTTACATTCACAGAAGTTATCATACAGTACTCTCCTACAGCTATACTACGAGAAGGATACAATTAAGAAGGCATTATTTGACTTGATTCTATTTCCCAGCACACAGTGAGCAGGAAGAAGTAGCTTTGATATAAGAATGCATTGTTTCAGAGGATGCCGTCTTGCAGCAGGCTGCGTGCTTGTTGCTCTATACAGACATAAGCTGAAAGCAGTTTGAAGGCCAAAGGATTCCTTCCTCCAAGTACTACTGAGCCACAGCTCAATGTGACTGGCAATACAACTCCTAAATGGGAGTAATATAAACTTTGCACTTTTGGTATCAACATGGGAGTCAATTAGCATCTTCCCCAGTTAATTCAGCACCGTATCAAACCATAGCAGCAGCTATAGCCTGCCTTTTAGGGATATCTGATGTAGAGCATCACAGAATGAAGTGTGTGTTGGTGGGGAAAAGGAGGAAGGCTGAGGGCGAGTTGCTCTGCGTGACTACTCAATCACCTTCAATTCTCGTTTCATTATTAAATAACAGCATCCTCTTAGGACCCTGAGCAACATAAAACCAATTTCATTTCTGTCCAGCATAGCCTTCCTTCAATCTGCCTTTCTTTTCAAAATGAAACGGCAAACAGAAGAGCATTTACCACTGGCTAATAACATGCTTCAGCAGCATTATTTTTCATTTTGCATCCTCAGAAACACAGGTGCCCCTATACAGGCAGGTTACACTCAATTCATGTGGCGGCATGGAAGCTACAAGCCCCAAGATCTCCAGACCTTTAAAGCATGTTACCATTCATGTCTGCCAAGGCTAATTAGCAACAGAGTCTATTTATGCCATTCACAGCCTTGAAGGGACATGCTTTGCCCTTTGGCTACAGGTTTTGCCACTGTCATTTCGCTCCCAAATTGAAATAAATGGGCACAACACTTAGGATTTTGTTTCCTCCGTCTTGATAGCCTGAGGTTTGATTGGTCCAGTTCTCACAGGCTTGGGGGCTGTTGTGGGTGCAGGGCTTGGTTTCTCCACCACTTTGTCCTGACATACTCCTGGGGAGGAGTCTGCCATTGCCTCAGCGGCTTTGCTCCCACTGTCACTCGCTTTCTGCATTTTGCTTCCAGGTGGCTTGGCCTGCTGCTGTTCAGAGAAGAATCTCTGTGTTGACTGGAGGACTTCTGCTCTCTGCTTTGCCTTAATAAGAAAGAAAGTGGGTTAAATAAGAGCACAGGCCTGAAAGAAACTACTTATTCTGTGTGTTCAGGATCTGAGGGATTCCAAGTTCTCCTGGTACTGCCTACAACAGTAACTCACACACCTTGAAATTTCTTCCACAATGTAGTTTGAATGCCAAGACAAAATCGCTTCTTGTCATGCTTGGCATTTTGAGTTTCTCTGGCAATCCAGTGAACTTGCAGTTCTCCAGATGTTGCTACCGTAGGAGTTGTCATTCAACTCCCTAACCTAGAGCCTACTAGTAGTACTACAGGAATTAAAGGGAGCCGGAGTGACATTTAGGTCAGTCCCACTGCGCAAGCCATGACCACGCTTCTTCCTCTCAAACACATTCTACAGTTTGTGATAAGCAGAAAGGCTATAAACACCATAAAAGTCAAGGCCAAAAAAAGCAATAAAGAATACACTGTATTTCCACCTTTTTACAAAGTCAACCTAAAGGCTACAGTGCCCAAAACATGTCATCAAAATTTATACAATCTATACAAGCATGTGGTAAGAATGGAATGTGACCTAACAAGTACAAAGATTAAAAACAAGGATACCGAAGTATAAAAATACAGCTTTGCATAGCTGTCAAAAACTTGAGATGCTGAAACTATAAATAGTAGTAGTATGTCAGCATGTGTAAAAACTTGGTGCAATCAAGAAAATAATCAATATTCTTCAGTGAAGTTCTACAGACCTTTCAAATGCCAAACGTGTTTTGGCTTGGTCAGATTTCCTCAGTGGCATATGTTCTTGTACAGAAGTTCTACCGTATTTATGAGTTTAATGTGCTATTGAATTTAATGGGCACCTCAATGTTCAAAACCTTGAAAGCAAAAAAAAAGTATTTGCTCGCGAATTTAATGTGCATCGGCAAAAAGTGCACTCTTTACAACAATTTGGACTCTTTAGAACAAGAATACAAAGCTGAAAATGAATGAACAGCAGCTAAAAGCTTATGTTCATTTTTCATATGTTCTCGTCCACACCAGAAGACTGAAAAAGCAAAGCCATGCTTCTTCCCCTGCCGGCCCTCCTAATATTCTTATGGGGGCCCCTTCTCCAGTCTTCAGGGAGTGGCTGGAAGTGGGAAGGCAGAAGAAGGTCCTCCTTTCCTTCCACTCTGCAGACAAGCTCTGGATTCTCCCTGCACCCCCTTTCCTTCATATTACATCTAATTTTCTAGCACAACTACTAACACAATACAGGCCTACACAACTGGTGGCAGAGACACTCACCTTGAGTGTGTAGTTCACACAAACCTAAGACTTCAGTGTCCCTCAATGTTCTCCCTCTACAAATGTTCTCTGGTGGCAAGGAACAGCTTGCCTCCAGTGACATGCAGAGAGAGAAAAAGACTGTGTGTGAGGAAGCCAAAAGCGGGGACACTTAACTAAACAGTCTTAAAGGCATTTCCAAAATCATGCATAGAAGGTGTAGTTCTCTCTAGGCCAGAGCTTGGAAGCCCTTCTTCCCCAGCCCTCATGGCCAATAGGGACAGCCCTAGGAGTAGTGGGACGGGGCTTGGAGGATGCTGCTTACCACCTCCCCCCCGTCTTCACTGACGATAAAACTGACAAAAAATGGGGTTTCCCTAACAAAAGGCACTTTATTTCGTTTTTCATTTCCAGCAAACAATTTTTTGCAAGTAACACTGACCACTTATAGCAGTTTAAGGACTGTTTCCCACAAAGTTCTGTTTCTCCAAAGCATGGTTTGTAAGGATGAATGACTAGCAACTCTCTTCTTCTGGGAGTTGGCTTCTTGAGATAAAAGACGCATTCTTTAGTGAGCGGGCAGTGTTGCATTTTGCAGCTGCTGCCCACTACTGATGACTGTTCCACCTCCTTTTGAGGAGGTTGGAGGAAGAGAACACAGACTGAGTCCTGTAGTTCATTTCTTTCTTTCTTTTTCGTCTGACAGGAGGGAGGGAGGGAGGAGAAGGTGGCTGTGGGGGCAGCAGCAGGGGGTGAGAGGGTCTTGGGGCACCTCAGCAGCAACCACAATGCCAGAGATCAGGCGCCTGCCACCGGCATCCCACTGCTGCCTCTACTGCTAGGGCTCAAGACAGGAGAAAGTGTTTTGGCGCTGGTGGACTTTTGGCAGCAGGGAGAACCAGGGGGAAACACAAGCCTCCTGGAGGAAGTGAAGCTGTAGAAGGCCGATGGCCTGCAAAACTACCATATTTACTTGGATGTAATGCGCTACAGAAACTAATGTGCACCCTAATTTTTGCAACGTAATGGTATATGCATAAGCTCACTGTATCTGACGAAGTGTGCATGCACACGAAAGCTCATACCAAAATAAAAACTTAGTTGGTCTTTAAGGTGCTACTGAAGGAATTTTTTTATTTTGCTTCGACTCTGACCAACACGGCTACCTACCTGTATCATACTTGTTGATATCTTCCATCTGCAAAAAATTGCAACATCTTTTTCACAGCAGTAACATTTGATTAGTGGGTCGCAAATTGTAATATTCGAGATTTTGTAAAGGTCAAAATCTATTTTTATCACATGCTTGTATAAATATTGCAAACACTTTCTTGGAACTGTAGCTGTTAGGTTGACTTTACTAAAAGGTGGAAAATTTAAATAAACCGTTTGAGTTTAAAGAGAAGAAGTCAGAATTACAAGGAAACCACCTGAGAATTATTATTATAATAATACCACCATCAGGGCTTGCCAAGAGGAAAGTCTCTTCTCATACCCTTCCACCCAAAGGTTATGTGATTAAGCTGCAGTTAAAAGTTTTTTTCAAAAGGAAGTCCCACAGAGTTCCATGGGACTTAGTCCACAAGCACAAACTGCTGATGTAAATTACCTCTAACAATGGCAAAGCCCTATTGGCTTCTGCAAATTCTTCCAAGTATATTACCTGTCCATCACCAGCAGGTCCCAGGGCAGATTACAACAATTTAAAATTCAGTATTAAAAACAGTTAAAATGAATTAGTCACAGAAAGTGGGTATGCCCTGGAAGCACACATCTCAGGTGTCAAAAGCCACAGTAAAGATCTGTGTCCAGCATTCACTGAAACTGTATAATGAAGGGGGCAGAGCCACCTACCTCTGCAGGGAGGAAATTCAGCAACTTATAACAGCAGCTGAGAGCTTAATAAAGTTCTTGTAGCTGGGACACACTACTGCAGATCACTGAGAACTGGCAGCAATTACGACATGAACCACACCCTAACATGCCTACTTCATGCTACAGCCTTAGCTGCTGCAACTGTATACTCCTCTCAACTGTGCTAACAACATGAGTCAGATTTTATTGCTGTAGAATCTTATGACAAATGGCACCTTGTGTTGTGTAGTTTTAAAAAAAACCACAAGCATCATAAAAAATTCTGCACAACCAGACCCTGTAAATAATTCTACTCGAGAAAAGGATTCTGCCCCCATGAAACAGGCATCCAGTTCATGGCACAGAACTGGAATTTAAGGGAAAAAAGGGGTGGTATGGAGGACAACAACTGAAAGTGTCATTTCCTCTTCATAATTCAACTGTGCATTTCCACAATTTTTCAAGATGGGATACGGGATCCCTGAGCACGATCATCGGAAATAGTAACTGGAATTGAAAAAGCATACGTGCCTGTAACAATTCAAAGTATCTTTTTGTAGCACAAACTTTCCATATGGTATAAAAATGTCTTCTTCTTTTAAACAAAATGATGGTCAGATGGCAACAGGCAAAGGCTTTATTCTAGATATCACACCTGGTTGTTATTGTTAGCCAGGCACAGGCAAACTCGGCCCTCCAGATGTTTTGGGACTACAATTCCCATCATCCCCGACCGCTGGTCCTGTTAGCTAGGGATCATGGGAGTTGTAGGCCAAAAACAGCTGGAGAGTTTGCCTATGCCTGTTAGCCTTCCTCAAGTCAAATATATATTTTTAAACATTTTCTCCAAATGTAATAATGATAACCTTGGCTGAGAAAGCAGCTACTTGTCTTAGGAAAGAAAAAGGACAGCAATGAGACCAAAATTATTCAGGTGGATGTTCACTTTACCATCTGCAGCATATTTGCCCTACATGATTTGGGACACAGGCTATCTAAATAGGTTATTTATTTTTCTTTTAAGTTACCTGATAAGTTTTAATTTTAATATTAAAAAATATCAACATATGCACTCCTCCCATCCACCCTCAAGCTAGCTAACCATAATTTGGACAAATAGCAGAACTCATTTGTCAGAAGCATTGCCTATTATATTGACCTATATTGACAAAACCATTTGAAAATACAAAAACCCTGTAGAGACCAGGCATCCTGAGACTTCGGCCCTCCAGATGTTTTGGACTACAATCCCCATCATCCATGACCACTGGCCCTGTTAGCTAGGGATCATGGGAGTTGTAGGCCAAAACATCTGGAGGGCCGCAGTTTGGGGATGGCTGCTGTAGACTGTCTCAGGGAACCACTCTTTTGTCCTTGTACACAACTGAAAAAATGAGGAAAGTCTGTTCTTTTTAACAATTGATTGGGTGCATTGATTTTGAGTTAATTTAATCTTTTGGTATCCCCACACAGCTCACATCGAAAGGAAAGTGTCTTGTTTCATTCAGAAGGGTCTCAAAGTGCTCTTCAAATAATGTCATGCAGTGAAATGCAGCTATTGATGGGAGATTCTAGCTATTTAATAACAGTTTTGTACACTTAAAAGAAGAGAAAGGCAAAGGGAATGGGTGCAATCCACCAGGCAGCGGACTGCAATAAAAGCAGGCAAACTCCTAAGCGTTGAAATCATATTTCCTGGGATTGTGCTTTTTTCTAACATGTGCTACCTGTAATCAATATTTAGAATAAATAATAATAAGAAAAAAAAATTGGTTTATATTCTCTTTGGCCACTGCAGAAAGGGGTATCTGAAGGATCAAGAGGCATCTTAATAGTAGTCTTTTGCCTTGCAAGCTGTTAAGACTGAACTGTGGTTAACACAGCATGGCCATCCAAAAATACTAACCTTTATGTCTTGTTCAGCCTTCATCGCAGTCTGGGCCTGATTGCCTCTGACTCCAGAGAGTGATCCACAAGGACCCCTGGCCATATGTGGCAAACGAGGGTGGCTCATAAGGCCTGTGGTCATCTGAGGTGGCATCTGACTAGCCAGTGCCACTGGCGGCCTCTGAACAGGCGCTGGGAAGGTGTTAGTATGTGGGGCTCTTACCAATGGAGGGACCAGGTTAGGCTGAGAGAGGATCTAAGTGGGGGAAAAACAACAACAAAAAGAGAGACATTTAGCTGTTAGCAGAATGCCAACCTGATCACATGGTGGCTTCTCTGCACCAATCAGTGCCTTGTAGCGGGTGCATTTTTTCTATTAAGATTGGCCATGTTTGGAGAATTCTAAGGGGGGGGGACTTAAGGTAGGAAGTGTGCTTAAAAATTGTCTTAGCACATTTGAAAACCAAAAGGGGGAAGGGGTTCCTCAAAATATATGTCAAGATGCAGGGATTGGCAACAGATAGGTTGATGTTTTCAAACAGAATCCGACAATCTCAAATGTGAAGTGCAATATACAAGACATTTTAAGAATCAAAAGTACACACCACATGTCTCCATATCATATACTTTATAGCAACAGCACTCTGAAAGTGCTCCCCCTTTTAAAGGATGCTCAGTTTTTTATTTGTAGCTAACTATTTGGAAGACTGCTTTACAGCTGCATTTCAGGTAAGTGGCTAACAGCACACAATTCACCAGGAATTTCTGTACAAGCACCAATAAAATGAGTAGAGGTGGAGGCATATGCGATTCTCAGCAGAGCCAGCACAGGAGACATTCCTGGTGTATTGTGCCCTTGATGATGTCTGCTTTAAGCCGCACACTGGGACCCTTCTCTCAGACACTATTTTCCCCTCTCCCTTTAAATGTTTAACACTCCAATGTAGCAAGAGCTGTGCGGAGAAGCCTGTGGTCACCTGCCTACATTAGAGCTGTCCAATCTCTCAACTTTAGGAGCACAGATATTACTGAAAGCAAGATACAGAATGTTTATATATATTCGATTTAGAAATTATTTAAGGAAATATTTGATAGATATTCCTACATATAGGGGTTCTTCCATTTGAAATAAGCTGAAGATAGAAAATCTCAGACCATTGGCAGTATAGCAGCTGCTGCCCACCTGGGGTGCAAACTGTGGAGGAAATGGCTGCGTCATTCTCACAGCTGCCGACTGAAACTGCTTCTGGTAGACGATGGTATTCATTTTATTGGCCTGACTGTTCGGACTTGTGGAAGCAACCCTTAGAGAGAAAACAATTTAAGTAAGTTAATATACTGGATATCATAGGCACCAGAGAAACCCTGTGTTACACTTTTCATGTGCTACCTTGAATCCAGAAGAAAACCAGCCATTATTTAGTAAATGCTGTTTGTAGCGAATACAAGGAAACAGGAGCTTATTGTACAGCAATATGAAATAGATGCTAAAATTAAAGCTTAATTTACTACCACCACCCCACACAAAGGGAGAAATTAAGATGAACTATAAATTGTGGTATTCTGAATTCAATAGGCAGTGCACAATGCCTCTGGAAACCCTGAAATACAGCAAGAGGATTTAACACTATTCTGTTCTTTCACACAGAACCATGAGACCTTTGCTTCCTTCTGGCACCCAGCAAGCACTCTTATGTGATATTGGCAGTTTAATCTCCTGAGCTGCTGCCACACCTGACTGGGTTAATCACTATGGCTAAATGCTTCTATTAAAAAAATGCCTTCAGATTTTGGGAAACTCCCAAATTACTCTTAGCTGGGGGCTTTATTTTAAGGGAAGCACAAAACTTAGCTTTCCAAATCATCTCGTTTGACTTCCACTGATCTTGTGCTCAGTACTGCTTTCAAAGTCAATCTCCAGCTCTGATCAGGATCCAATGTACTATGAAGAGAGTTGTATTAGCCCTCAAAACTGAGAGGGAAAAACCTGAATGGGAACCTGCTTTTAAAGCTGAGGAGAATTTCAGTGCTTTGGTCTGGTGGTCAGCATTTCAAAGGAAAAAAACATTCTAATGGATGAGGAGTGCAAGCTTATTGCGTGAGCCGAAGCATATATTTGGTCCCCACCCTTCTATGTTTTGATCTCTCCTCTCACATTTGTGTTCTTCAAGTAAGAATTCCACATAATACTAGAAAGAGTCTTACAAGTCACCTTACTTTTCAATTTGAGTAATATGAGTGACTTTTGAGTAATTTGAAACCCTAAGTGCTGGCTGTAGCTCAAATCTGCAAGTTCTTCCCTCTCCAACTTAAGACCCAATACTACATGGCACGAATAAGAAGTATCTCTTCTTGCTCTGTTATTGCTGAATCCCTAATATCGCATAGATAATATTGGGGCTATGTAGAAAAATGTAAAAGGAAATGAAAATAAATTCTAAGGAGCACTCTTCATAAAATTCAGAACATTTAATCAAATAGCAGTATTCACTGACATGAGTACAGTATCCAAATCATAGTCATATTGATTGTTGTCATATATATATGAAACACAATCCTATGGAAACACACCTGTGCAAGCTCTGCTGAAATAAATGGGAATTGGGCAAGTATGCAGTCATTCTGTCTTCATATTTCCTGCAAAATAAATTGCCCTGTTTCCAAATATGTTTCCTTTTTCATCTCAGTCCTGAGCAGCTCAGTTAGTTGAGCCCTCCAGCCACACAATTACTGACACTGTCTCCTTACTACATAGCAGAGGAAATACCAAAAAGCAATATGAAATGGCTCACTGCAGAGAGGTCAGAATGTCTGTTAATGGCTTAATTAAAACATAAATATTCCACGCCAGTCAACCCATTCCCACATAACCCCATTTATTACATACTTATTTTAAAATAAATAAAATATAAAATATAAAATAAAATATTGAAGATGGGAGGCGTGGTCCATGTTCTGTGTTGTTAGAAGCATGTCCATATAAAATACTGTGGCCAGGTCAATGTTCTGCACAAATCTTTCTCCAAACTTCATTAGCCCTTATTTATTTATTAAACATTTCCATGCCACTTCACAGCTGGCTACCAGAGTGGCACCCTTATACTAATGCCTAATTAAGTACTATTTCTTTAAGTGGGCTTCATCACAAATCTATGCTGCTAACTTGTTTGTAAGGACTTGCTTACCGGAAGGGACTAGACGTTGGAGTGGTGCTTCGTCCGGTGACTGGAGGTGTGCCTGGTTTAACATCAATGCCACTTCCAAAAGCTTTCAGGTCCATTTCTGACATCTGAAGCAAAGAAACCCAACCAACTTACAAAGGGCACAAAATTAAACACTAACATTTTCATGCAGGACCCTGTCATACTCATTCAATCATCTTTACAATGGCAATAGGAGCTAGGAAACAAGTTCCACACCTACTCCAAAATTTCGGGGGGGGGGGGTAAGCTGTTGACATATTACGGTTCATACTCTCATATTCCATGTGACACAAATAATTAAAATCCTCAGCTAGGCAAACTGAAAGCTCTTAAACACGCCCTACCAATACTCAGTAAATCTCACCAAAAGACTTATGCATAACAGATAAAGGAGTCACTGAGTATTTGCTTGGTCTCTATAGGACTTAGAAGTACTTACTGGATAGTGTCAAATGGTCTAAGTAAATGTATTGCTATGGTGTTCCAGCATTTGGCTGAGTCCTCCAGAAAGCTACGTGCACAACATGAGCACAAACTCTGTCCGCTCAGCCTACCTCAGTCAGCTGTACAGTGTGGGTGGCAAAGCTGCAACTTGCACATTGCACACCAAGGTTTTCGGTGGTCTAAGGGAGCCCCAACAATTCAGTGGAAAATAAGCGGCTTTTTAAAAATAAAAAATAGTGACCCCACCAAACACTTTCCTCCACTATTTGCAAAGTGGACTTCGTCTAGTACCCCCAGGTAATTTTCAGTAGTATAAAAAGAACTGGAGCTTCTAACACGCCATTCCCCCCTCTTTGAAAAAATGACCTTCCCTTTTTTTGCTTATGGGTCCACTATTTTTAGTGCTACCCCGTGATGCCATTGGCTCACAGCTGGAGAAACAACACAACTGTTGTGAATATAAGGGTGCTTGGGGGAGGTACACTCACTAAGTAGCCAATAGTCAAGCATTTGACTGTGAATGTGAACCACAAACCTCCAGCCTCTGGGCCAACCTTAGCTTACCAAGGGGGTCCAATTTGGCCCATGAGGCTACAGTGGTACCTCTGGTTAAGAACTTAATTCGTTCCAGAGGTCCGTTCTTAACCTGAAACTGTTCTTAACCTGAAGCACCACCTTAGCTAATGAGGCCTCCTGCTGCCGCCGCGCCGCTGGAGCACGATTTCTGTTCTCATCCTGAAGCAAAGTTCTTAACCTGAGGTCCTATTTCTGGGTTAGCGGAGTCTGTAACCTGAAGCGTTTGTAACCCGAGGTACCACTGTATTTTCCCCAAACTACTCACTTGTCCACCAGCTGACAACACTGGGTGATGTCAGCTGATGGGGAGAGGGAGTTCAATTCTTCTGGGTGCTGTTTCACCAGGGTGTTTCCCTGCAGGGTATGTTCTGGGGAACTTTGGTTGAATTAGTTTAATTCTAAACCAATTCCATCAATGTTCAATCTCTTCCATTTGCTATTTGTTCCTACCTAAACTGGTTATGGTGCTATAAGGACTAAGACGTTATCCCTTTGGAATGATTGCTATACAATAACCATGACATGCCTGGATATGATGTGCATTTGTTCATGCTTTTCTGATGCCATTCAGCAAGATTTAAGACACAGTCACATTTACCTTCCCAGTTATAATGCTGTGTTGAGCTCCAGCTGGAATTAGTCCTCTGAAAGGCTGGCCTACTTGCGCTGGCCGACTCATATTCTGAGTCTGAGGCTGTGGTGGTGTGTGCTGTAAAGGAGGCTGAAGGGACTGTGGAAGAGCGATTAAAGGCTGGCCTGCTGATCCAAAGTTGGGCAAGGAAAGTTGTGATCCTGGAATAGGTACTGTCACCTGGAGAAAAACCAAGAATGATTTAGACACACAGATGCTTCAATAGCTAAAGTGCATCACGATTAAATTGCCACTTTTGAATACTGTTGAGAAATATACACGTGCTGCTCTCTATGTACAGCTAAATATAACTTGTACCTTTTGTATATCTGAACAGAAAGAATATACACATTTTTATCCTTTGGAGTTGTAAACTTGAAAACATATTGGCAGCATCTGATGATTCAGAAAGCAAGCGAGTCAGACATGGTTTTTAGTAAACAGAATTCCCTCCATGTCCTTCTTCTATAACTTATGTTTTCCCTATCGTCCTCATCAGCAAAACTGAGTTGAGAGTGGTAAATGGTTTGTTTTTCCTTGTGGAACTCTTGCCAAACTGGGTGATTCTTGATAGAGTTCTCCAGTACAGAGAGTTCCTCCTTTATTAACTTCTGTTTAGAGTACAGAACGCCGATCAGATGTTTGAGCAGCTTCTTGGAGAAAGTGTGGCACAGTTTCCTTGTATATTCAGTAGGATAAGTGGATTGTAGAGGGTTCTTAATTCTAAGACCCTTAGGTATAATGTCCAGGTTCTTGCATTTAGCCAGAAAGAAGATGTCAGCCTGTACCTGTGCAAGTTTCTTGGTGAGGTTGATGGACTTCCATTTCATGTGGCTCAATGTGGTGCTTTCCATAGTTCTAATTACAGGTAGGTAGCTGTGTTGGGCTGCCATAGTCGAAACAAAATAAAAAAGTTCCTTTCAGTAGGTGCTACTGGAAGGAATTTTTTTTTTCAGTGGTACCTCGGTTTACAACCACAATTGGTTCCAGAAGTCTGTACTTAACCTGAAGCGAACTTTCCCATTGAAAGTAATGGAAAGTGGATTAATCCGTTCCAGACAGGTCCATGGAGTACTCTACCTGAAGCGTACTTAACTCGAAGTATGAGTGTAATTGGTTCTGGAAGTCTGTACTTAACCTGAAGCGAACTTTCCCATTGAAAGTAATGGAAAGTGAATTAATCCGTTCCAGATGGGTCCGCGGTGTTTGTAAACAGAGGCAGTTGTAAACCGAGGTATGACTGTATTTTGTTTCAACTACGGCAGACCAACACGGCTACCTACCTGTAATGCAAAACTGAGGTTTCAGAAGCAGGAATTAGGTTTCATGGTGCAGAAAGCAGTAATTGAAAGTATTTATTTCTTGGCCCTGATGGAGAAGACATGCACCATACAGGCTCAAAAGGACAACACTGTGAGGACACAATAGTGGAAGAGATATATAGTTTCTTCATAGCCATCTTATTTGTGTTGGGTAGATTTTGCTAAAATTCCACACACACCCCATTTTAATCATGGCCCAGCCATTTCACTGCCCCTAATCCTCAAGTTTGATGCTTTTGAATTATGGTGCAGGAGTAGACTCTTGAGAGTCTCATGGACTGCAAGAAGATCAAACCTATCCATTCTGAAGGAAATCAGCCCTGAGCGCTCACTGGAAGGACAGATCCTGAAGCTGAGGCTCCAATACTTTGGCCACCTCATGAGAAGAGAAGACGCCCTGGAAAAGACCCTGATGCTGGGAAAGATGGAGGGCACAAGGAGAAGGGGACAACAGAGGACGAGATGGTTGGACAGTGTTCTCGAAGCTACCAACATGAGTTTGATAGGGAGAGTACACTTAGGGGATTGTGTCAAACAGGTTCCACCAAGTGGCCAGAGCACCAATAGGAGCATCAGTCATATTGACTGGAAATGTTCCAAGAACTCTCAAGAATACATATGAATCCATCAGCTGCTGTGGTGGGAGACCATCTTAATGTGTCCCCTACTCTGTGCAGAGAAACAGGAACGCAAGAAATGTAAATTTCACCAGGAAATGAGCTTAAGACAAGTGTGCTATTTTAAAAAATCTCCTCATCTAAAGCACCAAACCTATACCCTGTTGTGAACCAGTGTGTTACCTCCCTCAGGGTGGGATCATAACATATTGTGACAGCTCTATTGTTGTCATAGTAGCCGTGAAGTCCCGAGACACCAAAGATGAGCTCACTATAGATGCTGAAAATCCACTATTAAATTGGTATGGCATCTAGGGTCCACACATTCAAAGGGAAGGATTGAGAAGAGGCTTAACAGTATACTTCTCTAACCCCTCATCTGTTCTGTCCAGCCCCCATTGCAACCTCTCTTGTGTGTCTGTAATGACTTCAGTGATGGTGTCCTCACTGGATAACCAGACAATTAGATACAAAATACCAAAATTTAAAGTGCTACGAGCATAAAATATTAAATGAGATACAAAAGATAGCAGTATCAGTGGCAATATAGTTAGAAGACAAACGACACCCTACACCAAACAATATACCAAAATATCAAATAACATGAAGGGGCAATTGCTCCTGGCTACGACAGGGCACAAGCGAAGTTCTTAATTCATCCACTCCAGTTGCAGACCTTATCTAAATATGTACCTTATTCTGATATTACCTTTCTTACTCAGAAGCAACCATTCTCTGCTCTCATGTAGAGACCTCTGTCTTTAGAGCATGGAAATTCTGGTAAACATACATACTATGCCCAATTCCCCTTGCAACTTGGCAATAAAATAGAACCTCCATTCTTGATCCAAAACGGATGACCTCTTTTTTATTATTGTCCCACCAGCCTAATTTAAAGATTTGCCTCTTGCCTAGCAACAGTGCTGGCCTCCAATGCCACCACTGACTGCTGAGCCATGGTTTGGGGTAATACTGCAGTATGATCTAATGTAATATATCAAGTAGCCATTATTAAAAAGAGGGAAGCTTATGAAACACTTTTAGGATGCTAGCCTCTATAGAAGATCAGCACATCACTGAACAAACTGAAGTGAATGGGAATTGTATGCAGACATTCATCTAGTGCTCCTATTCATTTCTATGTACTCTATGTAGAAGAAATGGCTATGTAGTTTACAGATCTGCACCATCTTGCTAATGTTTAGATGCCATGAACAGCATGCATAGGATTTTTCTAACAAATCCCCAGCAGAAGTGCTATGGTCCTGAGTATCTATCACCTGATCTTGGAGAAAACTATTCTCTGAAACATTATGGTTTTGCATAATGGAAGATCAACTTGCTAGCTGTTGAAGATTAACTGGAGTAGGGTAAGGATCACAGTGATCTCTAGACAAAAGGTGGCTTGATTTTTTTAGAGCAACACCTCTGCAAAAAAACAATCTTATAGAAAAAGAACACTATATATATATTTTAAAAAAGTTTTATTCTGTGTTAGAACTGTTTTGGACTGCTACTTCTCTATAAAAAAACACCAACTATGTTCTCAAAAGGACATTCTCCTGTCAGGAGACAATGATACTACATGCACCACAAGACACACAGACACACAAACACTTATTAAATATAATTGAAAGCCATTTACCGTGCCATAGTTTACCTGCTGAAGAGCACTGGGAGATGGCGCAGTGTTATAGAAGCTAGTCTGACCTGTTTGCTGAACCTGTCCAGAATACAAATTTGAGGCCTGGGTAAGAGTAGCTCTGGCCTGAGAAGAGAGAGGTTAACATTTTCTAGGTGACTAGCTAAGCAAGGTTAATTTAATTTGAAGAACAGAACAGTTGTATGACCATTTCATTTTAAATTTACTCTTCTCTGTACACTGCAGCAGGAATGTTGCTGAACTTTAATTCCCATCAGCCCCAGCCAGCATGCCCAATGGTGAGAGCTGAAATCCAAGGACACCTGGAGGGTCACAGGTTCTCCACTCCTGCTATAAACATTTCCACATTTGGAAAAGCAGCAAGCATGAATAAAATATGTCCCAGATTTAATTGAACACATAACAGCTGCTATGTATAATCTATATTCAAAACAGCTGAAATACTTCCACTGCCAAATATGGGAACATGCTTCTATAAAAAGTGTAAAAGTTTTAATGGATGAATCAGGACTGCATCAGGGTGTGCAGGACTCTTCCATACATCTGTCTGAAATTACCTGCATGCTATCTCTGTTCTAATTTTCCTTCCTCCCTGCTACAGTTCAGAAAGAAGGGGGTGGGGAGAAGAGGTGTATTTGGGGAATCATATTCAGGGTTTGATGGGGTCCCTCCAAGTGTGGGTAACATTGTGAGCTGCCTCAGGTGTCTATGAGTCACCTCCCATTAATTACTCACAACGTTCTGGAGTGTCACTTTGTGTAATTGAAACAAAGTCTGCAGGCCCAGCTGCCTGGTGTGGAGGGCCACAGCAGCTGCAGGGGAATGCTGGCTGTTGACACCAGCCCAGTACATTAAGTGTTCAACAGTATGGTGCCTCAAACAACTGAAGCACTATGTAGAATAATACACATCAGTTGGGCCGTAGCTCAGTGGCAGAGAATCTGCTTTGCATGCAGAAGATTCCAAGTTCAATCCCTGGCACCCTCCAGGTAGGGATGGGAGAGACCCGTTTGAATTTGAAATGCTGCAGAGCCGCTGCCAGATAGTGCGCCATTGGCTTGACCCAGTATAAGTCAGCCTCCAGTACTCATATGACAGGGCACAATTAAATAAATGCACATCACAAAAACTGGGAAGGCTGTTTGCATGATACGGCTGTGACTGCCTGTGACAGAATGGATAACATTACCCTGTAGCTCAGAGGTTTTTAAGTTTTTTTCGAGTCCATGGCTCCCCTGACCAACTACATTCTTTTTGCAGCTCCCCTGTGGGGAAACACCTTCTGAGCCTCAGAAGTCGTTATGTCACCCCTTGCCTGCAGAGCCGGGTACTCATTGCCTCATAATGCAGATTAATTTCCCTTTTATATACACTCAGAAGCAGCACAACCATTCCATTTTGTTGTATTAAAGCTTTTGTTGTATTAAAGAGGTGATTCCAACTCTTCAGTTGCTTTTCTGGGGAGGTCTGACTCTGACCTGGAGAAGATGTGTATCAATAAGCTGGGAGCCTCCTAGTCCTGAAGCTTGACTCAGTTGATGCTCATACAAGATAGGAATAGGTTGAGTATTAGATGTCTGCTGAAACGCAAGGCTTGACTGTGCCTTGGCAAGTTCCTGGTGCTGCACTGCTGGGAAGTTGTGTAAGGCTGTGCCAGAAAGGACCACTGGTGACGGCTGAGACAGGCCACTTTGCATAAATGCCTGCTGGGATCTATAAAACAATAGTGCCCTGAATTAGTTAAGTTAATAAACATTATTAAACTACAAAAACTGGTTTCGTGATTAACCTTTTAATGTGCACTAGGCATAAAACAAGGAGAAACACACAAACGTATATCATACACCCCCTTATTACAAGAAGAAGAAGAAGAAGAAGAAGAACAACAACAACAACAACAAGAAGAAGAAGAAGAGGAGGAGGAGGAGGAGGAGTTTGGATTTGATATCCCGCTTTATCACTACCCGAAGGAGTCTCAAAGCGGCTAACAATCTCCTTTCCCCTCCTCCCCCACAACAGACACCCTGTGAGGTGGGTGGGGCTGAGAGACTTCAGAGAAGTGTGACTAGCCCAAGGTCACCCAGCAGCTGCATGTGGAGGAGCGGAGACGCGAACCTGGCTCCCCAGATTATGAGTCTGCCGCTCTTAACCACTACACCACACTGGCTCTAAGGGGGGAAGATTACTAAGGGGGGAAATCCATGCAAATACAGTGGTGCCTCGCAAGACGAATTTAATTCGTTCTGCGAGTCAATTCGTTTTGCGAATACCATAGGAATGCATTGATATTTTTTTGCCCATAGGAATGCATTAATTGAATTTCAATTATGGGAAACCGCGATTTGCTAGACGAATTTTTCTTGCGATGCAACCTCCGATTGCAAAACCCATTCATCTAGCGAAAAATTCGTCTAGCAGGGCATTCGTATAGTGAGGTACCACTGTACTCAAAACTGACATCATTTTTTAAAAGACTTTCTTTAGTCTTGTTTACAGAACTGTAAGAATGGTTCTTTCTAGAAACTGTAGCACATGACTTAAAGCCACTTCACCAGCAGTTGAATAAAAGTGTCATAGCCAGGGAAACAGATTATTTCAAAATCTAGCACAAAAATGCACCACACAAGTTGTAAAAGGAACAAATTTACAAGATTTCAAGTGCTTCTGCTCAGAATTGCAGAGGAAACCTAAAGTGGACAAACACAAAGGACTGGCAAGATTCTGAACAGGCAGAGAAATGATACTTCACATACCACATCTAACCTACTCCCACCTCAGAAATTCTAAGTCTCCTTTTAGTCCTTTTAGTCTAACATTTTCAACACTTATCCCTAAAGCACGCGAAAATCTAAAATGAACGAACTTACTTTGCATGCATTTTTAAATTTTAATGTGGACTGTTTAATTTCAGAACTTGCATTTTCTGGTCAAAAACAGTGCAGTTTTCACAATTCTTACACCAATGAATACAAATGAAATAAATGTGTGACATAGTTAAGAGACTAGAACTAGAAACAAAATATTAACAAAGAGATGTTGCTTTCTATTTACCTATAAGGCTGCAATGATGAGTTAAACAATTCCTGGGCTTGGGAAACAGCAGGTGCTGCTCCTAAACCCATCTGAGCTTGATGCTGCCCTTGCAGAGGTGCATATATAGGGATTGGTATCTGTTGAACTGATGTAGGCTGTAAGGAATATAATTAATTAGATATCCAAGCAAACAAACATCAGAAATTGCCATGTGCTCAGTCCGTCTAGCAATTCTATTCTCTTGAGGTGGCTCACAAAGTTCTCAGTTAAGAGGTTGTCTTTTCAACCTGCTTCTTGAAATCCTTTAACTGTAGATGCTGTGGATTGAAACTGGGAGTTTTTACTCACAAAGAAAGTTCTCTGATACCTATGATACCTGAACAAATAATGGTGTGTGCATCTCACTAGTTGCTAAAAATATCAAAGGAGTGGGAAGTACCTGCAGATTCTGTGCTAGATATTTGGCTTGCAGGAACTGCAGACTACAGAAGGTACCCCAGTTCTTGCAGCTGATGAGCATAATCTTTCACAGTAGGATGCCTCTCCTCTTTGAATACACCAGGCATCCCCAAACTTCGGCCCTCCAGATGTTTTGGACTACAATTCCCATCATCCCTGACCACTGGTCCTGTTAGATAGGGATCATGGGAGTTGTAGGCCAAAACATCTGGAGGGCCGAAGTTTGGGGATGCCTGGAAGACACTGTTAAAAATGTTCCAGTATGAGCCACCAGCTGTGACCACAACTCAATGGTTTAGCTGGACAAGGACATTTAAAATGTTGAACTCTGATTTGGAATACAAGAGTCAACATTTGTATGGTTATTAAAAAGCAAATATGCCACCCAGTCAATCCCCTAAGTACCTGTGAGAGCCCTGGCTGAAATCCTTGCTGTTGGGCCAGTGATGGAGGAGCCAGTCGTGCATGCTGGGTACCAAAGAGATGGCTTGTATCCATGTAGAAAGCTGGAATTTGAGCTACAGAGTCATAAGAGAAAAAAAATCAGTAGCACAGCGCCTGAGTTAACTAAAAAGTAAAGGCAATTGATACGCCTAGCTGCTAAACAAATTGGGGGGGGGGGAGATTTCAAAGGCAAGAAAAAAAGACTGTCAATTTTCAAAAAGAGTGTTTGTGTTTTCTTTACAAATACTACAACATTCAATACAATTTGTTGGGAGCAACGAATAGACTGCAAAGTTGCAATCATGAAAGTAACCGGAAGATTTAAGAAACACTGAGCTTAAATTTAGTCACCCCTACCTTTAAATAGAAAGAGGAACCATTTATACCCAGATACAATGCAAAGAGACTACCTCGTATATTACCTGCTGCCGACTGAGACACATAGACCTGTGGACTCTGCTGCTGCTGAGCAATTAGCGATGGCATACAGCTTAGCTGGGAAAAGTGACCAGCAGATGCCAAATTACTTGTCTGTAACTGCTGTGGCTTCACTTTACAAATGTTAGGTGGATCAGAGGTTGTGGTTGTTTTTGTACTCAGTGAAGAGGTAGTGTATGTTCCAGCTCCTAAAATTACAACCAGCAAAGCACTGCTTTAATAGTTACTAAAATCTAACATGCTTCAGTAAGCTAGTCATAAGTTTGGTATACCCTAAGTAAAAATGCAAATTGTTAACTACTGCAGTACTTTATTCAAACATTCTACTTCTGTTATTTATTTATTTAATTTCTGCCCCAACCTTCTTTCCAAAGAAGATCAGGAAAACTAACAAAGCAGCAATATATATATATTTTAAAAAGAATACTTAAAAACATTAAACACCTAGAAACATTGAAACACAGTTAACATATTCTTACAGGTAATACTTTCAAGGTTACCAAGAACAGTATATTTCAGTCATCAAATGCTTTGGAGGACATTTCACCAAGTGAGGTCTTGTCATGGGTCATCGCCAACCAGGCAACACCCGGACATAACAACACTAGCAGGACCTCCCATGCTAATTGAAGGGTGCCTACAAGAGGATTTGCCTAAAGTAGCTTCACAGATTACTTCTTCCTACATGTGATGGCCCACATCCAAAGAGTTAAACAGACCTAGAGCCTGAGTTTGCTTTTCCCCTCTTCCCTCCCCCTTTAGTGTCATGTCTTTTAGACTGTGGCCAGGGGCTGTCTTGCCTTGTTTCAAGGGACTGTATGCAAGCTGCTCTGGCAGTCTTTTTGACTGAAGGACCAAGAAACTTTCAAGGAGATGAGCAACTATATAACCTTTAGAAGACATCTGAAAGCAGCCCTGTATTGGGAAGCTTTTAAATGTTTAATTATGCTTTTATATATGTTGGAAGCCGCCTAGAGTGGCTGGTGCAACCCAGTCAGACAGACTGCGTAACAACAACAACAACAACAGCGGTGTAGTCCAAAAGCTTATACCTGACAATGAAGTTGTAGGTGTAACTGAAGCCACAGGAATGGGAGGCATTGATGCACTTGAGAAAGAGCTGTATGTACCACTGGTTGGTCCACTGCTACTGCTGCTGCTTCCACTGCCACTGCTGCCACCACTACCGCCACCTACTGGAGATGCTGATGATGTAGCTGGTGAATTCTTCTCCCCGACATTTGGTGAATTCTCCCATGCTTTGCGAGCAGACTCCATCTAGTCAGAAAAAGGAAATGGTTCCACTTTGAAATACATATTTAGCCCATTTAATTTTCACAGTGTCTTATTTTCACTTTGTCTCTCTAGATAGCATCCATACTCCTCTAGTTAGCTGCCAGGGAAACTGAATTGTTTTAGAATATTAGAGATAGAAATTGTTTAATGTTTTCAAAAAACATGGGGCAAGCATACAGCAAAGGTTAGAGCCAAGTGTGAATCATTACTATCTTTGATACATTTTAAAAAAACTTTTCTCAACAAAACCTTTTAGAAGTATTCCTCAGCTATTTAATCCACATTACATTGATAGCACCATTAATCTAACACATTTTACACTCTAGATCTGAATCTCAGGGACCCACAAGTATGCAATATGAACTAAGCCAAATGTAGCACAATCCTGCACATCAACCATAATACAGATTTCAAAAACCCCGACAAAACTTTTGCTTTTTATACCACAGTTTAGAATTTGCCAGTAACCAAAACCAGGATTAAATACTGTAGGTTTAAATAAGCTGGGCTATAATGGAAAAGTCAAAGAAGAGATTTGCAACCACATTTTCATTAACTGCTATCACTGGGCTTGCTTTTAAGTATAAAAATGTGCCCAAGACATGTGTCAACTCTTCACGGTTCTATATTGAACCTACCACCTCAGCATCTCTGAGCAGTCCTGAATAATGCATAAACTATGCATAAGCCACCATATTAATAGTACTCATACCTAATGAGGCATCATAAAATTGAACAGATTGTTACTTCTCTGGAAGTTGTATTATATTTTCTGCAGTGATTGAATACAGAAACAGGCGATGAAGATA
The DNA here is from genome assembly GCF_963506605.1 of Zootoca vivipara. NCBI lineage: Eukaryota > Metazoa > Chordata > Lepidosauria > Squamata > Lacertidae > Zootoca > Zootoca vivipara. The sequence continues at coordinate 3,210,988 of NC_083282.1, read as the reverse complement.
TATAATTACAATCAAAATTATTCAACCCTCATTGCAAATCAGGTTTATTAGCAAAATTTACAGACTTCCAGCTGTTTGCAATGAGCAAACTAAACAAAAGCAATTGAAATAGCTCAACACAACAGATGCTTCAAGTGGTTTCTCCAAATTCAGCTCAAATTGCAACTTATACTGGCTTCTCCCATCTCACTATTATTCAACCCCTTCATGGCAAGCATCTTAGTGTTGTTGTTGTTTAGTCGTTTAGTCGTGTCCGACTCTTCGTGACCCCATGGACCATAGCACGCCAGGCACTCCTGTCTTGCACTGCCTCCCGCAGTTTGGTCAAACTCATGTTGGTAGCTTCGAGAACACTGTCCAACCATCTCGTCCTCTGTCGTCCCCTTCTCCTAGTGCCCTCAATCTTTCCCAACATCAGGGTCTTTTCCAGGGAGTCTTCTCTTCTCATGAGGTGTCCAAAGTATTGGAGCCTCAGCTTCACGATCTGTCCTTCCAGGGAGCACTCTGGGCTGATTTCCTTAAGAATGGATAGGTTTGATCTTCTTGCAGTCCATGGGACTCTCAAGAGTCTCCTCCAGCACCATAATTCAAAAGCATCAATTCTTCGGCGATCAGCCTTCTTTATGCTCTCACTTCCATACATCACTACTGGGAAAACCATAGCTTGAACTATACGGACCTTTGTCGGCAAGGTGATGTCTCTGCTTTTTAAGATGCTGTCTAGGTTTGTCATTGCTTTTCTCCCAAGAAGCAGGCGTCTTTTAATTTCTTAGTAGAGCAGCCTTTTGCTGCTATTACCTGCTGCAAATGAGATGCATAGCCAGAAAGCAGCTTCTGGCACTGTTCCTGAGGAATCTTAGCCCATTCCTCATGAGGAATGGTCTTCACTTCAGTAATATTCTTGGCTTTGTGTGCTGCAACCGCCTTCTTCAAATCCCACCAGAGATTTTCTATGGGGTTCAAGTCAGGTAACTGTGATGGCCACTGTAGAACCTTCCGGGACTTCTTCTGCAACCAAGCCTTGGTGGAATTTCAGGTATGTTTGGGATCGTTTTCCCGTGGGAAGGTCCAGTGATGCCCAAGCTTCTCACGGACAGCATGTTTTCTCCTAAGATTTCCTGATACTTCAATGAATCCATCCTGCCTTCCACATGCTCCAAGTTTCCAGTGCCAGAGGATGCAAAGCAGCCCCAGAGCAGTGTGTTCTTTTCATTATTCTTCCTCCAGACATAATGCTGATCCATGGGGCCAAAAAGTTCCAATTCTGTTTCATCACTCCACAGAACAGTATCCCAAAACTTCTGTGGCTTATTTACATGATTTTGAGTATACTGGAGCTGACTTTTCTTGTGCTTTTGGTTCAGTAGTGGTGAACGTCTTGGAGTTTTGGCATGGAAACCTTCTGCACTTAGTAAGGCGCCTTACTGTGCTCACTGAAACATCAGTGCCTGCTGTCATCAAGTCTTGCTACAGCTCTTTCGCAGTCACTTGGAGGTTTTCCCCAGCCTGCCTTCTCAGTATTCTGGTTGCTGCCTCAGATAGCTTCCGTTTTCTGCCCTGTCCAAGTAGTGTAACCACTGTTCCTTTAACTTTGAACTTGCAAATTAGGCTTTCAACAGTGTTTCTGGGAACACGCAGTGCTTTTGCTATCTTCTTGAATCTTGCTCCTTGTTTGTGAAGGGTGATGATCTCTTCTCTATTTCTAACATGACCTATTTATCCATATTTCTAACATGCAGCCAAATTTGACACTCAGCAAACACCTGGCCAGCTCAGGTATTTCATGCTTTCCGTCTCAAGCACACTTGTTGCAACACACTTTGTTCAGCTGCATAAGGTGTGCTTGAGACAACACCTGTTGTATTTGTGCTGTTGTGAGGGATTCTATTCAGGGGAGTTGAATAATAGTGAGATGGGAGAAGCCAGTATGAGTTGCAATTTGAGCTGAATTTGGAGAAACCACTTGAAGCATCCGTTGTGTTGAGCTATTTCAATTGCTTTTGTTTGATTTGCTCATTGCAAACAGCTGAAAGTTTGTAAATTTTGATTTCAGCTTAACAGTTCAGCCTTAAAAACTCTGGTATTTACTTCCTTTCTTCCTGATGTTTAAGCATCTGCTTTGCGCTCTTGTGCCACTCAGTGAGTACTGAATAACTGCCACCACTGCTCTTCCTTTGAGTGAGAGAGGATGGTTGAGTTTGGTGCAGAAAATGGAAGGTCACCCACAGCCGTGGCCTCTTGCCTGCCTTTGAGCAAGAGCCTGGCCTGGCCTGATAACCCTTGCCATTGCCCCAACAATCCTTCTAACACCATGCTGACAGAGAGTGCAAAATACAGCATGCGCTTCAAACCTGCATAGGACAATTAGGAGAATACTGACGACAACCCATTGTATGTGTAACCACCCCCTGCAACTAGGCAATTGCAACAATCCAGCCAGGTTACACAGAGATCCAAGATTATTGTGTGTCATGAGAGGCATGCTGGTTTAGCCCCCCACAAACTGTAGGAAACATTTTTGCCACTAGTGTGTGGCCCTCAGGGGAAAAAGTTACTTATCCCTGCTACTTTCAGAAAAGTAACAATCAGTCAGTCTTCAGATGCCTCAGAACTTGTAGTTGTCTATGCGAGACAATTTTTATGGATAACCACTTTTGATCATAAGATTATGTATTACATGTATCAGTTTAAAATCAACCCTAAATTTTCTAATGCAACGGATTTCAGCTACAATGCATGCTGCAAATTAGCATCTTACTGGAAATTACCAGACAAAACTATATATTGGTTATTAAGTTTATTTTATGGCATTTAAAGCCTCCCCCCTCCCATTAAGTTTAATGTAAAATTATGTCCCTAGGTGTAAAATATTCAAGACACTACTCAGAAATATCAAATCTTCATTACAGAACACAAAAGGTTCAAATGTAAAACCTGTTTTAAGAAAGACAATAGCATGATAAGAATCAATAGCAAGACATTAGATACTGTTCATAACACAACTGCTGTATCAGAACATGGCATGTGCCTTTATCTACTCACTACCTTCCTATTGGCCTACCTGTCCACATTCACAACAGCAAGTTACATGCAAACTTTATACCAAATACCCAAATAGTTCCTCAGACTAAACAGAACAAAAGGGTACATTACTTTATCACAGCAATGCTTTCAGCCGAATACATCTACAGAGGCACAATAGTGAAGTTTAAATGATACGTCAATATGAAACAGATCAGAGAGGAAAAAGGCAGCACAGCCATGTCAATCTAAGCAACAACTGGAATAATTGTTGAGTGTAAGCTCTGCTGAAGTTGTGCACATTTACTTTACAAGTTGCTTTCAGCCCAGTGCTATGTTTGTTTTGCAATTTCCATAAGTATTTTGAAATGTGGGTCAGGTCTTCAAAAATTCAGTCTAGTCTCAGCTGATTAAGAGAGTTATTAGCATATACATACAATGTATGTCAATAAGACAAGAACCCCACCCTCTAAAATCTGTAATCACAGGGGACATGTTCCTATTTGGAATCTCTCTCACAAAACCTCTATTTAACTGAGTTATGCAAATACATGTTCTACCACTTTACAGAACTGAGAAGAATTGGTATCAACCTGTAAATAATGCTACTGAGACTCACTTTGCAGCATGAGATGCACAATATAGTCCAAATGAACACCGTCACCTATGAACACTACCTGGCTGCCTTCACAAACCTACCTCACACCATCACTAAAAAGGTCACACTAGTTACCACTTAATAGAAAATATTAAGCGATCAGCAAGTTCTAACACTGCCAGTCTCCTGCACAAAGTGTGCTGCATCAGCCAGCCAATATACATTACATATTGCTAACCTCAACAATAATTGCTCAAAACAATACAAGCTATTTCACAGGAAGGCATCTGGAACCACCTACATAGCTCATTTCCCATATACTCTCTATAGGAGGGGGAAATCACAATCATCCTAATAAGTCCTATCTGATATTCTGATGTGTATCTAGGATTTGGGTGGCAAGAGTCAGCTGATTGCTGTTAGTTACAAAGTGGGATAAAAGAAATGTAATGAACCCCCTTAGAAACTCTTGTTCTAGTGGTCTAAAAAGCAAAAACTGCCTTTTTGGTCTCTCCACTGAAGTTTGCCAGCAAGATCTTGATTAAGTCTTTCCCCTGCATGCAAGAAAATGACCCTTAGAGGGATGTGGTACATACCTTGAGGGTGAGGTCCACGGTAGCGGGAGAAACTGGAGTTAGGCTGGAGCTCTGTTGTAGAGCCTCCCTCCTAGGGAGGGGAAGGGTGTGGGGCAGGGGCACCTGAAAGGCAGGCAACACACATCACATTCTAGCTAGGTCTATAACAAAAGCCCCAACAAAAGCAAGAGCTCAAGCAATGCCGCTGAACTAGATTGTCTTTCAGGTGCAAGCATTTAGCAGGGAAGCTTTAACATAAAAAGGACAAAAAAGATCTGATAGGTGTGTGTGTGTGGGGAGACTTTCCGGTTCATAGTTATGGCTTGTTGACCATTTCCTTTTGGATTTAATTCCAAAAATTTAATTCAGGTTATTGTAATTCCCCTATACTGATTCTCACAGGACTCATTAAAGAAGTAGAATGATGGCCCTCAAACATTGAGAAATATCCTCCTTTCATAGTAAAATAAAAAAATTCCTTCAGTAGCACCTTAAAGACCAACTAAGTTTTTATTTTGGTATGAGCTTTCGTGTGCATGCACACTTCTTCAGATACAGTGAAATGGAAGTTTCCAGGCACTTATCATAGTGTCAGAGATGCACAAAAACTAAACTACTGCAGGAATAGTACAATTTTACTTGAACTTAACTAAGTGCAATCAATAGATTTCCTGAAGACTCAAATATAGACGAAACAAAGACATTGATGCTCCCTTACTCTTGGCCATTAACAGTGCTCTTACAATCATTCTTACAAAATACTGCCACAGAATGGAATTAAGCTAGTTTAAAGAATGAAGGTAGATGAAATTTTCAAACCACATATCTAGGAGTAAATCGAACTCCAAAAATACTGTACACAAGTCATCAGCATCCGAGAATTACACGGTACTCCAACATGGACATAATAATCAACCTCAAACATTTCAAAACTTTATGAACAAAAGGGATGACAAAGAAAGCCACAAACACCGCCACAAAGTATACTTAATAGGAAACAATTCACTAACTGGAAACTCTCTTGGAGAGTCATTCAAATCCTGCTCTCCTTCAAACACAAGCATGGTTAAGCCAGAGATGGAGTCGCAAAACAACAAAATAATAAGCACCAGGATTCCATAAGGGGACACTTTCTGTTGCCAGACAGCATTTGTCAAGGTGTACCATCAATCAAAGAACACAAATCCAAAGCCTTTGCAGACTTACCAAATAAAAATAAAGGTACATTGGATAAAAGCATTTAAATTCAATAACCACTGCCATTATTCTGCTCTTAAAAGTTCTAGGTTGCTTTGATCTTATTTGGCATCCACAATTGGTTTCCAAAGTTATTCACAGAATATCTAGGTGTCCACATATTGCAGCAGGAAATAAGATACTAGTCAGGAGAACCATTTGTAGAGGACCTGTACCACTTTGGCGAGAAACACGAGACTAACACACAAGCAGAATGATTACAATTCACATTGTATGCCCAGTTATTTAGAGGTCATTGCCCACACACTTCTCAATTTTGTGTGTGTGTGTGTGTGTGTTGCTTTTGCTTTTTCAAGCCCTTATAAGATGAACAGAAACTTCACTTCTCTCTTGTAGCTGTGGCTAAAGAGAGATATCTAACAGAGCCATGATTTGGCAGTGAGAAGCAACTTCATGGTCTCATGCTTTCACCCCTCAAACTTGTGCATGCCTTCTCATCCATTCTTTTCAGAGTTTGAGAGAACAATAATTTCCCATAATGTTTTAGTTGGGCAGCCCATCAATCCAAACCAGGGATTTAGACCCACTTCAAAGCATGACTCCAATCTCCACTTTGCAGGCAAACTATGGTTACTGCTAACCTGGATTATCCAATTTAGCTGTCAGCTGTTACAGTAATCTCAAACAGTGAAAGAGTAGGTGAAGGAACAGACTAATCATTGGGGGGGGAGGGGAGAGTAGAGAAGATGAAGAAGTGTGTAATCATAAATGGATGCTCCAACGGCTCCATGGCATATGAATTTACTCTAAAAGTGATATTATTGCATGAAAAGTCTGTTTTGTTACTTACACGCTTGTCCAGAGTTATGCCTACTAGCATAACACAAAAAGCCAATTTCAAGACTATGGTGCGAAGGGTGTATGTGAAAGACAACAAAGTAATTACTTGAGTAAGCCCTATTACTATATTATGATTGCAAATATGATCTTCAGGATTGCTCAATATGGATGTAGTTAAATTAACAAAATTCTTCCTGTATGTGTGACGAGTAATTTTTTTCAACATGTTCACCATGTTATATAGCAGATTGGCAATTTTGATATAGAAATAAATTCTAGTAAAACTGAAGTACATGCAGGTGCTGCTATTGGAATGGTCATTATACAAAATCTGAGTTATCTGAACACAAATAATTATGCCTAAACCTTGGTACATGGATGACTAATTCAGATATCCAAACAGTCAAAGTTTGCCCATTTCCTTACTTGGTTTTTTTGCTGGCCAGCAGCAGTCATTTCGGGCACAAAGCATGGAGGGAGATCAGACAAATCAGGGAGCAGGAGAGATCAAAGAAATGTTTTTCCTTTGTTTGGCTTTTGCTGATTGGCTGCAGCAGTTTCAGGCAGAAACCATTAAGTGAGGGAGGGAGCGAGATCAGACAAATCAGGGAGCAGGAGAGATCAAAGAAACAATTTTTTCATTTGTTTGGCTTTTGCTGACTGGCTGTAGCAGTTACAGGTAGGTAGCCGTGTTGGTCTGAGTAGAAGCAAAATAAAAAAAATTCCTTCAGTAGCACCTTAAAGACCAACTAAGTTTATATTTTGGTATGAGCTTTCGTGTGCATGCACACTTCTTCAGGCTGTAGCAGTTTCAGGCAGAAAGCATGGAGGGAGGGAGAATGGATAAATCAGATTAGAAATGTTCCCATAGGAAATAATGGAAATCATCAGCTCATTATGCAAATGCTCACATCATGAACGGTTTCCTGGGAATGCATTGTGTTTGGAGAATGGAACCTGCATGTAGACAATGCAGTGGAAAGAATCATGTAAGAAAATCCCTCCTGGTGTAATGGAGATGTCATGACTGGATGCTCTCCCACCTACTGCTGGGAAGGTAGCACTTTGGAAAGAAGAGCTAGGCCAGATTTCTTCTCAACGCACAGCTTTCTACAGGAAGGGAGGTGTTGTTTATTTTTAATGTGGAGGGTGATTTTATGCAAACCTCACCTATATTGTATATTCTGAAATCAGGCAAGCCCAAGAGAGATGACACCAAGTAATCCTTCTGAATGTGTAGTGAGAGCCTTAATGAACCTAGAATTAACTATTTTGTGAAAATCTCAATTGCCATAACAATATGCATTTCCTTACCACATAGGACTGCACACACAATATGCTAAAAACCCTATAGCCTAGTTTGCACTGATTGCTCAAACCACTTTCTATTTTCCCCACAATTCTTGAACGCCTCTCAAAATTCCATGTTCTGCTAGCCTTTATCTACAAGGTCTCTAACATTATTTTTGCATTGTTACTGCACAACAATAAAAATTACAGAAGATTTTTTCCATACCCAAGTAGATCTGTATAGCAGAGTTTTAGTTTTAAATGCCATGAAAAATAAAAGTTATGTTTATAGCTATGCTTAAAGTAACTAATAAGCTTACATTTGTCACTAAAGCCTCTTCCATCTTTGCACTGCTTGTAGCCACTGTACTGGAGTGAGAAGAAGGTGCTGTATAGTCTGTTACAGACTCCTGTAAAGAAAAGAAGTTGAAGAAGCTGACCTATACAATAACAAAAAAGAGCTTTGAAGAGATGAAAAAGCTAAAATAATCTCTCCATTAACAACTTCATTAACTAAACTGTCATATCACAATAAAGCATCATAAATAACTTTACATAACTTCATAATCCACAAAAAGGTACATGAATACACTTCTCCCCTAATAAAGCTATAACCTAAAGCATCAGCAGCAAGACAGCATGGCAAATGGATTGAAACAACATTCAAGTGAAGGCCATCAAAACCTGGCAAGCTCTTGATGCCTTCCTAAGGACCTGAGGAGATGTAGCTTAACAAAGCCCTACTGGTACTGAAATCAAGAACCATGAATGTACTATAGAAAATGCCTGCCAATTTAACTGTTCTTGAAGGTTGGCAGGTAAGATGGCCTCCATTGCCAACACTGGAAGTATGGGCAGACTGGTTGGGGGGTAGGCCTTAAAAACACACACCAAAAACCTCAAATCCAACCACTGGCCCTCCAGCTGTTGCTGAACTATAACGCTCATCACCCCCTGCATGGATGGCAAATGGTCAGCAATGATGCAAACTATGGACCAGAAACACCTGGAGGGCCAATGGTTCCTTTAAATGTCACCACCAGCACTTTAAATTAGGCTGAGAAACACACTAGCAACCACATGCAGTTTCAAAGCTTCACATGGTCTGACCACCTAGCTCCTATCAAGACACTTGACAATTGCATGCTAAACCAGCTGAAGTTTCAAAACTGTCTTTAAAGGCAACCCTACAAAGAGTCCAGCCTGGATGTGATAGAGCATTGATAAGTGTGGCCACATTTGACCTCTCTAATAGGTACATCAGCTGTAGCTGATAAAATGAGCTCCTGGCCACCATCACCTGTGCTTTGCCTGTTAATGTATAGTACACAAGAACTCAGAAAGTGTGTACTTGGTTCTTTAGTGGGAGTGCAACTCCATCTAATACCAGTTGTAAGGACCATGTGATCTCGCTACCTACAGATTTCAATCTTATCTGAATTTAATTTCAGCTTGTTTAGCCCCATCAGTCCAAAGACAACATCTAAATACCAGTTTAGGAATTCTACAGCTCCCTTGAAATCAGAGGACAAAAAAGAGGGTTAGATTTGAGTGTCACCTGCAAGCTAGACATTGCAGCCAAAACATCCAGCTGATGTCCCCCAGCAGTTTTATGCAGACAGTAAAAAGTATGGGGGACAAGACAGATCATTGAGGCACTCCACAAGTCCTCCTCAACCACCTTCTGAAAATGCTCCTCAAGGAGGAACTGGAAATGTTTACTAATTACTGAGGGCCCCCTATTTTTAAAAAGCCAAATCATGAACCCCCTAATTTTGAAAATTTTGATAACTCTATGGTAGTTACCTCTGCAAAGCAATGTTCTGAACAAAATGTGGGGTAGCCCCTAATAAGCAAAATATTTTAGGGATACTAAAAAACAGACTAGGGCTGAGTGATACCTGGTTTTCAACATTGTGATATATCAGCAGCTAAACATTACAATATTCTGATTCATCACAATGTCTGAAATTGGATATCAGGCATGGGGACGAGGGAAGGAGCAGCCACGGAGATCGCACAGGTGGGGTGAGATCATCATGTGATACTGGCGGTGCCTTGAAATCAGCTGCCCTGTTCTCCCTCATGTGAGGAACAATATATTGCCTGCATATTGCCAGGTCAAAATTGTTATTGTGGTGCGATTTCAAAACAGATTTTGGCCAATATATTGAAAAATCGCAGAGCGCTAGGCCAATCAAGGTTGTTTCTGTCCCAAATCCAGGCTGAAGCTGAACTGGGATCTTCACATGAATGGTGGTATACAAATTTAATAAACAAACAAATAATAGTAACTGGGATGGATCCAAATAATCAACATCTTCCTAAACTACCTGGAGTTGATATACCACATCCCACTCCAACACCATGACCCAAACTAGCCAATGTGAAAGTGGACAATAATTGTCCGAAGCCATAGGATCTAAAATGGCCTCCTTTATTACTTTTGTTTAAACATACAGTACAAATGTGCATTACTTTCCAATGGTGGATAGATGTTACTGTTAAAAGCCAATTTTTCTTCTTCTTCTGAAGTCTGAATAAAACTATTTGGAAAAATACTAAAATATTTTAAACAACATGACATGGAACATGCTTTAAAGTTCTAGACTGTTTTCCTTGATAGTTGATAGTCTGCTGTAGTCGAAACAACAACAAAAATTCCTTCCAGTAGCACCTTAGAGACCAACTAAGTTTACTTAGTTGGTCTCTAAGGTGCTACAGGGTTTAGGAAACGTTAACTACATGACTAACTGATGCTCAAATACTTGATTATTTTAAGGCAAGACGTTGCCTGAAAGAATATTTCCACATGCATCAACTGAGAAGTAAGAAGACTTCTCCCATATGGAGCAGAGGAGGGGAAACTTTGGCCCTGTCATTAGGTTAGGATGCAATGCTAGGTGAAACAATGGCTTAGCTTTGGGTAGCATGGCAGCAACATGACCACGGGAGGAGCAAAGCATCCACACTTTTTTCTCCAAGTACCCACATGCTCAATCATTCATGCTTAGCCAGGGTTTCGCTTCATTTTTGTGTGTACCAGAATCTATGAGCCCATGAAACCATACATTTTGGACAGTTCTTTGAAAAGTCTTCAAATAAAGAACAAATGAAACTGAGTGAAAGCAATGCAGAAAACACAACAATGTTCTTTGTCTTACGCTGATGTTTCCACCCTATTACTTCATTCTGGAACTAGGAGAAGTATGAGGAAACAAAGCTTTAAGCCAGAGGTCAGCAACCCTTTTCAGCCGTGGGGTGGTCCACCGTCTCTCAGAGCATGTGGTGGGCCGGGCTAATTTTTTTTTTTAGGGGGGAGGGAAATGAACGAATTCCTATGCCCCACAAATAACCCACAGATGCATTTTAAATAAAAGCATACATTCTACTCAGGTAAAAACACCAGGCAGGCGCTACAAATAACCCAGAGATGCATTTTAAATAAAAGCACACATTCTACTCATGTAAAAAAGCGCTGATTCCCGAACCGTCCGCAGGCCAGATTGAGAAGGCAATTGGGCCGCATCCGGCCCACGGGCCTTAGGTTGCCTACCCCTGCTTTAAGCTGTTTCAGCTTCTTTCAGAGACTTGTAGCTATTGTTACTTTCCTACTAAAGCAAATCTCCATAAAAGCTGCCTGACGCAATATTTGAGCAAGAACTGCCGCCTTAAATGCTTGGATGCCTTCACTTACTCATAGCCATTTTTTAAAAATGGGTACTGCAAACTTTCTAGGATGAAGGCCATAGAAAGAGCTCTACTGAAGCCAGCTTCTCCATATTTATGAATATTCACTATATATGAATATTTATCATATCTGTAAGTATTCCACTCAGGTATATCTAAATTCCACCCATTCAGCACTGATTAGTTAAGTAGCCATTCCATTTAATTCTTACCTTTTGAGTTGCTCCAAACTCTGATGCGGGCACGGATATCATTGGTCCTATTTCAGTACCAAGTTCAGCAGTTGCTTTGCCTTCTTTAGAAGTAACAGGGTCTGGACTTCTGACTGCAGTAGGGCTTGATTTCTCTTGCCCCTCAGGGTCCCCTTGATGAGCCTCTTTTACTTTCTTGTTCTTTAATGACCGTTCTTTCCCAATGGGACCAGGCTTGTACTCTTTGTTTTCTATTGGACTCAAATCTGAAAGCTATGCAATGTATTAAAAGATTATTGCCTCTTCATTTCATAGAATCATAGAGTTGGAAGAGACCACAAGGGCCATCCAGTCCAACCCCCTGCCAAGCAGGAAACACCATCAAAGCATTCTTGACAATCATTTATTTATACAGCACATCTCAGGTGGGCACCATTACCATTAAAAGAGAACAAGGGAAGTGTTCATGGTGAGCTCTGGCACTTTTTTTTTTAAATAGAAAAATAGCATTGCTTCCTCCGAAGGCAGCAATGGGTGGCAAGCACAAACATGAGAAAATACTCCCATGATCCCTAGCTAACAGGACCAGTGGTCGGGGAAGATGGGAATTGTAGTCCAAAACATCTGGAGGGCCGAAGTTTGTGGATGCCTGATCTAGCTCATAATTGCTTCCAAACACTGGCCATACACCTTTATTGCCTCCTTCCTAGTTCAGATGGAATGGAGATATAGAACTGCGTGTCATCAGCATGCTGATACTGTGCTCCAAATTCTCAGATAAAAGCCCCCAATAGTTTCATATGCATGCTGAATAGCACAGTAGACAGAACAGACCTGTGAAGTCTCTCACAGCTCAAAAGCCGTGGAGTTGAGTACTTGGAGTACTATGGTCTCCTAGTACTATATTCTGATAGCAAACTTGCAGGTAGAATCACAAGCATAATACAGTGCTTCTAGCTCCCACCCCTGAGACTTGTTCCAGAAGGACACTATGTCCAATGGTGTTAAAAGCCACTGAGAGGTCAAGGAAAACCAACAGTTTTATTTCCCCATACTCTCTCCTATAAAGGTAAAGGTAAAGAAACTCCTGACCATTAGGTCCAGTCGTGACCAACTCTGGGGTTGCAGCGTTCATCTAACGTTATTGGCCAAGGGAGCCGGCATACAGCTTCCAGGTCATGTGGCCAGCATGACAAAGCCGTTCCTGGCGAACCAGAGCAGCACACGGAAATGCCGTTTACCATCCCATGGTAGCGGTACCTATTTATCTACTTGCACATTGAGGTGCTTTCGAACTGCTAGGTTGGCAGGAGCTGGGACCGAGCAACGGGAGCTCACCCTTTCGCGGGGATTCGAACCGCTGACCTTCTGATCGGCAAGCCCTAGGCTCTGTGGTTTAACCCACAGCGCCACCCGTGTCCCGACTCTCTCCTATAAAGATCATTAACCAAGGCGACCAAGGCTGTTTCAGAGCTGAAACCAGACACAATCTATCTATATATATAAAAATGTAAACTGGCCATGTCTGTTAGTATCCACATTTCACCAAAACCGCTTGCGCTCAAATTTTGACACAATGCCGCATGTGAATATGAGAGCAAGCCCATACCGTTTTCAAAGACAGATATCACACCTGTGCCATGTAAAAACCCCAAAACCCTGTGTTTCAAAACACACCACCCAGACGAAAATGCATTCTGGGAAAAGAACCCTCTAGCGGCAGCTATACTAGTACTACACCTGTAGAACCTTCCCTGTCAACAGCACCTCAGCTGCCATTTACATACTAGGCAGAAGCCTTTACAGACTAGGCCAAATGGAGGTACTGACTCACCTGGGTGGGGGTTGTGGGGGGATGGGACGGGATAGGTCAGGACACGGTGGGACCAGTCACAGGGATGTCCCGGGGGTGGGGGGAAGAGGGGGTGGGATACGTCATGGATCAACACAGTGTGGTGGCAGTCACAGGGATTAGCCATGGCAACGTGTCACAGGGCCAGCTAGTTAGATCTATATACTGTAACTGCTTCCTCTTAGTCAAACTGCAGCTGGATGGTCACCACTCTCTTGTCACCTTGCCATGAATGGAATTTTAGAGACTGGGTGGTAGTTTCTAAAACTTCTGGATGGAGGAAGGTTTAAAAAGGGATGCACCACTGCCTCTTTCAAGATGCTTCACATCATTGTAGGAAGGCTTTGACCACTCCCCCAGTCTAGTCAATCCCTGCTACTAGATTTTACCAGTCACGGGCAGAGATCAAGAGGGCACACAGTCAACCTCACTACTGTGTCCTGTCCATGTCCTCAGGCTACAACAGAAACTTATTCCACAGGCTGCATGCTCTGGCATAAAGTTTGGCATAGATCCGAGTGGTTTTGCCCATAAAGGGATTCACAAATCTCTCACAGTAAGCTATTGAATGGTTAATGAAACAATACCGGTCTGGACCAAGTCAATTTGCTACTCTGTAAAACTCTGCTGGGCATTCAGTGATTATATGCTCTCTTTGCCGCCGCCACTGAAAACATGGTAGGTGAAGCTATGTATCTGTACCTCTGTTAGGTTAGATTTGCACTGGGATCTACAGGAATCCACACATCCTACGTTTTTGCTAGTTTTGGGAATTGCTATAATTCATATTTTACAGGAGTGAAGTACAGTACTGGATTGCAATTCATTATTCCAATAAACAATGTAAGAGAGTATGTTTCAATTTTTATTATACAAGCTTCCTGGAAATGCAGCAATTTCTGGTGCCTTATAAATTTTTAATTATTGTCTATTTTTCTTCTTCTATTATTTCCTTATTTAGGTATTCTTGATGCTCCACTGTCTTAAGTTGTATTTTTGCTTTTCCTAGATAAATGTATAGATTCTGGAGTGAATTAATTTGTTTCAGTTATATCAACAAGCAATCACAGCAGTTTTTAACATGTGGCAGTTGATTTTGTGAGCACCTCACACAAATATTCAGTCTCCCCCCCCCAAAAAAAATGAGAAATATGTTAACCAGGATACAGAAGCATAGAAGTTTGATTATATTTCCCTCTTGGTGGAACACATGGCCACAAAAATGCAGCTTCTAAAATGCTTCTGTAGTTCACGAAGGTTGGAGAGTTTCACTTACCTTCTGTGCTTTTATAGGTCCTGCACGGGGTTGCTTTTGCCTTTGCTCCTTTGGTTCAAGAAGCTTCTCTGAGGTCTTCTCTGAAACTGGGCCAACTTCGCTATCACTCCCGCTAGATGCTGGAGCACCAAACTGAATAGTTTCTATTCCCAAATCAATTCCACTTTCTTGCCCAACTGTTGTTCCCTAGTAAGGGTCCCAGAAAGTTTAGTTTAACACAGGCACACTTTTGTTCCATACTGCAACATTCAATTAAGTATTTCACCATAGCTCTAATGATATCAGCAAATTTATATTACAACCATTGAAGATTATATTTCATATCAATCAGGTTTTATTTAAGGTATCAGATATTGGTTTGAAGATGTAACACCTGTAAGCTAGCTTCCTACTAACGAGTAATGGCTGTTTTACCTGTGAAAACTAAACTAGTTACCCATTTGACAAAATGGATAATGGATAATGTGTTTTGCTCTTTTTTGCTTCCAGCCACTGACAAATTACCAGTAGAACACAGCTAACAATAGATGAAAACATGTCTGTTCATTACCTCTGGAGATGGAACTGATCCAAACGATGTCAAAGGCTTATTCCATGCACTGACTGAAGGAGGCTGGGGAGGACTAATGGGTCCCACTAAAAGTCCAGAGAACAAAGTGGAATTAGAACAAAATTTGATAGTATTAAGTGCTAATTGCAAACTATGACCCCCCACCACCACTTACATAAAATTAGTGCAAGGCAGCATGCTGCTTGCTAAGAATTCAAAATATTTTAACATATTGCATGAAATGGTAAGAGAACATTCAGGGCAAAGTATCCCAGTTATCTGTTCACAAAGAACACATTAATAAAGTGTATGCTAGGAGTTCAGCAATTCTATTGCTTCTAGATTGATTTCTATATTATCTACAGTGGTTCCTCTACTTACAAATAACTCTACTTACGAATGTTTCTACTTACGAATGGAGCTCCATCCGCCATCTTGGATGCGGTTTAGATAGGATTTTTCTACTTACGAATTTTTAGATAGGTTGCTTCGACTTACGAATTTTTTCTCCCAATGCATCCCTATGGGATTCGACTTACAATTTTTTTCGACTTACGAATGTGCGTTCGGAACGCATTAAATTCGTAAGTAGAGGTACCACTGTACACCTTCCTCTCAAGTAGTAGAGGTCAATGAAAATAAATCAAAAGTTCAGGTGGTTGGCATTTGTGGGAAGATCAAATACAGTAAGCTTTTCATTTTTTTATTAAAGCTGAAATGCCTAAAAATACCTACTGGCATTAGCCTAGGTAAGAAAAAAAGCTCATAGAATTGTAGAGTTGCAAAAGACTCTGAGGGTGATCTAGTCCAACCCCCTGCAATGCAAATGAACAAAGATATGTCATAGCAGTAAATAATTCTCAACAATTTCCTTTCAAAAAGTGTCTACAGAAAGGGCAAATGGCAGGCAGTAAATGTTTTCACAAACATTGGGTAGTCCTACCCATACATAAGAACAGTGACGTCAGAGAAAGGAGGACTGAGCCTGGGTATATGTGGACAAGCCTTGCAGCTCTCCATCATTATAAATCACTTCACAGGACAGCTTATCTATGTGGAGGATCCAAAGCATCAATCCAGGAGTAACTCAGGTGCCCAGGAAAGGTTGTTTGTTACCCAAGATCTCAAGCACACATTTTTTTCTTGCATGTCTTACTAGGAGGGGGAAAATGGCTTGCTTACATTTTTTTGAGATGTCACTGAGGACTGTTGTAGGGGGCACTTTATTATCCCATAATTCGGTTCCTACAGCATTATGAGATGGTGTGTTCTGAAGAGTTTTGCTTGTTGCTGTATACTCGGTGCTGCTGTTTGCTGCACAGGTTGCCTGTGGTTGCAGCTGAACTGAAGTCTGTGGACTTGGAATCTGAGACACACACGGCAGTGTGAGTTGTGGTTGAGCCTGAATCTGTTGAGTGGCGGCGGCGGCCGCTGCTGCTGCTGTCGCCTGCTGCTGCTTTTTGGCAAACCTGGGTGGTAGTTTGGAATTTGGACACCTTCCTTTTTCATTTGAACTCTTTTTGGTCCAGACCTAAAAATATGTAAGGTTGTTAAGAGAGCCTGCAGTTTATCTGCCAGAACAGCTGAAATGGAAACTCTGCTCCAAAGAACTGTTAGATATTTTGTTTTCCCATATACATCAGTTGGGCTTTTTAAAGCTACAATAGGGAAAATTGAAGGTTTTATAAAAGGTTTATTAAATCACAAGACATATGGAGAAAGTAAGCAGGAACACTGATTTACACTCAATATAAAATGGTCATCCACTAAAATTGACAAGAAGCACATTCAAGATGAAGTACTTTTTGCAAACAATATACAATTTAACCTATGGAACCTATTGCCACTGATATGATATCCACTAGGAGTAAGTCACTCTAAAATAAAGATTGGATGAACTTATGGATGAAAGTACATCAATTAGCTACTACTAGCTGCAAAACTGATTCCTTATTTTCAGTGCCAATATAGCAATGGGCTCAATTCTCATAATATCCTGATTGTGAACTCCTGAGGCACTCTGGTGGTCAGTCAGGGTTCATCCACACTTCCACTTGTCCCTTGCTTAGGAAGCACAGGCCTGAGTGGTTTTCCCCTTGTCCTGTTCCTTTCCTTTATATATATTATTTATGATTTTCAATTTTATACATTTCAATAATTTTACAGCCATTTTAATATTTCAAAACTTGACTTCTTTCCTCCGCTTTCCTCTCTTAAATTTATTTTTTATATTTTCTGCATATCCAAATTAACTTAATTTGTTCATTTATTCATCTACTTTAAATATACAGTAGAACCTCGGTTTATGAACATCATATTTTTTTCTTTACCGCTATGGCTTCCAACGGAGAGAGCCATAGTGGTGTTTTAACCTCTAATAGATTTTTGCATTTATCCCATAGTCTACACATATTTTTCCTAATTATATGATTTGTAAATCCTTTATGTACTTACACCTTTTCATATCATAAATAAGTGTGCCAACCAAAAAGAGAATACATGAATTCTGTAATGTCATCCATTCCTTCAACCAACAAAGATAGGATGCTTCACAGTATAGTCTCATATCTGGCAGGGAAAAACCTCCTCTCTCTTTTGCATCTATCAATATTTTATATTTTATTCTCAGTTTTTCCCCTTGCCGAATATATTTAGAAATACCTTTTTGCCCTGTTTTGCCCAGGGAAAAAACAGTTTTTAGTGCTAAATCGGAGAAAGTCCAAATTGTTGTTTGCTCCAATTTAGTGCCAAAGAACTATTTACAGTTTTCTACATGGGAAAGCAGCAGGATAAGAGGAAGTGTGGAGAAGCCCTCAGTCCTGAGAACACTCAGCTGGTCAAGCAAAGGACTTGATCTTAGAGCTATATTGAGAAATCTGCCATGAACTGCAAGTAGCACGTGTTGCTCAGAGCTGGAACACCAGACCTTTAATGACTATCAGGAAGCACTGTTAGCGCTAACTGGCATTTAAGCGACTTCCCAAATAACACCAATGAAAATGGGCAAGTAATACAAGACTGAAATGTGTTGCCATGAAGGGTTAGGTTTACAAATTCCACCACAGGTTTTGACATTTTTGAAGAAAGTTTATTTATTTATTCTGTTTCAGCCTCCACCAAAGGGCCAGAAAATAAATAAATAAATCAGGGTTCCTGTCAAATAAGTAAGAAATTCACTACATTTTTTTTAAAAAAACACCATAACTGCATCATACAAAACTGAGCAACTCAGTATTCTTCTGTGAGAACTGAAGTTTGTGGGTAGCCTGAGAGGCTGACACCCATGGAATAAGACTATTTCAGAAAGTAACCAGCTCAAGTGAACAGTGCTTTTAGAGAAATCTTGCTACTGAGTTATTCATGCAAGTGAGCTCACAATGGAGGGCAGGAACGCACTGCATATGCACCTATTATGTGTACAAAAAAGATGCCTGGGACAGAGAGAGGAGATACATATGATACTAAACCTGCACTGTTTGCTCTTCCTTCTTCCTGCGTTCCTCGTCTTGCAGGCGTTTTTGTTGCTTTTTTGATACCACTTCAGTAAAACCATCATTGTTCAAATTGGACTGGGAATCTTCAACTACTGTCACTTCAGGGTGGTCATCAATAATTACAACACCTGTAATGAAGGTCCGAAATTTAGTTATAATTAACCCCTATTCAAATAAATGAAGCCATTATCTGTGGGGTTGATTCAAATGGCAGAAAAAATAAAATAAAATACTATTATACTGCAGACCCATTTATGCACATTCAGTATGTGTGCATACGCCGAACCAGGAAGTGATCCAAAAAGTCACACAAGAAGCAGAATAGGGCAGGGTGGAATGGGGGGGTTGCAGGCTTTTTCCAATGGTGTTTCAAATATACACAATTTCACTGATGTGTGCAGTGCCTCGGAACATAACCCCCACGTAAGTGTGTGTGTGTGTGTGTGTGTGTGTGTGTGTGTGTGTGCCTGTAATACATTTAAGATTCTTAAGAGGAGCTTCCAGTACATACTTGCATAGTTGTTAAGGTCAAATTGAGAAATTGCATCCATTTTCTCCTTCACTTTCTTTGGACCAGCTTTCGGCTCTTCTCGCTTCTTGATGTTGGGATCTTTGGAAGCTTTCAGCGCAGCAGCACTGTTCCCACTTTCTTCTGGATGTAAACTGCTCCCAACTGTTTCAGCACTAATCACAACTGCAGCTTGTTCCTCAAATGGTCTGTATCATAAACACAAAATGAGATAGCAATGTAGCAAAGGGTGGAGAAGGGAGAGATAGAGCTACATAGAACTTTACTAAGACTTTAGTTGAAGCTAACACACTCCATTCTGTGCATCACAATGAATTCAGAAAAGATACTGAGAAATGACAAAGGAAGTAGAAAGATGGCAAAGAGCCTATAACCAAGTTATAGGAAGAAAAACTGATGGGAGTTGCATTTGGTCTAGTTCAAAACTTAAGTGGGTGAAATTGTGGAACAAAAATTTAGAGGCAGAACTTAACTACAGGAGTGCTATCGGCATTTCCCTGAAAATACCAAAAGTGGGGATTTTACGGGGGGAGGGGGGGCAAACCTGGTGGTAGAACACACGCCTTGCAGGCCCTGACATGTCCTAGTGCAGGCATCCCCAAACTGCGACCCTCCAGATGTTTTGGCCTACAACTCCCATGATCCCTAGCTAACAGGACCGGTGGTCAGGGATGATGGGAATTGTAGTCCAGAACATCTGGAGGGCCAAAGTTTGGGGATGCCTGTCCTAGTGGAAACAGCTGGGAAAAACTCCTGCCTAAAAACCTTGGAGCAACTGTCTGTCTGTTTAGGTTAGATAGACCAATGTTCCGACTCTGCATAAGACAGGTATCTTTGTCCCTATAGACATTTGTTTTGAGTATAGCCTATTTTAATGGCAAGAAAGGGATCTCTAGATGTGTTGATTCAGATATAGTACAGTGGTACCTCGGTTTAAGTACACAATTGGTTCCGGAAGTCTGTACTTAACCTGAAGTGAACTTTCCCATTGAAAGTAATGGAAAGTGGATTAATCCGTTCCTGACGGGTCTGCGGAGTGCCGTGTTTCTCCGAAAATAGGCCATACCCCGAAAATAAGTCATACCCAGAAAATAAGCCATAGTGATAGGCAGTTTAACCTTGTAGGTTAAACTGTACCATATTTAATAAAAAAAGACATCCCCTGAAAATAAGCCGCTGCATGTTTTTTTGAGGAAGAATAAATATAAGACGGTGTCTTATTTTTGGAGAAACACGGTACTCAACCTGAAGCGTACTTAACCCGAAGTATGAGTGTAATTGGTTCTGGAAGTCCGTACTTAACCTGAAGCGTACTTAACCTGAAGCGTACTTTCCCATTGAAAGTAATGGAAAGTGGATTAATCTGTTCCAGACGGGTCCGTGGAGTACTTAAATTAAAAGAACTCAACCTGAAGCGTACTTAACCCGAGGTATGACTGTATAATTTAATTGGATATGACCCACAGATTTGTTTTTCTTCTGCCTACACTGAGCTACAAGGACTGATAAAGGTTCTCAAGCTCAGAAGCCATATTTGGTTAGCTAAAGAGATTCTGTTTTAGTACGGTAGTTTGGGAAAACCTGGAACTGGTGCAGAAAATTATAATTCCTCACCAGATTTTAACACAAAAGAGTAAGTGACTCAATTCCACAACTTGTAATGAGAAAATAAACTTTAAAAAGGTAAAAAGCAGCTGGGGTTACAGGTGCCGGAGACAAGAATAATTTGGGGCAAGCATAATTGCTGGATGGTGGTTTGCTCTTCACAGCTTTCTGTCTCTATCCATAATTATCACCTCAATTTTCCATTTATTTTACAATCATTAGATACCACTTATCAAAGCTAGTTAACTCAAACCACTGAATGGTCATAACTCTTTAAACCAATTTGGTTAATCGAACCTATTTTTAAGTTTCCAGTGAACTCAGTAATTGAATGAAATTTCTGCATCAATCTTCCAGTGACAAACATACTTACCCCCTTTTCCCAGTTCTTGTTGGAGGGCCACTTCTCCTTTCATTTCTTGGCCCTGAGAAGTTTCGTCCAGATTTGGGTGGTCCACTATTTCCACGACGATTTTGCCGATCAATTCCAGGCCGCTGACTGGAAAAACTTCTCTTGGCTATTTCCCTTTTGGGGGCTAGTGTGTTTTCCCCAGTCTTAACAGCTGCCTGTGCTGCAACATCTGCTATTTTTTTTTCATCCCTCTCACGCCTCTCATTGAAATCACTACTTTCTGAAGCCGTTTCCCACTCTTCATTTGCTTGGTCTGAGGAGTTCTGATTGGACAAGTCTGGTGTCTTACTTCCGGACACCTCCAAAGTAGTGCTTGGCTGTTCATTAACTGCACTACTCATTGCAGCACTTGATGATGAGCTGGTTGTGACTTCACTTATTTTTGATGCTGCCTCTCTCTCTTTTAGACGCCTAAAGCGTGGTGGCTTATCTTGCCTGGGAGGTCGTGCAGGTCTTTGCCTTCGAGGCCTTTCCCGAGCAGGATCAAATTTTCTCTCAAACTTTGCAGGTGGCCTTTTATCCAGTGATATAGAACCATAATGGTCATGCCTTTGTGGAGGCTCCCCATCTTCAAGTTTGGGGGGATCCATCTGCCTTGGGTTCCACTGATTCTCTCTGTATCCTGGTTTCCTAAGAGTAGATGGCCGAGGTGGACGGCCAACTGGATCTCTACCCCCACGTCTGAACATGCCCCCCCTGCCACGTCTAGAAGGTTCTCCTTTAGGAAGAAAACCTGGTTTGGGTTTATTCTCATCTTCCCTCCCATAAGTTTTGTCTAAAACCCTATTGTCCCCTCGGATATTATGTTCAGGTTTATAAGACAATACGGCTTTTGCAGGCTTTTTGACATCTGTCTTTTCTTCTCTCTTTGGGTGTCTGCCTTTGCTTAAGCTGTCCTTGTCTGAAAGAAGGGTGTCACTTGCACTTTCATGCACTTCACTGTCAGAGTCAGTTTCTGAGCCTCTCTGTCTTCGCCGTTTTGGAACGACTTCAAAATCGGAGCTCTCACTACGGGTTTCACTTTCTTCTCGCTGCCTAAGAGGACCGGAAGGCACGTGCTCCACTCGAGGCTTAGTGTCTCTGTAATGCGGATAGTCTCTATTGTGGCCTCTTCCGCCTCGACCCCTGCCTCCATAAGAACCTCTGTAGCTTCGTCCTCTAGAATAATATTCTCCACGTCCTCTGCCTCTGTATCCTTGGTCTGGGAACCAGTCCCTATCCCTAGCTTCTTTCCAGTATGTTCTGGGAGGCAAACCAGGTTCTCTTCTCACAGGTCTAGTTTCCATACGAGGTCTCTCTACAGTTCGTTCTTTGTTGATTACTTTCTCTGGCTGCTTTTCTTCCTTTGTTGTGCTGACAGGCTGCTGAACTGGTTGCTGCTGGATAGTAAGGGATGGAAGCTCAACAGCAATTTGTGGACTAGGCAGCTGTGGAGCTATGGGTGGAGATGTCTGTACTGCAGGTGGCTGCTGAGACGCTGGTGGTACAGGCTGCTGTACAATGAGAGGCTGCTGGACAATGAGAGGCTGCTGCACAGCAGGTGTAACTGTAGACTGCACAGGAGCATCTGTACAGTCTGAAGCTTGTGGTGTGCTTTGCAATGCCTTTTTACCACCTGTGGTGGTCTTCTCTGGTTCTAGCCTGGGAGGTGGAACCTGAGCCTGTTCCTTTTTCTCAATCTTGCTAGCTCTCTCATTTGTCAGTTTCTCTCCTTCTCTTTCCTTCTTTTGTTCACGCTCTTCTCTTTGCTCACGCTCTTCTTTCATATCTCGAAGGATAGGCTTTTTAATAGGACCAGACCTTCTCACTGGCCTATCACTACCTTCCTCTCTTCTCCCATAACCTGGTCTTGGACCCCACCTAGTTTCAGATTTAGGCTTAAAGGGTTTTTCAGGCTTTGGCCCTTCAGACAGCCTATTAGTTACAAAGACTTCTTTTTTCAGTTTACTATCTATTCTTTCAAGAATTGGTTCTTTTGGCTCAATGTGTCTGCTGGTGACTTTGGGAACATTTGCTTGTGTATCATTTGCTTGGTCTTCAGATTTCAGAGAATGGCTTGACCCATGAGAAATGCTCTTCAGGGAAATATTGCTCTCTTCTACAAGTATTTCTTCTTCCTTGGAGATTTGGGAGACATTTTCTGCAGTTACTTCAAAACTCAGTGCAGGAGCAGGTGTGTCACTTTGGTGAGGCTGAGCATCTTCTAAAGACCTGGCTGAAGTCTTCTGTACACTCATTTCACTGGGTTCTTTGAAGAAGTCCACCTTTGTCTGAGAGTCCAAATGAATCTGTTCTGCTGAGTAAACCTCTTGAACAGTTATGTGTTCTTGATCCAGAAGTGTGTCAGGCCTAAAAGAAGGAAGCCACAATTTAAGTTGAAGTCCTATCAAAGTCTCTCTATATTAAACATGTTAAAAAGAATGCAGGACAACTGCTGTAGGATTAGCTCATACAATGTTCACAAGAGACAGAAAATCATTTCTGAGAGTATTTTAGCCAATGAACTTGTGGTGGGGACGAGGCTAAAACAGGGGTGGCTAGCCTTTGGCCCTCCAAATGTTGCTGGATTGCAACTCTCATCATCCCTGACCTGACAATTGGCCATGCCAATAGTGCCCCCCCCCAAAAAAATATTGCACTAACAAACCCCAGAAGCAGCCAACTAGGAGGAATCATTCTGTCCGGTCACTTCAGATTCAATAAAATATATGAGGTGCACTGAATGTTCTACCTGTATTACTGAGCGTCTACCATGCAAAAAACTCAGCTCACTGTATACCTTCATATTTGAAAGTGTACAAAGCCAGAGCAGATACCAAGATTATGTTCAGAGTCCAACCTTGTATACTGCGGATTAATGAATCCCTAGAGAGAGAACATAAACTACCTATTTGAGAAATACCTTTTGTGCCCCCAAATGTGTCCCTAATATAGTCTTACAACTTGAAGCAAGGCATTTGTTATTTGCAAACAACAGCGTTGCCCCTTGGTTATTGGATTTTATGCTCAACACACTTGGACTATCACAAGCTTTGTCTGCAGGCCAGATCCCAACCTCCCCCAAAGACCACTTTGACAGCTGACATCAGGTAACAACTTCAAAAGGCCCCACTGAAAGTGAGTCCCTTTGCACTGTGAACACCAAACAGCTGCAAGCACACATTCAAATGTCTTGCTTTCAGCTTCAGACCCCTCAGGTGCATCCATCTAGAACTCCCTAGTGCAACACATCCCAGTGAGATTCCTTATCAGTGAGCTATCCTTGTACAAGAACAAGTGGGAGCCCATTTTAAACTCATAATTGTTCCTTTGCAGCTGCATCCTTACCTATATAACAACTTGCATCACATATGTCTGGTATTACGCAACAGGAAGTGGTTTGAGGAAAACAACCTTGTGGGCCAAATTAGAACCCTAGATGGATCTAACTTGGCCCATGAGCCAGAGATTCCCTAGGCCTGTTTTATGGTATGTGAACTGTGCGGGCTTATGCTTGAAATGCACAAGATGCAATAGGATAATGCAGAAAAAGACAAACAGAATACAATAAGAGAATCCCAAAGCTTACCTTATATCTTCAGTGTCTTCTAGGATTTTGGGGGGATTGTTAGTCTGCTGAGGCTCTGCATGAGGATACGGTTCTGACCCCCACACCATGCGCGGTTCTGGCAGAGGAATAGCATGCTCCCTTGCTGATCGAGTAACATGATCAAAAGAGTCCGCAGCAGTTCCTGTCCCTTCCATCTGGTCCCTTCTTAGAAGTGGCTTAGGAGGTATTATTCCTATAATGGAGATATTGAAATTAAGAAGTTAAACCATACAGCTCAAAAAAGTAACTGAAAGGTATGGGCTTGCTGACTGGAAGGCCAGCAGTTCAAATCTATGTGACGAGATTAGCTCCCATTGCTCTGTCCCAGCTTCTGCCAACCTAGCAGTTTGAAAGCATACCACTGCTATGGGAAGGTAAATGGCATTTCCTTGCACTCGTCACAGTGTTCTGTTGTGTCAGAACCCTACACATCAAGATGATCTTACAAATGGAATTTTTAAATTTAGAAGCTGTTACTAGAAAACTTTCCACTCACAAAGAAATTTTGTTGTGGAGTAACTTTTCTGAGGCTTGTACACTCACTAGCATACATCACAGTACTTAAGAAAACTTTACAAGCCTCAGAAAAGTCACTCCACAACAAAATTTTCTTGATAGACTGTGCCCATGGACAATGCAATTTCCTAAGCTGGATAGAACCTCAATGAAGTGCCTCCAACCCACAGAGAGGGGTTGGGAACAGGAAGAAGCCTCTGGAATTACAATTTCTCAAATTTAATCCATTCTGGGAGTCCGTTCGACTCCCGGATCAGTTCCAAAACCAAGGTGCGGCTTCTAATTGGCTGCAGGAGCTTCCTGCACTCAATCAGAAGCTGTGTTGGACATTCAACTTCCAAAAAACATTTGCAAACCAGAAAACTCACTTCTGGGTTTGCGATGTTCGGGAGCTGATTTTTTTCAACAACTAAGGCATTAAACTACCAAGGTACCACTGCATCTTAATCATCCCAAGAACAGGTCAGGTGGCAGGATTCCATTGTGCATCACCGAAAAAACATTTCAAAGGAATGTACACAGGACTTTGCCTACACTTAATCCTATATGCCCCTCAAAGAATGGGTTCAACTGACTTAGAGGAGAAATAAACATGCAGAAATCCCAAGAGGGGGGAAAAGATCAGATGAAAAAAAGGTAGCGGGGACTGGGAGCTCAATGAGCCTGAACAAAGGTTGTAAAGGCAAGCCTAAATGCACTTATCCATTCCTCCTGCCTCTGTTGAATTATTTGCAAAAGGGAAGGGGGATGATGAAACGTAGCTGTGAGGCTTGCTCATAGCCCTAAGAACTGTGGGCCAGGAATAAGCTCAGTCTCGAAAGAACAGTGTTCACTACTGCTGTTTTCTTTCTCTCCCTTGTCTGCAACAGGGGAACCTTGCACAAATCAGATTAAAATCAGCAGAACAGTGCAGACTTGGAACTCATTCACTATAAAGGCAGGAGAAAAGACTTTAGGGAGGTAGGAGGTATCCCTAGAGATCAGCCATCATGTAGTCGTAGAAGAAAATGTGTTTAGACCACTGGGATAACAGCAAACAGACATAAACCACCCCTTTTGAAAACAACAACAATACATAAAAGCAGCAACCCTCTAATTTAGCAGTCAGTAAACATCTACAAAACATCTACATCTACAAAAGCAGAGACATCACCTTGCCGACAAAGTGATGTATGGAAGTGAGAGCTGGACCATAAAGAAGGCTGATCGCTGAAGAATTGATGCTTTTGAATTATGGTGCTGGAGGAGACTCTTGAGAGTCCCATGGACTGCAAGAAGATCAAACCTATCCATTCTTAAGGAAATCAGCCCTGAGTGCTCCCTGGAAGGACAGATCGTGAAGCTGAGGCTCCAATACTTTGGCCACCTCATGAGAAGAGAAGAATCCTTGGAAAAGACCCTGATGTTGGGAAAGATTGAGGGCACTAGGAGAAGGGGACGTCAGAGGACAAGATGGTTGGACAGTGTTCTCGAAGCTACAAACATGAGTTTGACCAAACTGCGGGAGGCAGTGCAAGACAGGAGTGCCTGGCGTGCTATGGTCCATGGGGTCACGAAGAGTCGGACACGACTAAACGACTAAACAACAACAACAACAAACATCTACAAAATAAACCGGGCAGCCAGATGTAGTGAAACACACCACATCTATATATATATGTAAAAATGTACACATTGCACGCACAGAGGTCACAGCCTTCTCCGTAACTGCTGAACCGTAATGTAACAAATTTGGCCACAACGTTCCATGCCCACCAGGGAGGGATCTGGCATAATTCTCCCCCCCCAAAAAAAACCACACCTTTCACACCTAAAATAACAATTAAACACAAAAAAGTGGCGACCAAATTAGACGTCACCACCAGAAGCTCTGAAAACTCCAGCAGCATCCAACAGAAAGGCAGATTGCACACTGCCGCCTCCAAAGCTGCGCCACCAGATGACACCACAAAATTCCACGGCAACCAACTGAAAACAGTCCTTTTGCAGCACCAAGGCCTAGCTTTTTCAATAGGCTGCAGCATTGCCAAGCAGGGAAAACTGAGCAGGCCGCACCATTCAGTAGGCCACAGGCAAAAACAAACAGAATAGGGCCTTTCACAATGGGGAGGGGGGCACAGGGATGAGGCACAACAAAGGGAGGGGGGAACACATAGCCATGGGGGGGGGAGGTAGGACCCCGAGTCAGCCAAAGCAGTGGGGGATGGGGACATTTTCAGGAACACACATGGGTGGGGGAGTCTTATTTCTGACACTTACAGTAGGGGAGTCAGGGTTGGAACAGGGCAGGTGAGGGGACTCTGAAGGGAGACTCTGAAGGTCCATTTAGCAGAAAAGGGTCCATTTAACAGAAAAACCCAGAGCAACGCGTGGCCGGGCCAGCTAGTGCTACAATAAATTAAATTGCCAAAATTAGACTACCATAATTCCACACAAACAGAACACACTTTGCTAGGATATAACAAAGGTGTAAGATGCACAAGCAGGGTGCAAATACAGAAGCGACTTCTCCAAGAGCCATCAGTCAAAAATGAGGCAACCAAAGGAGGATCTCAATTGTAATACCGGTTCACATTAGAGTAGGCAAACCACTAGGGACCTTAGTCCCAAACCATTTAGGGCTTTAGAACTCTAAAGCAGCACTCTGAATGGTGTTGAGCAACAAATCGGGAGCCAACTAAACACCTTTAGTATAGGTGAGATTTGTACCTGGATGCATGGGTGGCATATCCATAGCAGGCCTTCCTGACATCATTCGTGGATCCACGTAAGATTGCATCATGAGCCACCGTGGATCAAAGCCCATAGAAGCCAAATGTGGGGGATGTGGCTGCATGGGTTGATAGAGAGGTCTATGTGGTGGTGGGGGAACAGGGCCAGCAGAAGGCTGGGGTGGTGTAGTCTGCGGTAGGACCCCTTGCTGCTGCTGCTGCCACTGCTGCTGTTTCATCTGCTCCTATAAAGCAAGAGAAAATATGAAAATTTTTGATAAGCTATAGCAAACTGCTTTTAAACAAGTTTCCCCCCTAAAAATGTTTTAGGCACCTGATTTCAGAGGTTTTTTGGCTATGCTCCAATTCTTATTGAACACAGTACAGTGGTACCTCGGGTTACGAACACGATCCGTTCCGGGACGCAGTTCGTAACCCGAAATGGTCATAACCCAAAGTGCCAATTTGCGCATGCCAAAGCGCAATTTCTGCAATTTCCGCGCTTTGCGCAAACCGCATGCACCACTTCTGCGCATAATGCACGTGCGGTGAAAACACTTCCGGGTTTGTGGAGTTTGTAACCCGAGGTATGACTATAATTCATTGGTACAAGCTCTGATTATGAGGTTAATGTTTGCTAGATATGGCCAAGACAATAGACATAAACCTTAGCCATGGCTAATAATCAGGACAGGAGGAATTAGCATTTGGGAGTGTTATGGCTGTACTAGGTGGCTGAGGACAAAAAGAAGGAAACAAGGAGGACCATTATTGGAAAAACTTGGATGGAGAAGACAAGCCTTTCTTAGCACTGAGGAACATAGTGGACAGACAGTTGAATCATCTGGCACAGTAATTTGAATGCTTAGTTCAAGTATGGTAACATTTGCAAATCTTAAATATGATAGATGGCAAGCTATGGCTGACAGATCACTGAATAACAGCAAAGGTTACAAAACACTTATGAATAAGAGGAGCTATTACTTGCCAACTACTGCATGTTACCCACATCTTACAGTAAAGTTTAGTTACTTGTCTGGTGTCTGGTGTCTCCCCTCAAACACAAATCACAACCCCCCCCCCCAAAAGTTTTATGATTAATTCTGTATACTGTTCTTCATTTGAAGATCTCACAGCAGTTCACAGTGCAGAAATGCAAAATAAATAAATACTCACACATGCATGCATGCATGCATACATACATAAATAAATAAAAGCAAGGGAAAAACATCAAACCAACCCATAACTTCATCTCCCACAATTTAATGATAAGTATACATATTAATCTCAAAGTGCTATCCTTTTACCTGTTGTCTCTGAAACCTTGGTGGCAATGATTTCTGAAACTGTTTTGAATAGCCAGAAGAAATAGCAGGACGTGGCTGAGCACCAGAATCAGTCTCGCTTTCATGAGAACTTTCTCTTTCACTATGATTGCTTTCTTGAGTGGTGGAAATAGCTTGACACACTGTCCAGGGGTGGGGAATGCAAGAGAAAAGTAACATTAGCAGCATGGGTGATAAATATGGATGATAACAAGTTCAAATTCAAAAACCACTCCAATTATCTTAAATATTAATGTAGGTGGGTTTTTTAAAAGACTTATTGGACATCATGACAAAGCAATGCTGAAACAGAGGAATAGGAGAGGCAGAAACTACACAAATGTAGTGGCCCAAGGTGAACATGAGGCCAGCACCTTAGATTAGGAAGCAGCAGTGGGTGCGGCTGGGCCTGCGTGGTGGAAAGGCTCCGTATGAGCACTAGGCACTCAGCTCCCAGGCAGGCCATGCACACAGCAAGCACCAGAAAGGCCAGCGCAGTGCCTGCCCGCCCAGACTCCCACTTGTTTGTCCATTCTCAACAGCAAGAGCTAGGGTGGACTGGCTGGCTGGGCTCCCTTGCCCACTTGCTTGCTTACTCCGAGGCCACCTCAGCTCCTGGCCAGCAGCAGTGGCACCATTCACCTGGAGAGCTTGTAGCCAGCGCTGCTGCAACAAACAGCTGTGCAAGCCTTTAGGATGCAGAGACAGGAAAGGGCATGAGAGGAGGGAGGGAGGGAGGGAGGGAAGGAAGAGGGACAGAGGCCAGTGTTGCCTGCAGCACCCCTGACCATTATTCAAGGCACCACGGGGTGCCACGACATACTGGTTGAAAACCACTGATATAGGCACATGTAATCACAACCAAGTAAGCTTTGTCTTCTAGCCTTAGTTTACAAAATGCTGAATGCAGTTGCTATTTATCTCATTTATGAATTGCTTCCCATGAGGCATTCTGAAACAATTTACGACGTTTCCTTCAATATATCCAAAAGAAAAAGTAGTATGCAGTTCTTAGGCAGTACTATAGTTAGGATTCCAGTTTAAGACAGCAGGTTGCTTACTTTAAACAAACAAAATAACTGGTACAAACCTCTCTCCTCTTTACTGCTGCTTTCACTTTCTTGTGGCTTCTCAACTGTAACAGGTGGAGTGATTGGCTCTTGAGGTTCAGACACTTCAGCTTTTGGTTTCTCTTCTGCTTCTTCCCTTTCCACTTTTTCCTTTTCCTTCTCCTTCTCCTTCTCTGCTTCCTGTTCCCTTTCTTGGTTTTCTTTTTCTTCCCTTTCCTTTTCTATCACTGTGTCTTTTTCCTTTTCACTTACTTTTTCCCTCTCCTTATCAGTATCCTTCTCCTTTGCTTTTTCTTTTTCTTTCAGTGGGTCTTCTCGGGGTGGTTTTGTTACACAGCCAAATTTCTCATTTAACCGTTTTAGCTTTTCAGCACATGCTGCTTTTCTTTGCTCTTCCATTCTTCGCTCCTCTTCCTCTCGCCTTTTACGGGCTCGTTCTACAGCTGCAGATACTTCCGCTTGCTGTCTTCGTCTCTGTTTCCAAATCTCATCCTCATCTGGTGTTGGCCTAGAAGGAAAAGGACCTTGCTTTCCTGGCCCTGCCAAGCGATCTGGAAGTGGATGCTATGTTTTTTGAAATAAAAAGTGCAAAAGTCTCAAACAAAGGTAATTTTAGACCCACTACAGAAATGTATATGCAAAGTGATTCTATGGTTCTTTTAGCAACTCTGAAACAGGGGTCTTCTATCTATGAACTGTCAGAAGGTCTCACACTAAAGTTAGGCCTAACAAGTGAAGTGCTGGCCACAAGCAATGCCAACTAGAAATGTGCAATTCTGCTGGAAATCCCTGAGTTCTATTCATTTCTCCCCAGTTGGGCAGCTGTGCAGAAGAATGTGCCTCAATTAAAAGTTGTTTATCTTAACAGAGAATAATGTTAGGGCTAAGGACACTACAAACACCTACTACTCTAAAAGCATCTTTTCAATTCGTTATAAACTGACAAGCAAAGAATAAAGGAAAGGCTGCAATAAATATTTGCCAGCAGTGGTTTCCAAACTCCTCCCACCCATGGACCACTTGGAAAATTGCAAGGGTCTTGGCAGACCACTTAATTATTTTTCTGCCTGTTGTAGCAATTGTAATGTGCTGTGCTGGGTGCTGCAGGATTGTTAAATATAATATTGCTTCTTTTATTTCTTATATGCAGTGTTAGAAATTCCCAATTGCAACCATGTGGAGATCTCAGGATGCCGGGTTGGCAAATGACATCCCCATCTGGTTGGGTCCTTAAGAAGCTAAGCAGAAGAACTAATTTGTTGCATTTATATCCCACCTTTCTCTCCAAGGAGTACATGGATCACCCTCCTCCTCAGTTAATCCCTACAATGACCCTGTGACATAGGTTAAGAGGATGTGACTGGCCCAAGATCACCCAGTGAGCTTCATGACTGAGTAGGGATTTGACCCTATCCTCCAAAGTCCAAGTCCAACACTCTAACCACTATACCACACTACTGGCTCCCTACAAAAGTAGTATTTATTTAAGTAGGTAAAAAAATAAGGGGGGAGCAAAATAACAATTGGAGAAGAATCTGAAATATTTTCCTTAAAGCTTGAATTTGTTTTATTCTGTATTGTTTAATTTGATGTTTTAATGTGCTGTAAAAGCTTTGAGATTTTTTTCATTAAAATATAAAGCAGTATAGAAATGAAATGAATACTACCACTACTAAATTTCATTGGGAAAAAGGGCTCCTAGACATTCTGTTGTGGCATCCATAACCTAGGTTTAAGTTGCGATCTGGCGATTAGTTTATATATTTGAGTTTCTAACACTGCTTATAGGTATTTTATTGCACATGTTACTTGCAATTTGTGCACATTTAACTTCTGTGCACTCAGCTTTATGCAGTTGGCAAAATTTCGTTAAAGATTTTTAAAGGGATGGAAAGGGGGTGAGCAATTAAAATTGTTACATGCTCTTCAAAGACATCCTTCAAAGGCCACCTGAATGAAGTTTGGAGACCACAATTCAATTCTCTGTGCTGTATTTTATGGAATTACTACATTAAATCAGCTGTTCTTACATGTATTACAATGTGCACTGCATGACTACTATGCAAAGCACAATCTTACATTTTACTAAAAAAATTAAAGAGAGAAAGTTAAGTATTGACAGTTGGGCCCAGAGGTGAATTTTGCTCATACCTGAAGAGCAGATTTTGGCTGAAGCCCAGAACTGCCCCTCTCAAGCACTGAAGACTGGGCTGGTGTCAGACTGCGTTCCTATTGGATTAAAAAGCACAACTGTAAATATTATTGTGAAACAAAGCAAATGGTGTTGATTTAATCCTTTTCTAGTTCCCTTTCAGTTGGATGTACTCAATATGATGTACACAACATGTAATTACTCACTTAGGAATCATTCTTAACACCTTCATGCTCCTGAAAGGAAATAACAGTGGTGTCCTTTTGTCCAGCGCTGCTGGCCATTGAAGGCACTGTGGTCACTGAAGGTGTGCACTGTTTGGGAGTTACCACCAGCCATGTTCCCACTGGCAGTGGCTGGCA
This sequence comes from Zootoca vivipara, assembly GCF_963506605.1. NCBI lineage: Eukaryota > Metazoa > Chordata > Lepidosauria > Squamata > Lacertidae > Zootoca > Zootoca vivipara. The sequence goes on along the minus strand of NC_083282.1, from coordinate 3,178,143 downwards.
CAACACCCCCCCAGAAGGGTTGTTTTAAGGGGGTGGAATAGTGTCCTAAACAGGCCCAGTGACAGGCCAGGGGCTTGATCCAGGCCTTTCTGCTGCAGCAACATGGTGCACCTTAACAATACACAAACCAGAACAAAAAATGTAACCCTCCTGGTCCTGACCAACAGAAACTGGCAAGGCTTTGGATCCAGCACTGGCTTCATTCACTGCCATCATCCCCAAGACCAGGGGGCCCTGGGTTAGGATTCATCGTTCTATGCCAACACTAAAATCCCCAAAATGTCCAGCAACAGAATCAAACACTCTTAATCAGCCAAATCAAAAGTCTGTTCAGTGTCTCTGACAACTGGAGTTCAAATGTGCTAAAGGCTTCAGATTGCAATGGCCTCAAAACCTCTCACTGCCAACATAAGGACTGTACTGATGTGGGATATGCAGTCTTGAGTCTAGTCAGTTTCCATGTCAGCAGAGAGACTAGGTACCTATCTTTTGCATAAACACTTAGCTGCACAGAAAGTTAAATAATGCCAATTCTCTATTTAGAAAGAATCTTTCAATCTGTATGAACATTCAATAACATGAACACATAGTCATAGGTTTGCTACCTCAGAAAGAAAAATTCTTTTTTCAGTTCATCCAAAAAAGCCCTTTGTTTTGCCAACAATCACATATATGGCAGATCAGATATATGCAGAATGTTCCAAATGGAAATGGGCAGGCTAAGGACTTCCGGCCAATCGCGAGGCAATGGCAGGTGCTGTTCTCCTCAGCTGAGGAGGACGTGGTGCCTTTGAGGCAAGGGGGGACTGCTACAGCGCAGCAACCCGCCAGAAAAAGCCCCTAATCGAGCGTTTAGGGGGCATGGATCCGGCAGACGCCAGGAGCGTGCTCCCCCTTCCATTGGTTGCCTAGTTTTTGGGCGCCGAGAGAGAAGGGGGTAGGAGCAAAACGCGGTGCATTGGAGCAAAGCTATCTCAGAGGCATGAAGCTGTGACCCTGCCAGGCAACAGCGATTGGTTCTTTCTAAATTTGGAACTAAAAAGGACTGTACCGTGAGTACCGAAAATAAAAAATCTGAACAGCTAAATCAATAAAAATTGGGCCACGGGAAGGGGTGGAAAAGAGGAAGTCAGCCCCTGACCACTGTGTGACGGAGAAGGCAATAATATTGTCCTGAACCCAAAGTTGCATTTGAATTTAAGAAGATAATAACTGCCTAAAAGAGAAAAATTAGTTGTTACTTACTTTAGAGGAAAGCCCTCTAAATGGCTGGCGAGAGACTACTGTGATTCATTCTAAAGGAACGTACTTCCGATTTTGAATTTCTGAACTGCCAAGAGCTCTACTGAATATAAGGACTGGATATATAAGGGAATTGGATTGGATCTTGGTGAAGAAAATAAAGGAAAAAGGATATATTGTTTGAAAATGGATTATTACTTTTGACTTTCGATTCCGGATGGGTTGTGGACACCATTTCTTGTTTTGCAAACACTGACTGTCCTTGGAGAAGGAAAGTAGATAGCCAAAACATGTCTGCCTTTGAGCAGTTTGTGCTGGCACAGCTATTGGAAATTAAAAATGACTTGGTATAGTGCAATCTGGAGATTAGAAAACTCAAAGGTTGCGATGATCAGAAAGAACTGAACAGCAGAAGTGAGAGTCCAACTGTCCAGTCAGAAGTGGAGGAGAAAACTCAACAAGAGCACCCCAGTCCATATAGAAGAAATTGAGTGGTACAGAAGGAGAGTCCATCTGCGCACGAAAAACTAGTTGAGAAAAATCAGTATGAATTGAAAGGTATCTCCTCTCGAAAGATGAAGACATCGAACCAGGGAGTCAAGATGATCACAGAAAATAGAAAAGGGGTGTTTAGAATTACAGGATTGAAGAAAGATGCAGGGCAGCAGGGGAAGGTTAAAGGAATGAGGGTAGAAAGAAAGGTGAGGAAGGGGGTGGGATAAATAGTTTATAAGTGGTTATGTAATAGGGTAACCCGGATCGAAATAGGACTGTTTATATAGACTTGCCGACCGTAAAAAGGGCCTTGTGATTAGAAGGGTTAATAATAGAAATATGGTTTTGACTGAGATGGGGAGTTCTTAGAAGAGAGGCGTGGGTATAAGGAAGAGAAATTTTAGTTTAGTACTGTATTGCATAAAAGTATATTAAGAATTTTATAATATGAATTAAATGAATAAGTATGTTTAAGGTAGAAATATAATATGTAAGGAAAGAGGAGTATGATGTCATAGATGATAAATATGTAAATTATAATGAAAAGGATAATTATAGAATTTTGGTTTAAAATTTAAAGTGTATAAACATGTTTAAGATAGAAAGAAACAACGTTAAGATGATGGTTAGGAAATTGCCAAAGAGAGTATAAGATGAACCACAGGAAGCGGTGCTGAGGAAGTCAAGCTACAATGTCAGAAAAGATGAACGGTTTTTGAATTATCGTATATGTATGTTTTTGTTTTATTATGTTTGTGTTAATGTTTTCATTTGTTTCTTGTTTTCTCTTTTAGGTATTGCTGGGGGTTGATGTGTTGGTGATGTTTTGTTGTTATATGTTAAAAAACCAATAAAATTATTTTTTTTTTAAAGGAAATGGACAGACTAGCTCTTTTGACTACTGTTGGATTCCATCACCTTTAACCCCACTTAATCAATGATAGGTTTAAAAGGAACTAAGCAATTCAATACACCAAGTGGTTACTTCAAAAAGAGAGGCTATACAGTCATACCTCAACATCTGAACGCTTCAACTTCTGAAGGTTTCGACTTCCGAAGTCGATAACCCCCGGAAGTCCTTTCGCTGCCTGTGCCCAGTTGGCGCCTGCGCAGAGCGGCACACGCGCCATAGCAGCGCTTCGAGAACCGAAAACCTTGACTTATGAAGACAGCCACAGAACGGCTCGTCTTTGTAAGTCGAGGTACCACTGTAACTTGTTGTGATGCAAAATGCAGCTCAGTCAGAAGGGAAGCTATGATAAGATTACTTGTAAAAAACAAACAAACAAAACCTACCCTTATTTTATGTAAATTCCCCTCTACAGCATGTTTCATTACTTCATTAACACTTTCATTAACACTGGTTGGAGAGGCATGCCAGCACTTAACCAGCTTTATCACAATAGCATCTGGGTGATGCACACCCAACTTGTAACTTATACATCAGGACAAAAAAGTGATTATATAAAAAATACCTGATCAATGTAGTTGCTTTTATTATATGGCACTTTGGAACCAACTGACTGCAAAGGAGCAGATGATTTATGTTCTTCTGAATCTTTCTTCTCCACGTCTTTTGTAGGTTCATTACTGCATGAAGGGGATCATAAAAGGTCATATTTTGCATACCCCCCTTTTATATCAAACATGCTTTATATGTTAATCATGAAGATTATGTTAATCTTCTCAAGTTGCGATTTATAGCTGTGTTTCCCACATCCAACACTCTAGCTACTACATAACTCTCAGTCTCTCGCGTGCATTTTACACGTGGTACAAATACTACTGGTAGATGATTATTTCAAGTTTCTAAAGACGACGTGTGTGTGTGCGCGTTTTAGAAATCACCTGCTGTACTGTTCCTTCTGGTTACTTCCTTGCTCATCATCATCACTGAAGTTCAACTGTTCAGTATAATCTACCTCACTCTGGGCTCCTAGAATAACAAAGAATGGTAGGTCAGCACTGCAAAACACTTTTCTACATGCAACCAGTTAAATGTTCACTGATATTAATGTTCTTACCAGCCCAGCCTTCATCAGCTTCAGCATCCAAATTATCAAACTTGTCAAGTTCTTTGAGCTCATTAGCACTTAGGATGGCTGGGCGTTCTACAGCTTCTGAGCTCCGTGAAGGGGGCCCTCTACCCCTCGGTCCTCTAGAAAAAGAAAGCAATCTATCATATAGGGCTTATATATCAGTATTTCATACTTAAGTTACTGAAGAGACTTAAGATTAGTTTCAGCTCAATATTGAAAAAAGTAGATATCTGTTTACAAACAGCAAGTTTAATTAACAAAGGGAACTATTTTCAATTACTAGATGGAAGAATCAAATGTTAAAGAACAAGAAAGAAAAAAAAAGTTCTAGGTGCTGACATATTAAGTGCCTGGGTGCCTGAGGTTTCCCCAGTGCTGCTGAAAAAATAAAAAGACAATGGAATATATACCAAACACACACAACAATATATATAATCAATAGACAACAATTTAAAAAGCTATACAAAAATATCAATGGTACAAGGTTCAATGTTATGAATAAGGGAAAACTGCGCAAAAACATGCACCTGTAAGTTGACTACTGATGTTTTGCTGACTAACATTGGACTATGCACCACTGCTGCTTTAGTAATTTTATGCTTTGTATTGTTGCATCCTCTTTAAAGTTTAAAATAATCATAGTTTTAAAATTATGTTAAATAAATAAGACTATATATGCATTATGCAAATATAGTTGTGATATCAAAAAGTTTTAAGAGCAGTAATCAAATAATGCATGTAATTGGTATTTTTACCTGGCAGCCTCAGATGGAGCAGGGAACCTGCTGGGGCCGGGCATTTGAGGATATGCCAATTTAGGGTACTGGTTAAACAGCTAAGAGGAAAAAACAAAACATCAGATATGTAAACATTGTATTTTAATTAAATGCCAAAATCATAAATAGGAAAGTGAGAGTTTATATAATATACCAGAAATAAAAACTGAAATCTACCTAAAATTAACGTACTCTTAAATTGACAACTTTATACAGTTAAGTTATTTAGGTGTGTGTCTTTTTGCAAGTCCCTTGGTGCTCTATGATTTCTCAGTCACATCACCTGCTAGGAGGAGAAAATGACTCTCTCAGATAGCAATTACCGTAACAGCAACAGGAATATAAACAGCATAGCTGCAAAGACCACAAATACCACTTCACTCAGCTGAGCAATTCTACTTTCCTTTGATCTTCAGGACCCTTAAGAGAAAGAAGTCTAAAAGAGATTGATGGACAGACTTACATAGGGTGGTATCATTGCTCTGTACTGAGGTATGATCCCAGGCTGTTGCTGACCATTAAGCTTGGGAGCAGGTGGCAGTGCTATCCTTATATCTCTCTTCTCTGGTACCTTGGGGCCATCACTCTGTTCTACTGGTCCAGGCACATTACCGTCTTCTTGAGCAACAGGTTTTGCTTCTTGATCAGTTGGAGAATTTGGAGAGTTCAGATTCCTGCCTCCACCTTCTCGCCAGCTAGCAACATCTGCAATGGGATAGGGGAGGTTATATTCTGAACAGATTTCTGTAAACCATTTATTTTGTGTTGTGCAAGAAGTGTTTGGTGTATTTCTCATCAGCTTCATCCACCCCTACCCCCCCAAAGGACCCTCAGTGACAAAACTGTCATCTCAGCCTACTTGAGCTGTGACACCACCAAGAATTCCACACAGTCCACTTTAACCACAGAAATTGTTTAACTTGATCAATTCAAGCTCTCTATAACCGAGAACATTCAGCAGTTATTGTTTTAAGTAGGGCTAGCACTGGCTCAATTAAGGCACTATACTAAACAGTGGTTAAAGAAGCTGAACTATAGTTTAATGTAGTGTTTGAATTGGTTAACCATAACATGCAACAGTCTGGCAAAACCCAATCAGAAGTCACATTTTGAAGTAGGTTTGCAAACTGTAGTTTGTGCTAATTATGGTTGGCATGATGTATTAACTGACATTCCAGTTACACCACTTGCTCCATTTCTAAAGGCCAATGAACCTACAGCCTGGATAACAGATCAGGTGGGAAAGGACTGTAGACAAGCAGCAGTCATGACTTGCTTGTAGGTTTTAATGAGGAACTAGTGGCCTTGCAGGTGCTGTTGGACTCAAACTCGCATCAGCCCTGGCCAACATGGCCAAATGGTCAAGGATGGAAGTTGTTGTCTAGCAACATCCAGAGAGCCACAAGTTCCCTGTCCCTGACCTCAACCACCATGAATGCAAACCACGTCAGAATTTTTATAATTACAAGTAGGCAGCCATGTTGGTCTGGCATAGTCGAAACAAAATAAAAAAAATCCTTCCAGTAGCACCTTAGAGACCAACTAAGTTTGTCATTGGTATGAGCTTTCGTGTGCATGCACACTTCTTCAGATACACTGAAACAGAAGTCACCAGACCCTTATATATAGTGAGAGGGTGGGGAGGGGTATTACTCAGAAGGGTGGTGGGAATGGGTGATTGACGGATAGATGTGGAAACCTATTGATGACAGTTAACGACTGCAATTGGTCTTACAGGGAAAAAAACAAGGGGCGAGATGGCTAAAGATAGCTTTATCATGTATAATGAGATAAGAATCCAATGTCTTTATTCAGACCAGGTCTCTCCTGGTTTTAAGTTTGGTGATAAGGTGCAGTTCATCAACTTCTCTTTCCAGTCTATTTCTGAAATTCTTTTGTAATAAGGCAGCTGCTTTGAGATCTTGTATAGAATGTCCTGGGAGATTGAAGTGTTCTCTACTAATTTCTCTGTCTTGTGATTCCTGATGTCAGATTTATGTCCATTTATCCTTTGGCGTAGGGTTTGGCCTGTTTGTCCAATATAGAGAGCTCAAGGGCACTGTTGGCAGTTGATGGCATACACAATGTTAGAAGATGAGCAATTAAATAGTCCTGATGGTATGTTTGATGTTGTTGGGGCCAGTAATGGTGGTGTCCCAGTACGTTTCCAAGCACAATTCAAAGTGTTGGTGTTGACCTTTAAAGCCCTAAACGGCCTCGACCCAGTATACCTGAAGGAGCGTCTCCACCCCCATCGTTCTGCCCGGACACTGAGGTCGAGCGCTGAGGGCCTTCTGGCGGTTCCCTCACTGCGAGAAGCAAAGCTACAGGGAACCAGGCACAGGGCCTTCTCCGTAGTAGTACCCACCCTGTGGAATGCCCTCCCATCAGATGTCAAAGAGATAAATAACTACCTGACATTTAGAAGACATCTGAAAGCAGCCCTGTTCAGGGAAGGTTTTAATGTGTGATATTTTAATGTATTTTAAATTTTTGTTGGAAGCCGCCCAGAGTAGCTGGGGAAACCCAGCCAGATGGGCGGGGTACAAATAATAAATTATTATTATTATTATTATTATTATTATTATTATTATTATTATTTAAACAGAGCAAAACATGAACTCTAAACATGTCAAGAACTTCTAGTCTATCAAAGCACAAATGAACACTTCATTATTAATGAATATACTGCTTAATGCCAAAATAGACTTCTAGGTGTTGTACAAAATATAAAAAACCATTAACACATTATTAAAATGTGTCATAATTTAAATACACCAGTTAAAATATCCCTTAAAAAAAGGTTAAAACAGCAGACTCTGGTCAAGAGATCAAGCAAATGTCTACATGAACAAGTGTTTCTTCAAAAGCTGGTAGAATTAATTTGCATATTACTTTAAGAATGGTAGCATGGGCCAAGAACTAATTAAAACTGTATTCAAAACTATTATTACATTTTATGTATACTTACTTTGTGGTCGTAAACTGGGCCCAGGACCATAAGGCTCTTCAGCTGTATCCTTCTCTTTACTTGTCTTCTCTTGATCACCAGCTGCCTGAAGACTAGGAAATTCTTGCTGGAAATAGCTATTTATTTGAACTCCAGGACCTGAGATAGTTGTAAAAAATGCAAGTCAGTAATTAACAGTTCAGAAAATCCAGATATTCTGCTAAGTATGCATATGCATATGGCCAGAGCAAGATGCCCTGTACAACGCCTATTCTCTCCCCACTCCAAGTAGTAAGAACAGCACTATCATTTTGAAGTTGCACCGTGAGCAGCTCAAAGTACAGCTCAAAGTCATGAGGGAATACTGCTGTAATGTGAGTTTGGGCACTGACCAGTATGAAATTTATGTAAGAGGCCCAACAAAATGTCTAGCCAATCTGACCAGAAATAGTTGGCAGATGTGTAGTTAAAAGCAACTGTGCAGTTAGTCCCTTACATGTATGATGGCTGTGACACATAATGGATAAGAAATCTCCCACATATAAAACACCCACTACTAACCCAAGCTTATGTAAAGTTATCCTTTTCTACTGCATTTACTTGGGTGTTGGTGTCTCTTTTTGTGGCAGGGGAAGGAACCCTGGGCCACAGGGATGGAGCAGGCCAGGCGGGTAGAGCCGCAGCGACTGCTACTCCTGTGGGCCACAGAGGCGGCATTGCTAGCAGCTTTGGGCCTTGTTGCTGCTAATGAAGAAGGAACTTTGGAGGAGCCTTTTGAATCAAAGACAGCCTTTCCTTCTGAGGAACAGGGGAAAGAGCATTCAACTGGAACCAATGTGGTAGGTCAGATCTTCATTGACTCTGACGAACCAGTCTCACATTGAAGATGGAGAGAGTTTCAGAAGCGGAAAAGGAAAGAACTTTGGAGGAGTTAAATTCTCTAGAACTGTCACCCCTACTGCAGGTGGGAGGGAAGATGGAATGAAAATCCTTAAAGAAAGTAGTAAAAAGGCCCAGAAGAAAGAAGCCTATCAGTATCTTATGAGAGAGCTGACATGAATCATAACCACTCAACCTTCAAAGCTATTAATAAACTACAAACTACACACACACACACACACACACACACACACACAGAGAGAGAGAGAGAGAGAGAGAGAGAGAGAGAGAGAGAGAGAGAGAGAGAGAGAGATGACAGAATATTTAAACTTTTGGGTCTAGGGCTTTTGTTTTGTCAGAAAGCAATTTTCTCTAAAATGTTTCACGAAATAAAATCATTACTGATATAAAATTTCTCATCAGAATAAAACTGCAAAAGACATGAGGTTTCCTTGAATGAAAGTACAGTACAGTACAGCCAAGAACAATGTTTCTACAACGCTATCAATTTTGGCTGCCTCAAAAAATTAAGACCAACTGTCCTAAGATGGCAATGCAAAGTGGAACTGCTAGCCCAACTAGGCCGGCCCACCTCCACTTACCATCACCCTGCCCACCTTGCTTGGTATTGGCCCATGATTTGGCAACAGGAGGTGCTTCTGGAGGAGCAGGAGCTGCAGGCTTTGGCTGGGTCTGTGGCACTTCTGGTGGTCTGAAGCAATAAGAAATGTGAAGAAGCAATCTTGTTAGCACAAATGTTTTAGCAGGGTTTAAAAGAGAATGTTACTTATAGAAGACAGAGAATTCAGACTCTTGAATCATTAAATTAAGTGTTTGCCATGTGTCACGGGGACTTCCTACAGGGAGCCTCCCCCCCCCCGTCATCCTGACCAGCACTTCGCCCAGCGACAGCACAAGCGGCGAGTCAGGAGGAGGGAATGAGGCACTGCTCTGGTCGAGGGTCAGCGGATGAGGGACTCAGCAAGACGTCGGAGCCCAGGCGCTGCCCCAGCCAGCAAGAGGGGAAACCTCTCCTTCCGGCGCCCGAATTGAGGCACGCGCCCACACGTAGGGCGAAGGGGCGGCATTTTGGGGTGCCCAGGCTTTTATGCTGGCCGAAAAACAGGCGGCAGCCATTGCCGGGTTCTGAATCGGACTAGGCAGTCATGTTTTCTGTGATCTCTGCACTGTAAATAGTATGCACAATAAAACTCTTAAAGACAGTGCGGACTGAAGCGTCTTTACTCAAGAGTAGCTGCAACAATCCCCTGACACCATGGATCTTCCAAAGTGCTCTTGTGGCATATACCAAAACTTTACACCACTATTCTTAATGAGAATTTAACTTTGACCTTTAACTTACTTTTCTTCCTCATGTTGCTCTTGTTTAGAAGCCCATCCTGTGCCATCCTTAGGCACAATGTTTATATTCGGATCATTGCCTTTGTTTTCTGCTTTAAGACTGGGGAGATTAGCAGGAGGGGGCATCCTTCGTGAAATGGCAACTTTTCCAAGACTCTGTAATCCATGGCGTGTTGTGACTGCATCAAGAAAAGACATTTTGAACTGCTGACTCTGTCACAGAAATGTACAGATTTATCAAAGAAATAGGATTCGAAGTAGAACTTGGAAGATTTGCGAATCCATTGCTCCTAGGTCCCAAGTTAGGATTGCTTTGGTATTTATTCTACATGCACCCTGTCCTTCTATTGAGACAAATATGACTTCCATTGTTGCCATAAAATGGGTGCCTCTCATATCTCAACCAGGATGCTGTTCCACAGGAGAGGATGTATCAATAGAAAATACAAGGGTTCAGGACAAAATATAAAAACTCAGTACTGTATGCAGGAAACAAAGTACAATGAATGTATTCCTCACAAAGTACCTGTTATTACAAGGTACAAGTGGTACTCCAACACAAGCGGTACTCCAAAAACATGGAAGTGAATACAGAGCAGGGTGGATAAAAATCAATGATTTTTTTAAAAAAAATATATCGGATTTTTTTTTATTTAAATCAGATTTTTTTTAAATCGGATTTTTTAAAAATAAAATGCTTTTTGGGGAAAATATATTACCATCCAAAGGTTATTCCATCATGAAATAAAGATTAATTTTTTAATTATGTAGAATAAGGTTTTATATGTTTAATTTTTGGGGTAAATAAATTCCATTAATCCATTCACAATGTCATGCTCTTCCAGAGGTTTTTGTAAGATTATTGGGCAGTTTCTCTGCCTACAAGATATTATCACAGATGTTTGGTTTACTTTTACAGTTCTCAAAACTGAATTTGACTCAACAGAGATCACATGCCTCTTCTTCACAGCAAAAATGTTATAACATGAACAGAGTTGAGAAAAAGACCTTAATCCTATTGTTCTACAAACCTATGAATACAGAAACGACCCCTTCAGTGCTAAGTTTCAATAAGTTCAATGAATAGAATAGAAACAATATTTTTCTGATTGTTTGGAGCCCCCGTGTTCAAAAACACACAACTCTCCCTAAAGTGCATGCTGGGAAATAGAATCAGGAGACCTTGCACAACAGCGGCCTCTAGCAGCGGCTACACTGGTACTGCAGGTAGGAAAGCTTCCCACTCCACAGCAGCTCAGTTCGGCTTTGCATACTAGAGGTTTGCAGACTAGGCCGAATAGAGGTGGGGGGGAGACAGGGGTGGGAAACATCATGGGTCGGGACAGGGTGGGGCCGATCACAGGGATGAGCCCGGAGGGGTGGGGGGAGGAGTCAGAAGGGGGACTCTGAGGACCCATTTAATAGACTAAGCCACAGCAACATGTGGCAGGGCCAGCTAGTAAAAGAATAAAATTCAAAATGCACAAAACAATCATAGATAAAAGAATGAGAGATGGCAGACAACAAGTTAAGGATAAAATGCTAGGGAAGTTTTAAACAAGTACATTACTTAGCAGGCCAAATGGCTGCCAAAAGAGAAATCTCTCAGCTCATAGAAGGCCTAAAGAAAGAATGCAAGATTCTTTCCCTCAATAGTGTGTTCAACAATAGTAGACGAAACGCATTATTTAGATTTATTAGGACTCTCCAGAGCAGATCTGGAGAGCATGGGTGGGACTGGAGGGGGAGAGATTAGCAGTCCTCTTGCGCAAGTGGAAGGACATCATTGATATAACTCAAAATGGTAGCCAACTATAAACAACTTATTAAATTTAGATGAGATACTTTAATAACGCAAACAAAGCTATCAGCAATGAGTATTTCTCAAACAGTAGCAGCTCATATTATTTTACATACCTGCAGCTTTCTGTGTTTCCAGAGTCTTTCCTTTATAGGTATTAAACAGACTAAGTGTTGCATACTTGGTTTTTCCATCCTTTGCTTTTGTGTTCTGTCCTGACTTTTCAGACATTTCAGTTCATTGAGCTAGAGCCTCCTTGTTCACCCTCTCAAAATGAAAGGAAAACTCATTAGACAATAAAGAAATATGCACCTGACATCAAAGCCCCCCTTTAACATGTCTTTAGACATGTTAACCAGTGAAAGTGACATAGCTTATTTGAGAAAAGAGGCATTCAGAAAAAAAGGTGCTGCTGCAACTGTCCCATCATGACATAGCTCTGCCTATTGTGTATTACAGTGGAACCTCGGTTTATGAACACCTCGGTTTACGAATTTTCGGTTTACGAACACCGCGGACCCATCTGGAATGGATTAATTCACTTTCCATTACTTTCAATGGGAAAGTTCGCTTCAGTTTATGAATGCTTCAGTTTATGAACAGACTTCTGGACATAGCTGCCAAGTTATCCCTTTTTTAAAGGGATTTCCCCTTATGCTGAATAGGCTTCCTCGCGAGAAAAGGGAAAACTTGGCAGCTATGCTTCTGGAACCAATTACACCCATGCTTCGGGTTAAGTACGCTTCAGGTTGAGTACTCCGCGGACCCGTCTGGAATGGATTAATCCACTTTCCATTACTTTCAATGGGAAAGTTTGCATCAGTTTATGAACGCTTCAGTTGAAGTACTCGGCGGACCGTCTAGAATGGATTAATCCACTTTCCATTACTTTCAATGGGAAAGTTCGCTTCAGTTTATGAACAGACCTCCCGAACCAATTGTGTTCATAAACCGAGGTACCACTGTATTACAATGGATAATGTAACAGGATGGGCTTTCCTACCAGAGTATAGGAATACTTGGCTCAAGATACTGCCACAGCACAGGCAGTGGTCGAATGAACTGCAACACTGCATTGAAGCAATGCTGCTGAAAGACTATTGTTGAGATGCTGACATGCATTCATCATTAAAACAATTTCACAATTCATGATATTGATTTTCCAGAAAATTTTGAACTAACTTTTTTTGTTCTGATTTCCCCCTCAAAACTAGTTAGGATGTTAACATATTTAGTAAATTAAACTAAAGCCAAAAAGTATGTCAGGATAATTTTCCGTGTTGTATTTCCCCAACAGCTAAAGGTATTTGATTTGAAGTATCTGAAAAGAAAAACAATTCAGTAAAACACTGTATGTGATTTAAATGTTATATTTAAATTGGGGTGGGAAGATGGATTTGGCTCTACACTGCCATGGACCAAATGTGAGAGATGAATTGGGACAGCCACCTATCACTTGACATCACAATGGCATCAGGTTACCCTCTTTTTGCCTGCATGTGCAAGCAAATGAATGCACAGCCTGCAAAACTTTCAGCTGATTGTTGGGTCTCATGGAGCCCAAAGCAAAGTACTCCACATGACCAGAAAATCAGCTATAAGTTATAGATCTTGTGGAACCCCTTTGCACAGGATTTTGCAGGTGCTGCCAATCAGCTTGAAATACTCCTTTCAGTTGAGACATGTCTTTACCTCCCCCACATCTCACTTGTGGGCCAAATGGGAAGGCCTGGTAGGCATGTTAAAGAAACTGATCATCAATGGGCAAATTAAGGGAACTGATCATTAACGAATATGCAACTTCCATGGACACAACTGAAACACCAATGTGTTGCTGAGGAAACATGGCATGTTTCCTGTTGCAGTTTATCTTCCTCCAAAAACTGCCACTACACAAATCGAATCTGCACAAGATCATGTGGCTTGTTGCTCAGATGTACTAATGCTAACAACCGAGTCATCCCAAACTGCATTCCTAGCTAAGATCATGTCATGTCATGTTACGTTTTCCCACGGAATTGCTCTAGTTCTATAATTTTTTGAAGAGTAATATTAAATAAACGAAATAGCAAACCTTATGGCTAGAATGGCAAATATGAAATCAAAGCTGTAATTGCTGATCCCTAGGAAGTCAATATATTTATGCAAACAACTCTACAGGCATGCAAAACTTTTTATGTTAACAGTTTTCAGTGTCTTCATCACATCACATTAAAATCTACGGTAAATAATGAAAGAGAAATGTATTCTATGAATTATGATACCTTTAAAAATTTACAGGCATTTAAAAATAATTTAACTCTTTGAATAACATCACATACTTTGCTGATGTAGTCAAAAATGTGTTCTGTTATTTTTTACTATTGAGAAAATCTTCTATTCTGTATAAATATTTGAAAAGTTAACACCTCAACAATACTTTTAGAAGTTTTGTTTACTAAATATAAATTAAACATACTAAATCAGAACTCTGTTAACTTAAGAGAGTTAAAAATTTACTGGAAAAAATCCAATTCAAAGTTTCTAAAAAAACCAAACCTAACATCACTTGCTGAAATATTGCTTCCATATTCCTTCTGTTGTTTTCTACAACATTTTTCTCAGTAAACCATCACATACATCTATAGACTGTGCAGCCTATATGCAGTCAATCAAACAGGATTATCACTTTTTTGTAATATAATTATGCTCCAAGTACAGTATGATCACATCTTATGTTGGGGTTTGCTGGCAGCTGTTTTCTCTCACAAGCAGGCTAGCCACCACATTCTATACTAGCTGCATATGACATCTGTGATGTTGTTAAGGTCCAACACTTTTAAAAAAATAGCCCTCCTTTTCTGATTCCAATAATGCAAAAAGGCCACAGCTGTATGTGGTATGCAGAGTCAACTGTTACGTGGTTTCAAGTGGTATGTAATCACAAACTAAAGAGGAGACGTAACAGTTCTGACTATCAATATATGCCAAATTACAAATGGCATATGTCAGCATCTGCTGAATCATTCATACTCTCATCAAAGCATAGGAAAATGAAAGAAATAGGTTTCCACATCTTGCATGCCAGTATGTCTGGCTTGAGGTCAAGTAGTTTACCGGGATGATTTTTACTAGGTGAAAATGTATTTTTTAAACCAGCCAGGGGAAATCCAGTTACTGACAGCTCAGCACATTAACATTTCCAGTTTTAAAAAAATGTTCTATCCATATACAATCGTACCTTGGTTCTCAAACACAATGCATTCTGGGAGTCCATTAGACTCCTGGAATCGTTTGAAAACCAAGGCACAGCTTCCGAAAATCATTCAAAAATCAGAACACTCACTTCTGGGTTTCGATTGTTCGGGACCGATTTGTTTGGGAGCCAAGGCGTTTGAGATCCAAGGTATGACTGTATACAACATTGCAATGAATTACAGTTAGTTATCTTGTCTTTGGGGCAGTTCAGAAAACAAAGTAGAAAGACAACACAGCCAGAAAACCTTGGTGCATTTGCCAGACCGATGACGGATGTGGAATTCTGTTCTCCATCTTAAAGGAAGGGAAGAGATAGCAACCTCATGACATTCCCTGGCTAAGGAATAGTGAGGCTAGCAGTGCCTACTTGTTCATCTCTTCCACTAGCAGAACGTGGGGGACTGAGATTGGAAGTTTCCTTTTTAGATAAACTACAGTTTGTTTGGTTCGGAATGACATGGTAAATAATAACTAGATTAATATTAAATCATTTGGATATAAATTATGTAGCTGATTGACTCCAGCTATAAAAGCTGAGGCTGCTGAACAGACTCTTGGACTGGGGTATTTTTTGGAGGGGTATTCAGCTGTTATTGATATTATTTTCTATCTTTATACAGTCAAATCTTGGTTTTTGAATGTCACAGCTGCTGAACGTTTCAGAAGCCAAACACCAAAAACCCAGAAGTGAATGCTTCTGTTTTCGAACACGCCTCGGAAGTCAAACAACTTCCACAGCACGTTTTCCCATTTTCACCATTAACTTTGCTAACAGCCCTTTGATTTTCAGTTTTCAAACATTTCGCAAGTTGAACAGACTTCAAGAACAGATTACATTCGAAAGCCAAGGTTCTACTGTATTTAGAAATATGTGGAAAGTGTTCAATTTTGTTGTGTTTTATTTATTGTTTATGGCTACTTTTGTAATTATGCAAATCTTTTCATGTAAATAAAATACTGTTAAAATAAAATGCTGATAAAATACAGTTCTATTTTCCCAACTAACAATGAGATCTTATTCCTATTAGTCATTGGAATTTCATTTTTGTTTGCCACTTTCTTTTGTGATGCTTTGGCTACACCACGGCAGAGTGAAGCAGAATGGAGAAACATTGGAAATTCGACAAAACTATGCTGTGTGCAGGTTCCTATAATCCCATACTTGGCCCCAGAAACTGTGAGAGCTGCTGGCGAAACCAACCCTATATGAGGATATTTTAAAGACATTCTCTCCAGTGTTTGAAATTAGCCAGGCACATTTTGCAGCAGGCCACTTGTGACCAAGTGAAGATGCCTGGGCGCCAAGGTGGTGTCTGACATCTCCATCATCTGGAGGTGCATGCATGGGGTCACTTTATCCCTGGATAAAGTGACTTCTTCTTTTTCTAATAATCCGTAACATAGCTCAAGGTTATCATCTGAACTATCCAGATGTTTAACTGATAATCTATCACAAGGCGAGACTGTAACTTTGGTTTAAGGAGCCATTTGACCCCTAGCTTGTATATCTGAGTTTCTAACACTGATTCCCTCTACAGGTAAAAAAAAGAAAATATGCAAAATATGACATCATAATAATATGTGACAAAGATGCAGGCTTTTGAAGAATGAAGTAACAGTATTAATAATAATACTCTTATGTAGTTATGACTTAACATGGTTTCTGGTCAGATGCACAACATCATTTTGCAAACATATTAAGTAAGGTATGGACCATTAGGTTCAGTCGCGGACAACTCTGAGGTTGCGGTGCTCATCTCGCTTTATTGGCCGAGGGAGCCAGCGTACAGCTTCCAGGTCATGTGGCCAGCATGACTAAGCCGCTTCTGGCGAACCAGAGCAGCACATGGAAACGCTGTTTACCTTCCCGCTGGAGAGGTACCTATTTATCTACTTGCACTTTGATGTGCTTTCGAACTGTTAGGTTGGCAGGAGCAGGGACCGAGCAACAGGAGCTCACCCTGTTGTGGGGATTCGAACCGCCGACCTTCTGATCGGCAAGCCCGTTAAATCAGTATTCCCAGTATTTAAAAACTGGCAATGATCTACCTAGTCATTGGAGGGAGGTGGAGCATGCATGGAGTGGGTGGGTGGAAGGGAAGGATTGCCCAGAGGACTTGGGAGCTGGGGGCACTGTTATACAGTGGTTCCACTCCTTCCTCCTGGGCCATGTACAAAAAGTGGTGTTGGAGGAGAGTGTTCAGACCTCTGGGCTCTCACTTGTGAGGTGCTTCAGGGCTCGGTCCTCTTCCTCATGCTTTTCAACATCTTTATGAAGCCGTTGTGATAGATAGATCACCAAGAGGTTTGGGCTGGGTGTACACCAGTATGCGGATGATACCCAGCACTACCTCTCCTTTAAATTGGAACCAGTGAAGGCAGTGAAGGTCTCGTGTGAGTATCCGGCAGTGATTGGAGAATGGGTGGCTGCTAATAGATTGAGGTTGAATCCTGACAAGACAGAAGTACTGTTATAGGGAGACAGGGGGCGGGCAGATGTGGACTCCCTAGTCTTGAATGGGTAACTGTGCCCTGAAGGACCAGGTATGCAGCTTGGGAATAATTTTGGGCTCGTCCATGGAGGCATGTCAATTCTGTGTCCAGGGCAGCTGTCTACCAGCTTCATCTGGTATGTCAGCTGAGACCCAACCTGCCTGTGCACTGTCACGCCAGAGAAGTGTATGCTCTGGTTATCTCCCGCTTGGACTACCGCAATGCGCTCTATGTGGGGCTACCTTTGAAGGTGACTCGGAAACTACAATTAATCCAGAATGTGGCAGAAAGACCGGTGACTGGGAGCAGCCACTGGGACCATATAACACTGCTCTTAAAGGATCTACATTGGCTCCCAGTACATTTCCAAGCACAATTCAAAGTGTTGATGCTGACTTTTAAAGCCCTAAACCATGGGTAGGCAATCTAAGGCCCAAGGCCCACATCCGGCCCAATCGCCTTCTAAATCCGGCCCACGGACGGTCCGGGAATCAGTGTGTTTTTACATGAGTAGAATGTGTGCTTTTATTTAAAATACATCTCTGGGTATTTTATATAAGGCATAGGAATTCGTTCATTTCCCCCCCAAAAAAATATAGTCCAGCACCTAACAAGGTCTGAGGGATAGTGGACCGGCCCCCTGCTGAAAAAGTTTGCAAACCCCTGCCCTAAATGGCTTTGGCCCTGTACATCAAAAGGAGCATCTCCACCACCACTGTTCAGCTGGGGCACTGAGATCAAGCACTGAGGGCCTTCTGGCAGTTCCCTCACTGAAAGAAGTGAGGTTACAGGGAACCAGGGGGAGGCACTTCTCAGTAGTCACACCCACCCTGTGGAACCACCTCCCATCATATGTCAAGGAAATAAACAACTATTTGACTTTTAGAAGACATCTGAAGGCAGCCCTGTTTAGGGAAATTTTAAATGTTTGATGTTTTATCGTGTTTTTACTATTCTGCTGGGCAGCTGCCCAGGGTGGCTTGGGCAACCCAGTCAGATGAGTGGCATACAAATAATAAAATTGTTGTTGTTATTAATGCTAAGACAGAAGTGTACTTGCAATTGTCTGAAACCTGTACTGCTGATAGAAGCTGGGTGAGATGAAAGCATTTGGCAAAGACACCAAGGAAATAAGAAGAATCCTCATACAGTAGTGACTCCCCTCTAGGGTAGACTTCTTCTACCAAGCTGACAGTAATCAGCAGAACTCACAATGCTAGATTCAGAATGTAAATTCAGCAGTAAGAGGTAAACAAAAATTCTCGTCAAGCACTAAGCATTAAGAAGTTGAAGCCAGAAAAGTTAAAAGTACCAAAGTATGTTCAGATATCCCACAGTAGAAGTAGAAGTTTATAGGTAAAGAAATAAGAAATGGCTGTGATCTTACTTTAAAATTTTCAGAATTTGACTTCAAAGTAGGAAGGAGGCCCTGTAGTCCTCAAGATATTGTAGGACTCCAACTTCCACCAGTCCCAGCCAGCATGGTAGAAGTTAGGGATGGTAGGAGCTGAACTCCAGACCATACTTTCCCCAACCTCAAGTACTGGTAGCTTTATTATGATAACCAGAGTTCCACATTTTGCTTTCCATACATGTCACGACACTGCCCTCTGATATGCATGGTAACCTGCAGCGGGCAACTTTGGAACTGCACATCCTGTAGAATTCTATCAGTTATATTGTACAGTGTGTCTGCACAATCAGAATGAATTTCAGGAACCGTATTGAAAAATATGTCTGGCCCATCTTGCAGTGTTAAAAACTCATATACAGTGTTACCTCTACTTACGAATTTAATGCGTTCCGAATGCATATTTGTAAGTCGAAAAAATTTGTAAGTCAAATCCCATAGGAATGCATTGTGAGAAAAAAATCGTAAGTCACCAAAATAGATAGATAACCCTATCTAAAAATTTGTAAGTAGAAAAAATCCTATCTAAACCGCATCCAAGATGGCAGACGGAGCTCCGTTCGTAAGTAGAAACATTCGTAAGTAGAGGTACCACTGTACAGTATATAAGCTAGGCACCAACCCCTTAAGTCAGGTTACAGTCACCAAAGCAGAATGCCTAGTTGCCATTTTTGGGCCAGACAGCTCAAAAGTCGTATTTTTAATATGACTTTTTGGTTCCTGAAATTCATCCTGAGTGTGCAGATAAAATACAACTGATAGAATTCTACAGGAAGTGTTGCTAGTGTGTGAAAACAGCCAAGATCCAAGGATCCCCAGGCATGTACCTCTAGACCAGGCATCCCCAAACTTCGGCCCTCCAGATGTTTTGGACTACAATTCCCATCTTCCCCGACCGCTGGTCCTGTTAGCTAGGGATCATGGGAGTTGTATGCCAAAACATCTGGAGGGCTGCAGTTTGCGGATGCCTGCTCTAGATGGTGGAAACATCAGGCACCATCCTGGTGCCCAGCCATCTTCACATGGTCACAAGTGGCCAATAGTCAGGTGCAAAATGCACCTGGCACATTGCTTTCTATGGTGAGTGTAAATGAGGAATGGGGCACTTGGTCGCTTCTCCACCACTCCACTCACCTTCTCCCAAGCAGGAAAGGTGGCAGAGGCCTTATTGGAAACTGCATTGATGAGACCCCCTAGAGTGTGATGAAGGGAATCATTTCTAGCTCCAAACTTGGTAGTGGAGAGAGGAGCCAAGGATTGTCCTGAGCACAGAGGTACAGCTTGAGGTCAGTGACAAGGGGAGTGAGAGGGTCCCAATGACCACAATATCCAGCTTGGCCACCAAAGCAAGTAAAAATTTGTTGTAGGAACACCAATAGGACATATTTTAAGCTTATACAACAAGATGGTTTAAAGAGGCTAGGATGGTGGCTGTTTGTATCAAGCAATGGCCTGTATGGGACTTATTCACTTTATCTCCTGTTCCCACCCCACCCCACCCCCCAGCCCAGGTTTTTCTCTTCCGCATCAATTTCATACTGATGTCACATAGACTAGGCTTAAACAGCCTTCCTCTCTTCAAACACCACCAAATGTGTGGTAGCCAAATAATGGCAATACAACCATAGTCTCTCCTAGGGAAGATGCCCCAGCTTTATTATATGACAATGATTACAAACCCGCAAATGTCAATAACTAATTTGTACCAGTTCTTGTATTTTCAAGATGCTAGAAGTAATGCAAACATGTGAACCAATGAGTAAGTTTACATTTTCTCAGCACAATGACTCCAGTGAAGAACTCTATGTTTAGGAAGGCTGGTAGGAGTAGGTAACTGTGTATTGGAGCCCACTGAGGTGCTATTCTCGGATGGCAAATAAATCACTTTTTCTTCCCCAATCAACCCCCCTTCTCACATACACTGGCATCCACCATCTCATTGTCCTGGGACCAAAGTACTTGAAGGTGCACCTTTCTCCATACAGCCCAACCAAAACTTTGCAGTGCAGTTGAGGGTGAAAGTGTGAGAGAGGCCTTTCTCCACCTACGATGGAACTCCCTTTCCTTAGCCATGTTCTGGCAAAATCTGAAGGCATTCATATTAATCTAGACCTCTGGAAGCGGAAGGTTCTTTTAGGCATCACCGGTTTTATTGCTGACATTTTAATTACCAGATAGGGTTTTCATCAGGTTTTATAGATTGCTAGCCGTCCTGAAGAACCCTTCAGGGTGTAGGCTGGGATGGACTTTTTTTTTTTTTTACAACCAGCCAGTTAACTGTATCCCCGAGTGGGCTGCTGCAAAACCTCACCCCTGCCTGACGAAACGAATTAAATCGGGCGGTGGTGGTGCATCCCCAAGTAATAAAGGATCCGCAGCAGCCTAGGACTGGATTAGTCAGGAGAAAGTTACTCATTTTTCCTCTCACAAGGAAGGAATCTGGAGAAGAGGACGAGGGCGAGGGGGAAAGGGACGCGCCGGAAGCTTACGCGTAAAAAGGGAAAAGGGAAGCGGGGACGAAAGAATGGCGCCGGAAAGCCTTCAAAGTGGAAAAAGGCAGGATGCGCAAGGGATGGGGAAATAAGGCCGCGTTGCCGATTCCTTCGCGCTCTTCTCTGCCCACCCCAGACCCCTCTCTTCATTCCTCCCGCCACCAAGCACAGCAGCATCCCTGCCCCCAACACACAATAACCCCATTCAGAAGAGGGGGGAGGAGGAGGAGGAGGAGGAGGCAGGAATCGCTCCTCTTTCTCTCCCTCCCCGCTGCCAAGGCCCGCCGCCCTCGCCGGGTGCGCGAGGGCGAACCCTCCTCCAACGGCCGCCGGCATCGGCTTGACGCGCCCCGCTCCTCCTCGCCGCCGCCCTCCGTCCCCGCTTTCCCTCCCTGCCTCCCGTTAGCCCCGCGCGAAGCCGCCTCAGGAGCGCACTCACCGAGGCCGAAGTAAGCGCCTTGCGTCGCCTCCACACACAGCAGGGCCAAGATGGCGGGCGGGTAGCCAAGCCGGCGGCGCCTCGCGAGCGTCTGACCTCACCACGCACGCGGCGCCTCGCTCCACGTGACCCTGGGGCTTCGGCGCTCTGGCCGGCGCCTGCCTTCCCTTTCAGACGCCAGCCGCGGAGTCAAATCTGAGCTGGGAGTGCGGCGCCACCTACGGGGCGCCTCGGGAATGGCAGCGGGGCCGTGGGCGCGCACGTTGCGTGCTGTGTTGCTGTGCGCCTCTAAACAGGAGGGCTATGTTTAGTTATCAGGGTTGGTACAAGGCGGATGCAAGAGGTTTCCATCACTTTGTGGACCTATCAGCTGCACCTGAGTTAGCTTTAAAAGTAAGGGCAAGGAGGTTGTTATGTACTGAGCTGAATCCTAGAACAATAGGATTCAGAATCAGCGGGAGCTACCCAATCCAACTCCAGGTGGAAGTGAATCCTCAACCTGATTGGCCTGCTGGAGCAGCCAATCAGGCGGCTGGCAGAAGTGAATCTGCTACCTGATTGGCCTGTAGGAGCAGCCAATCAGGCTGCAGGCAGAAGTCAATCCACAATATAATTGGCCCACAGGTGTAGCCCTGAAGTAGCCAATCACGCAAGGCCCATTGTATAAATAATGTATATAAGCAGACGGTTTGGGGAAAAGAGCCATTCGTCTTCTCTTCTCCTCCTTGATGACTATGAGCTGAATAAAGAGCATGAAATTCACTCTTGACTCCGAGCATATTTCAGAGGTTGTGCTGGATATGGGTCATGAGGGATGAGGGAGAAAGAATACAGAAGAATACCTACTGGAAAACAGTAGAAATTAGTTAATTACTGCATTCCCCTGTGCACTGCTTGCTGGCTATTGAGGAGAAGAATGTCAGAGCAGTAGGTGTGGTGCTCACATATGGCGAAGGGAATAGGGGAGATCTGGGACAATGGATTCAAGAACTAAGGTATTTACTATTTCAAAAGAATGACCCAGACAGACAAGGATAAGGTGATCAGCAAGCATTATCAGGTACTGTATCTTGTCAGGCAGGAGGAACGCCTCTCACATTTCTGTTGTAGACCTCCTCCTTTCTGTGTGACACTGGTATGATGCTTGTAAGGTGGCCTTTGGTTGGGGGTTGGGCAATTTCCTACATACTTTTTCTGGGTCCTCACCTCCTGCAAGACGGGAAGGGGAAAGGACTCTGTTGCAACAGAAAAATAAAGATTTGACGTGCTTTGACTGGTTCCTGCCTCCATGAATTCTTCTCTGACCAGTAATGGACTTAAGGGACACAGAGTCCGTTGATGGGGAGTTGGGCTGTAAAAGCCAAAGCCAATTTTTCCTTCTCAGTTTCTGCAGTTATATATAACAAGATGTGTACCCCCACTCTTGCTTACTTGTGGGGTGTGGAGTGATCTGGGACCCTCACAAGGTGGTTTGGTGTTGAGTGTTTGATATGGTGAGGGTTCTACATGGAGAAGTGTTAGCAACATGCTCAAGCTCCGTCCTAGGAGGGCTATGATGCTGTTTAAGCTAGTGCCCCCTTTATGTCCTGTGCCCTTTCGTCATAACTTCCCATCACAAGTTTCCACTTGTGAGCTCTAAATGTGCATGAGAGATATGACCCCAGACAACACACCCTATTTTCAGAGTTAAGTTCTTCCTGTTCTTTATAGACTCTGGGTGCGAGTGTGCTTTGTTAAGGTTTTGAGTGACGACATATCCTATACTCTGTGACAGTGGCATGAGCGGGATGAATGTCAGGGTAGGGACACCTGTTATATACTAGCTGGCCCTGTTATATACTAGCTGGCCCTGCCACGTGTTGCTGTGGGTCATTCTGTTAAATGGAGCCTCAGACCCCCCCTTCAGACCCCCCTCACCTTCAGTGTCCCCCTGTTTTACACGTGTTATGTTTAAACACGCGTATCCCTGTGACTCCCCCCCTGTTCCGACCCATTACCTATCCTGCCCCCTCTTCCCCCCACCCCCTGGCTCATCCCAGTGATTGGGCTCACCCTGTCCCGACCCATGACCTATCCGGTGCCCTCCCCCTTATTTGTGGCTTGAACGAGTCCGCTGTTTTATTTGATTTATTTTGTTGTGTTGTGTTTTATGATGGGCGTAAAGCCGAATAAACATTCTGATCTGCCCTCCCCCCCAGCCTCCCCCAGGTAAGCCCCCACCTCCACTCGGCCTAGTCTTGAAAGCGGCCTAGTCTGCATAGCAGAGTAGAGATAAAGTGGAGAGATAAGCTTTTCTACTTTAGGTGTAGTACTAGTGTAGTCGTCACTAGAGGGCGCTGTTGCAGAATCTCTCTCTGCCTTCTACAGTGTTTCCCAGCTTCCCTGGCTGTGTGATTTGAGGGTTCCAAATGACCAGGTTTTGGGGGTTTTACGTTGCAGAGGTGTCACATCTGCCTTCCCAATGGGCATGGTGTTACTCAGACATTCACATTTGACGTTGTGTCAAAATTTGAACGTAATCGGTCAAGCGGTTTTGGCGAAAGATCAACGCAACGTGCAGGCCCCTTTTACATTTTTATATATACAGTGGTACCTCGACTTACGAAGACGATCCGTTCCGCAGCCGTCTTCATAAGTCGAAGTTTTCAGTTGTCAAAGCGCCACTTGTGTGCATGCGCGAAGCGCGCACACTGCTTTGTGCAGGCGCAGAACACGCGCACGCGGGGAAAATACTTCTGGGGTTGTCGACCTTCAGAAGCCGAATCGTTCGGATGTTGAGGTACCACTGTATAGATATTTATTATTGCAGTCTGCAGAAAGAATAAAATGGTCCAGAGGAATTCTCCAAATTTTGGACCCCAAATACAAAATCCAAGACACTTTTATAACATTCTCTTTACATGATTAGCTCGTGAATGATCTTTTCCAAGGACATAGTGGCATAGCAACCCCCACTGACATCTGGGGAGCACCAGCATTTTGGGGAACACCCAGTGGCTTTGCCCATGTGCAGCACCCAAGAAGCCAAACAACCGCCGTGCAGCCTGCCCCTGCCTAGCTGCATGGACAGCTTGTGAACACCTCGTGCTTACTTTTCATTGGTCTACAAAAATGTGCTTCTACCTATTATACACCATTATAACAACACATATTTTAAAAACGAAGTTATAAATCCATCCATTCTTTTGTCTCCTGCAAAGTGTTGCATTTTGGGTAGTCTGTTACATGAAGCGGTCATTCTGTGTGATTGTTCTTTGGAACATTAGTCTCTTCAAGGCTACTTTGTCTTTCTGCAACGCAAAGCTGATAAGAGAGGCTCTGCATGTTAGCAAAATACAGTACAAAAATGCATCTTCTATTCATAGGTGCATGGAGAAGAAAAAAAATAGTTTAAACTTCCAAATCTATGTTTCTGACTCTACAGTGTAAGAACACAAAAGGGGTCACAATTGACAGAGATTACAGTGGTTCCTCTGGTTAAGATCTTAATTCGTTCCGGAGGTCCGTTCTTAACCTGAAACTGTTCTTAACCTGAAGCACCACTTTAGCTAATGGGGCCTCCTGCTGTTGCTGTGCCGCCGGAGCACGAGTTCTGTTCTCATCCTGAAGCAATGTTCTTAACCTGAGGTACTATTTCTGGGTTAGAGGAGTTTGTAACCTGAAGCATCTGTAACCCGAGGTACCACTCTATCTGACTGATACTTGACAAGGTGCCCCATGATATTCTTGTAAAGAAGCTGGTAAAATGCGGGCTAGACAATGCTACCATTCAGTGGATTTGTAACTGGCTTACTGACCGAACCCAAAGGGTGCTCATCAATGGCTCCTCCTCATCCTGGAGAGTAGTGACCAGTGGGGTGCCACAGGGTTCTGTCTTGGGCCCAGTCTTATTCAACATCTTTATCAATGACTTGGATGATGGGCTTGAGGGCATCCTGAGCAAGTTTGCAGACGACACCAAATTGGGAGGGGTGGCTAATACCCCAGAGGACAGGATCACACTTCAAAATGACCTGAACAGATTAGAGAACTGGGCCAAAGCAAACAAGATGAATTTTAACAGGGAGAAATGTAAAGTACTACACTTGGGCAAAAAAAATGAAAGGCACAAATACAGGATGGGTGACACCTGGCTTGAGAGCAGTACATGTGAAAAGGATCTACGAGTCTTGGTAGACCACAAACTTGACATGAGTCAGCAGTGTGATGCAGCAGCTAAAAAAGCCAATACAATTCTGGGCTGCATCAATAGGAGTATAGCATCTAGATCTAGGGAAGTAATAGTACCACTGTATTCTGCTCTGGTCAGACCTCACCTGGAGTACAGTGTCCAGCTCTGGGCACCACAGTTCAAGAAGGATACTGACAAGCTGGAACGTGTCCAGAGGAGGGCAACCAAAATGGTCAAAGGCCTGGAAACGATGCCTTATGAGGAACGGCTTAGGGAGCTGGGTATGTTTAGCCTGGAGAAGAGAAGGTTAAGGGGTGATATGATAGCCATGTTCAAATATATAAAAGGATGTCATATGGAGGAGGGAGAAAGATTGTTTTCTGCTGCTCCAGAGAAGCGGACACGGAGCAATGGATCCAAGCTACAAGAAAGAAGATTCCACCTAAACATTAGGAAGAACTTCCTTACAGTAAGAGCTGTTCGGCAGTGGAATTTGCTACCAAGGAGTGTGGTGGAGTCTCCTTCTTTGGACGTCTTTAAGCAGAGGCTTGACAGGCATATGTCAGGAATGATTTGAAGGTGTTTCCTGCTTGGCAGGGGGTTGGACTTTGGTCTCTTCCAACTCTCTGATTCTATGATTCTACTGGACATTTCTTGCTCTGGGACTTAATGAGCATTACATTAAGCGGGTAAAACAATTGCATTAAAAAAACCTCTGGATAGCTAGGTATAATAAATGTTCACAAATGTACCGAACAAACACGTACATAAATATATAAACCACATGTCTGGAGCAACACAGGAAGACAGTTCTGAAACCATTTTGACTCCGAAACTGACCAAGGGTTTCTCTGCAAGGAGGGAGGGGGTGAGGGAACCTTCCCATTGTCTCAGGAATTAAGTACTGTAATTACAATCTCAAAGGAATGGCCAGACTACCAGGAAAGGCAATCAGATAAGGCATTATCACAGGCACCCCCAAACTGTGGCCCTACTGATGTTTTGGCCTACAACTCCCATGATCCCTAGCTAGCAGGACCAGTGGTCGGGGAAGATGGGAATTGTAGTCCAAAACATCTGGAGGGCCGAAGTTTGGGGATGCCTGCATTATCTTTTTTTATAATATATTTTTATTAATTTTCCAATTAAAACACAATTATATCACATCCATTATTTCAAATTATACAAATACGTATCAATTAAACCGAATGTTATGCCAAATCATATAAAATTTTCGGAGTTCCCATGCTTCAAAAATTTGGGGATTCCTCGCAACTGTCCACTGCCGTCTTTTTCTAAAGTCCAAATCGTCACTCAAAGTCCATAATAATCCCGATCTTTCCCCACCAGTCACTAAGATGTTTTCTTCTTTCATCCGATTTTTCCACAGCTGCTGAGATAAGTATCAAACGAGATTCCACATATATTCTTTCTCCTGTGTGAGTTTTAATCAGTCCGGCCTCCCCATAAATCTTCTTGTCTGGAGTGTCCCCTGTTGCGTCAGTCTTACAACACGGAGCAGCGCCATCTTAGAAAGCTCAGATCACTTTCGCTTCTTCTCAAAACTTTTTTAGACTAACTATCTTTGTAAAATTCACAGCTTTTCCAGGCAAAAGGCACAGCCGTCACATTATGCATAAACTCTTGATAAATTTGTGGCTCTCCTTGCCCTGTAGCTGAACTTAGCTTCAGATCGCTGTTCAAATTCAAAGTGCGTCGCACCCCATAAATCCACCGGACGCTTTCCAGGCACTCCGACTATCCAGTTAGAGGGGGGATTCTCTCTTCAGCAGTTTTACAACTTCAAAAAATATGCTCAATATCAATAGTTTATAAAATTCATTACTCACACAGGTATCCTTTATTTCTCGTTTGTTCCAAACAAGCAAGGACATCGCGTCCGGGAAGGTATGAAGTAACTCGTAGAGTATATGAAAAAAATTAAAAAGCTCGCTTCCCTTCTCGTTCCGTCCCCATCAATCTTTCTTCCAGATGAAATACAGCTTCGACTTCTCACCCTCAGCAGCGTAAATTCCTTGGCAGTAAACAGAGCTTCTGCCCCTCCTTCTGAAGCATGTCCATGGATTTAAACCTAATTATCTTCTTTAATCATAGCTGCCAAGTTATCCCTTTTTTAAAGGGATTTTCCCTTATGCTGAATAGGCTTCCTCACGAGAAAAGGGAAAACTTGGCAGCTATGCTTTAATCATGGAGATCCCGCCATGCAGGTTAGCGTCCGGGAGTGCCGACTCCCCATGAGTGCTCTCAGCCCAAGCCCCCCCCGAACAATCGGGGTGGGTTTGGGGGCATCGCGGGCCCGCGGGCCCTCTCCGTAACACCCGGAGAGGTAAGGGGGTTGGGGATGCCTGCATTATCAGATAACCTTGCAGACAGGAGATAAACAAAGCACTCAGATTTTCTGTTGTAGACTGCCTTTTCTATGATGTAGGTATGATATATCTGGGGGGTGGTCTTGGGCTACACCCCTTATGTGATGTATGCATGATGTATGGAGGGGTGGTCTTGAGCTCCAGGGCAGGGAATTTCAAAATGTCGCTATAAGGGCAGGCACGCCTTTGTTCTGGGTCCTCCTCCTCTCTACTGCATGTGAAGGGAACACCCTGTTGCAATAAAGATCAGACTTAGCTGGTGTTGTGTATTGAGTCAAAGGATTTTATATCTGTATTATTATTGTCTGTATTTGCATTAGGATAAAGTAACTGCCTTTTGGTTCCAGAGGGTACAGCTACTATTGGTTCATTTAAGCTGCTGTATTTGGATCCTCTGTCTTATTGGTTTCCTCCAAAAGGCAGCACTGTGATTGCTTGATATTGTTCCCTCCAAAATGTATCCCTTCCTAGCTAGTCCCCTGTCCCTATAAATGTAGCTTTCCTCTCCTCAGTCTTCAGTCTTGTTCACTTTAATAAAGAGCTGTTACTAGAGAACTGTCTCCAGCATGTTTTGTCAAGGGAGCTGAAATCACAAACCCCACGTCACAACAATTGGCGACGAAGGTGGGATCCGGAATGCTGAGGAGCGGTTAAACACAACCCTGCCTCAGAGTCCGGATTGCAGCTGAGAACAAGACTCACTGGCCAGCTGAGAAGACGACCCTGCCCGCTAGGACAATGGAGAGTCCAAGGGTATTGGAGCCCTTCCAGCCATCAGAGCCCCACACCTGGGAAGACTACGTCGAACGCTTCGAGTTCTTTGCAGTGGCTCAAGGGATCACCGATGCCAGCAAAAGAAGGGCCACATTCCTGAGCTACTGTGGGCCCGAGACCTTCAAGCTGGCCAAGGCATTACTTGCTCCAGTGAAGCTGAGTGAGACATCTCTCAAAGATATTCTTGCCTGCCTAACAAGCCACTTGGCGCCTACTGAGACCAAGATGGCCCGGCGGATGGAGTTCCATAAGAGGCAGCAGCATGCTGGGGAGTCTGTATCCACATTTCTGGCTGAACTCCGGAAGCTCGCTCAGCACTGCGGCTTCCAAAATCTGGAAGAGACTCTCCTGGATCGGTTTATTGGTGGTCTGAGCAGCAAGAAAGCCAGAAGACGCATCGTGGCTAAAGAAGAGGTTACCCTTGCTTCAGCCTTGAAAGAGGCCACCGCCACGGAGAATTATGAAAGAGAGGAGCTTGATGCCAGTCGCAAGGCCACTAAGCCACAGATAGAAGTTGCGCATGCCATGGACGAGCTAGAGGCTACTCCGAGCCAGAGCCCAGTCCGTGGGGTCGAGTCGGTGCGTCAGGCCTGCACAGTGCACAGAGATCGCCGAGGCAGTTGCCCAGGTTGTGGCGGAAACCATGAAAGGAAGAGTTGTCGTTTCAGGGATGCTATCTGCCGGACGTGCGGAAAGACGGGTCACATCGCCAGGGTCTGTAGATCGGCGGCGTCGGGAGCGACAGGAGCACCTAGACTGGAGCATCGCAGACCGCCCACAGCAACTCGTTTTCTAAAGGACTGCCACTACGTAACGGAGATCAACGGGAGGGCCGTGCAGTTTCCAGCGCAAGGCAAGGCACACGTCAAGGTGAAGATTGAGGGTCAGCAGTGCGACATGGAGGTGGACTCCGGATCCGCATTCACCATCGTGTCGGACCAGACCGCGAAGACATTCTTCCCCAGGGGTAAGTTGCCCCCTCTGGAGCCCTTTCCGGCAACCTTGCAGTCGTACTCAGCAGGCCGCATCCATGTTATGGGAATGTGTGCCGTGAGAGTACAGTTCCGGGACAAACAGGCTGTACTCAAACTGGTGATTGCGAAGGGCAGTCGCCCCAGTCTCCTGGGCACTGACTGGTTCCCTGCCCTGGGACTGAGTATCTCAGGGCTTAATTCAATCCAAACCTGCCCTGAGATGAGTGAGGTATTATGCAAGGAATTTGCTGGTCTCTTTAATGGAAAACTGGGTTGTTATAAAGGGCCCCTAGTTGACTTCGAGTTGGACCCCGGGGTGGCTCCAATCCGACTCAAACCAAGGCGAGTGCCATTTGCACTGCAACCCAAGATCGAGGCAGAGCTGGATAAATTGGTCAAGCAGGGAGTTCTCTCACCCGTGGACTCTGCTAAGTGGGAGACTCCAATCGTCACACCCCTTAAAGCAAATGGGGAAGTCAGGATATGTGCAGATTACAAATGTACTATCAATAAGGCACTCAGGGGAAACTCATACCCCATTCCAGTCGTATCACATCTGTTGGCTAAACTGGCTGGGGGCAAGGTGTTCGCCAAAATTGACCTGGCACAAGCTTACCAACAGCTGCCAGTAACCCCAAAATCAGCGGAAGCACAGACTATTGTCACACATAAAGGGGCGTTCAGAGTTAACAGATTACAGTTCGGAGTTTGTGTGGCCCCAGGGATTTTTCAAGGGCTCATGGAACGCCTGTTAAGAGGTCTGCCGGGGGTCTTGCCATTTTTTGATGATGTTTTGATTGCTGGAAAAGACCCACAGGAACTGGTTGCGCGTGTCCGTGCAGTGTTGCTCAAGTTCAAGGAGGTGGGGTTGCAACTGAAAAAAGAAAAATGCAGTTTTGGGGTGCCAACTGTGGATTTCTTGGGGTTTAAAATTGATGCATCAGGCATCCACCCCACAGATGCTAAGATTAAGGCCATCATCGAGGCACCACGACCACAGAACAAGACGGAGTTGCAGTCATTCCTGGGACTTATTAACTTTTATCATTCGTTCTTACCCCAGAAAGCTTCGGT
Source organism: Zootoca vivipara (assembly GCF_963506605.1). NCBI lineage: Eukaryota > Metazoa > Chordata > Lepidosauria > Squamata > Lacertidae > Zootoca > Zootoca vivipara. The sequence continues at coordinate 3,147,144 of NC_083282.1, read as the reverse complement.
AGCTGAACCATTACATAGACTATTGCAGAAAAAGAATGTGTGGCGATGGGGGCGGGAGCAGCAGAAGGCTTTTGACTCCTTGCGAGGAATGCTGAGTAGCAGTAGCGTCCTTGCTCATTATGATGAGTCAAAGCCGCTGGTCCTGGCATGTGATGCCTCTCAATACGGTCTGGGGGCTGTGCTGAGTCATAGGGAACCGGATGGGTCGGAAAAGCCCATCTCTTTCTATTCCCGTACGTTGTCGCCCACAGAGCGCAACTATGCTCAAATTGATAAAGAGGCACTGGCTATTGTGTCCGGAATCAAAAGGTTCTATGATTATTTGTACGGTCGCCATTTCTCCATTGAAACGGACCACAAACCACTGTTAGGGTTGTTCAACCCAAACAAACAAACGCCACAAATTCTCTCCCCCAGAATGTTGCGTTGGTCAATATTCCTGAATGGGTTCCAGTACACCTTGACCCATGTGCCGGGGAAACAGTTGTGCCATGCTGATGCGCTGAGTCGATTGCCCCTTCCTGGCGGGAGCAATGAGGATCCTGCTCCGGCGGAGCACATTATGATGCTAGAAACACTTCCGGGGGCTCCTGTAACAGCTACGGATATAGCTGAGAAAACTAGGAAAGATGCTGTTCTCTCCCGTGTGCTCACTTGGGTGGGGAGGGGGTGGCCAGGTGGTCCGCATGAAGAAAAATTCAGGCCTTATGCGACAAGGCAGCACGAATTGTCCATGCATAAGGGTTGGCTCCTATGGGGAGATAGGGTGATAATCCCAGCACCACTGAGAAACAGGGGTCTTGAGACGCTTCACATGGGACACCCGGGAATGGTCAGGATGAAGTCGCTAGCCCGATGTTATGTGTGGTGGCCTGGAATGGACCAGAACATAGAACAATGGGTACGAACATGCAAGGCATGCCAAGAGGTGCGGCCAGAAGTGGCCAGAGCACCAGTCCACTGGTGGGAGCAGTCCAGGACTCCCTGGAGCCGGCTGCACATAGATTTTGCTGGGCCATTCCAAGGGAAGGTCTTTTTGGTTATCGTTGATGCATATTCCAAATGGTTAGAAGTGGCGATGGTCCCTAGCATGGCATCAGCTGCCGTAATCAAGGTGTTGAGGCAGCTGTTTGCTACCCACGGGTTACCTGAGACCATTGTATCAGATAATGGGGCAGCTTTTGTATCCCAAGAATTCAGGGCATTCTTGGCTGATAACTTTATAAGAGGGGTCACATCCGCGCCCTTTCACCCATCCTCCAATGGGCAGGCTGAGCGCATGGTAAGAACAGCCAAAGAATCCATTGCGCGCTTAATGGAGGGTAACTGGTCGGCTCGCATTGCGCGAATGTTATTTTTGCAGCATGCGACGCCGTGTACTGCGACGGGCAAGTCGCCAGCCGAGCTGCTCTTAGGTAGAAGACTGGTAACAGTGCTGGATTATGTCCACCCAGATAAAATGCCAAACCGTAATTCAAGAGCAACCCCCCAGGCTGAGACTGACACAACAAGGTATCTCGCCCCTGAAGATCTGGTCTGGGTGAGGAACTATTCACGAGGTCCGCGGTGGGTGGCCGGTGTGATCACCCGGGCTAGTGGACCTGTGTCCTATTATGTGACCTTGGAAAATGGGCAAGTTTGGAAGAGACATATAGATCAGCTGAGGCGCCGGGCGCTCAGCAGGGAGGAGTCAGATAATTCATCCCTGGCTAATGACGCACAGCTGCAAGACCAGAGTGAAAATGGTCCAGAGGTACAGTCACCAGGGGCTTCAGCAAATGAACCAGAGTCTGCTAGTCCTCATGATGACGAGGTACAGGTCGGGGACCCTGAGATGTCTGGGACTCCATCTGTTCCTGATGAAACCCCTATAGCAGCCCCTCCACCACAGGTAACACCCAATCCAGAACCTGCAACACCTGTTGTCAGGAGATCAGGTAGAAGTTGTAGGACCCCACAGTACCTGAGGGATTACGTCTGCTGTGCTCACTAGGGGGGGAGGGGTGTTGTGTATTGAGTCAAAGGATTTTATATCTGTATTATTATTGTCTGTATTTGCATTAGGATAAAGTAACTGCCTTTTGGTTCCAGAGGGTACAGCTACTATTGGTTCATTTAAGCTGCTGTATTTGGATCCTCTGTCTTATTGGTTTCCTCCAAAAGGCAGCACTGTGATTGCTTGATATTGTTCCCTCCAAAATGTATCCCTTCCTAGCTAGTCCCCTGTCCCTATAAATGTAGCTTTCCTCTCCTCAGTCTTCAGTCTTGTTCACTTTAATAAAGAGCTGTTACTAGAGAACTGTCTCCAGCATGTTTTGTCAAGAGAGCTGAAATCACAAACCCCACGTCACAACAGCTACAACCTGTCCCCACATGCTTAGGGTTAAACAGCACGGATTCCAAAGCAGATGGCCTCACTTTTTTTAGAGAAAGGGGGGGGGGGAAAAAGAAACCACTAACTTCAAGCACTGATTCAAGATTATCAGTTACCTCTTTTAGGCCAGAGCTGAGTTCCCTTAGATTCAGATTGCCCCTCTCCCTGCAGCCAGGATTAAAACAGCAAGTGAGAGGAGCTTTAGTCCACTCATGAGAGCCAGTGTGGTATAGTCAGTGGTTAAGAGTGGTAGACTTGTAATCTCGGGTTCGCGTCTCCGCTGCTGGGTGACCTTGGGCTGCTGGGTGACCTTGGGCTAGGCACACTTCTCTGAAGTCTCTCAGCCCCACTCACCTCACAGAGTGTTTGTTGTGGGGGAGGAAGGGAAAGGAGATGGTTAGCCGCTTTGAGACTCCTTAGAGTAGTGATAAAGCGGGATATCAAATCCAAATTCCTCCTCCCCCTCCTCTTCTTCTTCATGATTACTCTCTCCCCACGATTCATAGATAGCCCTGCTCTGCTTCTCCCATCTCCCTTGCCTACCCATCCACAACCCAGAAGGTTTCCATCTGCAACATGAGGAGAGATTATCAAAACCTCAGACACACAAACCAGACCACATGCTGCCCATGACCTCTCCTTACCCTTTGGCGGGGGCAGAGAGCTAGAGAAGGAATTTGAGGTGCCATTCCCACCTGTGCCAAAGTCACCTAAAACCCACAGCAGATAGTTCATTGTTGGAAGTTTAGCACGTAATTTAATAGACCTCTACCATGTCCCCACTTCCTTTTTGTTTTACTCAACTTAAAAAGCCACAAATATTGTAGCCTTAGAGCAGGCATCCCCAAACTTCGGCCCTCCAGATGTTTTGGACTACAATTCCCATCTTCCCCAACCACTGGTCCTGTTAGCTAGGGATCATGGGAGTTGTAGGCCAAAACATCTGGAGGGCCGCAGTTTGGGGGTGCCTGCCTTAGAGCCAACTAAACAGCTGTAGACTGATGAGCGGTAGGTGGAAGAAGTAAACAGTGATGTTATAATCCTGCTCTCAGCTACAGGACGTTTCCAAAATTTCCACTGCTGCGAGTACATTTTCTTGGAAACAGTAATAACTACAGCAAAAAGCCTCTTTTTTGTCTTCCCCTTTGGTAGGCATAGAAGATCTAGGCATAGAAATGCATACTTTGGGACATGAATGTTATTTGCTTGTGCTTATTTTAACTACCTGATATATTTTGCTGAATATTGGTTATGCTTTTGTCTCATAATTTATGGAAGTGTGTCGCTCGGTCACAGTGAGTGTGACCATTCTGTGGGAAGGTAAGAGTCAGACTGCTTGCTAGCAATGGGAAATACACAGCACTCAAACACACCAAAGTGAATAGCGCTGCTTTGTTAACCTGACTGCTAGGATTGACAAATACATACACCTAGGAACAGTTACTGGTATTGGAAAAACCAGCTCATCCAACATTCCTGTGATTTACAGGAAGCATGAGTCATGCAGTGCAAAACAGTGACCTTTGCACTTTTCTTGTATGCTGAAGAAATAACTTGTTAACTAACTTTCTCGTGTGCCGAGAACTTTCTTTCCTGACACCAGACTGGGCCATGGTGCAAAGAGTGGCAATTGTTGGAGCAGGTGTGAGTGGACTGGCCTCCATCAAATGCTGCCTGGATGAAGGGCTGGAGCCAACGTGCTTTGAGAAGAGCGATGGCATCGGAGGACTTTGGCAATTCACAGTAAGTGGCATAAACTCAATTTAAAGCTTTAAAGAAAGTGATGGCATTCTGCTACAGGAATGTATGCACGTAAGAGACAGTGGCCTTGCTTCAAAGTGGGTACAGGTGTACATCAGTAGTGTGGTAAACCTGCCGTGGAAGCAGATTTCCACATTTTGTTTTGACATTAGGCTTTTCATACTCTCCACCTGTGTAGACTGACCATGTGGGGAAACTGGACTGCATGCACAGTTCCCACCCTTCGTTCATCTGAAGGTCAGAACAGAACGTGCACAGGTAAGTTACTTTCCATGCAGCTGGGAACTCTGTAAAAGAACAGTTGTACTCGAGCAACTTCTACTGACACCTTGAGTGAACATGTGTAAATTAGGGGCAAGAACGGTTTGCATAATCCTGCTTCCTCCCCCGCACCCAAGCTTCATTCAGCTACACATTTCGAATGCATGAAAACACATGTACATTTTTTTGTTCTCCACCAGAATCAGAGGAATCCTGTTTTGTGCCTCCTTTCAGCAGACGCTGGCTTTGCAAAGTCCTAACAAGTTGGAATCTGGTGGCATCGTTGACCCACCTTATTGCCAAGGATTGCTAACAGAAAGTTATCAATGTCTTGTCAAAACTCTAACCCACAGGTGTTTGTTGTTGTTGTTGTTGTTGTTGTTGTTGTTGTTGTTGTTGTTGTTGTTGTTGTTGTTGTTGTTGTTGTTTGTTGTTGATATTAAGAGCCTAGGAAGCTGCTCTATACAAAGTGAGAACCTTTGTCTGCAGTGACTGGCAGCAGTGCTCAGGTGTCAGGGTTCTGCCCAGTGATCTTCTGTAGGCAAAGCAGATGCTCTGCCGCTATTCTATGACCCTTCTCACTTTGAAGTTAGTTGAAACCAGTGTAATTTCGCAGTGCAAATGGCTTACTTTGGCATCTTAGTTACTGTGTAACCGCTCTGTCACACAGGAAACACCTCAAAAGGGAAGAGTTGGTGTTTATAGATCGGTTCTGACCAATACCTCCAAGGAAATGACCTGCTTCAGTGATTTTCCGTTCCCAGAAGATTGCCCCAACTACCTGCGCCACTCTGCGCTCCTCGAGTACCTCCAGGCATATGCGAAGCATTTCTACCTTCTTGACTACATACGCTTCCAGGTGAGGGGGAAATTAGCAGGCAGGTATTTTGCAAGGAACAGGGCCAAAGAGTGCTCCATCCGTTCTAAGGCTCTCCTCCTGCATTGCAGGGGGTTGGACTAGATGACCTTCAAGGTCCCTTCCTTTTCTTTTTTAATTTAAAATGCTTTATTCATTTTACAAATAAAAAACAATCAACTATACAATCCACAACCAAAACAAATATAAATAATGGAAAATAAAAATATAAGCTCCACAAAAAAAAATGACAGAGAAGGAAAGGAAGAGAAAAGAAAAGAAATTAAGGAAAAAACAAACAACAAACGTTTTTTCCATTACACAAAATCATTCCTGGACTACAAACCATATTTTATATACCTATACACAAAGTTCCTGGACAGAATTTGCCTTATTTTTCTACTTTTCACGTTTTTCCTGTTCCTCTGTTGTGTCCCTTATTTGCTTTCTTTTGACTTCCCTCTAGCTCTTTGCAGTTTTTATACTTCCACTTCCTTTACTTCTTCATCTTTCAGATTCCAATCTAATAATAGTCTATATGTTTTTGATAGTGTCTTTCTATTATTTAATATTAATTATTTTTCTAGATCTGATATCTTTGTAACAAATCTGTTTTTTTAAAAATCTGATTTAAAGATTTCATTTAGGTGGTAATATTGTAGCCAATTCATCCCTGTCTGCTTGAGTTCTTCATATCTTTTAAGTTTTAATTGGTTATTTTCTTATTCTATTATTGCTTTATCAGTCGGCCAATTAGTTTCCATATTTTTCTTTTTCACTGTGATTGCCTCGACCACCAAGGGTTTTTTGGTTCTAATAGTTTTTTATTTCTTTCCCATACTGCAAAAAGCGATCTCCTTATTATATGGTTAAGGAATCCTCTATGCCTTTTGACTTTATTGTATCCTAAATAACCATGCCAGCTGAACCTGTTGTCCCAGCTTTCAATGTCTAGTATATTGTCATTTTTTAATATTATCCATTCTTTGAGCCATACTAGACACACAGCCTCGTAATATAATTTGAGGTCTGGCAGTACGAACGCTCCTCTATCTTTTACTTCCGTTAACAATTTAAACTTAATCCTCGGCTTTTTACCCTGCCAGATAAATCTTGCCAGGTTTTTCTGCCAATCTTTCAAACAAATTAAGCCATTTGTTATTGGTATTGTTTGAAAGAGGTACAACATTTTCTGCAGCACGGTCATCTTAATTGTGGATATTCTTCCCCATAAGGACAAATTTAGCCTCCTCCAAGTTTCCAATTCTGTTTTTCTTTCCTTCCATGTTTTGGTATAATTACGGTATTGTTGCATGAGTTTATATTCTTTGCCGTAATCCAAATTCCTAGATATTTTGCTTTGTTTGTTATTTTTAATCCTGTCATCTTTTCTAACTCTAGTCTTTCTTGTTCTGCCATGTTTTTCACTAATAATTTGGTTTTTATCTTTGTTCAATTTAAAACCTGATACCTGACCAAATTCATTTAATTTTTCCAATGTTTCTATTGTACTTTCTGTTGGGTTTTCTGTCGTTAATCATCAGCAAAAACCTTTAATTTGTAAGATCTCTGCCCAACCTAACTCCTTTTATTTTTGACCCCTCTCTAAATTAAGGTTACCAGATTTTTTTCAATGAATCCGCGGACACTTTAAATAAATAAATACTACACGTTTGGGACGTTGATGCTGCAGCGATGGCGGTGGCAAAGGGTCGGCCTCCACCTTGACCTCAACCGCCACATTTCCCCTTCCTCTGAGGCTTCTACCTCCTTTCTCCATGAGCCTGGGCAGCCCCTGAGTTGTTGGTTCTTCAGTGGTGGTGGTGATGGGGAAGCGGTGGTGGTGGGTCAGGCATGGAAGGCTGAGAAGGAAGGCCGAGAGTGAGCGGGGCAGAGGTGAGGCTCGGGCAACGCAATGCCTCCCTTCCCATCGGAGCAGCCCCATTCCAACTCCTACTTGCGTGCAAGCAGGAGGGGGCGGAGATCCCTCAGCTGGGAAGGGAGGCTTCACACTGCCTAACTGAGAGATCCCTGCCCCCTCCTGCTTGCACACAAGCTCTGGTAGGCAGCGTGAAGCCTCCCTTAACAGCTGGGGTCAGGGAAGGTGGAGGCAGCCCGGAAGCTGCATCTTAGAGCCCCTGCACCACCATCATATAGGGCAGTGATGGGCAACCTTTTGAGCTTGGTGTGTCAAAATTTGCCATAAAACCAAGCATATCTCGGGTGGTGTGTCACTTCGAGAAAAAAAAAACCATAATTTCGCAATATTTATAGTTCAAATAACAAAAATGTATAATCCTATATAATAATGTCCAAGATGTCCCTGCGTCCAAGCTGTCCCGTGTGTCCCTGGGTCACTGCGCATGTGCCCCAGGGATACAGGGATTGGACAGCAGAGACTGCGCGCTGCGCGCACTCTCCCCCCACTCTGCCTCCTCCAACCGCCGCTCCCGCCGGACACCGCCTCACTGCAGGGCACGTCAGGAAAGCGAGGGTGGAGGCCGGCGAAGGCCTCCTCACAACCCTCCCTGGCCGTGAGGAGCGGCGGTTGGAGGAGGCGGGGGGGGGAGAGTGCGCGCGTCCTTCCTGTCGGCGGCTGCGGGAGAGAAACGGAGGAGGAGAAAGCAGCGCTTTCTCCTCCTCCGTTCCTGTCCCCCTGCCGCCGACAGCAAGGACAGGTCCCAGGGTTCGGAGAAGCGCTGCGCAAGCGCTTCTCCGAACCCTGGGATGTCTGCTTCCTGTCGGCGGCTGCGGGAGAGGAACGGAGGAGGAGAAAGCAGCGCTTTCTCCTCCTCCGTTCCTGTCCCCTGCCGCCGACAGCAAGGACAGGTCCCAGGGTTCGGAGAAGCGCTGCGCAAGCGCTTCTCCGAACCCTGGGATGTCTGCTTCCTGTCGGCGGCTGCGGGAGAGAAACGGAGGAGGAGAAAGCAGCGCTTTCTCCTCCTCCGTTCCTGTCCCCCTGCCGCCGACAGCAAGGACAGGTCCCAGGGTTCGGAGAAGCGCTGCGCAAGCGCTTCTCCGAACCCTGGGATGTCTGCTTCCTGTCGGCGGCTGCGGGAGAGGAACGGAGGAGGAGAAAGCAGCGCTTTCTCCTCCTCCGTTCCTGTCCCCTGCCGCCGACAGCAAGGACAGGTCCCAGGGTTCGGAGAAGCGCTGCGCAAGCGCTTCTCCGAACCCTGGGATGTCTGCTTCCTGTCGGCGGCTGCGGGAGAGAAACGGAGGAGGAGAAAGCAGCGCTTTCTCCTCCTCCGTTCCTGTCCCCCTGCCGCCGACAGCAAGGACAGGTCCCAGGGTTCGGAGAAGCGCTGCGCAAGCGCTTCTCCGAACCCTGGGATGTCTGCTTCCTGTCGGCGGCTGCGGGAGAGGAACGGAGGAGGAGAAAGCAGCGCTTTCTCCTCCTCCGTTCCTGTCCCCTGCCGCCGACAGCAAGGACAGGTCCCAGGGTTCGGAGAAGCGCTGCGCAAGCGCTTCTCCGAACCCTGGGATGTCTGCTTCCTGTCGGCGGCTGCGGGAGAGAAACGGAGGAGGAGAAAGCAGCGCTTTCTCCTCCTCCGTTCCTGTCCCCCTGCCGCCGACAGCAAGGACAGGTCCCAGGGTTCGGAGAAGCGCTGCGCAAGCGCTTCTCCGAACCCTGGGATGTCTGCTTCCTGTCGGCGGCTGCGGGAGAGGAACGGAGGAGGAGAAAGCAGCGCTTTCTCCTCCTCCGTTCCTGTCCCCTGCCGCCGACAGCAAGGACAGGTCCCAGGGTTCGGAGAAGCGCTGCGCAAGCGCTTCTCCGAACCCTGGGATGTCTGCTTCCTGTCGGCGGCTGCGGGAGAGAAACGGAGGAGGAGAAAGCAGCGCTTTCTCCTCCTCCGTTCCTGTCCCCCTGCCGCCGACAGCAAGGACAGGTCCCAGGGTTCGGAGAAGCGCTGCGCAAGCGCTTCTCCGAACCCTGGGATGTCTGCTTCCTGTCGGCGGCTGCGGGAGAGGAACGGAGGAGGAGAAAGCAGCGCTTTCTCCTCCTCCGTTCCTGTCCCCCTGCCGCCGACAGCAAGGACAGGTCCCAGGGTTCGGAGAAGCGCTGCGCAAGCGCTTCTCCGAACCCTGGGATGTCTGCTTCCTGTCGGCGGCTGCGGGAGAGAAACGGAGGAGGAGAAAGCAGCGCTTTCTCCTCCTCCGTTCCTGTCCCCCTGCCGTCGACAGCAAGGACAGGTCCCAGGGTTCGGAGAAGCGCTGCGCAAGCGCTTCTCTGAACCCTGGGATGTCTGCTTCCTGTCGGCGGCTGCGGGAGAGGAACGGAGCAGGAGAAAGCAGCGCTTTCTCCTCCTCCGTTCCTGTCCCCCTGCCATCGACAGCAAGGACAGGTCCCAGGGTTCGGAGACGCGCTGCGCAAGCGCTTCTCCGAACCCCAGGATTCTAGCGCCCGTTATTGAACGGGCTGAAAACCACTAGTTGTAATATATAACTGTATTTAATAAACCAAAAGCTAATTATTTAACCAAACCAAACCAAAAAACCCTTATTTATCACAAAGTGCCCAGAGTTGTTGAGCTTTTGGGGGGGAGCTGTTTTGGAGGTTTTTTTGGGGGGTGAAAAAGTTGCTTTGTTTTTTTTTTGGGGGGGGGGAAAGAGAACAGAAATAAATGACGAATAATACCTTCGCTGGAACTAACACGCAGCACCGACATAGTCTGCCAAAGCGCCAGAAAATCCAGCACAGAACGGGTTAAAAAACGAACGCTGTTACACCCAATCATAGTCTGCCAAAGCTCCAGGGGAAAAAAACAGCACAGAAAGGGTTAAAAAACAATCTCTGGTTACCAGCAACAACAACAACAACAACAACAAAAGGATCCGGGTTCTAACAGCGGAGACAAGCTCTAGCGGAGACAAGCTGTAGGAGGAGCGGGAGAACAAATGGGGGGGGGGAAACCAACAACAACAGCGCGAATGGGCCGATGGGGTGTGTGCCAGCAGTGAGGGCTCTGCGTGTCACGTCTGACACGTGTGTCATAGGTTCGCCATCACTGATATAGGGACTTCCGAGCAGCTCCTGAAGCCAGCCAGACTCCAGAGCCAGCTGCTGAGACTGCCGCTGCTGTGTTAGATGAAATCCGGGGACATTCCGGGGATGGGATTTGTCTCGGGACGTCTGGTAACTCTACTCTAATTGCTTTAAATAATGTTTCCAGTATTGTAGTGAAGAGAAGCTGTGATAGCAGACATCCTTGCCTGGTGCCTTTAGAAATAATAAACATTTTGGATAACTCATTGTTTATTTATTATTTATTTTTGGTTTCTATATACAGTATCTCATTTATCCCTTCCAACTCTACAGTTCTTTTCTTGATTCTGTCCTTACATAAAACAGATTTTTTTGCACCCTATTTTCTTTTTTTAATTTTCTCATTTTTACAAAAATTATGACATAGGTACAGTTGCACATTGAAATCTAGAACTTCAAATCATTGACTGCTCTCCCCACCCTTCCTTCATATGTAATTATCTGTTAGGGATTTAATGCCGTGCAAGCTATCACAACAGCATAGTTCAAGAGGAAAACCACTTTGACCTGTGCACTTTCTAGGCACAGAACAGGCAAAAGTGTGGACAAGCCTAGCATGCATAATTTGAGTTGCTTTCTTCTTTTTTTGTTTTTTTGCTTTTGCTTTTACAAGACCACCGTATGCAGCATCAGAAAACACCCCCATTTCACAGCCACTGGTCAATGGGTGGTTGAGACGGAGACTCATGGGCAGCAGACATCAGAAATCTTTGATGGCGTAATGGTTTGCAGTGGCCAATATGCAGAGATCAATCTTCCATTGGATTCTTTCCCAGGTGTGTTTTGAATGCATTACCTGAAACAACACATAAGCTAGCACTCTCTCCTCAGAAAAAAAGAGATGTGTACTAAAATCTCAGAATATCTGGTACCTTCAGTCCAAGGAATTAACCGTACCGTGAAACTTTTCTCTTAAATCATTGATAGAAAAGTGTTACAGTGCCATGTCTGACTGGTACCAGAGGTTGGCCTGTCATCAGGCAGTGGAATTGAAGTCCATTAAGAGTGGCCGAAGGGATGCAGGTGGTGCTGTGGGTTAAACCACAGAGCCTAGGGCTTGCTGATCAGGTTAGTGGTTCGAATCCCCACGATGGGGTGAGCTCCCATTGCTCGGTCCCTGCTCCTGCCAACCTAGCAGTTCGAAAGCATGTCAAAGTGCAAGTAGATAAAGTGGGAAGGTAAACGAGAAGGTAAACGGTGTTTCCGTGTGCTGCTCTGGTTTGCCAGAAGCGGCTTTGTCATGCTGACCACATGACCCGAAAGCTGTATGCCGGCTCCCTCGGCCAGTAAAGCGAGATGAGCGCCGCAACCTCAGAGTTGTCCGCGACTGGACCTAACGGTCAGGGGTCCCTTTACCTTTAAGGGTGGCAGAACAGAAGGCACACCTGACCCACAGGGCATAATCAACAGGGAAGTTCTCCCACCATAGCTGCCAAGTTTTCCCTTTTCTCACGAGGAAGCCTATTCAGCATAATGGAAAATCCCTTAAAAAAAGGGATAACTTGGCAGCTATGTCTCCCACACAAGCCCTAATGAAATAATCACAAGCAGCTGGTAATTACAATTGCAAGGAGAAAGTTGCCATTTGAATTAAGACTGCCCTTTACATCTGAGAAGATTTGATGTTTCTGCTGGTAAATTTGAAAATGTTTCTACTGTTTCCAACAGAGGACATCTAAATATCTCTGAAAAACTCACACAAACAGGGCATGAGCTTAAAGGCCTTCCTAACTTTTTTTTAATCCCCAGCCTCTGAGATATACTGCATCTGAACATGAAGGATCCGTTTAGCTTTTATGGATGATAGCTGTTGACAGACCATGGATTATTATTTTTTAATCCTCTATAAGAGTTTGACAATCTCCTTGAGTCCTTGTCCAATCAGCCCAATAGTTGGATTCAGATGGTATCTTGCCTCGGAGTTTCCCCTTAGCTCTCTCGGCTGACAGCCTTTGTGTTATGTACTGAGCTGAATCCTAGAACAATAGGATTCAGAATCAGCGGGAGCTACCCAATCCAACTCCAGGTGGAAGTGAATCCGCAACCTGATTGGCCTGCTGGAGCAGCCAATCAGGCGGCTGGCAGAAGTGAATCTGCTACCTGATTGGCCTGTAGGAGCAGCCAATCAGGCTGCAGGCAGAAGTCAATCCACAATATAATTGGCCCACAGGTGTAGCCCTGAAGTAGCCAATCACGCAAGGCCCATTGTGTAAATAATGTATATAAGCAGATGGTTTTGGGAAAAGAGCCATTCGTCTTCTCTTCTTCTCCTTGATGAATATGAGCTGAATAAAGAGCATGAAATTCACTCTCGACTCCGAGTATATTTCACTGGCGACGAGGATGGGATCCTGCTGAGCTGACCGCCACCACGCACTGCACCGCAGCACCGCCACCTGCTGCACCGCTGCATCGCACCGTGCATCCAGGCTTCAGCTCCAGGACCCAAGGAACCCAGAATGGCAACCGACAGCAGCTTCTTGCCATTCAAACCAGCATCAGGAGACTGGGAAGGGTACGCCGCCCGTTTCAACTTCCTCCTGCAAGCGAAAGAAGTCACCAACGATGCCATGAAGAGGGCGACATTCTTCAGCGTTTGTGGAGAGGAGACGTTTGAAATCGCCCGGGCTCTCCTTGCACCTAGAGATGTCGCTACCGTCTCTTACAAAACAATAATGGAACGGCTGAAGGAGCACTTTTCACCACAGCCCTCGGTGGTAGCTTGCCGAAATGCCTTCTACGCAAAGCGGCAAGCCCCGGGGGAAACCATAACTGGGTTTGTGACCTCCCTCCGCCAAGCCGCCCGGTTATGCAACTTCTCAGAGTTGGAGAACATGCTTCGTGACCGCCTCGTCGGTGGCCTGAGGGACGAGATGTTGCAACGACGCCTCTACGCCAAAAAAGACCTCACGTTCCAGATTGCTCTGGAGGAAGCCCTGGCAACCGAAGCCGCCGAGAGGTCAACGCAAGAGGCACGACCGGCCCCGCCATCCCAACCGAGGGTCTACCACGAAGACCTCACCGACGGGACTGGCATGGTTTGGACCTCTGGGGCTAGCCGTTACTGGGGTGAACCGCACTAGCTTACAAGTGGACGTGGACGCCATATGCAAAGAGTTTCCAGGGGTTTTCGATGGGGCATTGGGACGATATACAGGACCCCCCATTGCCCTACAGCTAGACCCCGCTGTACGACCCATCAGGCACAAGGCCCGCCGGGTCCCGTTCGCCCTGAAACCCCGCATAGACGAGGAATTGGACCGGCTCGTGGAGCAAGGAGTGCTGGAGCCGGTGCCCAACGCCCCCTGGGAAACTCCAATTGTCACACCCGTCAAGCCTAACGGTTCGGTCCGCATCTGTGCAGACTACAAATGCACCATAAACAAGGCTCTCACGGCCCATGCATACCCAGTGCCAGTGGTCAGCCATGTCCTCGCCACCCTGGCTGGGTCAAAAATCTTTGGCAAACTGGACTTGGCCCAAGCGTATCAACAGTTGCCTGTGGACGAAGCCACAGCAGAGGCTCAGACGATTGTGACGCACAGAGGGGCATTCAGAGTAAAGCGGCTGCAATTTGGCGTTAGCGTGGCACCAGGCATATTCCAGAATCTAATGGACTCTCTCCTTAAAGGGATTCCTGGCGTCACCCCCTTCTTCGATGATGTACTGATCGCCGGGCCCACACCAGAGGAATTTGAGGACCGCCTCCGCTCCGTCCTGCACCGTTTCCAGACGGCGGGCCTCAAGGTGAAGCGGGAAAAGTGTTTACTGGGAGTGCCGCAGGTGGACTTTCTGGGATTTAAGGTGGACGCAGAAGGGGTCCATCCAACCGGTGACAAGGTACGGGCCATTTGTGAGGCCCCAGCGCCCAAGAGCAAGCCCGAACTTCAGTCATTCTTGGGACTATTGAACTTTTACCATGCCTTCCTTCCCCATAAGGCAGCGGTAGCGGAGCCCCTACACAGACTCCTAGATAAAAGGGCCCCTTGGGTGTGGGGCCAGCGACAAAGGGCCGCATTCCAGGCAGTCAAGGACTTGCTCGTCTCAAACTCGGTCTTGGCACACTTCGACGAGAGGCTGCCAGTGGTGCTGGCATGCGACGCCTCTCCCTATGGCATCGGTGCTGTCCTGGGACACCAACTCCCGGATGGAAGAGAGGTGCCGGTGGCATACTTCTCCCAGACGCTTGCTGCAGCCGAACGAAACTACTCACAGATTGACAAGGAGGGTCTGGCAATCGTGAAGGGCGTAACAAAATTCCATGATTTCTTGTACGGGCGGCCCTTTACCATAGTGACTGACCACAAGCCGTTGCTTGGCCTGTTTGCCCCCGAGAAGTAGACCCCCCAAGTGTTGTCTCCACGTGTCCTCAGGTGGTCAATTTTCCTTGCCGGCTACCAGTATGCACTAATCCACCGCCCTGGGAAGGCGATGGGCCACGCAGATGCCCTCAGCAGGCTACCACTACCAGAAACAGGCCCCGACCCAGCGCCTGCGCAAGAGGTTATGACCCTGGAGCTGCTTCCCGACCGACCCATTCAGGCACAAGAAGTTGCGCACCATTCCACAAAAGATAGGGTCATCTCCCGGGTCCTGGACTGGGTGTGGCGAGGATGGCCCAGCAGCAGCCCCGGGCCAGAATTCGCTGGCTACACAAACCGCAAACATGAACTGTCGGCCCACAAGGGGTGCCTGTTATGGGGAAGCAGGGTTGTTGTTCCCCAGCCCCTCCGCAAAAGGGTCCTCACAGCCCTACACGAGACACACCCAGGGGTAGTGAGGATGAAGGCCCTTTTTTTTTTTTAACATACTTTTTATTAATTTTACAAAATACAAAAAAACAAAAAAACGGTACATACTTAAACCCCTTTTCCACCTCCTTCCTACCCACCCACATGGGTCCTCCCCTGCCACAGAAGTATCCCATGTTTGTGAACAGTCAGAAATGGTCCATTTTATGCTTGGATTTCTGTCCTCCTCCCCCTCCCCTGACCCCAAAGCTCCCCCCTGCCACCAGGGAGCTCCAGCAAACCAGGGCAGTACGCAGGAGGACATCCATCCAACCATCTATTGTTATACCAAAAAAAGAGAAAAATAGATATAGGAAAAAAAGGGGAAAAAGAAAGGGCGAAGAAAAAAAAGAAAAAGAAAAAAACAATACAAAACAGAAAAATTTTTCTTGCATTCATAGTTGAAAAACCATATTTTATGGGCTTCCCCTCCCCCCCTTCCCCGGTTTTCATCCCTTTTTTATCATCTGCAACAGTTTCTTACTTTATAAAAATACACCTTTGTATCTTATACAACTTATAAATCAATTGTTAACATTTTCATCTAATATTCAAATCACTGAAAATTCAAACTCCCATTTTCTCTTCCCGTGCCTAATTTTTTTTTTTCTCCCTCTATAAGCCTCCATATTTTCACATTTTCCAAAATCCATTCACTTTTAAAACTATAACTATTCTCAATTTAACCTTACATCCCCGATTACCGGCTCCACCCCCCCCAATCCAGCAAATTCCAAAATCAGCAGACCAGTTATAAACCTGTTAATCCATCCTTATAATCACAACATCACTTTCCCTTCACCCCACCCCCTGTTTACAGTCTCTTGCCATCCAGGTCACCATACAGGACCCCTGAATTTCTTCTCTTCTCTGCATATTTTTTCCTTCTTCCCTGTGGGCGTTCTGGAGTTCCAATAATACCAATCGTGCCCCCCTCAAAGGCAGGGCACTCCATCCAACTTTTTGTAGAGTAGAGTCATCATTTTTTTCATGGTGTGTTTCATTTTGTGTTGAATCATCACAGTCCTCATCTTCATCTTTTCCTTCCCCATCATTGTCATTCTCACATTGCTCTTTTTCAGTGTCAAAAGCTTCATCTCCTAGAAAATCATATTCCGCCATCACCTCCTGAAATTTCTGCTGTAACTCCTGTCGTCGTGTCTCCTCTTGACATAACTCTATTCTTGTTTCCCACATTAAGGTCAAAACAGACCGCTGGAACTCAGGGGAACACTTTTTTGTTGACATATTTCAGTCCTGCCAAGGTCAAAACTTATCACGTGGGGTGGAATATGATCACAGTTTATTTTCTCGACTCCATTTTAACAAGCTGGCTGCATTCTTCAAGTCTTGTTAACAATAAAGTTCGAACTCACATTTCACAAGCACTTAAGCCAAAAAAGAAATTCCACAAAGTCCAGAAACACAAAGTGAAGTAAAATTTGACTTATAAATCCTGATCAACTCACTGAATTGCCTAGGCTGCCGGCTCCCGAGGGAAAGAAAGGTTTTTCTTAGGCTTTACCTCATTGCTGCAGGGCAGTCATAAACCACAGTCTCTCTCCCCTTTTCACCCTGCATCAAAGGGGATATTCTCTTTGATGCCTTTGAGGGATCCTTTTGAATTACAAATCTTCTGTTTATGGCTTCGGGTTTCTATTTACTGTCTCTTTGTTGCCGTGGGGGGGGGGGTGGCTTCCTCTTTTCTCCCCTCTTCCCAGACCAAATTGTTTTATAATCCAAATCGTGAGGTTACTTACAGTCTTTTCCAATCGTTTTATTTTCGGAAGAATCCAGCGCTCTCCGCCTTCGGCTTGAAGCTTCTCCCTGCTAGAATAACGTTGCCGCTCAAAATGGCCCCCGCGACTTCTACCCTCCTCGCTCCGGAGCTCTTATTAGAGCTAACCGAAGAGTTGGGGAGTCCGGATTGGGTCTGTGCCGAGCAAATTGCCCTCGGGACGCCCTTCCCGAGGTTCTAAGGGGCGCAGCGTTGCTCTCGCTGCCCTCCCCACTCCTAGCAGAGACGGGCCGTCTCGGAGACGAGACGAAACCCCGCCGATCGACGCTGGCGCTGAACCCGGAAGCCCAGTGAGGATGAAGGCCCTTGCCAGGAGTTATGTGTGGTGGCCGGGGATTGACAGAGAGATAGAGGCCTGGGTCCAACACTGCCAGACCTGCCAAGAATCCCGCCCGGATCCCCCAAGGGCCCCAGTCCAGCCCTGGGAGTCCGCCCGACATCCATGGTCACGCTTGCACGTGGACTTCGCTGGCCCCTTCCAGGGAAAAACATTCTTCATAGTGGTGGATTCCTACACCAAATGGCTGGAGGTCGCACTGGTACCGTCCACTTCTACGGCGGCAGCCATCCGGGTACTACGTAAGCTGTTTGCAACCCACGGGCTCCCTGACACCCTCGTCTCGGACAATGGAACCGCATTCACGTCAGAGGAGTTCCAGACCTTCACAGCGCAGAACGCCATCCGCCACATCCGCTCAGCACCATTCCACCCTGCCACCAATGGCCAAGCGGAGCGCATGGTGCGGACCACCAAGGACAGCCTCCGCCGCATAACACAAGGGGACTGGGAATACCGCCTTGCCGCATTTCTTCTAGCACAGCACAGCACCCCAAGCACAACGACGGGCCGGAGCCCAGCTGAACTACTCATGGGCCGGCGCCTTGCAACTAGACTGGACCGACTTCACCCCGACAGAGCTCAGGATGAGGTAGTGGTGGGGAAAGGCAGGAACCCCCGGACATTTGTGGCCCAGGACCCAGTGTATGCAAAGAATTTTGGGGCAGGCCCAGCATGGGTACCCGCCACAGTCACCAAGGTGACCGGTCCCGTGTCGTACGAGGTACTAACAGAAGGGGGGCAATGTTGGCGCCGCCACTGCGACCAGCTACGGCGACGATTCCCAGGAGGAACCCGGGAGGAGAGCGGGACAGAGGGGTCCCAAGGGGACAGCAGGGCAGTGAGGCCTGTAGAGCGAGAGGGGTGGGCAGGGGAAGCAGAAGCAGTAGGCACAGAGGGGCGCCCCGAGGCTGGAAGGACACCGGAACCAGAGTCACAACCTAGTGGTTCAGTGGCGCCAGACCAGACAGCCCCGGCACAGCCAGCAGCCTCGGAACACGAGCCAGAACCAGAACCCCTGACCAAGGAACACCCCAGGCCACAACGCACACGGAGGCGGCCAGCAGACCTTGGGGACTACGAATGCAACTTCCCGGGCAGGACTGGAACTTAGAGGGGAGGGGTGTTATGTACTGAGCTGAATCCTAGAACAATAGGATTCAGAATCAGCGGGAGCTACCCAATCCAACTCCAGGTGGAAGTGAATCCGCAACCTGATTGGCCTGCTGGAGCAGCCAATCAGGCGGCTGGCAGAAGTGAATCTGCTACCTGATTGGCCTGTAGGAGCAGCCAATCAGGCTGCAGGCAGAAGTCAATCCACAATATAATTGGCCCACAGGTGTAGCCCTGAAGTAGCCAATCACGCAAGGCCCATTGTGTAAATAATGTATATAAGCAGATGGTTTTGGGAAAAGAGCCATTCGTCTTCTCTTCTTCTCCTTGATGAATATGAGCTGAATAAAGAGCATGAAATTCACTCTCGACTCCGAGTATATTTCACTTTGATACATGGATATCATAAGAAACCTGTATACATCCGGCACTGTGCTGAGCAGCAGCTAAGAGACCTATTATCCAGTGGGAAATCCCTTGTGAAATAAGGGTATTAAAGCATTTCCTCTTTTTTTCCCTCAGGGATTGAAAACTTCAAAGGTCGCTACTTACATAGCTGGGAATACAGAGATCAAAAAGGGTTTGAAGGGCAAAACGTCCTTGTAGTTGGTGCTGGCAACACTGGAGGGGACCTTGCGACTGAGATCAGCCGCACGGCTGCAAAGGTACCACCATCCTTTATGGAGAAATAAGTGCTGAGGTTATTTCAGTCTTGAGTGGGAGATACAATCACATCATCACCCTGGAGCAATAATAATAGAAGAATAACATATTGATAGAGTGCTTTCAAGTTTAGCCCTTACAACAGCCTTTTAAAGTGGTTTTTAATTATTTCTACCAGTAATTTTGTTGCCTTAGTGTTTTTGTAAACTGCTTTGAGGGTGGTGGTGGTTTTTACAATCAAGTGCTGTAGAAATTTTATGGGGTCGGGAACTAACTAACAGCCTTGTAAGGTAGATCATTATTATTATTCCCATGTTACAAATGGGATTTGGTGTGTTGAGGTTGAAAGAAGCAGCTTGCTTAAGTGGGTTCATGGTAAAGGCAAGATTTAAACTTAGGACTCCTTGATTCATGACGGTTCCCATCTCTTAGCCACCGTGCTTCACAGCCAACCATGGTGTGCAAGCTACAGTTCCCAGGATCCTTTGTGGGGAGCCATGTGATTTTATTGTAGGGTGCAAATGTTGGCTGGAGGTCACCAGGTTGGGGGAGGCTGATCTAAATGATCCTCAAGGCAGATTATTATTATTATTATTATTATTGAATTTATATACTGCCCTATACCCGAAGGTATCAGGGCGGTTCACATAAAAATATATCAGTATATAAAATAAAAATAAAAAGAATAACCCAATAATACCTCCTGCAAAAGAGCCACATTTTAAAAGGGTATGGGATGTTGATCAGCTTTTACAGCAGAGGATGCAATTCATACTAAACTCTGGAAGGGTCTTGGTGGTGGGACATGATCTTCCGCACTCTGGTACTGCTTCCACCACTGACCTTAAGTATCATGTCAGGAAACACCAGATGTGATGCTTCTCCACACAGAGGCCAGATGGAACGTGCTCTTGGCTTGATTTTTATTGGTGGGGTAGCTAAGAGGAGAAAGGTGGCCTTCGAGCCTCTCCCCAGCTCTCTGGTGCTTCTTCCACTTTGAGGGGTCTGTAGAGAGTCCATTTGTTGCATTCCCTAGTCTGCACCCCATTCCACTTTTAGTTCTGCGATGCTTCCCCAATGTTGCTGCATTATTGCCCTCTAGGGGGGCATCTGCATTTCAACATTTGTGGTATAAAAAGTTGAAGGATTTCAGCAGGAAATTACAGGACATCATGCACTGATTGGAAATGTGGTGTCCGCCCTGAAACTTCTTCAGGAACAAACAGTATTGAAAGCAGGATCAGATATAACTGCCCCAATACTATTATGAGCACAAATACTCATGAATGCACAATGCAAAGGACATATGGAATGGCTCTTGGTATGATCTTGGTCTGCTACCTCATCAGCTCATTGCTATTTCCTGAGGAGTTACTTTTGCTATTAAGATAATGATATTGTGTGAGCAATATCAAAAGGAGCTGGCCAACCTTTGGTCCTTGGCCTCGTTGCCACTCCATCAGACCAGTTCTCACATGCTCTCAAATCATCTGCTTCTTCACTTTGAATCCTCTTCAGGTCTTCCTCAGCACCAGAAGTGGAGCCTGGGTGCTAAGTCGTGTTTCAGAAGCTGGCTGGCCCGTTGACATGGCCTGGACAACTCACTTTAATGGGTTAATTGAAAAGCTGCTTCCAGAAGGCACCATAAACAAGCTAAGGGCAAAGAAGTTCAATCAATGGTTTAACCATGAGAACTATGGCTTGATCCCTGTTAAAAGGTAATCTTCCGAATTAAGAATGTGCAAACAAGAATGGCCTGCTTACAGAGACTGAAGTTTCTGAGACTAGCATTCTTAAGTAGTAATTAACCTCAATGGGTGGACAGTATCTAGGGGGGGGGGGTTCATTTCCCAATGCTTTTTGAGCAAATTTCTCTTCTTCAGCATCACTAGCTACAGTTGTCAAGGCACATACATATTGTCAAGGAGCTCACTTCTTGTTTCTATGAGCTACTTCTACAAAGAAGATCATTTTGCTGAAAGCTCACTGTAACTGGAACAGTGCACAGTAACTAGGTATCTACCAGTTACAGGTAGGTAGCCGTGTTGGTCTGACGTAGTCGAAACAAAATAAAAAAAATTCCTTCCAGTAGCACCTTAGAGACCAACTAAGTTTGTCATATGGGACCCAGGTGGCGCTGTGGGTTAAACCACAGAGTCTAGGGCTTGCTGATCAGGTCAGCGGTTTGAATCCCTGCAATGGGGTGAGCTCCTGTTGCTCGGTCCCTGCTCCTGCCCACCTAGCAGTTCGAAAGCACATCAAAGTGCAAGTAGATAAATAGGTACTGCTCTGGCGGGAAGGTAAACAGCGTTTCCGTGCGCTGCTCTGGTTCGCCAGAAGCAGCTTTGTCATGCTGGCCACATGACCCGGAAGCTGTCTGCGGACAAATGCCAGCTCCCTCGGCCTATAGAGCAAGATGAGCGCTGCAACCCCAGCGCTGCAACTTTTTTCCAAAGAGGGCCAGATTTGATGAAGTGAAGGGTCATGAGGGCCAACCAAATTTGTTGACCTTTTTTTAGGATTGAAGTTATTGAGGTGTTTTTTAAGGATTTTACCCCAGAAAATAAACTTCCACAGGGGCCGGATTAAACCGACCGGTGGGCCCCCAAAATGGACTTTGGACATGTCTGCCCTAGAGTGTGATTCTTGTCATACGAAGCTTTGCTGAACTTTCGTCTCTAAAGCATTGAAGCATATAGACTGAGCATTAGAACCAGTGCGAAAGGAGAACCAGTGGCTTCTTGTAAGGCGTGACAAAGGTATGCAGAGGTCCATGTTCTCACGAAGGTACCAAAGAGTGCTTACCAGTCCCTTATTTCCAGCAAGTATCATTCCAAGGAAAGTCCAACAGTGAGTTGAAGAGGTAGAATGTAAAGTGCTTCACAAGCAACATTTAACAAAAAGTGTCAGGCAGTTTTACTATGAAAATATTTATGGTAACTGGGGAAGGTGGTGGTCTGGCAGCACCTGCCTCTACTGAACAATCAAATCCCAAATAAGGATACCTGCTGTGGTGGACGACCCTTGCTCCGAAAGGCGTGGCTAAAATTAAAGGGTCCAGGACCTTAGAGGAGGAAGAAAGGTTGTTTTCTGCTGCTCCAGAGCAATGGATTCAAACTACAAGAAAGAAGATTCCACCTCAACATTAGGAAGAACTTCCTGACAGTAAGAGCTGTTCGGCAGTGGAATTTGCTACCAAGGAGTGTGGTGGAGTCTCCTTCTTTGGAGGTCTTTAAGCAGAGGCTTGACAGGCATATGTCCAGAATGCTTTGATGGTCTTTCCTGCTTGGCAGGGGGTTGGACTGGGTGGCCCTTGTGGTCTCTTCCAACTCTATGATTCTATGATTCTTAGACCAGAACAAATTTCATAAAATCATACACACACTTTACAGAAACAAAACTATACAAGAGAGAAAAACTTCAAATAATTACACAGATAAAAATGGCTCAGAAGGTAAGAAAACAAGAAACACTATCTTATACAGCTAATTAACATAAACGCTTACACTTAAATCTCAGTAGGCTGAGCAATGGAACAAGATGCTGTCAAAAGCCCAAATAGACGCTGACCTCAGCTTGGCTGGCTGCCAAGAGCTCCCACCATTTCAGGGAGTTTTATGGGAATTTATCGACCATGGGCATTCACCTCTTCCACCCAATTGCCTGGCGGCTTCATCATATACCTTGAGGCGGCGGCAGGTGAAAACATTAATCTATAATAATAATAACAACAATAACAATAGTTTATAGTTATGCCCAAATTAAAATAACTGCCAACCCCAACTAAACATTTAACCAACCCCAACCCAAACAGAGGACCCAAAATTAAAACCATTTGAAATATTTTAAAACATTTTAGCCAAATGGCTCCTACCCAAGTTGTTCCAGCAATGTCCCTCTGGCTTCCCAGGAGCCAAAGGTGACAAAGAGGGTTTAGGACAGGCATCCCCAAACTGCGGCCCTCCAGATGTTTTGGCCTACAACTCCCATGATCCCTAGCTAACAGGACCAGTGGTTGGGGAAGATGGGAATTGTAGTCCAAAACATCTGGAGGGCCGGAGTTTGGGGATGCCTGCTCTTTGAGCTGTTCAGGGTAAGTGTGGCCCCGCCCTCCAGGCCAGGTGGAAATGGACCTTGCAGTAGGGAGCAGGTCTTTCTTCCCCACTCATGGCAGCAGCAATGTCCCTCTGGCTTGCCATAACCAGGCTTTGAGCTGATTAGATAATGTGTTGGGGGGGGGGTATTGGTTTATTTTGTTTTATTACATATTTTGTGTTCTCATTTTGTATTTTTATGCTGTGAGCCGCCCTGATATCTTCAGATAAAGGGCGATATGCAACTCTAACAAAGAAATAAATAAATTCCATGCATCCGCTCCTTCTTCCTCAGAGATCAGACCCTCCAAGTGTCCCTATTTCCCAGAGATGTCCCTGATTTAGAGAAGCCATCCTGGTTTCTGATTGGATCCCAGAATGTCACACTTTTCCTTAGGATGTCCCTATTTTCTTTGGAGCAGTGGTCCCCAACAGGTGGTCCGCGGACCCCCAGGGGTCCGCGAGCTATGCCAGAGGGGTCCGCAAGATGCTATTAGAATAAAAAATATATTAAATATATTTCGTATGATAACAGATTTTTTGTTTTGGCCGCTTCCTGCATGAGCAGAGTCTAGCGCAAAACTAGAATTAGATAGAGGCAGTAGTTCTGCTGTATGCCGTTAGGTGGCGCTTTACAAACTCTACTGTTTTGCAAAGAGGCAGCGCGCGCATTCTACTAACGCTCACCTCCCCAAGGTGCTTTGCGCGCGTCGCCTTCATTTGTGCGCTACTGCGCAGGTACCCTTTCTTCTCCATTCCACTCCCTCCTCCCTGGCGCGCGCTGCCTCTTTGCAAAACAGTAGAGTTTGTAAACAAAGCGTTGTTTTTCGCGGAAGCTACAGTTCGCATAGTTAAAAATGGACCGTTGGTTAAAAAGTGGTTCGTTAAAACGACAAAGGCCTACAGATGAAGAAGAACTGTAAAAAATGTATAAATATAAAATATAAAAAGACTCTTAATTTGGCTCTCACTTTTTAATTTCAGGATTAGGAATTAATGGGGGTCCTTGTCACAATAGCGGCTCGATGAGGGGTCCTCGAGAAAATTTTGTTGGGAACCCCTGCTTTGGAGAAATGTTGGAGGGTATGTGAGATTCAACTTGTAAAGGTCAGGGTTAGGGAGGAAACCAGAAGAATTCTTGTACACACCAACAACATATTTAACAGGCATGCCTATCATCTCTCAGTGGTGTAGTAGGAATTGACCTTGGTAAAGAGGGATACGTAGCTGGTAGTCACATATGGACTAATGGTGTTTCTTTCCACTTTCCTCTATTTAGCAGTTCATGGACATCTTTAATTTTGAACGATGAGCTGCCTAGCTGTATCCTCTGTGGAGCTGTGATGGTAAAGCCAAATGTGAAGAGGTTTACAGACACCTCTGCCATCTTTGAAGATGAAACAGTAGAAGAGAATATAGACACAGTCATCTTTGCAACTGGCTACTCTGCCACATTTCCCTTTCTGGAAGAGTCTCTCCGTGATGCCTGCAGGAGCAGCACATCTCTGTATAAGCAGATCTTTCCTCCTCACCTAGAAAAGCCCACATTGGCTTTTGTTGGCTTTGTAGCAGTAACTGGAGCCATTCTGCCAGCAGTGGAACTTCAGGCACGTTGGATCACAAGGGTATTTAATGGTATGAATGAATAATTTTATTGTCAGTTTCCAGTTTACACCAAGGGGAAGCACAACAACATTTAATGAAACAGCAATTGTAACAAGGTAGGAAGGAGAGGAAATAGTTGGCACTCCTCCTACCCTGTGACCTGTTGATGCTAACATCAGATCATGCACCACTCCTGCTTTGCATAAGGATGGGGTAAACATATGATTAATTTGGGTAATTTGGCCTTTAAATAGTTTCATGTGTGCCAGATTAAAAACTAAAAAACACACAAGAGCCCTGCTGGGTTGAACCAAGGAGAGCCAGTGTGGTGTAGTGGTTAAGAGCAGTGGACTCATAATCTGGTGAACCGGGTTCGCGTCTCCACTCCTCCACATGCAGCTGCTGGGTGACCTTGGGCTAGTCACACTTAGAATCATAGAATCATAGAGTTGGAAAAGACCACAAGGGCCATCCAGTCCAACCCCCTGCCAAGCAGGAAACACTATAAAAGCTTTCCTGGCAGATGACTGTCAAGCCTCCGCTTAAAGACCTCCAAAGAAGGAGACTCCACCACATTCCTTGGCAGCAAATTCCACTGTCGAACAGCTCTTACTGTCAGGAAGTTCTTCCTAATGTTTAGGTGGAATCTTCTTTCTTGTAGCTTGAATCCATTGATCCGTGTCCACTTCTCTGGAGTAGCAGAAAACAACCTTTCACCCTCTTATATATGACATCCTTTTATATATTTGAACATGGCTATCATATCACCCCTTAACCTTCTCTTCTCCAGGCTAAACATACCTAGCTCCCTAAGCCGTTCCTCATAAGGCATCGTTTCCAGGCCTTTGACCATTTTGGTTGCCCTCTTCTGGACACGTTCCAGCTTGTCAGTATCCTTCTTGAACTGTGGTGCCCAGAACTGGACACAGTACTCCAGGTGAGGTCTGACCAGAACAGTGGTACTATTACTTCTCTTGATCTAGATGCTATACTCCTATTGATGCAGCCCAGAATTGCATTGGCTTTTTTAGCTGCTGCATCACACTGCTGACTCATGTCAAGGTTGTGGTCTACCAAGACTCCTAGATCCTTTTCACATGTGCTGCTCTCAAGCCAGGTGTCACCCATCCTGTATTTGTGCCTTTCATTTTTTTTTTGCCCAAGTGTAGTACTTTACATTTCTCCCTGTTAAAATTCATCTTGTTTGCTTTGGCCCAGTTCTCTAATCTGTTAAGGTCATTCTAAAGTGTGATCCTGTCCTCTGGGGCATTAGCCACCCCTCCCAATTTGGTGTCATCTGTAAACTTGCTCAGGATGCCCTCAAGCCCATCATCCAAGTCATTGATAAAGATGTTGAATAAGACTGGGCCCAAGACAGAACCCTGTGGCACCCCACTAGTCACTTCTCTCCAGGATGAAGAGGAGTCATTGATGAGCACCCTTTGGGTTCGGTCAGTCAGCCAGTTACAAATCCACTGAATGACAGCATTGTCTAGCCCGCATTTTACTATCTTCTTTCCAACAATACTGTATCATGGGGCACCTTGTCAAAGGCCTTGCTGAAATCAAGATAGGCTACATCCACAGCGTTCCCTTCATCTACCAAGCTTGTGACTCTGTCAAAAAATGAGATCAGATTAGTCTGACATGACCTATTTTTCAGAAACCCATGCTGACTTGAATCAAAGCAGCAAGTGTACTTTCCTTTTATTGGCTGAAATACAAAAGTTCATATTTGCCATTTTCTTTCTCATACTCAGGGTCAAGTGAGCTCCCTCCAATGAGCAGAATGATCAATGAAGTTGCTAAAAGGAAGAACACACTTCTTAAAAAGTATGAAATGCTATATATTATTGTGCATGTTGTATTACTGTAATCATTCAGGGCTTATCCACACTTACCTTTTGCTGTGCTTTTCCTACACAAAGCTCCATGCCTTAAGGCTCTGTGTGCAAGCGTTTTCCTCCCCCCCCCATGAAAACCAGCTCTTTAAAGCTGAATCGGGGCAAACATCAATTTGGGTTTTCCATGGGTTGCTGTTTGCTCTGATTGAGCTTTAAAGAGCAGGTTTTTGCAGGCCTGGAAAGAGTGGAGGAAAGGCAAGTGGACCACAAAGGTGGTCATCCCCTTGGACTTTTAAAATTATAGAGTCTCCAAATTAACTTTGCTTTATTCCATTGGCCTCTTGCCAAATGTCCTGCATATATCCACTTCAAGGCCTTTTCCACTACATCCATAACTTTTGATTTTTGTTGTATCCAATTACTAATTTTTCTACCTTTTAATGATATTCCTAAAATTGCACGTTCCATGGCCTGCTGTGTTGTTCTTAAGCTGTTCATGTTTCTCTATGTCATAGTCCATTTTTTGGATCCATAACACATCAGAGGCAATATGCACATAATGAACACTTTAACTTGCAAATCCAACCAAATCTAAGAATGGCACACCTTAAAACAATGACTTGATTTTGGGAGTGGAGAGAGACTGGTTTGTTTCCCAATCAACTTTAACTGCACCACCTGAATTTGCTGATATGTCTGTGAATAAAAAAACAGAACTGAGATTTTATGGCAGAAAAGAAGAAAAAGCTTTGCTCATGCTTTTGGGAGGTTCAGAGATGACTTCAAAGAGTAGTGAAGGATATCAGGCACCTCCCTCCCCAGATATTTGCTGCTACCCCATTTACCCATTTTCAGAAACAACATGCTAAGGTCCCATACAACATGGATTAAATTTTTAGAAACCTTCAGGTGATTAAAGAGACCTCTTTCACTTCGTCCCTTTTGCTGCTCCTGCTCTGATTGGCTGCTCTCTAGAAGTTTTTCATCCATGAAAATAGTGCCATCATGTGGTTAAAGAAGAGTTTCCACCACACTTGAATTCCCAGTCTTTGTCCAGCCACTGAGCAGAAAATACATGGTCATCATTATCATCCTTGTGCCTGATTTGGCCATAAGGAGCAGTAATGTTTTTATGAGGAGCAAGATGAGAAAAACGAGCAGATTGTACAACTGGTCTCCCTTTCCCTTTCCCTTTTTGATTCCTTGATGCTAAAATGTTGTGGGTGAGAAATGGGGGAAAGGCAGCATTATCAATAAGATAAACTGGGGATTCCATTCCAAGAAACAGATGACCAGACTTCTCACCTGAACCCAGATGCTGAACCTAATGCAGTGAGTGAACTTCATTTGGCATCAAACAGGAAGAAGTTCATTTGCTGTTCAGACATATATCAGAAAGGCATTCAAGCTGCACCCTCACAAACTGGGCCACTGGGACAGTCTGGGCAGCCCTGTATACTTCTGAGCAATATTCTGAGTATTTGCTGCTTTGTTAATAAGGAATGACCTGGGACTCAGCTGTTTATGGAAGACAATCTTACTCGGCTATGAGTGATCGCCAGAGAAGAAGAAGACATTAGTAAAGATACAGTGATTTGAAGATGCTATAAACATACAACACCAGATGGCACCAGAGAGCAGAAAATTGTAAAACACGGTTTTCCATAGAGATTTCTTTCTTTTGTTATAATGACCTAATTTCTGACTTACTTATAGCGTTTCCCCCCTCTGTGTCTAGATCCACCCCTGGTTTTCTTATCATAGGGGTTTACTACTACCACTACTACTACTACTAATAATAATAATAATTTCATTTCGATACCACTTTATATTTTAAGGAAAAAAATCTCAAAGCAGTTTACAACACATTAAAGCATCAAATAAAACAATCCAGAATGAAACAAATTCAAGCTTCAAGGGAAATCTTTCAGATCCTTCTCCAAGTGACGTTTCCTTTCCCCATATTTATACCTTCTTAATTTATGTAGCTGCCTCATAGCAGAAGCAGGGAGGCAGTGTGCTGTAGTGGTTAGAGTGTTGCACTAGGACTTGAGAGGCCATGAAGCTTACTGGGTGAGCAGCTGGAATACTGCAGAACCAATAGAGGGAGGTAAAAAAAAGCTTCATCAAAAGCAAGCCAGGGGCTTCAGCATTGCCCCTCCTCTAATGGGCTTTACTTACCCCATTGAATTAGAAACGAATTCAATAAATTGGTGGACCATTGTTTTCACCCTTTTTTTATTCTATGCTAGCAGCAGCATACAGTGGTGCCTCGCTTAACGGATGCCCTGCTTAACAAAATTTCTGCTTAACGAAAGGTTTTTTCTAGCGGAGGTTGCCTCGCTAGACGAATGCGTTTTACGAAAAATTCATCTAGCGCAGTGTTTCTCAACCTTTTTTGGGCCAAGGCACACTTGTTCCATGAAAAAAATAACGAGGCACACCACCATTAAAAAAGTTAAAATTTTTAACTCTGTGCCGCCCTATATTGACTATATAATTATGACTGTAAGAAACACTTGCCAATTGCTGTGTTGGTTGCAATCTCCTGTAATAAGGCTTCACAGGCCGCTGATTTCTCTGCCAGCACAATCCTTTGCTCAGCAAGTTTCAGGTTGAGCTCATCCAGCCAGCTTCTTTAAGTTTGTCTAAATTTTAGTTTAGTTTGTCTAAATTTTGCCACGACGTGCGGTGACGAGAAGGGCGATTTGCATTGTCACGTGACCCGGCCGGCTTCCTTTCTGGCGGGTCAGTGTTGTTTATTGGCGGCCGCCAGGCACGTGACAATGCAAATCGCCCTTCTCGTCGCCGCACGTCGCGGCACACCAGCCAGCGTCTCGCGGCACACTAGTGTGCCGCGGAACAGCGGTTGAGAAACGCTGGTCTAGCGAATCGCGGTTTCCCATAGGAATGCATTGAAATTCAATTAATGTGTTCCTATGGGCAAAAAAATTTCAAAAAAATTTCAATGCATTCCTATGGGATTCGCTAGACGAATTTTTCGTTATAAGAAAAGACCTGTGGAACGAATTAAATTCGTCTAGTGAGGCACCACTGTATTTGATTAGCTCCATCGCATCCCAGCATGATTACATTTAGCAGTGGTCTCTGATTGACTAGGATAACTAGAGAAGAAATGATAAGGAAAGAGAGATACCAGTCACTGAAGCAACAGCATCGGCTGGAAAAAACAGCCCTCTAAAATTGCTATTTTTGAGATAAAGGTCAAATTGGGAAATACTTGGCATAATGCTAGGCTGTTGAAATTTGTTGGTGAGCACCTAGGTTCAAATCATTTCCTCAGCCATCAAGGCAATGGGCAAGTTGCTCCTCTCAGCCTAACTACTAGAAAAAATGACAAGTAAAGTTCTCCGGCATGTTGCCCTCACCTCCAGCACCCCATAACACTGGGCCCTGCTTCCTCTGCCCCTAACATTCCTGGGTTTGTCTAAAAGGGGCTTCTAACCACATTTGCCTTTGTGCAATCAGAAACTTCACATAACAACAACAACAACAACAACAACAACAACAACAACAACAACAGCAACAACATTATCGGAGTTCCCAGTCTTGAGGAGGCTTCAAACGGCCTCCAGCCTCTACACTAAACAAGCAAGCGTCGGAGGAGAGAAGAGGGCCTGCCTGGTGCGCAGGATACAAGGGGGTGGAGCTGGTCCATGCACACACCCAGCCCCCCCCCCGTGTATCTTGAAGGCTCCTGTGATCAGACGGAATAGTACTACAGTCACCTGGGGGGGGGCAGGGGCGGGGGCTACAAAACAGGTGAATTGTGCTTACTGGGCCTTAGAAGTTTGACATTCTTCCAATTTCTTTTCCACTTTAGGGGTATTCTTTCCAGCAAGAAAGACAAAACCAAGACGAGTTTCGTCTCCTACATGGATGAAATTGCTGCTTGCTTGGGCGTGAAGCCCAATGTGCCATTGCTTTTCCTATCAGACCCCAAACTAGCCTGGATGGTTTTATTTGGCCCCTGCACTTCTTATCAGTACCGCCTGACTGGACCTGGAAAGTGGGGGGAAGCCAGAGGTGCAATCCTGACCCAGTGGGACCGAGTTCTCAAGCCCCTGAAGACACGGGTCATAGAAGACTCTCCCCAACCTGCTACAGTTTCCCACTGGCTTAAAGCCCTTGCCCTGCCCACATTTCTGGGGGCCACCTGGATCATTCTTAAATACCTACCTCCTGCGTGGCTACCAAGAACAAAGTGATGGAGTGTATTAAATTTGTTTCACGTTTAGTGGTTTAAGTTCACAATGCCTCGTCACACCAGTTTTGAAAAATGAATCATGACCCATGTACAGCGAGTGAGGCTGTTCTTGTATTTTGTGGGTGCCGTAGGCTTGGGGAAATGATATTATAAACTTAGCATGTAGTTTGACTGGATAAATGTGAAGTCTTTATTTTCCAATTATTGTTTAGTTGTGAGGGTGATCTCTGTGTTGTAACAGTGTAGTCCGAGAATGGTTTACTGCCATGGTTCCCAATGTGGGGCCCACACAGGATCATAGCTGGGGGGGGGGGTGAGGTGAGGCCCCGCCAGGGGCGCAGGAGATTGTTTTTTTTTTTTTTGCAAAATAGGCTAAAAATATGTACATAAATATAAATATTGATTATTGCCTCATAAGAAATGGTTTTAAATAGAGGGTGAATTGAATGGGGGGGGGGGTTTGCTGGAGAGGCAGAAAGAAGAGCTAATTTGTCCATGGCTAGGGGGCATAATCTGGACGGTTCTGCCAGGGGTGCAAGATCACCTAGCTACGGCTCTGGGCATACGCCCCACAGGGGGGCAATTTGATTTTTATGGGGGGCAATTTGAGAGTGAGTTATTAACAGTGAGTGGTCTTTTAGGCTGCCTCCACGCGAATAGGAGTTCACTTTTTGAATGATAAGAATTATATGTCACCCGGGGGGGGGGGAAGCATCAGGATTTTAGAGATGCTTTGGTGGGGCATGTCCAAAAAAGGGTTGGGAACCACTGGTTTACTGGGAAATGAGTTTCACTGTATTCAGTGAGTAAGTGGGGCTTTTGAATTGCATATTTCATATAGGCCATGTGGCACAGCAATATTGTTGACTTATGAGGAAACAAATTTGGTGAGAGCAGCAGTTTATCTGACACGCCATATAGCTTTGATCTTCTGCAACCTTCTCCTCAGGTCAGATAGATCAAGGGATGCTAGTGTGGAATCTTTTCTTCCTTTGCCTTCAATTCTTTCAAACAGTGGCAGATTTTAGCTATAACAAATGCATATGTATGTATATGTCACTTCATAGTTATTGTTTAGAATGCTCCAATCTAGCTTCATTTGAGAATAAATATCTGCAGGCACGAACTGTAGTATAATCAGCCCTTTGCAGTATATTCCTCTACAAGTACACACTTTCAATATGTGTATGGCTGTGTATACGCACGTCATGCGGAACCCGGAAGTAACCTGGAAATGTCATAAAGCCAGCACTGAAGAAACATCACTAAAAGGGGTGGGGGTGGGGCAGGGCAGGAGTGGAATGGGGGGGGGTTGCGGACTTTTTCAATGGGTTTCGATTATATGTGATTTCACCGTGTGCGGTGCCTCAGAACATGACCCCCACTTAAATGGGGGGCTGCTTGTAAATTACAAATGAGATCACAGAATCACAGGCATTTGTTTTCTGTTTTTTTAATAATAATTTTTATTAGTTTTCAATTAGAATCCAATAATAGCCTCATCATAACAATACCAATTTATAATACAATTATCAATACCAATTGTTCAAATACCAAATTATATAATTTAAATAAGGTGGCCCCCCCACCTGCTAGAATTGATGGCTTGATTACTTGCTTTATTTCTGCATTCCAAAATCTTATTAATTTCCATTGCATTCTAGTCAAAATATTAATCCCTTGTACAACAACTGCAATATTAAAAACTTCTATTTGTGTTGACACATTAAATGATTTATAAAACTACAAGTGAGGCACTCAGGCTATAGCCTGGTTCTTCCAGTGTGTGGCAATTATTCTGTCTGTGGTGTTTCTTCCTGTAAAATATTATGCCTATCTTTCCCCCGGTTGTTGCTGTTATCAAATGAAGTCTTCTCTCAAGTTCAAACCTTAAAGTTGGTTTTGTTCCACAGTTTAGGATCTCATCTCTTCTAGCTCACGCCTGTGCTTTAGTCCAGTTAGGTATGCTCTAATTAACAGGAGAACCTCTGCTTCTTAATGTTGGAGGGTTTTTGGCAGGCAAAGTGCTTTTGCACTCAGCAGGGGCGTAGCCAGGATCAAAACTAGGGGGGGGGGCAAGCCATGGTCGTTCAGGGGCGAGGCCAAGGCATGGGAGGGGAGGGGCCACAAAGTGGGAATGTGGACGGGGCTACAGGGCCAGCGGGCCTGAGGACATCGTGGCGGCAGCGGCAGCGGCCACCTTGTGCTTCTGGGGCTGGCAGCGTTGGCGGCTACCCTGCTTGGCTGGAGAGGACGGGAGGGTCGGGCAGGCGAGAGGGGGTGGCAGGGCGGGCGAGGGCAAGGCAAGGCACGGCCGCAGCCACGACGGCTCCAAGGCGTTGCTGCATATCAGCATAATATTTCAACCATGTTGTGGGTTCAAACCCCACCTTAGGAAAAAATTCTTGCATTGCAGGGGGTTGGACTAGATGACCCTTGTGGTCCCTTCCGACTACAATTCTATGATTCTATTGATATATTACCATAGCATATGCATCATTCTGCTTTCTTGAATTGTCCTACTCCTAGGCATAGCAACCAACTCCTAGAGGCCTAGGTGCCTCCCCCCCCCCCAATTACTGGTAAATACCATATTTGAAAGAGTCATCCCCCCATGTTGATGGGCTTTCTATGTGGGGCTTATCTGCCCCCCCCCAGTATTTTATTAAGGATGGAAGAGGGAGGGAAGGAAGGAAGAAATAGAG
Organism: Zootoca vivipara; assembly: GCF_963506605.1. Classification (NCBI taxonomy): domain Eukaryota; kingdom Metazoa; phylum Chordata; class Lepidosauria; order Squamata; family Lacertidae; genus Zootoca; species Zootoca vivipara. The sequence goes on along the minus strand of NC_083282.1, from coordinate 3,113,668 downwards.
AGAGGGATAACTCATATTTGTGGGTGCCTCTGGGTGACGCTGTGATGCTGGAACTCTGCAGCAAGAGGAAGATACCGGTACGCCTGTACAGGAGCCTTGTAAGCAGCTTTCTCTCTGCTTGATTTACAGCAGGCACGTCCAACAGGTAGATTGTGATCTACCAGTAGATCACTGGATGTCTGTGGTAGATCACTGGTAGGTCACTGGCACCCCTAAAAAAAGCTCACCCAAAATTTTCCTCCTCCCTAAAAAAAGTTGAACTATGACCTGAAGCCCTAAACAAAAATGGGCCTCCCTCCCTCCTAAAAGAAGCTCAACAAGTTTGACCTAAACCCCCCAAAACAGGGCTTCCCTTCCTTAAAAAAACTCAACAGCTTTGACCTGAACCCCCCAAAAGGGGGTAGATCACTCCCAGTTTTAAACTCTGTGAGTAGATCAGAGTCTCTTGGGAGGTGGCCACCCCTGATTTACAGTATACAGATGCAGGAGGAGGGGCAGACTGGAACACCACTGCTTTTTATAAACACCACTGTGTCTGTCAAAGCTACAGCCCCCCCCTTTCTTATTCACTTCCTTTTAGCCTTGCAGAGCCACCTTAGTCAAATTGAATAATCTGCACCCTCATTAAATCGTCAATAGAACTCTTAATGCGATTCCTGAATGCTCATTAACAACTCCCACTGAAGAACAATAGGGTGAAGTGGTCAGCTATTGAATATTGCCTGGGGATATCTGCTCCATTGTCTTAACTGCTTAACTACTGGTAGCCACTTTGCTTTATTTATTTGATGTGTTTTTGTTACAGCTGTGTGTCCCCCCCCCCCAGCAAGCAGAGACTTAGCTGCTCTTGCTAAAGCAAAGTCCTTTCCACTTCAGTTTTTGGAGTTATGGTCTGTAAAATACATTAATTTTTTGCTTCTAGGGGGAGCAGTTGCCCCCTCCTGCCCCCCCTGCCTACTCCCATGACCAGTAGTGGTCTTAATTCTTGTAGTGAGATGGCTGGCAAGATCCACCTTTACTTGTATCGATGTATCAGTATACAATGTTCTGATAAGAAATAATAGACGGCGATCTATATTTGTCTTCCCCAATTTCTGCCACAATGCGTGTCTCGGAATCGTATCAAAAGCCGATTTTAGATCAATAAAAGCAACATACAGTTTTTGCTTCAAATTATGGATGTATTTGCATAGCAGAAAGTTCATCACAAAGCACTGGTCCAATGTGGATTTCCCTCTTTGGAAACCTGCCTGGGCTTCAGATATCACCTTATTTGTATCTGCCCATTCTTCCAGTCTCCCAAGGAGGAGTCTGGCATATAATTTAGAGGCTACATCTAGCAAACTAATAGGTCTATAATTAGCGGGAATTTTCTTATCACCCTTTTTATATATTGGGGCAATTATGCTCAGCTTCCACCCTTCTGGTATGCAACCTGAGCTGTTAATATATGAGAACAGTTTTGCAAAAATGGGTGGCCAGAAATCCAGTCTTATCTTATAAATCTCTGCTGGGATCATGTCTTCTCCTGGGGCTTTATTGGCTAGTTGGCTTATGATTAGCCTCTTAATCTGGTTGGGCATGACGTCTGGCCATTCTGGCAGTTCTGATAACTGAATGTGGTCAACTTGTGAGGGTGAGTTGGTTCGGGGGCCATATATTCCTGTAAAATATGTAACCCAATCCTTTCCTTGGACTGATGCTTCTAGCGAGTAGCCCAGCCCATTTGTACCTTGGGCGACCAGATGCCCAAATTTCCGTGAATACTTTTGAAGTGCTACATCTCCCAATGCTTTCCACTGTTGCTCATAATATATTTTTTTCTTGCTTGTAAGTAGTAATTTATAATCATAACGTAATTGGGCTACCTCAGCTTGTATAACAAGATTGTGCTTAGCATGTTTTAACTTCAATTTTCTGAGTTCCCTAGATAAGCTTTTTTTTTTTTACTATTCTGACACTCCTTATAAACCAGGTATGTCTTTTAAACTTTTTATTTTTTGTCATACTAGTTGTGGTCATCAATGGGCGCATTCTGTTAATTATGTTCTCATACAGACCAATTACTAATTGTTTCTAAGAACAATTCCCCCTTTAATGAAACAAATTCATGGGAATCCAGGATCTGAATCGTTTTTTCTTGGACCTGTGCATTCCATTTTCACCTCTTATTTCCAAGTATCAGATATTCCGTTTCATCCAATAATTTAGGAAAAGCAGGAGAAACGAATGATATCAGAGATAACTCAAGTGGGAAGTGGTCACTTTCAGCTCTGGGAATTATTCTAAAGCTGTCTCGGTTGCTGTAGGGGAAATGGTTGGCCGTGCCTGACCCTACAATGCTGCTGCTGCGCGGGGAATTCCGTTAAAGGAATTCTGGGGCTGGCCATGCTTTCGTCCGTACCCCCTCCAAGGGGCTAGGGCCACGGAAGAGCCCCTGGGAGCAGTTGAGGAGAGGAGAGTCTCTGAACCCCGTCTCCATTCTCTCCTCAATTTCTATTCCTCGCCCTGACTTCCGCAGGCGGGCGGATGTCAGATAGTCGTAACCAATGCCTAAGCAACCACTCACATTTTGTATTTGAAATATGGTTGTGGCCAAAATTATGCCAAAAACCTCAAACTTAAATTTCTGTGTGAAGTGTGATTTATTGGGGGGTGTTTTGGAGACCTCTACACGCAAAATCGATTTTAAATCACGGACACCTTGGTTCTGAAAATGGTGTTGCCTGTATTGGTGTGAGTGATGGGGTCCCATGGCACAAATTTCATGTGGTCCCAGTGCAAAGGAAAAGAGCTAATATCTTGTCCCTTACTATAATGTCCAAACAAGTTGTGACAGCCAAGAAGAATGATAGGTTTGTAAGGAGTCTTCAATAATTTTGCCAAGGAAATTCTGATTGTTCAGGGCCTAATGCTAGTATTAGCTTCTCTTGTAAATGGAGATCCTTTATGAAATGCATGCAGGACCATCAAGCGAATCTATACTGAGATACACCAATCACCATTTTTACTCCTGGAACTGCTCTGAATCTGACTTCAGGAAGAACGTGTTTGAACTGCACAGTGTCCTGGAATAGACACTCTGCATTCGGAAAGAAGGGAACTGAGTTCCCTCCCATTTCCCACTTTCCTGCTGTTCCAAATGACCAGTACCCTGGAGTTATGATTTGTCTTGCTGTCAGGATTCTAACTGGACTGTAACTGACCTTAGAATTCTGCAGAGCAGTTGCTGCTGTGGCCGGCTGCTCAGGTGAACGTCAGCCCAGTGGCCAGCAGCTGAGTCTTTTTGAGGCTCAGGAGCACCTAGCAAATACCTGCTCTATTCCTGGCCCGCTAGACTCTAGCTGAGGAACGCATTTCAGGTAAGTGTAGGGATTAAACATTCCTCACTATGCCATCAGGTGTGTTTCTGCTCTGTGGGAAAGGTAGCAGATAGCAGTAGCAGATAGCAAAACAGCGAAATCATGAGCAGATTCCCATCCACAACAGGTTGCTGTGGTTAGGGCCATTTTCACAGGAACAATGCAACAGTATATTCAATCAGGAGCAGTGTGCTGGAAGAAAGTATGAGTGTCGGCTTCTCTGGATCAGATGTCTATACCTAACCAGGGGGTGGGAGAGAGCAGGGGAACTCTTTCTTTTGCTGCTTCTTTCTGGCCAGGAGGGAGGATGTCCTTCAATGACTAGACATGCTTGTTATTCCCTCCCTCACTGTATGTTGTCTTCTCTTTTGTTTCCAGGATGTCTGCCAAAGTCTCCCTGGGTCCTCTATTCTCCAAACCCCCCCTGCGGGTGAGAGAAGGCTCCCTGGTGGGGAGATTGCTGAGCGTAGTTTCTTGCCTCCAGTTCTGTGGGTTCTTGATGAGTATTTTGGCCTGCATTCTGTGCATTGCAACCACAGCCAGTGTCAACTGGAGAGTGTGGCGTGGAGAGAACAGCTCTGGAAACGTCTGGATTGGAATCTGGAATGTCTGTTTTTGGAGAAACCCTTCTGACGACGGCAACTCTTTTTGGCATTGTGAAGGTCTCACTGAGCGATATCCAACCCTCCCAAGGGAAATTTTTATTGCTCAGGACTTAATGGCCTTAGCTTCCACTATGAGTTCAGCCGCCCTAGTATTAATATCATTTGCCTTGTGCAATGTGTTCGAGCCCGGAAAACACGAGGATTTCCTCTTAACTTTTTTTAGGCTTGGAGCGTTCCTGAACATACCTGCAGGGATCCTTGTCCTGATTTCTGTGATATGGAACATGTCTTCTGTCTTGCAGAATGGGAAAATTGACTTCCCAGAAACTTTTGAATTGCCTCCAATTCCCAGCGAGCAGCATATTGGGCCTTCTATTTATCTTGGCTATATCGCTGCGGGTTTCCAGCTGCTGAGTGCAGCATTGGTTGGGATGGAGAGATTTTGCATCAGGACCACCACAACAGATCCATATCGAATAGACATTGCAGTGGTGATTACCCCAAGAAATTTGGTAAATAGCAAGCGTCTAACTACTTGTTCAAAGTGTGGTTCTCATCTGGATCTGGTAATTAAAGAGAAATCCTCCACAGTTGAGATACAGGAAAGCCAGGCAGAAGATCTTGACACTCGAAACCAATCCTGCATCGTAGAGATACCGGAAAGCCAGGCAGAAGATCTTGACACTCGAAACCAATCCTGCATCGTGGATATTCCGGAAAGCCATCTACAAGATCTTGACATTCGAAACGTATCCTGCATCGTGGATATCCAGGAAAGCCAGGCAGAAGATCTCGACACTCGAAACAAATCCTGCATCGTAGAGATACCGGAAAGCCAGGCAGAAGATCTTGACACTCGAAACCAATCCTGCATAGTGGATATCCAGGAAAACCAGGCAGAAGATCTTGACACTCGAAACGAATCCTGCATCGTGGATATTCCGGAAAGCCATCTACAAGATCTTGACATTCGAAACGTATCCTGCGTCGTGGATATAGAGGAAAGCTGTGCATCTCCAAGCCCACCTGAAGTTCCCAAACATACTATTATACATGTGACTCCCTGCAACATGGAATAGCATCAGATCCAGATCCACGCAGATCGCTCCCCCCCCACCATTGGGGTTTGGGTGGGTGGGTGTAGAGATCTGTGTGGACCTAGATCTGATAGTTCACTATTCCCTGTTGCAGGGAGTCACATGGAGGCCTCTTTTATGTGTTTTCTAGCATTTGTGTCCTTGTTCCCATTAGCTTCCTCCTCTTCTGGATATCTTTCCTGTGTCTACTCATAGATTTACATTTTTTATCAGCTCTTTCATTTCCTAAGCAACCACTCACATTTTGTATTTTAAATAAAGTATTTTAAATAAAGTTGTGGCCAAAATTATGCCAAAACCCTCAAACTTACATTTCTGTGGGAAGTTTGATTTATTGGGGGGTGTTTTGGAGACCTCTAGACTCAAAAGCGATTTTAAATCACGGACACCTTGGTTCTGAAAATGGTGTTTCACTCCTTGCATTTATTTAATATATGGTTGATTCATCACCAGGGGGCTTGCAATTCCTGGGAACTCACTCCTTGCCTTTATTTAATATCTGAAGATGCCTTCTTGCTCCAGCTCTGGGTTTTTATTTAAGCTGTTGCGTTTGACCTTGCTATGCCTGCCATGGGGTCGTCTGCTTTTGGGGCAGGGGCCTGGTAGGAATTTTTCCATTTGGCTGATTGGCTGGTGCCACTTGGTTTTCGCCTACTGCGCCTACTACGCCTACATTTCATCACAACTTGTAAGGTTGCAGTTAGGCATTGGTTAATAAATTGGTTGGTGGAGGTGCCAGGATTGGCTGTGCCGGCCCCTCCAATATTTGCTGTAGGTACCGGTATCAAGTTTATTGCTTATAGCCAAAGGCTGCTGCAATGTATACAATGTAATTCAGTAAAATATATACAAATTTGGTAGAAAACATAGGACATTTACATTATCAAAACATGACTTAATCAGCACAAAGCTATGGAAACACTTTAATATATTAGTTGAAACATTAAATAATAAAAAATAGTTATGTGGGGGTTCCAGACCAGAAACGTTTGAAGTGCCCCAAACCTCTGCACCATATAAAATATGGGCCATTGATTTTGCTTTGTACACCGATAGAGCTGGATTGACTAGGTTTCCCCCATTGCAAGCAGCAAATTTCAAAATAGCTTTTACCGATTTAAAGGCTTGCAATTTAATATTGGACAGCTGTGCATTCCAAGGTGCCATTTCTGAATGAACCAGTCCCAGGTATTTGAACGTCTTTACTTGGTTTATGATGTGTTTGTCCAGGTGCCAAACATGCTTTTTAGGGCGCTTCCCAAATACAATGACCTGCGTTTTATCGTAATTTATGGATAAGGCATTCCTCGTGCAATATGAGCTTATTTTTGCAAGCAATCGCCTCGGGCCCAACTGGGTTCTAGATACAAGTACTAGGTCATCGGCGTACATTAAAACAGAGAGTTTCTGATCAAGAATTGTGCCAGGGGCAAACTGCAGGCCCTCCAGTTCTTTAACTATGTCATTAATATAAAAATTAAACAAGAAAGAGGCCCAAATGCATCCCTGTTTAACACCAGTACTGTGGTCTTAATTCTTGTAGTGAGATGGCCGGCAAGATCCACCTTCACTTGTATCGATGTATCAGTATACAACGTTCTGATAAGAAATAATAGACGGCGATATGCCCCCCCCCTGCCTACGCCCATGGCACTCAGCGCCTCCCTGCCCCTTGCATTCCATGCCGGAGCAAGAGCCAGGTACCGAGACTGACTGTGAATGAAGGTCGTTTCTCCCCCCCCCCCATCCGTGGAGGCAATTTGCAAAGATAATTACCCTCAATCATGCTTGTTTTTCCTTTGCCAACGATCTCCTGCTGTCGTGGGAGATGCCTCCATTAATGCAGAGTGGAACCAGAAGCCCCCAGAATCACAGGCATTTGTGCAGCAGATTCCTTCTGGCCTTCAAGCCATTAAAAGGGCTAGACTTTTGGAAATAGGAGTTTGTCATTCCTTATGGGAGGGGCAGCCAACTCTGTTGGGCTCTGCTGGACTCCCAGCAGGGATAGTCTTCATTTGGTCTTTAACTTACGCCAGTGGCACCCAACTCTTAATAACACAGCAAAAGGAAAAACAAACAGAAGGAGTTTTTCTTTCCTGGTTCTTTTGGCAGAAGGTATAGGCAATGGCTTCGTCCGTCAGAAACCGCGAGAAGCCTTATTTTATTGGCTACAAGATGGATTAAGCAATGGCATGGACAAACCCTGTGATTCATCACTGAGTGATCTGCCTGCACACCATGAATCTGCAAGTATTACTGTTCCTAACCCAGAAAAATGTGAGTACAGAATCCAGCAGGTAGGCAGTTGTAGAGCAGTCATCTCCAGTAACAGATGCTGCACTAACCCATAACACCTGGCTCAACTGGTAATCACATGGAGACAACAGAATGGACCTGTGGGCTATTAGTTGTCAGTCCCTCTCCTCCCCACAAAAGGTCAGCAGTACCACTAAAGTTGCGTGTGGAGACTCTTTAACCCGGCCTAGAAATAAGCTCTGTGGGTTAAACCACAGAGTCTAGGGCTTGCTGATCAGAAGGTCGGTGGTTCGAATCCCTGCAATGGGGTGAGTGCCCGTTGCTTGGTCCCAGCTCCTGCCCACCTAGCAGTTCGAAAGCACATCAAAGTGCAAGGTAAACGGCGTTTCCATGCGCTGCTCTGGTTCGCCAGAAGCAGCTTTGTCATGCTGGCCACATGACCCGGAAGCTGTCTGCGGACAAACGCCGGCTCCCTCGGCCTATAGAGCGAGATGAGCGCTGCAACCCCAGAGTCGGTCACGACTGGACCTGATGGTCAGGGGCCCCTTTACCTTTACCTTTAGAAATAAGTTCAAACAGGACTCAAATTTTTTGTTTGGTTTTTGGCAGAATTTAGGCCACTTTATTGATTACAAATCCAGTGAGTGGTTGCATAGGCTCTGGTTTGGCTAGCTTTCTGCAGCATTGCAGGTAGTACTGACTGGGCAGCAACCATAAGTCAGCCTTGGGTGAACACCTGGGACAGAGGCAGGCAGCGGTGTCTGCCACGCCTCCCCCAGATGAGCCCTGAACTCATTCTTCTCGTGTTGGTACTTTTTCCCTCTGTGAAGCTTCCCTAATACACTGCCCTCTAATAACTAGGCTCTAATAACTAGTTTTATATGCCTGTTGTCTTTGTCCATGGAGTTTTCTTGGCAGGGATACTGGAGTGGCTTGCCAGTTCCTGCTCCAGGTGGAAGTGAGAAACAGGTTTAAGGATTTAGATTTGGTGCACAGAGTGCCTGAAGAACTATGGATGGAGGTTTGTAACATTATACAGGAGGCAGCAACGAAAACCATCCCAATGAAAAGGAAATGCAAGAAAGCAAAGTGGCTGGCCAATGGGGCCTTACAAATAGCGGGAGACAGGAGGCAAGCAAAATGCGAGGGAGATGGTGAAATATACATGATAGCTATGTTCAAATATATAAAAGGATGTCATATAAAGGAGGGTGAAAGGTTGTTTTCTGCTGCTCCAGAGAAGCGGACAGGGAGCAATGGATTCAAGCTACAAGAAAGAAGATTCCACCTAAACATTAGGAAGAACTTCCTGACAGTAAGAGCTGTTCGGCAGTGGAATTTGCTGCCAAGAAGTGTGGTGGAGTCTCCTTCTTTGGAGGTCTTTAAGCAGAGGCTTGGCAGACATATGTCAAGAATACTTTGATGATGTTTCCTGCTTGGCAGGGGGTTGGACTGGATGGCCCTTGTGGTCTCTTCCAACTCTATGATTCTATGATTCTATGAAATTCTCCAGCAGGTGGGCAAGGTGGAAGAAAACATTTTTGATATCTGTAATGGAGTTTGATGTCACCACAGAGCTACAAATTCTCGGAGTTGCCGGAGAAGAGGGATTGATTGTTAAACCATTCTGGGAATTGTAGCTCTGTGCAGGGAGAGGGTCACCCTAACAACTTCCAGGACCCTTAACTGCACTTACAATATACTTACAAAGAACTCACATTTTTGCAGTGAATAATGTAATTTTTAACCTAAAATAAAAACACCAACACTGTAGATCAGGGGTCAGCAACCTTTTTTAGCCGTGGGCTGACCATGTGGTGGGCCGGACTATATTTTGAAAATAAATATGAATGAATTCCTATGCCCCACAAATAACCCAGAGATGCATTTTAAATAAAAGGACACATTCTACTCATGTAAAAACACCAGGCAGGCCCCACAAATAACCCAGAGATGCATTTTTAATAAAAGGACACATTCTACTCATGTAAAAACACGCTGATTCCCGGTCTGTCACGGGCTGGATTGAGAAGGCAATTGGGCCGCATCTGGCCCCTGGGCCTTAGGTTGCCTACCCCTGCTGTAGATGCTAATTCTTCACCATCTCTATCAGTTTCAGAAAGTAACAGCAGATGGCAGTGTTGTAACGCCAAATGACCAGAAATTCTAATGGATAAAAATAAAGTAGGAATCTATGTGAGATGGGCACATTGCAGGCACACCCATGCAAACCAGCTGGGTAGTGCAATCTTCTTGGTGCCTACTTTAGCAATATCTGTATAGGCTGGCCAGAGAAAGGACGTCCTGGTTCATATGGAGATCGAGGTCCCACATCTAAAGCAATGCACCTTCATAATTAAAGGTTTGTCATCCCATAAACATCAGTCTAGTCCAGAATTCTCAACCATGTTGCCAGGATCAGCAGCCAGAAGTCTTTCTTATCTCACCTCCCCAAGATGATTTTACCTGAAGAAGTCAGGCTAAAATCTTCACTGTTAGGCACAGATCAACAATATTTTTGAGCAAAGCAGTCATTGAATACCTGTGGGGGGGGCATAGGAAGAGAAAAGGGGTGTGCTATTATTATCTATGTCTGTTGCAAGCCAAATATTTCTTGACTTGCCTATATAACAACCACATTACTTGGCTCTTTGACTGAAGAGCAAGCTGTGTGTGTTCTGTACATTAAAAATAATTTCACTTGTTTTGCATTATTTTTTGACTTCTGTGTAATTTGGAGTGTGCTTCTAGTCACAGGGAGGGGCACCCTCAACCACTGAGTATCTGGCACCTAAGATTTCAGAAAGCATTTTCTGCACACTTTCAAGCAAGTAGCACTCTGTAAGGGTTAGAAACTTGCTTTTATTTTTTTTTTAAAGGCAAACCTTGAGATCTCCCAGGAAATGTTAAACCTGTGCCCCTCAACACATTCCATAGTTTTTTGTGCTCTAGGTATGGTATAGACCAGGGGTAGGCAATCTAAGGCCCAGGGGCCAAATACGGTCCAGTCGCCTTCAGCGTGTTTTTACATGAGTAGAATGTGTCATTTTATTTAAAATGCACCTAGAATCATAGAATAGAATCATAGAATCATAGAGTTGGAAGAGACCACAAGGGCCATCCAGTCCAACCCCCTGCCAAGCAGGAAACACCATCAAAGCATTCCTGACAGATGGCTGTCAAGCCTCTGCTTAAAGACCTCCAAAGAAGGAGACTCCACCACACTCCTTGGCAGCAAATTCCACTGCCGAACAGCTCTTACTGTCAGGAAGTTCTTCCTAATGTTTAGGTGGAATTTTCTTTCTTGTAGTTTGAATCCGTTGCTCCGTGTCCGCTTCTCTGGAGCAGCAGAAAACAACCTTTCTCCCTCCTTTATATGACATCCTTTTATATATTTGAACATGGTTATCATATCACCCCTTAACCTTCTCTTCTCCAGGCTAAACATACCCAGCTCCCTAAGCCGTTCCTCATAAGGCATCGTTTCCAGGCCTTTGACCATTTTGGTTGCCCTCTTCTGGACACGTTCCAGCTCATCAGTATCCTTCTTGAACTGTGGTGCCCAGAACTGGACACAATACTCCAGGTGAGGTCTGACCAGAGCAGAATACAGTGGTACTATTACTTCCCTTGATCTAGATGCTATACTCCTATTGATGCATACTCCTATACTCCTCTGGGTTATTTCATAGAATCATAGAGTTGGAAGAGACTGCAAGGGCCACCCTGTCCAACCCCCTGCCAAGCAGGAAACACCATCAAAGCATTCTTGACATATGCCTGTCAAGCCTCTGTTTAAAGACCTCCAAAGAAGGAGGCTCCACCACACTCCTTGGTAGCAAATTCCACTGTCGAACAGCTCTTACTGTCAGGAAGTTCTTCCTAATGTTTAGGTGGAATCTTCTTTCTTGAAGTTTGAATCCATTGCTCCGTGTCAGCTCCTCTGGAGCAGCAGAAAACAACATTTCTCCCTCCTCTATATGACATCCTTTTATATATTTGAACATGGCTATCATATCACCCCTTAACCTTCTCTTCTCCAGGCTAAACATACCCAGCTCCCTAAGCTGTTCCTCATAAGGCATCGTTTCCAGGCCTTGACCATTTTTCTTGCCCTCCTCTGGACATGTTCCAGCTTGTCAGTATCCTTCTTGAACTGTGGTGCCCAGAACTGGACACAGTACTCCAGGTGAGGTCTGACCAGAGCAGAATACAGTGGTACTATTACTTCCCTTGATCTTCTAGACGCTATACTGTACTCCTATTGATGCAGCCCAGAACATAGCTGCCAAGTTATCCCTTTTTTAAAGGGATTTTCCCTTATGCTGAATAGGCTTCCTCGCGAGAAAAGGGAAAACTTGGCAGCTATGGCCCAGAATTGCATTGGCTTTTTTAGCTGTTGCATCACACTGCTGACTCATGTCAAGTTTCAGGGTTATTTGTGGGGTGTGGGAATTAGTTCATCCCCCCCCAAAAAAATATAGTCTGGCCCCCACAAGGTCTGAGGGACGGTGGACCGGCCCACAGCTGAAAAAGGTTGCTGACCCCTGGTATAGACACAGCCATGAGGACTGGGGGAGGGGCGGGGAGAAGATGCAGGTACAGCCACACACATGCAATGCTAGGGGAGCAACCCCAGCACTTGCAGCACAATCCTGTATGTGTATCTGTGCAAAGAAGTAAACTGCACTGTGTTCCTTGGGCCTTCCTCCCAGAAAAGTGTGTGCAGGGTTGCAGCCTGTCTCTGTCGCTTATTTGGATATTGCTCTTGTGGCTGTGAGTGATCAGTGGGAGTCTGGAGAGCTGGCCACTTTAAATGCAGGTGTAGGAAGATCTGACTTGGAAAATGGCTGCCTCTGATGTCTAGAAGGACTTCGTGTGCTAGGAAGGATCCCTTTATCTGATGGAGACTGGGCTGCATCCCCTACTCCACCCGCCCACACCTTTTATGTAATGGTTCTCTTGTGTCTTTTATCAGGCTATGTTGCTGAGCTGATGGAATTAAGAAAGGGAACACTTGAGGAAGACACAGCTGTTCTATAGTGCATTCTTCAGCTGAGAATCCGGGAGGAAGGGGCATGTGTGTGTTAAAGATTTCCATGCAAATACTGTGACCAAATAGGTTTATAGCTCTTCTTATCTTCTTACTCTTCCCTTCGCCCAGATAAACACACCTCCATCCAGCGGGGTCAGCAATGTGCTTTGTCAGCAACGGCAATTCATTTCATCACTGGGAAAACTAACAGCCACAAATCTCTGCGTACTTCACAGGCTTCTCTCTTAGGATCAAAGCCCCGTCTATGCTGTTTAAAATAGTACAGTGCCATGCTTACTTAAACAGCCATGGCTTCCAGCAAGGAATTCTGAAAGCTGTGGTTTGCTAAGGGTGCTGAGAGTTCTTAGGAGACCCCTATTCTCAGAGAGCTACAGTTCCCAGAGCAGTTTAGCAATCATTCTAATTCGTCTTCATTCTGAGAATTGTAGCTCTGTGAGAGGAATAGGGAGCCCTCATAGTCCAACCCCCTGCAATGCGGGAATCTCCGCTAAAGCACCCACGGCAGACGGCCATCCAACCTCTGCTTAAAAACCTCCAAGGAAGGAGAGTCCACAACCTCCCAATGAAGACTGTTCCACCTCATAACAACTCTCAGCACCCTTAACAAACTCCAGTTCCCAGAATTATTTGGGGGAAGCCATGACTTTAAAGTGGCGTCGTTCTGCTTTAAATGTATGGTGTGAACATGGCACTGTTCTAGGATTCTAGGGGAGACATTCTGCAATGCTAGGATAAGGAATGAGCAAATAAATCATGTACACCTTTGCAGGTCTAACAGTTGTTTAAGGTACAATGAGGTTTTTTTTACATACTGGCCATGTGATGCGCACACAGCCTGAGTTACGGTATAGGCCTGTTGCAATAGATTCATTGGTACCCACTGGCCATGGGCTTGGCTGCTGCCGTTTGGGGTGCTTCAGTGGCGAGAGGTTATGGCAACCCCCTCTTGCTGTTAAGGAGTTTTTAGGAGTAGAGGTGTTGGGAGATGGTAAGCCAAACGATTTCTTGGTTGGTCCAGGCTTCAAGCCCCTGTCCCTGACCTCTGCTTGTCAATCTTGCTTTTTCAACTGGAGAAAATGCACTAGATTATTTTTCCAGCTGTCTTATTCCAATCAGTTATAGTGGGTGATAGAAACTGGTCCACTGCCCTTTGGAGTGGGGGAGAAGTTTTTCTTTCTTTCTTGGAGACAAGCCAGTTTATAGTTTTCTTGCAAACTGGATTTCCCTGGTCTGTTCTTTGTGATGTCAGCACTTCAGAGTAGCAGCGAGTCAGCTCTGATCTCTTGCTCATTTGGACACAGTCCAAGATGGCACCATCCTGTACACGCCAGCAGCAATCAGTTTGAGATGGAAGTAGAGGAGGGGGATAGGATCTGATGAATATATATATCACTTTGGAATTTTACTAAGCATGCTTTTCTGTTAACTTTGGCCACCCGAACCTGAAAATTATTTTCAAGCTGATAATGATTTTTTGCTATACTAGTGAACTGCTGCTTTCCATCACTCCATACTATACACTGTAGCCTTTACATTTGCTATAAAAATTTCTAGAATTATTTTTGCAGACTACCAAATGATACGAGGATAGACTGCTGTGGGCTTCCTTCTAGTACATACAGTTAGCCCTCAACTGAAGTGGGGGTTACGTTCCGAGGATCGCGCCTAAAACCAAAAGCACATATCGTCAAAACATATTGGGTGGGATGGCCAAAGTCTTTCCCCCGTGTCTGCCCCTTTTCTGCGCCACCCTTTCGTTATTCAAAAATCTTTTTGCCAAGTGCGTAAAGCTGAATGCACACATAGGCTTACTGTCTCCAGCTCCTGCCTCACATGTACTCTGTGCTACAATAAGGAAACATCTGCAAGCTTATTATTCAATCTAATAATAATCCTGGCCATGCTAATCATGGGGAAGGGGGTATAAGGAACCTTGCAAGAAACTGAAGGGCCCCCCCTGCCTCCCACTCTCAGCCACTGACATCTTACTGGGCCACTGGTCTTGCCTTCCAATATTTCATCAGGTGTCCTCAGGTATATGTTCTCAGCTACAAGGGCTAGCTAGACACTGCTTTTAAAAAAAAAATGAGAGGAAGTTGAGATTTCTGCATGTTTTGTAGTGGGTATTCAGTGATTTCAGGCCAGTGCAGATAAGAAACTGGAGGCGAAGATCTGGTACAACATCTCTTTACTTCAAAGAACAGGTAAGAGCCAGAACAGAGGAATGGGGAAAACTGGGGCTTGACAGCCATCTGTCAGGAATGCTTTGATGGTGTTTCCTGCTTGGCAGGGGGTTGGACTGCCATAGAGTCTCTTCCAACTCTATGATTCTATGAATCCCAGGCTTCTGTGGGTTCCGATTTAAATGGCTCAATGATTTTACTCCCTGCCATGGTGTACTCAGGAGCATCTACGACTTCTTCCTCCTCTTCTTCTGACTCCGGATGCCGACCTCTGACATCCATTCATGGCAAGCCGGATCCTACCTTCGTCGCCAGAATGTTGTGTAGTGGGTATTTCAGTGATTTCAGCCCGGTGCAGATAAGAAGCAGGAGGTGAGGATTTGGTACAACATCTCTTTACTTCGAAGAACAGGTAAGAGCCAGAACACAGGAATGGGGAAAACTGGGGCTTATATAATAACAGAGGACTAGCAGGGAAAAGATACATTTTGGCAGGACCCAATAGCACGGACTCCCTCCCGCGGAAACCAATCCAGCAGAGGATCCAAATCCTGCACCCTGAACCAGTGAATGATAGACATTCCCGCTGGAACTTGTACATTCAAATAAACTCTGTAATACAATACAATAAGCTTTATATTACAATACATACTTGGCTGTGCTATTACTTTAATACACAACACTGCAGCTAGACTGTCATGTGCTGGTTCAGTTTTGTAATGGTTTCCTTGTAATGCCTTGCCTGTTCTTATGCTATGTCTCCAGCTCTTTATTTTTTTGTAAGTCAGAGATCCCCCCCCCTTTTGTATTGACTAACATGTTAGTTAAATAAATGAATCTCATGGGGCTGAATTCTGCACCAAAATACCAGATTCTTCGCTTTTCCTTTGCTATCGTGAAATTGCTTAGCACATAGACAAACTGATCATTGATCCACTAGTCATGTTTTATGGTCTCTTTCCCTCTAAACGTTTGGAAGAAAAAAAATAAGCTGTTCCAGAACCAAAGTGCTTAATCTCTTTCTTTGTAAGAGCCTCATCTCCATTAATCCAGAAAAGATATAGAAGATGGGTAGCAATTATTTTGTAAGAATTTCAGCAGCATATTCAAGAGACACAGCTGCTTGCTTGTGAGAATCAAGCTCTGTGATTAATATTCTGAAGAGGCAGAAGGCTAATTCATTTCAGTATAATTTTGCATTTGTGGCACTGAGCCTTTCCAACATTGTACGAAGCCATTTCTTTACCACATAACAAGAGGTTACCGTATTTTTTGCTGCATAAAACGCACTTTTTCTCTCCTTAAAAGTAAGGGGAAATGTTGGTGCGTCTTATGGAGCAAGTGCTCCCTATCAAGTAAGTGGCGAGAAGCAGGAGGCGGCAGAGGAGACGCTGCTAGTTCTTCCCCGCCGACTCCGTTTGCAAAAACAAGCCTGCTTTTGCGAACGGAGGCGGCGGGGAGCAACCAGCAGCATCTCCTCTGCTGCCTGCCCTTGCCCCTCCTTTCGCTGAACGCGGCGAGAGGCGGGGGTGGCGGGGGGGTGGGTGGGACCAGCGGCCCGAAAGGCGAGAGCTGCCCTGATGCTGTGCGTGGCGCTAGCGGTTCTTCCCCCTTGCTTTAAAGCCAGCTGGGGAGAAAAGACGGACCATAGCATCCTCCCCTTCTCCCCAGCTGGCTTTAAAGCCAGCGGCAAAGGGGCGGGGGAGGAAGGAGGAACGTTCCCCCCCCCGCCCCTTTGTCACTGGTGGCTGAGGCTGCGGAGGAGGAACGTGCAACCCAAAAGCTGCTTTCTCCTCTTCTGCAGCTGCCACCACCAGGTTTGAGGCAGAATATTTGTTTTCTTGTTTTCCTCCTTTTTTTTTTTTTAAAAAAAAAAGGGTGCGTCTTATGGTCCGGTGCGTCTTATGGCCCGAAAAAATGCAGTATTTCCCTTAAAACATTCAAAGCTGGTGTTATAAGCATATTGTGAGGGGGGAAGAGTACAGAGAGCCCCCTCCATCCTGAGGAGCAGCTCCTCCACCAGCAGCGGAGCCAGCGAGGAGGGGGAAGAGTCCAGTGGGGAAGGAGGAAGTAGGGAACAGGGCTCTGGCAGGATAGCAGAGCCTCTGCTGCACATGGGAGAAGAAGAGAGAGAGAGGGGGAAAAGGGGGAGAAGGAAAACATGGAAAGGAGACCCTTTTCCCCTCCGGTTCCGGAATTACGCAGGAGGAAACGCGGGAGGAGATTTGGGGTGCCCAGACTCTTATGTTGGAAGAAAACGCGGGAAGCGCCATTCCAGGGTTCTGGGTCAGACTGAGAACATGTATCCTGTACAGCTCTAGCACTGTAAATAGCCTGCACATAATAAAAGCATGAAAAGGCAACGGTCTGGAGAGTCGTTACTCTAGAGTAGTCGCAACGAAGCCCCTGTGACACATATGCTCTGAATGTGGAAATTTTGATGGAGAGTGGGTTTGCCTGCTGTTGCAAATAAGGAAAAGGTAAAGGATCCCTGGACAGTTAAGTCCAGTCAAAGGTGACTATGGGGTGCAGCGCTCATCTCGCTTTCAGGCTGAGGGAGCCAGCGTTTGTCCACAGGCAGCTTTCCGGGTCATGTGGCCAGATGGACTGAACCGCTTCTGCTGCAATGGGACACCGAGACGGAAGCCAGAGTGCATGAAAATGCCGTTTACCTTCCCTCTGCAGCACTACCTATTTATCTACTCACACTGGTATGCTTTCGAACTGCTAGGCTGGCAGGAGCTGGAACAGAGCAATGGGAGCTCACTCCGTTGCAGGGATTCGAACTGCCGACCTTCCAGGCAGCAAGCCCAAGGGGCTCAGTGGTTTAGACCACAGTGATACCCAGTCCCATCATTGCAGATAAATGATATGGTAGCTTTTCTTTTGAAGAGGATGTGTGCTACACAGCTAGGTACAACCATTTGTCATTCTCCTACAGTTTAATCTCCATTTGTTTAAGGCATGTGTGTATGTGCACTGTGGTTTTGACAATTTGGCCTGTGTTAGAAGGTCTATAGCTCAGTGACAGAGAACAAGTCCTTCTGTAGCTCCTCCCCAAGAGCCAGTTGCATGCTTTTCAGTTTTAGTTACTGCTGTTTCTCTTCCTGCCTGTCTCTTTTTTCATCATTGTTACTACTTCCACAGGAACAAACAGGCATCTCTTTGAAAGGCTCTGCTGCTTCACAACTCATTTGTCCCATGAAGGAGTAAGCAGTTTCCCAAGCCACACAGGTGATTGGCAGGGCTAAGATACAGTCCACATCCACACTTTAAAGCACTATCATTAGACCACGCTAAAGAGACATGGCTTCCCGCAAGGAGTTCTGGGAACTGTAGTTTGTTAAGGGTGATGAGAGGTCTAAGGAGGAACCCTATTCCCCTCAGAGTTACAGAGTGGTTTAACAATTCTTTCCCCCAGGGAACTCTGGGAATTGTAGTTCATCGTGTTGGTTACACACACAGAAAGACATTTTGTGCTTAAATGCTAAATATGACAACCAGGGCTTTTTTCAGGCAGAACTTGTTCGGTTTCTGATAATTGGTTCTCATGGGAAACTTACAGATTCTTGCTTCACACAGTTAACTCAAGGCAGTGTCAATTTACTCTTGGCAGAAAGCCAAGGTCTGCCTGGCCTGGCAACAGCTCTCTGATTGGTTAATGACCAGCACTGAACTCTGTTATCTAGGAATGCTAGCACAGTTGTTTCTTGTTGGGTGTTAGGAGTAGGAGTGCTGCGTATGGTTGAAGAGAGAGAGACAGAGAGGATTTATTTTGCTTTGCTTTGTATGCAGAAACTCTGCTGCTTTTATTTTCTTTTAATAAATCCTGTAAATAGTTATTCTGCGTCTAGCCGACTAGTCATTTCCACATTAACTAGCTTCTGCACTGTGCAGGAAAACTCTGCTACGTTTGGGCTAAAGCCACTAGAGCTATGCCTGACACTTCAAAATTCTAAGAGAACTCTCTAGAACTCAGTTTTGGTACCTCTTAGGTGGGTGCCTTTGCCATTATAAGCCAACGAGGGTGGCACTCATTGTGAGTTCCAGCACCTCTTTTCCTAGAAAAATAGTACTGGTGATGATCACAGACTTACTTCTGCTGTTGGTTTGAAGGAGGCGTAACCACTGAGGGCATTCTGGCCTGCTCTGAAAGCATTAGACTACCTTGAAATCCATGTTCCATAACAAGTGCAAGGTGACAAATGTACTCCAAAGAGCTAAGTACAAGGTGCCTGGTCCTCTGGTTTTGCAGTTTGGTGCAACGCACAATGAAGAGCTTCATCTTCCCTGTCGTTCTTCCTGTGACCTCCCCCTGGGCTTTTCTCTCTGTCTCTCTCAGCCACCCTCCTGTTTCAGTTACATAAGCAGCCATTACTGCAGGCAGCTCCTACCAGGAACAGACAATGACTGTCCCAACAAGGGTCCACCACCACGGAAGAGCTGCTCACTTTGAGACGCAGCTCTGTTCAGAACTTGGCTCCTGGCTCAGGGGAGCCTGTGCTAGACAAAGGAGGGCAAGTTTATACTTTCCCATGTTCAGCGAAATTGGGATGGGGTGGAGGGGAGGCAGCGATAGCTGTTGTTAGATAGCAACTTTGCTTGCCAAGAAGGAGAGAATAACCCTTCTGCATCAGGGGATGTCAAAACTGGCCTTTGTTCAGGAGTTGGAAAGGTGAGAGGCAGAACATGCCCATTTGCTTTACAGCTCGCCTGCCCTCTTTGTCCAAAGGATGCTGCCTTTTACTGTTTCTGCCTCACTTACACCACAAGGTCTTAGCAAAAAAAGGTGTTTTTCCTATCAAAGCCAGCAGAGGTTGTCTCTTAGCTGTTGTCTGGCTGATTGAAATGAAAGGATGTCATATGGAGGAGGGAGAAAGGTTGTTTTCTGCTGCTCCAGAGAAGCGGACATGGAGCAATGGATTCAAACTTCAAGAAAGAAGATTCCACCTAAACATTAGGAAGAACTTCCTGACAGTAAGAGCTGTTCGGCAGTGGAATTTGCTACCAAGGAGTGTGGTGGAGTCTCCTTCTTTGGGGGTCTTTAAGCAGAGGCTTGACAGGCATATGTCCAGAATGCTTTGATGGTCTTTCCTGCTCGGCAGGGGGTTGGACTGGATGGCCCTTGTGGTCTCTTCCAACTCTATGATTCTATGATTCTATGCTGTGAAGTAGGAGAGCTGCTGCTATCACATATAATAGATGTACAGGTAAAGTAAGGGCACACACTCTCAGACACACACACCATTGTGAGGGTGTTTTAATGACACACACACACACAAAGTGATTTGAAGCAGGGTATAATAATCTCTGATTCTGAGTTTGTTCAGCCGCTTTCACGCCCCTTGGCGAGTAGAAGGGGAGGGGGAAGACGACAGCGCAGGATTCCTGCACTCATGAACTCCTCTTATTGTTGATGTTTTTAGCAGGAGGGAAGGAACAGAAAACAAGCCTTGTATCAAACATGAAGTCTCGTGCTGAAGAATCTCCAGGCTATCGGATTATTATATTTAAGTCAGTGATGTAGCTAGAGCTGGATTTTGGGGGTCCAAAGTCCAGAAAGCTCCAAATGACCATCCATAGAGCCAGATGATGGAGACCCCCCCCTCACTACCTGTCTGGCACCTAGGCTTGGCACATCAGGACCCCCCAGGGTCAGTGCTAATCACTGCTCTGTCATTTCTTATTTTTGAAATTATTTTCTTGTCAGAAGGCAGCAGGCTAGGCATGTACACAGTTGCAGATGCTGCCATTATTATTACTGTATTATTATTAAACAATATATTGCCCTTTTCTACAACAAAATGGTGCTTAGTCCCAAGTGAATGTGTTTGGCATCAGGACAGCAGAAGCAAACACTGCATTATTCCCCGAGTTGTGATGGCGCTAGGGTTTTAAGTGAGATTTTAAGAGCAAAATGGCAGATACTTAGAGTATGACTGGAAAACTGTTGTTGGCTGGTGCGGAGGTGGGATGAATTTGCTGTAAAAAAATCAGGACTATGGAAGCTGTTATAAAACATGGAGTGGAGGGAAGAGAAGAAAAATATTAGCTTGTTGTAGTTGGCCTCCATCTGCCTGGGGAGACAAGGGAGGAGTGTGCCTTTGAAGATGTAGTCAAACTGTTGGAAGCGCCTGCTGTGGCTGCAGAGACTGATACAGGAGAGACATGTTTTGTTACAGCCGGGGCAGATGAAGGCGTCCAGTTGTGCTGATGCAGATGCACTGTGGCGTTTCTTCTCTTTGTGCTTCTCCCAGCGGTCATTCATCCTCTGGCCACTTCTATGGCTACACAACCTGTCTTTCTCCAGTTACTGTGCTCTGCAACTGGAGGGTCTACGTAATAATAATAATAATAATGATTAATAATATTTTTTAAGTTTTAAAAAATTCTTTATTTGATTTATTAAAATTCAATACAGAAAAAATAAATCATAAATTATATACAACCAAATCATATGTTATTAAAAAGAACTTGACTTCCAAATCACAACACTTCACTTATCTTTCCTATTCTCTTTAACTTGCGTCACTTTTTTCCAATTATAATACAACTCTAATACATTTTAAATTTTATTTCCCCCCTCCTTCTAATTTCCCCCCCATGACTACCTAATTCAAACAGACCATCAATTCAGTTCTTATATCCTTTATCTTAAAATACTCTTCCACCAACCCCCATTCTATTTTGGATTTTTGTATTGAAATGTTTCTAATTGCTGCAGTCATTCTCTCTAGGTTCATAAATTCTATTAACTTTATTTGCCACTCCTGGATTGTGGGTAATTCTTCTTTTCTCCATTTCTGGGCTATCAGCAATCTTGCTGGTGCACACGCATACAGGAAGATGTTCTTTTTATTATCTGGCATATTATTTGGCATTATACTTAATAAGAAGTACTCTGTTTTCCCCCCCAAAAGTAACCCCCAACATCTTTTTCATTTCTTCATATACTCCTCCCCAGAATTTGTACAAATACAAACACAAATAATAATATTTTATTTATACCCCGCCCTCCCCAGCCAAAGCTGGGCTCAGAGCGGCTAACACCAAACATAAAACAACTGGTCAAAATACAACTCAACAACAAAACTAAATACATCAAAATTAAATTAAAAATTAGAAATTAAAAATGCAGCCTCATACAAAAGGGAAAAAGAAAGGGAAAATGGGGGAGGGGATCAGGTTGGCTCCAGGCCAAATGCCAGGCAGAACAGCTCTGTCTTACAGGCCCTGCGGAAAGAAATCGGGTCCCGCAGGGCCCTGGTCTCAGGAGACAGAGCATTCCACCAGGTCGGGGCCAGTGTTGAGAAGGCCCTGGTTCTAGTAGAGGCTAATCTGATTTCCTTCGGGTCCAGGACCTCTAAGGTATTACTGTTTATGGACCTTAAGGTCCTCCGCGGAGCATACTGGGAGAGACAGTCCCGTAACTACGAGGGTCCTAGGCCGTAGCTGCATCACTGCAAAAAAATACAACATTTTAAAATACTCAAGAGTCCAAAACAATTCCCTTTCTGCTGCTCTCTTCTGAGGTAAATAAAAAGGAAGGGGACGCCTTAGGTAATGATTTTGATACTGCATTCAAAATCCCACTTTCCCCCAGTTTACAGCTGGCTGTGCTGATTTTGCATTTCTGAATTCTCAGCAGAGCAAACTAGGATGCAGAAATGCTGTTTATCCCCTTGGAAAGAAATAGATGGTCGTCTGTTTTCTATGCTGTATTCTGGACAGAATTTCCCCCTTCTATTCACAAGCCAGAGAAAGGATGTTGGAATGGTTTATATGCCTTATGATTGTCTTGTGACTAGAGGCATTTATAGATCCAGTTTGTTTCCTGCCCATTCTCCAAAGCATCCAAGATGGTTATCTTACCCCACAAGAGCTCTTTGAAGCAAACCAAGCTAACAGTGACTGACCCTCTGAACATCATGGCTAAGAAAGGATTTATTTGTTTAGGGAAAAATTCTATATCACTTTTTGGCTCTAAAAAAACCTCTCCGTTTAATGCCCACATCACCATACCACTCTCTGTGTGTGGTGTTTGGTGTGGTGTGGTGTGGTGTGGAGAGAGAGAGAGAGAGAGAGAGAGAGAGAGAGAGAGAGAGGTTTATTTCATTTTGCATGCTTCTATTGCCCACTTTGAATGTCTCCATTGGGAGAGGAAAATGTGGGTTACACGTTTTGTTCTTCATGCAAATAAATTTTTTTCACTGCATGAATATAACCTGAATGTAGTTTTCTCTGCTAAGGAGCTTTAAAATGATTTTATTCTTTTTTATGTTTGTCAGGAGTTTCAGACTTTCATTATCTTGCAGAGGTTATTCAGTCATATACTGGCAAAAGAAAGTTGCCCGATAAAAGAGCTTTTGGTGCACTTTTGTGGTAAGAAAAGTAAAGGGAAATTGCACTGGGAGGTGTCCCTATTTTCCAGGGAAGTCCCTGATTTTGAGAAACAATCCCTATTTCTGATTTGATCCCAGAATGTCCCACTTTTCCTTAGGATGTTCCTATTTTCATTGGAGAAATGTTGGAAGGTATGGAGCTACCTGACCCCCGAGCCATCTGAAGGCAATCCTGTACAGGATTTTTACTGTTTGATGTTTTCTTATGTTTTTATATATGTTGGAAGCTGCCCTGAGTGGCTGGGGCAACCCAGTAAGATGTGTGGGGTATAAATAGTAAAAGTATCATTATGGAATGGGACGTCCCTATTTTCATTGCAGAAATGTTGGAAGGTATGGTATAATAGTGGCATTAGAGGTCGCATGACTACAGAAACAAATCAGAATTAACACTCAATAAACAGCCATGTAATATAACCTCTGCACAAATTTTGTGCAGACGTTATATTACATGGCTGTTTATTGAGTATTAATTCTGATTTTGTGCAGACAAATCAGGATGAATGTCAGACTTATTTATGTGAGCTGTGTGTGTGGAATGTAAGTCTGCACACAAAGCCAGCTTGCTATACTGCATATTTCAAGGCTGCCAAGCCTGATTTTTGTTGCAGGAAGGGAACATGAACACACTGGTCTATTTAAGAGGAGAAAAATACATTCTGAATGTGGTTAGGAAAGTTTAGATATGAGATATAAAATGATATTTAGGATTTGTTTTTTTTTTAAAAAAATTGTGCTTCTAAGGAGCCAAAACAATCCTGTGATAATTTCTTCTGTTGCAGATTATCTCTTGTGCTGACCACAAACTTCCTTACTTTTGGGTGAAAAAGAGAAGCAAGTTAAACCAAGCCACATTCCAATATCTGTTCTAGACCAAACATGATGCTTGAAACAACTATTTTTAATAATTCTTAAATTTAACTCTTTTCCTGAGCACTGTTAAGGATGAGGTAAAACTTCTAAGCTTTTGGTGCCAGGCCTAGGCCTCTATGTTTTGAGAGCCCAGATCATTTCATTGCCTAGATCTAGAACAGCAGGAGTTTGGTAGCAAGGATAGAATCTGCTTGCTGATGTCAGGGGCCCTGAGCTTCAAGGTTTATTTCAAGGAATGGCCACCCGTGATGACCCCAGCCTTCTATAACAGATCCAAAGGACAGGAAATACCGAGCAGCAGGTTGCTACAGAAGGGACAACCCTTGGGGGCTGGGGGCAGAGGGAGAGTGACGCATCTCAGTCATGACTGGAGGCTTTCTGACAGCCATGGGTCATTCCCAAATCCCCAGCATCCATAATGCCCGAGCAGGTCTCTAATGGTCCCACTGAGGATCGCTGCCTCACCCCCCACCCCCCAGTTTGAGAGCCTAAGTAGTAAAGGCTAGGATACCACATGCATTTTGCTGCAGAACACCTTATGTCTAAACAAAATTCTTCAGTAGCACCTTAAAGACCAACTAAGTTTTTATTTTGGTATAAGCTTTCCAACTTCTTTGATTCCATTTCACCCAGCTATGCACGCAAGTTTCTCTTTCAGAGAGTCCCGGTTTGTAATCTGTATTCCAGCATACATTTTAACCCAGAACACCACTGGATCTCTTGAGTGATGGATGAAGTTCTGAAACAAGGACTGCACCTACTTTTTTTAAAAAAACAAACTGAACACCACTCCAATCCTCCATCTCCCAACTACTGCTCTTCACTAACCCACGCTTGCAGACTACCGCGCTACTGTGAAATGTGCAAAACTTAAACCAAGCCCTTCAAGATATACAAAGCAACCTGCCACAGAAGGGAAGCAGAGCTAATATGCAACACAAAAGGAAAAAGAAACATAAGCGACTTTCTCCTCCAACACTGTAAAAACTTTGGAAGCCACAACTTTAAACAAAGACAGTGTAAGAGAATAGGGGGGGGGAATGTGTATGTACAGTATGTGTATGACTGTAATTCTGTTTTTGTTATGTTTTTAAGGGAGGGCATTCAATTTTGTTGTACTATTTAAAGTACAATGACAATAAAGTATATATCTACATGCACACTTCATCAGATACACTGAAACAGAAGCCACCAGACCCTTATGTATATTCAGAGGGTGGGGGTGGGGGTGATGGGAATGGGTGATGGGCTGATAGGAGTGGTAAACCTGTTGATGACTGTTAACGACTGTTAATGACTGCAGTTGGTCTTGCAGGGGGGGGAGCAAGGGCTGAGGTGCTAAGGAAAGCTTGATCATGTATAATGAGATAAGAATCCTATGTCTCTGTTCATTCCAGGTGGCTCCATGGTTTTAAGCTTGCTAATGAGTTGCAATTCAGCAACTTCTCTTTCCAGTCTGTTTCTGAAATTTTTCTGTAATAAAACAGCTGCTTTGAGATCTTGTATAGAATGTCCTGCGAGATTGAAGTGTTCTCCTACTGGTTTCTCTGTCTTGTGGTTCCTGATGTCAGATTTGTGTCCATTTATCCTTTGGCGTAGGGAACTTATGTCTAAGTTCCACTATGGGGCAAGGGCGAGGATGCTGCTTCGAGAAACCTTTAGATGCACCAAATACAGAGGCCAAAAACATTCCTTACCTCCCCACACCTGACCCTCTGAACATGGTGACTGTAGATTTTGAATCTAGTTCACATGGCAAGTGGAAGCTGTAAATGGGCAGAGAAAGTGACGTGTCTAATGTTTGTTATCACAACTGTTCTTATTATTCATAATGTGGATCTTCTTGTCCCTGCGATGAAAGAATGCTCTTGTGGTCAGTGTGAATGTCCCTTGAGCCTCACTTTGGGGGAAGTGCGTGAACCAAACACACAATGGTTTATTTGAGTGGCTGCCTGTTTGTTGTGCAATTAATGCAAAATGTCCTCATTGGCTTCAATAGAAGTTTAATTAATCCCATTTGGTGCTGGCCAGATGAAGGAATAAACCGGACAAGATGCTGGACCAGGAGGGAGGAAAGGGAAAATAAAAGGGCATTATTCTCACATGAGGTCTAGGGGAACTGACTGCAGAAATTCTCCTGAGATGATCCCATTTGTATACTAGCACAATGTTGTTAAGGGACAATGGCATTGGCCAAAATCAGGCCAAAGTCAAGCACCTATAGGTTTCACACTGGTTTTAATGGGAGACAGTTAAGCATATGACTTAAATAATCTTCCCTTTTGAAATAAATGGGGCCCAAACATTATTTACTCTTAATTGGAGTGTGCCCAGTCAGACATGTGTAGAAACAGAATCAAACAGAATAATAGAATTGTAGAGTAATCTGTTCTGCTGCGATATCAAGCCAAAGGTTACAAACGGATTATGAGGGTTTATTGTACTTCTGCCAATCAAATATTTGAGAGAAGTCCATGAGTTGTTAATATCCTAATGAAGAGTCATGAGTAACAGGTTCTACTAAGTGCTTTTATGCCTGTTTAACGGGGCGTTTCTGGGCGCTGCTCTGGTTCGCCAGAAGCGGCTTTGTCATGCTGGCCACATGACCTGGAAGCTGTATGCCGGCTCACCTCGGCCAATAACATAAGATGAGCGCCGCAACCCCAGAGTCGGTCACGACTGGACCTAATGGTCAGGGGTCCCTTTACCTTTACTAACAGGGCTGTATGGAACCAGCCACCTTCCAGGATAGGACTACCGGTATGTGCTGTGCAAGCAGAGGAGCAGTACCAAATGTGGTGCTGCTTGCAAAATTTATGTGCAAGTTTATTGCTGTTACAGTTGCAAAGGTGTGTGGGCAATGAGTGGTGAATTCTCAGAAGGCAGAGATTAAATCTGAATAAACCTGCAGCTCTGCACACTTAACTTAGGTTGTTTGGACAGACAGACAGGCAGGCAGGCAGACAGACAGACAGACAGACAGACAGACAGACAGACAGACAGACAGACAGACACTGTAGATAGATACAGTATTGCACAATTCAGTGGATATGAAAATTGCTCATGTCCCATCTTCTCATAGGCCCAGTGCTTTCTTCTGAGGGAACGCAGGGGTACGCATACCCCTAAACATTTTGTGAATCTAAGCTTGGCCTCATTGGGGGCAGTATTTCAATATGAGTAGGAAAATGAGAGTACCCCTAAACATTTTTTTTAGAAAAAAAGCACTGCATAAGCCTAAATGAGAAAAAACATTTCTGAAGCTGGAGAAAAGAATGATTCTATCCTGTGCACTATCCTAATGATGCAGTGCTAAATTCAGGGGCAGATAACCGTCACATGCACAAATGGGACATCTATATATATCTATAATTATAAAATGTGCATGTTTGTGGGTCTCCACTTTTCTCCGAAACCGCTTGACCGATTGCATTGAAATTTGGACACAATGTTCCAGTCCAATATGCGAGTGTTTGCATGAACTTAGATTAAACAGATGTGACACCTGTCACAGGTAAAAACATGAATTTGTGGGGAAAAAATAGTGCCCTCCAGTGGACGTCAAAGGAACAGATGCAATTTGTGTAGTGCCACCACACCACACCACACCCTCCCCCTCCTCCTACCTCGCCACCCCCTACTCCTACACCTACCTCACCAGGCCGGCCCCACCATTGCCGCTGCCCACGCCGCCTCGAGAACCAGGCCGGACCTCGAGAGCCAGCCCAGGCCCCGAAGCCGCCTCTGCTGCCTCCTCCGACGGCATGAGAGGCAAGCTGGGCCCTGAAGTCACCACCTCCCCTGCCGCTGTCGCCTCGGAGGGGGCAGGTGGGGGAGATACTGCGCCTACACAGGAGAACCCTAACCCACCTCTGACCGACTGAGGGGCCGACCTACAGGAGGCTGGGAACGTCACAGGGGAGAGACCGGGACAGGAGCCCTCAACAACGCGGTACGAGAACCAGGAGGAGGGGGTGGGTGGGATGGCGGTCCTACTGGGGCCTCAGGGGAACATGGAAGCGGTCAGGGGGACATCCACATTCTCTTTGCTTTCTTTTCAATTACACAGACTGAGCCACAGCAATGCGTGGCGGGTACAGCTAGTGTATTATATTTATCTTGCCATATGATACCTTGATGCTGCTATTTGTAGTGCCCATTTTTTCCTGGTTTTGAAGGGTGAAAGCCTTAATTGGCCAAAGTGGGGCTTACTTTTGACCAGTGATGCCCAAGATTACACTGCTAATTGCAAAATACAGCAACATTTATGAGTATTTAAATCCTTTCAAAGAGGTACACTATCTCTAATCCAATTGTCCCTCTTCAGAATGTTTAAAAAGTGTTATCTATATGTTTATGAATGTTGTCTATGTTAATGCCTTAAGGTATCAAATATAGGCTTTTAAAATCTGAATTATTACCACCAAACACCACTTTTTCATACAAATGGAAGATCATTTGAAGGGAAAAAATGGCTTCCCTCTACCAGATTGTATTTGAAACAGGATTCACCTTGATTGTCTTAGCAGGTTGTGTACAGTGATTGGGGAGGTGCCTCCCCACATTTTTGTTCATGGCTTTGTGGAAAAGTATATTGAGGTTGGAAAATACATGCACTGTACACTCCAATGTACATCTGCTTAAATGCAAGCCCCACTGAACTCAGGAAGAACTTGGTCTTACTCCACAGAGTCCTAGAGAAGGCAGTCTCAGAGAAGGAATGGGCTACATTTTGCTTTTTGTCCTTTTGAGGTTTCTTTTATTGTGCTTCAAGGATATTGACTCCAGTTCTCATGCTTGCCCACAAGGTGGCGAGGGCAGCTTCCATCTAACTGAGAGCCAAAGGCTTGCCTCTTGAACTTTCTGTGCCACTGACCGGCGGTGGTTTTTTTTGCTAGGGTTTTTTTATTTTAAATGTGAGTACCCCCTAGGGCTTGCCGATCGGTACAGCTCCGGTGGGAAGGTAAACGGTGTTTCCGTGTGTTGCTCTGGTTCGCCAGAAGCAGCTTAGTCATGCTGGCCACATGACCCGGAAGCTGTCTGTGGACAAACACAGTGTTTGATGTTGTCCAAACACTGGTGTTGTAGAGGAGGGTGAAAGGTTGTTTTCTGCTGCTCCAGAGAAGCGGACACAGAGCAATGGATTCAAACTTCAAGAAAGAAGATTCCACCTAAACATTAGGAAGAACTTCCTGACAGTAAGAGCTGTTCGGCAGTGGAATTTGCTGCCAAGAAGTGTGGTGGAGTCTCCTTCTTTGGAGGTCTTTAATCAGAGGCTTGACAGGCATATGTCCAGAATGCTTTGATGGTGTTTCCTGCTCGGCAAGGGGTTGGACTGGATGGCCCTTGTGGTCTCTTCCAACTCTACGATTCTATGATTCTATGATTCTAACACCGGCTCCCTTGGCCTATAGAGTGAGATGAGCGTACAACCTCAGAGCCGTCTGCGACTGGACCTCATGGTCAGGGCTACCTTTACCTTTAGCCCTCTGTGCCACACAGATTTTGTGGAGCGCCTATTTTTTGTGGAGCCTTCTTACTTTTGCTACTCTTTTTCTGTTACAGCTAGCCAGGCCTCCTTCCTGCATCCAAAGCATGGAACTGCCACCACCAGCACATCCTTTAGCAGCTCAAAGTCCACCATTCCTGTCCCAGGACAATGGAGGATGCAAGCTCCAAACAAGTGCTGTGTGTCTGCTGCAGCCGGCACATAGCAAGCCTCTCTGTGCAGGCTCACCCCCCCTCCCCCAGCTTCCTCCTATTCTCCTGGCACACACCCCTCTTTCACCAGCTTCTTCCAAATATGCCCAGTAACAGCAAAAAAGAAAAAGAAAGCTGAAACGCCCCTCTCTTCTTCTCCAGTAGCCAATCAGCAAACAGTCATCACTCCGAGCATTTGGTGCCCCAAGCTATATAAGGCTGCGCTGTTCTCACTGAGAAGCGATCAAGTTTCAGGGAACAACTTGTTTATCTCCATGGTGGTTTCTTGCCCTTCCCCAGCCAATCAGCTGCTTTCCCATGTGAGGCAAATGAGTCCTCCGGTCTCTCACACAACTCTTCTTTCTTTCTTTCTTTCTTTCTTTCTTTCTTTCTTTCTTTCTTTCTTTCTTTCTTTCTTTCTTTCTTAACCCTCCCAACGCCTGTTTAAAATTCATCACGGACCTGAACCGCATTAGCTGGAGGAATTGCTTCTTCTAGTTTGTGGTTCTTCTCGAAACAGCAAAAATGCAGGATCCTAACAGGGAGGAAGGGGGAAAGCAACTTCTGGCCAAATCTTCCCCAGAGTCTCTCTCCTCCTGCCTGCCTGCCCTGGTGTTGTTTATTCCCCTGCCTTTGCTTAGCTCTTGGTCTTCCTTATCCACCCTGGTGCCAGGGCGGTGTGAACCCAGGCAATGTTTTCAGATCATAAAAGTTAGTGGCATGCTCTTAACATCTGTTTGGAGATGCAGCCAGCAAACCTTGGGCAGCATTGTTTGTTATTTATGGAGTGGAGCCTCCAAGGACCCACAAGCCAGATTAGGATCTGCAGGTCTCTTAATTTAGCCTCCCTCTAAAACCACAGCCAAACTTTCCCACAGCTGGCATCACATATGAGGACAGGTATGGGAAGGTAAAGATGCAAGGTTTGCTCCTGATAGTGCCTTGGCAACACCGCTGCACATGAGCCTCACTCGTATTGGCTGCACTCATTAAAAACTCCCTAGCTGAAGATGCTTGCTGTCAGTGTTGATCAGCTGGTGGGCACTGAAATCGAGCTCCTCCGAAAGTATGATGTTGTCGACCAGCAGCAACAAGAAGCCTTGTTCAAGTTTTTAATAGTCTACAGAGGAAAATGTTTGAATACAAACTGTGCTTCAGATCAGATCAGAAGAATCTTTATTTTCTTCAGTCACTAGACATAGCAATAAAACAAAACAAAATGTACTGAAGATAGAGGTAAAAACTGAACTATACAAAAATACATTTGGGGAGTTTACATCAATAATCAAATAATAGATCTTATTCTAATTGCCCCCACTAAAAACCTTGCAGGTTTTACTGTCACCTGATCATCTTGATCTGCATCTCTGGGTTATTTGTGGGGCATAGGAATTCGTTCATTATTATTTTTTCCCAAAATATAGTCCGGCCCCCCACAAGGTCTGAGGGACAGTGGACCGGCCCCCTGCTGAAAAAGTTTGGTGACCCCTGTGCTAGACGAAAGGACCCAGTAGCAATTTGAATTGAAATTCATATTGCAGAGATAAGGGATCATATCTATCTATCATCTATCTATCTACAGTATATAAAAATGTAGAAAATGTGTTTTGTTAAAGCCCACCTTTCTCCGAAACCGCTTGCCCGATTGTGATCAAATTTGGCCACAGCGTCACATGCAGATGGCACAGTGTCCCTATATGAATCTTAGGGCATTTGGCGAAAGACATTACTTTTGTCTTCTGATAATTTATGACAAGACGGGCCTCTTTGCAATATTCAGCGTAGTGCCCGTTGTAGCCCAACTGGAGTCCTGGATAAGATCAGGGCATCGTCCGCATATAGGAGAATAGAGAATGTCCTGTCTGCCAATTTGGGTGAATGAAATTCTGGTCCTTTTAATTTGGATACAATGTCATTTATGTAGTAGTTAAACAGTAGGGGAGCTAATACACATCCCTGCTTGACACCCCACTGGGTAGGTATCCGACGGGATAGATGGTCCTGATGGGAACAGCGAACCATGAGGCTGGTATTCGAGTATAGTAATCGTATTAGATAAAGAAAGCGTGGATCTATAGTTGTGGATTTCATCTTCTCCCAGGGTTTAATTCTTGAAATGGAGTCGAAAGCAGTTTTTAAGTCTATAAATGCCGCATATAGGGTGGAAGATATGTTGGCTGAATATTTTTCGATAAGGTGTTGTAAAACTAAGCAATGGTCCGTAGTTGTTCGCCCTTTTTGGAAACCAGCCTGTTCGTCCGCGATTTTTGACTCCATCTCAAGCCAATCTAGCCATTTATCTTTGAGATGTAACGTATACAATTTACTAATGATGTTTAATAGACTAATAGGCCTATAATTTCCTGGATCTGACTTACTCCCTTTTTTGTACAGTGGTACCTTGACATCCGAATGCCTCGATTTCCAAAGGTTTCGACTTACGAAGTCGGCAAACCCGGAAGTTTTTTCACCACGCGTGCGCTCTGCGCCTGTGCAGAAGCACAAAATCGTGCTTCGCGCATGCACAAAACGGATGCTTCGACAACAGAAGGATTCGACTTACGAAGAGCGCCGCAGAACGAATCGCCTTTGTAAGTCGAGGTACACTGTATATGGGAATTATAATGGCCAACCCCAGTCTTTTGGAATATGTCCCGTACTGCCGATATACATAAACAAAGATGCAAATACAGGGCTCCACCACTCTTTGTTTTCCTTGATGAGTTCAAGTGGGATTAGATCTTCACCAGGCGCCTTCCCAGTCTGAGATCTTGACAATAGAGGTTCTATTTCTGACAAGGTGACTGGGTTCCATTTTGGTAGGTCTTCCACATTCGGTGCATCAAAAGTCTCTACACAGCCTGTATCTGCGTACATTTGCCTAAAATGGTGCTCTCACCTATCAGGCAAAATATATTGTTCTAGCATTGGATGCCTGCTCTTACTGTTGGAGGCAATTTGCCAGAATAGTGTTGAATCTTTTTTCTTGGCGGCTTGGATAAGGCGGGCCCATGTGTCCTTCATTGTCTCCTTCTTTTTCTGCTTTAGGATACTTTTGTAGCGTTTTTTGAGTTCATAAATTTGTGCGATGTCCATATTTGGTGTTACTGATTCGTTAGCTTTAAAGCTTGAGTATGCCGACATAAGAGCATCTTTAGCCCTGATGCAATTCATGTCGAACTAAGGTCGAGATACAGGGGCATCAATTTTGTCGGTACGAGGGGCATCATGGCCTAGGTAGGGTAATAATTCTTGCACCAAGTTTCCGTAAGACCTTACTGGATTTTGTTCTTGATCTGACAGCATCCATCATACAGCCGCCATGCGTGAGTGGCATCCCGTACAGAGTGCACATGTGCGGCAGCCAGTACGGACGTCATGCAAACGGCTTCCTGTACGGCCTGTGCTTGTGCGGCGACTGTAAGGGATGCCACACATGTGCAGTCCGTACGGGCTGCCGCTCGAGTGGCATCCCATACAGACGGCGCATGAGAGTGGTGCCCATATGGACTGCACACACCCTCAGCTGCTCTAAAGCTGGGGGGAGGCAGGGGCCATCTTGTCACCCCGCCCAGAGTGGAACCCAGGGCGGCCTGCCCCCCCGCGCCCTTCCTACACCCCTGGGAGGAGGAGGGAGGAAAGGGAAAGCCGAGTAAAAGGAAAAGGAAAAATGAAGTACCATATTGGCCTGAATATAAGCCACACTTTCCCCCCAATTCTGGCTGTGAAAAGCTAAAGTGCTTACCATATTTTTTGCTCCATAAGACGCACCTAATTTTTAGAGGAGGAAAGGGGAAAAGCCCCGGTTTTGGGGGAATCAGCTCACAGTTGTGCAGCTTTTTTGCTGCACAACTCCTTTTTTTGAGCATCAGCTTAAAGTTGTGCAGCTTCTTTTGCAAATGGGAAAAGCCCCATTTTTGGGGGGGGGGGATCAGCTCACAGTTCTGCAGTTTTTTGCAAAGGGGGAAAGCTCCATTTTTGAGGAGCAGCTCAAAGTTGCTGAGCTTACCTTGCAAAGGGAAAAAATCCTGTTTTATGGGGTTCAACTCACAGTTCTGCAGCTTCTTTAGGAAAGGAAAGGGAGCCATTTTTACAGTTTCCAGACAGATAATCTAATCAGCCAGTCACATGTCGCTGCAGCCTTAGTCTGCAGAACATTCAACAATGGAGGCCTGGGCCAGGGGGCGGGGCCAGGAAGGGAGCTAGCATCCCTTATCTCCCTCCCTGATGTCTTGCAATCAGCTGCTGAGCTGGTTCTTTTCAACTCCCTCTTTTCCTCTCGTTAGCCTTTAGCTCTTCCTAAAAAAAAAAAAAAAAAAGCACGGTCCGGTTTTCGCCCCTGGGCAATCCGGCTCCAGGGACCATGCATTCGCTCCAGAAGACAGACAGAATTTCCTCTTACTTTTTAGGAGGAAAAAAGTGTGTCTTATGGAGCGAAAAACATGGTGTATTCAGAGCCGAGCACCAGCACTGGCTTGGGGAGCGGGCATTGCCAATTGTCCTAAATGGCCCAGCACTTGGTTCCCCATTGTTTATCAATGGCTCTGCACTTAGCCAGCCATTGATAAACATTCCTTGTTTCACCAGGAGAATTATAAGATCCCCCCCCCCTGCTTTGCCTTCCCTTTCATCCCTTTTCCACAGTGACTAATATGAGGCAAGTTCAGCCTTGTGCCAATATGCTGTGTGTGTGTTTGTGTGTGTGTGCGTGTGTGCGCGCACACACACACACACACACACACACACACACACACACACACACACACACTTTGACCCTGGGTTGGGTGCCATCTGTTACTCAAACCTCAGCCATGCCACAATGCAAGTCAAACCCAGCCCCTCCCTCCTTGGCCTCTGGTAGGGCCAAGCAAGTTACGGTTATGTAAGCTGTTTGTTTCACACAAGGAAATGAGATGGCCCAGGGGGATGAATTGGTTCAGTAAGTTTTGTGTCAGCATTCTCGGTATTCCCGTTTGTGCAAAGTCCTGCACCACAGACTTCACCCCAGGCGGCTCTTCTGCCAAACAGAGTGCAGGAGCTCCTGCAAAAGGTCATAGATGAGAGGCCCACCTTATATGCCCTTCTCAGTTGCAATGCAATTAACTTGTGGGGCAATGTGCCAGTGTCAGTGAGACATCTACTTTCACTTGGGTTCATACCTGGCTCAGCAAATTTCTAAATGCTGTGCTCAATGTCTGCCCCATGATTTGAATGGGCTTGCTCCCTAGTGTCCGTCCAGTCCTGTAGGGTTGCCATACCTCCAGATTTCCCCAGGTGTCCTGGTTTTTACTTTTTGAAATATGGCAACCCTAAGTCCTGCTATTTTTTTACTCTTGTTTTCAGTCTCACATGTGATGTTGCCAGTGTCGACTGACTCTGAGCTTGCACAGTCTTCCTTTTGCCTTCCTTGTGGGAAGCAGCCCCTCTGAAATTTCTGACTGACCTCTGTTGGAGAGAGAATGCTGGGCTTGGGGGACCTTTCAACTGCTTCAACAAGACTCTCTTTCAGACTTTCTTTTTAAATACAAAGACATGTAAGAACATGGTGCTTTTCAGCATGTACAGAATCTGAAAGAATGCCATCTTTATTTAAATAGAATCATAGAGCTGGACGGGACCACAAGGATCATCTAGTCCAACCCTGTGTAGTGCTGGAATCCGTTACCCAGTGTGAGACTTGGACCCATAACCCTGAGATTAAGAGTCTCACGCTCTACTGAAATGCACATGCAAACATTATAGAAAATAGAGGAAAGGCATATTTTGTGTGTCTTTGGTTGTTACATTTGGCCAGGAGTATTACATTCGTTACATTTGGCCAGGAGTATTACATGGTGCTGGAGGAGACTCTTGAGAGTCCCACGGACTGCAAGAAGATCAAACCTATCCATTCTGAAGGAAATCAGCCCTGAGTGCTCACTGGAAGGACAGATCGTGAAGCTGAGGCTCCAATACTCCGACTCTTCGTGACCCCATGGACCATAGCACACCAGGCACTCCTGTCTTCCACTGCCTCCCGCAGTTTGGTCAAACTCATGTTCGTAGCTTCGAGAACACTGTCCAACCATCTTGTCCTCGGTCGTCCCCTTCTCCTTGTGCCCTCAATCTTTCCCAACATCAGGGTCTTTTCCAGGGATTCTTCTCTTCTCATGAGGCGGCCAAAGTATTGGAGCCTCAGCTTCACGATCTGTCCTTCCAGTGAGCACTCAGGGCTGATTTCCTTCAGAATGGATAGGTTTGATCTTCTTGCAGTCCATGGGACTCTCAAGAGTCTCCCCCAGCACCATAATTCAAAAGCATCAATTCTTTGGTGATCAGCCTTCTTTATGGTCCAGCTCTCACTGGAATAGTCTTACTATTAGGGTTGCCATATTCCGGGGATCAAAACCCCAGACACCCCCCCTGCCATGGGGGCACTCCCTCCTGCATTTCCCTTCCCTGCCACTAACCCTTCCCTCGCCTGCCTGTCCCCCCTTTCTTCCCTCCCCTCTCTTCCCTTTGCTGTCCTTGGCCTGCTCCCCATGGGAGGTTGAGCAACCCCAGGATGGTCACACAAGGCCAGGCGACCGCCGGGAGCAGCATGGAGCCTCACACTGCCCCAGGAAAGCTGTGCAAGGCCTAGCACAACCCCTGGCAGGCTGCTCCAGGCCACCTGATACACACTTCTTGTTCCAGGGCACAGTGCCTTCTGAGCATGTGCGTGCCCCACCAAAAAAAAACAAAACAAAAAACCCCAAACCCGGACATTTAATACAAAATGCAAAAATCTGCCCGGATGGGGGTGCAGAGCATGTCTGGGAAATCTCAGACATACGACAACCCTACTTACTACTGTATATTTGTTTCCAACATTGTGCCCCCACTTCCTTCAAGGTAGTGCTGTTGTTGTGAGGGCCAGAGAGGTGCCAAATTTCCAACAGTTTTTTTGGCAACCTGAGAGCTTCAGTAGCCAGATTCTTGCCTGCTACTTCATTCTGCCAGCACCACAGTGGCAGAAGCCCTAGTCTGATGGAAACGTTGCTACAGAAAAACAACAATTGTTAAATTTGGATGTGACCTGAAAGGGTGGCTATTGAACAACAACAACAACAACATAGTTGATGGGTTGACAAGGCAGTCTTAAACGGAGGAAGCTTTGCAGTTTCATTCACAGGAAAAGACTGAATCATGCAGTATATAAATGAGCGGAAAGGATTTGATTCTCAGCTGATGGGAAGCTTGGAATGGGCTGGCATCCTTTGGCCCAGGCAGCCCTTGTGATGGACCCCCACCCGAGATTCTACCCATTTCCAGTGCCAGCAACCCTTGAGAGAATTAGGTTTTGGCAAACAGGCTGTTTCTTTTCATGTGAGCAGGAAGCATTGCCATGGCAGCACCCCTGCTCGTTTCAGGACCCCCCCCCCACCTTTGCTGCCTGCATTGTGTTTGGAATTCCAGATGAGCAGTGGAATTTGCTACCAAGGAGTGTGGTGGAGTCTCCTTCTTTGGAGGTCTTTAAGCAGAGGCTTGACAGGCATATGTCAAGAATGCTTTGATGGTGTTTCCTGCTTGGCAGGGGGTTGGACTGGGTGGCCCTTGTGGTCTCTTCCAACTCTATGATTCTATGATTCTAGGCCTTGTAATCCCTGCCTAATGTGAAGCTGGGGAAAAGATGCACCTGGCAAATGTCAGCACGATGGCCCACTGGCCTTCTTCACACGGATTAGCATGAACGAGTAAATGTGGGGGCTGCCAGAGTGGCGATCATGTCCACTTAGCTCTTCCTCCAGTCGTTCTGCTGCTGCGATGCACTTCTGTACAAAGCTGTGGTTTGGCTTAGCGTGCCATCTGAACCCAGGTGCAGGGCCAGCCCTACAGCCAGGCTGGGTGGCGCAGGGCACCACGGCGCCAGCCCGCCAGGGGGGCGCCAGGAGCTGCGCCCGCACGCTGGCCGGCCAGTCCGCCGGTCCACCGCGCAGCTGCGCCCACGGCAACCGCGCTGTGCCTGCCCGCCCGCCGCGCAGCAGCGCCTGTGGCAGCCGCGCTGCGCCCGCCCGCCCATCGCGCTGGGAAACGGGGCGGGGGGGGGACGCCGGAGGGATCCCGCGTACCAAGGCACCAGGGGCGCTTAAGATGGCCCTGCCCAGGTGCATGGCTTAGTTCTCTCCACACAAGTCATGAGCTGCAACCATGGTAGATCCCAAAACCTGGGTTTGGATGACGTGCTAACGCCAGCCATGGCTTTGCTCAGTTGCCTGATGTAGCAGCAGAAGAACGACTGCAGTAGGAGCAAAGCAGGCGAGATCTCTAGCTGCTCCATCCTCTCCTCTTCCTTCGAATGCCTCTGGGTCCCATCTGGGGAAAGGAAAGTGAGGGAAGTGGGTAGGGCTGCTGAAGACCTGGGTTGCCAACAGCAGATAAAGTAAATTTAAAAGGTGGAGCAAAGGGGTTTAAATGCATGCAAAAGGAACCATGAGCACCACATTGATAACTGTCTTCTATGATACCTGTTGAAATTCACTCACCTGCACAACTGCTAAAGGTGCAGGAGGTCTATCCTCTTTTGCAATTAAACTCAACTAGTGTCTTCACTCACCCTCTCTTGGGCTTTTTCTTTCACCCTGTTACTTCCTGGCCTTTTCTCCAAACGCATCCTGATAACCTCTAGGAATCAGAGCCCGGTTCTGTGTGGACCCAGATTTCCTAATAAAACCTTCACTATGGGTTCAAAATTATGTTGGGCCTTGAGCAATTTGGCTAAGTAATGTTTCCCCAATGCTTCAGTGTTCTGGGTTTCTTATACAAATCTTCATTGTCTACCAGGACTCACTTCCAGATTAGCAGCCACACTGCCTTGACTTGATTGCTGCACATTTTGATGCCATCATATATTCTCAGACTATTAAAATATTTGTAGATATCATAATTTGATACCTGTACTGTATATGACACATCTTATTATATTTTATTTCATTATTTGTTATTTTGTTATAGATGGCATATTAGCATTTGACTGCTTATAATATCTAATAACTGGCACATGCCGAAATCAAGTAATCAAGTACTCAAATCACAAAGTTTTGGAGCAAAATTTCACACAGACAGACATGCCACACTTTGCCTTCACCATTGAACGCTTACATTTGAAAATTCAACTTGTTTGTGAATAAATCTCTTCTGCTCTAGGAGGGGCCACCTGTGAGCTGCTATAATATGGCACTGGAGAGAGTGATTTGATCTTTACAACACTTGCAATAGCCATAATGCCTTAGCTGTCATAAAGGAATCTTGCCAAGAAGATAAGGTATCTCTGGGTCAACATTCACATTTGCAATCACTTCTCAGGAAAGATAAATGCATGTGCTTGTCCTTGGGTTTTTGCACATCTAGGGTTGGCGGTCTCAGAGTTTGACAGGAAGCTTCATGGATCCAGCCTGCTTGTCGGGGTCTCCAGAAGAAGTACGGCAAATCCTTGGCTAAGAAGCAAGGGATGGGTTCTTGAGGGGGCAGGCTGTTTTCTGCTTGACCTGAGGTTTTGCTATTCACTATCCCCTTGTGTCAATTGTGAGACACACTAAGGCTGCAGGTTAGTACCCACCAGACACTATCCTTGGCCTCTACCAGGTACCATTCAACGCCAACATACCCTCCAACATTTATCCGATGAAATGGGATGGCCCATTCCATAAGGATCATTTTACTATTTATACCCCACACATCTTACTGGGTTGCCCAGCCACTAAGGGCAGCTACAAACGTATACAAAAACATAAGAAAACATTAAACATTTAAAAAAACTTCTCTATAAAAGATTGCCTTCAGATGGCTAAGGGGTCAGATAACTCCATACTCTCCAACAAAAATAAGGACATCCTAAGGATGCGGATGGCACTGTGGGTTAAACCACAGAGCCTAGCGGTTGCCGATCAAAAGGTCAGTGGTTTGAATCCCCGTGACGGGGTGAGCTCCCATTGCTCGGTCCCAGCTCCTGCCCACCTAGCAGTTCGAAAGCACATCTGAGTGCAAGTAGATAAATAGGTACCGCTCCGGTGGGAAGATAAACAGCATTTCTGTGCGCTGCTCCAGTTCGCCAGAAGCAGCTTAGTCCTGCTGGCCACATGACCTGGAAGCTGTACGCCGGCTCCCTCGGCCAATAACGCGAGATGAGCACCGCAACCCCAGAGTCAGTCACGAGTGGACCTAATGGTCAGGGGTCCCTTTACCTTTAAGGAAAAGCAGGACATTCCGGGATCAAATTAGAAACTGGAATGGTTTCTCTAAATTAGGGACGTCCCTAGAAAATAGGGACCCTTGGAGGGTCTGCTCCCCCCTCATTCCACTAAGGCTCATTTCAATCCCTGTCAGGCCTCATCTCTGGTTTCTGCGCCCCCCCGGGGGGGGGCATCTCAGAGCTGGAGGTTCTGGAGACCAGGCAATCCTCTGCTCACCATTCATGGAAACAGAGGATGGAGTCAGAGATTATTGACTTGTTTTCTATAGTTTACAGCTCAAGCCTGGGCTAAACTTGACATTTGATGCAGATAAATATAAGTTTTTCCAGACTTTTACAGAACTGGGAGTGCAATGGTGGCTGTCAAGGGTTAAAGTAGATGCTAAATGCTTATCTGTTTACAGTAAGTTTCTCCCAATTGTTTTATTGTGCTGTTCATTTTTTACTGAAAAGCAGCCTTGGGAGGAGGTGGATCCAGGTCAGGGGGTTACTTTTGTGTAAACATACACATCACACCCACCCACCCATCATAGCTGCCAAGATATCCCTTTTTTTAAGGGAAATTCCATTATGCTGAATAGGCTTCCTCGCGAGAAAAGGGAAAACTTGGCAGCTATGCCACCCATTCCTGGAATCAACTTCCTTCCAAGGCTGCTTTTGACTCTGACTCAGCAACCTCTAGCTTGTCTCTTAATCAGCAGCTTCCTTCCCAGCTCTGAATCCCAGGAGGTCTTTCTCCAACTCAGCAGGCAGATTTTCCACAGGTGATCCACCAGAACGGTTAGGCAGTCCTTCTTACTGAGCCTTGCTATAAGAGCCTTTCCTGCCCTTTTGCTAATGAACCTGTCGCAATACAAGCCATGTATTATACCTGCTTGCACAAAAATATGCTTCCTGAAATGTCAATATTGAAAGAAAAAACACATTTCTTATGTTTTACTTTCTATAGGGCAGGGGTGGTCAACTCCCAAGAGACTGCGATCTACTCACAGAGTTAAAAACTGGCAATGATCTACCCCTTTTTTGGGGTTCAGGTCAAAGTTGTTGAACTTTTTTTAGGAAGGAGGAAGGCCTATTTTTGGGGGGTTTGGGTCACAGTTTTTTCAGGGAGGAGGCAAAATGTTGAGCTTTTTTTAGGGGAGCCACGATTGTTCAGCTTCTTTGGGGGGAGCCAACGATCTACCAGTGATCTATCGCAGACATCCAGTGATCTACCAGTAGATCACGATCTACCTATTGGACATGCCTGCTATAGGGTGTGTGAAGGTGGTAAGTGTACCTCGTGGGGTTGTTATGAGGTTCAAATGTGGCACAGCTTTATTTTAAGGCAAAAAGTGTGTAGGGGTGGGAGAAACTCGGCGCTGCAAAAACAGCATTTATCAAGAGCCAGTTAAAATGGTTGCCTGGTGTTCTGCTTTGTCCTGTTTTTCATGGATTAGGTATAGGCCAGCACTTGCCAGACACTTATTAGGTGCCCAGATTTATGCCACACCTCCTATATTCTCCTACCTACCCCAGCATAGACAATGCTGGGGAATCCCAGTGAACCCTCCCTCCCTCCCTCCCTTGGGATGATGTCACTGCCTATATATACTGGTAGATGGGCAGGTGAGGCAATTAGTGGTGCGCCACATCTTCCCACTCTAAGTGGCATCGAATGATGGGTGTACAGCAAATCATTTCAATGGAAACATACCCAGCATATTAGTGTGTCCAGCACCCAGAATGGAGCAGGGGCTATCGAAACAGAGGTTGGCTCTACTTTCAAGGGGTAGATTAGATTGCAATTGGGGACATGTGAGTTGCAGGGGGTGGGGAACAATGATATAGGCACCTTTGGACATTCATTACATTTCACTGTTGGTCATTTGTACATTAATAAAAGAAATAATATGCAGATGGGGTGTATGGGGTTTTAGGGGTGGGGTACCTGTTGTGGGGGACACATTGTGCTCCTTTTGGGTCCCCACTCCCCACTCAGTTCTCACCTGTGACTCCTAGAAGATGTCAGGGTGTGACAACGGGCATCCCACAGGAAACGGCTTTGACTGGCCGACTAAACCAGGTGAGGGTAGCTGATGAGTCTCAGACTTGGTATCTGAAGAAGTGTGCATGCGCAGGAAGGCTCATACCTATGACAAACTTAGTTGGTCTCTAAGGTGCTACTGGAAGGATTTTTATTTTATTTTTTGTTTCGACTACCTACCTGTAACAAACTCTTAGTAAGTTAGGGGCTTCCCTGCATGAAAAGACAGGCTCCAGCAGATTGAAGAGATGAAACCAAGAGTGGGTCCAAAGGTCAGGAAGGCAGTTTCTGCATGTGCTGCATAGAGAAGTATGGGGCAGATGGAGCTTGTCAACCTGGGAAAGTAGCCCATCTAGGAAAACTCTGATCCTAAACCTCTGTTGCCTTGTGGGATGTCTCTGGGAGAAGAAAAGGCTCAGGAGTAAACCCTACAGAAATCTAGAGTGGAGTCCCTAAGGTAGTTGGATGATGCTTTATATGCCTTCTTCTGGCAACTCCTGTAGACAAGCTGGTGCCAAACGTGTTGCTCTGCTTTCCTTTGGACCACGTCAGCGAGATGAAGAAGCGAGTCTTGTCATCTGGCCACGCCAGGAACTCCATACACACTGCATCTCAGGGATTTCAGTGCTGCTGATTCACCCCTGGAGGTGCACTCCATTGTCTCTTGACAGATGGATGCCAACAACAAGAAGATATACAAATTCATGTGGTCTCAGAGGAAAACTCTGCCTTGCCTCTGGAACCGCAAGCAATGGGTTGGTTTGGCTCTTCCTGCATCTAAGCGCACTCATTTTGCATTTCATTCACTAAATTCCACTCCCCACACCACAGTCCTCAGCTGTGAAGTCAATTTGAAATTCATCCCAAGCCTCTGGGTCGTCCCATCTTTGTTGTGTGCCAGCAAAGAAGTTATGTAGTATCTACTTGGGTCTCATCCTTCTTTCCAGAGCCAGTTCTATGTATGTGTCGGTCAAGTATCTTGGAGTTACGTCAAGCTAAAGAATTTAAGCAAAGGGAGCCAGCTCATCAGTCAGACCCGGCCAGCGAGAGGATGTGAGTGTATGGGGTGACAAGCGAAAAGGCAGGAGATGAATCTACCAAAGCTTTGAAGGGACTTTCTTCTCCATCAGTCGCAACCTCCACAGCTATTTATCATCTAGATCCAAGATTTCAGAACAGCTCTGCTCTGAAATGTCTGGAATATATTGGGAGGAATAAGAAACAGTCCATA
Organism: Zootoca vivipara; assembly: GCF_963506605.1. NCBI lineage: Eukaryota > Metazoa > Chordata > Lepidosauria > Squamata > Lacertidae > Zootoca > Zootoca vivipara. Next base: position 3,070,667 of record NC_083282.1, on the reverse strand, counting down.
AAATAACTCTTTTTGTGCTGAACAAAAACCAGAAAAAATAACAGGAAAACTATCCTTGGAAGAACAGAAAGTTGGTAACGGGAAGGAGATGCCAGTCAGCTACAAGAACTCCATCCTGTGAAAGAGAAAATGTTATGGTGACTCAGCACTGCAATCCTCCAGCTGTGATGAAACTGAAGTAGACGAGGCATTCAGTATGTGCCACACAAAAATAATCTGGTACACACTAATTCCATGACTTCTGTTCTCTTCTTTTCAAGGATACCCTGAGAGCCAAACCAAACGGCTCTGGAGAGGGACTCAAATGCTTCGTTTGCCATTCTGGCGATGACACTTCTGACACCATCTACTTTGAGCAAAACCAAGGAAACTATAATTGAATAAATGGTCTGGACTCTTTTTTTCCTGAGATCACACTAGCAGTCAACCTGAATGTGTAAGAGTTTATTCAACTTTTTAAAAAACTTAAAACAAGCCTTTCAACACCCTACCAGCTTGAAGCGGGAAAAGCCTTTTAGACTAAGAAATGTGCTATGCAGGAATTAGTCCAATTTGCATTGTGTTTTTTAAACTTACAAATCGTCACTAGTTTTTCTTTCCCCTTCCCTCCCTCCCTCCTTCCCTCCCTCTCTTTCTCTCTCTCAAATTAAAAATAGTTCAGAAATCAGTTTTTCAAAACTAGTTTCCCCTTGAAACCTAACCTCTTTCCCTCTCCAGTGGATTCTTGAGTCATGGAGTTTCCATGGCAAAGGAAACATATTCTGCTGAAATTCCAGGCAAAATAAAATTGTATGAATTCATTAATGAAAATAAATATGCAGCTTGCCACTTACAGCTCGTTCCTCCTAAATACCAAATCCATCGCTTGCCAGTAAATCTGACCTATTTGTCAATGGTAATATGTTGACCAAACTGGTACTATTTTGATATTACCCCTGCCTAAGTATGTAGACTTGAAAATAGCATTTTAGCACTCAAAATCTGGTTCAGCACATTCCGCTTCAGCCTGGGTGGAGTGAAAAAGCCAATACTGCTTGAAATGTGATCTGGGCTGCCCTTAAGCATTGCAAGTGGAATAAAATTCTCAGTTGTGGACGAAAGTAATTGAAAACACAAACTAGGAAATTTGCAACTGCTCACTTTCATGACTGCATCCACTGTGGTGGGGTCTGGAATGCCCACCTTTTCTACCCTGGGCATTAGGAAGAGCCCAACGTGGATCTCTTCTGAGCTGGCCATAGGTGTTGCTACACAATGCTGCCCTTAGGTATGTTTCCCCACCCTTTCATTTTTAAATAGTATATTACAAGCATCTTGCGAGATATTTGATTTGTAAACAGACTTCTTGGCGGCACATGAAGTACACCTCGTGCATCCAAGTCTTGCTGGCTTTTGTCAGCTCCACTGCAACATGTTTCAGCAAATAGGTTGTTTATGAAAAGCCAGTGGCTTTTCAGGCTGCCTGCTCTGTGCCCATGAATGCAAAGCAGGGGCTGGGTGATGGGTCAGCTGTGTTTGGAGGGTCTGGTATCTAATATGAGTGGACAGAGAAGCCTCTTTCCATTCCATGTCAGTTTTGTCACATAGATCAATCATACAGGTCCATTTCATCCTAGGTCCCCCCCAATTTTTTAATGCACTAAACATTTGCATTAAAATTGTATGCATTTTGTCTGCATTCTTTCTATGAAACACACATTTTTGTTTGCTTTCCAATGCATTCCCCCCCCCAAAAGCATTCTCTATAAAATATGCATTCTGTATTCTGTGCACATTTTTAAAGTGCCAGCTGCATCACAACATTTGGAAAACTGCTTGATCTGAATCATCCAAATATAAATCCAGGGTCTGGGGCTTAGGTTGGTTGGCTTTAAAATGTGGATCTAATTTTTCCTCCACCCTTCAGCTCTAATTGCACAATCCCTTAAGGGTGCCCCTGGATAAATTTTGGTTTGATTGGTTTTTTAAGGGGAAAATCAGGTGTACTCATTCACTGTGTCTCTTTGTTGCACTCCACACCCTCCCTGATAATTAACTTATGGAATTCACTGCCTCAAGAGTTGGGTGATGGCCAATGTCCTTTTAAAAGACTTTGACAAATTCTCAGAGGTTATATTCATTGGCAGCTATCAGCCATGACAGCTAAACAGAACCTCCGTGTACAGAGGCAGTAGACCTCTGAAAGCCAGGTGCTTGAGGATAAACAATGGCAGATGGCTTTCTGTTGAGTCGTGGGAAAGACGGATGAAGACACACAGGCCCGGCTCTAGGGGTAGTTTCAGTGGCGTGGGGCGCAAGGCGTGGGGTGCCAGGCGCCGGAGCGACAGGGCAGTTTCGAGCAGGTCGGGCGCCCTGACACTGAGGGGCAGAGCTCGCTCCGGCGCCCCCGCCCTCACAGGGTGCAGCATGGTTTCCGCACGGCTTTGTCGCGTAGCGCCTGGCCTACTGGCCTGGCGCCCTGGCGCACCGCGCCGGCCCTGTGGAGCAATCTCCGCGCCAGGGCACCCGACCGGCTTGAGATGGCCCTGAAGACACAGCTCTTAAAACAACCAGCTCTTATTTCAGCTCTGAGTCCTGGACTGAACAATAGCTTAGCCGGCTGGCTTATATAGTACTCAGTAACTTGCAACAGTAACAAACTTCCCCTAGTTACCCAATCCGTGAACAGCAGTCTCAATCCTTCATTTGCATGTTGTGGACCTGAGTGAGAACTGCAGCCACGGTGGCCAGAGTGAGTACTGCAGTCAAACTAAATACATAATACAGGGGTTCCCAACAAAATTTTCTCGAGGACCCCTCATTGAGCCGCTATTGTGACAAGGACCCCCATTAATTCCTAATCTAATTTTTCCAGTAAGCTTAACACTGATCTTGGAAGGGTTAGGTTCAAGGGACGCCGACGATTTAGGTTCAATGGACACTGACAAGATCGGTTCGAGAGTCACTGACTTACTTGTTTGAACATCTTCCTCTTCATCTGTAGGCCTTTGTCGTTTTAACGAACCACTTTTTAACCAACGGTCCATTTTTAACTACGCGAACTGTAGCTTCTGCGAAAAACAACACTTTGTTTACAAGCACTACTGTTTTGCAAAGAGGCAGCGCGCGCCAGGGAGGAGGGAGGGGAATGGAGAAGACAGGGTACCTGCGCAGTAGTGCACAAATGAAGCCGACGCGCGCAAAGCATCTTGGGGAGGTGAGCGTTAGTAGAATGTGTAAAGCGCCACCTAACGGCATACAGCAGAACTACTGCCTCTATCTAATTCTAGTTTTGCGCTAGACTCTGCTCATGCAGGAAGCGGCCAAAACAAAAAATCTGTTATCATACGAAATATATTTAATATAGTTTTTATTCTAATAGCATCTTGTGGACCCCTCTGGCATAGCTCGCGGACCCCTGGGGGTCCGCGGACCACCTGTTGGGAACCACTGACATAATACATAACACTTTCACTATTGTCATGCCCAGTTTGTGAGCTCCCAGAGTCATTCGTCTGTTGCTGCAATCAGAACGCTGGGCAGGATGAACTGTGGTCTGATCAAGTTAGGTAGTTCTTAAGTTATTGTATTCCCAGTGGAGTCTTTAGCATATGCTAAAGATCTGCCCAGCGCCCCCCAAGTCTGACAAACACAGCCATTGTAAATAACAACAGCCGCCGCTGGCGCTTTTGGTAAATGAGCACACAAAGTTGAAAGTCCTTTAGTGAAACAATAGGTATACATTTCGGTAATACCTAGGTATTATATATTTAGTTGTTCTAGCTTGATCAAAATTATTTATTGTTTCATAACAGGTAGTTAGTTAAGAGCTTAGGCGGCTTCAGTGGTGGATGCCGGGTGCCCCCTGGAATTCAACCCCTGGGTGCCCTGCACCCCTTGCATGAGGGCCCTGGGTATTCCTATGCAGCCTTGTAGGAGAGGAGAAACACAGCCTTCAAGGAATTTTAAATAGCAACAACATGAAACATTCACAAAATAGCTAAACAGTGGGGATTCCTTTGTGCCAGGTTGTGTTGCTATTGTTTTCCATGCAAAGTGAGCATTCCAGCACTGAGGTTGCAGAGTGGGAGAGACATCAAAGAATCTTTTGCCACCTTAAAATAGTCGAAACAAAAAAGAAAATTCCTCCCAGTAGCACCTTAGAGACCAACTAAAATTTGTCATTGGTATGAGCTTTCATGTGCATGCACACTTCTTCAGATGAAAATAGGACGTTTATAAAATGATGTCAGCACCAGGGGAGGAGAGCTGTGGTTTGCTAAAAAAAACAACTCCCAGATAAAAGCATATGTTCTTAGTACACACCATTCATTTGAGCTTTGAAAAACATCTCTCTCCCTCCCTCCCTCCCTCTCTCTCTCTGTGCACCCCAGTGCACTTTGGCTCTTAAGCCTATCCCCCCCACAAGGGTGACTAAAAGAATCCAGAAAGTTCTTGTAAATATTGTTACAAGCCACCCCAATCTCCAAGCAGTCTAAGATTCCGGGGATCCCTGGCACTTACCCAGGGTTCATGTTTCCTTTGGAAATGAGCCACAGCAGAGACTGTGGTGCCTTCAGAATATATGATCTATTTACAAAGATTCTCTTCCATTTTATTTGGGATAGAAGCTTCTTTCCCAGCACCTCATCTCTGATTGGTGGGTTTAAATTCCCTAGGAGCCCTGCGAGAACCATGGGTGAGATTCACCTAACCAGCCTTGCCAGCAGAAGCCTTGTACAAGGATTTCCACTTGTGCAATGAGGCTTTCTACCTTCCCCCCCTTGCACCTCCCATAATGGCTCTGGGATCAGCATGTGATGGGAAGGGGGGGGGTGTTGCTCCATCTGAAATGCTGGTACAGGTGGAACGATTGCAAGAGTATGATGTCGAATTTCACTTCACAAGTCCAGGGTTTGGCTCTGAAAACTTGTCATCCTCTTGCATGCTTCTCACATTTAAGTCAGGCAAAAGTGCAAGATGTCCCATAAGCCACCACCTTCATTTCTCTGTTATGAAATGAAACAAATTACATTTTTGGATGTACTGTATTCCTGTAAATCTTCCTCAGCTTTTTGCCAATCATGTTTCACATTGCTCCTCACTGCCCAGACAATTTCAGATCTCTTTCTTCCAAAGGAAACTGATTTTTGCAAAGGTCAGTTTGATGTCCTGCTGCTTTGGACGCAGGGAGGGACAATCCTTTTGAACTCCACCGCAATGGGAAACAAGAAAGAGAAGCGAGACCTTTGTGTGATCGGTCCAGTTTATTTACTTACCATCACCACGCCTGGGCTGTCCTTTTTCTTTTCCTCTTTACTTACCAGTATACCTATAAAGAAATATTATGCTGTTTCCTCTAGCAGGAACCTTCAGCTGTGAGAAGAGTGGGAATTTTCCACTGTTCCCTCATCTTTGGAAAAGACCCGCCTTGTTTCCAAATTCCTCTGCAGGAATTTGGAAACAAGACAGAAAGCCCAGAGAATCTGCAGTCAATTGCTTTGCTTGATGCTGCTGCTACCTGAGCGGTTTACATTAAAGTCACAGAGCCATAGAGTTGGAAGGGACCACCCCGTGGGTGAGCTCCCGTTGCTCGGTCCCAACTCCTGCCCACCTAGCAGTTCGAAAGCACACCAAAGTGCAAGTAGATAAATAGGTACCGCTCCGGCGGGAAGGTAAATGGCGTTTCCGTGCGCTGCTCTGGTTCGCCAGAAGCAGCTTTGTCATGCTGGCCACGTGACCCGGAAGCTGTCTGCGGACAAACGCCGGCTCCCTCGGCCTATAGAGCGAGATGAGCGCCGCAAGCCCAGAGTCGGACACGACTGGACCTGATGGTCAGGGGGCCCTTTACCTTTACCTTTTTATGTCTTAGGTACTGTCAACTATTGACTGCTACTGCATGCCTGCTACCACATATTTTCTGCTATGCAAAATCTCTGAATGTCAGGTGCTGGCTTTGATTACAAAACAACTCATACAAGGAAATCCCATAGGGAAAGACTGGACTCCACAGCACCATCTGGTGTCACAGGGTTATATATGCAACACATAGAATCATAGAGTTGGAAGAGACCACAAGGGTCATCCAGTCCAACCCCCTGCCAAGCAAGAAACACCATCAAAGCATTCCTGACATATAAAGCACTTTTTATTTACCAGTCTAGCTGAGTCCTGATTCTGGACTTCTCTCTGCCACAGACTCTCCTAGCTCTAAGGCCTGTTACCCTTTCAGCTTCCAACACCTCCTCTTCCCAGTCTTCTCTCTCTGCTCCCTGTGACCACTCCTCATCGTCCTACCGCCATCTCCTGGCTCTGAGCCTTCTTCCCCTGTTGGTTGCCCAGCTGGTTCCTCCCACCATTTATCTGTGTCTAACTGGTCCATGACAATACCCATGCAGAGTGTGCCCAAAGGAACTGCATTGTGCTGTGGGTCAGGATGAATTGAAGAAAAGCATTTTAGAAGAATGCAGCTGAGGCTCTGGGCTCTGCACACCTCTAGGTACACTCTTGCAGATTATAGGCCATGCCATACTTCACAATCCTGGTTTCCCCCATGTTGTTTGGGGGCAGGGGGCTATAGAGACATCGCCCAGGGCTCTGTCCCTGCTCTTTCCATGCTTCCCTGCCCTGCTTGCACATCAGTATTCTGCTGAGCTTTTGTCTTGTTAGATAAAATTTCACCTGCTCCTGGACTCTGGCCCAGGACTGTTTGCAAGGAAAATGACAAAGGTGAAGGGGAATAATGCAGAGTCAGGACTGATATATGGGGGAAAGTTAATCTGAGGGCAGCTGGTGTCCGTGAAAGCAGCAGTGCCTCGGAAAAGGAAAAAGAAAAAGTTCAATTGTCTTTTACGACCGCTGGGTGGTGACCGCACTGGGCACAGTCAGATTTGTCCAGTCTGAGAGTGCAACAGCAGATCTTGGAGCTTTATAGCAGGCAGAATCATGGATTTCTTCTCTGAGACCATCTGATTCCCAGGACCAGAGGATTCTGGTCTGTGACATTAGTTGCTGGAACTAATTACACTCTCTCCTCCTCTCTCCAGGAGTTCCAGTAGCCCAGAAAGTAGGAAATCTGTACTAGCTCCAAAGGGCAACTAGTTCACATCCTGCAGTGCCCAGGTTGGCTCTATAGTTAACCCAGCTGTCAACCATTCAGCAATAAAGCCAGGATGCTACCCATCAAAAGCATGGGCTGTCAAGCTTCCCCGCACCCCACTCTTGCTATTGCAGAAAAGTCTTGTGCAGCTCTAAAAATCTGTGACAACTTGCATGTAGTATTCTTCCATAGCAGGGAACAGCTGGGGTGTGATTGCTTCTGTTCCGCGGGATGCTCCAAGTTGGACTATTAAATATGATGTTCTACAAACTTATGCCATAATAATTTTGTCTGATTTTTGATTCCACAGGACTCATTGCTGCTTTTGGTGCAACAGAGTAAAATGGTTGAACTGAAGTTGTACATCATGTTGTGGCTTTTGTGGGTATGTCCCATATCAGCAATGCACACCTCAATTGGGGCTGAAGATGCAGAGAATAACCAAGAGAGCCAAGAAGAACAACAAAAGATTGTTCCAGACTGCAACGTCCTATTTCTCATTTAGATCTCCCTCCCCGGTTCTTGCGGTCTGTTTGTTATGTGAAGCTATATAATTAGTAGGAGCAGCAGCTGACACCCTACTGACCTCCAGGGCCCAGGAGTCTGATTATATAAGAGCTAAGATTAGCGATTTGGGTAGGGAGATAAAGGCATTCAATTCTAGAGTTTGTCTCCAGAAAGATTGTATTTTAGCCTCTCAACTTCCTGCCTGCAGAAGCCAGGACAAAAATTCTCTTCTGCAAAATTTGATGATGATTACTTGAAGTCTATCCTCAATGTGAATATTGGGCAAATGTTTTGTAATCAAAGCCAACACCTGGCGTTCAGAGATTTTGCATAGCAGAAAATATGTGGTAGCAGACATGCAGTAGCAGTCAATAGTTGACAGTACGTAAGACATGGCTAATACCCCAGAGGACAGGATCACACTTCAAAATGATCTGAACAGATTAGGCAACTGGGCCAAAGGAAACAAGATGAATTTTAACAAGGAGAAATGTAAAGTACTACACTTGGGCAAAAATAAAAAATAAAAAAATGAAAGGCACAAATACAGGATGGGTGACACCTGGCTTGAGAGCAGTACATGTGAAAAGGATCTAGGAGTCTTGGTAGACCACAAACTTGACATGAGTCAGCAGTGTGATGCAGCAGCTAAAAAAGCCAATGCAATTCTGGGCTGCATGCATCAATAGGAGTATAGCATCTAGATCAAGGGAACTAATAGTACCACTGTATTCCGCTCTGGTCAGACCTCACCTGGATTACTGTGTCCAGTTCTGGGCACCACAGTTCAAGAAGGATACTGACAAGCTGGAACGTGTCCAGAGGAGGGCAACCAAAATGGTCAAAGGCCTGGAAACAATGCCTTATGAGGAATGGCTTGGGGAGCTGGGTATGTTTAGACTGGAGAAGAGAAGGTTAAGGGGTGATATGATAACCATGTTCAAATATATAAAAGGATGTCATATAGAAGAGGAAGAAAGGTTGTTTTCTGCTGCTCCAGAGATGTGGACACGGAGCAATGGATTCAAGCTACAAGAAAGAAGATTCCACCTAAACATTAGGAAGAACTTCCTGACAGTAAGAGCTGTTCGGCATTGGAACTTGCTGCCAAGGAGTGTGGTGGAGTCTCCTTCTTTGGAGGTCTTTAAGCGGAGGCTTGACAGCCATATGTCAAGAATGCTTTGATGGTGTTTCCTGCTTGGCAGGGGGTTGGACTGGATGGCCCTTGTGGTCTCTTCCAACTCTATGGTTCTATGATTTCTTCCAATCCATAATATTGGCCTTCAGCCTGAGCAAAGTGGTTGCTGGTGCTCATTGGGACTGGTGGGGTGGAAGGAGAGGAGCCCAAACAGTAGGTGGAGCCAGAACCTATTATCATAATTAATTAATTAACTTATACTTTTATGCCACCCTTCATCCAAAGATCACAGGGTGGTTTACAACATAAAACCACAAAATAAAACCACAAAATACATAACACAATAACAAAAAACAATACCCCCAACATAGTTAAAAGGCCATAGCTTGTTTAATCAGCCAGTGGTAGGCAAATCTCCCCTCCTCCCCCCTAGGTTGGACTGGAGGGCCCTTGTGGTCTCTTCCAACTCTATGATTCTATGATTCTACAGACAGAAAGCATGATGTTTTTTGCTGCTGCAATCCTGTGCCCACCTGGGAATCAGCTGCTTTGAATACAGTGGGACTGAAGCCTGGGCAAACATTCACAGGGTCGTCCCTGTCTGTTAGTGCCTTTAAATCAACCTTTGGGGGGAAGAAACTGACCAAAGCTCGGAGTACAAATGGCCAATGTAGCTTTTGGTCTTGCCTCTTTGCTGTGGGTAGATCTGGGTCTGTGCCTCAATTGCCACCAAGTGCAGCACCTCAGAGGCAGCCTTTTCTCTGGCTTTGGCAGGACTTCATCCTTTCATTAACATGCTGGCGGATATATGCTGTCACTGCAACGACAGGTATCCAGTTACTCAAACATAGCCTCAAGGTTCGGCTGTAATTGACAAGAAGTTGTGTCAGTGGCAGAATAATGTGATGGAGAGCTAGCAGTTAGCTAGGAGGCTCAGCTCTGGATCAGGATGTCCCCAGTTCAAATCACATCCCTGCCACAAACTCCCTACACGGTCTCAGGGAAGCCACTCTTTCTCAGTGCCTGTGCCTCTTGTAATATTGTATTTGAATATTTTGTTGGAAGCTGCCCAGAGGGGCTGGGGAAACCCCGCCAGATGGGCGGGGTATAGATAATAAATTATTATTATTATTATTATTATTATTATTATTATTATTATTATTATATAAAGGTAATAATACTGACCTACTTTACAGCGTTGTTGTACAGATTACTGAGATAATGTTATGTTTTAAACATTTTCCTAAACTAGTGTGCAGATGTTAGGTAAAGGTAAAGGGGCCCCTAACCATCAGGTCCAGTCGTGTCCGACTCTGGGGTTGCGGCGCTCATCTCGCTCTATAGGCCGAGGGAGCCAGCGTTTGTCCGCAGACGGCTTCCGGGTCATGTGGCCAGCATGACAAAGCTGCTTCTGGTGAACCAGAGCAGCGCACGGAAACGCTGTTTACCTTCCCGCCAGAGCGGTCCCTATTTATCTACTTGCACTTTGATGTGCTTTCGAACTTCTAGGTGAGCAGGAGCTGGGACCGAGCAACAGGAGCTCACCCCGTTGCAGGGATTCGAACCGCCGACCTTCTGACCGGCAAGCCCTAGACTCTGTGGTTTAACCCACAGCGCCACCTGGGTCCCTGTGCAGATGTTAAGTATTATTAAAAAGGGAGGAATTGGTGTTATTTAGAGGGAGGAATGAATGCTGGGAAGAGGCACCTACAGCAGCAAAAAAGATGCCTTCATCTGCCCTGTCTCTCCCATATCAGTCCCAACAGCAGCAGCAGGTGCTGTGGCTACATAGCGACGCTCCCCCCCCCCCCGAGGGCGCGTCAGGTTTGCCGCTCGGGGTGCCGGAGTGGCTCCCCTACGCCTCTGCCTATGACCTTTGTGAGTGAAGCCATCACAAGTCTTGTACTCCCAGCAGGGTCACCCAAGACAGTAAGGTCAAAGGGGAGGAGCTGGAGCTAGACTAAGTCCTCAACAGCAGAACAGGTGAATGATAACAAGCAGTATGTTATGATTGTGAAGGCAGATGAAGGCTGCAGCAGACAAGAATCTACCAGTTGTTTTGATAGCCTTCTCATGCCATCGGAACAGACCCTTATTGTGAAGACTGTGCGTTGATCAGTGTGCACTGCTCTAAACACATAAAACAAATTCACGCACAGCCTTCTTCCAAAAACCCATACAGACTCACTGTTAAAACCGGGTTTATGGAAGACAACCTTACTCGGCTACGAGTGATGGCCAAAGTTAAGATGGCCAGGAGGAGAAAAGTTGACATACTGAATTTGCCTTGGGACAGTAGGACAAGGCAATTCCTGCATGAACCAAAATTTGGCTATCCCAAATTTTCAACTGTCTTGGTGTTTCAACTGCATGTTATGCCAATGAAAACATTTTCCATAAAAAAGTACCCACTTGCCTTCACTTGTAGAATATTTATTTTTGTGTTTTAAAATTCCCAATACTGTTAATCTTCCTGACTCTTGGCTGCATTTTCTTCCCTCCTGCTTCTCAAAGGCTGGACGGCACATTCTTCCCAAGCTCAGCAGGCAGTCTGTTGAGCAGGAACTGAGCGTCCTGTGTTCAGGATGCCTGCACAGACCTGCCCCTCCGGCTTCTTAGCTATCTCCGTTCCCCTGCTCCAACTTCCCCGTTTCAGTAAACTGGGGGAAAAACACCAAGAACAAATAAAGCTTTTCCCCAGCTTGGCCTTCACTGGAAAATTGGTAGCTAGCTGTGACCGTTGAATTTAGAGTAAAAAGGTGGTCTAGTTATCTATGAGGGCCTGGAAGACCCAGGTCTCAGACACTTTGGGTAATGGGTCTAAGCAACGCCATTTTTCTAGAAAAAGAGGTACCAGAACTCACTATGGACACCTCCCTCATCTCTTAGAATCATAGAGTTGGAAGAGACCACAAGGGCCATCCAGTCCAACCCCCTGCCAAGCAGGAAACACCATCAAAGCATTCTTGACAGATGGCTGTCAAGCCTCTGCTTAAAGACCTCCAAAGAAGGAGACGCCACCACACTCCTTGGCAGCAAATTCCACTGTCGAACAGCTCTTACTGTCAGGAAGTTCTTCCTAATGTTTAGGTGGAATCTTCTTTCTTGTAGTTTGAATCCATTGCTCCGTGTCCGCTTCTCTGGAGCAGCAGAAAACAACCTTTCACCCTCCTCTATATGACATCCTTTTATATATTTGAACATGGCTATCATATCACCCCTTAACCTTCTCTTCTCCAGGCTAAACATATCCAGCTCCCTAAGCCATTCCTCATAAGGCATCGTTTCCAGGCCTTTGACCATTTTGGTTGCCCTCCTCCGGACACGTTCCAGCTTGTCAGTATCCTTCTTGAACTGTGGTGCCCAGAACTGGACACAGTACTCCAGGTGAGGTCTGACCAGAGCAGAATACAGTGGTACTATTACTTCCCTTGATCTAGATGCTATACTCCTATTGATGCAGCCCAGAATTGCATTGGCTTTTTTAGCTGCTGCATCACACTGTTGACTCATGTCAAGTGCATGTAGATGTGGGTAAGGAGGAAGCCTACATTTTCTCCCAAGGGACAGCAGTCTGTTGTCTGAGCCTAAGAAAGAGAGTCTCATAGCTAACTGCCCCTTGAGGCTAGGAGACCTCATGCCCAGAGGAGCTAGAGCTCTGTGATGTAGCGAGCAAAGTAAAGTGTTCCTTGTCTTTGTCCCGCATCAGAACATCACAACACTGTGTGGAACCTCTTTGATTTCTGTTTCCAAATAAGTACGGAAATCAAGTCCTCCCTAACAAGAGGGCACGTGTTGCGGTGTGGCCTGGCAACCAAACCCTGTGTTGTGTGTGGAAAAGTTTGGATGGCCACAACACTCTATTGGAGGTCCCTCGATGCCGGGTGCAATTAGACCAATGGGGTGCCTGCTAAATGCTATCGAGGGACCTCTCTTTAAGCCCATGCACGTGTCCCTGAGCTTCCTATTTTGGGCCAGTGCATCGGAACACCCGCCCACCTCTCCCTATATTTAGGGCTTGCACACATGACCTTGCTATGCTGTCATGTGCTGTCTGTAATTGGGACAGGGGCACGGCAGGAATTTCCCCCACTTGGCTGATTGGCTGGTGCCATTTGGGTTTCGCCTGCCGCGTAGCAAATCGTCACAACTTGTAAGGTTGCGGATAGGCTCTGGTTCAGGTGATAGGGGTGGCAGAGCGGTCTCGCCATCCCTATGCGATGGGTATTCCGTTAAAGGAATCCTGGGACTCTTGGTTGGTCAAGCCTGAGAGGGGTTATGCTCAGAGCCAGAGTCCAGGGGGGCATCTGGGTGGTGGACTGGTTGGATACTGCCTTCCACTTTGCCAGGTGTTCACCCAAGGCTGACCTATGGTGTGCCCTGGGTCAGCGCTACCTACAAGGGTGCAGGGAGCTCGTCGAACCAGAGCCTATGCAACCACTCACTTGATTGTAATCAATAAATGTGTAGCCTAAATTCTGCCAAAAGCCAAAACAAAAATTTGAGACTTGTCTGAATTTATTTGGGGGTAGTTAAAAGGTCTGCACACGCCATAGCTGCCAAGTCTCCTGTATTCCCCGGGAAACCCCCGTTTTTCCGGCTGTTCCCAGCCGGAAAAACTGATTTTTTTTTTGTTTTCCCCTGGTTTATTCTGGTGCGGCGGCCATTTTGGAACAGGGCAGAGCAGCATCAAAAGTAGCTTCTGAGCATGCTCTGCCCAGTTCCAAAATGGCGGCAGCGCTACATCCGGTTTGCTACTTACGGTCCAGTCCCTTATTTCTCAGGCCGGAACTTGGCAGCTATGGCACACGCAAAAGCAATACCACTAATAATGGTAATATGGCACCCTGAGTGAGGGCAGAATTTGGTGCCCTTCCCACTCTCACCTTCACAGTATTATTTTGCGCCCCCTTAGCTCAGCACCTGCACCACCTTAAACCAGGCACTGGAGTTGCTGGTGTGTAAGCGATGAGACATTTGTGGGTGGATGTGAGCTGCAACCAGTCCCTTCTTAACAGTTTGTCAGTAGCTGGGCTAGCTGAGAATTACTCTTCCTTCCCTGCCCCCTCTTCTTCACTTCCCAACTGCTCTGGATTAAAAAGTCCTGCTTCCAATTTACGAACTCTTCTGTAATCTGTCTTCAGTGGATTTATCTTATTAAACTCATCTTTGCCCTGTCCATCAGATCACTCCATGAGGTCATTGCCGAGATTGGAGCACAAATAGGGGAGGAGGAGAAGTATAATACTTCTCCCTGTCTGTCAAGAGTCTAATACTCTTGCAGATCTGCCAGAGCAATGCCTAAATTAAAAACAAACAAAAAAAACTTCTCAAAAATGCATTTTATTCACCCAAGAACTATCACTTGAATATGAAGTCAGGATAACGTTCAGCTCCTTAGGGGTTTGCGTCAGCATGTGTAATAAGCAAACCATCTTTGAAGGGACAGAAATAACATTTGGCCTGAGCAGATTTAGCCAAGGATCCCAAATCATACCTATGCCCCCTCCCCCCCTCTAACCCACCTGACAGGCTTCCAAATGTTCAGTACTATAGATAGATAGATAGATAGATAGATAGATAGATAGATAGATAGATAGATTGTAGATAGATCAGGCCGTGCATGTTACGAAGGTTCTAAAGACAGATTCTGAATTACAAATCTGTTTTCAGCATCTGAAATAAACAAAAATACAGTATATGGCTTTCACTAAATATTACTGATATCCATACTTTATTCAGTAGCCCAAATTAAGGCTGTGGTAATGACTCCACCTCACTCACAATTCACTAAAATTTCCAAACGTATACCAGCCTCTGTTTCTACAATATCTATTTTCTCTGGTTGTACAGACATAGTTACCATAACTAACTCTGGAGCATATTCTACCAAACACACCTTTTATAGGCAGAATACAGTTGGACTTAATAGGGAACAAGGTCTCAGAAATATCCACTTTGAAGAGCAGTGTGTTAATTGTGAAAAAGCACCATCTATATTTGATGTATACATTGTGATTCCTATTTACATCTACCAAGGAGACAGGCAAGGTATTGTTCTGAGGTGTTTTTTGGGGGGTGGGGGAGGTTGAATGCCTGGGCCCTCTTCTAATTCTCGGAATAGACAGCCTAACATCCTGGTGAGGTGATAGTCTGGGTGATGGACAATTAAGGAAACAAAGGAAGGGGCTCTGTGTGAGATGACAAAGGGGTGGGTAGTTAGAAGGACAAAGGCAGAGTTGAGAGCAGGGAGTTGTGAGCTAGAAGGTAATAGAAAAGCAGCAGACTGGGAAACAGCAACACATAAGTTGATGAATATTAACCCTGAAATTCAGGGTTATTACAGCTCAAAAGCAACGGCACAAGGATGCGGCTAATTTCAAAACACAGAATTAACTCTAGGTGCATAAGCAACCCAATAATATGCCACATGCAAATAAATATGCAGCAGTGCTCTTAATATTACTGCAGCAATAGCTAGGTGGCAGCAAGACCGATGAAGTGCAGTATACAAACAAACAAACAAGCATTGCACATATGTAGGCCCCACTGAATCTACATCACTTTCCACCCTCCCTGGTCTCTCACTCTGGGCCAGCAAGCTTTGCCTTCAGCCTTCAGCCAGGCTTTTGACCTGGTCTAGATTGATCAAGGTGTGTGTGCTTGGAAAATCCTATTCACGCACAGTCATTTATTTGTGTTCAGTTGAATAAGTGTAGAATTAATGCACAAAGATCTGGGAGTAGCCCCACTTGCTGGGACATTTGGTGCACATTTGGTGCACTTTTAACCTTTGGTGCACAGGCAAATACAGTACCTTATATCATCAGGGTGTACCTCTCTGTCCTCCTTGCTGTGAATTGTACCACAATTAACTATTCAACATTATGCAAGAAAAGACTGTGGGAACTGAGGCTTTATATGCATGAGAGAGTCTCTCCTCCCTCCTAGGTTACAGCTTGGGTAGAGCCAATAAAGTCTGGTTGGCTACTGAGGTTATAAGCAGAAGTGTTGCAGCTATACTGACCTTTATGGAAAGCATTTGGGGCTACTACTTACTAACTGAGCTTGCAGAGTCTCAGGAGGTGGTGGGAGTAGGCTTGCCACCCGTCCCTTATAATAAGGGTTGTTGTTGTTGTTTAGTCATTTAGTTGTGTCCGACTCTTCGTGACCCCATGGACCAGAGCACACCAGGCACTCCTATCTTCCACTGCCTCCCGCAGTTTGGTCAAACTCATGTTCATGGCTTCATGAACGTTGTCCAACCATGTCGTCCTCTGCCGTCCCCTTCTCCTAGTGCCCTCCAACTTTCCCAACATCAGGGTCTTTTCCAGGGAGTCTTCTCTTCTCATGAGGTGGCCAAAGTATTGGAGCCTCAGCTTCAGGATCTGTCCTTCCAGTGAGCACTCAGGGCTGATTTCCTTCAGAATGGAGAGGTTTGATCTTCTTGCAGTCCATGAGACTCTCAAGAGTCTCCTCCAGCACCATAATTCAAAAGCATCAATTCTTCGGCGACCAGCCTTCTTTATATTAAGGAACTGTCCGTTAATTCAAGGGAAAATACTGCATCCCATAAGGGGCATAGTTTGTCCCTTATTTCTGCCTCACTTTCTTCTCCCTCCTCCTCCTCCTCCTCCTCCTCCTCCTCCTCCTCCTCCTCCTCCTCCTCTGAGGCAAGCGCTGAGTTCAGCTCCTGCCTCCCTCCCTCCTGCCTGCCTCTGTCTCTTTGTCTCTCTGTCTCCTTTCCTTTCCTTTCCTTACCCGTCCCTCCCTGTTCCACTAAATCCAGTGAGTGATGCAGCCGCAGCCAAATGGGTGGGAAACGTTTGGGGATGAAATGTAGGGGTGCATCTGAGATAGAATGGAGTGACTTTGGATGAGCCATGGGGGGAGGGGAAGAAAGGTGAGGCTGGGTGGTGTTGAGGATCACAAGCACCCACCGTGTACTGCAGATGAGGACTCAAACTCCCTTGCAAGAAACTGTCACAATCCTAAATTCACTTTCAGCCTGATCCATTGAAAACAGAAATAAGTCCCAATTAATTTGGTTGAATTTACTTTCAAATGACTACGCAGAGGATTGCAGCCTTTAAAAAGTTGTTTTTGTTGATTTAAATAAATTGATGTAAAATATTGTATAAAGGACAAGTCCAGAAATGAAGTACACATGTAAGCCTAGTGGTTAGATTAATTTGTCTGACTATGATGCATGTGTGTGTCATTAGCAGTTAGGAAGGAAGGGATGTTGGAGGCAAAGCTCTGTGAGGATTTTCTTGCTATCGTCACCCCTCTTTCTTTTTTGGCTGGATTTCTACATTTACCATTCTTCTGACAGGCAGAAATTCAGCAGGTGGGGAGGATGCAAGTCATTGAAATTAATGTACATTGCTAACTTAGACCTGCAAAATTTATTGGACCTACACTATGACTATGACCAGTATTGGGAACAACCCAATGGAAAGGATCGAAGTCATTTCTGCACCAGAAAAAGTAATTTTCAGACACACACACCCATTCACCTCCTCCCAACTTGTCCCATATTTTGCCTGACCAAAGGTGGCAATCCCAGGGGGAGTGTGCAAAGGGCAGCTTGGTTTGTGGGTGTGTCAGGGCCTGCTGGGGTGCCAGGAGAAATGAATGGTCTTGAGCAGGGGTTCCCAAACTAAGGCCCGGGGGCCGGATGCGGCCCAATCACCTTCTAAATCCAGCCCGCGGATGGTCCAGGAATCAGCGTGTTTTTACATGAGTAGAATGTGTCCTTTTATTTAAAATGCATCTCTTGGTTATTTGTGGGGCATAGGAATTCGTTCATATTTTTTTTCAAAATATAGTCTGCCCCCCCCCAAGGTCTGAGGGACAGTGGACCGGCCACCCTGCTGAAAAAGTTTGCTGACCCCTGGCCTTGAGCAACCCTTTCAAATGGCACAGCTTCACTGATGCCAATAGCAACACGCTGGTCTGTAATAGGACACATTTTAAAAAGTGGCAGAATAGGACGTGGCAGGGGCGCCAGTTATAGGGGAGTGAGGGGCTTCAGCGCCCTCAATATTTTGAGGCAGAGGGCCCAGCCCCCCCAATACAGAGGGGTACCCTCCGCACACCCCAGCCTCTGCCCAGGAGTGGGAAGGTCGCCAGGTTTCGGCGAGGAGGCCAAGCGCAGAGCCCAGCAGTGGGGGTGGGATGTGTCATGTGACATTACAGGACCCATCCCACGGGGCACCCCCAACATGGGGGGCAAGTCAGCACCCTCGGGACGCGGCAAGTGACTTTGTTTGCTCTGTATGCTTCTCTTAGAGCATGTTAGAGCTGGTGTGGTGTTAGAACAAAATTTGTGCTGTATTTGATCAAGCTACATCAGCTGTCACAAGGATTTAGTTTGTCAGCTAGTGCTGAAGAAACCAACAGCTTGTTTCCCTGCCTCTAGAGGATAATTAATAGAAACAAGACGTCATTTTGTTGTAATCCAGTGGCCAAGCTCCAGGAACAGATGTTTTATTGTTATCACAAAACTTAAAAACCACACACCACACTTTTTACTCGTAGGGAAGTTATCCTTAGTTCCTCTCCCCAAAGGCTCCTTAACCAATGAGGTACAAGTAAAGAGACCCTAGGAAGATATGGACATGAATGAATTTGTGCATCCAAGTGCATTTTATTGCATGCTCAGTGAAAAACAGTATCTGTGAGTTGTGCAAAAGGCTGAGATTCTTTGCATGGATGGTGTTTCAAAAAATCTTCAGTGGTTTGGATAGGCACATTTGGTGGGACCCTGGCAATATTTTTATTTATTCTTTATAGGCATTTTTTGGCACCAAACAAATAATATAGCTTCTACGTGCATGTATGCATGTATATAACACACACACAATAAACACTGTAATGTACATAGTACATAGTACATTAAAGCTACTATATCGATTATTGCCATGTGATTATACATTCGGTATTCTCTCTCTCTCTCTCTCTCTCTCTCTCTGTGTGTGTGTGTGTGTGTGTGTGTGTGTGTGTGTGTGTGTGTGTGTCTACTTTATGAGAAACATTGTTTGGTCAAAGTGAGCTGTTATAAGTTCTCAATATATAACCCTCCAGAATTTTTCTTAGCTCACGGTTCTTGAGGATGTTTTTCAACATGGAGATTACCAAGACCTGTCTGGGCATTGGTCTGTTAATAAACAATATACATCACTCTTTGGACATCCATAAAAATTTCCTAGATGAGGAGAATGGCACCAAGTCAGTGAGAAAACTTTGACAAATGCTATGCAAAAATGGATAATTAGCTGTGCCATGCAGAAGCAGCTCTACTGATGCATTTGAAAGTGTGGTTCCAGGTGGAGAGATCTTTAGTTCTGGAGCAAATGAATGGTTCAACAGATTGGGGGGGGGAGATATTTGGCAAAGAGTTGATCTAATAAAAATTATTGCATCATTTTGTTGTTATATCATATATGACTTCCTTTGTGCTTCTTGGAAGGGTCTGGATTCGTCAGGAGCATCAGGAACAGGATTGGCACTTTGCTGAACTTCCTGTAACTGGTCCAGGTCCAAGAGAGGAAATGCATAGTGGTAGAAGCAAAAGAAATGGAGGAGGGAGAAGTAGCAAGAGAACAGGAGGGTTCAGCAAACATCCTTGTGGTCACAACTGCACCACTGGCCATTGCTGTCCTCTCTTCAGTGTAAACAAGCCAGTATTGTTTTCCTGGAGTCTGCAGCTGCTGTCTCTTTCCCTCTACCAGCCAACCCTTCCCCGCAGCCACACGCCCAAATCTCCTGCTCATTTCATTTCTTGGCTCCACCGCAATGGCTCATGACATAATGGGTGGATGAAGTGGTGGTGTTTTGAACTGGGTGATAGTAACAACCAAGGCTGAAAGTACAGACTGCTCTCCCACATGGTGCGGACGTCACTCTTTTGCTGGGACATGAGTGCCTCATCTCAGCTGTCGATTCCAATCACTGCCAGGGGAAGACCTGGACAGAGAAAGGCACTCTAAGGGTGTTTTATCAACCTCACCACTCTCTGGGATCAGCTATAAATAAGCCAGCAAACCCAGTAACCCAGGAGGAAGTGACAGAAATTCTGCATGGAGGCAGGTGTGCTGCTTGTGTATATACAGTGTATATACAGTGGTACCTCGGGTTACGAACGCGATCCGTTCCGGGTCGCAGTTCGTAACCTGAAAAGTTCATAACCCGAAAAGGCCTCTTTGCGCATGTGCAAAGCGCTATTTTCACTATTTTCGCGCTTTGCGCATGCGCAAATGCGTGTGGCGCTTCTGCGCACGCGCGTGGGGCGAAATTACTTCTGGGTTTGCGCAGTTCGTAACCCAAGGTGTTCACAACCCAAGGTGTTCGCAACCCGAGGTACGACTGTATCAACACTTGTGTAGGACCCACACAAGTATTTTTCCACCCCAAAAAAACTTTTCTATAATTTCCGCATCCATGTGAATGTTGGAGGACCATACAACCTTTAGAAGACATCGGAATGTCGCTAATTCCTTCACGGCGCTTTAGCAGAAATGCTCAGAGTTCCAGGTTCTTCAGTGCAGTATATTTATTGTGAGCTACAGTCTACTTACGAATTTAATGCGTTCCGAACGCTCATTTGTAAGTCGAAAAAAAATGTAAGTCGAATCCCATAGGATTCGTAAGTAGAAGCAACCCTATCTAAAAATTCGTAAGTAGAAAAAATCCTATCTAAACCGCATCCAAGATGGCGGACAGAGCTCCATTCGTAAGTAGAAACATTCGTAAGTAGAGGTACCACTGTATATACAAATATCTACAGGCTATGATACACAAGCAGTTCATACAAATAAGCAGGATACCTGGCTGCACCTTAAGGCATGTAGGAAAACTTCTCTCTCTCAACCTCTCACTGACCACACCCTTTGACAACACCATACTCACTGCTGGAAAGGTTTCCCTTTCAAACCGATGACAGCCAATCAACTGACAGCACATTACTGCTGAGTCATTCCGACTCAGCCAGTTGCATCAGCTACAGTAGTTTCACTTTTCTAGTACAATCGGGAATGCAGACTTACTATCTCACACAGCATTCTGTGGATCCCGACACGGAAGGCAGCCCTGCATAGGGAAGTTTAAATTTTTTTTAAAAAAATTCATTATGTTAAACTCGGGTAGATTGTATCTGGATACAATATCTAATAGGTTTAGACGCCAAGTAGTATTATGTTGTAAAGATACAAAGCCTTGTTTATCCAATAAGGTGTTTGAGGCATCTGCGAGGTTGATAAAAAAACGCAGAAGGCAGACACAGAAGGTAATCCTACTTCCACTCTTAAGAAGGCTACCGGAGTACCCTGAGGGAGGCCTAGAATTCTTCCGAGATAATTTTTTTGGAAGATTTGAAGCCGTTCTAGCAGCTTCTGATTCCATCCCCAGAGTTCTACCCCATATAGCATCTGGGGAATCACTTTTCCAACAAAAGCTTTTAGTGCCGGGATCACCAGTTGCCCTCCCCTTGTATAAAAAAAGCTGAGCGGAGCACCGATTGTCCTACGTGTTAGAAGGGTTACAGCCTTGAAGTTTTTTTAAAAAAATAATAATAATTCATTATGTTTTTATATATGTTGGAAGCTGCCCAGAATTACTGAGGCAACCCAGTCAGATGGGCAGGGTATAAATAATAAAATTATTATTATGGAATAGGATGTCCCTATTTTCATTGGAGGAATGTTGGAGGGTATGAGCCTGTAGTGGACACAAAGTGAATGGGAGTGTGTGTACACAGTCTGAGTTAGGAGCAAGCCAGCCAAATTGCTCGGCTGAACGAAATGTGACTCTACAGCAAAGGATGCAATGATGTCCGTTTGCATTAGTCTGGCCACGGAAGGGAGGAGGAACATGCTTGTTCCTCAGCCAGGCAGCTATTTCTGACCAGAGGTAATAAAGTATATAGATGCTGGGAATGTGTTACCAAGACAATATTACTGGTGGGAGTTAACTAGGAACATGGTGGAGGTCCGAGGAGATTCTCCATGTGAGTAATCAGCAAAACAGACTTAGATCTTCCTGCAGAAGAGAAGATCTTTTTTTAAAAAAACAACACACACCATAATTTTATTAATCTAGATTTTTAAGATAGCAAAAGAGAACCATAAAACAGAAAAGAGTATTTTGGCATAATTGACATTTTTATAGCTGCAACATGACCTAGCCAGCTAAGGCTTGTGCGCTTCCAATTTGACAGTTGTCTATTTACTGTTTTGAGCAAAGGCTTATAATTTCTTTGATTTGATTGATTGAGATCAGCTGTTAAGATTATCCCAAGCTATTTAAACCTTCCACGGGCTATCATTATTTTTGACATTTCTGTCAGCTGCTTTTGAACTGTCGCTGTCAAATTAATTGGTAGTATTTTTGATTTTGTATAATTAATTTGCAGCCCTGCAATTTGACAGAAACTTTCTAGATGTTCTTTTAAATAATGAAGTTCAACAATTGGATCTTGCACCATTATCATCTGCAAACATATTAACTTTATGTTCAACATTTCCTATTTTTACTTCCTTCACAGAGGCATCTACATGTTGTTGTATAGCTTAGATTTGATCTCTATTGCCATTGCAAAAAGCAGTGGTGACAGAGGGCATCCTTGGTTGGTGACCCTGTTGAGGTTTATCATATCCATTTACCATAATTAAAGCTGAAGATTTTGAGTAAATATTTTGAATCATGTGCAGAAATTTTTCTCTAAATTTAGAAAGAGTTTCAAGTACACCCATTTTACTCTGTCAAATGCTTTAAAGGCATTGAGTGAAATTAATGTCCCTGGAGTATTTTGTAGCTGCAGGTCATAGATTATATTGAGAACTCCCCTTATAGGATCTGCTATATTTCTTGATCGGACTTTAGTGTGGCCGATCCCCCGGGGTGTGCCAATGTGCCACAGTCTTTCATTCTGGGAGATCAAGTTTTTGCTCGAAACTTTGTGGGGGACATTCCGTGGGTGCCGGCTATAGTAGTGGAGGGTCACTGGGCCTCGATTGTACCAGGTCGCGCTTGAGGACGGTCGTTTGTAGTGTCGCCATATAGATCAGTTGAGGCACAGGGTTGGGAATTTGGACACTCCCACAGTGCCCCCAACTACACCTGCCACTATAGAACAAACACCAACGAGAGACAAGGCTCCATCCTCACCCCCATCACAACTTGCAGATGGGGAACTTGGTCAAGCCGCAGACTCCAACCGGGGAGGGTTTGTCGACAGTAGCAGAGCCGTAGCACTGGGGCTCAGCGCCTCCATCAGTTATACTGCAGCCTCAGCAGACATTGAGAAACCCCCAGGACTCAAGTACCAGCCCTCGGTGATCCAACAGGGTCACCAAGCGGCCAGCCTACTTAAGGGGCTATGTTAGCATTGTACAAGATATGAGGCGTTGTAAATACAGTGGAACCTCGTTTTATGAACACCTCGGTTTACGAATTTTTGGTTTACGAACGCTACGGACCCACCTGGAACGCATAAATTCACTTTCCATTACTTTCAATGGGAAAGTTCGCTTCAGTTTATGAACACTTCAGTTTATGAACAGACTTCCGGAACCAATTACACCCATGCTTTGGGTTAAGTACGCTTCAGGTTGAGTACTCCGCGGACCCGTCTGGAATGGATTAATCCACTTTCCATTACTTTCAATGGGAAAGTTCGCTTCAGTTTATGAACGCTTCAGTTTAAGTACTCCGCGGACCGTCTGGAACAGATTAATCCACTTTCCATTACTTTCAATGGGAAAGTTCGCTTCAGTTTATGAACGCTTCAGTTTATGAACAGACTTCCGGAACCAATTGTGTTCATAAACCGAGGTACCACTGTAGAAGTATGTACCAGGAAACCATTATGTGTTGTACTTTGAAATCATTACGCAGTTGCATTATGGAACCATTATGCTTGTACCTTAATACCTCTTCTCAGTGGGGAGGAGTGTCATGTATTGGAGTTTTCCCTCAGGTCCTCGTCAGTTGTTTTAGGCGGGAACTTTGAGTTATGTTTGTTACATTGTTTGAGCCAGTCTCTATAAAAGCAGGCCGGCTCAGCAGTTGAGTTCAGTTCTGTTTCAGCCTCCAAATAAAGAGCTGCTTGGAGAAATCACAGTGTCGGCTACTCTGTTCACCCACTATTCAACAAAATGCAAGAAAGCAAAGTGGCTGTCCAATGAGGCCTTACAAATATGCTCAATATGCCAGCAAGTTTGGAAAACTCAGCAGTGGCCAGAGGATTGGAGAAGATCAGTCTACATCCCAATTCCAAAGAAGAGCAGTGCCAAAGAATGCTCCAACTACCGCACAATTGCGCTCATTTCACACGCTAGCAAGGTTATGCTTAAAATTCTACAAGGCAGGCTTAAGTAGTATGTGGACCGAGAACTCCCAGAAGTGCAAGCTGGATTTCGAAAGGGCAGAGGAACCAGAGACCAAATAGCAAACATGCGCTGGATTATGGAGAAAGCTAGAGAGTTCCAGAAAAACGTCTACTTCTGCTTCATTGACCACACAAAAGCATTTGACTGTGTCGACCACAGCAAACTATGGCAAGTTCTTAAAGAAATGGGAGTGCCTGATCACCTCATCTGTCTCCTGAGAAATCTCTATGTGGGACAAGAAGCTACAGTTAGAACTGGATATGGAATAACTGAATGCTTCTAAATTGGGAAAGGAGTACAACAAGGCTGTATATTGTCTCCCTGCTTATTTAATTTATATGCAGAATTCATCATGCGAAAGGCTGGACTGGATGAATCCCAAGACGGAATTAAGATCGCCAGAAGAAATATCAACAACCTCAGATATGCTGATGACACAACCTTGATGGCAGAAAGTGAGGAGGAATTAAAGAACCTTTTAATGAGGGTGAAAGAGGAGAGCACAAAATATGGTCTGAAGCTCAACATCAAAAAAACTAAGATCATGGCCACTGGCCCCATTACCTCCTGGCAAATAAAAGGGGAAGAAATGGAGGCAGTGAGAGATTTTACTTTCTTGGGTTCCATGATCACTGCAGATGGTAACAGCAGTCACAAAATTAAAAGGCACCTGCTTCTTGGGAGAAAAGCAATGATAAACCTAGACAGCATCTTAAAAAGCAGAGACATCACCTTACCGACAGAGGTCCGTATAGTTAAAGCTATGGTTTTCCCAGTACTGTAGTGGTGTATGGGAGTGAGAGCTGGACCATAAAGAAGGCTGATTGCTGAAGAATGAATGCTTTTGAATTATGGTGCTGGAGGAGACTCATGAGAGTCCCGTGGACTGCAAGAAGATCAAACCTATCCATTCTTAAGGAAATCAGCCCTGAGTGATCACTGGAAGGATAGATCCTGAAGCTGAGGCTCCAATACTTTGGCCACCTCATAAGAGAAGACTCCCTGGAAAAGACCCTGATGCTGGGAAAGATGGAGGGCACAAGGAGGAGGGGACAACAGAGGACGAGATGGTTGGACAGTGTTCTTGAAGCTACCAACATGAGTCTGACCAAAATAAAATTTACCATAAACTATTAACGGAGATTAGATACAGAGGAGGATTTGCAGTCCCAGATCTCCAATTGTACTACGGCTCAAAGAATGGATAACGCTAAAAAACACAATAACGTCTTTGGGTGGCATGGTTACTTGGGAGATAACAAAGTGAAGAACCACAGAGGGTTCCTTAACCATATAGTAAAGAAAGCCTTATTTACAGTATGGGAACAATATAAAACACTACTGGAACCCAAAACTCCATGGTGGCTTTCACCTTGCCGCCCACAAGAAAAATATGGGAAACAATTATTTGACATTGCCTCTCTCCACCTGGCCCAGGGAGGGGCCTGACAGGCTTCATAAGGACTGTTGCTGCCCAGCAGAAAGTACTGCTTCTTCTGTTAAATTGCTTAATTTTTAAAAAACATATAAATTGTTTTTTTAAGTGTTCTACACACTTTGCCCTTTTAAAATGTGTTGGGGAAGTTATTTATGTATACTATTGCAGCAGCTTGGATTTTGTTAGCCCAAAAGTGGAAAGTGAGAGAGTTTCCTAAGAAAGAGGAATGGCAGCTTAAAAAGATAGCATATACAGAGTTAGCAGGCCTAACCAGCAGGATAAGAGAGAAAGAAGACCAAGTATATAAAAAGGAGTGAATTTTTGTGTAGAGTATATAGAAAACAACTGCAAGCAAGTGAAAACCCTAGCAGGATTAAGATAAATTCAAGAACACAGTATAATGCACAGTAGAGAGATACAAAGGGGGGCATAGCTGCCAAGTTTTTCCTTTTCTCACATGGAAGCCTATTCAGCATAAGGGAATTTCCCTTAAAAAAAGGGAGAACTTGACAGCTATTGGGGGGGGGCAGGAGAAATGTTGGAGGGTAGGAAATCTACAAGTGGAGCAATTTGGAAGTACCAGACTCTTACAAGAACACTGGAAAAATACAGATTCAGCACCAAACTCCCAAGGAGAGCAATTGTTTGGTCCCCCACAGTGTCACCTCTTAACCCCAAAAAGCTTCACATCCAGTCAAACCCACAGCCATTTCATAGCTGCCAAGTTTTCCCTTTTCTCGCGAGGAAGCCTATTCAGCATAAGGGAAAATCCCTTAAAAAAGGGATAACTTGGCAGCTATGAGCCATTTCAAATTCAAGCTACAGACTTTTTTTCTCCACTTCTCCCCACCCCTGTATGCAAATTGCTTATTCGGGAGAAATATCTCAAAATAGTCATGCAGCAGTCCTAACACCACCATTGTTTGGATCAAACAAATCAAGGGATTGCAATAGTAGCCACGTCCTTTCTAGATTTTGTACAGGATGTTCACTGTGTGAGAGCTAAAGCAAGAAATAATTAACTTGCAACTCTTGCACACCAGATACTCCTGTTTGCTTCACCACATGGTATCTGGTCTCTTTTCGTTTTCCCTTTTCTTGCAACACCGGCACAGCTTGAGCTAATATTTAATTGGTTGCCAGGTCAGCTGTGGGTTACGGCAAGGTCTCCTTGCCAAGTAAAAGACTCAAAGGGACCTCGCCCATGAGTCAGCCTTGGCAAGTAAGTCGGATGTGTGGCATTCAAGTCCCAGCTTGGCTCCATGACCATAGGTTCCTGAGGCCGTGGGTGCCATGCAGTGTTCATGGCCCTGGCACCAAAATTTGTGGGTGTCCGGCCCCTTCATGGGGAATTTTGTGGGTGCTCGGGCACCCAGGGCCCATAGCTGCCAAGTTTTCCCTTTTCTCACGAGGAAGCCTATTCAGCATAAGGGAAAATCCCTTTAAAAAAGGGATAACTTGGCAGCTGTGCCAGGGCCCCAGGAAGTTGGCACCTATGAGAGAGTACAAGGATAAGGAGAGTAGAATTAGGTACTGTTAGGCTCCCATCATAGACCTCTGGCACAACTGATTCCTACGCCAACTTTTTAAAAGGGTTCAAATGAATTTAAGGTAAAACATTATCACAGAAATCAAGCTTGAATTAGCTTGTCAAGCAGGAAGAACCTTTTTTTTAGCACCTGAGGGCCACATCCCTTCCGGAGAATTCTGAGGGCCAGACGGAGAGAGGCCCGGAGGTCATAATTCAGCCTCTTGTCCTGAGGTTTCCTATGCCTGCAGTAAAGATTAAATACTATATTCAAATTTAAATTCCTCTTCTCCAATACTTCATTAGGGTTGCTATCATTAGGAATTGGGGTCATCTTCTCAAACAATAAGATAAATATCTTTTTTTTTAAAAGGAGGTGGAATTATTATGGTTTTGACAGCCTACAGGTCTCACTAAAATTATTTCTTAGGGATGCAGAGTGCAGGTCTTAAGTTATGCCATTTTTCACATATGATGTATAATTCACCTGTTTTGTAATGTGCCATATCTTTTGCATTAACAACAATAAAATGCAGAAATACTGTAAGAAATGCTGAAACATAGCATTAGGGCTCCAGGCCAAGCTGGGCATCAGATGAGGGTACTCAGGGCCTCCAAGGGGGGCCCCCCAGCCCAGCTCTATCACCAACTGGGTGCAGGCCACGGCTGCTTTTAAATAGGAATCAAGCCCTAACTCCAGACCCTCCAAATGTCCCTATTTTCCAGGGACAGACCCAGATTTCTGATTTGATCCCGGAATGTCCCATTTTTCCTTGGGACGTCCCTATATGAACCAGAGAAATGTTAGAGGGTATGGAGTTATATGACCACTCCAAGCCAACCTTTAGAAGACATTTGAAGGCAGCTTAGTATAGGAAAGCTTTTTTTAATTTTTTTTAAATGTTTAATTATGTTTTTATATATGTTGGAAGCCACCCAGAGTGGGGTATAAATGTTGTTGTTGTTGTTGTTGTTGTTGTTGTTGTTGTTGTTGTTGTTGTTAGCAGTAGTAGTATGGAATAGGACGTCCCTATTTTCATTGAAGAAATGTTGGAGGGTATGTAATTCCAATCCATTTAATAACTCTTTAGATCTAGAAACAGGGGTCAGCAACCTTTTTCAGCCGTGGGCTGGTCCACCGTCCCTCAGACCTTGTGGTGGGCCGGACTATATTTTTTTTTTTGGGGGGGGGGGGTAAAATGAACGAATTCCTATGCCCCACAAATAACCCAGATATGCATTTTAAATAAAAGGACACATTCTACTCATGTAAAAACATGCTGATTCCCGGACTGTCTGTGGGCCGGATTGAGAAGGCGATTGGGCCGCATCCGGCCCCCGGGCCTTAGGTTGCCTACCACTGATCTAGAAGATCTACTAAGCTCTCTGTAGAAGTGTTGCTGCCCCCCATCTTGCACCCATGGTAGGTGAGGGGGGGGGGGACAATGCAGCCCCTGCACATGGCAAGAGGCAGGTGCCCTGCTCAGGGTGGGAGGGAACTGTCCCAACAAGGACTGCTTGAAGTGCTTACCAGCCCTGCTGATCATGGCTGAACATGCACCATTTTTAGTGTAAGCTCCTTAAGGCCCAGAGACACCACTTTCAATTATCTGCTGCCAGTGTGGTGTAGTGGTTAAGAGCGGTAGACTCCTAATCTGGGGAAAGGGTTTGCGTTTCCGCTCCTCCACATGCAGCTGCTGGGTGACCTTGGGCTAGTCACACTTCTCTGAAGTCTCTCAGCCCCACTCACCTCACAGGGTGTTTGTTGTGGGGGAGGAAGGGAAATGAGAATGTTAGCCGCTTTGAGACTCCTTCGGGGAGTGATAAAGCGGGGTATCAAATCCAAACACTTCTTCTCTTCTACTGTTGATATAATCATCAGGAATGTATCACTGTGCATTCCTGGTGGCTTCCAACTCTCTCTTCCTTCTGCAGCAGTTTTCTCTTCCCCATTCCTTTCACTATTCCCTCCTTTGGATTTCACTTGCCCCTTGTCTTCATCCCTCCTAATTATAAGAGGCATTGCAACAGAAAAAAGGTGCCAATTAACAGCCAATGTCTTGTCAACGCACATTATCTCCAAGGATGCAGCAAGCATTTAGCAGCAGTCCACTTCGGAACAAGTTATCAGTCGAAAGAAAATTTATCACTTGCTAGGATGTCTGAAGCAGGTTGTTTAGAGGTGCACTTCCTTAGAAGTGTGACACACAGGTAGAAGATGTGAGGGACATCACAGGGGCTTTGGTGCCAGTGGAAGGGAGGGCAAAGAAACTGTGGAAGTCTTCTCCTGTTTATGGGTAAAATAAGAGCTTACTTTGCTGAGAAGACTTTGTTGGAGAGAAGTGCCACTTCTCTTTGGTAGTGGGCTATTCAGAGAGATCAACCAACTGGGACCTAGCGATTATGGGAGGTACAGTGGTACCTCTACTTACGAATAACTCTACTTACAAATGGAGCTCCGTCCGCCATCTTGGATGCGGTTTAGATAGGATTTTTTCTACTTACGAATTTTTAGATAGGGTTGCTTCGACTTACGAATTTTTTCTCCCAATGCATTCCTATGGGATTCGATTTACACATTTTTTTGACTTACAAATGTGCATTCAGAACGCATTAAATTTGTAAGTAGAGGTACCACTGTACCTGAAAGAGGCCTGGCTTTGTGCTGCACAATACCCACTACACAGTTATTTTTAAAGTGCGCCAAACTAAACATATCAGTTGCTGAGAACGCCAGGAAAGGAGAGGGCTGCTCTTGTGCTTGGATCCTGCTTGCAGGTTTCCCACGGGCATCTGGTTGGCCTCTGTGAGAACAGGACTAGATGAGCCATTGGCCTGATCCAGCAGGATCGCTCTTCTTCTGTTCTCCCCCCCCCCCAACCTGAAACTAATCTCTGTGGAGACCTGAGGCAGAACAGAAGAACCCCCCCCCCAAAAAAACCCCAATACAAGCTACTGGTTTAAAATAAGGGTGGTTTGATTAATGAATGAGCATGAGCAAGCAAAAATAATCTGAGTGGTGGTGGTAGGATTTTGGTTTATCTCAGCCAGGGCCGTCTTAAGCACCTCTGGCACCCTGGCGCTGTGGTGCGACAGATCCCTCCGGCGCCCCCCCCGCCCCGTTTCCCAGCGCGACGGGAGGGCGGGCAGGCGCAGCGCGGCTGCCGAGGGCGCTGCTGCGCGACGGGCGGGCGGGCTCAGCGCACAGCGCTACTGCCGAGGGCGCTGCTGCGCAGAAGAGCAGCCGGCGGGCAGGCGCAGCTGCGGGGCGCCCCCCTGGCAGGCCTGGCCGTAGAGCTGGCCCTGATCTCAGCTCCTGTATTTTAAAGGGCTGGGAAGCAGCAGATGAAGGGTGCCCTCCATGGTTAGGGAAGTGTACAAATTTGAACTTGAGAGTGCACAAAAGCTTATTTTTCTCCAATCCATTGAAGCAGTGACTGTTTTGAGCCAGAGTTTGGGCATGGTATCAGGCTAGATGACAACCAATACCTGAGGACTCAGCCCAGACAAGACTGTTAAGTGGTGTTCAATCTGTTTTAGTTGAGGCTGCATTTCCCCCTAAAGTTCAGGTGGCGAATCTTTCTCGTCTCACAGGCCAGCTATTTATCTCACCATACCTGTGGGTCAACCTGTGGGTCAAAAGGTGAGTGGCACAACCTGCTGGTGTTGAATGTATTGGACTGTACTTTTTGATGTTTGTAGACCACCTGGGAGCTTTGGGTGATGGGTGCCTGTACAAATGGTACAAATAAGCAGGATCCAAATATTCTATTTTCATTTCATATATTTTTCATAATACTTATGGCTTACCCGTGTTTCCCCCTTTTTAAGGCGTAGTCATAAAATAAGCCATAGCAGCATTTCTAAGCATTTGAGAAATATAAACCGTACCCCGAAAATAAGCCATAGTGATAGGCGCTGTGCGGAAGAGAGCACTGAGCTCCCCGAGTCAGCAGCAGCAACGCCGGCCGCAGCAGTGTTTGCTGAGTCCTTTCTTGCTTTTGGGACTTGGTTACTGTGCTGGCTTGGGATGGTGTGTGTGCAATTGCTGTTGCTGCTTCATGTTTTTCAGCTGGGTTCTCTGGATTCTAAGCACTTTCCCCCGTTTGTTTGCGAAGCAGCACTCGGCTGCAGCCCCTGCCTCTCCCGGCTGCAGTTGATCGCTATCTCCTTTTCCATTTCTTTTGTCTTTGAGCACCCGGCCCCGCCCCCTCTCCCCTTCGTGGAATGAAGAACGGAGTTTTAGCAGCATTTCCTCATTATAAAAAAAGGTCAGGAACTTTTACTTTAACCTCAAAAATGGGATATTTCCTCTCTCTAAAAACAACTCTGACCTGAACACCAATAAAACGGGGGTAGATCACCTCCAGTTTATAAATCCGCAAGTAGATCGCAGTCTCCTGGAAGTTGGGCTCTATACTTTGGCTGATTGCAAGCCTTTGCATCTTTAAAAAACAAAAACCATGCGCCTCTCAGTCTTAATTTTCCTTTAATTCATCCCCCTATACCCTCCTCCAACCATTGCCTCCTTCCATTCCTTACCCCCCTCCCTCTCTCCCCACTTCCCTCACTCCTGTGCGATCTCATTTAGTCATATACTTGCTTTTTCTGTTGTGTTGTCTATTTTATATTTAATATTATTACCCTTTATGATGTTATTTTTTCCCTTGCGATAATTATTTATTTTTTATCTTTAACTAACTTTCCTTTCCATATTTTTCCATATATAACTCAACACTTTCCCATTCCTTCTTAACTCTTTGGATAGAGTGCCCCCCCATTATTGTTGTTAATTTTACAATTCCTGGATTTTTTATGGAACCGAACAGCTCGGGTGCTTCAGAATGTGCCCTCTGTTGCTACAGGGCTATGGGGCTTCACTATTTGACCCCCCCCCCCAGGTTGGGATTTTTAAAGTAGTTCTGTGGGTCCCAGGGCGCAGAATCACCCCCGATCCTTTCCTTTGTCTAAACAGACCTCTTCCCCCCTGACTTTGGAAGGCTGTGCTTCAAGGGTGATACCAGGGGTTTTTTAAAGACCTGCGCCTCTTAAGGATTGTTACAGTCCATAACTTCCATTGCTTTCTAAAGGGTTGGGGGTTTAAAGCACTGCCACCCCCACCCCACCCTGCAGGCGCTCGGAACTGGCAGCGCCAACAACGCGCCCAGCAGCGCGCAGAAGAGAGCACTGAGCGTCCTGAGCCAGTGGGTCCCAGTTGTACCAGCACTTTTTTTAAAAAAAGACACCCCCTGAAAATAAGCCACTGTGTGTTTTTTTGAGGGAAAAAAGTTATAAGACGGTGTCTTAAAAAAGGGGAAACACGGTATATTATTTGTTTTGAGGCAACATGAGGCATTCATTAACTAATTCCCAAAGTGGTATTTGTGTTAGCCTCTTGCACTAAAAACAACAGTCTTGTGGCCCCCTCAAGATTGTTAAATGCATAATGG
The DNA here is from genome assembly GCF_963506605.1 of Zootoca vivipara. Classification (NCBI taxonomy): domain Eukaryota; kingdom Metazoa; phylum Chordata; class Lepidosauria; order Squamata; family Lacertidae; genus Zootoca; species Zootoca vivipara. The sequence continues at coordinate 3,038,136 of NC_083282.1, read as the reverse complement.
AATCTACTTTGCATATGGAGACCTTTTAACCACCCCCAAGAAATAAATTCAGACAAGACTCAAATTTTGGTTTGGTTTTTGGCAGAATTTAGGCCACAACTTTATTGATTACAATCAAGTGAGTGGTTGCATAGCCTCTGGTTCAACAAGCTCCCTGCACCCTTGCACCAACCATAGGTCAGCCTCGGGTGAACACCTGGGACAGTGGCAAGCAGGAGCCCTGCTAGGCCTCCACCTAGATGTCCCCTGGACTCAGGCTCCAGGCACAACCCCTCACAGGGAAGACCAACCATGAGTCCGTGAATTCCTTCTTAAAGGAACACCCAACGCATAGGGATGGATAGGCATCCTGCCACCCCTATCACCTGAACCAGAGCCTACCCACAACCTTACAAGTTGTGACGATTTGCTACGCAGCAGGCGAAACCCAAGTGGCACCAGCCAATCAGTCAAGTGGGGGAAATTCCTGCTGTGCCCCTGTCCCAACGACAGGCGACACACAACGGCATAGTAAGGTCAAGCGCAAGCCCTAAATATAGGGAGAGGTGGGCGGGTGGTCTGATGCACAGAGCCCAAAAGAGGAAGCTCAGGGACACGTGCATCAGCTTAAGTAGTGGTCCCTCGATCGCTTTGACTGGCGTTCCTCTGGACCAATTGCTCCCAAGATCGAGGGACCACCAATAGGGTGTTGTGGCTATCCAAACTGTCCCACCCACAACACAGGGTCTGGTTGCCAGGTTGCACCGCAACACGTGCCCTCTTGTTAGGGAGGACCCGATTGATCAAGACTGTTGTTTCCATTAAATAATATGAAAGATTGTCTTCAGGGATGGACTGTTCTATGCTCTTTTTTTAAATGAAGAAATGGATGAGAAAGAGTTCATTGGTACCTTTTCAGAGAGTGCCATTTGGGTATCTTCTCCTTGCAGAGATTTAGCTATGGTATTCCACTTTATGGTGGCAATGAGAGCGTTTCCATAGCAACTCACTCATTCAGCGGCTGGTCTCCATAACCTCTGAAGCTCGTGAGGTAGGAAGAGTTAATTCTGGTTCTCAGCCGCTTCCATGGCAGACTGTCGGTAAAAAAAAAAAAAGATAGCTAAAGATCTCTGGTCTTAATTAATATTAATATTAAGGCCCCAAGGCCTTAGTTATGGGCTCAGCTGACAACTCCAAACTGCTCTCTGCCAGTGACAGGAGGATATATAACACTCTCTCTCTCTCTCTCTCTCTCTCTCTCTCTCTCTCTCTCTCTCTCTCTCACACACACACACACCCCTAATATAAACATGCACAGGTTCACATGGGAAGACCCCTGGTGTGTTTTGACACAATGAGGTTTATATTTTTAGTGCAAGAGAATAGCATAGTATTGGTGAGGAATTAGAGACTCCTTCTTTGAATGTTCTTTTTAGAGAAACCTGCCCTCTTTTGGGTTTCTTACCACACCCCCTGCAGTCTTTCTTTCCCCTCCTCTCTCACCGCTCTAAAATTGTTCTGTTTCCTCATTTCCCCCTCAGTTTATGGGAATGGAAAAGGATGTGGAGAATATCTGCTTCGTTTTGTGTAGGTAGGCTGGGGGGGGGGGAGGAGAGAGAGAGAGAGAGAGAGAGAGAGAGAGAGAGAGAGAGAGAGAGAGAGAGAGAATAACCCGCCCATCTATTGCCAATCAGCTGCTCAGACAAAGCCTTCAGGGAAGGTAGCTTCAAAGAGCATTTTCCAGAGGAAAATTCCTCTATCCGTCCCTGGCATGTTTCTGGCTAAGTAGCGGCTGCTTCCTGGCTTCCTTTGGGGCTCCTGCAGCGGGCCCTTTATTAGAGACAGACTCACTCTTGCTTAGCAAATTACTGATGTCCCTCTCCCCGTGGCTTCACATCTGGAAGGGAAGTGTTTGGGAACAAGCATACTGGACATTTTCCCTGAAGTTTCTTTATTGGAAAGGAAGTTTTATATGGTATCCATGCTCTCTCCCACCTCCCTGCTTCGTACGCACACCCTGAAGCTGGCTCTGAATCTTTGGAAGACATGCACAATACAACAACAGAAAACAAACAAAAAAACATTATCCCTGGCAAAGAGAAGGCTGTCTGGAACATATCTTCCGTCTTTTCAGATCTGCATTGATGTTTATGACTGTACCCCTAGATTTACACAGGGCATTGGAGTTGCACCAATGTTCCATTTTAAAGACATGACATAAAGCTTTTTCAATTAGTCACACACTGCAGTATCTTCCAATGTTACAGAGCAGGGATAGCAGACACAGTGGCCTCCAGATAATGTTTTGGCCTACAATTCCCATCAGGCCCACCTAGCAAGGCCAATAACAAGGGGACGATGGGAGCTGTAATCCAAAATATCTGACAGGCACCAGGTTGGCTATCCCTGGTCTTCTTTGGCAATTACTCGTAGCCAAGTAAGCTTGTCTTCCATGTTGTTGTTGTTTAGTCGTTTAGTCGCGTCCGACTCTTCGTGACCCCATGGACCAGAGCACGCCAGGCATTCCTGTCTTCCACTGCCTCCCGCAGTTTCGTCAAACTCATGTTCGTGGCTTCGAGAACACTGTCCAACCATCTCGTCCTCTGACGTCCCCTTCTCCTTGTGCCCTCAATCTTTCCCAACATCAGGGTCTTTTCCAGGGAGTCTTCTCTTCTCATGAAGTGGCCAAAGTTTTAACAATGGGTCCGTAAGTGACTGTGGAGGCCAATTCTGGATCCACATGTCCTTCCACAGTGGGGACATTTGTTTCTGGGTGGGAGTTGATCACGGTGTGGATTTGCCAAGCGTGCCTTCCTCTTAGCACATTTCTCCCTTGCGTCCTGAGATCGAGTTTCTTCAAAGCCTTCGGTAAATGCTGTTCTCCAACTGGGGCGCTCGCAGGCCAGTGTTTCCCAGTTGTCAGTGTTTATACTACATTTTTAAAGATTTGCCTTGAGACAGTCTTTAAACCTCTTTTGTTGACCACCAGCATTACGCTTTCCATTTTTAAGTTCAGAATAGAGTACAGTAGTTGCTTTGGTATAGAGAAGAGGGTTCAGCCCAGAGGCACACAGCCATGCTGAGCTGTGGCAAGATCCCAGGGGGATCCAGGCGCTCTGCGTTCCTTTGAGATTCAAGATGCTGCGGAGGCTGCTGTAGCTTTAAGAAATGTGATTTATTCACATATTTGCACCTGAATTTAGATAGAGTGAGTCCAGATCTTACAGCATGGTCATCTCAAGAGGGGCTTGTACCCACAGCAGTGCAGCACAGGAGCCCAAGGCATCTCTCCCAGCCATCTCTCCCACTGAATGCATGGGCATTAATAGGGCTTTAAAAATGTGTAAAAGGTGGGCAAGCACACTTGAAGCCAGGAAGTTGGTGCAAGACAGACAATAAAATCAGTGGTCAATAAGTCTGTCCAATGCTTTGCAAACTGCAGAGAGCAAGCCAAAGCTGGCTTTGCTTGAAGGGGGGGGGGGACAGCCCTGGGGTTTCTGCCGTGCCTACACTCCCTCTTGCTTTCATATAATTTAGATTGTTCCAGAAAAGCAGATAAACCCATCATGCCATATTAAAATAATCCTGTTGAAAAGGAATTTGGATTCCAGGTTCTTAATGGGGGATTTTCAAAGGGACTACAGTGTTATTGGCTGTTTCTAAACCTCACCCACACCACTGTATTTGCACTTCGTAGCAAGCCTCACATGATCTGGGTAATTAGATAGCCATGTATCCCAGGTTTACTTCTGACTGGTCAGGTTTGTCAGAGTCAATATTTATGCAGCATACACCCCTAATGCATCCTACTCTCGGCAGGAAGGAATAACAATGATCTAGCATGCTTCATGTGTTATCATATGATCCCTTTAAAAGAGACTCCACTATGTATATGTCAACATTTGTAAACCAAAAAGAGCAGGATTTAACTGGAGAAAGAGCTCAACCCTGGAATCTGTTTTCACTGCTGGGGGGGCTCAGGCTGCACACACCTCCTACATTTAAAGCACATTATTTCCCCCAAAGAATCCTGGGAACTGTAGTGTGTTGTGGGTGCTGGGAATTGTAGTCCTGTAAAGGATAAACTACAGTTCTTGGGATTCTCTCTCTTTTTAAAAATACTTTTTTATTAAATTTTCCAATTAAAACACAATTCAATTATTTCAATTATATCCAATTATACACATACATATCAATTAAGCCAAATATTATGCCAAATCATAAAAAAAATTGGCTTCCCATGCTTCAATGTCTGGAGATTCTAGATAACTGTTCGCACTGCCATCCTAATCCTGATATCAAAATCTTGCTGTAATCCACAATAGTCCCGATTTTTCCCAACAGTCCCTCTAGATGTTTGCTTCTCTCTTTGTCTTTTGTCGCAGCTTCTGAGATAGGCATCAAACAAGATTTAACACATATCCATTTTTCCTGTGTGGGTTTTTTTATCCAGTCCAACCTCCCCATAGTTCTTGGGATTCTCTGGGGGATATCACGTGCTTTGAATCTCTGAACACAGAAAGCAGGAAAGGAGCATATTTGGGCTGATATATTTTGCCAAGGATATCCTAAATGTGTCTGCTTTGATTCAGCTGCAGCATTTAGCCTACAGCAGGACTAGTCAATGCGCTGCCCAGCCACCAAGCCCCAGTCAGCATGGCCAATGGTCAGAAATGATGAAGAGAGAGGTAGTTCAATGGCATCTGGAGGGTCATGGGTTCTCTACCTGTGATGCCCAGGGAGGTTCCTAACTCCAGGAAATGCTACATGCCTTCCAGTTACAGGTGTGTGTGGCCAGGTCTCCCGCACAGGGCGCTAAGCCAAAGGGTCACAAAATAAGATACATTTAAAAAGCAACTGTGATGATTGTGAAAATAAGAAATTTGGGGGTGGGGTGCCAAATTTTGTCCTTGCAGGACAACATATTACCAAAGTCTAGTCCTCCCACATTCACAGGTGTTCACCAGAGTTTCTGAAGGACCATCTTCTCCCTCATGATCCAGCTTGTATTTTAGGGTCTTCTTCTGTTGAGGTCCTTCTCCAGTTGGCAGCCAAGGAGAAAGGTATTCTCTTTTATAGTGGGGTCAGCCACCCAGAGTGGCGGGGGAAACCCAGCCAGATGGGCGGGGTATAAGTAAGTAATAAATAAATAAATAATTTTTAAAAAGCACTTTACAGTATGGAAACAATAAAACCAAACTCTACATCAATAACATTTCACATACATAACACAAATAAAGTTAATAATTACACTAAGTAGCAGAAAATCACAACTGAGAAATACAATGTGACAGAAGTAACCCCAAGGTCCAGCATTTAATCTCAGGAAACTGAAACTCTGCACCCCAATTATTTAAGCATTGCTTCAACATAACGTTTTGCCCCATGCTTAGGCAGACATTAATTCTAGTTTTTGTTAACAAATTACATTCATAGGAATAGGGCAGGTCCTTAAAACACAAGTCTCGTAAAGAGCATTCCCAAAAGTTGTATAGTGAAGGTGCCAGGCACACACACCTCTTGTGTATGCTTAACGTGTATGCGCCGCGTGGACATTCACATATGTATCCATCCATTGCTTTGTTGTTCTTGTTTTAATCAAGCTTTTATTTTTAAGTGCAAAATTGTTTCGGGACTGGGATGGGTGGTGGTCTTAATGACATCACAGGAGGGCAGCCAGTCAGCAGTGTCGCTCCAAACTTGAAGTACAGTATATCTCCCCAGCCACTCCCCAAGATCTCAACCCTGAAGGTGAAAGGTACATTTGTCTGGATTTGACACAGCAAGACTACTTCCAGGGAGACCCTTCTGCAAGCCACACTGGGTCAATGCACCTGGCTGTTAACCAGAAGGTTGGTGGTTCAAGCCCACCCAGGGACAGGTGTGTGAAGGATTCCTGCATTGCAGGGAGGAAGGCTAGATATTCCCAACTATATGATTCTAAGGCTTTGAAAAAGTTGCTCTTGTCCTTAATTCTTTTCTATTATTAATATTTTGAATGTTTCCCCTCCCCGCTTTTCCGAGCACAGTTCAAAGTGTTGGTGCTGACCTTTAAAGCCCCAAATGGTCTCGGTCCAGTATACCTGAAGGAGCGTCTCTACCCCCATCGTTCTGCCCGGACACTGAGGTCCAGCACCGAGGGCCTTCTGGCGGTTCCCTCATTGTGAGAAGCCAAGTTGCAGGGAACTAGGCAGAGGGCCTTCTCGGTGGTGGCGCCTGCCCTGTGGAACGCCCTCCCAACAGATGTCAAAGAGGAAAACAACTACCAGACTTTTAGAAGACATCTGAAGGCAGCCCTGTTCAGGGAGGCTTTTAATGTTTAAAAGATTAGGTAAAGGTAAAGGGGCCCCTGACCATCAGGTCCAGTCGTGTCCGACTCTGGGGTTGTGGCGCTCATCTCGCTCTATAGGCCGAGGGAGCCGGCGTTTGTCCGCAGACAGCTTCCGGGTCATGTGGCCAGCGTGACAAAGCTGCTTCTGGCGAACCAGAGCAGCGCACGGAAACGCCGTTTACCTTCCCGCCGGAGCGGTCCCAGTGGCTGGGGAATCCCAGCCAGATGGGCGGGGTATAAATAATAAATTATTATTATTATTGGAGGAAAATGTTTGCCCAAGAGTATTTTATGAAGATGATTCAGGCTAACAAGCAATGATTTGACGTAAGAAAACAAAAAGGACCAGGCAAAGTGCAAGAAGTGCAAGAAATCCCACTATTACTAAACATGAAGTGAGTCATGTTTGAGCTGATCAGCCAAGTGTCTGTGGATGCCTCACAGCCAGGAATCGGGGAGCTTTTTGCGCTGAAAGAGGATTCATTCCACCAAGCCCCACCACAAACATTAATCATTCACTGATTCCTAAAAAAATGGGGAAACACATTCTGCCCTTTAGTTGCCAAGTTACTAAGCGCTTCCTTTTTCTTCTTTGCCTTCACTTGAGGTCACTTCAGGCCATCTTCATGTGATTGTGTGGTGTGGAGAAGGAGTCCTGCTTTCAGGAGGCAGAGGCGGCTGCTTGAAAATAAGCCTTGTGATGATGCGCAAAAGGAATGAAGCACGAAGATTAACATCAATGGGCCCATAGGGAAGCTACTGTTTTCCTTAAGACAATGGTGGCCAGCCTCTTTGGCAAGCATGTCATAAGCTAGTGGTTCTCAGTGGGTGTGGAGCACCAAAACTGGTGTGCCTAGAGAGGATGACAAGTGTGATGGGAAGATTCAGGGAGAATCAAAGAAACATTTCAACATTTCAGTGTAGTATAGTACCTGTCCTGTATAATACAGGCTTGTCCAGTATTTCAATGTAAAATGTTACATCCTGTATTGATACAGTTTTGTCCTGTATTTCAGGTGTCTCTCTCTCTCCCTCCCTCCCCGCCCCCCTCTCTCTGCCAAGTTAGGGATCCTCTCCAAATGCATGTGTTTGAAAGGGTGTGTGAAAGGACACGTGTTTAAGCTCTGGGTAGCCAAGCACAGGCACATTTATGAATTCATGCGTATGTGCGTGAGTGTGCACGTGTGAGAAATTCCAGAGGGGACATCCTGTTAGGCTGCAACAGATTATAATGCATTGCTTTGAAGTCACTTCAACACCACATGGGGGGGGGGGATGCCCCCAACTGCCTGTATTTTGCCAGAACAAAGATGGCAACCTTTCAGGCAACGGCCATTTTGTGCATTTCCAATTGACATGCAACCGCCAAGGCGCGGACTGTTTTCAGCCCCGGAAGGGGATGGAATGGGGCAGGGCAGGCTTACGCGCAAACACTGATGTGTGCAATGACCTGGAATGCAACCCCCATGAAAACAGGGAGTTGCCAGTATAGTATACTATAGTTGTATTACTATTATATGCAGAATATGGATAGAAAGGCTTCTCTGTGTTGATAAAGAGGTGAGAGGTTTTTTTGGTCTCCAGTTAGACCTAATATAAATGAGATTACCCAGCAATAGCAAACACACACCTCTCATTGAGTTTGTACACATACTTAAGGTACATACCGGTATTGTAAGAGACTCGTTTATAATTATATTTTGGGAATGATTTGTCTTCTGCATTATTTTATACTTCCTAGATGTCTCATGATCATATTATAAAGTAGTTGTGTTATAAATCAAGCACTGCAAGGAATTGTTTCTTTTTGTTTTCCAATTATTTCATATCAATAAAAAATTTGGTGCGGCATGAGAAAAAATTTTATTCTGAAAGTGTGGCCCAGAGAAAAAGGTTTGAGAGCCACTGCCATAAGCCAAGAACCAAAGGTGGGACTGTGCCACTTTCTTCTACACTGCAGTACAAATACCCAAGGGTTTTTAGTGGCTTTGCATCTACCGGTACTTGCACAAGTGTGGAATACTACTGTGGTGGTGCATGCACATTTTAAACTGCAGAGCTAACTAGCATTGAAGCCAACTCTGTTTTTTTTTAATTAATTTTTTATTGATTTTGCATAATAAGATTTTACATAATAACAAAGACCATACACATACATAACATATTTTTCACATTCTCCTACCCCCCTCCCAGAGCTCTCTCCTCCCACAAGAGAACCCCCCGAGAGGAAGGCAATCAAATGTGGTTCATTTTATAGTTGGGTCTCTATCCACCTCCCCCCTTCCCCCCTGAACCTCCCTCTGCCACCAAGAGGTCCCAGGATGGCAAGGATAGGAACAGGCGAATATTCACCCAGCTGTTGTCTAACTTTAACATTCAAAAACGATAAGAAAAAATAAAAAATAAAATAAAAATAATGACAAAAAAAACAGAAGAAAAAAAAACCACAGCGTATGATAAAAATAAAAACAAAACACATAACATCAAAAATTCAAATCTTATCTAATTTCCTAAACATTGTCTATTGGGCTTCCCCAGACCCCCCCCCTTTGTTGATTTTCATTTGCCAACTCCATCTTTACAGTTTTCACTATTTACCAACCATTCTAATCTCATTTAATTTAAAATTGTCCATTTAGCCAATTAATCAAATTATCAATAATTTATTTATTTATTTACTTATATATCTCCTTCCATTCCCCTCCTTCTCCCCACACCCCAGAACTCTCCCTGCCACTGAGAGCCTCCAGGGTACGGAAGATAGGAAGAGATGGCTCTTTTTCCAGCTGGTTCTCCCCCTCCCCCTCCCCCCCCCCTCCGGGAGTCCCCCTCTGCCACCAGGGAACCCCAGAACGGAGACGACCACGGGAGGAGGATTAGAGAACCCCGCTATCCCATTATTCATTCTTCCCAGCTATACTAATAATCTCCTTTCAAATCTAAAAAGAAAAACACACACATCTCTATTCTACTTTCCCTCCCTTGCCTAAATTTTCCTGCAAGAACTTTCATACTTTCATACTTTTATAAAATCTATATATCATTTTCTTATTCCATTTTAAATCTTATCTTCTAATTTTAGCCTCTTCCCCCCCTGTTCACGGCACCTCCCTTCTCGGATCAGCAAATTCCATGGTCCATAAACCAATTTCAAACCGTTTTAGCCAGCCTTTAAACAAGAAACCTTTTTCCATTTACCCCACTCCCTTTCTGCGAAATTTTACATGTCCAAATTTTCCATTCCCTCGCTGTTGCCCCTTTATTGTTTGTATCATCCACTCAATGTAGGTAATCCTCTCCCACGGTCTTTGTTCCCTATGGGTATTCTGAAGTCCAGACATAATTTCTGCTCCCCCTTCCATGGGAGCATCATTCCCCTGATTCACGTGCTCAAAAACTTTTTTCCTCTTTCTTCTCATTGCAGACTTCCTCTTGATCCAAAAGCTGACATGTTTCTCGCTTTCCTTCTGTTTCTTGTTTATTCTCTTGTTCCAACGTTTTTTGTCCCTTGTCCCCTTGAAGAAGTCGATTTGTTTCCTCTAATTGAGCAATCTGTTTATGTGTTCCAATAGTAAGTTCCCATAAGAGTTTCAGAGTTTTTTCTTTAAATCCAACTGTGTAATCGTATGTTGACATTTTTGTACTCCTCTCAAGGACACAGTGCAATCCCAGAGCACAGGAAGTGTTAGCATTTTTCATTCGATCGCCATTTTTCCAAACTGGTTACAATGTATTCAGAAATTAAAATCCATTACTTGTTTCTAAATTGTAATCCAAGGGAGTTTTCGTAAGCAACTTTTACAGCTCAGTTTATCAACATTGTTTCAGAACTCCCTATTACACAAATCTTGCTGAATCCGTCAGGACCGCCGATTCCAGCGGTAGTAAGAGACTCTTCTCTCTTATTAAATCTCACCCTCTCCCCTCTACCTTGTCACCAAGGGGGATTTCAGCACAGTTCTTGCAGATGCATAGATATAACAAATCCACAAATGACTTGGCAATGGGTATTTTCTTAACTGTTTCCACTTTCAATCAATATGGGGGAGATCGGCTTCCGTTTTTAAAATCTCCTTCCGCTCCAAATCTAAGTCCCAAAAAAATTTTTTTAGCCTTCTTACTCACGGTAATCTATTTTTTGAATCCTTTTTCTTTGGAAGTATTCAGCGCTCTCCGCCTCCGGAACGGAGCTTCTCTTTGCGAAGGCAACAATGGTGCTCAAAATGGCCCCGCGACTACAACCCTCCTCGCTCTGGAGCTCTTATTAGAGCCTACCAGAGAGTTGGGGAGTCCGAATTGGGGCTCCGCTGAGGCTTTTCGTCCCTATAACGCTCGATATAGGGCTCTATGGGGTGCAGCGTCGCACCCGCTGCTTCCCCCCCCCTCGCAAAGACGGGCTGCCTCGGAGATCGAGACAGACCCCACCGGACGGCGCTGGCGCTAAACCGGAAGCCCCAGCATTGAAGCCAACTCTGTGCAAACTGGTTCCTCTGCTTTCCTGCCTGCCTTCATGTCACATTTACTGTACAGACATCTTTGTAACGCAGAGTTGGTCTGCCAACACGCCTGGTGCCTGAATCTAACTCTCCTTAGAGCACATCCTTGGGGATTCTGCCATATCCCCCCCCCCTAAATAATTTTTTATTGGTTTTTCACAATTTATACATTTTAACTTTAACCGTTTCAAACATTAAAATAAAAGATTATTCTTTTGAACCTTCGGACCTCCCTCCCTCCATGGGTTCTATATTTAAAATTAATTTTTCTGCATCTTTTACCATTATCCATCTACTGTATTGTATATCCATAGTTACCATAATGATCCTGCCATATTTCATTCTGCGGACGGCACATGACCAAGCTAGCGTAGACATCCAGCCTAGACATCGCTGAGACAGGAGTGCAAACATGCTGGAAATGTGAGCTACAACATTTTGTTGCAGAATGTACTCATGATATCTTTTTAAGTATAGACTGTATAATTCTGGATCTAATCCAGCTTCCCAGTTGTATAAATCTGGTGTGCTGAAACCTTTCCCAAGCCTGGAAACAGGAAAACCTATTGATATTTGCCCTTTCTGACTCCTGCTTATGAAGATTTGTTCACATTTAAAATAGCCCGTATCTTATCATCGTTTGCAAAGCTTCATATCTGAAACAGGGTTCAGAGATCCTGGTCACCTTTTGTTTGTTCTGCAGCAGCCTCCTCATTGCTGAACAATCATTTTGGTGTCTAGCAGCAAGAAAGGAAAATGCAATTGAACTTAACTGGTTTATTGTGGCTTGAAATATCATCAGTCAATGTCTGTTTCATCAAGTACATAAATTGTGCTAATGTTTAGTTCGCACAAACAGCATGGATCAGCTGGCAAAACTGTTTCAGGACTATACCAAGACTGCAGGCAGAGGTGCTTCTCTGGATATCAAAACAAAGAAACAAAATCCCCTCTACACATACAAAATCACCATACAGTGGATGCTAATTGCTGGAGTCTTGATGCAGAAAGTTGTTGTAAACAAAATCTGCCCTTTTTCCCTTATGGGGTATCCAAGAGCCCGTATAGAGTCCTTAAGTGGGTTCCCTATTGGTAGGAGAACATAACAGAGGCCAACTAGAGAATATTGAGAAGCAAAGCGGCTAGTAAGCCTGATCTTTATTAAAACTGTTGCAACAGGGTGCTCCCCCCACATGCAGGAGAGAGGAGGAGGACCCAGAACCAAGGTGTGCCACCCTTATGTAGACTTTTGAAACTGCCCACCCTCAAACTCAAGACCACTCCCAGAAAACATCATACATACATCACAGAAAGAGGTGGTCTCCAGCAAAATCCTGTCTGGCAGAAAACCTGTCAGTGGTCACTGATTGGATCACCCGGGCAGCCCGGTCATTCTTTTGTAATGATAAATACTTAGTTCCTGAGGCAGGTCACAGGCTCACCCTATTCACACCTTAAATGTGCCATTAAGGCAGGATTTGTGAGCACAGAGATAATGGGGATGTTTTTTTCATTTCTTCCCTCCTTTCAGAGAAACATTTGGTCAGTTTGGAAGAGTCAAAATGGTTTCAGGACTGTCTTCCTGTACTGTTTCAGACATGTGGTTTATATATTTATGTATGTGTTTGCCTTGCACATTTAATTTATATATTTGATACCTTAAATTCTTATAACAAAGTGAACAAAGGTTGCCTGCATTCCCGAGTTCACGAACAATTTTAAAAAGGCACCCCCCCAAAAAAAAATAATCCCTGTAAACATCAACAGGAGCATGGTAACTTCCCAATGACAGAAATCAGAGACTCCCCCTGGTTAGGGGCAGTTGAAGAGCATATGAGATTGGTGGTCATTTGGCAACCTGAGTAGAGTGGCCAAATGAAAAAGAGACGGGGTCGGGGTCATGTCAGACCTGCTGAGATTCCTTCTTTCCTACAACTGCTAAAGGTGCAGAAACCTTGTCTTCTTTCCCTGCCCTAAGCCATGGTGTAATGAAGAGGGTGCCATTGTTCTTGTTTGCTTGTTGTCCAAATGCAGAGGTGAAAAAGAATTAATATGTGTGAGGGACAGAGGATATCGCGAAGTCCCTCCCCTCCTGAGTTCAAGCCCATCCCCGAGCACAGGGGAAAGCAGAGAGAGTTCCGATTCCAGTGGGGAAGCAGGAAGTCGTGTCCGAGGCTCAGGCAAGGTAGCGGAGCCAGGGTCCCAGGTGGGACAGGAAGGGGCAAATAAGGGGGGGAGACCCATCCCCCCAACTCCGGAATTACGCAGAAAGAGGAGAGGAAAGAGGATGGGTCTGCCAAAGCTTTTGTGTTGGAGAAAGACGCGCCAAAAGCCATTCGGAGGTTCTGAACCCGACTGAACACATCGCTCTGTGTAAATAGCAATGACTTCAGCACTGTAAATACGCAGCACCAATAAAAGAATAAAATGCAGAGCTGGGTAGAGTCGTTACTCTGAAGTAGTCCGCTCCAGCCACTGTGACAGCAACCTCCGAATCTTTTTGGGGCTACTTTGGAGTTGCCGGGATGAGTGTGTCAGAGGCGGAGAAATGGCGGCAGATCGCGGAGAAAGCCCAACAGGACCTGCAGCAACTGGCGCTGCAGGCACAGGGGGAATTAAAGGCAGCTAAAGAAGAAACCGAGAAGGTCAAGGAGGAGCGGCTACAACTTGCGGAACAGGTGAGAGCGCTTAAGGACAAAGAGCTGCAATTAAGGGCGGTGGCGGTAGAGCTCCAAAACAAGCTGGACGCCGAGAAAAACAAGGCGGGAGGGGCCCCCCAACTCCAAGTGCTGCCAGGAAGGAGAGCGGGGACCCTAGTAAGTAAGTTCAATGGAGACCCGAGGGAATATCATGGCTTTGAGACTGAGATAGTGTATGCTCTTGAGCTGCACCATGATGACTTCCCGGATGATGAGCACAGGGTAGCGTTTATTGTGGAACACCTTACAGGGGCAGCCAGGGAGTGGCTAAGACCGTTAATAGCGACAAAAAATCCTTGCATGAAGAATGTCAAACTATTTCTAGAGGCTTTGAAAACTATGTATGCATCCGATAGTCATATGGACCAGACCAAAGAGGAACTGCATAATTTGAGGCAAAGAACAATGACAGTTCGCGAATATTGGGCGAGATTCACCATGCTAGTGCACAGACTGGGGTGGGAACTGCACTCGCCTCCGATGGAAGCGGCGTTCTACCTAGGGTTGAATGAGGAGGTGAAAGATGAGCTCTCAAGAGGTCCAAAGCCCAGTAATATGGATCAGCTGAGCAAAGCAGCTCTAGCAGTGGGGGTGAGACAGGAATCCCGGTGGAACGACAAGCAAGCAACGCGCGCAAAGCGGGCTTGGTTCCCACGGTCGCAGGAGAAGCCACTCCCCCAACAGCCACCTCACGCCATGCCAGGGGCTGGCCAAGACCAGGAACCCATGCAAATTGATAGCGCGCGCGCGGGGGCTTTTCAAACCCCAGCGGCGACAAGACGCAAGGAGGGAAGGGGCGGGAATTGCTTTCTCTGCAACTCCCCCCAGCATCGCGTCAGAGACTGCCCACATCGCAGAGAATGGCAAGGAAAGGCGGGAACGGTTGTGCCCTCCCCCACTGACGCAGCACCACAGCAGGGAAACGGGAAAGCCTGGTTGCAGGAGACAAGGGGCAGCAGCCAGGCACAGTCAGCAGACAACAGCCCCAGCCCGCCCACCCACACAGCGAGGAGCAGAGCCAGCCCACCCCTCCCAGAGCAGGAGTGGTTCTAGAAGTCACGCTAACGCTCCCAAATGGCTATCCCCTGACGGTCCTCGCCTTAATTGACAGTGGTGCCTCAGCCAACTTCTTCTCGAGAAACTTTGCAGAAGAGCACCAGATCCAGCTTCTGCAGCTGGATTTTCCCCTGCACGTAGCCACCATTGACGGCAGAGAGTTGCTGGGAGGGGCCATCACTCATCAACCCCCCCCCCATGAGAATGACGGTGGGAAGGCACTCAGAGACACTGGCTTTCAACGTCACAACCATCTCAGACCCCCCCATCGTCTTGGGCATGAGCTGGCTGGCGCGCCACGACCCCTCCATAAGTTGGCACCAAAGATGCATCACGTTTGGGTCGGACTTTTGTCTGGAACATTGCATGCAGCACCAACCAGGGGAGGGGCCTCCAATAGCCACGGTGGCCACCATGCATGTCAAAGGGGGTGAGGCGATACCCAAGCCGTACTGGGACCTGCAGGAGGTCTTCAGCGAAGCGGAGTCCGACCACCTACCCCCACACAGGTCTTTCGACTGCCAGATCAACCTGGTGCCAGGGGCAACGATACCCCCAGCCAAGCTGTACGCCATGTCAGATCAGGAACTGGAGGATTTGCGTGCGTTCATAGACAAGAACCTCAAACGGGGGTTCATCAGAGAAAGCAAGGCAGCAGGGGGCAGCCCGGTCTTCTGGGTGGACAAGAAAGACACGCAACAGCGCCGTCTTGTGGTGGATTTCAGACGGCTCAATTCAGTGACAGAGCCAGTGGCTTTCCCCATGCCCAGAGTGGACGATCTCCTGACAGCGGCACGCAGGGGCAAGATTTTCACCAAGCTAGACCTGAGGGGGGCGTACAACTTGATCAGGATCCGGGAAGGCGATGAGTGGAAAACCACGATGTTCACGCCTCTGGGCTCTTTTGAATATCTGGTGATGCCCTTCGGGTTGCAAGGGGGCTCAGCATGCTTCCAGGCCTTCATGCACCACGTCCTGGGGTCCCTTCTCTTCAAGAACTGCTTGGTCTTCCTGGATGACATCCTTATCTATTCCGATGACCCAGTGCAACATGTGAAGGATGTCAGGGAGGTGTTGCAGCGCCTGAAGGAGAACCACCTGTATGTGAAGCTGGAGAAGTGCAAGTTTCACACCAGGGAAGTGGACTTCCTGGGCTACAAACTGTCAGACAAGGGGCTGGCGATGGACAAGGACAAGGTGCAGGCCATCCTGGACTGGCACAGCCCCAGGACGCGCAAAGATGCCCAACGCCTCCTAGGCTTCGCCAACTTCTACAGGAAATTCATCAAGAACTTCTCGCGGGTTACGGCTCCCATCACGGACTGCCTGAGAGGCAAGCAGAAGTTCAGGTGGACACCAGAGGCGCAAGCAGCGTTCGAAAGCCTCAAGAGGGTGTTCGCGTCCGACCAGAACCTGTTCCACGTGGTGCAGGATGCGCCCCTACGCGTGGAGACAGACGCTTCAGACCGGGCTTTGGGAGCGATCCTGTTGCAACTGGACGCCAACAGAGAGTGGAGACCTTGTGCCTTCTTCTCCAGGAAGCTGACACAGCCTGAACACAACTACACGGTGTTTGATAGGGAACTTCTTGCGATCCACGCTGCTTTCCAGCACTGGCAACACTTCCTGGTGGGCGCCAAGCACCCCATCCAGGTGTGCACAGACCACAAGAACCTGGAGTTCTGGAGAACGGCCAGGGTGCTCAACCAGCGACAGATACGGTGGGCAGAGTTCTTCCCGAACTTCAACTTCTCCATCCACTACATCCCGGGGGAGCAGAATGTCAGGGCGGATGCCCTCTCCCGCAAACCAGAGTACATGGAGCAGGAGTTGCCACCAGCGCCCAGGCACATTTTCCCCCCATCAGCATGGTCCTGCGGAGCAGCAGTGGTGAGCGAGGCAGAACTCACAGCACTGACGGCAGCTGATGAGTTTGCCACCCGCATCTTCAGAGAACTGAGAGGGGGGAGGGAGCAGGCAAAAGACTTTGCAGAACGCAGGGGGCTGCTTTTCTACAAGGGTGCACTGTACCTGCCCACCACCCAGCTTAGACGTGCGGTCCTCAAGCAGATGCACGACAACCCAACGGCGGGTCATTTTGGGAGGGACAAAACCACTCACCTAGTCATGAGACACTTCTGGTGGCCAGGGGTGCGGGAAGATGTTAGAGACTATGTACGGGGCTGTGACACCTGCCAGCGGGCAAAGGTAGTCAGAGCAGCGCCAGCAGGATTGCTGGAGCCCTTAGCCACGCCACACAGGCTGTGGGAAGTGGTGTCCATGGACTTCATCACAGACCTGCCTGCGTCCAGGGGCAAGACAGCAGTGTTGGTGGTGGTGGACCTTATGTCCAAAATGTGCCACTTTATACCGTGTGCCAGAGCGGTATCTGCAGAAGAGACAGCCAAACTGTTTGTTGACCACGTATTCAGACTGCATGGCTTACCTTTAAGGGTTATTTCGGATCGTGGCCGCCAATTTGTTTCCAGATTCTGGAGGCGGCTCATGAACCTCCTGCAGGTGGAGGTCAGCTTATCGACGGCTAGACACCCGCAGACCAACGGACAGGCGGAGAGGGTCAACGCCATTCTGCAGCAGTACCTGAGATGCTACGTCAGCCAGAGACAAACAGACTGGGTGGATCGCCTGCCACTGGCGGAATTTGCCTACAATAATGCAGTGCACGTCTCCACAGGGGTGTCGCCCTTTAAGGCCAACTACGGGCGCGACCTCAGATCTTTCCCGGAAAGGGAGGGGGAGGAGGAGGAGGAGGGCCCACTGGCAGAGGATTGGGCGGAGGAACTGGAGACGGTGCACCAGCAGCTCAGAGAACACTTGGAGAGGGCCAAGGAGGCGTACAAGAAGGGGGCAGATCGCCACAGGCGACAAGGGGAGGTCATCAGGGTGGGGGACAAGGTCTGGTTGTCCTCGGAGGGCCTGCCCACCAGAGGGAGGTGCAAAAAACTGGAGCCCAGACGGCTGGGCCCCTTCACGGTCACGCAACAGGTCAACCCGGTAGCCTTCAGATTGGCACTACCAGAGGACATGAGGGTGCATCCAGTGTTTCATAGATCGCTGCTGTCGCCGTACAGGGAAAGTAGCAGGCTCCGAGACAGCGAACAAACCCCCGAGGGAGGGGGGGGAGGGAAGGCAGGGAGCAACTCAATGAGGCCACGGCCATCCTTGATTCACGGAGAGGGGTGGGGGGCCTGGAGTACCTCATGGCATGGGAGGATGCTCCACCGTCACAGAATGAATGGGTCCCAGCCACTCAGATACAGGAGGAATTCTTGGTGGAAGAATTTCACGCCCTCTTTCCCCACAGACCCAAGCCCTGGCACATGGAAAGGGAGGGGGAGGGGGAGGGGAAAGGAGTACGGGAGAGCAGTTCACCATGGAGATGGGAAGCGGAGTTTGAGGAACCAGAGGAAGAAGTATGGGCGTCGCCGAGATCCACTCAGTCAGAGGAAGAAGCTGACTGGCAGCACATTTTTACCCCCACCAGCTCTGACGCCACGGACTTTTTGGGATTCCAGTCCTCCCAGGCGGAAGGGGGGGGGCGAGAAGGACTGGGGGGAGGTGTTCACACCAACGGGCTCGGAAAGTACTGAGTTCTTAGGCTTCCAGTCGTCACCGACACAGGGGGGAGACCTGGGGAGGGGAGAAGGGGAGCTTGGGAGGGGGGTGGATGTGAGGGACAGAGGATATCGCGAAGTCCCTCCCCTCCTGAGTTCAAGCCCATCCCCGAGCACAGGGGAAAGCAGAGAGAGTTCCGATTCCAGTGGGGAAGCAGGAAGTCGTGTCCGAGGCTCAGGCAAGGTAGCGGAGCCAGGGTCCCAGGTGGGACAGGAAGGGGCAAATAAGGGGGGGAGACCCATCCCCCCAACTCCGGAATTACGCAGAAAGAGGAGAGGAAAGAGGATGGGTCTGCCAAAGCTTTTGTGTTGGAGAAAGACGCGCCAAAAGCCATTCGGAGGTTCTGAACCCGACTGAACACATTGCTCCGTGTAAATAGCAATGACTTCAGCACTGTAAATACGCAGCACCAATAAAAGAATAAAATGCAGAGCTGGGTAGAGTCGTTACTCTGAAGTAGTCCGCTCCAGCCACTGTGACAATATGCTTATAATCAGTATTACCTTTTCACCTGACTGTGAAGCCTGCTGCTAGGCAAGCCATATAGGAAGACAAACAAAGCGCCTTGAACTATTTACTTATGAGAGAAAGTAAAGGGGGGGACACCCCAAAGCGATAGCCAGTTCTTTTTTTGGTTCAGCTTGCAGAATTGATCAAAGGCATCAGTTTAGTTTGCTGTTTGAGAGAGCTTGACATCCTCAGTTCAGATGCAATATTTAATTGCTTTCACAGGCTACCAGAATGTCAGAGTTAAAGGCTTCCGTGATTCAAAGCACTGAGAGTCTGTCATCTCCCTAAGGCTTGTTTCCAACAACCAGGTTTTTGTAGGAGTCATCCATTGTTGGAACTCCTGCTTGTGTGCAGAGAAGCAATTTCTCCTACCTCTATGCTACTTCATCTTGGCACAGGAGAAATGCAAGCAATAATCACAGTGTAGGAGGCCATAACTGGGCAGTTTTCTAGGTTTCTGTGAGCATAGATCTGGTGCAAAATATGGATTTCTGTGCATTTTTAAAAACATAAAAATAAGATTCTAGTCACGTAGAAGGTGTCATCACTCAGGAAGCAATATTTTGAAGACTACTTTCTCCCCTGGTAACCTCAGCTTGTGTAGTTGTCTGTCCTAAAATAAACTAGGTGAAACCTCCCTCAAAGTCCCTCAAATAATGCACAATGCAATTTGCATTCAACACAAGCAAGTTAAAGCCAAAGAAGTCTACTTAAATCATTATAGGGGCATTGTTTTGAGCTTTGATTATTTTGCTGAATATGACGAACAGGTGCAGAGTACAACTGACCATTAGATTAAACCAAGAGATGCTTCCAGGCAAGTGTTCCAGGCAATGTGTGGTGCTTCCTTCATGCATTTTTTGTGGAGGTCCTGATGTAATTGCAGATCAATGGTACCATCATCCTCTCCCAATTTCTCATTGCTCCGTCCATCTTTTTCTTAAGGAGAAAAAGACAGAGCAGAGTAGCTACAGAATCGGGCTGCAGGCATGAGCAGAAAAATAAATGATTCAGGCACAGTGAAAGGAGCTGTCCCTCTGGAGAAGGTGGCGGACATATTTACGTATTGCTTGCCACACCCTTCTGGGTTCAGGTCATTTTGTGTCTTGCATCACAAGTCCTTTCTCCTTATCTACCAGCTCTCAGCCATCATTAATGGATTTGCTGCAATGAGATTTCCTTAAGCTACAGACTTCAATTGGCTATATTATTAGTATATTACACTGAAATCAGCAGTTATTACTTCCAGATACATACGTGTAAATTCTGGGTGTAACCCTGTAAGGTTGCAATCCTCTACCCCTGGACTCCTTAGAGCTGTCATCCCTGCAAGTCTTCTAAACCCAACCACTATTTTCTTCTTCTTCAAATGCAGTGTTCTATACCGGTAGTAGTGTAGTGCAATCAACAAGTAGCAAAACCAAACAGGCAGTTTTCCAGCTGGATTGTGCAATTGACTAGATTGGGTTGCTTGATTGGATTACCAGTTGTGAAACTGACTGGCATAGATATCTAGCAATCCCTGATTTAAGCCATTTGATTTGTAACCATCTTTACTGAGAAGTTAGCTTGGGCTGGAGGTTATCAGGAGAGCCTTGTTTCTTTCACAGAGCTACAATTCTCAAGTGGTTTCACAGTGAATCTCTATTCCAGGGACATCTGAGAATTGCACCCTTAACATACCAGAACTTCCCAGAATTCTTTGGGAGAAGCGATGACTGTTTAGGGCTGTATGATGCTACAGAAGGAGCGTTAGCTGCAAGGCTCTTGCCCTGTGCTGCTGGCTCTCTTATTAAAAACTCTTTTTTTAAAATTATTGCACTGCTTCAAAAATGACAAAAAACACACACAGGCACCCCTCCACATACTCCAAACAGGGTGCCAGAATGGCACAAAAAAGCACCCACTTCAGAAAATCAGGAGAAGGGTGTGCATTGGAGACCAAATGAGGGTTGGGGAAAGAGCCATGCGGGTAAATGTTGTCACCTCCCATGTCCCACTCATCCTGCAGATGGTACTTAGCAAAAAAGAAAAGTGCTAGACCCCCCCAGGAGTGTGAGTGGTCAATTGCAATTCCATTTCCTGGTTACAGCCAGAGAGCAGTGATGGGCAGCACTAGGAACTTTCAATCTGAAATGATCAGAAGTCCAGTTTAAAGATAACAAAAGATGATAAAGGGGAGCTGGGAACTTGACACATACTGGATGTGGGACAGAACTGTATTTGTAAAGTAGGACACATGGCCACCCACTGAGCACCTGGCAACAAGAAGATTGAAGCCCTCTTCATGTGCTGGCTGGGAATTACTGGGGAGCCACTTGTCTCCTAGCATGGTCAAGGACTGCATGTGAACCACAGCTGCATGCACACACTGGACCTTCAAAGCACATTTCACCCCTCCAGGAATTCTGGGCACTGTAGTTTGTTCAGGATTGCTGAGAATTGTATCTCTGGGAGGGGCAAACTAGAGTGCCCAAAGTTCTTTGAAGGAAAGAGTTTGAATGTGCTTTTTAATCATATTGCGCATGCAGCTCGTGGAGGGCCTTTCCAGCCAATTGGTGACCTTCACAACACGGTGTGGGTTTATTTTTTACTTTTTGGGAAGGCCCTCACAATTGGCTCCACCTATCGGGTTGTGTCATTCACACGTGTTCCTTGCAGCATTGTGGGCTGGGTGCAATGTCACCCACCACCTGGCCAGTGCTCCTGGCTGGCTGGCTGGCTGCATGAGAAGCTGAGAGAGACCAGGCTATACCTGTGACAAAACACGAGAGAAAAAGATCTTGGCGTACAGACACCGGATTGTTCCAGTTGCTTGCATGAGCAGATTTTGACAAGAGGCAGAGATTAAGCCCAACCAAAAAAAGAATGTTGTTCATTTTCCTGCCCCCCCCCCCACCATCCTGAACTGCGAGTTGGCACCATCCGTGCTCAAGATGGAGGTTATATAATGGGGCTTATGAAAGCAGAATTACCCGCCTGTGCCAGGCTGGTTAGGCCAATGTTGGTAGAGGAGAACATGCTAATACTTCATCTTTTTGAACTCTGTCCTAATTGGAGTTGATTGTTCAGAAGCATTGAGATTTTTGGAGGGTGGGTGGGTGAGGGTCATAGAACAACAGAGGAGCACGTGGCCTTTGCAGGGTGTGCACGGGGGCACCCCATTGTTCCTAGAACCCGGGACTCATATTAGTAGTGCAGAAAGCAGAGTGCCGCAAGCAGCAAAGTAAAGGGGGCAGTTGGCGAAAGGTAATATGCAGGAATTGGATTTGCAGCATGCCCTGATCTGAGGATTCTCTCCACCAATTTCGCCACAGCAATGGGAAGCTGCTCTTTTCATGTTAAATGGGGAGACGCCGTAACAGCAAGTCCTGGCAAAGTAGCTGCTGACCATTCTGCTGAGAACAGACCTTTTCGGAACTTGGGTTGAGTGGCCACGCTCACCTGCATCCTGACAACTGGAAAATTGCTTGTGGCATCAGCTTTTGTGGGATGAAGCAGATTGACTTCATGCATCTGGCAAATTGGGTCCAGTATCCCACAGAACAGAGTTTCCCAAACTTGGCTTGCCGGCTGGTTTTTTTGGACTATAATTCCCACCATCCCTGGCCACTGGTCCTGTTAGCTAGGGATCTTGGGAGATGTAGTCCAAAAACCGCTGGAGACCCAAGTTTGAGAAACACTACCGGTACCTTAGAAGTTTATAACGCAACATATTCAAAAGAGTGTCCTTTAAGGCAGCATTTCTCAACCGCTGTTCCACGGCACACTAGTGTGCCGCGAGACGCTGGCTGGTGTGCCGCGAGACGCTGGCTGGTGTGCCGCGACGTGCGGCGACGAGAAGGGCGATTTGCATTGTCACGTGCCTGGCGGCCGCCAATACACAACACTGGCCCACCGGAAAGGAAGCCGGCCGGGTCACGACGCGGGGCGAGCGCAGCTCTCAACAGCCACCACCACGGGAGGGTGGTTTTAGACAAACTTAAAGAAGCTGGCTGGATGAGCTCAACCTGAAACTTGCTGAGCAAAGGATTGTGCTGGCAGAGAAATCAGCGGCCTGTGAAGCCTTATTACAGGAGATTGCAACCAACACAGCAATTGGCAAGTGTTTCTTACAGTCATAATTATATAGTCAATATAGGGCGGCACAGAGTTAAATTTTTTAACTTTTTTAATGGTGGTGTGCCTCGTGATTTTTTTCATGGAACAAGTGTGCCTTGGCCCAAAAAAGGTTGAGAAACACTGCTTTAAGGTGCCCCAGGGCTAATTTTAAACTATTAATTCAAAGAGGGAAACTTTCCCCCCTGATGACAGCTGCAGTCTGTCAGGGGTCATCTGTAAAGGCTGCATGCTGGCAGTGGGTGGAGCTACAACCAGCAGTGGGTGGGGCTAGAACCAAAGCTGGGTGCCTTCACTCTCCTGTCCTCGCCCAGTGGACTGCCAGCAAACAGACCATTAGAACCAATTGCATGGAGAGAGCTTTCACCCTCCTGCTTCCATTTTAGCTTTTCTCTCCCTGTTTCCTCTCTCTCACCTTCTTTCTGTCCCTCTGGGTTCCCCCCCCCCTCCTTACATGCATAACACTATGCCAACTACTGCATAGTCTCCCCCTCCCAATATTATTGCAACAGCATTCCAGATACCAAAGATAAGGGACATCATACACCGCACTTTATGCAAAGGGCCATTTAAAGTTTCGTAACACAATGAACCACGTTAACCAAATGTTTAAACTTCCCCTAAAGGCCAGGACATTCTTTTCTTGCAAAAGCAGATGTCAGTGCAATCAAACTGGCAGCATTTTCCAGCCTACTTAGCACAAACATGGAAAATTAGAAAATGCACAGAGAAAAAGACCATAACCTGAAATCCTGGAACGTGTGTGTGCAAGCAGGGACCTGGACATCTGCACAATCTTTGGGAAAAAGGGAGAATAAAGGCTCCTATTTCTAGGTTCTAGAAAGTAGCTGTATTACCATGGCCTCTGTTTTAACTTCAGAGAAGAAATATGGGTGGCTGTAATTGGATCGTGGAATATATGGCAAAGAGCGAGAGAGCATGCAATTGGTAACCTCTCTCACAAAATGACCAGTTCATAGCACTGTGAAGACACCTGTAGAGTAGACCAAGCAGAGCCAAGTTTGTTCAGGGTTCCTGGGAACTGTAACTCTGAAGAGGTAAACTACAGTGCCCAAAATTATTTGAGGGAAAGAATGTGCTTGAATATGCTTTAAAGTTGCGGTTCCCAACTGGTGGTCCGTGGATTCCAGGGAGTCGGTGTAACCCACCCGGGATGTTCATGGCACCATTCACATAACAATACTGTATCAGCATTTTCAAAAGTAGGGGGTCCATGGCTTGGCCTTTGAAAAACAGAGGGTCTGCTAATTGGGAATGTCTGATTTAAAGGTTCAGTGTGTACTCAGCCTCAGATTAGTTCAACAATACTCAGTCCTTTTCTTCTAGGAAAAATGGTGTTAGTACTCATCAAGCAAGTGCCACACTTTTAACCAGAAGCTGCAAAGAGTGGAGGTATTTGTAAGAGACACAGAGCAGTGGCCATTTATTGTTAGGTAAGAGTTAGGGACCCAGCTGGCGCTGTGGGTTAAACCACAGAGTCTAGGGCTTGCTGATCAGAAGGTTGGCGGTTCGAATCCCCACAATGGGGTGAGCTCCCGTTGCTCGGTCCCAGCTCCTGCCCACCTAGCAGTTCGAAAGCACATCAAAGTGCAAGTAGATAAATAGGGACCGCTCCGGCGGGAAGGTAAACGGCGTTTCTGTGCGCTGCTCTGGTTTGCCAGAAGCAGCTGTGTCATGCTGGCCACATGACCCGGAAGCTGTCTGCGGACAAACGCCAGCTCCCTCGGCCTATAGAGCGAGTTGAGCGCCACAACCCCAGAGTCGGACACGACTGGACCTGATGGTCAGGGGCCCCTTTACCTTTTAAGAGTTACACAGGGTGTTAAGTGCTTTGCTTCTTGATTTCAATCTCTTGTGTGAGCATAAGTTACATAATTTGCTGCAGCACCAATTACACCTAAGTGGGTTACATAATGAGCAACAAAACTACATTGTTTGGCAGGAACCTTATCCCTCAGTGGTTGTATATGTATTACAGTGGTGCCTTGCTAGACGAATGCCCTGTAAGACGAATTTTTTGCTTAACAAAGAGATTTTTCGAGCGGAGGTTGCCTTGCTAGACAAATTGGTTTTACGAAAAATTTGTCTAGCGAATCACAGTTTCCCATAGGAATGCATTGAAATTCAATTAATGTGTTCCTATGGGCAAAAAATAATATATATTTTTTCAATGCATTCCTATGGGATTTGCTAGACGAATTTTTCGTTATACGAATTGACCCGTGGAACAAATTAAATTCGTCTAGCAAGGCACCACTGTACTTGTGTGGTACTTGTAGTGCAAAATCCTTGTGTTTCCCAAACTGTTTGGAAAATGTCAGTTTTGGTAGGGTTAAGATCAAGATCACATCAAGGACTAATGTAGGCCTTTGTTTTGTCACCACAAAGGACAAGTGTTTAATGCTCAAATGTTGAGAATATTTAACTGTCTCACCTCTAGTTATATAGAAGCGCTTAGGTTAAAAAGGTAAAGGATCCCTGGATGGTTAAGTCCAGTCAAAAGCGACTACCGTATGTGGTGCGGCACCTATGGTGCCATCCCTAAAAGTTGCAGTCAGGGAATATGGGGGAGCTTTTGACCGCAGCAATTCCTGCCCTCTACTGCTCCCTCCCTTGCCTGGCTGGTTTTAGGAGGGAAGATAGTGTCCTATTTTAGTCTTGCAATGCCAGAGTTGGATAGGTGCCCCCACTTTAACCTCTGGAGATGCCTTTTTATGAATTTCATCCCAGGGTACTGAAGTGCTTTTTGGATTTTTATTCTGGAGTTGCTGCCTGTAATCTTTGGGAATTATTGGAGAAAGTGCAAAGTGCTACCATACTAGAGACAGGCAGATGTCTTGCTCTCTTGAAACTAGAAACCAACCTGCCTGATGTCAACACTGGGTAAAATTCTAGAACAGGTGATTAAACTGTCAGTCTGTGAACATCTAGAAATGAACACATTGATCATCATTGGTTTATCTGGCATAACGTATGCCAGACCAACCTTGTCTCCCTTAAAAAAAAGAGTTACCAGTCATGGAAATGCTGTGGCTGTCTGGATTTCAACAGAACATTTGACAGTCTCCCAAGGTATAATTGTTGAAAAGATGGTAAAATGTGGGTTGTATGATACTATTGATAAGTGGATTCACACAACCCTACCCAGCAAGTGCTCATTAATGGCTCTGTGTCAACATGGGGATGCCTGCATTGAGTGGAGTGCTACAAGCTGGTATCCCAGGCTCTGTGATGTTCAACCTTTTTTTATAAATGACAACAAGAGGGCAATGCTAATTCACAGAGGCAGGTGACACAAGGGCATAGCGAACACCATGGGAGAGAGAACCAAAATTAAAAATGATTTTGGCAGGCGGGAACACTGGGCTGAAACCAAGATGATGAAATTCAACAGCGATAAATGTAATGATCTGAAGTTAGGTACCACTGGGGTTTTTTGTTTGTTTGTTTTTTAAATCAAGGGCAGATGGTGGAGATCTGGTTTAGCAACAGCAGAAGAGGATCTAGGCATCTTAGCTGATTACAAACTGTGCATCAATGAACCAGCAATGAAATGTGTATGCTTTTAACAGCTATCACTGCCTTGGGCTGTATTAACAGAAGCATAGAGCCCAGATCACAAGAAGTAATAGCTCCACTTTATTATGCACTTGTTAGGCTACATCTGAAGTACTGTGTCCAGTTCTGAGCACATTTAAGGAGAACATTAGCCTGGTCTGGGCATTCTTAGGCCATCAGATCATGAGAAAGTGAGGACAAGCACACTTTGGCCTATATTAATCTGTATTATTAAACTATTATTACCATTATTATTATTATTATTATTATTATTATTATTATTACCCACCATTCACTCTAAGGTCCCAGGTTGGATTACAATAATCTAGAATGCAACATTAAAAACAGTTTAAAATAAATTTAAATCACAAAGGTGTTTCCTAAAAATATGCATCTCATGACTTAAAAGACTCTAGAGGTGTGTCTTCAGCATTGGTAAAAACTGCATGGTGCCAGACACATCTCTTGGGGGGAGGGGTCTTTGCCCTAGAAAGTCATGCATAACCTGCTGGATGAGTGTATGTTATTCAGTAGGGAGGAAATTTTTTTCTGCATATTGCTCAGTGGCTCTCTGGTAGCACATTCCAGGGACTCTCCTTGATGACAAAAATGTTGATTTTGTTTGGTTAAAAGAAAACTGTAGGCACAATAAAAAGGATAATCCTTGGATGCCTAGATCCAGGTTTGGGACAAGTACTGTTTGGTGAGAGAACTGCCACAGAGATTCAAAATCACAAAATACGCAGTATGGAAATATAGGCTGTTAAACCCTTCCATGTTGCTTCCAGGGTTGCCCTCTTCCCTTAACCTAGAAAGAGACCACACTTTTGCTGAATTAAAAATGGTCTTCGGTGGTTAGATCCATGTACTTTTCGATACAGCAGTTTAAAAACACATGTAGTAAAACTTAGGTTCCAAAGTTGTGAGTGTTTCTAGATTATTTGTAAAAAGGTAAAGGACCCCTGACAGTTAAGTCCAGTCGCAGACGACTCTGGGGTTGCAGCGCTCATCTCACTTTACTGGCCGAGGGAGCCGGCATTTGTCCAGACAGCTTCTGGGTCATGTGGCCAGCATGACTAAGCCACTTCTGGCGCAACAGAACACCGAAACCAGAGCAGCACACTGAAACGCTGTTTACCTTCCCGCTGGAGTGGTACCTATTTATCTACTTGCACTTTGACATGCTTTTGAACTGCTAGGTGGGCAGGAGCTGGGACCGAGCAACGGGAGCTCACCCCGTCACGGGGATTCAAACCGCCGACCTCCTGATCGGCAAGCCCGAAGTGGTTTAGACTACAGCACCACCAGGGTTCACATGGTGGACTGAAGAGAACAAATGCTCAATAACCCTTCCTCCCAAGGTGAGAGGGAGTGACTCAGCTAGGGTTGGAAGGACAGCTTACTCTATGGTCTTAACCCCTTCATGCGCTAATTAGTTAAGCTGGTTGGTTATATGATGCTGATTGTCCCACAGAAAACAGATTGAGGTTCAGCCCTGACATTTGGCACATTAACAGAACTGACCGAGTGATCTTCTTGTGCGGTGTTCAATTTAGGCAGCCAAAACAAATACAGTGGTACCTCTACTTACGAATTTAATGCGTTCCGAACACACATTCGTAAGTCGAAAAAAAAATGTAAATTGCATCCCATAGGAATGCATTGGGAGAAAAAAATCGTAAGTAGAAGCAAACCTATCTAAAAATTTGTAAATAGGAAAACATCCTATCTAAACCGCATCCAAGATGGCGGATGGAACTCCATTCGTAAGTAGAAACATTCGTAAGTAGAGTTATTCGTAAGTAGAGGTACCACTGTACCTTGGAAGCCAAAGAAGCCCCTTCAGATGTTCAGGTTCCAAAGAACGTTCACAAACTGGAACACTCAGTTCCGGGTTTACGACATTTGGGAGCCAAAACGTCCGAGTACCAAGGCGTTCAGGATCCAAGGTTTGTGAAGAAGTGACAATTCACCACCTCCACTCCAGAATTTTAATTGTAAGACTGAGAACACATTCCTATGCGTTTTGACTCAGAGGCGAGTTCCCAGGGAGTTCCGTGGAGTATAAATGGGAATTCTCTCGAATGGGTGGAGTCATGGCTGCTTGCCACAGAAATGAAGCTGCAACTCTTGGCTACTCAGCAGCTTTTTTGATAAACCTCAGAAAGGGAAAGTGTGGAAATTGAAGGGAGACATGCTTATACAATCAGGCATCCTATCAGAGCAAGTCTCTTCTCGCTCTCTTTGGGCTAGAATGCAGCATCACCCAATGAAGCCGGTTCAGGACAGAAAAGGAAACATTTAGCCATACAATCCGTAATTCTTTAACCTGCTGCAAGATGTACAGAAGGTGGCTGCTGGCTTCATGGAACTTTGCAAACAGGATCAGATAGAGGGGCAAATCCTCTAGGAATCTATTAGTCACAACAGTTCACCACCAGTAGCTGTGCGGAGGGGCAGCAGCAGCTAGACATGCCCCTGGGAGCTGAAGTTTCCCACCCCCAGTATAAATTAAGCCACAGGCAGACACGGAAAAGCGGGAAGCAAAAAATTACAACCGGGTTTGATTTTTAAAAATTTTATTACAAAAAACCCCACCCTATTTTCAAGTCCAAATGCAGCGGAAGATGATTGGCATCATGCAAGATACCAAAGTACAAAATCCCGGAACGTTTGAACCCCACTAGCATTATTACCTCTGAGCGCAACTATTGTTTTATTAGTGGACTCCTGGCAGAAGCATTTCTGGATGTACCTAACAGGAGCAGCAGTGGCCTTTGCAAAACTGTACAACTTTAGAAACCCCTAAAAACGTGTTATTTAAAAATCTCTAAAAACCTCGCTTCCCACCTGTTGCTCTTCATCGGTGCAGTCATCAAAAGCCACACTTTAAGCTAACATGGAAATCATACTGGAGGTTTTAACACACTCCTTGACCCTGCTCCCGCACCCCCACCCCCACCCCTGCCAAATACTTGTCAAATAACATGGTTCAAGTTGACCAGCCAACTCCTTTTATCTGAAGCACGGTTGTATCTTGTTGCCACAACTAGCTGCACGCGGCCTTGCTGAGACAAACCCCGGTGGCTCCAGTTTAAATTAAAAAAATTAATACCTATTTTCACTTATAAACTTGTAAACGGATACCCCTTGCTTATAACAAGCCATCAAAGCTGCTCTTGAAGGTGAAAACATGCAGCTCTTTTTTCTTTTTTTTCTCTCTCTCCCCTCCCCATCTTTTCTCCTTACCCCCTTCCTCGATCCTGTACACGAGTCTTAACCAACAGACACCTGTAGCAAACTTAGCCATTTTGCAAATGGCTGATTGAGTGGACCTTTTTCGAAAGAAAACAAACACAAACTTTTTTTTCCTTTTCAGGCATTAAAATATAAAAATACTACTTCACTCTGTGTTAGAAACAGAAAAGTCAAGACAGCTTCCAAAACAGATCAAACATGTTGCAACAGCTTTTGAATAAGACTTGGTCTTGCGGGGATAACAACATCTAACCACAGGCTGCAAAAATGCCCAACACTGCCCCACGGTTGGCATGCCATAATGCCCCTCTATCTCATAATAACAGGCTATTAAAACACCCTTCTGCCCATGAGAGCGCTTGGGTGTGGACCCAGGCTAGGTATGGGTTAAGCCACCTTCCTATTTTCCATGGTGGGCTGCTGAACGCCTCAATTTTCAAGCACCACTGAAGTGAACAAATGATGTGCCAAGGGCTTCCCTCCCTCTGCCCATCTCCTGTTCCTTTCAGCAGGGCTCACAAAGGGCACGTTTGGGCAAGAAGCACAACAAATGGGCCTCACAAATATTTTTCTTAAGCATCCCCCCCCCACTGTGCTGCCTGTCCCTGGAAGTGCCCGAAATCCTGTCAATACATACAGATGGATTAGACAAAAATAGTGGTTAACTGGGGACTGTTTCCTCTAATGCCTACTCTTCCTTTTCCTTGCCTCTCAAACGACAGAATAAACACTGAAAGAGACTAAGACTTCCCTCTTCCACCCAGAAGAAACAGAATAAACACTGAAAGAGACTAAGACTTCCCTCTTCCACCCAGAAGAAACAAGAGGGTAAATTTTGGGGAGAGAGTTGGGGGGGGGCACACAGACATGGTATTATCTCATGCCCTCAGAATTAACATCTAGAAAATGCAGAAGGGGGAAGGGAATGGGTGGGCTTCTGTGTGGGACAGAGTTCACTTAGTTCTTGTACTCAAAGGGCTCATCCCCAGTTTCGCCAAGGAGACAAGTGCGGACGAGAGCTTCGGTCACAGCGTATGGGTCGCAGTTGGCGGAGGGTCGGCGGTCTTCAAAATAGCCCATCTTATCTTGGCCCACTTTCCTCGGGATGCGGATACTGGCCCCACGGTTGGCTACTCCAGCAGAGAACTCGTTGATGTTGGATGTCTCGTGGAAGCCGGTCAGGCGCCTGGCGTTATCCAGCCCCCCTTTGGGGTCATAGGCACGGATGTGGTACTGGTGACGCTTGCCCAGCTTCTCAATGGCTTCTTCAATGTGCCTGTAGAAACGAGAAGAGGCAGGATGCTGAGATCGCCAGAGGGGCCTCTAAATCTATTTACTTGTAGTACAGCGTTAGCACGTCATCGGGAGAGTTAACCCTCGGTCAAGGCCACAGGTCACTATTATTGGAGTTATGTAAGGGGGTGGGGTGTTTGTGTGTTGCAATTCCTTAGAAGCACAGAAAGCAAATCTAGTATTTGGTGGCTGAAGTCCACCTATTCTAAAAAATCATTAAAATAAATAGCACGTGAGCATTTAAAAGGGAAACTGGATGGTGTGCCCACTGCTGCATTTGGCACGTCTCCAGACCCATAGAACTGCCACATGCACACAGCCCCATTCTTGACACGTGCTCAGAAACCAGTCAATTCTTTAATAGCAGATTTTTTTTCGAGCCTCCGAACGACAAGGATATTTCTCAACAATGGCAGCTCAAGAAAGCCAATAATATCAAAGCAGGAGGCTATTGCAAAACGATGCACTTCCCTCTACTGCCTGGTCACACTCTGTACCAGAAGAGGAAAAATACAGGCACATTAAAATGTACCAATCTCCTTTCTGTTTTGTATATTGTCGTGATATCTGCATGCTGGGGTATTTTAAATTCCTGCAGAATTTGGAAGGCTTTTTTTGGAACAAGTGGCAGCACTATGTTGCTTAAGGTGTATGGCCTGAAGGTAACAAGATCTCCCTTTCTAATCCTCTCCTAAGAAAAAGACACACTTACTTGAGGCCTCCCTCCTCTCGCATGAGCTTCGTGCTGAAGTTGGTGTGGCACCCAGCTCCATTCCAGTTCCCAGAGATGGGCTTGGGGTCAAAAGACACAATGACTCCAAAGTCTTCACATATTCTATGAAGGATGAATCGAGCAATCCAGAGGTGGTCTCCCATATCAATTGCTTCGCAAGGACCCACCTGGAACTCCCACTACAGAGGAGAGAAGACGGTTTCAAAGATTAGCACAGAGAAAGGGAGGCGGAAACTGGTCTGCAAGATGCTGTTCACAGCCTTCACCTTGTACACTACTACGCCTGCAAAGAACCCCAATGCAGAGAGACCAACATTTGTTTCGGGATTTCGGCTCCAATATCTACCTGTGCTGGCATCACTTCTGCATTTGTGCCTCCAATATTCACACCAGCATATAGGCAGGCTCGGTAATGGGCTTCCACAATGTCTCGGCCGTAAGCTTTGTCTGCTCCAACACCACAGTAGTATGGCCCTGCAGAATGCAAGAAGAACGAGGGGTCCATGCGTGAGTCAGCATCTCTTACCACTATGTTCAATACATGAATATACATTACCAGGAATCATGATCCGGCTCATATAAATCCCATCTTTGAATCCTACATCAAATGTAGCCTCAGACTCTTATTTGCATATTACCTGGAGGGATGTGGTGGATGCAACCTTAAGAGCTGTGTCTCTACCACTATCTCACATGCAGCCATGCAGTAAGGCAAACTGTGCAATTACTATTTTATGCAAACTGATGACCTTGCCTTGAAAGGTGGCACATAAACCATGGAATTAATACAGTGGTGCCTTGGTTTAAGAACAGCTTAGTTTATGAACAACTTGGAGTAAGAACGCTGCAAACCCAGAAGTAGGTGTTTTGGTTTGTGAACTTTGCCTTGGAAGCAGAACATGTTCCGTTTCCCGCTGAGTGTAAATTGAGTCCCCCGCTGCTACGGGAAAGCATGCTTTGGTTTAAGAACGGACTTCTGGAACGGATTAAGTTCATAAACCAAGGTACCACTGTAATTCTGCACTGCACTGAAAGTGCTCAGCCTAGAGGTGATGTGTCACTAGCAATGCTGTACACATGCAAGTGTAAAAAGGAAGTGCAACGTGGAGCAACTTCAAAGCCCCACCATTAGCACATGAACAAAGGCCTCACAATTTTATCATCCACACTTTGCAAGGGCCCATTCAAGTTCCATTTTGCATCATGGATAGGGAATATCCTTCTGCCAAGATAGGCCAATGTTCCACCCAGCTCAGCACCAGCTGCCACTTAAAACCCCCATCATTTGTGTAGACAAAGCACAAGCTCTATTGCTAAGCTGCGGCAGGCTGCAATTTGCTCTGAGGAACTCAAGACCATCCGTGGTCTTCCTTTGTAGCATCTTTACCTTGTGGTCCGGGAAAGCCATTGGAAGGCCAGCCAAAGGGATGTCCATCTGTTCCCAGAAGGGTATATTCTTGCTCCATCCCAAACCAGGGGTTCTGGTTAGACACCATGTCCATAATCCTTTTACAGGTAGACCTTAAATTTGTTTCTGGGAGAAAAATGTGTGTAAGGCAAATCAGTATTACTTGTACCATACCTCAAGCTCTGCCTGTAGTTTTCTCATGCCTCTCCACTGCATGGGGGAAATGCTAGCGGGTGAGGGTTAATCAAGACTCTTTACAAAAGAGTTTAAGAATATAGACCGCCATATCATAGGTAAAAGGTAGGTAAAGGACTCCAGGGCAGTTAAGTCCAGTCAAAGGCGACTATGGGATTGCGGCGCTCATCTCGCTTTCAGGCAGAGGAAGCTGGCGTTTGTCCACAGATAATTTTCTGGGTCATGTGGCCAGCAGGACTAAACCGCTTCTGGTGCAATGGGACACCATGATGGAAACCAGAGCACACAGAAATTCCGTTTACCTTCCCGCCACAGTGGTACCTATTTCTCTACTTGCACTGGCATGCTTTTGAGCTGTTAGGTTGGACAGAGCAATGGGAAGCTCATCCTGTCATGGGGATTTGAACCGCTGACCTACCAATTGGCAAGCCCAAGAGGCTCAGTGGGTTAGACCACAGCGCCACCCGCATCCCTCACCATATCATAAGACACCAGGGCAGCATAGATCAGCCAAACATAATAACACCATTCAGAACTGTAGAAAGTGTTGCGTTGATTGATTATGACATCAGCAAATCAATCAATCAATCAATCAATCAATCAATCAATCAATCAGTAAAGGCCAGAGCGTCTTGTGGTTCTTTCCAATTAGAGCACAAAGTCATCCTGTAAGGTGGATCACTTGGCTCATTTCCCATATCAAGAATGGAAGCCGGGAGACAGATTGCCCAGTTCCATTCAAAACACTTCTAGCTAACTGAGATCTAAACTTTACAGCTAAACTATCTTGAACGCTGGCATCAAACCCAAACAGTTATGTTTAACAGAGTGCTTGAAATGTCACCTTGGCAACGGTGTTATCACCATGGTGACTACAGTGTCATGGCTCCAAGTTGTAAATGAATTCTGCAGGAAGGCGAGGCAGTGGTTAAAAGAGAAGACCGACTGTGTTCAATATGTTGCAAGGAAGAAGCATGCATGGAGGGAGCTATGCATGCGTCCAATAGATCAGCTGATGCAGCTCAAAGAATGAATGTCTTGTGGATTGAAAGTGGCATCTGATGTTTACTGGCTATTCTGCCAACATTACGCCAGTGTTGTGAGCTTCCAGAGGAAAATGGCTGAGGTTACTGGACACAGAAGGTTGGTCTAGATCAGCCTTCCCCAACTTAGTGCCCTCTGGATGATGTTTTGGACTGCAACTCTCATCAGCCCCACACAGCACCATCTTTAGTCCAAATCCTCATCTGGAGGACACCAGCTTGGTGACTAGACAGACCTTTGGTTTGATCCATGAAGGAAATGTTAAATTTCTCTCTTTCAAAAAGGTGTAAGGCTACCTGTTGCATTTATCTATGATTCTATGATTCTATATAGGGATGCTAGGGTAAAATACATAATAATAATAATAATAATAATAATAATAATAATAATAATAATAATTGCCCCAGCCACTCTGGGCGGCTTACAACATAAAACATTTGCAATCAACTCAGATCAAGTTCTCCTCTGACAGGGCATGTACTTTTATACACAGAAAAGCATGAAAATAAAAGAGGATCAAAATGCTTTCTTCGAGAAGAGGGGGACACTCACACACCACAACCAAATTGCTAATTTTGGACTTTCCGTGAGAAAAGGAAATGAATGACTACGGGGCACTTGTAACTTGGAGGAAATATTGTTTATCAGAAAGCAGAGTAGATAGTTGCTTGCATTGACTGATTGTTTTAAAGAATTCTGTTTTCTTCTAGTACGTGACTGGCAGATGGAAAATCAGAAGTCCCTCTTTTGTAATTTTTGCTAATGTTTCTGCTTTCTTTCTCTCTTCTATCTCTTTTTTCCCTTTTTCTTTTGCTTCTTTTTCTCATTTTATATCTCAGGTATCTTATGGTATTATGGGAAAATCTTAATAAAAATCTTATTGAAAACAAGCAAATTGCTTATCCTTAATCTGTACGGTAAATCTTTTGCCACAACCTGAAAGTGCTGCTTAATGTCTCATGGGAAGAAAGTTCCTATGTTCCAGGTATCCTGTCCCTCTCAGCACAGAGGTTTTCCTTATTCATCATAGCTAGCAGCTGTCGACACCAGATACCAACCTCCGTGAATTTGCTTTGTCCTTTAATAAAAGAACAAGCTCCCATTCTCGGGTTGACGGGGCCTGAACTTCCTAAGTGTTACTACGACTCGTTCCTCATTTCTCACGGGAGCGACCTTTTCTGCACTCTTTCTTTTCCCAGGCCTATCAAGAGCAGAGCAGAAGGGAAAAGAAGCAGAGCTGGACATACCTGCCGGCTTGCGGTTGTACTTCAGGACCTCACAGAGCACCAGCTTGTTGGGGTCTTTGCGGAAAGGGTCCCGGAACATGGCAGACGGCACCAGGTACATGTCGCTGTTGGAGCCCTCAGACTGGTAGGTACTAGAGCCATCAAAATTCCACTCTGGCAGATCTGGAAGCAGAAGCATAGGCAGCCTGAGCGATAAACTCCAGCTACTTTCCAGAAAAAGAATCTATGCTAGCTGGCCATGCTGCTGCTGCCGCTTTAGTTAAAATGAGGACTGCTTGTGAGGAACAGGAAAGTTGCATCCAGAATAAATGCACATTTGGGATTTATCATGTTCTGAAGCAGCTGTTTAGGAAGGAATTTTTGTTTGTTTTAAACAGAAGCCTGCCTTGTGTACAAAACTTGGTCACACGAGGGGATTTTCTGCATCGATGCAGGAAACAGTTTAAGTTGTTTTCCCACCTAACAGGGGAAATACTGAAGATCTGTTACAGGCCAAGGTGGCGGCAGTTTGAACCACCCCCACCCCACAAAACAGAGAAACTAGAAGTCCCCCATGCCATACCTTGCCACTGATGGGTAGGCCATGTGTCTGTAACAATGCTCCTATGCTACCGTTTCATGCCAACAGCTTGTTACAACAATTATCAGAGAATCCAAGCAGAGCCACCTGCCATTCAGCGCAGAGCTAGGATGCTCCAGAACCCATTGTTTTAAAAGTGGAAGCCCCGCATTCTCAGGTTTACAGAGAAACTTGACTCAAAACACTGGGCAGCTGTGCTTGCAAATGATTCAGGGCTTCAGATGTGGCCTCTTGCCAGGCTCCTCTGCTCCCCCACACGCTCCCAGACCTTGACCCCACAGCGTTCCTTATGCCAGGAATTTGGTTTTGCTCCGTTTCAAAGCTTTCACTCCAGGGCAGGATGTGTGCGTGAGAGCGGGCCCAGGTACTAGCACTACTCAGAGTTGGTGGGAGAGAGAATGAGCAAACAGTATAATCATATTTGAATTGGCATTAAAGTGGTTAATCCGGCCGGCTGGCCAGCTTGATCCCTTTCATATGCTGGAGGTGGCGAAATGATTTAAACCAAGCAGTGCCAGCCGCTCGCTCCTCGGAATAAAAACAAAGCACTCGACTAAATACTTCTAATTGGCCATACATGCTCTGCGGGTTTCATAACCATCTCTGACCAGCTCCATGGCAACATGTGAAGAAATCCTAATGCTGTTTATTGTGTTGGGGAGGCCACTCTGTTCTGAGGGGCAAACAAAAGGCCAACTCATTGTGCACAGTGGAAATTTTTATGGCTCTCTCCCCCCCTCCACCTTGCTTCCTGCCACCTTCCCGAGATCAAGGATGAATACTGGCACACCAAGGCACTGAGTGAAGAAACAAGCGGCATTATCAGGAAGCCCCCAACCAAAACCGCTGGAATGGTCGTTTACAGAGTTACATTTCCCAGCAACCGAAACAAACTACCACTCCCAGGATCCTTTGGGGTGGGGTGCTCTGAAGGTGTAACACGTGGACTTATTTCAGAATCACAGCACATCCTGCAAGAGGGCAGACCTCACCGAGGATGGGGAGCCCCCTCCAGATGCTGTGGAGATTCACATCAGTGCCAACTAACTCGGTCCACAGTCAGGAATGGTAGGCGTTGCCATACAACAACATCTGGAGGAGGGTCACAGGCTCCCTATCCTGGGGGCGGAAGGGGGACAGTCAGCTCAGCTGTTTTGAGTCTGGGGGGAAAGCTTAGCACAAAGGTTTTACAGCAAGTTTGCGGGGAATTACGTCCTATGAGTTTCAGTGGTGTGTTCTTCTGAGCAGAAATATACTGTAGGATTACAGCACATTGGTGACCAACCCACTCAAGCTTTGAGTAAATAGCGAATCACTGGATAATGGTTCTGATCAAGGCCTAGGCTGAAGTTCAAGTTCATCAATTTTCTAAAAGTCAGTTTGGTTCTACTTGTTTTAGAGGGAACTGAGAAAGATATGACTTTGCCTTCTTTGTGAAATGTAGGCAAACCTCTCCCCCACCTTTACTGCTCCACCAACGTTCAGCTCATCTGGCACAAAAAGGAACTGAACTTTGGCAGACAATCCATTTATCCCACTAGATAGACAGACACCTTTGACATTTTCCTGGTGTGCAGTGTGATTGTGCCCATGTTTACTCAAATGCAAGTCCCATTGCGTTCAACGGGCCTTACTCCCGGGTAAGTGTGCACAGAACTGTAGTAGACATTGTTGGCTGGGGTGGGGGAGCTGGAACGCACTATAAACTCATAAAAACACCACCCCCACCCTGCTGGTTTTCAGTCTTTTACCCAATGGGAAAATGTTTAAGTTCAGGGAAAGAGCCAGGTCCATCAATGCAGAAAATAAAGAAATAAAGAAATAGTACCCTGCCCATCTGGCTGGGTTTCCCCAGTCATTCTGGGCAGCTCCCAATAGAATATTAAAAACACGATGAAACATCAAACATTAAAAACTAGCTGCCTAGTCGTCACCAGAGACTCACTAGCTAGCCTGGCAGCTCTTGCCCAGAAACAGGGTGGCATTGCGGAGCCAGAGCAAGAAGCTGGCATCACAATTAGACCCGGGGGGGCGGGGCAAATTGTTGTTTTTATTTATTTAGATTATATTGTGGTTTTCATGTTGATCTTCTCTGTGAACTGCCCTGAGACCTCTGGGTATAGGGCGGTACAGTATATAAATTCAATAAACAACAACACAGTCCTTTTTCACAGGTAGGATACAGGTAGCACACACCAACCCGCCTGCTTACCTTCGACGTTCTTGGGTTCTTGCTCCAAGGTCCGGGTTTTACAGCGCAGGAACTCGCCAGTCCCATCAATCCAGATGTACATGGCTTGCACCTTGTCACCCTGAGGCAGCTTCATGTACATCTGCTTTATGGCTTTGCTCAAGTGGGAGCTTGCAGAGGTAGCCATGGCTACAGAAGCTGTTTCTGAAGGCCTGTAAAGCAAGGGGGGGAGGAGTCCATGAAAGGGATGCCTGCCAACAAGCAAGGAGGGACACTTTCCTAGTTGCAATCAATGCTCTCTGGTAACCCAGGCAGAGTGTGCCAGTCGGGTTAAGAGTCCAGCTGTGGAGAGCTGCCAGCTATTCCCACTGGCTGATGGGCAAATGGATTCAAACTACAAGAAAGAAGATTCCACCTGAACATTAGGAAGATCTTCCTGACAGTAAGAGCTGTTCGGCAGTGGAATTTGCTGCCGAGGAGTGTGGTGGAGTCTCCTTCTTTGGAGGTCTTTAAGCAGAGGCTTGACAGGCATATGTCAAGAATGTTTTGATGGTGTTTCCTGTATGGCAGGGGGTTGGACTGGATGGCCCTCGTGGTCTCTTCCAACTCTATGATTCTATGATTCAAATGGAATCTAAAGACAGCCATGCTTTGAAGTGGCAACTTTACATCAAAATCCAGGCTGGAGCTGTGAAGGTGCGGCAAGCTTCATTCTGAATAGCAGAAATAATCGGGAGCAGATTAGCCTGGATAGTTCTGTGAAGATTTAACATGCACTTGCCCCAATGAGGCATCATTTCTCCCATATAAGCAAAATGCTACTAATTAATTGGGGAGATAGTTAGCTGCTGTCCTGTACTTGGGTACAATACAACAATAAGGGTAAAATGTGCTCTCCAGTATCGACCTTGATAGGGATTCTGCAAAGCATTCCATGCGCACACATCCATTTAAGGGCCCTTGCAAGCTACAGGCCCTTCCTTTGCGCACACCTCCCCTAATTATAAACATTTTACGAGTATGCAATAACCAACACTTTGAATCATGCCTGGAAAACTACAACAAACCAGTGTAAGTAATATATTTTACCGGTGAAACTATATTAAAAGGCAGTCTCAATGATCTACTTAAGACTTTTCAAATACATTAGAACCTGTACACAATCTCTCCCAGAGCTCATGATTCCCAGATATACATTTCAAACAACTCAATTCCGCAGCAAACTAAAAAAAAAATGAACTCAACTGCACCATCCTGCTGTAAACTGGGTACTGCTATTTAGACTATTTTTAGCATCTGAGAGTCCCATCCAGCAATGTGTTGTTCCCATACTTGTAACATGATATACATGAAACCGATACCTATTGTAGAAAGGAGATTTCAGAAAGGCCTGGACCAACTCTGAAACTTTCTCAAGTTGGGAAGTGTGATTTAAATGTGCATGGCATATTTTCTACTGTACCGAATTTACACTGGACAGCCAGAGTGGTCATTCTGAAGCCCTTGACCACTCTGGCTCAAGATCAGAAGTTCTTCCCAATGGGAGTTTGTATGCTGCTCTTTAATCAAACAGATCATGAACTTGCAATACTTATCCAGTAACTTGCTGTTTTCTTAAGAGAAACTAGGGCTGCAATCTTCTTATACAATGTACAGTACACAAACTTCCGCTGTGAATCTCACTGAAATAAATGAGGCTTACTTCTGAGTAGACACAGGGGCTAATATTGTAATGGGATCAGACGCTTCCAACTACTTTTGGAGTGGATAAAGGTCCCCTTTTGTGAAGGCTGCAGGGTCCTACCATAGTTGATGTTAAACAGGAACTCCACTAATAATGTCTCTAATTAGGGATGCACAAAAAGTACTTTTCTGGTAGCTACAAAAAATTGACATTGAAACACTGGAAACCTAATGTTCCTCCAAACACAAGAATGTGTATTGTCAATTTATGTGCATTAGCAGCCCAGTGAGGCTGCTAGTACTGTACACTATGTGACAAAAAGCATGGCAAAATAACACAATTGAACATTCCAAATGCTTCATTAGACAATTTCATTGAATTATTATGCATTTCCCCTTTTATCTTCTGCATTCACCCAACTTTCCCTTAATGACTCTCCGGTAAATCAAGAACAAAGAGCCCTATAGCACATTGAAGATTAATACACCATGGTATAATCTTTTGGGCACTAGAGTTATTTTATGCTGAAAAGTGTTAGCTATACCTGTAATGAATTTCCTTTGAAAAATAACTTCCCACCTTATTTTTAGGGTGAAGGCCTTTATGCCTACTCCTTAAAAATGTAGAAGATGAAATATAACAAGAATATATTATGCAGATAAATTCATCAAGAGGCTGGCTGACTGTAGCTCCACCACTATACAAGCTTTTGAGTTCACACACAACACTTTCTTGTGTGGAAAATTCTATGTAGTAGTAGACATGTCTGTATGCTCTCCTTCTACTAATTTCCCCCCAAAAAAACTTATTATGAAGTAGCTCCACATGAAAAAAAACTGATCAGTGGTCCCAACCAGCAAATAGTTACCATAACTATAGCAGAACTCTGTTTATACTGCCCATATCCTTGCATCTTGCTTTCTGGGAACAATACAGCCAACAGTCACCTACAAAGGCACCAACCTGCAAATGAATGTAGCATATATCTCACTGGTCCACCATACAAGGAATGCTTCCATTGAGGTCTGGATCATCCACCCACCCTGAGCCATATGCAGTACATTAAATATATGTCATCAGATATTGTACATACCTGTACTGTACTACAAATGGCAAACTTGTCCAGAGATACCCAAAGTGCTTGTTGGGCTACAATTCCCATCAGCCCCAACCAGGGATGATGGGAGTTATAGTTCAGCAACATCTGAATGGCACCACATTGGTCGCCCTTGATCAAGTCCAACGGTTCCCCCTTCTAGGAAAGGTAGTCTTGGATATTTGCTAACAGATGTGGCAACACCTTTGCAAAGCCTCCCCATTTCCACTCTTGACTCTTTCCAAGCTGTTTATCTTGGTGTCTAAATTCTCTCAGGAGGATTTATTCCCTGTGCTCTCCAACGGAAGGGCCATTTCCCATATGCCATGGAGGCAAAGCCAAGTTTGCCATACTCCAAATACTGATAAGGAGGTGGGAGTCCAAGCCCAGCTCCCCACTGAGCATACAATACTGCTGGTTGTCACAGCCACACTTTAAAAACCTCTTGAACAAGCTTTTAAGTTATGTGACATTTTAGTTGGACCTTACAGACATATGATCCTACGGTTGCACCTACGTTTAGTTTAGGATTTATTTTCCAAATGGATCTGTAAGGTGAAGTGGTGTGTACACATGCATTTGACCCCCCCCCTCGTCCTTCCACTCTGTCCTCCTCTGCTCCATGCATCTCCTTCAAAGACAAGCCCTCCTATGACACTCCAGGTGGGTCCCTTTGAATCATAGAATCATAGAGTTGGAAGAGACCACAAGGGCCATCCAGTCCAACCCCCTGCCAAACAGGAAACACCATCAAAGCATTCCTGACATATGGCCGTCAAGCCTCTGCTTAAAGACCTCCAAAGAAGGAGACTCCACCACACTCCTTGGCAGCAAATTCCACTGTTGAACAGCTCTTACTGTCAGGAAGTTCTTCCTAATGTTCAGGTGGAATCTTCTTTCTTGTAGCTTGAATCCATTGGTCTGTGTCCGCTTCTCTTGAGCAGCAGAAAACAACCTTTCTCCCTCCTCTATATGACATCCTTTTATATATTTGAACATGGCTATCATATCACCCCTTAACCTTCTCTTCTCCAGGCTAAACATACCCAGCTCCCTAAGCCGTTCCCTTTGAGAGTTTCTAATGCAGAGGCTTCTTTTCCTGCTAGCTGTGTCACTCGTCCTGCCCCTTCCTCTGACCCAGAGGGAAGGGGGTGTTTGCTTTTTCTATGTGGGTGTAAGTGGGTGTAATGCTATGCCTGCCCATTCCCCTCCTGGAGATCCTGCCTCAAACACATTGGGCTGAAGAGCATTTCCACAGGCTCCCTGGAGCCACTCTTGTTTTGATAGATCCTGGAAATTCAAAAAGCAACCAGATTGGAGATTACCATGCCTTTGGAAAGAGCAAAGTAAAAAGGGTTTGCGGAAGAAATACAAAATAAAAAGCTATTTTCAAGCTCCTCCTTATTTAGCAATGCCTCTCCCTGCCCCCACTTTACTCACAGGCATCAAAAATTCCTTTTGCTTCCTGATTACAAGGAAGCCCCACAGATCAGGGTTGGAGAAACCTGCTTTTCGTGTCTCAGAGGAAAAGAAGAAGAAAGAGAACCTCTTGCATACACTCCTCTCAGGCACACAGCTCCCATTGTCTCTCCAGAAACAGAAGCACAGACAGAAACGGATGTCATCAGAGTGGATGAGAAATGCAAACCAAACAAGACCTGCTTATCTTGAGAGAAAAGGGAAGGGGCGGCGGGGGGAATGGACTATAGAGAGGCAGATGTTAAAAGCCAACTGTGCAAATGCTTCCAAACATCCCCCCCCCCACAACTGGCACAAGAGTCCCCCACTTTCTCCAAGCAAATGACACACTTAACTTCCCCTCCTCCCTAGACCCGTGTGAACAGCATCGTAGCAGATCCTAAATAAGCCCGCCCCCCAATCACTCCGAAGTAGGTTCCCTCTTAACCGTATCGAACAGAGACGCGCGTCAGCGCAACGCCCCCCCCCCCCCCCGGCAGATGGAGAGGAGAGAGGGGCGCGAGTCGGGGGCGTTCGCCCCTTGGAAAATCCATAGGGACTCCTGAGCCCATTGAAAGGCTGCCCCTTTTTGTCCCTCTCCGCGGCGCACTCTCCCAGGGGCTGGCTCGCTCGCAGCTCCTTCTTTACCTTGGCGACTGCAGCGGAGGGAGCCGAGGCGGCGGAGGAGGAGGAGGATGCGCGGGCGGACGGGCGGGCGAGCAGATGGTCAGCTCTGGGCTGCGGAGGAGGAGGAGGAGGAGGAAGGCGAAGGCTGAGTGGCTGGTCAGTTTGGCCGGGGCCCTCCCATGCTCCGCTCTAGAGGAGCAGCTCTGCCGGCTGCCTCCTTTAACCGCTGCCCAGTGCCAGCCCTCCGGCTCTCTGATTGGCTTGGTGCAGGCGGGCGCCGGGGCAGGATCAGCTGATGCGGGGGCTCGCGGCGCCCAGCCCCCGGGAAAGGGGGAGGGGAGGGAGGGAGGGGAGGGGGGGAACAAGGAGCCTCCCCCACCTGGCCGGGAGGGAAGAGCGAGCTCCGAGCAGCTGCAAGAGTAGAAGAAGCGTTGCTCCGAGAGAGAGAGAAAGGCAGGCTGTTTAACGCGCGTTAAAGCAGCAGCCCCCAAACCTGTAAAACAGGCCCCGCGCAGCGACAGGCCCGTCTAACGAAGGCATTGCCCCAACTTGGACTTGGGGGGGGGTGTTTCTCCACTCCCCCTTTCCTTGCCCGCGGCTGCCTTTCCTTTTTGTGCAACCCTGCAGGCATGCCGACTCGCGAGGAGGCGCTCCAGGTCTCGGTCTGGGGCGGGGGGGGGGGTTGTTTACTGCGGGAACGGGGAATGAGGGTATTCATTTTGGAGCAGAAATGCCTGGGGGTGGGAGGGCAAGGCTGGATTCTCTCCCCCCCCCCCTCACTCATTTGTTCT
Source organism: Zootoca vivipara (assembly GCF_963506605.1). Classification (NCBI taxonomy): domain Eukaryota; kingdom Metazoa; phylum Chordata; class Lepidosauria; order Squamata; family Lacertidae; genus Zootoca; species Zootoca vivipara. Next base: position 2,994,126 of record NC_083282.1, on the reverse strand, counting down.
TGGGCTGAGGAGCCGCAGCTCTTGAGTCGTACAATGCAAAGCAAGGAGCGTGCAAAAAAAGGGGGGAGGGGGGAGGGGCGGTCTGAAAAAGAAGATTTGATGACAACACAAAGCGGGAGCCGCTTCTTCGCTCTACGGTAGTTGCTAAGGCTTCCCTCCTGCATATTTCCGGATTTTCACCACCTAGCCGTGTTTGCTTGGAAGTCAAGTCCAGTGGATTCCTGGGGGCTTAATTTTTTGTAGCAAAGGTTTGACAATTGCAGCCCAGTAGCACTTCATGCATCTGTGTAATGCTGGGTGTTTGCAAAGTCTCGCTGCACGAAAAGTGCCACGATTTTCAGGTCGGGGTGTTTCTTCCAAGAAGCAGGTCCTGGAAAGAGAGGACACGGGCAGCTCGCGGAGCAGCTTTCTCCGAAATGTTTACACCTCGGGAACTGCCTTTGCGCAACTTTCTCCGCGCTCGCTGACAACATACTGCATGAACTTGCACGCTGGTACATGAAATCTTAGCGTCACAAACAGCCCCAAGAGGCAGGGGAAGGGAGTCAGGTTGCTTTGGGGGTTTTTCGTGTTTGCATTTTGCTGGAGTGACTGCTGCGTTCTTTTGTTTGGGTGGGTTGGTCTTTATTTAATGAATTTTAAACAAGGCGTTTGTTTGCAGCAGTTAAGAAAATGCAACCCATCAGGTAATAAAATTTGTGATCAAAAAGAAAGTAAGAAAAAACCCCTTACAGATTCACAGTGGCAACTATCACAACTCCTAAAGCAAATAAGGTGTTGGACAAAAAGCTGAATGGTGGGTAGGTGCAGTTTCTTTCTTTAAAAAATCTGCTTTAAAAGTGCCAATGAGGGGGCCTAATACACCTTCCTGGGGAGGGAATTCCAAAGATTTGGGGCCACCACTGAGACGGTCCTGTCCTCCACACCCAACTTCTTTTTGCATTATTACTGCCCAAGAGATTGTCATGCCTTTAGTCCCAACTCTTACAATTTATATATATTATTTAATTCCATTTATTAATCATATTCCATAAAACATCTCAAAGCAATTTCACGTCTTACACCCCCCCCTTTAAAAGCCTAAGATTTTAAGTGCACACTCACTTTATACTTTGTGGAGATGGAGGGGCAGTGACAGAGAGTGCTTCTCTCATGAACCTCCTATGATGTCTCTGGACAAGTGTGGTAATGAGGGATTAAAGACTTTGCTTGACAGCAGAAGGAGCTGTGTAGGAACTAAGGCAAGTAGCCCAGAAAACAGTGTGAATATGCAGAATTGAAGCTGAGCAGGTCTGATTCAGCAGTAAAACGGCATGAAAGGAAGTCTGCATGAGCTCTCACTTAAGTGCCTTAATTCCACTAGTGTGCTTTGAGTAAAACTTGAGTGTATACCATGATAATGCTAGTGTGTGGGGGATCAACTGGTAGTAGGTTTGGATCAGACAAAAGAGAGCCACTTCTCTGTTCAGTCTCTCATTAGCTTACACAATTCACTACAAAATGTAGTGATGGCCACTACCTGGGATGGCTTTGTAGAAAGGTTTGCACCAGTTCATGGAGGCTGTTGGCCATCAAGGCTAGCTCAAGGCGCCCTCCATGTGCAATGGGACTCCAACTACCACCAGCCCCATCCAGCGCAGCCAATGGTCAGGGGTGATAGGAATTGGAGTCCCACAGCATCTGGAAGGCCTTGGGCTGGACAGAGCCTTTACCCTCAAATGCAGTGAACATCTGATCGCAGCTGTGGATTGCTGCTACCGTTAACTGGCTGTTCTTCCAGGAGCTGAATCCAGTTGGTGGAGGAAGGCAAGTCCTATTGCAGACTCAGCTTCCATTTACCTCGAATCACCTGGGCTCGCCCTGCCTCTTCTTCAACTCTCCAAGCCCTTACATCAGACAGTGCTTGGTCTGGGATCACATCAAGTGGTCAGTTATTTCAAAGTGGAGACAAACTTCCAATTATTCAGACAAGTTCGTATCTGGTCACTTGAACCTAATTGCTCAGCTAGGGGAGAAACTGGGCTAGGGACAGAGAGGGGGGAGCACAAATTAATTATTACGATTATCATCTTCAAAATGGCATTGCAAATTAATTAGTCTGTGGTAGAGCATGTACTTTGCCCACAAAAGTTCCCAGATTCATCTCTGAAAAAGAGGATGCAGATCCATAGCTAGTCAACTGAAATCCCCTCTTCTAGACAACTGAGACAGAGGAGCCCACCCCACCCCACCTCTGCTTTTACAGTGGTGCCCCGCTTAACGAATGCCCTGCTTAACAAAATTTCCGCTTAATGAAAGGTTTTTTCTAGTGGAGGTTGCCTCGCTAGATGAATTCATTTTACAAAAAATTCGTCTAGCGAATCGCAGTTTCCCATAGGAATGCATTGAAATTCAATTAATGTGTTCCTATGGGCAAAAAAAAAATTCAAAAAAAATTCAATGCATTCCTATGGGATTCGCTAGACGAATTTTTCGTTATAAGAAAAGACCCGCCCAGGAGAGCTGCCTCCAGTCCCGTTGACCCATTCTCGGTTAGAAAGCAGCTCCCTGCGTTCGTCAACTCCAGATAACTTGGCTTGGAGACTGTAGACCAGTTTGATGCTGTCCCTAGTCCAATATCTGTTTCTTTGATATTCAGAGTTTCTTAGGTATGTCAGGTGCCTCCAGACAGGTGCTCCTCAGACTTGACTCAGTTGCAATATTAAGCACCCATGGAAGAAGGAATTTGGGCTGCCATGGTTTTCCTGACTCCTACATGACAAGCTGCGCCTACTAAAAATCCATTTTCTCCATTGCTAATCTAGAATTTGTCCCTTCCTCGCTCTGTTGCCTCACCCCCTGTTCATTGCATGTCAGAACAAAAGTTCTTCAAAGGTGCTTAGGTGTCTTGGAGGCTGCTCTTGTTCAGAATTCATATTGCCCCCTCCCCCAAGCTATTTTCAAAGGTTGTTTACCAACTAAAGCTACAGCAGGAGGCTGGGTGACTTGAAGCCAGTGTGCAATGAGCCCCCTCTAGTGAGGGATCTTGGAGAACGCCACTTCCGTTAGCTCCAAACATGTTAACTTACTAGCAGAGGTCTCAAGACTGTCTCAAGGCAAATCTAAAAAAAATAGTAGTATAAACACCAACAATTGGGGAAACGCCTGCGAGTGCTCCTATTGGAGAACAGTCTTTACAAAAGGTGTCATGGGCTTTGAAGAAACTCCATCTCAGGACACAAGGGAGAAACGTGCTAAGAGGAAGGCACGCTTGGCAAATCCACACTGTGGTCAACTCCCTCCCGGAAACCAATGTCCCCACTGTGGAAGGACGTGTGGGTCCAGAATTGTCCTCCACAGTCACTTACGGACTCATTGTTAAAATCGTGTTTATGGAAGACAATCTTACACGGCTATGAGTGGTCGCCAAAGAGAAGAGAGACTTACTAGCATACTGTTCTCTGGCTTTGGCCACATGTTGGCCAGTCACACCTGAAGGGAACACAGGCACCTTGTGCATCACTCCTACCTACCTGCACAAGGCACCTCTCCTTTTTTAATTGTCAAAATTATACAAGGCTCAATTTTAGACACAGAGTTGTGTCTAAATATCTATCTCTGCACTGGAATTTAAGAGACTTGATTGTTCTGAGTCCGTTGAATGGTCACTGGGGCTTATATGTTTGGCAGAGTAGCTAAATTGTGATGAAGGCAACATCATGTGCAATACTGACTTTTATTGAAATTAAAACAGTGTCCAAACACCAGTTAAAATATTCAAAAGCTTTTACTTGCAGAACACAGAGCTAAAGAAGAGTACGGTTTATGTAAAGTATTTACATTCACATCCATTAGTTCCTTGAGAAACATTGCCATTTGAGGCATTTCCTCTCGAACCGGCTTCCATCCAATTAGAGAACTTCAGGCACATTGGCTTCGCAGTTAAGCCATGTGTGTGCATTGGAGACAGACAACCTATGCAGGTGACAGCTTCCCAAATAGGAGCTCTGGCATGTGCAGGGGCAGTGAAACTAAACAGGAACAATTAATTAAGTATACAGCCCTCCACCTGTAGTTCTCAGGAGGTGTACAGCATTACACACACACACACACACACACACACACACACACACACACACACACACACACACAATAATAGCCCCTCCCACAACACATTTACAAGGGCACCAGATGTCAATCAGCCAAAGGCCTGGTTTTTGTCTGGCACCTAAAGATGGATAATGAAGGCACCAGGCAAGCCTCCCCGGGGGGGGGGGGAGTATTCCATAAATGGGGAGCCACTGCAGAAAAGCCCTGTTCTTGTGTTGCCACCCCCCAGACCTCTCGTGGGGGAGGCACACCAAGAAGGGTGATATCTTTGCCCTCCCTCTGATGTTTACAGCAAGGTGACTTGAAACACACCTTGCTGCCTTTTAAGTTGCTAGTGTTTGCATAGTCTCAGTGTTACAGAAGATGCATAGCTACCACCTGTCCCTGCTGATGTTCAGAGCAAGAGTTGGAGACTGTGAGGTCCTCTGGATGGCCATCATCCCTCCCCCTTGACATGCTGGGAGTGGGTTGGTGGAATGATGTGTCTAACAGTGTCTGGAGGTCCACAGGTTCTCCCACCGCTGCTCCAGAGATTGACAATGCATGGGGTGCTCAGACCTGGGGGGGGGCTACTTACAAAAGCAAAAAAAGGAGAGGAAATGCACCCCTTTAAAAAAGGCAAAAGAGGACCCAGGTCTGCGTAAAATTTGCACGTGCTGATTTGTATGTAGAGATGCAAACTTAGCAACTGCAAGTATGATTTAAACAGGCGCTGCTCTGGTTCTCCAGAAGCGGCTTTGTCATGCTGGCCACATGACCCGGAAGCTGGACGCCGGCTCCCTTGGCCAGTAAAGCGAGATGAGCGCCGCAACCCCAGAGTCGTCTGCGACTGGACCTAATGGCCAGGGGTCCCTTTACCTTTACCTTTACCTCACCCTATGGGGCAGTTGATGACCAGGTGACCTCTGGAGTATGCCTGCTGGTCCTTCAAAGAGAGAAGCATCTGTGAAGAAGGGCGCATGACTGCCTGCAACCTCGTCCTGCATCAGCAGCAGCCACAGCGTGGAGCAGAGCCAGGAACTCTGAGCATGAAGGTGTCAGGTCATACGTCATCTGCGAGGAGGACCTTGGCCAACTAGGCTGGGGTAGGCAGGCAGCAGCTGTGGGTGGGTATCACCCCCCTGCCAATCTCATTCAGCCCTGGAAGTCAGTTTATGCAGTCTGTGGGGTGGAAAGCTTTTTCTGAGCCCTGCTAAAAAAAGCACCTCTCTGGATACAGCAAAAAAAGCATGTTTGAGAAAAGCAATGCCATTCCCGCAGCATTGTAGGGATATTTCACTCGGATGGAGCTTTCAGTTGTCCAGCTGCTGCTTGCAGAATATGGCCCAGGAAGAGCTTTTGCATCGGATTCTGCAGATAATATCCTGGTCTTTCCCTCCCTGTGTCTCAGGTTCATGTTCGTGATTTGAACAGAATGCATCAGCTATGCTCATCTAGTAGCAGATTTACAGCCTCTGGCTTCCACGTAGCAGGACTGATGAAATTCTCACGCACAGAAGCCTACGTGCTCAATTTGCTTTTATAACGAATAAATATTGAAAGATTCACAAAAGGTCCCTGCTGCCTTTGATGAAGCTGCCAGGTCAGGGGTAGATGGTCGCTGGTTTCAAAATGTGTGTGTGTGTGTGTGTAGTGAAGGTCAGGGGGTTATCTAGGAAGCACTGGAAAGCTTTCTTCTTTTTTCTTCTGCCCCCCCCCCCCAAAGGAGCTCCATCTGGCACAGATAGGCTTGACTATGACGTGTGTCAGCAATGCATCTAGGGCAATGCAGAGGCAGATGGGGAGGAAAGGGGACTGAGGCAGCAAGTGTCAGTCCTGTGCTCACTTACCAAGGAGCAGGTAATTTTCACACCTGATTAGGATGCTCTCCAAGGTTTCCCAGCCCTCCCTTGGGACTGAACCTGGGACCTTCTGCATGCAAAGCAAGATCCTGGGCCACTAAGCATTCACATTGATTGAAACTGATTTATTGACGTTTCATTGTAACTTACTTTCATGCAAGCATGCACACCTTTTGCAAGCTGCTATTTGGGGTGCAATTTCTTGGTGTGTGGGGTCACACACACACACACACACAGAGAGAGAGAGAGAGAGAGAGAGGGAGGGAGAGAACACACAAACTCTCAGCTCCAGCTCTACATGATTTGCTATCAAGGCCATGCCTTCTTCCAAACAACACCCACCCACCCCGATTGTGCCCTGCGAAGTATCTGGATTAGGTATGACCATTCCGTCACTCCAATGCAGAGGGACTGCAGAATGACTTAAACCAGGGATCAGCAAACTTTTTCAGCAGGGGGCCGGATCACTGTCCCTCAGACCTTGTGGGGGGCTGGACTATATTTTGGAAAAAATATGAACGAATTCCTATGCCCCACAAATAACCCAGAGATGCATTTTAAATAAAAGGACACATTCTACTCATGTAAAAACACCAGGCAGGCCCCACAATAAACCAAGAGATGCATTTTAAATAAAAGGACACATTCTATTCATGTAAGAACATGCTGATTCCCGGATCGTCCGCGGGCCGGATTTAGAAGGCGATTGGGCCGCATCTGGCCCCCGGGCCTTAGTTTGGGGGTCCCTGACTTATACCTTCAGAGGAGGTGGCCTGTTATATCTCTGCATGCACCATTGCATAGGACTTGCCCACTTCTAATCAGAGGCCATGTTCTGATCAAGGACTCTTGCAGAATCAGCAGCAGTAGGGCAGTTAAGTCTCACTTTTTAATAAAAAGGTGTTCTGGCTGTGAGAATGATGAATGTCCCATTCAGTAGACAGACGAGTGTGTGCCTCAGCTATCCTGAAGCTGGGGAGAATGTCAGTCCAAAGTGATCCATGATGAAACACATTGATGTCTCATTGAAGGACAAGAAAACCACAGGATGCCACAGAGTGACATTTTGGAGTTTTCTCCACCCCATCGAGTCCTGCATTTGAGTCCAGGTGCAGTGTGACTACCATACTGGTGAAAACACAGCCTGCGTAGTATGATAGTGGGATATTGGCCAAGCATTACAAGGTTAATCTGCCTGCTGTCCTTCCCCACCTTCTGATTGGTCCAGAGGCCTGTGGGCAGAGGACAAGACCCAGCAAATCATAGGCAAGCAGAAGGCAGGGTCCTTACCGTGTTCTTTCTAGTATCAGTGCAGATTTAATTTTCTCCCCCATGTTCTCCCTAGGCCAGGGCTGCCTAATCTTTAGCCCTCCAGATGCTGTTTTACTCTGAGTCCCATCAGCCCCAGCCAGCATGGTCAATGGTAGGGGGATGGGAACTCCAGGAAATATCTCCCTCTCTCTCTCCCCTCTCTCTGTGTGTGTTACTGCTACTCCAGGGTTTGCAAGCCAATTTGTGACTCGTGGGAGTGAAAAGTGGCAGAGAAATATAATAAATGAAATGAAATGAATACTAGTCCTGCATCCCATGGTAGCCTCCATGCTTGCAAGGATCAAGTGCTTATACTCTCTGAAAAATAATAGACTTGAAATGGATTCTTAAACTCACAGGCCATTGCAATTGCCAGCAGACTTGTGCTACACTGAACCGCAAGCTGAGATTTGCCACATGTGTTGCCCAAGACATCCTCGTTCACATAAAAGTCTAGAAAGGGGAACGTTTTCTCTTGGTCACTGAAACTGCATGACATGAGGCTTCCCTTGGCGCCATTAGTAGCTAAAATGACTGCATATAGCAGAGGACACAATTACTGGTGTTAAAACTGTTGGATTAGGACCTGGGAGACCAGCGTTCAAATCCCCTCTCAGCTGTGAATCGTCAGGGTTGTTGTGGAGACTGAGGAAGCAAGCCATTGTTTGGCGGCGGCAGCCAAGTGGCATCTTAGGGGGACCCTGCATAAAATGGCTCTTCCTTGCTTACAATATCAAGCATTGACCGGGCCTTGAGATGGCCTGGTCATCTAATGTTTAAAAGTCTCCGTGCAAAGCTGTAGGGAGGTGCAGGGCGGGGAGACGGGCGTCTCTGGAATCAGGATTGCGGGTTCTTGGAGGGCTAGCCCTGCACTTAATCCACAGACGTCAGTAACTGTGTGGCAGTAATTGGGAGTTATTGCAACATCTAAGTCAGAGATGATAAGCAGCAGTAATCCAGATTTGGGAAGAAAATCCATTGTATTAACAATTCTTAGCATGCCACTGGGATTTCCTGCTGCACTTGCCACAAACTCTAGGATTAGAATGCATGGTTTTTGATCTCATTCTGCCACCTGCTGTTAGAATGTATGCACTACATAGGAACATGGAAATCTGCCTTTTGCCATTGCTCCCCATCTGCTTCCGTATCATTGACAATGATGGCTCTCCACTGGTTTTAGTCAGACTTTAAGGTCTTTAGTCAAGACTCTGTTACACTAGCAATGTGAATAATGCATTTATCACCTCAAGCTGCAATTTTACTCTTTTGGCTGCTATTATGTTTGTGTACATAACTAATAATTTTATCCTATCATGTGCATAACAAACAAGTTTATCCTATCATGATCCGGGAATTAGTGGCTGTTCCTAATTATTTTCCCCAGGCTACTAAGGAAGAGAATACCGGTAATAGAAAATTAGAATCTTAGAGTTGGAAGGGACAAGGATCATCTAGTCCAACCCCTTACTATACAATGCAGGAATCTCAGTTAAAGAATCAATGATAGATGACCATCCAATCCCTGCTTAAAAAAAACCCTCCAAGGTAGGAGAGTTGGAATTCTGTTCCACTGTTGAACAACTCTGATTGTCAGAAAGTTCTTCCTCATGTTTAGTCATAATCTCCTTTCTTGCAACTTAAATCCATTGGACTGAGTCCTACCCTCTGGAGTAGGAGAAGACAAGCTTGCTCCATCTTCCATGTGACAGCTCTTTAGATATTTGAAGATGGCTATCACATCTCCTCTCAGTCTCCTCTTTTCAAGGCTAGAAATACCCAGATCCCTCAACCGTTCCTCATAAGGCTTGGTTTCCAAACCCTTGATCACCTTGGTCGCTCCCCTATGCAACCAGAGGGTGGCAACAGGGGAAGTGTAGTGCTATATACCCCTAGAGCAGGCATGTCAAACCTGCGGCCCTCCAGATGTTTTGGACTACAGTTCCCATCTTCCTTAACCACTGGTCCTGCTAGCTAGGGATCATGGGAGTTGTAGGCCAAAACATCTGGAGGGCCGCAGGTTTGACATGCCTGCCCTAGAGGTATGTGGTGGGTGTGCGGTGGGACCGGTGTGAAACAATTTCCAATTAATGCCCAAATATCGTAACTCCACGGTCACATGTACAACATGCATGCTAGGGTAATGTGTGTTTTCGGATATGCAAAGGCCTGTTAATAATGAACTGCAGAACATTTCCTGGACTGTTCCACTTTGGGGTACGAGTGGGAATGAATGATGGTATGTTTGAATTTCCCTACACACAGTCATGCATATCCACCCACAAATAACAAGAGTTCTTCCTTGCCGACTTGCTGCTTTTTTTTTCTATGTGCAGAGAGGTTATTTTGGGGAAGGGAGATCAGAGCAAGTTCAAACATGCAGCACCACTGCCAGGAACCTGAGGGGAAAACTTCACCCCTTGACTCTGCTGAGTCTATGAACAGCTCCAGGACATTCTAAGGAGATATTTGATAGTTAGGAGGAAATTTGTAAAACAATATAATTTTTCATGTTATGTGCAACAATGGGGGGGAAAACATGATCAGCTAAGAGCTGCCTTGGTGGAATGTGGAACCTGCTGGAGCAAGAACTGTTCTAACGCATCATAACAGAACAGAGCTCAACAAAAACTGCCTTGAAATGCTGCAACAGTGAAAGCATCCTCAACCAGACTCATCATGAGTAGAATGAGTAAGAGTTTGTGTGCGCGCACATATAATAATAATAATAATAATAATAATAATTTATTATTTATACCCCGCCCATCTGGCTGGGTTTCCCCAGCCACTCTGGGCGGCTTACAACAGAAAAATGAAATAAAACAATTAAACATTAAAAGCCTCCCTAAACAGGGCTGCCTTCAGATGTCTTCTAAAAATCTGGTAGCTGTCTTTCTCTTTGACATCTGATGGGAGGGCGTTCCACAGGGCAGGCGCCACCACCGAGAAGGCCCTCTGCCTGGTTCCCTGCAACTTGGCTTCTCGCAACGAGGGAACCATCAGAAGGCCCTCAGCGCTGGACCTCAGTGTCCGGGCAGAACGATGGGGGTGGAGATGCTCCTTCAGGTATACTGGACCGAGGCTGTTTAGGGCTTTAAAGGTAAACACCAACACTTTGAACTGTGCTCGGAAACATACTGGGAGCCAATGTAGATCTTTCAAGACCGGTGTTATGTGGTCTTGGCGGCCGCTCCCAGTCTCATTTGTTCATGGTATTTTTTATCATGCCTTTCCATCAAGAAGCTCAGGGTGGTGGCCTAACTGACGTTAGCCCAGCCATCCTCACAACAACCCTGGGATAGGCTGGGCTGATAGATGGCCATGCTGTGCCCAAAGGCTCTCAGGGAAGCCCTTGTAGATGTGAAACTGGGATTTCCACAGCCAAGCCCAGGACTCAAAACACTATGCTGTCAGTACTGACTCTACTACACCAAGATCTCTTCGTAATTTTCAGTGGATGCCCTCGTTATGAGACTCACTTCCTATCGATTCCAAAAGAATAACCAGGAACCGTCTCTTTCCATATGAACCAATCCATACCCTGAGACTATCATCTGAGGCCCATCTTCATTTGCCTCCTCCACAAGGGGTCAGGAAGGTGGCAACAGGAGAACAGGTCTTTTCTGTGGTGACTCCCTGCTTATTGAATTCTCTCCCCAGGAAGGCTCGCCTGGCACCTTCACTAAACAGAATATCTTTAGGCACTGGCAATAATGTTCCTCTATAACCAGGCCTTTGGCCTTTAAAATGTATTTGTGGGAGGGAGTTATTGGATGTTATTGTTGTTGTTTTGTTGTTGTTTGTTATACCATATATGATATTCAGTCACATACTGCAAAATTCACGTGTTGCAATTGGGAGGTGTTACCCAACAAACCTGCTTCCTCAAAAGACAACTTTTTTTGCAGTAAGGATGAGTGCAAAAAATTCGGTGGATAACTTTCCTGTTTCAGACCCAAACTTCCGTTTTCTGCTTGATCACCACAATCACGCTCTTCTTCTTTGCAGAACTGATTGCCAAGAAGCACTTGACAGTTCTGTTGCAAAATGAAATCTTTGCCGACTTCTTCAACACATTCCTGAATCTTCCTGTAAGTTCCCTCTAATACTCAGTATATTTGGCTATACATATTACATATTAGTGACTTAAAATGCAGTGAGGTTGTCACCTGCCCCGCTGCATTTCAAGTTGTGTTTGCATGTTGCTGTACAAACCAGAGAGCGGGCAGGAATGCCTTCGCCTGTTGTGCCTTACCTGCTTTGTTTTCCAGTGCTTGCAACACCCCTCCCCAAGCTCCTATTCAAGGAAGAATCGTAGAATCATAGAATCGTAGAGTTGGAAGAGACCACAAGGGCCATCCAGTCCAACCCCCCTGCCGAGCAGGAAACACCATCAAAGCATTCTTGACATATGCCTGTCAAGCCTCTGCTTAAAGACCTCCAAAGAAGGAGACTCCACCACACTCCTTGGTAGCAAATTCCACTGCCGAACAGCTCTTACTGTCAGGAAGTTATTCCTAATGTTTAGGTGGAATCTTCTTTCTTGTAGCTTGAATCCATTGCTCCGTGTCCGCTTCTCTGGAGCAGCAGAAAACAACCTTTCTCCCTCCTCTATATGACATCATTTTATATATTTGAACATGGCTATCATATCACCCCTTAACCTTCTCTTCTCCAGGCTAAACATACCCAGCTCCCTAAGCCGTTCCTCATAAGGCATCGTTTCCAGGCCTTTGACCATTTGACAAATCCTGAGCAAGCGCCTGGAACCCCTGGAGTCTTGCATTGTTCAGAGACAATGATTTGTTTGTTTGACAGTGGTTTGTAACAGTATTATCATTTTAAAAAGCAATGACTATATCCCAGTAGAAACTAGAGCTGGAGTTAAAAGTAGAGACTTCATTAACCAGGTTTTTCTGTATCTTTCTCTCCCTCTCCCTCTCTTTCTCTCTCACTCCACAGGTGTTTGGTCAGACCCCTGTTTTCATGCACAGCACTCGTCAATGGTATCTCTGGCCAGAATTACCATGCAACCTGGTAAATGTTGATATTTTCCAAAGCTGGCAGCCTTTTGCACAGGGGGACGAGTGGCATTGATGGTATTGCTGATATTACCTTGAAGTCCCAGGAATCTGACGCAGAATCAAATAGACTTCTCCAGTGTGTGGGGTCCAAAATGCAACTATTGCTGTTTGGTCTGTGGTAGGGGCGATGATTGGAATCTCTCGTGCTATTCCATTTCCATCATCCTGCAATTTGCTGTTTGTGTGCCTGGACAACCTAATTTCTTCCAAGGCATAATACAGTATGAGCGGAATTCAGGCTCTCATGCATGCGAGAGCAGACGCACAACTGGCTTGCTGTGTCTATGCAGAATGACAAGCCTGACTTGCTGAAGTGGTTGCCTCTCTCTGAAGAGCGTGAGCACAACCAATTCATGAACAAGAGAGCTCTGTCTGGTACTGAGACATCAAAGAGGACCAGAAGGGACAAGACTTCTAGTGGATGGGCTATAAAGCTGATCACAATCCTATCCTTTTCGGATAGCTGCTATTCTCTGTCCCTCACCTCCCTTTTTTAAATCTATCTCACCCTCTAAACCAAGGATAGTCAACGAGGCGCCCACCAAATGTTGGTGGACCACAACTCCCATCATTCTTGACCATTGGCCAAACTGGCTGGGGCAGATGGGATTTGTAGTACAACCTTGTCTTGAGGGCAACTGTGTTGGTTACTTCTGCTTGAAACCGTTCATCTCTGTCTTTGCTGTTGAGTTCAATAGTCCCAAGAATGACTGAAGTTCGGGCTTGCTCTTGGGCGCTGGGGCCTCACAAATGGCCCGTACCTTGTCACCGGTTGGATGGACCCCTTCTGCGTCCACCTTAAATCCCAGAAAGTCCACCTGCGGCACTCCCAGTAAACACTTTTCCCGCTTCATCTTGAGGCCCGCCGTCTGGAAACGGTGCAGGACGGAGCGGAGGCGGTCCTCAAATTCCTCTGGTGTGGGCCCGGCGATCAGTACATCATCGAAGAAGGGGGTGACGCCAGGAATCCCTTTAAGGAGAGAGTCCATTAGATTCTGGAATATGCCTGGTGCCACGCTAACGCCAAATTGCAGCCGCTTTACTCTGAATGCACCTCTGTGCGTCACAATCGTCTGAGCCTCTGCTGTGGCTTTGTCCACAGGCAACTGTTGATACGCTTGGGCCAAGTCCAGTTTGCCAAAGATTTTTGACCCAGCCAGGGTGGCGAGGACATGGCTGACCACTGGCACTGGGTATGCATGGGCCGTGAGAGCCTTGTTTATGGTGCATTTGTAGTCTGCACAGATGCGGACCGAACCGTTAGGCTTGACGGGTGTGACAATTGGAGTTTCCCAGGGGGCGTTGGGCACCGGCTCCAGCACTCCTTGCTCCACGAGCCGGTCCAATTCCTCGTCTATGCGGGGTTTCAGGGCGAACGGGACCCGGCGGGCCTTGTGCCTGATGGGTCGTACAGCGGGGTCTAGCTGTAGGGCAATGGGGGGTCCTGTATATCGTCCCAATGCCCCATCGAAAACCCCTGGAAACTCTTTGCATATGGCGTCCACGTCCACTTGTAAGCTAGTGCGGTTCACCCCGGTAACGGCTAGCCCCAGAGGTCCAAACCATGCCAGTCCCAGTAAGCTAACGTAGGGGCCCTTAACTACCAGCAAGTCCAATTGTTGCTTTCGCCCTCAATATTGCACCCTGAAGGTCCCCACCCCCATAGTAGGGACCTTACGTTTCTGGAAGTCCCGGAGGGTGAATGGGGCCGGCCTTAGTTTGGGACCCCCATTAGGGCACAGTTCCCTTAATGTTCGGGCCGAGATTATGGATAGAGTTGAACCCGTGTCCAGCTCCATGCGGCATGGGGCTCCCTCTATCTGTACCTCTATATAAATTTTCTCTGTGCTGGGATGGGGCAACTGGAATACCTGGTAGTCCGTGATCTCCGTCGAGTTGCCTTGGTGCATGGTGCCGTGTGACCTGGGGCTCCTGGGTCGGTCATCTGATGCTTGTCGACGTGTGAGTCGAGCCCGACACACCCGGGCGATGTGTCCTAATTTTCTGCACTGCCTGCACTCTGCGTTGCGGAAACGACAGGTCCTCCTCTCGTGGTTTTCCCCGCAGCTTGCACAGTTCCCTCCTTCTCGTCGAGGCTGCTGTGGTGTGTGTGCTGCTTGAGTGCGCCGCTGTACTCTGTGTACTTCCTCCCTGTCAGATTCGGATTCGTCGGTGAGGTCTTCGTGGTAGACCCTCGGTTGGGATGGCGGGGCCGGTCGTGCCTCTTGCGTTGACCTCTCGGCGGCTTCGGTTGCCAGGGCTTCCTCCAGAGCAATCTGGAACGTGAGGTCTTTTTTGGCGTAGAGGCGTCGTTGCAACATCTCGTCCCTCAGGCCCCCGACGAGGCGGTCACGAAGCATGTTCTCCAATTCTGAGAAGTTGCATAACCGGGCGGCTTGGCGGAGGGAGGTCACAAACCCAGTTGTGGTTTCCCCCGGGGCTTGCCGCTTTGCGTAGAAGGCATTTCGGCAAGCTACCACCGAGGGCTGTGGTGAGAAGTGCTCCTTCAGCCGTTCCATTATTGTTTTGTAAGAGACGGTAGCGACATCTCTAGGTGCAAGGAGAGCCCGGGCGATTTCAAACGTCTCCTCTCCACAGACGCTGAAGAATGTCGCCCTCTTCATGGCATCGTTGGTGACTTCTTTCGCTTGCAGGAGGAAGTTGAAACGGGCGGCGTACCCTTCCCAGTCTTCTGATGCTGGTTTGAATGGCAAGAAGCTGCTGTCGGTTGCCATTCTGGGTTCCTTGGGTCCTGGAGCTGAAGCCTGGATGCACGGTGCGATGCAGCGGTGCAGCAGGTGGCGGTGCTGCGGTGCAGTGCGTGGTGGCGGTCAGCTCAGCAGGATCCCATCCTCGTCGCCAGTGAAATATACTCGGAGTCGAGAGTGAATTTCATGCTCTTTATTCAGCTCATAGTCATCAAGGAGGAGAAGAGAAGACGAATGGCTCTTTTCCCAAAACCATCTGCTTATATACATTATTTACACAATGGGCCTTGCGTGATTGGCTACTTCAGGGCTACACCTGTGGGCCAATTATATTGTGGATTGACTTCTGCCTGCAGCCTGATTGGCTGCTCCTACAGGCCAATCAGGTAGCAGATTCACTTCTGCCAGCCACCTGATTGGCTGCTCCAGCAGGCCAATCAGGTTGCGGATTCACTTCCACCTGGAGTTGGATTGGGTAGCTCCCGCTGATTCTGAATCCTATTGTTCTAGGATTCAGCTCAGTACATAACAGGGTGGCTGTGGGGTGTTGTGATACAGCCAAGGTAGTGCCAGTCAAGTAAGCTGCAAGGTAGTGCCAGTCAAGTAAGCTGTCTTTTACCTCCTTGTAAAGAAAATGATAAACCACAAATTTCTTGGATGCCAGGATTTTGCAGATGTGACCCCCCCTCTTTTATTGCTCATTAATACAATTTTTCTTTAAAGGTAAAGGGACCCCTGACCGTTAGGTCCAGTCGCAAATGACTCTGGGGTTGCAGCGCTCATCTCGCTTTACTGGCCGAGGGAGCCGGTGTACAGCTTCCAGGTTATGTGGCCAGCATGACTAAGCTGCTTCTGGCAAACCAGAGCAGCACACAGAAACGCCGTTTACCTTCCCGCTGTAGCGGTCCCTATTTATCTACTTGCACTTTGATGTGCTTTCGAACTGCTAGGTTGGCAGGATCAGGGACCGAGCAATGGGCGCGCACCCTGTTCAGGGATTCGAACCGCCGACCTTCTGATCAGCAAGCTCTGTGGTTCAGACCATAGCACCACCCGCGTCCCTTTAGGGATGGGTGAATCTGTCAGTTTTTGTCTCTCCCTCTATTTCTTTTTCTTTTTTCCAATCTTCAGTTCTCCACATTTCAACATCCATTCCCTTAAAAAAAACCAACCTCATAAAATGCCTAAACGTAATATAATGCATTTTTGTATGTTACTGTCACAGTGGCCGGAGTGGACTACTTCAGAGTAACGACGCTACGCAGCTCTGCATTTTATTCTTTTATTGGTGCTGCGTATTTACAGTGCTCAAGTCATTGCTATTTACACGGAGCGATGTTGTCAGTCGGTTTCAGAACCTCCTAATGGCTTTTGGCGCGTCTTTCTCCAACACAAAAGCTTTGGCAGACCCATCCTCTTGCCCCTCCTCTTCCTGCGTAATTCTGGAGTTGGGGGGATGGGTCTTCCCCCCTTACTTGCCCCTTCCTGTCCCACCTGGGACCCTGGCTCCTCTACCTTGCCTGAGCCTCGGACACGACTTCCTGCTTCCCCACTGGAATCGGAACTCTCCCTGCTTTCCCCTTTGCTCGGGGACGGGCTTGAACTCAGGAGGGGAGGGACTTCGCGATATCCCCTGTCCCTCACATCCACCCCCCTCCCAAGCTCTCCTTCACCCCTCCCCAGGCCCCCCCCATGTGTCGGTGACGACTGGAAGCCTAAAAACTCGGTGCTCTCCGAGCCCGTTGGTGTGAACACCTCCCCCCAGTCCTGCGAGCCCCCCCCTTCCGCCTGGGAGGACGGGAATCCCAAAAAGTCCGTGGCGTCAGAGCTGGTGGGGGTAAAAATGTTTTGCCAATCTGCTCCTTCCTCTGACTGGGTGTATCTTGGCGACACCCATACCTCCTCCTCTGGTTCCTCAAACTCCGCTTCCCAGCGCCATGGTGAGCTGTTCTCCCGTGCCTCCTCCTCCTCCCCCTCCCTTTCCATGTGCCAGGGCTTGGGTCTGTGGGGAAAGAGGGCGTGAAATTCTTCCACCAAGAATTCCTCCTGTATCTGAGTGGCGGGAACCCATTCATTCTGGGACGGTGGAGCATCCTCCCATGCCATGAGGTACTCCAGGCCCCCCACCCCCCACCTTGAATCCAGGATGGCCGTGGCCTCATTGAGTTGCTCCCTGCTTTCCCTCTCCCCCCCTCCCTCGGGGGTTTGTTCGCTGTCTCGGAGCCTGCTGCTTTCCCTGTACGGCGACAGCAGCGATCTATGAAACACTGGATGCACCCTCATGTCCTCTGGCAGTGCCAGCCTGTATGCCACCGGGTTGACCTGCTGCGTGACCGTGAAGGGGCCCAGCCATTTGGGTGCCAGCTTTTTGCACCTCCCTCTGGTGGGAAGGCCCTCCGAGGACAACCACACCTTGTCCCCCACCCTGATGACCTCCCCTTGTCGCCTGTGGCGATCTGCCCCCTTTTTGTACGCTTCCTTGGCCCTCTCCAAGTGTTCTCTGAGCTGCTGGTGCACCGTCTCCAGTTCCTCTGCCCAATCCTCAGCCTGTGGGCCCTCCTCCTCCTCCTCCCTCTCCCTCTCTGGGAAAGATCTGAGGTCGCGCCCGTAATTGGCCTTAAAGGGCGACACCCCTGTGGAGACGTGCACTGCATTGTTGTAGGCAAATTCTGCTAGTGGCAAGCGATCCACCCAGTCCGTTTGCCGCTGGCTGACGTAGCATCTCAGGTACTGCTGCAGAATGGCGTTGACCCTCTCCGCTTGTCCGTTGGTCTGCGGGTGTCTAGCCGTCGACAAGCTGACCTCCACCTGCAGGAGGTTCATGAGCCGCCGCCAGAACCTGGAAACAAATTGGCGGCCACGATCCGAAATAACCCTTAAAGGTAATCCATGCAGTCTGAAAACGTGATCAACAAACAGTTTGGCTGTCTCTTCTGCCGAGACTGCCCTGGCACACGGTATAAAGTGACACATTTTGGACATGAGGTCCACCACCACCAACACTGCAGTCTTACCCCTGGACGAAGGCAGATCTGTGATGAAGTCCATGGACACCACTTCCCACGGCCTGTGTGGTGTGGCTAAGGGCTCCAGCAACCCTGGTGGCGCTGCTCTGACCACCTTCGCCCGCTGGCAGGTGGTACAGCCCCTTACATAGTCTCGAACATCTTCCCTCACCCCTGGCCACCAGAAGTGTCTCATGACTAGGTGAGTGGTCTTGTCCCGTCCAAAATGCCCCGCTGTAGGGTTGTCGTGCATCTGCTTGAGGACCGTACGTCGAAGCTGGGTGGTGGGTAGGTACAGCGCACCCTTGTAGAAAAGCAGCCCTCTGCGGTCTGCAAAGTCTTTTGCCTGCTCCCTCCCCCCTCTCAGTTCTCTGAAGATGCGGTTGGCAAATTCATCCGCTGCCGTCAGTGCTGTGAGTTCTGCCTCGCTCACCACTGCTGCTCCGCAGGACCATGCCGACGGGGGGAAAATGTGCCTTGGGGCTGGTGGCGCCTCCTCCTCCATGTACTCTGGCTTGCGGGAGAGGGCATCCGCCCTGACATTCTGCTCTCCTGGGATGTAGTGTATGGAGAAGTTGAAGTTCGAGAAGAACTCCGCCCACCGTATCTGCCGCTGGTTGAGCACCCTGGCAGTTCTCCAGAACTCCAGGTTCTTGTGGTCTGTGCACACCTGGATGGGGTGCTTGGCGCCCACCAGGAAGTGTCTCCAGTGCTGGAACGCCGCGTGGATCGCAAGAAGTTCCCGATCAAAAACTGTGTAGTTTCGCTCGGGCTGGGTCAACTTCCTGGAGAAGAAGGCACAGGGTCTCCACTCTCTGTTGGCGTCCAGTTGCAACAAAATGGCGCCCACAGCCTTATCAGAAGCATCTGTTTCAATGCGTAGGGGCGCGTCCTGAACCACGTGGAACAGGTTCTGGTCTGAGGCGAACACCCTCTTGAGGCTTTCGAACGCTGCTTGCGCCTCTGGTGTCCACCTGAACTTCTGCTTGCCTCTCAGGCAGTCAGTGATGGGAGCCGTAACTCGAGAGAAGTTCTTGATGAACTTCCTGTAGAAGTTGGCAAAGCCTAGTAGGCGTTGGGCATCTTTGCGCGTCCTGGGGCTGTGCCAGTCCAGGATGGTCTGCACCTTGTCCTTGTCCATTGCCAGCCCCTTGTCTGACAGCTTGTAGCCCAGGAAGTCCACCTCCTTGGTGTGAAACTTGCACTTCTCCAGCTTCACATACAGGTGGTTCTCCTTCAGGCGCTGTAACACCTCCCTGACGTCCTTCACGTGCTGCACTGGGTCGTTGGAGTAAATAAGGATGTCATCCAGAAAGACCAAGCATTTCCTGAAGAGTAGGGACCCCAGGACGTGGTGCATGAAGGCCTGGAAGCATGCTGAGCCCCCTTGCAACCCGAAGGGCATCACCAGATATTCAAAAGAGCCCAGAGGCGTGAACATCGTGGTTTTCCACTCATCGCCTTCCCGGATCCTGATCAAGTTGTACGCCCCCCTCAGGTCTAGCTTGGTGAAAATCTTGCCCCTGCGTGCCGCGGTCAGGAGATCATCCACTCTGGGCATGGGGAAAGCCACTGGCTCTGTCACCGAATTCAGCCGTCTAAAATCCACCACAAGACGGCGCTGTTGCGTGTCTTTCTTGTCCACCCAGAAGACCGGGCTGCCCCCTGCTGCCTTGCTTTCTCTGATGAACCCCCGCTTGAGGTTCTTGTCGATAAAAGCGCGCAGATCCTCCAGTTCCTGGTCTGACATGGCGTACAGCTTGGCTGGGGGTATAGTTGCCCCAGGCACCAGGTTGATCTGGCAGTCAAAAGGCCTGTGTGGGGGCAGGTGGTCGGACTCCGCTTCACTGAAGACCTCCTGCAGGTCCCAGTATGGTTTGGGTATCGCCTCACCCCCTTTGACGTGCATGGTGGCCACCGTGGCTATCGGAGGCCCCTCCCCTGGTTGGTGCTGCATGCAATGTTCCAGGCAAAAGTCCGATCCAAAAGTGATGCATCTCTGATGCCAACTTATGGAGGGGTCGTGGCGCGCCAGCCAGCTCATGCCCAAAACGATTGGGGGGTCTGAGATGGTGGTGACGTTGAATGCCAGTGTCTCTGAGTGCCTTCCAACCGTCATTCTCATGGGGGGAGTTTGATGAGTGATGGCCCCTCCCAGCAGCTCTCTGCCGTCAATGGTTGCCACGTGCAGAGGAAAATCCAGCTGCAGAAGCTGGATCTGGTGCTCTTCTGCAAAGTTCCTCGAGAAGAAGTTCGCTGACGCCCCACTGTCAATTAAGGCGAGGACTGTCAGGGGATAGCCATTAGGGAGCGTGAGCGTCACTTCTAGAACCACTCCTGCTCTGGGAGGGGTGGGCTGGCTCTGCTCCTCTCTGTGCGGGTGGGTGGGCTGGGGCTGTTGTCTGCTGACTGTGCCTGGCTGCCGCCCCTTGTCTCCTGCAGCCAGGCTTTCCCGTTTCCCTGCTGTGGTGCTGCGTCAGTGGGGGAGGGCACAACCGTTCCCGCCTTTCCTTGCCACTCCCTGCGATGTGGGCAGTCTCTGACGAGATGCTGGGGGGAGTTGCAGAGAAAGCAATTCCCACCCCTTCCCTCCTTGCGTCTTGGCGCCGCTGGGGTTTGAAAAGCCAGCGCGCGCGCGCTATCAATCTGCATGGGTTCCTGGTCCTGACTGGCCCCAGGCGTGGCTTGAAAGGGTTGTTGAGGGAGTGGCTTCTCCTGCGACCGTGGGAACCAAGCCCGCTTTGCGCGCGTTGCTTGCTTGTCGCTCCATCTGGATTCCTGCCTCACCCCCACCGCTAGAGCCGCTTTGCTCAGTTGATCCATATTACTGGGCTTTGGACCTCTCGAGAGCTCATCCTTCACCTCCTCATGCAACCCCAAGTAAAACGCCGCTTGCATTGGGGCAGACTGCAGATCCCACCCCAATCTGTGCACCAGCATGGTGAATTTCGCCCAATACGCTCGCACTGTCATATTTCCTTGGCGTAAATTATGAAGTTCCTCCTTAGTCTGGTCCATATGACTATCGGACGAATACATCGTTTTTAAACCTTCTAGAAATAGTTTGACATTCTTCATGCAAGGATTCCTTGTTGCAATTAACGGTCTTAGCCACTCCCTGGCCGCCCCTGTAAGGTGCTCCACAATAAACGCTACTCTGTGCTCATCATCAGGGAACTCATCGTGGTGCAGCTCAAGAGCATACACAATCTCAGTCTCAAAGCCCTGAAACTCCTTCGGGTCTCCATTGAACTTGCTTACTAGGGTCCCGGCTCTCCTTCCTGGCAGCACTTGGACTTGGGGTGCCCCTCCCGCCTTGTTTTTCTCTGCATCCAGCTTGTTTTGGAGGTCTACCGCCACCGCCCTTAAATGCTGCTCTTTTTCCTGGAGCTCTCTCACCTGTTCCGCAAGTTGTAGCCGGTCGTCCTGGACCTTCTTAGTCTCCTCTTTAGCTGCCTTCAATTCTCCCTGCGCCTGCAGCGACAGCTGTTGCAGTTCTAGCTGGGCTTGCTCAGCGATCTGCCGCCACTTCTCCGCCTCTGACACGCTCATCCCGGCAACTCCAAAGTAGCCCAAAAATGATTAGGAGGTTGCTGTCACAGTGGCCGGAGTGGACTACTTCAGAGTAACGACGCTACGCAGCTCTGCATTTTATTCTTTTATTGGTGCTGCGTATTTACAGTGCTCAAGTCATTGCTATTTACACGGAGCGATGTTGTCAGTCGGTTTCAGAACCTCCTAATGGCTTTTGGCGCGTCTTTCTCCAACACAAAAGCTTTGGCAGACCCATCCTCTTGCCCCTCCTCTTCCTGCGTAATTCTGGAGTTGGGGGGATGGGTCTTCCCCCCTTACTTGCCCCTTCCTGTCCCACCTGGGACCCTGGCTCCTCTACCTTGCCTGAGCCTCGGACACGACTTCCTGCTTCCCCACTGGAATCGGAACTCTCCCTGCTTTCCCCTTTGCTCGGGGACGGGCTTGAACTCAGGAGGGGAGGGACTTCGCGATATCCCCTGTCCCTCACAGTTACTTTCACTAATATATGCATTTTTATATACATTTAGCCCAGTGTATGCATTCTTGGGCATGTTACTACGCCGGAAAACTGCACTGCAAAATTTGCAGCACTGTGAATTCCGAAGGGTGGTTGTGTTTTGGTTCTTGCATTGTTTCAGAAAGTGCAAATTAGGGAGGTTCACCTTTAAATGTGACTTTCTTCCATACACCTGGTCTCAATTAAGCACGTAGTTTTGGGCCAAATACAGGTATCAAAGCACAAAGGCTTGATGAACTGGATGGAAAAACACCGACTGCCTTACTTCTGCAAAACCAACTTGTGCCTGCACTACCTTCTCTGTGAAGAGCTCCTGAGTTTCGTCCGGTCTCCAGAGGCAGGTAAGAGTTGACATGTTTTATCTGCCAGAAAAAACAACAATCAGGGAAAATTGAGTGATTGTCCAAACTTATATAGAACCCACACAAAAAATATCCCAAGTACTGTATCCAACAAAGAGCAGATTCCTCATCCACCTGGGAAGGTAGGAGAAGGAAAACGCTGATACTAAACCTCTGCTGCCTTGCAGGATATCTTGGGGAGAATAAAAGGCTACCCAATTTGGATGGTATCTCACCCTGCCAATACACTTTTTCAGTGTGTCGCTTTGCTCTTGCTCTACAGCGGAGATGCTGAGGTGGATAAAGGCTGACCAGTGGCTTATTGAGAAGTGCCTTGCCGGCAGCAGGGGGATGTGGCGCTTCCGCGCCTTCATGCAAGGAATGGCAGGTAAGAAAACAGGAAGCACAGTACACAGAAACCACACAGCGGAAAACCAGTGGCAACCCAAGACTCTGCACCTCCTCTCTTTGATCAGAGGGGCTGATCACCTGTCCAGCTCCTTCTATGGGTATATCTACTGGAAAATAATATATATAATAAGAATAATATTGGAGAAAACTGGGTATTGAAACTTGCTTAACCTAAATCATATATCCCAGTTTTACAGTGGCCCTTTAAAGTACGCTTCACGCAGAGTATACGCAGTCAGAAGTTGACCTGGCTAAGAAAACACCACCAAGAGTGTAGGGAATTATCTCCCTTATATGAAACCCCTTACTAGCTGCACACTTGTAAAAGTATGCAGATGAAAATATAAATGGTTGGGTTTCTTTAACTGAAAAACAAACTGACTCTAAAGAGACTTTAAACTAAAGATAAATGCTTTCTCCCACATTCCAAACCTCCCACAAAATTCCCACAAAACTCCCATTAAACTACCCGAGAATTAACAGCAAACTAGCATTATAACTAAGCAACTCTCATACTAAGATTCAACTAAGGAATCTCTTAAACTGAGAACAACTGAGAGAGTGATCTACTAAGAGATGAATCAAACTGAAAGATCTAACTAAGAGATGCAGAAGGCTTTCTGGCAGAGCCTTATATACAAGAAGCAGAGCCCACGCCTGTGAGCAATTAACAGAACTCACCGGCACCTGTTTCTCTTAAACAGACAGTATTTACATTAGACCGGCTCTAAAGTAACTTGACTATTCAAAAAATCCAACAATATTGGATAAAAACCCGCCTCTGCCCACACTATCATTCTCTAAGGGTAAAGATACCACAATTTAAAAAGGCTTAACAGCAAACTCTTTAGCTGTGGTGGGAGCCTCAATTCCATTCAGTTCTGCAACTTGCATGATACAAATATATGTTTGCAATAGCAAATCAACTTCTGGCTCAGTTGTTTGTCTTGCTATCCTCCCTCATTCTGCAGGTGGGTAGCCTGCCCTATTATTTTAAAGTGCTAATGAATTGATAGCCTCCCTCCTGATATTTTAAGGAGAATTCAAGTTGAATGGTTAATGTGCATAACAAGCAGCCATTGTGTACATTCATCAGACCTCCTGGAGAATGTGCACATGTGCATAATCTCCAAGAGACCTTGGGTAATTTGTATAAATCAAATGATTTTTGTACATTATCTGGCCATTATGCATAATACCAAACAGGCTTTTGGAAATGTGCAGATTTCAGGTGAATCTTGTACATTCTCCAGCCAATGTGCATATTCTCCAGTCAGTATGTATAGTCTCAAAAAATATGCCCCCTTTTCTATCTTCCTCAGAAATGTGCAATCTGTATCCCCTGGGCTGCTTTTGGCCTAATCTTATGGAAAGGTATGAGCAGGGACGTGGTGGCGCTGTGGTCTAAACCACTGAGCCTCTTGAGCTTGCCTATCGGAAGGTCGGCAGTTCGAATTCCCGCAACGGAGTGAGCTCCTGCCAACCTAGCAGTTTGAAAGCATGCCAGTGCAAGTAGATAAATAGGTACTACTGTGGCGGGAAGGTAAACGGTGTGCCAGAAGTGGTTTAGTCATTCTGGCCACATGACCCGGAAAGCTGTCTGTGGACAAACGCCGGCTCCCTCGGCCTGAAAGTGAGATGAGCGCTGCACCCCAGAGTCAAATTTGACTGGACTTAACTGTCCAGGGGGTCCTTACCTTATTAATCTTATGTGGCCCACAACACACCTTCCCACTGATCAGCTGAACAACAGAAAGGACTAGGCCTCCAGATAAAGAAAAATTCCCCTACCCCTGTAGTCCAGCCTCCTTTTCACTGCTCTCAGCTGTTCCCTAGTCTGGTGAGCAGCACAATGTTTTCAACCTTCCATACCCTTCGTAAGCAAACCATCCCTGTATACTTTTAACCTCCCTGTGAGCTTTTGCCCTTTCAGTGGAGGAGAGCCTTTAAAGCAGAAAGCAACCATTTTGCAATCCAAGTTTCACAACCAACCCCCCCACAAGAATTAGCGGAAAATCCTATTCCTTCCCAGCAGGACATTACAGATATGGCCTGGAATGTGTAATCCTAACTTTACATCTAATCTATAGGGGAAGAGTTGACCAAGTTCTGGCTCGCTACGGAAAGGATACTTGGGATTGACGAGACAGATGAATCCCAGCAAGATCTCTATGAGTCCCTGATCCAGGTGTTGATGGCTACTCATTTGCAGGAGGGATCCACAGTTGTCACCCTCTGCAACACAACCATTGGTAAGAGACACACTTTCATAGGTGTTAGCTTTGGAAGAGAATGGCAGTGTTGTGATGCTGCAAGAGAACTAATTATATAATTAAAGGTTCCTGGGACCCCCCAAGTGCCCCTTTCTAAATCAGTGACTCCCCACTGCATCTTTCCATGATTCCCCACAGAATCACCTGCCTGTGGAGGAAACTGAAGTCACCTGTTGTGCCTCTGCATGTGACTGCTTGGTTAGTTTCCTTCAAAAAAGTCAATTGAGTCTAGCACACTGCTTCCTAAAAAGGCCAGTCACGTGCTTCCAGGAAGCCCACAAAGAGAGCTTGCAGGCAACATCTCTTCTTTTTCCTGCTTCTGAACCCAGAAGTTCTATTTAGCCACAACGGCTGATAGCTGTTGATGGGGCTATCTTCCATGGCTATCAGAAGGCATGGCCACAATAGTGACTCTACTCACCCTGGAACACAGGGTATAGGCTTCTCAGAGGACAGATAATTTTTACCCGTACATGCTTTTTAAAAAAATCTATTCATGCATATAATTAACGTGTAAGTCAGAGAAAAATGGTGCCTTGGCCATTGGAAGTTTGACAGCTTGTGAGACCATTGATGACATGCATAGATGCTTTAGCTGAGATATAGTGCCCTGTGTCAAACTTGCCATCTGACAGCAGACTAAACCGCAGTCATCCCAGAAGTGGACACAGGATTAAAAGGAAGCCCAGCCAGTCAGCAGAAAGACCATTTTCTTCTTTCACAACTCTATGAACTATTAACTCCTCTTTCCCCCAATGCTTGATAATATTTGCAGAATCCCTTCTGAGAATGACTCCCTACCACCCCCAACACGTCCGCTCTCGGAGGGAAATCCTGTCTGAGATGCAAAAAGTGGCCCTGTTCAAGATCGAAAGCTACTGGCTGCCAAACTTCTACATCCACTGCAAGTTGAAGATGGAGACAGAGCCAGCATGCAGCCATCTTCTTGAGCAGTATGAGGAAAGGTTGCACAGGGCAGGTTTGCCGCAGCAGGCTGTGTCTCCTCGGTCGCCCATGAGCATCCGGCAGAGCAGCAGCGAAACGAAATCCTATTGCAGCTTGGAAAGCAAGAGGAAGGTCTGGGATCATGTAACAGGCCAAATCTACTCTGAAGGAGGGAAGCACAAAGAAGACCGCAGGAAGAAGAAGTCACGCAGAAGCAGCCCGGCACACAAGAAGCACCGTCATTCTGCAAGACATTCTGCGAGATATTCCGCCAGTTCCAGTCCTTCTCAACCAGACCAGATCAGGGATTCGGCAATGGGCATTTCCGATGAATCGCCCAGCTACAAAAGCAGTCCAAGTGAATTCATGTCCTCTCCTATGGCAAAAGAGCTTGCTGACGCCATCACCTATAATAAGCTGCGCTCTTCCACGCCTGTGGTCCAGTTCCCTTCGCTGCTTGCCTTAAAAACCCTCGTCAAGTCTCCCATGTGCTTAGATTTCCTTCCTTGGGCACTCACTGCCGACAAATGTGCAGGACGCCCCTTCCGGGAGTTTTTGCTGCGCAGGGATTATGGCCTGGAGGTGCATCTCCTGGACCTGTGGCATGACCTGGAGGACTTTTTGCGCATGATGCTCTGCTCCCTTGGCGAAGGGAACATCCTTCTGTGCCATGTCATGGGCGAAAGGATTTGTGAGCTGTACCTGACCCAGAACAGCAACTGGCACCTCCCCTTGAAACTAACAACTCTCAGGAACTTGCAACATCTCCTTCCTTCTGGGCATGTTATACCCTGGGTACTAAAGGCACAGAAAGAAATCTGTAAGGTGGGGAAGCTTGTTTTCTCTCCATGAAAATTAATAGCGGGAAGCATACTTGAGATTTCACCCAGTAAAGTAGGTGTATTGTAATCAGGGTCTAGCATAGACGACATGCCCTGATGCCGACTGCACCCCCTCCCTCCCCAAAACAAAGAGGAATTCCAAATATCCATTCTTTGCGGCCCTGGCTTTCCCACTTCCTTGTGGGAAACATATATGCCCCTCCTAAGCCTGTAACCCCTCCTTTCCTGTATCCAGAGATGTGTGGCAGAGTTGCTGCTGGTTTTTCTAGCCTGCTGTAGGCAGCCAGTCACACCATGTCAGGAATGCACGCAGCACATTATTGTCAAAAGTGGACACTTGCAGCCATTTCTATGGCTTTGAATGCCCACGCACACCAACCTAGCATCTAGGCAGCTATTCCCAGGCCCAGACTCTATGGAGCAGTTGCAGCAACAGGGGACCACTCCCCTTTTACCAGTTTATGTACCTTCCCCTGATGGGCTGTGCAGTTGCAACTGGAGACAACGCCTGCATGGAAGCTTCCTCTGCTCAGCCCTCTTCAGTCCCCTTATGGTTCTGGGAGACAGTGGTGCAGGACCTAAACATTAGGAAGAACTTCCTGACATAGCTGCCAAGTTATCCCTTTTTTACAGGGATTTTCCCTTATGCTGAATAGGCTTCCTCGCGAGAAAAGCGAAAACTTGGCAGCTATGCTTCCTGACAGTAAGAGCTGTTCAACAGTGGAATTTGTTGCCAAGGAGTGTGGTGGAGTCTCCTTCTTTGGAGGTCTTTAAGCGGAGGCTTGACAGCCATCTTTCAGGGATGCTTGGCAGGGGGTTGGACTGGATGGCCCTTGTGGTCTCTTCCAACTCTATGATTGTATGATTCTAGGAGAAGGTGGAGAATCACCTGGCCCTTCATTTGCCTCACCTGCTTCCTCCTCCTCTTCTTCCAAACCATCCTGCACTCCACCTTCCAGCTCTGGAGCTCCCCCTGCCTCTGATTCTTGCTTCCTGACTGGTACAGGTTCCCACAAATCACAGGCTCCCTCTCCCAAGTCAAACTCCAGCCCCCCTTCCCCTGGTGCACCCTACTGGTCCCTAACACATCATGTGGCTTAGCTGTATCTGAGAATCCTGAACTGGTGCAAACTGTTGAAGGTGTAAAAGCCTTGTGAGCTGTTGCCAGTGAACTCTGTGAGAAGGAACAGGACAGTGGAACAGGAAAACAGAGTGGAGGGAGAGGGGGGAGAAAGAAAAAGAGAGAGAGGAAGGAAGGAAGGAAGGAAGGAAGGAAGGAAGGAAGGAAGGAAGGAAGGAAGGAAGGAAGGAAGGAAGGAAGGAGAGAGAGAGAGAGAGAGAGAGAGAGAGAGAGAGAGAGAGAGAGAGAGAGAGAGAAGAGGAGAGGAGAGGAGAGGAGAGGAGAGGAGAGGAGGAAGTACAGAGAGGCCTTAGGATAGGGAAACAGGAGATAACATGGATTGGAAGCACAGAAAGAAGACGCTGTGGACAACTGAGAGATGGGGCTTTGTGAATGTTGGACTAGAAATGCAGCCGGGGTACCAAAGACAGGTGCAATCCTGTGATGGTGCAGAGGAAGAGACAGAACTTACAATCTGCAGAGCCAAGAGAACAGGCTAATTTAATAAGAGGCTGCGTAAGCACTATACCTTGAAAGCACATTCCAAAGCACATTCATTCTCTCAAAGGATTCTGGGCACTGTAGTTTAACTCTCACGGAGTTACAGTTCCCAGCAACAAACTTCAGCACCCAGGATTCTTTGAGGGAAAGAATGCGCTTTAGAGGCGAAGTGCACACACAGCCGGGGGAGGGGAGCTGTGGCTTTCCAGATGTTGTTTGACTATAACTCCCATCATCTCTGCCCACTGGTCATGCTTGCTGGGGCAGCTGGGAGTTGGAGTCCAACAACACCTGGTTCCTCAGACCTGCTGCAGTACAATGAAGTCAGCCATGCTGCCCAACCTTTTCAGTAGCAAAGCAGCACTGCTTTTTACCTAGATGTCTTTCCTAGGCCCTGCTTGTGTGGCATAAGACTTGTTGAAGAAGATAAAGTTCTCTCTCTCACTGCAGAGCATAGCTGCAAAGTACCCCGTTTTTCCCGGGAAACCCCCGTTTTTACTTACCTTTTCCCAGTGGTCCCCCGTATCACTTCCTCTCCCGTTTTTCTCCATTATTTTCTCCTGCCGGCGGCCATTTTTTTCTTTCTGATTTGCCCTTCTATGGGCACCAAAAATGGCTGCCGCCGGCTTCAAAAGTCGCATCTACGCATGCCCGGAAGTTGCCGCATCTACGCAGGCCCGGTGGTGGCGGCGGCCATTTTTGGTGCCCATAGATGGGCGGAGTGACACCGGAAGGTGCGCCGACGTACTTCCTGACATGCGTAGAAGCGATTTTCGAAGCCGCCGCCGGCCATTTTTGGTGCCCATAGAAGGGCAAAGCGACACCGGAAGTTACGTCGACGCAACTTCCGGTGTCACACGGCTGCCGGTCCCGGATTCTGCAATCCGGGACTTGGAAGGTAAGCTGCAGAGTGGTTTAATTGATTTAAAGAGCTTGCAGGAAGCTCGAAAGCTGTTGAAATGGAAATAGTACCTACATAAGACTCTGTTCTCACTTTCCGTTTAGATACTCAGCTTCCTTTATGAGGATTTCCTTGAGCACGATGATAAAATGTTCCTGTATTATGTGGTAAGCTGGAACTACCAGGGCAGTGAGGGGCTCATGGGGTGTCCCTGCACTTGTCAGGGTTTGATCAAAGGGGCATGCTTCCCCCACAGTTTGGAATATGGTGGGTGTTCACCTATAAGAGAGATGTGGAGCCTGTGGCCCTCCCTCCAAGTGTTGGTGGATTCCTAGCACCCATTAGCCCACCCAGCGGATGGGATGTGAGTTGCTGTCCAACAACTTCTGGAGGGCCACAAGTTTGTGGGGGAATAAAATATGAATCTCTGTGGACCCACGTGTGTCCACAGGCTTTGCACATTCTCCTGCAGGTAGAGAGTTCCTGTAGCAGAGATTAAACTCACAAAAATTAACCAGCACTATAGTGTTAGGAATATAGGTTGTTAAACCTTTTTATCTCATTCTGTGGCACTTACAGCACTTCTCTCCCTACCCCCTTCTGCTGTGACCAGACTGTTAAGTAAGTTTAAAATGCTTTACTTACAGCTTCAAGGTCTCAGTCATGCAGAAGCAAGGATAATACTGTACAGGCAAAAAGTCTTGGGTAGAAAATAGAGCAACTAATAAACTAAAACAGAGCTAACTTAAGTATGACTGTCTTTAGATGATGCAGAGTATGAGAGAGGAGCAGGAAGACAAGGGTTCACGTCCTCCTTTTCTGGAGGAAAGTCTAGGAACTACACGCTGTGGCACTAACTAGCCCTATGCTTGCTAGCTGTATCAATCTCCAGCAAAGTTTCCTATTTCTAATCTATAACATGGGAGCTGGTTCTCACTGGTCGAATGACCCTGGATTCTGTGCTGCATCTCCTGACAGACACTGCCCAGTCTTGCCCCCTGGGGCGGTCACTTCGGTGCTGCTAATGCAGTGGCTTGACTTCACCCCCATAGGTACACTCCATTGTCTCTTGAGACAGATGGATGTCAACAACACCCCTTTAACAGGCTTCCCCTAAAGAATCCTGGGAACTGTTGTTTGTTAAGAGGTGCTGAGGGGCCCCCTCACTGAGCTACAGTTCCCAGCACACTTAATAAATTGCAGTTCCCAGAAGTCGGTGGGGTGGGGTGGGGTGGGGTGGGGAGCCATGGCTGTTAAAGTGGTTATAAGAGTGTTTTAAATGTATGGCGTGGATGTGACCTTTGCCTGCAGTTCAGCAACTTTCCCAAAGCACAAACAAAGTTAAAGGAGGAAATGTGGAGGTTGGAAAGGCATAGTCCCACCACTATGGATCTGTAATCAAATGCTCGTTGGCCTTTAATCCTGCTCTCAATACTTTCAGTCTTCACCTGCATGATGCACCTTGTCCATCTGTCTGTCACTTGCAGAGTGGCAAGGAAAAGAAACCTGCTGCTGAAGAGCCTTACGAGAAGGATGAGAATCGCCGCTTGGCCAGGAGAATCACAGAGGCCTTGCACCTGTGCCAGACCTTAGCTGGCATGAGAGACTTTGAGCTGCTCATGGGGGAACACTGGCAGATGATGGGCACTCAGGACCTGGGCCTGGGGGGCTCGATCTTCATGGAGGCGGAGCCTGTGGTACGCAAGACAGGTGAGAAGAAGACCTGCCCTGCAAGGTGTTTTATTTCCTCTGGCTGAGGGCAATGTTTAAGTTGCTGCAGGGGCATATCTGCGCTGCATTCTCACGGGGATTTAAGGCTGAGCAGAAATGGTCCCCCCACCCCAATCCCCCCCTCCTCTTTTACAGGGCAGTGCAAATCAGGAAGGCATTGGGCTAAATATTTAGGAGGAGGGGGTGGAGGTGAAATTCCCACAGCCAGTTTTCTTCGAGTAATTCTCTTCTGAAATGTTTTTGCTTCACAGAGGATAAAATTCTGTTGGCAGCTCATACTGGCAGATGAAGGAAGCAATGGACTCAAAAGAAGGCATAGAGCTGCCTACTGCCCCACTCTGTGAGCAGTGTGGGATTCCAGGCGCTTACCCAGAGTCTGTGCTTCCTTTTAGAAATGAAGCACAGAGGAGACTGTGGTGTCTTTATTATATTTGGTTTATTTACACATGCATACAACCTGAGCGTACGATGGAGAGCCCACAGCATTACCGCCCCAAAGGAACCTTGTTTTCCCCAGACATTACAGCAGACCTCAAACATTGCTCTCTCGTTTTCTCTCCAGCTTGCTGCTTTACTTCTGGGTCACAGCAGCTCTCTGCCTTCGATTCCATTTAATCCCCATCACCTCACCAGGAAGCTAGCTTGGCTATTCCAGGAATTAGAGGACTTGATTAGCTTTTAACACTTGCTGGATCCAGGGATTAGAGGGGGTCGGCATACATCTTTGTGTGCAAGATGCAGAGAAGAGCCTCTGGCAATGTGCAAGGCCAGGGTGCAGATAGGCTTGCATGGGGGGGGGGGCCTCAGTTCCTATGGAAAACGATAAGGTTGCTATGACTAACTTTTCACTTAGGCTGCAATGCTGACGCCATTTACCTGGGTGCACGCCCCATTGAATTCAGTGGAACTTATTTCCGAGTAGCAATGGTTAGGACTGTGCTGTTAGTCTCCTAGTCCAGGCTGCAGGAAGTCCAAGGAGACCAAAGTGCTCCTATTTCATAGGTGGGATGTAGGGAGCATTTGCATTTAACTGAAATGACATAAAACCTTGGACCTGTCTCAGTTTAACAAAACCCTTGGCAATGTGCCACCACATAGAATTGCACATCATGTGCTCCATGGTGCTCTGTCACACCCGGAGCCCCTGATTCACATGTGTGTGGCGCTGCCAGTACATAGACCCTCTCCCTGCATGATAGCTTGTCCTGGCTGTAGGGGACCCAAAAGTGCGAGTGATCTTCTTCTCCTCCCTGGAGACAGATTACAGCAGCATGACGTTTGAGGAGCTGGCCCGACTAAACCCCAAGATGGCTGTGGAACTTCTAAGCAATAACTTCAAGGCATTCTGCAAAAGTTGCCCATCAAGTGGTGAGTCCCTGGGGTATTGGTACCAGGGTAGGATTTGTCCCGCTTGAGTAGTAGAGGAGAGACCAGTGGTGGCTGGTGGGACTAGCGGGGGCGGCAGGAAGTGGAGCCAGAGCCAATGACAGGCAGAGAGCCATTTGATCTTGCCTCCTCACCGAGGGCAACACTGGGACGAAGGAAAGGAAGCAAACAGGCAAACCAAGTGTCAGGAGGAACAGTTGAGGGAGTTGGGTACGTTTAGAGGAGATGTGATAGCCATCTTCAAATGTCTCAAGGGCCGCCACATGGAAGATGGAGCACGATTGTTTTCTCCTACTCTGGAGGGAAGGACCTGAACCAAAGTTACAAGGAAGGAGATTCCAACTAAACATCAGGAAAAACTTTCTGACAGTAAGAGCTGTTCGACAGTGGAACAGACTCCCCAAAAGGTGGTGGACTCTCCTTCACGGGAGGCTTTTAAGCAGAGCTCAGATGGCCATCTGTCATGGATGCTGTCGCTGAGATTCCAGCATTGCAGGGGGTTGCACTAGAGGACCCTCGGGGTCCCTTCCAACTCTACAATTCTCTGATTCTAGTTAGTGCTACTAATCTGGACTGGTTGTTTAAGTAAGAAGGCTGGCAGGCTGAGGTCCATGGGGCAGTGCCCTATATTTGCCCTCAAGGGCCAGCCTCCATTGGAAGAGAACAGAGCAAAGTTAAGGGAGAGGCTGGAGTTTATGGAGCAGTGGCAGTTCTGAGTCTGGCTGTCATGTCTGGTTGTGCTCTGAGAAGGAATAAGGGTTAAGAAAGAATGTTTTCATGTAGCAGAATTTCATTATGCTGAGATCTTGCAAGGTGCTGTTGTGGTGGTCTTCAAGAGGTCAGTGTGGTGGTGGTTTTGAGTGGTTTTGCTCACAGAAGACCGCCTCTCGTGGCTAATTGTAAGGAGGCTTGCATTGTACTTCTTTTCCCCTGCAGGCGTGTTCAGTCGTCCGTTATCTATGAAAAGGAATCTCCACTGGACCCGATCAAGTTTGTCCTTCATGAGGAAGGGGCCTGCCTCAAGAAAGCCCCTTCTGAGGCCCAGGTATGACACCATCGTGTCATTAGCCACTTAGCTCCAACACTCAGGGCCAAGACAGGAGGTTCATTATGGGGACACTGTTATTGCATGCAAATTCATGCTGTCAATGTCATGTCTGGTTTGGCCCTCACTAACTGCCCATTCAGGGCTACCAAGACTATCTTCCATTTTGCTCATAGACTGAGAACAGACAAGAGATTTTTTCAGAGAGTTGAGGTGGAGTGCACTATAGGCTAATGGTCTGCACATTTTCCATAACATCCTCTCTTGTCAAATAGATTTGAAAGGTTTAAGGCTGTGGTCCTTTAGACACTTATCCACAATGGAATAATGTCATCTTGAGCACAACAGTATTTATTTCTGTGGAAACATGCAAAGGGTTACACTGCAAAGATTGCAACACTTCGGAAACCTGCAAGACTGTTTAAACCAGGAGAGAGTGGTATACAAGAAATGATAAGAGAACTATATCACACTTTTCATGAGACTTAGGAGCATTATTTTAAATTGAAGTGGAGATTTTCTGAAACACTCTGCAAAATTTTGCAGGTCCCTTTGGGGTTGGGGTTCTTCAGGCAATGCTGACAGTTCTTAGGATTCAGTGTCTTGGAGGACAGGGAAGGGTATCTCTGTCCCTATTTCCCATCATCATTCACAACTGTGGTGTGGAGAGCCACTGTGGTGTAGTGGTTAAGAGCAGTGGACTCATAATCTGGGGAACCGGGTTCGCTTCTCTGCTCCTCCACATGCAGCTGCTGGGTGACCTTGGGCTAGTCACACTTCTTTGAAGTCTCTCAGCCTCACTCACCTCACAGAGCTGCTTTGAGACTCCTTAGGGTAGTGATATCAAATCCAAACTCTTCTCTCCTTCTTCTTCAACCTGGGACCTGTATATAAAAATATGTTACAGGTAGGTAGCCATGTTGGTCTGAGTCGAAACATAAAAAAAAATCCTTCAGTAGCACCTTAAAGACCAACTAAGTTTTTATTTTGGTATGAGCTTTCGTGTGCATGCACACTTCGTCAGATACACTGAAACAGAATCCACCATCCCTTATGTATAAGCTGTTTTATTACAGAAAAATTTCAGAAAGAGACTGGAAAGAGAAGTTGCTGAATTGCAACACATTAGCAAGCTTAAAACCATGGAGCCACCTGGAATGAACAGAGACATGGGATTCTTATCTCATTATACATGATCAAGCTTTCCTTAGCACCTCAGCCCTTGCTTCCCCCCCCCCGCAAGACCAATTGCAGTCATTAACAGTCGTTAACAGTCATCAACAGGTTTACCACTCCTATCAGCCCATCACCCATTCCCATCACCCCCACCCCCCTCCCTCTGAATATACATAAGGGTCTGGTGGATTCTGTTTCAGTGTATCTGATGAAGTGTGCATGCACACGAAAACTCATACCAAAATAAAAACTTAGTTGGTCTTTAAGGTGCTACTGAAGGAATTTTTTTAAATAAAAATATGTGATTTAGGTGAAAGAGCTGATGGCCTCAGCAGTGCCTAATGTCTCCTTACCATTACAGGGCACTCTCAGAAGTGCTGCAGAACTCCATCCACTTGGATTACTTCAGGCAGTTTCTCAAGATGAACAACGCCGAAGCCCCACTCCTTTTCTGGATAGCTGTGGAAGAACTCAAAAACGAGGCGAATCCTAGGGTTCAGCGCCTTCAGATCAATGACTGCGTCAGGACTTTTTTCTTCCACAGTATCCCACCCGGTATGCAAGCCAGGCTCCAATTGCACCTCACTCACTCTTGCCCACAAGACCCAACACATCAACCTGCAGGCTATAGATACTCCCTTGAATTGCAAGTTGTGTGAGCTTGCCCCTGACCTGTCAATGACAGGAGCTTTCACCTGCCTTGTGCACCTGCCTTACCCACCTTGGAGACTCCTGGTCTGCGCACCAGGACCCTTGAGGCTGCAAGTGGAAGAAGCAAGGGCAGCATTCCTGTCCCAGGTCCCTGCATGGCTCTGCCACCCACCCGTATCCCAGGTAGATCCTTGGTGCCTCTGGATCTTAGCTACTTAATACTTTCAGGTCAGGCCAAGGTCTACTTGAGGAGCAGCTGGGCTCTGCCCTTGTTTGTGATCAAAGAGATGTGCAGGCTGATGCTCCCTGATTGCTGCACTATATATGGCAGCAAAGGAAAGTGCAAGAGCATCGGCTCAGAGGGGCCCTTGAATGTGCATCGAAATGAGCATAGGCATGCAGCTTCCCGATGTCACTTGTCAAGATAAACCTCCCTGTGACATCATCGTGCTTCTGGGATCACATACTGAAAAAGGAAGGAACACTAATAAATTGAGGCCGGGCTGCTAACAGCTCCAAAAATGACCAGCGAATTAGAAGGAACCCCCCCCCCAAAAAAAACCTCGGATTATTTTTGTCTCCTCAAATTAAGCCACTCTGAAGGTCTTCATGAGTGAAAATTCAGTTTGGGCATTAGATTCCCTGCTTAGAAAGAAAGAAAGCATTCAAAAGAAGCATTTTGTCACACATGTGATTCCTGATGTGTGGTGAAGCTCTCTTGGTAATTTTGGCTGGAAAACACAGACAGGTGGCCATCCTCTTTGTATCAATTACCACTTCTTAAGGATCTTAATGTATTGGCGCAAGTTTACTCAGTATTGCTCAAAGGCAATATGATGATATTATATTACCGGTAGTATATTATTTTTTACTTCTGTTTGGGCTGGGGCAAATGTTTTGTTGGGGTAGGGAGTAGTTTAATTTTAGTATAATTATTTCTTGTTTTGTTTCTATTTCTATTCTTTTGTTAAATTGCTGTACAGTATAGTTTGTATTTTACTTTTTAGGGGGATAGGGCCGGCGGTGCCTGGGAGGGGGCTTCAGCCTACAGAATGGCTGGGACAGGTTCCACGGGGGGGGGGGATGTAATGGGATCACGGGCAGGAGGAGGAGTTACGCTAAGACCAGACCATGTCATTACCGAGGAGGCAGGCTTAGTCATTGTTTGAGGACTATCCCTGCCTCCAAGTCTGGTCCTGACCAGAAGGATACTGGAATCAGCAAGGGAAACCCACATGACCTGAAAGTGTTGCTGTGTAATGCCAGTCAATGATGAACAAAACCACTGCCATCCACGACCTGATTGTGGATGGAGGATTTGACCTGGCGTGTGTGACAGAGACTTGGCTGGACGACACAGATGGGCCTGTCCTTGCTGCTGCTTGTCCACCAGGTTTCTCTTACGCACAGCAACCCAGGTCATCTGGGCGGGGAGGGGGTGTTGCAGTGATTTTTAGGAAGTCCTTAGTTTGCACCAGGCGTCCTATTGGAAAGACCGAGTTTTCTGAGTGCATGTTCTGGAAGTTGGGCAATAGGGGCAGTACAGAATTCCTCTTGCTGTACCGGCCTCCTCGCTGCACCAAGGATTCCCTGCCTGAGCTGCTTCAGGTCGTGGCGGATGTCCTCCTGGAGACACCCAGCTTGGTTGTCTTAGGGGATTTTAATATCCATGCCGACACGACCTTACAAGGAGCCGCTTGGGACTTCGTCGAAAGCATGGCCTCCATGGGGCTGTCCCTGAATAAGTTTGGCCCAACTCATAGCCGTGGACATGCCTTAGACCTGGTGTTTACCTCTATGGATGTTGGTGATCTGACACTAAGTAAAAGCGAAACAAAAGAAGTGCCATGGTCAGATCACTTCCTAGTGCAACTGGACTTCTCCGCGACTCTTCCCCTCTGCTGGGAGGTGGGACCGATTCGGATGGTCCGCCCCCGCCACTTAATGGATCCAAATGGTTTCCAGAGAGTGGTAGGAGATGTTTTATCCCGTGCTGATGGCAATGGTGATGGCAAAGAGGACCTTCTTCACCGTTTCCATTGCATCTGCAGAAAACAGCAGCAGGAGACTTTTCCAGGTGGTTCGTAATCTATCAGAACCACCTTCGTCATCGGGGCCTGGTAAGGACCCCAAGATCTCCTGCAATGCTTTTGCAAAGTTTTTTTGCAGATAAAGTCACTCAGATTCGGAAGGAGCCATGAGAGCAGGGCCGTGGGAGCAGGGCCGGGGTGGGAGAGTGCCCTGTCTAGTCATGTTTCATGGGATCAATTCCAATCTGTTACCTCCGAGGATGTGGACAGGCTGCTTGGACGAGTGAAACCGACCACCTGTCTCCTTGATCCTTGCCCATCCTGGCTAATAAAAGCGAGCAGGGAAGGGCTGGGCGATGGGCTCCACGGGGTGGTGAATGCTCCCCTCTGTGAGGGAGTCTTCCCAGACCTGCTGAAAGAGGCGGTCATTAAACTGCTTCTTAAAAAAAACATCTTTAGACCCGGCAAATATGTCTAATTATCGCCCAGTCTCAAATCTACCATTCTTGGGCAAGGTGATTGAGCGAGTGGTTGCTGAACAACTCCAGGCACGCCTGGAAGAAGCGGACCATTTGGATCCCTTCCAGTCAGGATTCAGGCCTCATCATGGGACTGAAACTGCCTTGGTCGCACTGGTTGATGATCTCCAGCGGGCTAGGGACAAAGGTGAGAGCTGTTTCCTAGTTCTGCTGGATCTCTCAGCGGCCTTTGACACCATTGACCATAACATCCTTCTGGACAGTCTAGAGGGGCTGGGAGCTGGGGGCACTGTCATACAGTGGTTCTTCTCCTTTCTTCAGGGTCGTGTTCAGAAAGTGGTGTTGGGGGATGAGTGTTCTGGGCTCTCGCTTGTGCTGTGCCTCAGGGGACCGTCCTCTTCCCCCATGCTTTTTAACATCTATATGAAGCCGCTGGAAGAGATCATCAGGGGGTTTGGGCTGGGTGTTCATCAGTATGCGGATGACACCCAGCTCTACCTCTCTTTAAAATCAGAACCAGTGAGGGTGGTGAAGGTCCTGTGTGAGTGTCTGGAGGCGGTTGGAGGATGGATGGCGGTTAACAGATTGAGGTTGAATCCTGACAAGACTGAAGTACTGTTTCTGGCGGATAGGGGGCGGGTGGGTGTGGTGGACTCCCTGGTCTTGAATGGAGTAACTGTGCCCCTGAAGGACCAGGTGCGCAACCTGGGAGTTATTTTGGACTCACAGCTGTCCATGGAGGCGCAGGTTAATTCTGTGTCCAGGGCGACTGTCTACCAGCTCCATCTGGTACGCAGGCTGAGACCCTACCTGCCCGCTGACTGTCTCACCAGAGTGGTGCATGCTCTGTTTATCTCCCACTTGGACTACTGCAATGTGCTCTACGTGGGGCTACCCTTGAAGGTGACCTGGAAACAGCAATTAATCCAGAATGCGGCAGCCAGACTGGTGACTGGTAGCGGCCGCCGGGACCACATAACACCGGTCCAGAGAGATCTACATTGGCTCCTACCGGTAGTACGTTTCCGATCACAATTCAAAGTGTTAGTGCTGACCTTTAAAGCCCTAAACGGCCTCGGTCCTGTATACCTGAAGAAGCGTCTCCACCCCCATCGTTCAGGACACTGAGATCCAGCACCGAGGGCCTTCTGGCGGTTCCCTCACTGCGAGAAGCAAAGTTACAGGGAACCAGGCAGAGGGTCTTCTCGGTAGTGGCACCCGCCCTGTGGAACGCCCTCCCATCAGAGGTCCGAGAGATAAGCAACTACCTGATATTTAGAAAATACCTAAAGGAAGCCCTGTTTAGGGAAGTTTTTAATCTGTGATATTTTAATGTATTTTAATGTGTGTTGGAAGCCGCCCAGCATGGCGGGGGGGGGGACCCAGCCAGATGGGCGGGGTATAAATAATAAATTATTATTATATTATTATAAAGGCAAAAATAAATAGAAGGCTCTTTTGGAAAGTGTGTGTTCCTGTCCTCCCTTTTTTTTTACCCACCCAGAAAAGCTGTTGGATTGTGATGCTGATATTATCAAAGAGATTCCAAGGGCAGCTAATGTGACTGTTCCCATGTTGGTCACAGCACAATTTTTTGTCATGAAGGTCTTGGAAGAGAAATGGTGAGTAAATAGGAAATGCAAATATGACCAGCACAGGGGAATGGGCAATGATACAATTGACAAGGCAGCAGCTGGCAATGAAATGTTCTGTTCTAATATTATCAAAACAGAACGATTCCATCACATTTATGGACTGGAGTGTGGTAGTGATTACTGTGGAATAACCAGCCTCATTTAATCAATATGTTTAAGTTCAATTGACACATCAAGGGGTTAATACCATAGAGTAAACTGTCCTGCCAGGCTTAGCTATGTCCACTTCCCCTCACCTTGGGAAGAACTATCGGTAGGTAATCAAGCCTTTGTTCTCCCCCAGTCTACTTGAGAAGTTTAGCGTGTGAAGAGGTTTGAGCTGGTTGCTCCAGCTCAGCTACAAGGCTCTCACATGGCTCTCTTGAGTTCCTATAAAAATAATTTAGAATATTTCATGAACTTTGTAACTAAGCTAAGTTTTTCTGCATTTGTAACTATTCTGAAGCACATGAACCTGACCTTTGGAGAATTGTAAGTCAATCATTTTTTTAAAAAAATTACCAAATGTATGGTCTTTTCCTATGCTGTGGGGAAAGGGAAACTTTGGAAAGAGAATTTTTAAGGGGACATTTTGGAACTCACTTTAAATATTTTAAAGGTCTAACAGCCTATATTTCCACACTTTACTTGGCTGCATATTTTGTGACTTTAGATATCTGCTGGGGTTCTCCCATCAAAGAGTACTTGTCCCAAACTTGGATCTTGGGACCCAGGAATTCTCCTGCTTATATACATATTTTGCACCAACATTTACAACAGGGCTAAAGCTGAAGCTTCTTTGGCCAAACACCAACCTTTCCCCATACCCAGCTCTGTGAATCACCGTTTATTGAATTATTTATTTCTTGTTAAATCTATATTGCCTTTCCAAACAATGGTGCCCAGTTTATATAATCTATATAAATTACCAATTTAAAAATAAATAAAGATGGATTTAAGTTAGATGTTCAGCAGAGTGCCATTCCTTTGCAGCTCGCAAGGGAAGCTCAGATAGGCTAGTTTTAGCCTTTTAGTTTAAGTACCAAATCCAGGGTGGATTTTCCTGGTATTTCCCCCCCCCTTTCTTTCTTTTCTCCCCCTTAAAATAACAACCACACAGTCTTGTGGAAGGTAAAAATAAGATTTACTCACTCTGAATACAGTAACGGATACAGCAGCTTTGTTCAGGCAGGCTTAAAATGGTAATCCAGTTACCAAGACATATTGTAGTTTAGTTTAAAATGGAGTCTGAGCAACGGAGCTCAGACAGGCAGATGTTCTCACATTGCTGGTAGAGCAGAAAGAGGTGGAAAGAGATTATCTAGCAAAACATGAATTGTTGGTTTGACTGCACTTTAAATATCCCCCTGAGATAAATAGATGAGCAGAATAGGGTGGACTATGCTTATAAAGGGAGCAAAGTAACTGCCTCACCTATCTCTCTCTGCTTTTGGTTGCATCCTGGCAGGTTTCAACAGTATCAAGGCCTATATCCTGAAAGTGACCTTTCCATTACTGCAGGTGGAGGGAGGGGAATGAGGCCCTCGGTGATGCAAGAAAGAATGGTGAGTGATGAATGTGGAGCAGGATTTGGATGTGTATCCTCCTGCCATAGATTCAGACCATGTTTAATATAAAACACTTGTGAGCTCCTGACCTGGCAGCAGTCTAAAGCAGGCATCCCCAAACTGCGACCCTCCAGATGTTTTGGCCTACAACTCCCATGATCCCTAGCTAACAGGACCAGTGGTCGGGGAAGATGGGAATTGTAGTCCAAAACATCTGGAGGGCCGATGTTTGGGGGTGCCTGGTCCAAAGGCTTGTGTCCTTTTGCCCAGCTCACAATACGCTGGGAATTCTGTTAACTAATCAAAACTGATTGTTTGTGATAGTGAAGCATTGACTACATGTTGGAGAAGCCACAATTTGCTAAAAGGAATTTTCCTGATCTCATCCATCCCCATGTTCACCCCGCTCATTACTGGGCCTGGAATTACTGGCTATGAAACTGAGACATAATTGGAGGTGAACCGTTGAATCTGGAGGTTGCTTTTGATTGGATTGGTCAAGACCAACAGAATCAGATGCACGTGTCTAAAACTGGATGTGCTCCAACCATGGAGAAAATGGGGCTGGGGGGGGGGCCCAGATCTTAAGTGCAAAGGGACTTGTGGTTGCATGTGGTAGGGAAGGTGTCCACTCCTTCCCCAAACAGCAGCCCCTGGAGAGAACACAAGCACCTTCTGCCCAGGCCCAGTGCAAATCTAACATTTGACTTGTCCACAGAAGAGCAAAATGTGGATTTGCACCTGCCTTCCCTCCCCACCCCCATTATGTAGGGACAGCCACATGGTGCACCCCCAGTGTTTTATTGGACATTTCCCCCCTTTAACTCAGAGTGTGTGCATGTTGATCCTTGGAAACTCAAAAATGGCCAGGATTTTTTTTTTTGGGGGGGGGTGCATTTATCATGTGAACACGCCCATGCTAACGGGATGACTGGCAGCTGCAAATCCACATGGGCTGCTGCACTGTGGACATGTCCATTGCCAATTTCAGAACTCTGCACTCCACAGGCTCCTTTCCCTCCCTCTCCTCGCCCACGTGGGTCCCCTTCAGTCCCTTTCGGAGCTTTCCATGGTGCTGCATTACATCTCCTGATATTAACATTACCCTTGGTTAATGCTTTGTGCACCTGATGAAACAGACTGCAGTCGATCTGTTGGTCTTTAAGGTTCTTTTTCTTTTTCTTGTTGTTGTTGTTGTTACGAGAGACTACTGTGGCTACCATGGGCTGTACGTAACGTTATTCTCTTCTACAGAGAAGGTACTGGAATGTTCTTGGTACTTTCATCAGGACTGTCTGCAAGTTCCGAAAGGCAATGAGTTACGTAGGGCAGCGCAAACGCTTTGAAGATTTCCTCCACCGGGAACTGAAAAATGATAAGGAAAGTGCGTGCTTTCGAAGTCTCTTGTTCCAACGTGACTTGTCTTTGGGCAGGTGACAGGAGTAACCTCCTTGGTTTTATTTCCTGTGCTTGCTTAGTGTCATGAGAGTAGAAGGGAAAACATTTCCCCGTGCAGTTTCCCCCCACCTTTCAGAATCTTACTCATCTTTTCTCTAAACTAAAAAGGCCCCAGGCTTGTAACTTTGCTCACAGGGTCCTGTGCAAAAAGTTGCAGTGTTTGCATGGCTCCACCCAGCCCAGCCCTGTTCTCATGTCTTGCTTCTAACTCTAGTATCAGGAATATGCTGCTCCAAAAACCGGGAACTCCACTTCCCAGGGAACTAAGATCAGGTATATAAAGTGAAGGCTGAGTGATATTTTTCTCCAAGCCCAATGAAACTCTGCCCAAGTCCCAAGTATCAAAGCAGATTAACTTATGTGGAACATATGAGTTACTTTTTTTAATAGGTTTTAGAAAACATCTGAAGGCATCCCTATTTAGGGAAGATTTTAATGTGTGACATTTTAATGTATTTTAATCTTTGTTGGAAGCTGCCCAGAGTGGCTGGGGAAACCCAGCCGGATGGGCAGGGTACAAATAATAAATTATTATTATTATTATTATTATTATTATTATTATGTATGGTGGCCTGCAGATGGTTGTGGGAGATGCTGTGACCGGGGTCTTCCTTTTCTTTCATAGATGTTCAATCCTCACCTCAGAGCCAGACCCGTGGGAGCTTCAGTGGAATGAGTGGGCGTCACGGTTCCACGTTTGAAGATGCTGAAGTGCTACAAGTGAAGCGCAGGATCTTTGGCCGCCTCATCTCAGTCAACTTCTTGGTCAACGATCTCTATTTTTACCTGGAGATGGAGAAGTGAGTGAGCAAGCCCCCCTGCCATGACTTGCACACCTCTTGGACTTGTCAAGGGAGACTCCATGCGTGAACAGAGCAGACATTTAATGGGGCAAATCTCTGAACAGGAGCATTTGTCTGTCCTAATCCCATCTAAATTGGCCGTCACATAGCAAGGTGGTGCCTTGTGCTGTAAGTATCACCATATAGGGCCATCTGGTAAAAAGGCCAGTTTGGTTTATATTAAGAATATAAAAATGAGCCCTGTTGGATCAGGTAAAGGCTCATCTGCTTCAGCACCCTATACTTAACACGGCCAACTAGTTACCTATGGAAAGCCCACCAGTAGGGCCCTGAGCCCAAGAGCCCTCTCTCCACCGGTGATTCACAGCAACTGGCATCCATAGGCATAGGGCCTCCGACAGGGGAGGTAGAACATAGCCAATCATTGCTAGTAGCCATGATAACCTATTCTCCACTTTCAATCTTTTTTTATTATTATAAAAATCATTCAATTTGGTGGCCATCACTATATTTTGCAAATTAACCTATGTGGTATGTGAAGAAGTACTCTCTTTTGTCTGTCCTGAATATTCCAATGCTCTGCTTTGTTGGATAAATTCTGGGATTATGAGAGTGAGAAGAACTTTCCTCTACCCCTGTTCTTCATACCACAAATAATCTTATGCAGATATATCATGTCTCCCCTTACTTGCCTTTTCTCTAAACTAAAAAGTCCCAAATGTTGTAACCCTCCCTCATCCTTGGATCATTTTGGTTGCTCTTTTCTAACTCTATAATACCTTTTTGAGGGAAGGCAACCGAAATGGTACTCTACAGTGCTCTAGGTGTGGTCACACCATAGATTTGTATTACGATATCAGCAGTTTAATTTTCAATCCGTTTCCTAATGATACCTAGTGTG
The DNA here is from genome assembly GCF_963506605.1 of Zootoca vivipara. Taxonomy (NCBI): domain Eukaryota; kingdom Metazoa; phylum Chordata; class Lepidosauria; order Squamata; family Lacertidae; genus Zootoca; species Zootoca vivipara. The sequence goes on along the minus strand of NC_083282.1, from coordinate 2,949,841 downwards.
GCATTTGCTATTTTAACAGCTGCCACATGCACAAGGTCAACATTTTCACCATGACCGCAAGGTCTCCTTCCAAGTCAGTCATTGCCAGTCCAGATCTCATGAGCACACATGTGAAATTAGGAATTTTCTTTTGCCCCAATGTGCATCACTTTACACTTGCTCACATTAAATTGCATTTGCCATTTTACTGCCTATTCATGCAGTTTGAAGAGATCCACTTGGAGCCCATCACAATCCTTTTTAGATATAAGCACACTGAGCAATTTTGTATCATCAGCAAACTTGGCAACCTCGCCAAGTTAAAAGGACAGGTCCCAACACCAATCCTTGCGGGACTCCATTTTCTGCACCCTTCCATTGGGATAACTGTCCATTTATTCTTGCTCTCTGCTTCCTGCTCTTCAGCCAGCTCCTGATCAAGAAATATTGTGTATGTTGTTGGGTTTGTTTTTGTTTTTTCTGAATGCTTCCCACTAGCCATGTACCATCAAGTGCTTAATGGTGACAATGGAAGAGCTCTGATTGCACTGGTTTCTCATTGGTCTACATGACTAGCAGGGACCATCTTGGAATTAGTCCTGAGTCTGTACACCTGCTTTCCTATTGTCAGCATGAGAATGACCCTGATAAAGATCCTTCTCAATGACCCCAGATATTGCCTGTACTGCAATACCCAGGCTGTGCCCAGTGTCCAGATTCCAGCCACCAATTGTGATGATGAGATCATGCCTCAGGTTTTGTGTTGTGTCCAACATGCCACCATCCCACTGCCCACCCACCTCTCCATCTTCTGCTCTGTTATTGCCGCAGGTTTTTTTACCTCTCTGACTCCGTGGTAATCCTGTCCTCCCTTGGGTTATACACCGAGAAAGATATTGCCTTTCTGAAGAGCAAAGTGTCCACCATCAACAAGCTCTTTTTGAATTCAGATATCCCACCTAAACTGAGGGTAAGAGGGTGGAGCCAAGTTTTATAAGACACTTATAAAAATGAAGTCATTGGGAATTCTGCTAAGCGCCATAGTGAATGGTAGCATTTGGAGTAGAATGCTGGCAGAAGCTGAATGGAGACAGACTCGCCTGGATCCAATCATGCTGAGACTCTGGATTTTTGAGGGGAAAGAAATGTAGTATTTGTTATTGGAAATACTGTACATGTTGATAGGAAAGATCCCTAGTTCTCTCTGGCTAAGATGAAAATGCAGTAATCCATTCTTGCTCTTGTATCTCAAGAGTAGACATCAAATCATACCTGTTGTCATGAGGAGCACACATAGAAGAAGAAAGGGAATGGACACAGGAAGTGAAGTCAGCAATGCTAAGAGTATACAGTCTAACACTGAAGGAAGATCAGAAGAACAGACTGGAAAGTCCGGAGCAGGGGTCCCCAGACTTACCGGGCTTCGGGCCGGAGGGCGGGGGAGTGCGCGCCGTGCGCATGCGCACACACACACGGTCGGGAAAAAATCACCGAAAATCGCTTGTGCACATGCGTATGGGCCTCCCCCGACCCGGAAGTGCATCGGAAATGACCTCTTCTGGGTCGGGAGAGGCCCATACGCATGCGCACAAAGGATTTTCGGCGATTTTTTGCCGATGTTGAAGATCGCCGCCGCGCCGCGCGCCGTAAGAGCGGGCGGCGGCAGCGGGCGGCGGGGGTCGTCGCGGGCCGGATTGGGAGGCCAATTGGGCCGCATCCGGCCCGGGGGCCGTAGTTTGGGAACCCCTGGTCTGGAGCTTCCTCTCCCCATCTTCCCTTTCTCATCAGCCTATAGTGCAAGCTGAGCTGCATCCCAGCACTTCCAACAGTATATGCACTCAGCTAGATTTTTTTTTTGTTTTAGCTATTTCTATGTATACTGCATAATCACCAAGTTTGATAGCAACAGAGGTGATCTCTGATAGTGTTGGCAATGTTCTGTGGCAGTGGCACCATTTGGAGTGGGCAGGGGTAGCTTCCCCAAGTGAGGCATCTTCCTGGGTTGTCAGTGTCTACTGAGTTTCCTAGAATTTCATGAGAGCTAGGCTTGAAAATGGGGTCCACTTCTAAGGAGGCTTCATTGGACTCCAGGCTGGTCTTCACAGAGACATGACACAGAGCGAGACTGAGGGATGATCCACTGCTTAAAATGCTGATATGTAGATGTGGAAGGGAAGCTGTGAAACCAGATTCACACTGATGATAAAATGTCAACTGTGACCACCCTAGTATTGTAAGTGTGTTTGCCCCAAAGAAAGCCTCACATGCAGGTTCTTGCATTCAGCCCTCAGTTGAAAGGTAGGATCCCAAAGGATGGGCTCTGGCTAGCGACATCAGCTGTGCTATGAAATGTTTTGTTTCTTTCTAATTGAGGGTTGATGTAGTTGTCATCTACTTCCTGATATGGCCTCTTCTTCTGTGTCCAGGTCAACCTCACAGATGCACAGGTCATTCAGATCCGAAATTTTATTGCTGAAGGTGTGCTGAACAGGACTCTTTATCATTCTGCTTTTATGAGTATCTTTCCAGTTTTATTATTCTACTGGAAGAAGTAAGTAGATTAGAAAGACAAAGTGTGTACATTATTGCGTCCTATAATGGTAATGGATGAAGCCATTGCATGTAGATTATAAACAGATTCATTGAATCTGACCCAAAGTTGCCTTTGCAACTTTAACAACAAAATTTAAAAAATCAAATTCAAGAGGAGCCAAATTAGGGAGCAGATATCGGAGGATGTGGATTTCATTGGGTTAAAAGAATAGGTGTGGTTATAGTTTGCTAAGCTTACCATGCATTTTGCAAGTGCATGTTTCATGTGATAAATTAATCTGTGATGGTGTGGCCATGCAAACACAAACAGCTATTATTCAGCCATTGCAAGCTGCAGTGACACCAGGGCTGGAAGAATGGCTCTGTGGCCAAATGAGCAGGGGCTCGATAAAGCTATGGCTGGTTTGGCAACTATTTTTGTTGTGCTGTCCCATCTTTTGTGACTGTCCCAGCCAGTAACAATGCCTTTGGTTGTCTCAGTTAAATACAGTATACCAATGTCAACGCTATCCTTGCAGATATTGCATTTGGAAGGCAATGAGGGGCTTCAAAAAACCCAAGGCAGAGAAAACAGAACCTTCTCCTACTGTGGTTCCAACAAAGATATCTAGGAGGCCCAGCTGTTACACTGGTGGTAAGCAAGAGTGTGCAGATTCTATGTACTCTGTTGCATCTGTTACACCTTATGACATATGTATTAGACCAGAAAATGTGTGTGAGTGTTTGTGCATGTTTGTCTTCATATGCCCATATATTCCAATAATGCAGAATAAATACAATCTCTTGACATTTTAGATCATGTCATATTTAATTATAGTGTCGCACACCTCCCCACTCTCTGAGCAGTGAGACTCGTCTTGCAAGAGACAATAGAAGAGTGAACCTTTGGAGGTGAAGTAAACTGTTGGAGAGTTACATTGTCTGCTGTGCCTGCTGAGACCAACATGGGAAAGACATGTTTTGTTGCAGCTGGGACAGATGAAGGCATTCAGTTGTGCTGCTGCAGATGCACCATTGTGTTTATTCTTTCTGTGCTCCTCCCCAAAACTAATGGCTGGTTGAGGGAGGAGGGCCCACCCATTTGCTCTCTGGCACAAAACCACTTCCTTTGTTACCTTCACAACCCATATTTAGGGGGCCATTACCAGTCCTTGCAGGATCCAGGAATCAGAAGGGACTCAGGCACACACCCCAAACTCACAACACTATTATGAAATATTTCAAAGTATCTGAAATACTCTGTTGTTGAATTTGCTTAGCTCCAGTGTCATAGCTGCCAAGTCTCCCGTATTCCCCGGGAAACCCCCGTTTTTCCAGCCGTTTCCCGCTGGCAGCCCGGATTTAAAAAAAAACCGTAAATCCCCCGGATTCTTACCGGCCTGGGGAGGCTCCTTCTGCACATCTCTGGAGTTTCTGGACATGCGCAGAAGCGATTTCTGGCGCTGCGGCCATTTTGGAAATGGGCAGAGCATGCGTAGAAGCAACTTCCGGTGCTGCTCTGCCCAGTTCCAAAATGGCCGCAGCACGACTTCTTGTGCCACGCCGCGCCAATCCTGGATTTTTCAATCTGGGAGTTGGCACCTATGTCCATAGTTTCAATATACAGTCTCTTCCAATACAATACTTTCTGACAAGACAGAAGTACTGTTTTGGGGGACAGGAGACGGGCAGGTGTGGAGGACTCCCTGGTCCTGAATGGGGTAACTGAGCCCCTGAAGGACCAGGTGCGCAGCCTGGGAGTCATTTTGGACTCACAGCTGTCCATGGAGGCACAGGTCAATTCTGTGTCCAGGGCAGCTGTCTATCAGCTCCATCTGGTACGCAGGCTGAGACCCTACCTGCCCGTGGACTGTCTCGCCAGAGTGGTGCATGCTCTAGTTATCTCTTGCTTGGACTACTGCAATGCGCTCTATGTGGGGCTACCTTTGAAGGTGACCCGGAAACTACAACTAATCCAGAATGCAGCAGCTAGACTGGTGACTGGGAGCGGCTGGCAAGACCATGTAACACCGGTCTTGAAAGACCTACATTGACTCCCAGTATGTTTAGAAGCACAATTCAAAGTGTTGGTGCTTACCTTTAAAGCCCTAAATGGCCTCAGCCCAGTATACCTGAAGGAGTGCCTCCAACCCCATCGTTCTGCTCGGACACTGAGGTCCAGCGCCGAGGGCCTTCTGGCGGTTCCCTCGCTGCGAGAAGCCAAGTTACAGGGAACCAGGCAGAGGGCCTTCTCGGTAGTGGCGCCCTCCCACCAGATGTCAAAGAGAAAAACAACTACCAGACTTTTAGGAGACATCTGAAGGCAGCCCTGTTTAGGGAAGCTTTTAATGTTTAATAGATTATTGTATTTTAATGTTTTGTTGGAAGCCACCCTGAGTGGCTGGGGAAGCACAGCCAGATGGGCGGGGTATAAATAATAAATTATTATTATACACAGTTGCCCAGTTATGACTAAGTCAGAATCCATGGTTAAAAATTCTAAGTTCTTTGAAAATTGGATGACAACCTTCTGGGAGCAACCTTGTGGAAGAGTGGGTGAGGCAGTAGACAATGCAGTGGAAGGACCCACAACCACTATCAGCAGAGACGAGGTCTGCTGGCAAAGGTTTCTCCCCCCCCCAATGGCAGTGGAAAGCTCCATCACTGTTGGTGACCCACGGCTGATGTTCCTTGGATGGTGTGGGCTGAATTGGGACATGTCAGGGTCATGGTTCTCCTGGATCCTTAATCCCCTCCCTGCCCTGACATGCCACTAAACAGGTCCTGGAGCTGATGTGGTTCATTACTTCTACTGTGGTCAGCATGAGGGGCAGAGTCAGTAGGGAGAGTAAATGGAAGGAAAGGAAGGGAAAGGAAAAAAGAAGGAAAGCCACTTCCCCCACCTCCCATCCTGGCCACAGCAAGCTAATGGGTGGTATGCTATTCCACAGAATCTCATCTCACCTTTCTAGCTCCCTTTGCCCATTGCTCTGTAAGTTGCTGTGGGTTGTCTTGAGCAAGATAAAGTGACTAACAAATGTAATTTGTTGTTGTTGTTGTTGTTGTTGTTGTTGTTGTTGTTGTTGTTAAAATCAAAATCATTTTTTCCTCTGGGAGTCTTCAAGCTGGCAATCTTGTGCAATTAGTTTGTTGAGCAGTTTCAGGCTCACTGAGAAGTTACACATAGCTCAAGTCTTGTGGTTAAGATGCATGATGATGCCACACAAGCATTAATTGATAGAAAAACTATTCAGAAGTTAGGTAAAGGGACCCCTGACCATTAGGTCTAGTCGTGACCGACTCTGGGGTTGCGGCGCTCATCTCGCGTTACTGGCCGAGGGAGCCGGCGTACAGCTTCCAGGTCATGTGGCCAGCATGACAAAGCCGCTTCTGGCGAACCAGAGCAGCACACGGAAACGCCGTTTACCTTCCCGCTGTACCTGTACCTATTTGTCTACTTGTACTTGATGTGCTTTCGAACTGCTAGATTGGCAGGAGCAGGGACCAAGCAACGGGAGCTCACCCCGTCGCGGGGATTCGAACCGCCGACCTTCTGATCACCAAGCCCTAGGCTCTGTGGTTTAACCCACAGCGCCACCTGCGTCCCTTATTCAGAAGTTAGCTGGCCAAAAATGCATTGAGCATATGTCAAGTAATTATTAAGTGTCTATTCCATCAAGGGGATGGAATTCTGGCTTCTGAACAGCTTTCTTTAAAGTGTTCTCAGATTAGAACAGGCACACTTTTGACATCTATCCTATCTGGGGCAACTGGACCTTCAGAAAGGTGATTGGTGAGACTGGGAATCCTCTGGTGTAATATTATGTTTTGTCTTTTTTATTATTACAATTTCAAAAAGATTATCCAGTCATCAGGTATACGATATTCAGAGGCATTGAGCTACTCCTGCCGCAGCCTAAGGAAGAAGCAGAAGAAGTGCCTGCCGAGAAGTGTAAGTTACTGCAGGAATATGGTGTGGGAGCTGGTCTGATCCCAGTTGTTCGGACATCTCCAACAGGAGCCCAAGAAGCGAGGTGGTGTGTCCTGTTTTGCTGCTTGAGGCAAAATGGGAAGTGCCACCTTGCCCTGCCCTGCTGCCCTACCTGCTGGCGCTGGCACCACTTCTCTGCCTGCCTGACCACTTTCGCCACTAGTAGAGAAGCACTCTGCGAAAACTCTCATGATTTCAGGTGTGATTTGGGCTGATACTTGTGCCACTTCGGTGGCGGGGCAGGGGAGTTTTCACAGAGCTGCCACCTTGGGGTCTCTCCTGCTAAGGACCCTCATGGCCAGATCAATTGCCCAAGATACATGCAACACAATCTTCATGTATTTATCCTTCTGGGCAATCCTGCAGCCATGCTGCAATTGGGGGGATAAAACGAAAATTGTTGAATTATCTCAGCACTTCAGGTTATACATGCATTATCTACCACTTCCAGTTTGACCCAGAATTGGTTGGGTTACATGTTAAGAGATAGTTAGGTGCCAGGGACATGCTGGCATGACTCAGCCTCAATGATAGAATTAGCATCAGGAACTGAACCCAAGACAAGTCTACCCAGACACTGGAATTCCCAACATAAACTCAGCCACCTTTGTAACATGCATTTCCAAGAACTTTGGACACTCAAGCTAAGATTGGTGCTCAAAGTCTAACTCTTCTCCAAGGTGAAGTAAGGCTGGTGGACAGAGTGGCAGGCATGGGGTCCCTTACTAAATTCTCTCAACTTCTGGACTGCAGCTGGACAGGAAAAAGTATATGAGCTGAGATGCTAGGGCCCCTCCGATCATTATTATTATTTTATTCTGCAACAATGATTTTATGAAAGGTCTTCCTCCCAGAGCTTAAGAAAGAGAAGGAAGACCTTTCATTGCCTACAGACAGCCACCCAATCTTAAACAATTCCTCACCCACAATAATACAACCACCAGACTTAACATGGACACTGGTACCAGAGCCTGCAATAAACCCAGATGCCAACTTTGCTGCCACATACACTCGGACAACACCATTACTGGCCCCAACACATACACTCGGACAACACCATTACTGGCCCCAACAACATCAAACATACCATCTCTGGACTATTTAACTGCTCGTCTTCTAACATTGTGTATGCCATCAAATGCCAACAGTGCCCTTCAGCTCTCTATATCAGACAAACAGGCCAAACCCTACGCCAAAGGATAAAATGGACATAAATCTGACATCAGGAATTGCAAGACAGAGAAACCAGTAGGAGAACACTTCAATCTTCCAGGACATTCTATACAAGATCTCAAAGTAGCTGTCTTATTACAAAAGAATTTCAGAAATAGACTGGAAAGAGAAGTTGCTGAACTGCAACTTATTACCAAACTTAAAACCATGGAGAGACCTGGTCTGAATAAAGACAATGGATTCTTATCTCATTATACATGATAAAACTATCTTTAGCCATCTCACCCCTTGTTTTTTCCTGTAAGACTAATTGCAGTCGTTAACAGTCATCAACAGGTTTTCCACACCTATCAGTCAGTCACCCATTCCCACCACCCTTCTGAGTAATACCCCTCCCCACCCTCTCACTATATATAAGGGTCTGGTGACTTCTGTTTCAGTATATCTGAAGAAGTGTGCATGCACACGAAAGCTCATACCAATGACAAACTTAGTTGGTCTCTAAGGTGCTACTGGAAGGGGGGGGAGTCTTAGAACAGTTCAGCTGCCTCGTACGAATGCGTCAGATACAATATGCTGTCTCTTTTTCTACCTTCAGCTTCAGTGGGAAGTTTAGAAGCATTAAGAAGGTCTTCAACAACAATAAATGTGCCCCAGAGACGGTAGGTACCCAGGAAAACTAAAATCTTAGGGCACTAGCAAGTCAAAATTAGACATGTTTAAGTCACATTTGGAATACCATGTTTAATGAAATGAATGGGACCCAAGTGCTTAACTTGTGCAGAATCATACCTGCTCAAGAGCAAAACCAAAAAATGAGAAGCATGAACTGATTTTGTGTTGATTGCAATATTCAATTGTTTGTGTCAAGAAGAGTCACATATGCTTGACATAACCACCATGATTAGAGAAGATTGTGGCACACAAGCTAAAGTAAATTATTGGCAACGAACTGGCTATTTCAGGTTACATCCACTATATACCTTTAAAGCACTCTTATGCCTCTTTAACAGTTATGGCTTCCTCCAAAGATTCCTGGGAATTGTAGTTTGGGTGCTGAGAGTTGTTAGGAGAACCCTCACAGAGATGATATTAAACTACACTTCCCAGGACTCTTTGTGGGAAGTCATGACAGTTAAAGTGTACATGACAGTTAAAGGTACATACTGTAACTTTAAAGGAAATTCTTTCAAAGAATTCTGGGTGCTTGAAACTGTGGTAATGTGTTTCAAATGTGCTTTATAGTGTTGGATATTGTTTGGTTTGTTACTGTCGTATATGTTTTTATACTTTAAACTGCCCTATGATCCTTAGAGTGGTATATAAATTAAATAAATATCTACGGTAAATAAAACTGAGTGTATGACCTCAGTTACATGTACAACCAGGTAGTTACATGTACAACCAGGTCATGTTTGCATGTAATTGCAGTTAATTGATTGACTGCATATATGCCAAAATGAATTCTAGGCTGTTGTTTCAGATTGCAGTTTATGAAGACTCTTTTTATTTATATTCTTCTGCACAGGGCCTCATCTGTAGTTGCTGGAAATAAACTGATATAACTTAATCTCACACTGTTCCTTGCCTGGGCATCATGGAAAAGATAATTCCAAGCATTTTCGGCTGGATGACAAAACTTCACTGCAGGTCAGGACTGAAGTCTTTTAATGAAACAGCATTCACTAGGTCACGGGGTTCTGTTGTGTGAGATGGGAGGGGTTCTCCATATTGTTCGATGAAGGGATCAGCAATGTTCTATTATGTCTCTAAACCAGAGAGGAGGACCTCTGGCCTGTTGGACTTCCAAATCTAGTCCCAGCCATTTCCCTATTGCTGCTATAATTTCTTATCAGCAGAGCAGTGTGTGGGGTTGGTGTAGGGTGGTATCAACCAGCAGAGGTTTACACAAGCACTTTGAAATTTCTTTGCCTGTTCTACTGAAATATGCAATTTGTAATGGTGAAGTTTTTCTCCTTCCATTTAAGTAAAAAAAAAAAGCCTTAGATTTTAGATCCCCTTAGATCAAGTGAAGAGGTTTCAGAGTTTACATGTATGAATTAGAACAAGCATCAAATGCCCAATCTTCATGGATTTAAGCTTGGATTGCAAAGAAAATAGAAGTGTACAGTACTGTATTTTAAGGGCATTTTTGAATAAATGTAATAGCAATGTTGTCAATACAGATTTTTTTTAGAGAATCCCTTAAGTTGTTTATAACAAGTAATTCAGTGTGTAGATCCCAGTAAGTTGGTTCAAAACAGGTGCTCCCAGGGAAAAAAACATCCACAGTCTAAATAGTACCCCCCCATTTTGTGCACCAGGGGAGTCCTAATTTTGCCACACTCAATTAATGTGAATTTTGCCTTCTCAGTCTGGGTGCCTTCCCTCTCAGAATTTCTTCCTTCACCCTTTCACAAGGTCACCACCCTACTGCCAATGCCCATCATTCCATCGCTCACCTTACTCTTTTGAAGTACCTCATAACTAATCTTGTGTGACATAAACTGACTCTGTCCTTGCCCAGTGCTCCAAAGCTGTCAGAAGCAAGGCAACAGCCTAGAGGCAACATTTCAAAGTGTTGGTCCTGACCTTTAAAACCCTAAGCAGCCTCAGCCCAGTATACCTGGACACTGAGGTCAAGGTACGCCCCAAGGGCCTTCTGATGGTTCCCTTTGACTGAAGTTTTATTTGCATTTGTTAAGCAATCCAAGATCAAGCAACTGCGGAATGTAATAGAAAGTATTTATTTTCTCTTTCCACTGACAGAGCATAAAATTCAGGAAATTATACAACATCTGGATTGATGTTTAGTTGGTAGCTGAGAGAAAGCCTCAATTTCAAGCAAACAAGCTTGGCAAATGCATAGACAACTAAAGCTCCCTTCTGCCAGCCACAACCTTCCTTTCTGGCTCTTTATATTATACGTGCTGCAGCTTTCTTATTTTACTTTCTTATTTGACTTTATCTGGTATCTTAGCTGAATGGGGCAAACTGAAGAAAGGCAGAAGAGTCACGTGGAAGAATCAACTGCTGCCGATTCTCATTGCAAATGAGAAGGGTTCTGAGCACTTGGAGAATATATATCATCCTGTGTTGCACAAATTCTGGCAAGATGAAAATGATTAATTCTGGAAAGAGGCTCAGAAAAAGAGGGACATGTTGCTTGCCTCTTAATTATCCTTACACCTTGAAACAGAAGAGATCTCTCATGAAGAATCTATGTCTATTTGTCCCCATTATAGCTGAGGAGAATTCTGTGCATTCGGAAAATGTTGATCATATTGTATATTATGCAAAGTCCGGTAGACATAAATTGTTAAATTTGGGAAAAGGTTCAGAAAATAGTCTTCTGGCTCCTTGATTATTTCCTTCACCCTGAAATAGAGGAAAATGTGAATCCTTTTAATACCAGTAAGCAAGCAGTAGTTTAAATTTGTATTTTAAAAAAATAGAATGTGAATGCTGGTCTGTGAACTGGAGCAAATGTCAATCCACGGAAAACCCTATTGCTGTTTGCTCTGATCCAACATCAATGCATGGGTTTTCCTGGGCATAATGCTGGGATAAAAAAAATGCACTCAGACACGGCGCTTTAAAGCCCAGACCTGTGCCTAAAAATAAAGCACAAAAGGAAGCATGAATGAGTCCTCAGTTTAGCCCTTTGACTTGAAGCTGGTAGCTGAGGTGCAAAACTCCACTTGACCACTGGGTGGCCTTTTCAAATATGTGATTATCTAAGTCTGGATTCACATGCTGGTTTATAGAAGGGGAAGTACACTGCATAGAAATGGGCACTCGGTGACTCCTCTGCAGAAGGCTAGGAACAGCTGCAAATCAAGAAAAAACAACTCTCACTTACTTCTCATCCTTTTCACTGAAGTGCTCCCCCATATTCCTGATCAGCTTCAGTAAATCTGTCACACAGTTTTCATAACCTTTATTCTTCTCCTTCTTCTTCTTGTCATTAAAGGGACCAACCATACAGTCCAATACATCCTTATCAATCTGAAAAAGACACATGTCCCCTGTCATTAATTTGGGTGCATGAAACCCACTCCTCACAATACAGTTTCCATGTAGACCTGCAAGCTGGCAGATTCCAAGTCACAAAAATATACAGAATATGCATTTGACAGAATGGCATGAAGTATGACGTATATTGGTTATTATAATACTATATTGGTTAATTTATTGAAACAGTTTCCATTTATATTGCTTGGTAGATTTTGCAATACAGTCATACATTGGCTCCCATCCAGCTCCCAAATACATCCAGCTCCCAAACGGTTGAAAACCAAAAGTGAGTGTTCCGGTTTTCAAACCTCCTTTGGAAGCCAAATGTCCAATGGGGCTTCCGCAGCTTCCAACTGGCTGCAGGAAGCTCCTGCAGCCAATCAGAAGCCACACTTTGGAAGTTGAATGGACTTCCAGAACGGATTCTGTTTGACTTCCGAGGTACAACTGTACAGTATTTAAAATCTGATCTAACGGCAAATCATTTCACACATATAAGAATGGTTTTGCAGGGCCAGACAGATACTTGCCCAGGAACAGGTATACATATAATAAAGAAGTGAATCAGACCTAAACTGTTTGCTATGCACTTAAGTTGCCCTCATGCCTTTGAGAAGTGATGAAGCACTGGCACTGACAATGCAGAAGGAAAAGAGGTCAAATGTGGTGGTTCAAATCAACACAGATGAAGCTTTCATACGGAGGCTGCAAGAGATCATTTACCTTTTCAGTCCAGTCCTTGAAAGGATCTTCCTCACTATTCAGAGCCTTCAGTATTTCACTAGTGCTGTTATGGTGCCGAGTGTTGCGTGTCTTTATATCGCTCTCATTCCCAACGTCTCTTAAGACCCTGTATCTCCTGGCAAACAAAAGGCAATTGCTAAGAACCCACAGAGCCAAGGTGACCATATGGTAAGACTGGTCTCAGAGATTGGGAAAGGACAGAGCACATGCTTGGTCCCAGCTTCAACACCTGCCATCGCCAGTTAAAAGGATCCAGTAGCAGGCAATGAGACCCTGGAGCCAGGCAGAGTAGACAACACCGAGACACAGACAAATAGTCTGACCTAGAATAAAGCAGCTTCCTCTGTTCTTCTGGGGCAGGTATACTGCTCCCATTAACTCCTGTCATATGCAAGGAAGGGGCATCCTTGCTCTGCAAGCTGCTTTTTATAACAAAACTCTGATTTTGGCTTTCCTCTCCCTGACACATTACCATCTAATGCAGTGTGGCTAATCTGTGGCTCTCCAGGTGTGGCATTATTATTGTGGCTGTGGAAAACCAATTTGAAATGGGTGTTTCTGCCTATTAAAGTCTCTTGAGAGTTTTTGTTAGGCATGAGGGTGAATTTTCAGAGCCCTAAATAGTAGTGTAGAATCAGACATTGATCCCTTAAATCCTGGTGCATGGATTTCAGTGCCGATTGCACATCACATAGTTCGTATTCAACATTTCTGCATCAGTGTGCTGTCATATCTGCAGCCAACTCACTATCCAAAGTTCACTGCAATTATTTACTGAAATATATATACAGTCAAACCTCGGTTCTCGAATGGTTCCAAATTCAAACGTTTCGGCTCCCTAATGCCAAAAACCCACAAGTAAATGCTCCGGTTTTCAAATGTTCCTTGGAACTCAAACGTCCAATGCGGCTTCTGCTTGACTGCAAAAAGCTCTTGCAACCAATTGGTTGTCAAGCATTTCGGAAGTCGAACAGTCTTCCAGAACGGATTACGTTCGACAACCGAGGTTTGACTGTATTATTTTTATCTTACATTAATGATTAGCCTTGTGGTTTTCACATGAGGAGGAGGGACAACAACCCAGCCTGAACATTAGTTATATTTTAAACAACATGACAAAGCACATGACAGTCTATAAGCAACAACTAAAGCAGCATAATCAAATCCTGAGCTTCAATTTTGAAGGCAAAACTTAAGATATCAAAAAATAGAAATGAATGGATTAAATTATTTCTCCAAAATGTCATTCCAATCCTACTTGCAAAGTTTCTTCTTCCATGGCTGTTGTAGTAACAGGAGAAATAAAACTGAGGAAGATAGAATGATAAGAATGGAAAGTTGCTAAATTTCCTGTATTTATTTAGTACTTACAACTTCTTGTTCCAGAAATAAGGATGGTAGATCAACTGTCCCAGTTGTTCAGTGACTGGGATGTTTTCATCAGGAGATTCCAGTCTTGCTGTGAGGTCTTCTATTTCAAAGTGATCATCTACATCCTTTGGACACTGCGCAGGCAAGGCTTCAAAGCGGATTCTGCCCCTCATAGCAACATACAGGGCTAGACTTCTGAGAGCCTACATGTGAGAACAAATGGCAATACGACTTCAGAACACAAAATGTCATTCTTGGGCAAGTAGACTGGAACCATGCTTGGGCTTAGTTCTTACTGAGGTGCTAAAAAATCTGTGTCTGGGCTGTGTCAGTTTAAATTGCAAGTGACTCAATCACATGACATGATGTTTCTATACACAAACACACCCCTTGCATGTAGAAACCATACACCTGATGAACTCATTTTCAGGATCTACCATATTCCTGTGACTGTAATTTGTTTAAAAATGTTTCCAATAATACAGTATTGTATTTAAAACTGTTGTACTCCACCCTGGCACCTTTTGGTGAAGGACTGGTAAGAAATCAAATAAACAAATACAAGTTGAACCCGGCAAAGTTTGGGTAAACTCACTGGAATTAATTGATCTTAGGTTAGCCAGATACATTAATTTCAATGGGGCTACTCTGAGTAGGACTAACATTCAATCCAACTCTACGTTATGGTTAAGCATAAAAGTATATTGTGCACATATATTGTCCACAAACACACAATACATTGCCTTAATGGTTGGGGGATAATCATTCTGCAAATATAGAAGACTGGGGAGGCAACTGCAGAGGAGGCTCACTTACCTGCAGATCTTCTGTGATGATAAGATCTTTTTCATCATCTATTTTTCTGGTCTTATCAAAATCTGCTAGAAAAACCCTGCCTGCGACATCTAGCAAAATAAATAAATAAATAAATAAATAAGTGGAAGCGATCAAGCGGAATAGTTTTCACATCTTTGTGTATTGAATGCTTTGGGGGGAAAGAGCACATAATGGAAAGTTTCAAGATTCAACAAGAGCCACCAATTCACCTGCTCACATGCAAATCTACAGTACTTGAAACTTGAGATCAGCTCCTGAGGCTCTTCTCTGCATGACCCTGCCTAATGAGAGCCAGCTGGTGGTTGCTGGGGTGAAGGCCTTCTCAGCTGTTATACCCAGTTACAGAATGGACTCCCCAGAGAGTCCACCTGATGCTACTTTGTACCGTATTGCTGTTATGGTCAAATGAAGACATTTTCATTTTTCAAGGCTTTTTAAGGGCTTTGATTTCTGTGGATTTTTGAGATTTTGACACTTTTATTATTTTAAAACATCAAAGATGTGTCTGGGCCATGAACATTTTTATGGTATTGTTGACTAGTTTTGCTTTATCTCTGCTTTTAGCTTGTATGTGTTATTTCAAATGTATTGTTTTTATATTTCTGATGTTGAGGCAGAACACAAGTATGATAAATAAATATTCACCTCAAGCACTACTACAGGCATCCCCAAACTTTGGCCCTCCAGATGTTTTGGACTACAATTCCCATCATCCCTGACCACTGGTCCTCTTAGCTAGGGATCATGGGAGTTGTAGGCCAAAACATCTGGAGGGCCACAGTTTGGGGATGCCTGCACTACTATCACTTCAGGGACTCCACACCCACACCCGTGCTCAGTTACTGGAAGTGGTAACATGGCAATATGACCTTTGATCCTAAAAAGATTTGCCACCCTAATGTAGATGCCAACAGAACTTGCTTTTTTATCTGAATATGTAGGTCAAGCATCCCCAAACTCGGCCCTCCAGATGTTTTCGGACTACTTCTCCCATCATCCCTAGCTAATAGGACCAGTGGTCAGGGATGATGGGAGTTGTAGTACCAAAACATCTGGAGGGCCAAGGTTTGGGGCTGCCTGGTGTAGATTGTTCTCCAGGTAGAACCAGAACGACTTCTGTCTGAAACCATCCATCCATCCATCTGCTTAGTCCTACATTCCAGATTTGTTGAGGGTATATAATGCAGAGGAGAAACCATAATATTTGAAGTATTAGTGCATAATAAATAAGTAAACAATGGAGATCTATTTGAGGGGCGGGTCACATTTCTGAAGCAGTAAAATGATGTAGTGAAATTATTCTCAAGATTTAGGATGATGGTGTCAGCTTCCAGACGGCTTCTGGGAGCTGGGTGATTAGAGTACAGACTAGGATCACAGGAAGCTACCTTATATCTAGTCAGACCATTGGTCCCTCTGCACTCAACATTGTTTACGCTCAGATTGGCAGTGGCTCTCCCAATCCTGCTTGGAGATACTGGGGATTGAACATAAATAACTCTTTGCCTGAAAAGCAGATGTTCTATTCCTGAGCTGGAATCTCTCCTTCCTTGCACCAGTGAGGCTGCTGGTTAGAAGAGGAAAATACAGGGCACTATGATCACTACAGCTTAGAATATCCAAGGGTTTGGTATGTCACCAGAGAGTCAATCCCATATCACTCCCTGTAATAAATATCCAATATCTGCTGTTGTTCTCTTTCAGTTTGTGTGTGAAACTATTCTACTATGCTGCTCACATGCTTGCTGTTGGATCTGAATTTCTGACCCCTTGCGGATGATTGGCTATCCAATTTATCCCCCCAGGTGTAGGGAAACTGTGGTGCTCCAGTTAGTGCTGGACTCCAAATCCCATCAGCTCCATGTTCCGAGATTATGGGACTTGCTAGCCAACAGTATCTTAAAGGACACAGATTCCCCATCCTTGGTTTACACCATAAAACTGAAAACCTGCTACTCCATATTTCTTTCATAAAATTTCTTTCAACTACACTTGGGTAATGGCTTGGCTTCCACTCAACAGACAGCCATATAAGAAAGAACACAAACCTATCAAAATGTTACTTGGGTGCAGATCTTGATGCCCAAATCCAAATGAGTGCAGTTCCTTCACTGCCAGAAATATTGTTTCAATAATAGCATTACTTCTCATAGTTCCATTCTCAGTCTCTGCTGTCCCGAAGTACTCCTCAAGGTTTTTCTCACACAGGGAAAGGCACAAGTAGAGACAGGAGTTCTGCTCTTCGCACCCACAGAACTTCACCAGATGTTTGCTGGTACGGCACTTCTCAAGGCAGGTTTTCTCTCGTTCAGCATTTTCTGCAGTGGTGGGGAATATCTTCACAGCCACCTCTTCTCCACTGTAGAATCCTAGGTAGACACCTCCATGGGAACTTTTCTGAATTCGGAAATCTGGAAACATGAAGATCTTGAGTTTTCCAATCATAGGACGATACTTTCCATAAAGATCTCGGAGCTTGGATTGCCAGTGTCTGCTAGCAGAGGTCCATTGTATCTCTGGCTGCCTTAGATTAGACAAGGCTCCATACTGGTGAAGAAGCGTTATCATTCTGCTGTTGTAATTCAGGCTGGCTATATCTATCAAGTTCCCAATGTCTGTTCTTGCTCCCTTTTCACACAATGTCTTTGTTATTTCATAATTTTCCATTGCCACTGCTGCCATAAGGGCCGTCTTGTTGTTTTTGTCAGCATCGTTCACGTCCACTTCTTCTTTTTCCAATATAGCCTTCACCAGGTCTAGGCTTTGCCTTTCAGCTGCCAGCATCAAAGTAGTTTTCCCAACTTCATCTCTCTTATTCACATCAGCCCCATGTTTTAAGAGGAAAAGGGCAGCTGCCTCTTTGCCTTGGGCCTGGGTCTGGTCCTTTTTAGTCACTGAGAGAGCATGGACCAATGCATTTCTCTCCCAGTTGTCGCAGATGTTCACATCAGCACCCAATTCTTCAACTAGGACTTTGACAACAGAGAAGTGGCCATACCTGGCAGCATCCATCAGGGCTGTTTCTCCCCCTTTATTCAAGGCCCTTTTATCCTCATCAGCCACATTTCTGGGCAAGTTAACATCTGCCCCACACCCATACAAAAACCTCAGGGCCTCTTCTTGCCCATACCAAGCAGCCTCTGTGAATGCCGTGAAACCATTCAAATCACACTCATTGATGGCCGACCCCTTCTGAAGGAAGAGCTTTAAAAGTTCAACATTGCCTGTTATTCCTGCTAGAATAAAGGGGGTAGCTTTGTTGTCCTTCCTAGCAAGTGGATCAGCTCCTCTGTCCAGCAGAAGGTGGACAATTGCCTCTTTGTCCATTTGTACAGCACTGTGAAGGGCTGTCCACCCATCATTC
The DNA here is from genome assembly GCF_963506605.1 of Zootoca vivipara. Lineage (NCBI taxonomy): Eukaryota > Metazoa > Chordata > Lepidosauria > Squamata > Lacertidae > Zootoca > Zootoca vivipara. Next base: position 2,931,833 of record NC_083282.1, on the reverse strand, counting down.
ACCTTTGAATTGATATCATTACCTTCTTCTAACAACTGCCGGACAGTCTCAATCGATCCTCTTCTGACTGCATTATTTAGCTGAAGGGCTTTATCAGCTGCCATTTCTTTTCTGTAGGGTTCTGACGCCTCTCCCAGTAGTTGTGATTACATTAGCTTTCTGCAAATATATTTCTACTGCAACACAAAAGCAACAGCTATGACATTATCAACTTAATAATGGAAGAGCGAAGAGCTATTCACACAAAAAGTTATGGTGCCACAGGGCTGGATGCAAGTCTCTTGATTCAGTGGTTTTGGATAGCAAAGGCTCAAATAACAAAGTTGCTACATAGCGAGAAGTTTGACACACTGCCTTTGTCACATGGATGTATGTATGTACTGTATTTTAAAGGACTCATAGTTTTCCTTCTTCATATACATTCCACCTGTTTATCAAACAGAAAATGCCATGTTCAGTTAATATGTAAGGATAATACATCTATCAATAGCTAGATGTTCAGAAGCAATAAATGGGGCATAATCAGGAGCTTCTGTCTTCTATGTTGTGGCTGACCCAAAGCACTAGATCCTGAGTGGTTGTGGCTGGTGCCCATAATTTTGATTCCCCCCACAATATCTTCTGTGCCTCAGTGTAGGATTACTCCACAGCAATGTTACACTGGGGCCAAGAGGTATTGTGGAAAGATTAAAAGGGCAGGAACTAGCAACAGCTTTTCTTAGCTATACCAGCTTGTGTTTTTTCTTTTTGCTGCTGCTGTTCCCACCTGTCACCATCAAGATAAGGTGAAGGTGCTGGTAACCGCTTGATGTTACTTTTTATTTAACTGCCTACTGAAGATTTTGACAGATTTTTCTATTGGCCAGGTGCTGTTATGGGACAGCGACAATGCCTCCCCTGGACTATAGTACAATTTTAATTGCATTTCCTTTCGTGGGCATAACCAGGATTGTTAGGGCGCAAAACTGACATGATTGGTCAGTTAGTCAAGTATTTTTTATTGTTTTACTTGATCTGGGGGAGCAGCTCCAACCCCCCCCCCCCCCGCTATGCCCATGTTTCCTTCATTATATTTAGTGGAACGTGGGTTCAGTGAGGTCACAAATCTCTTAACTAAAAAAGGAAACAAATGGCAAATTAGTTAATCAGGTGATTTAACGATGCTGCTGCCAAAAATAGAGCCAAACATTAATAAATTGATAGCAGCGCACCAGGTTCGTCCTTCTCATTAGGATTATTTGTAATTTTTACTTTAATATAATCCTTTGTTATCTTAATTTTCTGTGAGCAATGCGGATGTTACTGTGGTTGACTTTAATGAGTCATTTTATAATTTCAAGCTTCAAGATGCCCTATTTACAACATCTTTCTTTACTATGTTGTAGGACGTAGGTAGCAAAAGAGATACACAAAAGAATGAATATTTGTCACTGCATGTTTCTGTCTGTTTGCTTTAAGAAGATAGATTTGCAGGGGGCGCTGAACACCCCCCCCGAAATGGGGGCGGTAGAGGATGATGGCAGGCGGGCCTCCTGCCGCCCCCCGCCCCGCCCCCCATACTGTATATCCTCGCTGCCCCCAGGAGGCCTTCCTTTCCCGGGCCCCTTTCCCTCCCTCGAGCCACCTCCCGGCCCGCCCTTCTTGGCGGCTTCACCTCACTTACCGCCGGCGGGTATTTTGCCTCATTCGCTCGGAAAACGGAAAAGGACGAGCAGTTTTTGTGAGGGAAGGAGGAAATGGATCACAACAGCAGCAGCAAGGCATTCCCTCTGTTAAACCCGGCGGGGGACAGAGGCCAATTGAGGAGGAGGAGACGGAAGCGAGTTTCAAGGGAGGGAGAAGCAGAGACGGGGCGAGGTTGTCCTTTCGCTTTTCGCCTCAGAAGGGAAGGCTTTGCGTTGGGGGGAGGGGAGTGTTTTGTTTTTAACGCCGAATAAAGTTTGCTAAGGAAAAGAAAATGAGAAGTTTGTTCTTCGTGGCGGGAAGGAGGAAAGGAAATATTTGCGTGCCTTTTTTGCCTCACAATAAACGCCCGGAGGCTGAGGAGAGGCTTCTCTCTCTCCCTCTCCTCCTTTTTGGCCCTAAAGCTTTTAGGATTCCCGCGACTCCGTTCCCCTTCCAGGCCCAAGTTTCTTTCCTTGAACAAGGGCTAGAGAAACTCGGGTTCAGGTCTCCACTTTTTAAGACACATGTGACCTCGGTCCAGCCATGATATAGTCTACTTCACAAGGTTGTTGTGAGGATGAAATGAGGTGGGAAGAGCAAATGTGTCCCTCAGGAAGCTCCCCGGAAGACCAGTGGGACGGGAATGCCGGAATAAGCGACGGATCACACCCACGGGGAATGTCTTTCTTTGTTCATATGGTGTGGAAAGGCTTCTCCTCACATCCTTGCATGGGTCCGACGCTAGGCTGAAAATGGGGTTTGTGTAGAAGAGGCTAGTGAGGTGTTAGAGCATAAGAAGAAGAGCCGGCAGGATCTGGCCCCTGGCCCATCCAGCATCCTGTTCTCACAGCGGCCCACCAGATGCACAGCACAGCAGACCTCTGGGTTTGTTTATTACATTTCTGGGCCGCTTTTCATTCACATGAAGCAGCTTACAAACAATAAATTACAGCATAATGGGACGTAACAGAAATATTTATAAAGAAGATAAATCTCCAGTAAAACAATTGTAATCTATAAAACACTATTAACAACACTGCTAAAAAAATAAGCTAAACAGCTTATTACAATAAAGTCATATTATACGACAAGATCATATAAGATTCATAAAGTACTACAGCATTCATAATCTATAAAGCAATATTAACAACATTAATAAAACAGCAACCCAAAAATAAACTTGGCTCATAATACTGCATTGCCTTCTGCTGCACAGGAACTGAAGCAGGCTCAAAATACTTCCCTGGGTCTGGGGAAGAAGTGTGCAAACACCACAATGAGTAAAGGGAGTTTAAAATTTGTTGTGGTTCTCCAAGGATGACCAGCTGGTTTTTCCCCCTGCTTTGAGGATTTTTGGGCTATAATTTTTATGCAAATAAATATACACTGTAATGGAAAAGGAAATAGAAATGGTTCTCTCTCTTCTTCAAAAGGGATGTCCCTGAAATCTTGAATCAGAGGCCAGCCTCATTTCTCTTGAGGAAGCCAGATTCGCTCTCACGAACGCAGCTTCTCTCTCACCTTATAAATCAGGGTTGGTGGCATCCATCCCCTATGTCGCTGCAATGCACATAGATGACCCTTACTTTTAATGCTGTTGCCTTTCCGTCTTTTCTTACCCTAACCTCTTCAGCCTCCCCCTCCTCCTTGTAGATCAGGGGCAACAGCAGGAGGCCGGCAACCAGTGCATCCTTTGAAACCCAAGGAAGAACAGGGTCAGAAATGGATTTTAGTTACTTCCTTGATACTCTCTATCTCTGCACTGAATGGGGGTATCTGGCAACTGAACTTGGTGTCATGAACCTCTAATGAAGAGTGCAGCAAGGAGTTGGACCCAACAGAGGAGGGCATCTTGTGAAAAAGACCATCAAAAGGCTGCTCTTCTTGTGATGACGCCCACAAGGGAGAAGGAAAGCCTCAAAGCATCTGTGGTGGCCCTGAAGACAATCTTTTAAAAATAACCATGACATGGTTCCCTATGTTTCTAAATCTTGATTGATAATGATAGAAGCAAAATGCAGGAAGAGTTAGAAATCCTACTTGCACTTGAGAGGAAGCGAGTATTTTCAACCCCTCAGGAAACATCTCTTATTTGCCATTCTGACTTTCACAAGTGTTGCCTTTTCGTTTTTCATCACCATGACTTCTTCTCTCCCCCCCCCCTTGCAGACCAGGGGGTGGGATTTTGGTGCTTGGCAGCAGTATGTCAGCAGCCTGTGAAACCTAGGGAAGAACAGGGGGAAAGTCAGAAAATAATCCAACCAAGACATGGTCCCCTATTTTTCTAAATCGTGAGGGATAGAAACCAGCAGAATGCAAAAAGAATTGGAAATCTTACATACACGTGAGAAGAAGGGAGTCTCTTCAATCCCTCAGGAAATATCACCAATTTGTCACCAACAAGCTGCTTTCTCTCTATCTACCTAGCCTGGAATGGCTGCTCTTCCCAAAGTTCCCTGCCAAGTCACTCAGCAGGGGGACGTGTCACAATGGAGGACAGGTCACCATTCCTTTAGCTACCCCTCCCGCATTGCAGGGGGTTGGACTAGATGACCCTTGAAGCCCCTTCCAACTCTTTGATTCTATGATACTTTGCTTAACAATGGACATTGATCCTCTTAATAGTCAATTCTATAACTTTCAGTTGAGAGGGTGCAGAACATTACACCCCAAGCATGCCCTCGTTTCTCCTTTCATAGCTAGGGTCCAAGGCAGCAGCCAGTCATGGTTCATGGTCTCTCAACGCAGCCTCTTTCAGCCACTGCTGCCTGGAGTTCTGCCTCCTTCTTCCCAGAAAACCTTTGCAGAAAGCAACCCGTCCACGGCCGCTTCTAGTATCCCTCTCGCCACCCTGGCAACCTCACGTTCAAAAGACTTTCCTGTGGTGAGATCACATCCCCTGTAATCCCCTAATGTGTTCCACCAATAAACAACCAGCTTTCCTTACTCTGCAATACAGTTAATATTAGTTTAATTTGTGTTTAACAAATGTCCCTACCAAATTACATCCAAATTTCAAGCCCTATTGACTGTAGATTCATTGAATGTAATGGATCTAAGTCTTTCCTTTTGATTTCAACTGGTGTACCGAGAGAATGACTATTGATGGATACCACTCCAAGTAAATATTTTAAAATAACACAGCAAACTTCACCTCCTGCCTTAACCTGTGAGACCTTGGCTCTCCACGTGTTGTTCATGTGTAAAACTATCACAGCCTGAAGGAGAAGCACTGTGCACCCAACACTGCATTGCTCTGGAAGCTGGACCCTCCATTCTTAGTGCACCATGCATTGATCTGCAGAAAAGCCCTGAGGCATGAGCAGCTCCTTGTGCATCAGGGCTCAACGCTATCAAGACACCTGCAGTTTCTGTTGTGTATATAAAAAGAATTTTGATGATATACAATGTCCAGTCTCTTTATATTCAAAGGAAGTTTACTATAACAGAAAAGAACAAATCTACAATCTCATGCTTATTCACTTTGTTCCTTATAGAGAGCACAGGTTTCTCCCTATTAACATTTAGGGATCTTCCTCTGTCTGCTTCACCCAAGACAGACCACACTGACACACACTGTCCTCAACAGTATCTTGAGAACTAAGTCTCTCTAAGCATCCATTATTTCCCCCCCCACCCACACACAGAAGAAGAAAACAGTCAAAAAACGACAGTTATTTGAAGAACAGTCACAAGAAAATGAAACGCCTCTCTACCCAAGGAAAAAAATCCATGCTAAAAATACACAGCAATTCAACATAAGCAAACATTCCCATTTAAGGAAATTAGAACATAATCCTTAACAGTTTCTTGATCACATGCCCCCCTAGAAACTGCACATATGTCTTGGTTTCTTTGCAGGCTTCTGTGTTCAATGCATGGCTTTTGGGAGGGAGGAGCTAGCACAGGAGTAGGACGTCAAAGGTGGAACCAGAAGCATGGCCGTCTCCTCCAAACCTTGAGTTCCCTAAACGTGAACCATTCTATTTATTTGTTAGGTGTGTGTAGCAACCGCATGATTCACCTTGTATCTTTAGTGTTTGGGAGCAGCCCGGTCTCTTTTGGGCCTGCTTTGTGTCACACTGATTTGACTCATTATTGGGGTCCAAGTTTGCTCTGTTCAATCCAAAGCTCTGTTTTGCCCAAACTGGGAGGTGCTATTGTGATAATGCCCACAAGGAAGGAGGTAAGAAGCATCTAAGGTAGCCCTGAGGACAATCTTTAAAAAAATAATCTAACCATGATATGGTCCCTGTGTTTCTAAATCTTGTAGGATAGTGAAAGAAGCAGAATGCAGAAAGAATTAGAAATCCTACTTACACTTGAGAAGAAGAGCGTCTCTTCAATCCCTCTGGAAACATATTTGGTTTGTCACCAACTGCCTGCTGTCACTTGGACTAAACTATCTTCCCAAAGCTCTCTGCCAAGTCACCTAGCTGGAGGACATCACAATGGAGGACACGTCACCATTACTTAATAATCTTGCTTAAGAGTGGGATTGGGTCCTCTTAATATTTGAGCAGCAGCAAGATTCCAGGGCGTTCCAGGTACTCACTGAGGGTCATGTTTCCATTGGGAAACAAGGCACAACAGAGACTAGTGTCATTATGAAATAGGGTTTATTCTTCGCATATTTACACCTAAAGACTTCAGTGGAGGGGGTTGTCCCCCATTGCTCCCCTCATCACTTCAGCAAGCTGGGATCCAAGGCAGAATACAGCCATGCCGCCGACCCCAGTCTCTCAGTGCATCTCCTCCAGCCTGCTCCTTCTTCCCAGAAAGCCCTTGCAGAAAACAATTCCTATGCCGTTTTAAAATGTGGCTCTTTGGGGGTGGGTTGTTGTTTTTATTTTGATTATATATATTGTGCTTTTTATGTTGAACTTTTCTGTGAACCACCCTGAGACCTTCAGGTATATAAATTCAATTAATTACTATTACTACTACTACTACTAGGGACGCAGGTGTCGCTGTGGTCTAAACCACAGAGCCTAGGGCTTGCCAATCAGAAGGTTGGCAGTTCGAATCCCTGCGACAGGGTGAGCTCCCGTTGCTCGGCCCCTGCTCCTGCCAACCTAGCAGTTCGAAAGCACATCAAAGTGAAAATAGATAAATAGGTATTGCTCCGGCGGGAAGGTAAACAGCGTTTCTGTGCGCTGTTCTGGTTCGCCAGAAGCGGCTTAGTCATGCTGTACGCCAGCTCCCTCGGCCAGTAAAGCGAGATGAGCACCGCAACCCCAGAGTCGTCTGCAACTGGATCTAATGGTCAGGGGTACCTTTACCTTTACTACTACCGGTACTACTACTGCTACTACTCTTCTGCTTCCACCACCTTCCCTTTCAAAGCATCTTGCAAAAAGCACTTTTTCCTCTGGTGACTGTTGAAGATTCATTCCCCATGTTTGCATTCATGGGATTGTTGTCCATCACATGACAGTGTATGTTTTCATTCCACAGTGTTGGATGTGAAGGAAACAGGATGTTTGTGTTACTGTGTTCCGTGAAGTGGGACTATTGTCCTTTGTTCATTCTCTTTGCTGTCTGATGCTAGAGAGAGAGGGAGCCATGTTGCAGTGCTCCGTGTGTGTTTATATGTAAATAAACATAGATTAGCCAAATGCTGAGTTGCTGAGATCTGTTACGCAATTGCACAAACTCTGTGGATCCATAAGTGTGCTGATGTCAGTTGGTATCAGTCGCTGTGATGTTCAGGTTGGAGAAAGCTTTTGAAGCTCCCGAACGATCAACCAGGAGGGAGAGAAGATGCCGGTCACCATGTGTCTCTACCAGGGTCCTACTTGCGAGATCCTAACACTTTTTCCTGTGGTGACATCATGCTCCCTGTAATCCTGATAGCCTCCCCCTTTCTTGTCTGATGCTACATGTTTCACCTTTTGTCAGGGTAATGACTCTGCCATCACCTGATCCGCCTCTCTATGCAAAGCTTCTGACTTCAAACCCCAGCTTTACTAACTTCAGATATTATGGGGAGAACCTGGCACCCAGGAAGTTTAGGGGATCCTAGCCCCCTGCAAACCCACAACAATATCAAAGTCTGTTGTGTTTTCTTAGATTTGTACATAGTTGTATTATGCACAACGTTTAGAGTCGGGTTGGGTTTTTCCATTCATAGGGTCTCCACTAGTCATTGTACAAAGGATGCACCTTCCTTTCTAAAAAACACATGGTAGGGTTACAGTGCAGTCTAAAAGCAGTGACAAGTAGGCTTTTCGGTAATCTGTGCAATACAGTGGTACCTCTGGTTGCGAACGGGATCCGTTCCGGAGCCCGTTCACAACCTGAAAAGGCCGCATCCTGAAGTGTCATGTCTGCGCAGACGTGTGACCGTAATTCGGCGCTTCTGCACATGCGAGAGCACCGAACCCGGAAGTAACCTGTTCTGGGACTTCCAGGTTCGGCGTGTCTGTATGCCGAAAAAACGTATCCTGAAGCGGACGTAACATGATGTATGACTACTATAATGGACAGGAGCTAAAGGATTCACCCTTAGACTTCCCATCCCGTCACCAATTACTTTCGGTTTATGCTCAGTGTGTTCCATCAATAAACAACCAGCTTTCCTTACTCTGAAATACAGTGAATATTAGTTTTATTTATGTTTAAATAAATGTTCCTACCAAATTACACCATGCAGATGCTGTCCTCTCCCACCCCCCTTTCCTCCCACCGCTTCCTCCTCCCTGGCCAATATGAAACAGATTTCCATTGCACTGGTTTTGTAACTGATTTATTTTCAAATAATACTATAACAACAACATTATAATATTCTTGAATCCACAACATAGTATATCAGTCATTCACACTGAAAGAACCAGAACAAATTCCAGTTGTAAATAAATAGTAAATATTAAAGCAGCTCTGGCCTTGGGGAGGATTCCAGTCCATCTTCTCTTAGACTTCTGGCCAGGCTACCTTCAGCAATAAGAAAGTACATTTCATCCTGAGGTTTTAAACTGGGCTGCAAAGGCATGGTCACTTCATTGCTGGTTTGCTGGTGGAACCACCTACCACTAGACAGGCACCTCACAATTTCTCAGCTGTGGTTCAGCATTAAGAAATGTTTTATATTTTGTAGAACTTACCAAGAAAACCAACAATAAAGAGGCAGCGTGGCAGCTGTGCAAAACAGAATAATGGAAAGAATTGAGTAGAGCACATTTTTCAAATTAATATCCTTCACCCACCTTTGCTGCTGGAAAATGTTTATTTTGGCATGCAGTCAGATCGATGGTTAAATCACAATGGCATGCAAACACTGCAGCAGTAAAGAGTTAACCCGAGTATACCCACAAAAATAGCATTGTGGTTGTTGTTGTTTTTAAAAAAGAAAAGATTGTGTAAACATGGTTTGGCTTATATAACTTTATATATATATACTGTTCTTTCACCAGTGAAGTCCATGGAGGGAGGTTTTAACCATAGACTTCAGAATGAAAACTGCATCATGTCTCCTTTTTCAGACAACACTTCACAGAAGTCAACAGGAGTTTGTCTGAATAAGGTTAATCAAAACCAGAGTAAGAACCTCAGGATTATGGTCTCTGCTGAATGAGTGGCAGCGTGCAAGAGGCTTTTGCTATTGGCTCAGGGTGCATCCGCTCTGGGAAATGTTGCTTGTGGATAAATGAAAGAAAAGCATCAACTGGTCTTAGTGGTATTTGAAAAGCTTTACTAGCAGCAGCAGAACACTTGTTTAATAACCACTGCTGGGAAACAGGCACAGAGCACCCCAGGTCAAGGGTAGTTGCAGCCTTGGAGTCTTGTTCTGAAGCGTTGACAAGTGTTGACAAATCTCAAAGATACATATTTCAAGCTCTGCATGCTGAAGACCTCGGAAAATGAAAGGCTGGTTCACTCATTCATGTACACCACTTGATCTTGCAAGTTGGATTACTCGGAGGCTCTTAACCACATATTGCAGGGATGGGGAGCCTGTGGCCCTTAGACGTTGCTGAACCACAGTTCCCACAATCCCTTACTCTTGTGCATGCTGGGGGGGATGGAGTGAAAGTGCCACAGTATCCAAACCCCTGACATAATCACAGTAATAATAATCACGGAAACAAATTTCATTGAAAAGCGCTGTGTTTCAGTTAAGACCAGATGACATGAACCACATATCTGCGGTAATTAATCTATGGGGCTCAGCCACTTATCAATGAGTGTTGAACATGCATTTATGAGCCAGTCTGAAACAGCACTGTAAATTGCTCAGTAGTTGCAGTTTGACTGTTTATTTTCTCAGCCACTTCCGGTACTTAATTCACATAAGTACAGGTTTCTGTTGTGAACAAATACTCTGCTTGGTATTTCACAGTTTGTCAAATGAGCAAGGCAGGGTGTCAGGGCTGATTCTAAAAAACTTCCTGGCGTACAATTGTTCAGCCAGGTGTGGCACATTCTGTTGCTGCCATCATGATCTTTCGCGTACAATCCTAGCTGGTGTACATTACAAGATGCATGAAAGTACAAATGAGCAGGGATTCAATGACTGTGAGCCTGCGCCCCTTCTCAGTTGTAATCCAGGATCCTGTCTATCCATTACACAAGTTGGACCAGTAAAATCTCATAGTGTCTACCCTGTTGAATGACAGGGCCACTCTTGCACCCACCTGCCATTTTATTATATGCTGTTCCTCTCTCTCAGAAATCAAGTCACTTACACTAAGTTACACTGGGCCTACTAACTTGCATAACATTTATCTCTGTTCTGTGTATGCTGCTTTAGCAGCAGACTTTGCCTTTGTTTGCCCATTCACATCATTCTTCATTTACCAGGTTTTTCCTTGTCTCCTTTTTCAAAATGTCCTTCCTCCAAACCCACTGCCAGTCTACAGGCACAATTCACTGCATATAGCCCTACAGAAATATTGGAAGTTCCACAAGGACATGCACAATTTCTATCAGTTTCAACAGGTCTTGCACTGGAGATGAGGCTACAAATGAACAGTGTTTTAATATTCCCCAAATAATCTCCATTTATTCTATTTTCAGATTTTAAATGAGACTGGTCTGCAGTACAGTAAGTCGCTTGTGAATCAGACAGCTTTTCATCCCTGCTGGGCCTTTAAACTTTCTCTGATTGCATTTTGGTCAAGGGCTACGAATACCTAGTCACCTGGTCACCTGTGATTATGAGTAAGAATAATATTGGCAAACAAAAGATGAACAGGTCAAATCCATGATGATTCACTGGGTGAAGGATTTGGGGTACAATATTGAGTTAGCAGTGTGGGAGAGATTATGGACAAGTTTAAAATTTACAGCATGTTACACTCTGAAGGAAAATTATATGAAAATAATGTATTGGTGGTATTTAACTCCTAGTTAACTAGCTAAAATGTACAATCAAAGTCTAAAACATGCTGGAAATGCAAAGAGAAGGAGGGTACCTTTTATCATATATGGTGGTCATGTAAGGTGGTAAAAGACTTCTGGGAAATGATATATAATGACCTGAAAAAAATGCTGAAAATAACTTTTCTTAAGAGACCAGAAGCTTTTCTTTTAGGAATTTTAGGTGCTGAGATTCTGAAGGACCAGATGAAATTATTTATGTACGTGACCACAGCTGCAAGGATTCTGGTAGCCCAGAGATGGAAAGATGGTACAACTCTGACCAAGGAAGAATGGCAGATTAAAATTGATGAACTATGCCAAGATGGCAAAACTTACAGGATGAATGAGAAACCAGGAAGAGGCTGATTTTAATAAGGAATGGGGAAAGTATATAATTTATTTTAAAAACTATTGTAAACAATTACAATTCATTGGTAGGACTGACAGAAAACTTGTAGTAAAAATTTGAACTATGGATTGATAAAGGACTTATAAGAATAGAGTTACAGAAGAGATGCAGAGGGAAAATCTTATGAGGATTCACAAAGGGGGAGCAAAGTCAAAGGGGATTTTATGTTTTTATTTGAGTGTGTATTTTTTGTTTATTCTATGTAAAATTGAAAATGCAAAAAATAAAATTTATAAAAGAAAATAATGTTCCGGCAGGGAAGGGGTTGTTCACTAGAAAGTCCCCCCCCCTTCAAGCTGTCAAATGTGCTGCACATGATTGATACTGCAAACCTATACATATGCACACTTATTTTAAGTCCCATTTAAAAAAGTAGGACTTTCTTTCAAGTAAACAGCCATAGAATGTTCTATAACACATTTTGTTTGGACCACCAAGGTAGTAGATTTTTTTTTTATGGAGGGGTGAGGAATTAATAACTTTTACAGACTTATATTTGCAAGGCCAATCTAGTCTTGTTTCCCACTCTCTCTTTTTCTTTCCCTCTCTGTTGATGCCACCTGTCAATGTAGCCTTATAGGTGTTGTGAAATCAGCGGAGATATCAGTTGCAGGCCCCTTGCTGCAATGACTTGTCTGTAGTACCTGTGTCTAAAGTGCTGTGCTCATTAAATGCCCTATCTAAATAAATTATTAATAATAATAACTATAATAATTAACAATAAATGGGAAACAGTTAAAAAATGGGGCATATCATCCAAGGTTGCTTATAATGTTCAGAGAGGCACACTACACAGAGTTCATTGGCTTCTGCAGATGTCACCGGAAGTAAATTTGCCCATCATGGCAGAAGGCAGATAAGCAGTTGGATCAAAGCTGATACAGCTTTCCTCTGGCTACAAATGCAAAGCGACAAATGCAAAGTTAAGGATGCTAAGTCTTGACTGTTCAGCTGTTTGGTGTACAAACATGCAGAGAGCTGTGTGCTTCTGGAACTGCCATGCAGTAGCTGGAGATTTCAAACCCCTGTGTGCTATATACAGTTTGTAGTCTGTGTTTTGCAAGTGCAGATACTGGATTCTGAAAGCAGATAAAGACTGATGCATTTGGATGGATGCACAGGTGCATAACATTGAACACGAGGATGATAAACAGTTTAAGAGAGGAATTCAACCTTCCTAGTTCTTTGTCCCTCAATTCTCGCCTTCCCTTCTGCTTTCTTCGTTCTGCTTGGAGTGCAGCTTCTTTCTTACACAATTTTCTCTGGCGCTTTTCACATCAACGCCTGTTTTCTGCCCTCCCCAGATGCCAGGGACGGCCTTTTTTTTGGGTAGAGCTTCTGGGTGCATGGAAGCATACGGGGTCCCAGGCATCCTGGCCAATGTAAAGGCCCAGCCCAAACTCCACCACTAGAAAGCTCTTATCACCTCCCTCTGAGGCTCCTGCCTCTCCTGGTTCATTCTTTGTCTCTGTTCCCCCAAGACAAGTCCTAGCAGTGACAACGTGCAGGTTCAGGTGTGTGCGGGCTTGCCTGTCCTGTGGCTGGTCGCTTGCTCTGTCAGGTCCCTGTAATAGGCAGATTTCAGAAATCTGGGATAGGAGTCCTTCTCCATCAAGGTGTGAGTTTTCGCTTGGGCTTCTTCAAAGCAAGCAGAATTGGCAATGGTGAGGTTCCTCCTGGTCGCCTCTCTGGTTTCGTGGTCAAGGTTCACCTGTAAGGAACACAGGAGCAATTAATTCTATGCCAATATGTTTCTTAACAGGGAGGAATTTAAAAGCAACAGGTATTGCATGCATTCTAGCAGAGCCAATGTGAAGCAGTTAAGAGGATGGAAGGAGGACTGGGAAGGAGACCCACCCACAACCCTCCCAGGGTGACTTGGGATCAGCTGCAGGCCGGCCGGCTGGCCCATGAAGCAAAGTGAGGCAGTTGCCTCAGTGCAGCAGTAGACTCCAGGGAGGGGGCAGATTTGCTTCCTGCAGAGCCTCACCCCTCCCTCCTGGCGGTGAAGGTTTATCTACAGACATAGGACGGTGTACAAATTTAACAAATAAAAATAAAAAAATTCCTCTAGGAACAGTCATTGCAGAGCCTCATGCCACCCCCACCCCCCACATCCCGAGGCAAGACTGCAGTGGTGGCAAGGGGGGCAACGGTCAGGGGGTGGCCGCCAGGCATTTTGCTTCAAGCAGCAAATCTCAGTCTATCCTACTTCACAAGCTCCTTGTGAGGATAAAATAGAGAGGGTGTGGGGAAGGAAACATGTATACTGTCTTGAGCACCTTAGAGGAAATATAGGATGCAAATGCAGTAGTGTTGTTGTTGTTTTAAAAAAAGGATAGCATCATACTGAGAAATTTTACTCACCTCTTTGGGGGCCTCATTTTGAACAAAATCTTCAAAGATCCTGTTGGCTCTGGCTGCTAGTTTGGCTTTTGAGTGGGTTTTCTTATACTCCTCACAGGCCAGCCAGAACTCCAGGTTCTCTTCACTGAACTCTGTTTTGAGGAAGCCATGAAATGCTACCACCCCACCTGTGAAGGAGGACAGGGAATGTTCAGTTTGGAAGGCGAGGGAAGAGAACAGAACAGAAGGATGCACTTTTCCTTACAGACATATACACAATGCTATGGGATTTTTATTTTCTAAAAAAAAATTGAGAAAGAAAAGACATAGAAATAAAGCTCTTGTGCGGAACAAGGGTCAGAACATTGGTAGAAAAATTATTTTGGGAGAACTGGGGCATGGGCAGGGAATATTTTATAAATATATCCAAATCAGCAGGTTTGGAGCAAACTGATAGGCAACTATCTTTTCTATAGTGTATACAGTGGTACCTCGGTTTATGAACACAATTGGTTCCAGAAGTCTGTTCATAAACTGAAGCATTCATAAACTGAAGCGAACTTTCCCATTGAAAGTAATGGAAAGTGGATTAATCCATTCCAGACGGGTCCGCGGAGTACTTAAACTGAAGCGTTCATAAACTGAAGCGAACTTTCCCATTGAAAGTAATGGAAAGTGGATTAATCCGTTCCAGATGGGTCCGCAGCGTTTGTAAACTGAAAATTCGTAAACCGAGGTGTTCATAAACCGAGGTTCCACTGTATAGGCATTTAAACCACCACCGGGCCTTATCAGAGGATTGAATTGTTGTTTAAAAGAGCGCTCTCTGCTCTGTGTCATTTACCGTATATTCCGGTGTATAAGACAACTGGGCGTCTAAGACAACCCCCAACTTTTCCAGTTAAAATATAGAGTTTGGGATATACCCGCCGTATAAGAAATACGACCCGGCGTATAAGACGACCCCCGACTTTTGAGAAGATTTTCCTGGGTTAAAAAGTAGTCTTATGCGCAGGAATATATAGCATCTGTTCTCTAGCTGCAGGATCTAGCAGCTTGGATTGGGAATGTGTGGGGAGATATGCAGTGTGGAAATGGCACATTGGGGGGAGGGGGAGTTAAACGCCTCCCCGCATACTGTAGTCCTTATATGAAATGGAGCTGCCTGTGGCTGGTATTCGGGTTTTTTTAAAAAAAAAAGTCAGGGGAAACCAAGCGTTGCATTCAAGGGCATGTTGAATCACACATTAATCTGACCCAGAAGTGAACCTGCCTGAGGCACAGCCCACTGTAGGACATATCACACTTGAAGGAATTATGAAGGAACAATCAAGTCCTGCATTTGGTAGCTATGAGGGGGAGGAATCTGTTTTCCTAAAACAAGTTTTGGAAAACCTCTCTGTTCCCTTTGACGTGTTGGGGACTGTGAAAAGACGTACTCACTTTTGCTTCTCAGGAGGTGGTCAAAAGACTCATTCCATCCGAGCACCTCTTCTAAGGCATATCTGGAGAGGAGAATGAATGTTCAAATCATGGTGGTGTCAATAGGAATGTTGGGGTGAAGAGTTTAGGCAGAGAACCAGACAAGACAAGAAGCCCAGAGATCATAAACTAAAGTGAACACCCTCATCACCACTTATGGGGGGGGCAAGGCAGAAGGAAGTATCTGTCTCTTAATTTCACCTTAGAAAACAGCTGAAGCAAGGTCTTCAGTTCTCCTATTTCTTGTTAGCTGTATGGGAAAACATGGGTCCCTGTTCTTGCAGAGAACAAGCTGGCTTCTAGCTTGAGAACACATAAGCCACCACACTGGATTACTGGAATTTACTCAGACTACATGGATTGAGCGGTGGTTTCTGCACAGGCTGAAAAGAAAAGTGAGGGGCTGATGGGGCTCATCAACCTGGGAAGATTGTCCATCTAAGAGAAGGAAAACTATGATCCTCAACCTCCTCTGCCTTGTGGGATATCTTCAGGAGAAGAAAAGGCTAAAGAGTGAGCCCTACACAAATCTGGAGTGGAATCCCTAAGATGGCTGGATGACGCCTTGTACGCCTCCTTCCAGCAACTTCTGCAGCCAAGTTGGCGCTAAATGTATTGCTCTGCTTTCCTTTGGACCACATCAGTAAGGTCTTGTTGTCTGGGCAGCCCAGGACCTCCAGACACACTGCCAAAGCTTGTGCCTGGGGGAAGTGACCTTGGTGCTACTGACACAGCAGTTTGACCTCATGCCCAGAGGCGCATGCCATTGTCACTTGGGACAGATGGATGGCAACAACTCAGACTAAGGAGGGCAGGTCATGGTTGAAGAACAGTTTTCTTCCATAGATAGCTAGTTTCCTCCCTCTCATTGAATTCCCTAGGAGCTAAGATATCTATTTAATGCTGCACTGCTCTATTGCACCTTTCAGCACCGGTCCCTCTTAAGTAGCCACAGTGCTCTAGGTTGGAGCAGTTTGGTTTTTTTAGGCTACCTTCAGCACATGACTTACCTCTGCTTTGTGCTTCGGCTCAGGTTCCCAATTTTATATCCCAGATCTGGTTTATGAAGCAGGATCCCCAAGCGGGTCTTGAATTCCTTTGCTCTGCAGAATGAGAGGAATGGAAGAATGTCAAAATGAATTTTAAGCTAAAACAAGAAGTGGCCTCGAGGGGGCAGCAGTGTGTGTGTTCCTTAAAAAGAAGAGAGCTGCTCTGAGCGAGAACCACCATATGTCTGGGTCCAAACTGGCAGTTGGGTTTTGGTGTGAATTTTGCAGAGGGCTGGAGACCTTAGGGGCTGGAGACAGCAGCGGAGCATAGATCTGTGCTGCCCAGAGCAGGTGCACTCCTGAGGGGGGCATGATGTGCTCCCGAGGGGTGTGTGGCTCGGAGGGTGCCCTCCCAGGTGCGGGATAGCCGCTTGGGTGCCCAGAGAGATGCACGCTCCCTGCAGCCAGGGGCTGAGCAAGCTGCTCACAGGGGCGGAGCCACCCATGGTGGACCTTCGGCTTGCAACTCCCAAGCCTCCCCCAAGCTGTCAAAATAAAGGGCAAAGGGGGGAATTCCGCAGGCAAGGCGGTGCAGCTCCCCCCCTTACCCCGACGGCTCGGGGTAGACTTGGGAGTCGTGGGCAGGTGGCGCACTGAATGTCACCCCCCTCAGTGAGGGCACCCGGCACAGTCCACCCCCACCTCCCCCCTTCCTATGCCCCTGGCTGGAGAGAAGAGTTGTTGCATGTCTGTTCAAATAAATGTAGGAGATATATGATGGAGAGAGAGAGAGAGAGAGAGAGAATACTAATTTCTGTTGTGTGAGGGCATGCAAGCATTTCAGTAATGTAGAATTCCTAATCAAGCTGTAATTCCCATTAATGCAGAAGGCAAGGCAGGATTACACATGCAAGTAATTTAATCATCTTTGACAGATGGGTGGCCATTTGGTCCTTCAACGACTGCTCTAATGATTCCAGGCAATTGTGTATTATATTTATTGTGTGTGCGTGCTCTGTGTGTTTAAGCATGCTTTCATGACTACACAACTTTCCCTGAGTTCCCTTTTTTTTAAAAGGAGTTTTTATTTCCCACCTAGTTTCCACTTTTATGGACAATGGGATCTGGCTGGCAGCAAAGCTAGCTTATTTTTAGCCTTCAAATTCAGTGGTTAATATCTGAACTGTGTAACCTTTACAACATAAAGGATTCGCTAGTGCCCTTCCTGTTTAATAAACTGGAACCTCTTGTAACAGCTTCTCTTCATCCCTAGCATCATTAATCCCTCGTCCTCTGTGCTAGGGGACTCTTGGAAAGTCCGTCATGTTTGTCACATATGGTGCCCAGCTATGGCTCCAACAAGTGATCCAAAGGTTACACAAATGAACCAAAATTCTGTTTGCACAGTGGCCAACCAGATGCCCAAGGGAAGCTCTCCAGTAGGACGCATGTGTCACCTAGGATCTCCATTTTTGACGGACACAGTTTCTTCACTCGTTTGGTACATTTTGTTATGTGACACCTGCTCTTCGGGTGCAAAAGGACTGGAATAACACAACATGCAGATGGAACTGTTTGTTAACCACTTTTTGTAAAGACTAAATCATTTCTGTTTGGAGCATCTGCTGTCCTTTTAGTCGCTTCCTCTACTCTTATGTTTCCCTGCAAGATTGCTCTTCCTGTTCATGCACCCTCTGATAGTCTCTATGTTGTTGAATGCATGTGTCAGAGAACTGGAATATTTAAGGCCCAGAGATTTAACACATTCACTGTTTTTCCTGTGCCACTGTCTCTGACTCTTTAAAGCACTACAACAGCTTGACCATAGATTATGGTGGGGTTGGGGAATGAACACCGTCACCAGTGCATAAAGAGGTCTCTATTTACATGCCTCAAACTTTCCAGGAAAAAGTGTTTGTTCACAGGTATAAAATAACCAACAACCCCACATTCTTAGACAAAGTATAGAAACCAGGAAGAGCATGCCTGCAATAGTATTATTCTTTCTTTGCTATTAAAAGGACTGATATGTCTGCTTCACTTGGGTGGATAATACAGTAAGCCAGAGTTTCTACAATTACTAGGGGAAAGGATAGGTCCCTGCCTCAAGAAGGTCACTACTGAAATTGCTCATTGCGCTGCTTTTAAGGTAGACAGTCCACACTGTATGGTCCCTCTATTGTCATGCTCAACCAACAACATCCAACATACCATCTCCAGACTATTTAATTGCTCATCTTCTAACATTGTGTATGCCATCAAATGCCAACAGTGCCCTTCAGCCCTCTATATTGGACAAACAGGCCAAACCCTACGCCAAAGGATAAATGGACATAAATCTGACATCAGGAATCACAAGACAGAGAAACCAGTAGGAGAACACTTCAATCTCCCAGGACATTGTATACAAGATCTCAAAGTAGCTGTCTTATTACAGAAGAATTTCAGAAATAGACTGGAAAGTTGCTGAACTGCAACTTATTACCAAACTTAAAACCATGGAGAGACCAGGTCTGAATAAAGACATTGGATGCTTATCTCATTATACATGATAAAGCTATCTTTAGCCATCTCACCCCTTGTTTTTTTCCTGCAAGACCAATTGCAGTCGTTAACAGTCATCAACGGGTTTCCACACCTATCAGTCAATCACCCATTCCCACCAACCCTTCTGAGTAATACCCCTCCCCACCCTCTCACTAAATATAAGGGTCTGTTTCAGTGTATCTGAAGAAGTGTGCATGCACACGAAAGCTCATACCAATGACAAACTTAGGTGGTCTCTAAGGTGCTACTGGAAAGAATTTTTTTATTTTGTTTCGACTAAGCTCAAGAGGAACATCCTATTTATGATTTCTCTTCATTTCTCTTCATTTCCTCCCCCTCTTGTTGTCTCCCCCAATGTCAAACTATAAACTGTGAACACTATTATTTGGTTAAGTAAAATGTTACATCAATAATGGCAGAAATAATAATAATAATAATAATAATAATAATAATAATAATAATAATAATTGACAACAGTCACATTCCTTCTTCAAAATAGCATAAAGCTGAGTTTCTTCCGCACCATCTCTCCTGAACTTCCTTTGCACCACTTCCCAGTGACCCAGATTTACTTGCTGCTGCGCTAGCCGTAACAATGTGGACACGGTCACCCGTTTCTAGATTTCTTATGACAGCTGCCTGCCTGCTGTAGTGCGTCTGCAGCCTCCCCGCTTGGTGCATCACTGCGACAGTTTGTAGATGACTGCCTGGCTCGCCACTTTCTATTCTTAGCTCACCCCCCTCTGGGTGGTGTGTGGCAGGAATGCTAATTATGCAGAGCGTTGCTTGCAGAGGTGTCTTGTAGAACCGCATTGCAAAAACAGGTGATCGTTTGGAGACAAAGATTTCATTATAACATTTAAAAGCCTTCCTTTTGAGTGACAGCAAAAGTAGGTATGGACCAGGAAGCATCCCTCAACAAGAGCAACAGAAATTCAGGATAAATGCAGTTATTTTGTTTGTTTGTTTGTTTTAATTACCCCCACACACACACACTTCCTGCCCTTGCCAGTGATAGATCTTGCTCATCTAACTAACAAAAGTTTTTCCATTCTTTAGGAGATACTATAGGAGTATGAGCTATGGTTGTACACAAATGTTACCCTGATCAGTACAGATGTTGAAGCAAAGCACACTCCTGATTTATCAACTCGGCAGTTGATTGCCAAGAGCCCCAAATATTTTCCAGCCTCTTACCTTTCCAAGCAGCTTGTAGGAAGGGAAGCTAAACCCCGACACATGGTGAGGAAGCAGGCAGATGCTCTGTTTAAATTTGTGCAGAAAAGAGAAGCAGTAGGGAGCTCCAGCAGCAGCTTTTGCTGTTTAGCGCTCTGTGCGCTGCTGTCTGGAAGCGGAGCTTTTATATCTGATGGGGAATGGGAGGGAGCGGGAATCAAGTGCACAGCTCCTGCCTCTAGACAAGAAGAATTGGAACTGTCCTTGAGCATCACAGTCATGAACAGTTCCCGGCAGGAGAACAAGCAGACCAATTCCGCATTATAAAATATGTGTTCTTCTGTTGCTGTGGTGCCTTAAGATTTGTTGATTTGAAGGGCATACAGAGACTCGAGGAACACATTTTGTGACTATGTTCACAATTAAATAAACACTTCAGTACTGAGTGTATGGCAGTGCCGGATTTACGTATAAGCTAAACAAGCTATAGCTTAGGGCCCCACTCTCCTGCCCCCCCCCAAAAAAAAATAAAGCGGAAAAAACCTGGATGTACATTTCCAAAATATAAGATAAAAAACAAATAAAATGGCTTTAGATACCTATTAGGTCCATGTTTATTTATTATTACGGTCGAGGACCAGCTCTTAGAAGTAAAATAAAATAAGAATAAAGTAAAAATAAAACGGATCCCTTTGAAAAAACAGTTTCCGGGAGCATAATGTATAAAAGTCGCTTTGAACAAGATTTAAAAGAAAATTATTAATTATATAACAATGCTAAAAGTTTAACCCTTAAAATAGTGGCTGCAGAAAGCTGAGCCTAGCTCGCTCGGGGTGCCATTGAGGGGAAAAAAATCCATAAATTACCATATAGCATATATTCAACACCAAAAACAGCAACAATTTGTTGTTGACAAAGGACAGCTGGACATATAAAGGGCCTAAATCCGGCCCTAGTGTATGGTGAAAAAAATAGTCATGGATGCTGTTTGCTGTACTTTAGATGTGATGGTTCCAAGCATGTTCAGCATGAAACAAGTCTCATTAAAAGTGGCAGGACTGTATTCCAAGGAAACCTGCTTCAGACCAAGATGCCACAGAAAGTCCATATTGTGCAGGTTTAGTGCAGTCCTGGGAGCTGCACTGTGAATTCTTAAATATGTGACTGAGGATAAAGCCCAATGATAAATTGCTTTTATTTATATATAGCATTTATTTTTAAAATGCTCTCTGGTCCAACAGGAAATGGGGAAGTGGTGGCCCTCCAGATGTTTACTGTCATAGGTCATGAGCTAGGGGCTGATGGTCAGTGGAGCCCAACATCTGGTGACCGTAGCTCCTCCACCTCTGACCTAGAATTTCCACGGCAAAGCATCTTTCCTGTCACATACTGCAAGCATCTTGCAGGGTGGACACAGGATGGACACCCCACACCCCCATGGGCCATGTCTGCTTTGAGTAGAGGGAAAATATCTCCCATGTAAGGGTGACTCACTACAGGGAGCCAGCCCCCATCATCCTAACATCCACCTCGCCAAGCACAGGGAGCAGCAGTGGGTCTGAAGCAGCCAGGGGGGAGGGAAAAGACTTGGAGGGAGAGAGAAGCCAGCATGCGGAACCATGGGAAAGCTCAGGGGCAGAGAGATGCAGGCAAGGGCTCAAGGATGCTGGAGAGCCCTTCCAACGCCTTGACAGGGAGGAGACTGAGAAGGCATCGCTCCTTCCAGCGCATGAGTTAAGGAGAGCACCGCGACGCAGGTCAAGGGGGAGGCGTTTTGGGGTGCCCCGACTACTTTGCTGGCGTAATAACAGACATACGCCATTGCTGGATTCTGATTCAGAATGAGAGGTCATGTTTTACGCTGTCTCTGCACTGTAACTACTTTGCACAATAAAAGTCTTTAAAGACAAACTGGACTCAAGCGGAGTTACTCTAGAGTAGCCACGACGACCCTCTGACATCCCAGTTCACATCTTTTTCTCCCATCTTCCCGGGTAGGTAGGAAAAGCATTAATTGTCCATCATCCTCCATGTATGTGTTGAAACATGTCCTGTTCAAACTAAATAAATAAAATCCTACCCAGGCAACCTTGACACACCTGACTGGTAAATATTCTTCCACTCTCCCCCTTCAGCCTTTCCCCTGAGGGATAATAATGAGCATCTTTTCCCTAGGACAGAGATGGTGATTCGGGTTCTCCAGATATTGCTGGACTCCAGCTCCCATCAGCCCATCAATGCCTAGGGACAACCAGGATTGTAGTTCAGGAATATCTGAAGGTTCACGAGTTCCCCCTCCCTCCCCTAGGAAATTTGTAATCCTTTTGCATTTACAAAACATCATGGGCGATCATTGTACCTTCCCAAAAAGTTGGGGTGCGGGTGGCGATGTGGGTTAAACCACAGAGCCTAGGGCTTGCCGATCAGAAGGTCGGCAGTTCAAATCCCCGCGACGGGGTGAGCTCCCGTTGCTCAGTCCCAACTCCTGCCAACCTAGCAGTTCGAAAGCACGTCAAAGTGCAAGTAAATAAATAGGTACCACTACAGCGGGAAAGTAAACGACGTTTTCGTGTGCTGCTCCGCTTCACCAGAAGCGGCTTTGTCATGCTGGCCACATGACCTGGAAGCTGTACGCCGGCTCCCTTGGCCAATAACGCGAGATGAGCGCCGCAACCCCAGAGTCGGTCATGACAGTACCTAATGGTCAGGGGTCCCTTTACCTTTATCTATCTATAAAGCATACCTAGTTAAATCCCCCAGGATGGCATCAACCAACCCGTTTTAAGGGCTACATGATTGTAAGGAATTGGGTTGATGGATGAAGAGGTGGGGTATTGTTTTATACCTGGAATGTTACTCTAAAATAGGCATGATCTATTTCTGTGTTCCTTTGGAGGAATGAGAGATAGCAGAGATTGTTGTAGCTTTAAGAAATATGGCTTACTTATATCCAAGCTAAAGATCGCTGCATAATAAGCTACGCAACAGTAGCAGCTAGACTCCTTATTGCTAAAGATTGGAAGTCCCAAAAAATACCAAGAAACGAGGATTGGCAAATTAAATTGTTAAGCTATTACAATATGGCGAAAAAATATGAGGAAGTTAAAGGAATAAAGGAAAGTGAGAGGGGGAAAAAATTGGAAACTGTTTACAGATTATATTAAGCATTATTTAGAGAATTCTGATCTCCTTCCAGTCAATTAAAGGCTCAAATTATGAGACTGGAAAACCAAAAGCAGAGGTTTGCAAAAAAAACAAAACCCCAAAAAAACAAAAACCCAAAGGAACATATATATATAGTGTAGTATAGAGAAGGTTGAGAAGTAGAGGAAAATAGGGGGGAGGGCGGTTAAGGGCATGTATTATCCATTTTATTTTGTAAAAAAAAAAATTCTTTCTTTCTGGTTACTGTTTTGTTTTTATACCTATTGAAGGTATAAAACTCACATTTTTTAGATTGGCTTTTGGGAGCATCGTGCTAAACCCCCCCCCCCATCCACTCTCAGCTGTGCCTGTTTATTACTGATTTTATATTTTGACAGCTGCCTCAAGCTTTGAAGAAAGTGCGGTATCGCAGTGGATTAAGTCAAGCATGGGGTGATAGTTCAGTCCTGCACTTCCCCACCCTGTAGCAGCCCAGCCACTTCTACCGACCCTGAACGACTACCTTATTCTGCTGCCCACAGCTGTGTGGCGTTTCCAGGAAGGAAACTCATTTGCCCTGTGATGCAGTGATGGATGGGCTGGAGGAGGACAAATGTGTTGTTCCTCCCCCCCCCCACCTCCTGCTGCAGGCGTCTCCCACTTCCACTTGAGGCTTGCATAACATTTTCACTACAGCTGAGGGTGCAGGGAGGGGGATACACCTTCCCTGAGAACTGCGGGAAGCTGTGTTGAACCAGCAAACGCATTAACAAAGGTGCTCCTTCTGACACAGTGACAGATGTGGCTCAGAGGCAGTGAAATCCTGCTCTTGTCTTCGTAGGGACTGCCGGAGTGGGAGGCAGGGAGAAAGGCAAGCAGGAAACAGCTGTGGGAGAGTGGCTGTCATTTGTAGGGAAAGGTATAGCAGGAACAAGATGAACCAGAAAAAAGGGGCTGGAAGAGATGAGTGTGTCCTGTAAGTGAGACTTGAATGTATCAGAGAACAAGATGACTGTTTAGTGATTAGTGTCAGTTATTGCTTCCATGCAGGATACGGCTCCCATGGTTGTTAATGCTGCCCGGGAGAGTTTTAGCTACAGAGTTCCTCTCCTCAGAGTGCCATTTGCTTGTTTATTTTATACACAATACATACTAAAAACAAAACAAACACAGAATATTTCAACTGAGCAAATGAAGTGAATGTGAATGTGATCTGGCCAATGGCTGCTCATGTAATGATCCAAATCAGACAGAAGAGGATTGGAAATTTAAAAAAAGCATACAGGATGTGTCTATCCGAGGAAACTGAGAGTGTGGTTTGTAGTTGGCAGTGTCACATCCACACTATACATAAAACATACAACTTCCCCCGAGGAATAGGTGGCAGCTGTGGTTTGGTAAGGGTGCTGGGCATTGTAACTCTACGAGGGAGGGGTAAACTTTAAACCTAAGACAACATGGAAAGAATCTGAGGTGTGCTTTTTAGCTTTAGCTGTGATGTTTGAAAATTGAGGGGAGTGAAAATGCTATCAGAGAGAAAGATCCCAAGAAAGTGGGTGGGAGGACCTGAGCAGACTTGCTGGAGGAAGGCAGAATGGAGAGAAATTAAGGATTCTAGCAAGGAAGCAAAGGCTAACATACACGCGTTGCTGCTGCTGCTGCTGCTGCTCCTCCTGCAAGCTTGGCTGCCTTCTTTCTCCTACAGAAGCTGGCTCTAGACATCCAAGAAGTGTTTCAGTTAAACACGTTGTAACTCATACAGGGAAATCCGGTTGGGAAAGGTGGGGCTCCACAGCGCCATCTGCTGTCACAGCGTTATATCACAGTCATATACAACACAATCTAACTGTGAGGAAAATTTATTTCTCTCTCTGTCCCACATACACAATGCAGGCTTAGAAAGATGAACACCCGCAGGAAGAATGCATGGCTCTGGTTGGCAGATTGACATGGTGGGCAACCTCACTCCCACCTGCTGTTTATTTTGTTCCAGCTTGCTTAATATCCTCCAAGACTTCTTGCAAAGAAAAACAGGGAGGGAAAGGATAATAGAATCCACCACCTACCGTATTGGCCTGAATATAAGCCACACTTCCCCCCCAAAAAACTCTGACAGTTAAAGTGCGGCTTATATTCACAACCTTATGCCGTTGGCAAAGCAGCACACCCCCACCCCCCACCCCGAAGCAGCCCTGGAATTGTGGTTTTTTGTTTGGCCCCTTCAATTTTTAGGGTGTGGCTTATTTGCGAGTGCATCTTATATTCGGGCCAATACGGTAATCAAATCATTTCTAGGGGAGAGAATAGCTGGAGACTGGGGAGAGATCTGCTGATAGTGATTACCGTATTTTAATATTATTATTATTATTATTATTATTAATTAATAATAATAATATAATTTATTATTTATACCCCGCCCATCTGCCTGGCTTTCACCAGCTACTCTGGGCAGCTTCCAACAGAAAAATAATAATACATGTACAGTAATCTAATGTTTAAAAGCCTCCTTAAACAGGGCTGCCTTCAGATGTCTTCTAAAAGTCTGGTAGTTGTTTTTCTCTTTGACATCTGATGGGAGGGCATTCCACAGGGCGGGTGCCACTACCGAGAAGGCCCTCTGCCTGGTTCCCTGTAACTTGGCTTCTCGCAACGAGGGAACCGCCAGAAGGCCCTCAGAGCTGGACCTCAGTGTCTGGGTAGAACGATGGGGATGGAGACGCTCCTTCAGGTATACTGGGCTGAGGCCATTTAGGGCAGCCATCCCCAAACTTTGGCCCTCCAGATGTTTTGGGCTACAATTCCCATCTTCCCCGACCACTGGTCCTGTTAGCTAGGGATCATAGGAGTTGTAGGCCAAAACACCTGGAGGGCCGCAGTTTGGGGATGCCTGATTTAGGGCTTTAAAGGTCAACACCAACACTTTGAATTGTGCTCTGAAACATATAACACGGAATATAAGATGCTCAAAATTAAGGGACTCAAAATTAAGAAAATGGGGGGAGATTTCCCCCATGTATAATAAGCCAACCACCCCCCTTTTAACATTATTTTTTAGTAAAAAAAACAAACCCTAGTCTTTTACACAGAAAAGTAAAGTACATTGATTGGCTAAGCAGAGGAGATGGGTAGAAGCATCTAGGAGGCCTCTTAGTCACTGGAAATGTGGACACGTCTCCAATCAAAGTTTTTCATTTAATTCTGTGCTACCAGGAACTGATTGATTGGCAGCAAAACTTTGCCCAACAGAGGAGCCTCCACTGGTACTGTTTGCAGCCCTCTACAATTTAGCTAATCCCATAGGTCATTTGGATATAGAGCCTTCAAACAATTAGATTGTCAGCTTCTATATAAGCTGTGGGTGAGTCCTTGGGTCATGTGAAATTGGATGGGGGAGGCCGTAAATACTGTAGTTAAAAGTCCCCTGTTCTGAACTGAGCACCTGGAATTCAGGAGAGTAGCAAAGTGGGGAGGTGAAATGTAGGGGATTGAAGAAGAATGTGAATACAAATGTGGGTTTGTTCTGGAGGTAACTGTGTGGTGCTTTCCTTTTTCTCTCTCCCCTCTCCACTGATGAACTGGAAAAAAACAGAACAAAGCAGAAGCTGATCTGAAATGGTAATGTTTGTTCCCAGTAACTTGTGTGTTCTTTCCCTTCTGGCCATCATTGAAAATAAGCACTGAAACTAAACAGTCTCTTCCAGGATTAACTGCTGGTGACAGCACAGCACTGATTACAGACATGGGGCACAAAAGCTGTGTGTGTGAGAGAGAGCATGCAAAAGGGAGGGAGGTTTCATGAACGCTCAAGAGAATACTATTTATGTAGTCATTCACACGTGTGCTTAAGGTGTGTGTTATCTCAAGGATCACTTGTTCAGAGCTGATCTTGCTTTTATGGTTGAATGTGCTAAAAATTGCTCTGTGAACTATTCCGATGTGAGAGTGTGCGCACCTCGGAGGGACGCTAGCTGGCGTCTTTGTGACAGATCCATTCACATGTGGGCACATGTGGGAACTTCAGCTATATATACAACTATATGACTGCTTACCTGTGTGGGCAAATAGCCAGCATAGAAGATCAACAATTGGGGCTTACATGACAGGGAAAGTTCATTCCCACATCATCTAGCCTATTGTCAGCATTTGCAAGAGCAGTAGTGTCTGATTCAATTCTTTGCATGCCATTTGTCCACAGATGCTTGACTCACCGAGGTTTTTGCACTTCAACCCCGACATCCTCCTCGGAATTGTAAAGGCAGTAGAGACCGTAAGCACTGGAAAAGCACCTAACATGTTTCAGTTGCCATTTCAATTGTTGTGTCAAACTAAAGTAGCAATTCTTATTGTGTGCTCATGAACTGATTAAGCCTGAACCCCCTCTAGGGGTAAACCCAGAAGATGCAATGAGACTCGTACAGAGGGGGTAGAGTAAGGGTTCAAATTTGCATCTGGTGGGCTCTTGAAAGACTGTTAATTATTTCATTATATTATTCCTCATGGCATGTTAGCATGTCCCAACATACACTATTGCAATAAACTGAGCCATTTTCTTCTCTCTCCCCCTCACTCATGTTGCGTGTTCAGACCCAGAGACCTCCCCCATAAATAAAGACACGTTTGACTCAAATTTTAGTTTGGTTTTTGGCAGAATTTAGGCCACAGCTTTATTGATTACAGAAAGTGAGTGGTTGCATAGGCTCTGGTTCGACTAGCTCCCTGCACCCTTGCAAGCAGCGCTGACCCAGGGCACCAGCATAGGTCAGCCAAGGATGAACACCTAGGTAGGCGAAAAGCCGGGTACAAACTATGTTCACCCCCCAGATGCTCCCCTGGACTCGGGCACAGGCACAACCCCCTCTCAGGGGTTGATCAAACCAGTTGAGTCCCTGGATTCCTTTAACAGAATACCCTTCACATAGGGATGGCAGGACCATTCTCCCATCCCTATCACCTGAACCAGTGCCTATCCGCCACACGAGCACCCACGCTCGCCGCCAACCACTCACACCTGTAACCAATCCCTTAACCCCGCTGACACGGAGGCCAGCCATAAATCGTTCCCAGATGGTATGGTGCTCCTGCCAAAACAAGAAGGTGCTCTCGCTGAAACAAGATGGCGTTCGCGCCAAAACTCAGTGGGACTGAACCTCTCTGAACTCAGAAGGGAACTCAAAATGGCAGCCAGGCTAAGGGGTGTGTGTGTTCCCACTCTTAGTAAATTCCCAACCGGCCTTCACACAGAACGGGTAAAAAGAAATAGCTGTTTTTTCAGAGAGGGAACTCTCAATACGGGAATGCAACCAGCTGGACAAAGCAGCCCAAACAGCAAAAATTGCAAGACTACAAGGTCCCAAAGCTGCAGCCGCAGCTGAAATTAAAGAATAAAAGCCACTGCAGAAAGGTGCCCCATGGCAAATAATTAAACGGGTAGTGGCAAGCTCCGAAAACAGGGAGCGCTCAGGGGCTGAAAGACCTGTGGGGCAAAAGCCCCTCTAAGGGGAAGGGAAGAGAAGGAAGGGAAAGGGATCAACATAAAAAGGGGAGAAAGGAAAATTTATGAACGATTAAGGGAAAGAAAGAAGGGGATAACGGAAAGAAATTACCGGGACGATTCGTCGAAGGTAAGTCTCTCTCGGCTGCACAGAGGACACGCTGTTAGCTTGTTCCGATGTACGTGCCGAAAGAGGAAGCTCTGGGTTACGTGCATGGGAATATATAGGTCCCTTGATCTTTTTGGACTGCACCCCATTGGCCAGATTGAACCCAACATCGAGGGACCTACAAATCGGGTGTTGTGGCTGTCCAATCTTACCCACCCACAACACAGGCGGGCAGTCTCCAGGTCTCACCGCAACATGTGCCCTCTTTTAGGGAGGACACAATCGACAGAGAAATAGAAGCAAATTACTGCTGGAAGAATTGGAAAAGAGTTAGAAAGCAAATTGTGGAGGCAATATTATAAGGCTTATTAGGCAGATACAGAGAAACTGTGGTTGGTAAAACGTAGAAGAAAGTCAGATTCCTAGCAGAACAAAGGAGCAAAACTGGGAGAAATAAATCTGGTCTAATCTACATGTGACATAGGCAAAGAAAAGGTATATATATTGAAAATTTACCTTGATAGAAATAGTGTGGCTACACAGTCTGTCAACTGAATCTGATCTAATCCTTTCTAAAGGGTCAGAAAGCCCTTAGGCGGCCACAGTACATGGTTCTGTCAGAGCTGCTGAATAGTTATGAAGTGGGTTGTACTGGGCTGTACTGGTTTCTGAACAGACTCAAGGGTTGGTTAACCTCCCATGTGGCTTAGGCTGCTTGGAGCTAAGCTGCTAATTGTTGAAGTGCCTGAGAGAGCAGAGGGGAGGCAGACTGAAGTTGCCAAGCAGGAGATTTTGATGGAATTTGGCTGGCTGCTCTCCTACTCTGGAGGAGACCACTCTAAGTCTGTGGAAATCCCACACACCTAGCCCTAGCCTAGGTGAAACATAAGTGAAAGAACAAAATCACAGGGTGTTTGGTGCTACTAAGCTAACCTGCAGGGTTGGCACTGGAGCAGGGGCCACCTTACCATTACAAACCCTAACATAGGGTCTTTCCAAACCATCAGTTAACAGCTCTACAAACGCTGTTTTGGGCCACAGGCCTCCAAGGGTGGTTGCTGCTGACATCTCAAGTTACATACCTGGCTGTGTTGTGCAAGGCTCATCTGCTACCTACTCATCACCTAATCACATTGTCCTTGAGGATTTGCTGCTTCTAGTGAGAGGGTGTCCACCTTTGGGTGGATCTAGTGGTTCATTTCTAAGAAAAGTGGCACAAGGCTTATGCATGACTGAAAATCCAGTTTCCTAATCCCAGAAACATGGGGGTGGGGATGGTTGCTCAGTGATGAGAAAACTCCAGTTCGCAGGCCAAGCATCTGTGCTGATGCTTCCCCCCCCTCCAGTACTTAGTGTAATAATGGAAAAATTTGGAACTAGATGCTCCATTAAAGCACTCAAAGGGGCTTACTGTTCTATGCCCCTGAAGTACATGTGTCTCTGAACATGCACAGAGTGTCTTTTTCTGTTTAATGGCCAAAACACAGCAGACCTGGATAATCTAGTTGCCTTTTCAAATAATATTTTAGGTTTGCAGTACATTTGCTTCTAATCTGCAATGTGGACTCCAAATATCTTCCAACCAGGTGGCATTCCCATTTAGGAGATATTGTAAAAGCTTGTGCAGGCGAGCAACCTCGGTGTTAGGGGAAAGGTGAGGCGCTTTGCCTTGAGACTTCAATGGGGACTAGATGAGACGTTTCCTTCCTTACACTTTTCTGACCAGGTTCTGTCAGATCCAGTCGCTAGAAGGAAGGGAAGGAATTGGGAGAGATTTTGGGAGTGATTTTGTTGTTTCAGATATGCTTTGGGATACATCCCCCATCCACAGATGCTGTTCAGCATCCTACAGCTAAGCTTGTTTGTATAATAGCCCTTTTTTGCTGGAACTGTCATTCTTTGTTCATTCACTTTTTAACACCGAATCCACATGATGGTGTAGATGTCCAAATTACGGCAGCCTAATGTACTGAAGCGGGTGGCGCTGTGGATTAAACCACAGAGGCTAGGGCTTGCAGATCAGAAGGTCGGCGGTTCGAATCCCCACAACAGGGTGAGCTCCCGTTGTTTGGTCCCAGCTCCTGCCAACCTAGCAGTTCGAAAGCACGAAGTGCAAATAGATAAATAGGTACTGCTTCAGCGGGAAGGTAAATGACATTTCCATGCACTGCTCTGGTTCGCCAGAAGCGGCTTAGTCATACTGGCCACATGACCCGGAAGCTGTACGCCGGCTCTCTTGGCCAATAAAGCGAGATGAGCGCTGCAACCCGAGAGTTGTCCGCAACTGGACCTAATGGTCAGGTGTCCCTTTACCTTACCTTTAATGTACTATTCTAGCACTATTCTTCTACAAAGTGATGGGGAGATGAAAATAAACTAGTCATTTATCTGCCCATCCTTTTTAAAGGTAAAGGTAAAGGGACCCCTGACCATTAGGTCCAGTCGTGACCGACTCTGGGGTTGCGTGCTCATCTCGCATTATTGGCCGAGGGAGCCGGCGTATAGCTTCCAGGTCATGTGGCCAGCATGACAAAGCCGCTTCTGGCAAACCAGAGCAGCACATGGAAACGCCGTTTACCTTCCCGCTGTAGCGGTTCCTATTTATCTACTTGCATTTTGACGTGCTTTCGAACTGCTAGGTTGGCAGGAGCTGGGACCAAGCAACGGGAGCTCACCCCGTCACAGGGATTCGAACCGCCGACCTTCTGATCAGCAAGCCCTAGGCTCAGTGGTTTAACCACAGCGCCACCTGGGTCCACCCATCCTTTTTACTTTTGTCTAAATTGAATAAGGGCTCATCCACACTTCTACTTGTCCCATGCCTAGAAAGCATGGGTCCAAGAGGTCTTCTGCTTTATAAGCTGACAGGAGCAAGCCGGCAATAAATTGCACTGTTCAAATTGTATTTAACTCTTTATTAGCAAGAACATGATCTGCCCAGGTTTGGCAGAGTGTCAGGCCTAATGAGCATAGCACCTCATCCCTGGTAAGTCTTGGCCCATGGATCAGTTGCTGAGACTGAAAGCAATTGTAGCTGCATGCAATCAACCTCTCCTCCGCCCTTTTCATGCCTCTCCTTGTTCTGGGAGACAAGAGAGGAGGGGAGCTTGTTGCAGCAGGATGGGGAGACACTGTGACACTTCATCAGCCTGGCTCCTCCTCTCTGCCTCTTGGCCTCCCTCCTCTTCTGTTTCCATTTCTACTTCTGCTTCTGGACTTCTCTCTGCCACAGACTTTTCCTACGCACTAAACCCTGATACCTCTTCAGCTTCTGTCACCTCCTATTCCCAGTCTTCTCCCTCTGACCACTCATTGCTGTCCCATCATCCCATTACTGCTGAATCAGAATATCAATTAGCAGAAAAAACCTATTGACATTTGTTCCGCTTCAGTGGTAAACACTGGGTCTCCAGGAGGGAAAACAGCAGGAGAAGCAAAAGTGTCAGTTCAGCATTAATCCCCTAGTCAGGTTGCAGCAGGGAAGCAATGGGTGGGCTGAATCTCCAATGAGAAAAACTTTTCTGAATGACACTTACCTATGAGAAGTCATTAAAGAGGGATCTTGGCAGAGGGGAAGGACATTGCTAGATAAGACAAAAATAAATCAAGTTCTTGCATGGAATCTCCATTTCAGTTCCACTTCTAGCTAATCGTGAAAAGAAATGCCTTGGTAAGCAATGGACTCTCCTGTGGGAGCAACATAAACACACGAATAGACTCTAGCATCACATCAACTGCCAGCTTCTTTGTCAGCCAGTGGTAGAAGTTCAGAAATGTGCCTCTTACCACCAGGCTGACTTCTCAGTATTGCCTGCTTTGTACAAAGAGATTTGGGAGCCCGTGGGTTAGGGGTGGGAAATCTTACGACCTGGATGCTGGATGTGCCCCCCCCCCCGCAGCTCCCTCAAAACTCTTCCCAAGCCTAGATATTTTTTACTTTCCCTCCCCCACCGTCTCTGCTGTGGTCCCAGTGAAAATTCACTCTACCACTGGAATCTACTCTGTGCCAATGGAAGCTTTCCTCCCAGGATAAATAGCCGCTTGATGGAGATTTTCATCGGGACAGCAGTGAGGGGAGATCACCGCCACCCCATATAAACAAACACACACACACACACACACACACACACACACTGCTGATCTGTCCTCTGGCACTTCTTGTTGTGACGTGGGGTTCCTGATTTCAACTCTCTTGACATAATATGCTGGAGACAGTTCTCTAGTAACACTTCTTTATTAAAGCAAACAAGACTGAGCTCTGAGGAGAGGAAAACTACATTTATAGGGACGGGGGACTAGCTAGAAAGGAAAACATTTTGGAGGGAACAATATCAGGCAATCACAGTGCTGCCTTTTGGAGGAAACCAAAAAGACAGAGGATCCAAATACAGCAGCTTAAATGAACCAATAGTAGCTGTACCTTCTGGAACCAAAAGGCAGTTAAAGGTAAAGGTAAAGGGACCCCTGACCATTAGGTCCAGTCGTGACCGACTCTGGGGTTGCGCGCTCATCTTGCATTATTAGCCGAGGGAGCCGGCGTATAGCTTCCAGGTCATGTGGCCAGCATGACAAAGCCGCTTCTGGCAAACCAGAGCAGCACATGGAAACGCCGTTTACCTTCCCGCTGTAGCGGTTCCTATTTATCTACTTGCATTTTGACGTGCTTTCGAACTGCTAGGTTGGCAGGAGCTGTACCTTCTGGAACCAAAAGGCAGTTACTTTACCCTAATGCAAATACAGACAATAGTAATACAGATATAAAATCCTTTGACTCGATACACAACACTTCTTTCTTTAGAAATTAGCCAGTGCTTTATGAGGAGACAAAATACCCAAAATCTCACACTGCGTGACGGCTGGTAGGAAAGCTGCACCCCACTGACCAAAATGTAGTTGTTCCCAAAGACACCTTAATCCTGCGCTCTGACATTAAAGCAGACATTAAAGCATTAAAAGAAAAACGGGGGTGGGAAGACGACCATTTTGTGCTGCCTGACCTATATTGGGTTAAACCCTTTCCCCTTACAAATTTCTGTTTAACACCATGTCATCAAATTTGCCTGCTTTTGTGTACCCACTACACCTCTTCATGCTGCTCCAGGCCTTGTTTTTTTGCTGCCTGTTTCCTGCTCCCTTCTGCTAGCAGGCAAGAGCTGCTCGCCCACTTAGTCCTCCATCCATAATTGATAGCAGATTTGGAACAGAGAGGTTGTTTTGCATTTCACATGTGATGTTTCCTGGCCATGTTCCCTTCCCTTAAGTTCTTCCTTGACAACACTGGGGTAACAGTCTCTTGTGAGGAGAAGCAATGAAAGAATTTAAGCACTGAAATGCTGGGGAGTTATTTTTTTCAATATTTTTCTTTTTTTAAAGCTTATATGCACAGAGTGTCCCAGATATACTCTTTAAACTTTTCAGAAGCACTGCTCCTCCACCGCAACCATAATAACCCTCATAATTTCTGAGTAATGGAGGTTCAGAGGGAAAGAGATGATAATGGCTGTTATGCAAGTGCACAGGGTTCTACTACTGGAGCACTTGGTGAACCTGCTTTTCCATTGACAGTTTAATTTGGTATGTTCAGGTGAACAAGCATAATAGGATTTCCACAAAATGATATATGGGGCCAGGAAGTCGATCTGGATCCAGGTCCTCAGCCATTGTTCAGTTGGCAGAGCTCCAGCCTTTCTGGCCAAACCATGCTGGTGTACTGTTATGTACTGAGCTGAATCATAGAACAAGAGGATCCAGAATTAGCAGTCTGATTGGTCCTCAGGAGCCACCCAATCCAACTCCAGGTGGAAGTGAATCCGCAACCTGATTGGCCTGCAGGAGCAGCCAATCAGGTGGCTGGCAGAAGTCAATCCACAAACTGATTGGCCCACAGGTGTAGCCCTGAAGTAGCCAATCACGCAAAGCCCATTGTGTAAATAATGTATATAAGCAGATGGTTTTGGGAAAAGGGCATTCTTCTTCTCTTCTTCTCCTTGATCACTACGAGCTGAATAAAGAGCATGAAATTCACTCTCGACTCCGAGTATATTTCATGTACAGAGGCTGAACCTCTAGTATTTGAGCCTGATTTAATTTGTTGCTAGAACATTGTGGTTGCTTTTTCACCAGCGGTTGGTCCAAACCACTTGTCTGGCGGTGTTTGAAAGATGGGATCACATTGGACAAGGGATATGGGGCAGGAAAATCATGTAGGTAGCAACAGCACTGCCTTTCTTTCTTCCCCTCAACAATGAGGAGAGATACGCCACCGAGGCCCCACCCTGCATAATGTGCCAGCTTTGAGGGGCAGGCAGAGGGCAGGGCCACCCTGGGCAGGAAGAAAGGGGGAGTGCAAGAAGCCGTGATTTAAAGAAATACTTTGTGCGTCCACCTCTAATCTTGCCCCTTCCTAAAATGTATTTCTTGGTGTGTATTTTTCCTCTTTTTTAATCTACCAAATAATAAAATAAAATAAAAATAGGATTGAGGGGTTTTCTCACTGGTGAAGTGGTTGTGGCTGTGGCATTCGCCGTTCTTTGGGTAGGAAATGCAGCGGGGTGGTGGGACAAAAAATAGGGATTCAAGGAGGGTCAGTTGGGGGAGTGAGAAATGTCCCTATTTTCATCTGAGGAATGTTGGTGTGTGTGTGTGTGCGTGCATGTGCATGTATGTGTGTACACACACACATACACACACACACTGTATATATCTCCTAACTGAGTGTGTTCATCTGCTGCTCCTGGAGTGTTGTGCTGTTCTGCTGCCACTGGATTTCTTGCTGCTGCTTTTAAAATTGTAGCTTAGCTACCCTTTGTTACTATATTTTTATTCTGTATGCCCACTTGAGTATGTCTTTAACACAGATAAGTGGGCTAGAATATCAAAATAAACATGGATTGGGCTTCAGTAGCCTGACAGAAAGTACTACTATCAGTTTCTGGAGAAGCTCAACTGGTTCATGGTTCAGGATCAGGCCGCCTTCCGTCATATTTACAATTTTCTTCCATGCATTTATCTTGGAGGGGGAAAGGGTTGGAAGGGGAATTAGATCAGGCATCCCCAAACTGCAGCCCTCCAGATGTTTTGGCCTACAGCTCCCATGATCCCTAGCTAACAGGACCAGCGGTCAGGGATGATGGGAATTGTAGTCCAAAACATCTGGAGGGCCGAAGTTTGGGGATGCCTGAATTAGATCATTCCTCAAGAAACAAACAGGGAGTGCCTATTCTTTGTTTCACCTTCCTGCAGCTAATAGAGAGGCTTCAACATGGATTCTGAGGGGAGGCTAGGCATGAGGCTTTGCCATTCATTTCCCCCCTCACACACAAAAAGAGAACAAGCTGAGGGAAACTGTCAAAATGATTTAACTGTCTGTGACCTTTTAAATGTCCTTGCGGGAAGGGTTTTTGATTGCTTGTTTTTATTACATACTTACTGTTGCCATTTTGTATTTTTATGTTGTGAAGCACCCTTTGATCTTTGAATGAAGGGCGGAATACAAATCTATGGTTTTTAAAAATTTACAGCACAAATGCCTAGACATGTCCATGCAGAAATGCTGAGATAAATGGGGCTCACTCCCAGGTATACAATTGTAGTCCTAGTCATTTGGTAAATTGTAGGGTTTTTCCTGCTATGGATATTAAACTAACATGTCTGTTGGTCTCAGAGCAAAAATATTCCGGGTTCTTTTTCAAATGATGGCTCCAAAACAAGCACAAATAAATTGCTTCTTCTGATACCAGAAGATGGAACTTCTTTCTTATTTTGGCACAGCATTTGCTTAAGACATTTTGCATCCTTAGGCAAAGAGCAAGATGGTGCTCCTGTCCCCCTTCCACTTACAGCATCTGACCAGACTGGCAATTGAATCTTATTCTGATATTCTGACAAGAGGTACAGCATCCTTCTCCATGCCTGTAGGCAGCTGCATAGCTTAGGGAGTGCAAGGCAGGCTAGCTGAGAGGGTTCAGACTCAAAGGGAGGATGTACTGGGAGCAGAGGGTGCCGCACCACCACCCCAAACATCCTCCCTTCTTTGGGCAGATACCCAGAGCTTTTTAACAGGGCTTTTAGAAGTAGTCTGAAGGGAGAAGAGAGCAAGTCTGTGGGCTTTAGAGGGGGGCAGGGAAAGCACAGATGGTGTAAAAAAAAGGATCAAAAATAGATGTTTAATCATTTGGCGCCGATAGAATTGAAGTGTGGGGAGTGTTGAAAACAAATGAGAGGGAAAACAGTGTGTTAACTAGAGGACTTGGGCTGGGATACACAGGCGAATGTGACCATCTAATTTTATCCATGTCCTTATTTTAAAGTGTAGTTATGGCCAAATTTGTATTGAATTTGTCCTCTGTTTATTTCTGTGTTATCCTTTGTTGAAGAGTTGTATGTGTTGATTTGGTCTGTGACCGTTTAATAAACTTTGATTTGATTTTGACTTGGGCAGGGCTTTAATCTTATCATGGAACCATTGAATTGTAGAGTTGGAAGGGCCCCAAGGATCATCTATTCCAACCCCTTTCTTTGATTTAGATAATATTTTTCAGAGGGTAAGTGCTTTGAGGTATGATTTCCTGAACTTTTTTGGCAGTTGCTGTAATGAAAATCTGATTATAGAAATAACTGGAAGATTGTGTGTGTGTTTGCATTCATACACTGCCCTTCTCTTCTTCCCTTCATGAAGGGATTAAGGCACACATCTTTTATAATTGTGATATAATTACAGTTTTGCAAATACTGTTATCAGCTAGCTTTCCAGCCAAGCAGGCGAAGGAGTTAGGTAGGGGCAGGGCAGTGAGGAGGTGGTGGTGGGGGGAGAGCCTTATTATGTGAGATATGATATCATAGATCAAGTGATGCAACTCCTGGTAATTCCTCCTTAAAGTAACCTACACACGGTAGAAATGAACTGGGGGAAGGAGATAGGGTAAGCAAAAGTCTGGGGTATACAAGGTAAATTGCGCAAAGAACGACTCAAGGTGGGATTTGATGGAGAATGTCATCTGGCAGAAGAGGTGGAAATATCCTGTCCTGGATGTAAGGAAAATATGATAAAAACATGGGTAAAGGAGATGGGTATAAATAACAGTAGGAGGTTCATTTCTATATGTTCCTGACTTTAACTTGCTGGAATTAATGGAGTCCATCATCCTTCAGGAGCATAGCTGTCAAGTTTTCCCTTTTCTCACGAGGAAGCCTATTCAGCATAAGGGAATTTCCCTTTAAAAAGGAAGAACTTGACAACTATGTTCAGGAGATAGGTAGCTTTTTCACAGGTATATGCCCTATTGACCCTCCCCAGCATATTTCTCCTTCCGTGCTGAGTACATAGCAGAGCAAGGATATTGTTGCTATGAATATGAATTTAGAAAGCCAGGATTTTTTCCCTCTCACTGAGACTTTTGTCACTCATAGCAACACTGAGGAGACATACTCTGAACATAAGACCTCTACAAATTGACTAAGTCCAAAGGTCAAAGACCTCCAAAGATCTACACAGTTCCATCAGGTCCCTCGTGCTATTTAATATCCAAATGAATCGAGTGAGATGAAGTCATTCTGAGATTTGGGTGTTGGGGACCAGAGGCGTAGCAAACCCAGGTGGTACCCGGTGCGGAATTTTTTTTGTCACCCCCCATGCGGCTCTGGGTCTGGTGAAAAGTGAAAAACATGAATTGCAAAAAAACACACAAAAAAAACTAGAGCTTACAGAACAAAACTGACTTCAGATATGAAATCAGCATTGAAAGAACATATCCCAAAATGATTCCAACCACACTGGCCCACCGATAATCTATGCAGCCATCAAGTATCAATGGCATTGCCCTATCTCTTTTTAAAACTCTGAAATTCCTTCTTCATAGTGTGAGAGTGAGTGATGAAACAGGATGTGCCTCGAACTCAGTGGAAAGTTCCAGGGTGCCGTGTCAGCTAAGTTAGAGTAGAAATAAGGAAGTATAGCCCATGCTTCCTAATAAGGTTAACTTTAGAATAGAGAGTGTAGATTGGTTAATGTATTAGAAATGTGTCTTTCTCTGATAGATAGATTGTAAGCCAAGCCTCTAAGGAGGGGCGGCAGCAATAGGGTTATAAGCTTCAGCTTGTGTGTGGATCGGGGCTCTTCGCACCACTCAGGTCGTGGAGCCCGCCTTTGCAAACGCGTTACAATAAAGAGGAAGTGGTAAGACTTACTTCGGTGTCTCCTTGTCTGGTTAATAGCCACGCAAGTGACTTCTCACAATTTTGGCGCCCAACGTGGGGCCCTCGACGGTCTGCGCGGCGGGGTGCTGGAAGAAGGTCCGGCGCCACTCCGGCTCTTTTTCGGAGGGACCTGTTATCCGGACCCCGTGGTGACAGACTCCGAGGGCTGAACGACGGAGAACCGATTTAAGTAAGCCAGGGAAGCCTTGCAGTCTGGGACTGCTGTGCCCTGCAGGGACGCCTGCCAGTTCACTAGCCGAAGGAAGTGGCACTGAGCTGAAAGGGGTGAGTATTGAGGGAGCCTGGGAAAGGCGTGAGCGTGTCTTGTCTCTGAGGGCGAAAGAGAGGTTCCATACGGACGCGTGCGTGTGGACCGGGGCCCGGGACCCGGCGAGAGGATTAGCTTGCGGTTCCGTCCTCCCGCGAGGGAAACGGCCAGGCGATTCCGTGCGTTTGTGTGAGTGACTGAGAGACATTTTGCTATGGGGAAGGCACAGAGTACGTGTAGAAGAACGTCAGGGACAAGGGACAAGGATCCCATTGACCCCAATAGCCCGTTGGGACAAGTACTGTTACAGTGGGATGAAAAGGAAATCAAGCCATACAGTCAGGGACTGTCCAAAGTGGCATTGATAAACCTTTGTCGGGTAATATGGCCAGAATATCCCATAGGGCCGGGAGGAGAATATAGGTGGAATCCTGATGGGGAGACCGATCCATATTGGATAAAACAGCTGAAATACTATTTGATTCGAAACAGGAAGGGTTAAGACGGGTCCAGGGCTCTGCAGAGTCCTGGTGGCTCAGCTCCAGGCTGGTAGCAGGGAAGCAGGGGAGGAGCTAGCTTCAGCAGGGGCTGGAAAGGAGGTAGACCGGCACCTCAGGAGCCTGGTTTGGGACCACGGAGGACCCATAGAGCAAGGAGGGAGAGGGGGCAGGGGAAGGGCTTGCAGAGAAAGAGGGGTTACTCTTTAGCAATGATGCCCGGTATATGCCCCAGGACTCCCTCAGAGGGAAGATTCTCAGGCAATATCATGACAACCCCACGGAGGGGCATGCAGTACATGTCTTCACGAGGCTCACACCCAGTAAGGCCAGTCTTGGGCGAAACCCCAGAGCCTTCCCAGAGCAGGGGGAGGGGGAGATTGGGGGACCACCTATTGAGGCATGGGGTGAGAGGAGGGAGACAGTACACCAACAACTGGATGGAGACGTGGCAAGGAGCAATGAGGCTTACAAGGAGGGGGCAGACCATCACAGGGGACTGGAGAAGGTCTTCCACGGAGGGGACAGGGTCTGGCTGTGGTCAGAAGGCCTTCCCATGGGAGGAAGGGGGAAGAAGCTGGCACCCAGAAGGCTGGGGCCCTTCAAGGTTCTGACACAGATCAACCCTGTCACCTTCAGGGGGGAAGTACCTACAGCGAGAAAGGTCCATCCCGTGGGTCACAGGTCTTTGCTCTCACACTTCAGGGAAAGCCCAAGGTTCAGAGGACGTGACACACATCCAACACAAGACGCTGACAGGAGGGAGGGGGAGGAAATCACACAAAAGACACTAGACAGAAGGGTGGAGGGAGAAGGCAGCCAAGAGGTTCCAGAAAGAAAGGAAGAAGAGGAGGTCTACAGTGCCACAGCAAGCCCGGGCTCCCGAAGGGGGGAGGGGTTAAAATGTCTGATGGCCAGGCAGGACACTCCTGCTTCCCAAAACGCGGAGGCACTTATGCACACCATGCAAGGGGAGGGCCGCACACTGGAACTGCACGCTCCTTTCTCCCACAGATCCGAACCACCACATGTCAGTAGCACAGGGGACACAGAGGGGGAGGGCAATCCCAGGTGGGGAGCTTGGGAGACGCAGACCCAAGGAGCCCTCCGGGAATCGGGAGCAATTGTCCAGAGGAAGGAGGAGGATGTAGAACGGTGGGAAGGGATAAAGAGAGTTCTAATAGAGGCACCAGTATTAGCTCTCCCAGACCTCCAAAAGCCATTCCATTTGTATGTCACGACGGCGGGCCAAACGGCGGTGGGAGTACTTGCCCAGAAGAGAGGGGGGCGCTACCAACCGGTGGCCTATTTAAGCAGGACTCTGGAACCAGTAGTAAGAGGGTGGCCCTCATGCATACAAACAGTAGCAGCAGCAGCGGAGTTAGTCCTGGAGAGCCGGAAACTGACCTTTGGAGGGGCCATAATAGTACACAGTCCACATCAGATACCCTGTTTCTCATATTTTAAGACATCCCCATAAAAAAAGCCATAGCAGGATTTTTAAGCATTCAAGGAATATAAGCCATACCCCGAAAATAAGACATAGTGATAGGCGCAGCAGCAATGCCGGCTGTGGCAGGATGAGGAGGAAAAAAATAAGACATCCCTTGAAAATAAGCCATAGTGTGTTTTTTTTGAGGAAAAAATAAATATAAGACGTGTCTTATAATATGAGAAACACGGTAAGTTCAGTAATGACCGGGGCGGCGCCCACATGGATGACAGAGGGTCGCCTGGTAAAGTATGAAGGGATTCTCCGGACCGGCTCGGACATCACTCTGGGCACAGACCGGAATTTGAACCCAGCAGAGTTCCTAAGGGGAGAAAGGAAGGAATGGGAACCAGATGAACATGATTGCCTGAGGGATATAGAGATGATGGCCAAAGTGAGGGAAGATTTGAGGGAAGAGGCGCTGGAGACTGGAGAGAGGTGGTTTGTGGATGGGTCAAGTTATGTGAGGGAAGGAAAAAGGAAATCAGGATATGTGGTGGTAAAGGAGGATGGGGAAATAATTGAGTCTGGGGCCTTACCAAATACCTGGTCCGCACAAAAGTGTGAGGTGATGGCCCTGACTCGAGCATTGGAACTTGGAGTAGGGTTAGATGTGACTATTTGGACGGATTCAAGATATGCTTGGGGAGTAGTACACACTTTTGGTAGAACATGGAGGCAGCGGAAGGGGTACCGAGGAAAGAAGTGATTCAGCAGTGTATTTTGCGGATACCAGTTGTGGATCCGCAGGACTTAAAGAATCTCGCCTTCACCCCGAAGGAAAAGGAATACATGGAAAAAGAGGGATGGGAAAGGAAAGGAGACGGATGGGAAACTCCAGAGAGGCAGATAGTCCTTCCAAAATCGGCTATGTTGAATATATTGGAGAAAATACATGAGGGAAGCCATTTGGGCACTGAGAGAATGATCAATCTAGTGAAACCATTGTATTGGAGTAGGGACATGTGGCCAATGGCACATGCCATTGCATGGAAGTGTTTGATATGCCAAAAGGTTAACAAGGCAAGGGCAAAGAAGACCGAGAGAGGTGGGCGGCCCCTGGCGGTGTGGCCGTTCCAGAGAGTCCAGGTAGACTTTACTGAGCTGCCCGAAAGGGGAGGGCAGAAGTATTTATTGGTGTTCAAAGATCACCTAACTGGATGGGTTGAAGCCTTCCCTAGCCGCAGAGCCACGGCTCAGGTGGTCAGCAAAGCTATCTTAGAGCATATCCTTCCCCGCTATGGAGTAGTGGAAGCAATGGATTCAGATAGGGGAACTCATTTCACCCAAATGGCAATGCAGGAGGTAATGAAGTCAGTAGGAATCACCTGGAACTTCCATACCCCCTGGCACCCAGAGAGCAGTGGGAAAGTGGAACGGGCAAATGGAGAAATAAAGAAACACCTAACTAAATTGTATCTGGAGAATGGGTTGCCCTGGACACAGAACCTTCCACTGGCATTGTTAAGAATGAGGGTGGCACCTCGGAAGGATACTGGCTTGTCCCCGTTTGAAATGATGATGGGTCACCCTTACTTGGCTACCCTAGGGAATCCTCAAATTGAATTCAGGGATCAGTTTACCAGGAAATATTTGCAGTCACTGTCCCAGTCTCTGTTATCTTTCCACAGACAAGGCATACTAGCACAGCGGCCCCCACTCTTGGAGCAACAGCACAGTTTCCAACCTGGGGATCTGGTCCTGATAAAGGCTTGGCGGACGGAGAAACTCAGCCCGAGCTGGGAAGGCCCATACCAGGTCCTGCTCACAACTGAATCAGCAGTGCGGACCAGGGAACATGGGTGGACCCATTATCACCGGGTAAAAAGAGCTCCACCTGAAAGTTGGACGGCAACGACTAGTCCAGACAACCCGCTGAAAGTGGCACTCACTAAATCAGGAACCAGGATCCAGCAGGACACACCGAGACTGTAAAGCAAATGTGTTTGTTCTGTACTTGTGTGTGCTTTTTCGAATGCTGTTGTTGTGCACATTGTGAGGGGTGTGTGCTGTGTGTGCATTGTACAGAAGAGTGTAACATTGTTTTCATAGAAGACATCATCCTTCAACATTGTAAGATAGCATTAGGAGGAAAGG
Organism: Zootoca vivipara; assembly: GCF_963506605.1. Classification (NCBI taxonomy): domain Eukaryota; kingdom Metazoa; phylum Chordata; class Lepidosauria; order Squamata; family Lacertidae; genus Zootoca; species Zootoca vivipara. Next base: position 2,888,567 of record NC_083282.1, on the reverse strand, counting down.
TCCAGTGTGAGCTGGCAGAGAGTCCAACAGTGCGGCAGGCATTGGAGTATCTGTCCCCCGAAAGGGCCCCATTCTTTCTGAGTAAGAGGGTATGGGATGTGGGAAGAACCCTGGAATCATTGGTATTGGTGGATGGGGGTGGTATGTACGGGATTGTTGACATGAATGATAACTTATTTTTGTTGGCATGAAAGGGATCGAATATGTGGAAGGAGAAGGGGCGTCCTAATACCACCAGGCGTGTTGGCTTTGTTCTGTCTGCTCCTTCCGACCATCCCCGCTCAATCAGAACCCCAGTGCACTGAATGCATTCAAGCAACCCGAACAGGCAGTAAGGTCACACAGACCTTGATGTATTATAATGTGGCCCCAGAATGTGTTCAGCAATTAAGTCCTTGTGTCCATAACCAAACTCAGTACTATAGGTGTAAAGTAAAAGGGAATAAGACAGAGTGTTATGAGCCCCTGGCTGTGGGACCCATAACTTCCAGTGTATATATATATATATGGATACAAGGGCGGGACCGCCAATAAAGCCAGTGAGAGGAGTAACATGTTCAAAATAGCCCAGAATCGACAAGGATATATAGCGCATAACACAACGAGGGGAGAGGGCAAGGTTGTGGTTTGCTTTGATGCCTGTGCTGCCATAGATAAGGGCCAGGGACCTAACGGGAGAGCTGGAGTTTGGTGTGGGAATCACGGACGGGAACAGTCCTATCTGCAGGAACGGAAATATCTGTTCAAGCACATCCAGGGCAGCAATGTGTGGGGGGGGGGCTCCTATCATTATTGGTATACGGAGGGAGTCTACACACAGCCCACCTATAAGGGACCTGAGGGGATAAATTTGACTAGAGGAGCAGCATCCACCGATTGTTCGACGGGGAAGTGCAACCCTTTAATCCTTTTCTGCTTTTGTATGCCCTGCTTGCTACAATGCTTACAGTCAATGATGGAAAGAATGATGGATAGGGCAGTTCCCCCCCCCCCCCGCATAATGATGCTAATGCAGGCTTATAAGCCCCTCCCAACAGGTGCGCCAGAAGGAAGTCTAGAAAAAGAGGAGGAAGGAGATTACCAGGACCTATTATGTGAGTTCGAGTCAAGATACAAAAAGAGGGGGGATTGTGAGAGTGAGTGATGAAACAGGATGTGCCTCGAACTCAGTGGAAAGTTCCAGGGTGCCGTGTTAGCTAAGTTAGAGTAGAAATAAGGAAGTATAGCCCATGCTTCCTAATAAGGTTAACTTTAGAATAGAGAGTGTAGATTGGTTAATGTATTAGAAATGTGTCTTTCTCTGATAGATAGATTGTAAGCCAAGCCTCTAAGGAGGGGCGGCAGCAATAGGGTTATAAGCTTCAGCTTGTGTGTGGATCGGGGCTCTTCGCACCACTCAGGTCGTGGAGCCCGCCTTTGCAAACGCGTTACAATAAAGAGGAAGTGGTAAGACTTACTTCGGTGTCTCCTTGTCTGGTTAATAGCCACGCAAGTGACTTCTCACAATAGTAAGATAATATATCTGGGCCAGTTAGAGTTGAGTAAAGTGGAATGCCTTTCATTATACACCGTTAGGAGCCAGGTGAAAACGTTCCTCTTCAAACAGGCCTTGGGTCCATTAAATACCCTTTTAAATGTGTTGGGGGTGGGGTTATTGGTTTCCTTTGTTTTTGTTCTTGTTTTTATTATGAGTTTTGTGTTTTTATCTTGTATTTTTATGCTGTGACCTGACCTGAGCTCTTCAGATGAAAGGTGGCATATAAATTTAATAAATAATAATAAAAACATCACAGACCAAAGTGAAATAACCACTTCGTAAACAAAATAGTAGCATTTAAGCATGAGGACAGGCAGGTAGACCGATAAAACCCATAAACTGGCTCCCAGCAAGTGACAAACTGGATCTGCGCATACTGGGAATGAAACACTGAATACACTTACTCCAGTTCATGCTACTTTACTGAGAGCAAGTTTTGGCTCCCAAAATGGAGTCTAAACAAGACAAAATGGCTGCCACCATGTTCAGCAAATTCGGAACCATCACCTCTTTTTCCTTGCTCGGTATAACAGATGAAGCTATACCTGCAGGACTGAGGGAGGGAAGGAGCAAAATTAGGGAACAGTGAGGGGAAGATTTCTGTTTCATGCTTTAGAGAGCAGTGAGCTGTCAGATAAGGTGAGTGGAGAGACACTCACACACAAAAAAGGAGAATAAATTGAAGGGGAATTGACAGATGAAAGAGGTTAGGGAAGGGAGAGGAGGAAACGGCAGAAGACTGACAGGCCAATTCTGGTTTAATGATTTCAGTCCAGAGAAAAACAGGAAAGAAAATGTGTGAACTGAATACTAAATGGCACCACTATCTTCTCTGAGAAGCAAGGGGGGACTTTGAAAAGAGAACAAAGGAGAGTGTGCAGCTTGTCCAGAGAAGAACAGCAGGAAGCATTCTGTACACCCGGATGGTTAAGGAAGGCTATTAGCTGGTCAACCAACATGGAGGCTGCTCCACAAAAGGAGGACTCTGCCCGATGTCCTGATACATTTTTAGCTTCTAGCCATCCTATTGCAGTCCTTCCCCACCTACATTGCCTGCACTTTCGTGAGGGCATTAGCTGGCATATCCCCCCACCCCAGAATCCTGGGAACTGTAGTGGGATTCTGGTGCCGTGAGGGGGAAACTACAGTTCCCATTGTTATTGGGGGCTTGCTTTAAATGTATGGTGTGTATATGCAGCCTTATAGAATCTTAGAGTTGTAGAGGTGGGGGTAACCTGAGGGTCAACTAGTCCAACCCCCTGCTGCGGAGGAATAATGAGCCTTATAATGTGGAGCAGGGGCAGAGTGTGGGAAGCTTCAGGCCTGGAGGCAAGCACAGCTCTCTGTGCCCTTTTATCTGCCTCAGAGCACAGCCTCTCCACAGGCCACGCTAGTCTGTGCCCACCTTGAGCACTTTTGCCTGGCAGGCCTGTATTCATGAACAATTATTGTGCCTCTTGTATGGAGAGATGTAAGGGCTGGGATCTGGCTTTTGCGTGGCTGGGATGTTGTTGCTGTTTTGCCTCTGGCCACATCTGCCACAGGCATGGAGCTCCCAGAAGGTGGGATTAATCCCACAAGTGAATACAACCCTTGGGATGAAACAGATCCCCCACCCCTGTTCCAGAGGTTCTGGAGGGAGAAGGGAGGAACGCAACAGAAGGCTACAGTTTTCAAAGGCAGCTTTACATTTCAATAAATGTACAGTGCTTGTCTCCTCATCGACTTGCCCGTGTGAGCAACACAGAGTCCACAGTGAGTCCAAGACTTAGAGGGTGCAATAAGCAGCCACTTACTGTGAAGTTGGTGCTGCTCAGGCAGGCAAGTTTTTCACAGCATCCACACAATGACGTCCTCTTCAAAATACCACTCCTTCCCCTTTTAATCTGGATTTACCATTTCCACAGGTTGGGGTGTGTTGTTGTTGGGTTGTTTTTTTATTAACCTAATCATGGATTTTCCACGGAAATGGTATAACTAACCAGATTAAATGGGGAAATAATATAGGGCAGCAATTTGATGAGCATGGCGTTGTGTGGATGTTGTACAGAACTTAAATGCATCAGCAGCACTAAGCACATGCACCATACATACAAAGCATCATGGGAACTATAGTTTACCCCTCACAGAACTATAATTTTCAGCATCTTAACAAACTACAGTTCTCAGGATTCTTGAGGTTTTAAATGTATTGTGGGTGCGCAGCCGAGATTGCCATGTGAAAGTGCCCTAAATGCCCCACCTGGGTAACTCAGGGCAAGCAGGATGTACGGTGTTGTGACGTGGGGTTTGTGATTTCAGCTCTCTTGACAAAACATGCTGGAGACAGTTCTCTAGTAACAGCTCTTTATTAAAGTGAACAAGACTGAAGACTGAGGAGAGGAAAGCTACATTTATAGGGACAGGGGACTAGCTAGGAAGGGATACATTTTGGAGGGAACAATATCACGCAATCACAGTGCTGCCTTTTGGAGGAAACCAATAAGACAGAGGATCCAAATACAGCAGCTTAAATGAACCAATAGTAGCTGTACCCTCTGGGACCAAAAGGCAGTTACTTTATCCTAATGCAAATACAGACAATAATAATACAGATATAAAATCCTTTGACTCAATACACAACACCCCTCCCCCCCTAGTGAGCACAGCAGACGTAATCCCTCAGGTACTGTGGGGTCCTACAACTTCTACCTGATCTCCTGACAACAGGTGTTGCAGGTTCTGGATTGGGTGTTACCTGTGGTGGAGGGGCTGCTATAGGGGTTTCATCAGGAACAGAGGGAGTCCCAGACATCTCAGGGTCCCCGACCTGTACCTCGTCATCATGAGGACTAGCAGACCCTGGTTCATTTGCTGAAGCCCCTGGTGACTGCACCTCTGGACCATTTTCACTCTGGTCTCGCAGCTGTGCGTCATTAGCCAGGGATGAATTATCTGACTCCTCCCTGCTGAGCGCCCGGCGCCTCAGCTGATCTATATGTCTCTTCCAAACTTGCCCATTTTCCAAGGTCACATAATAGGACACAGGTCCACTAGCCCGGGTGATCACACCAGCCACCCACCGCGGACCTCGTGAATAGTTCCTCACCCAGACCAGATCTTCAGGGGCGAGATACCTTGTTGTGTCAGTCTCAGCCTGGGGGGTTGCTCTTGAATTACGGTTTGGCATTTTATCTGGGTGGACATAATCCAGCACCGTTACCAGTCTTCTACCTAAGAGCAGCTCGGCTGGCGACTTGCCCGTCGCAGTACACGGCGTCGCATGCTGCAAAAATAACATTCGCGCAATGCGAGCCGACCAGTTACCCTCCATTAAGCGCGCAATGGATTCTTTGGCTGTTCTTACCATGCGCTCAGCCTGCCCATTGGAGGATGGGTGAAAGGGCGCGGATGTGACCCCTCTTATGAAGTTATCAGCCAAGAATGCCCTGAATTCTTGGGATACAAAAGCTGCCCCATTATCTGATACAATGGTCTCAGGTAACCCGTGGGTAGCAAACAGCTGCCTCAACACCTTGATTACGGCAGCTGATGCCATGCTAGGGACCATCGCCACTTCTAACCATTTGGAATATGCATCAACGATAACCAAAAAGACCTTCCCTTGGAATGGCCCCGCAAAATCTATGTGCAGCCGGCTCCAGGGAGTCCTGGACTGCTCCCACCAGTGGACTGGTGCTCTGGCCACTTCTGGCCGCACCTCTTGGCATGCCTTGCATGTTCGTACCCATTGTTCTATGTTCTGGTCCATTCCAGGCCACCACACATAACATCGGGCTAGCGACTTCATCCTGACCATTCCCGGGTGTCCCATGTGAAGCGTCTCAAGAACCCTGTTTCTCAGTGGTGCTGGGATGATCACCCTATCTCCCCATAGGAGACAACCCTTATGCATGGACAATTCGTGCTGCCTTGTCGCATAAGGCCTGAATTTTTCTTCATGCGGACCACCTGGCCACCCCCTCCCCACCCAAGTGAGCACACGGGAGAGAACAGCATCTTTCCTCGTTTTCTCAGCTATATCCGTAGCTGTTACAGGAGCCCCCGGAAGTGTTTCTAGCATCATAATGTGCTCCGCCGGAGCAGGATCCTCATTGCTCCCGCCAGGAAGGGGCAAGCGACTCAGCGCATCAGCATGGCACAATTGTTTCCCCGGCACATGGGTCAAGGTGTACTGGAACCCATTCAGGAATATTGACCAACGCAACATTCTGGGGGAGAGAATTTGTGGCGTTTGTTTGTTTGGGTTGAACAACCCTAACAGTGGTTTGTGGTCCGTTTCAATGGAGAATTGGCGACCGTACAAATAATCATAGAACCTTTTGATTCCGGACACAATAGCCAGTGCCTCTTTATCAATTTGAGCATAGTTGCGCTCCGTGGGCGACAACGTACGGGAATAGAAAGAGATGGGCTTTTCCGACCCATCCGGTTCCCTATGACTCAGCACAGCCCCCAGACCGTATTGAGAGGCATCACATGCCAGGACCAGCGGCTTTGACTCATCATAATGAGCAAGGACGCTCCTGCTACTCAGCATTCCTCGCAAGGAGTCAAAAGCCTTCTGCTGCTCCCGCCCCCATCGCCACACATTCTTTTTCTGCAATAGTCTATGTAATGGTTCAGCTACCGAAGCTTTCTGGGGTAAGAACGAATGATAAAAGTTAATAAGTCCCAGGAATGACTGCAACTCCGTCTTGTTCTGTGGTCGTGGTGCCTCGATGATGGCCTTAATCTTAGCATCTGTGGGGTGGATGCCTGATGCATCAATTTTAAACCCCAAGAAATCCACCGTTGGCACCCCAAAACTGCATTTTTCCTTTTTCAGTTGCAACCCCACCTCCTTGAACTTGAGCAACACTGCACGGACACGCACAACCAGTTCCTGTGGGTCTTTTCCAGCAATCAAAACGTCATCAAAAAATGGCAAGACCCCCGGCAGACCTCTTAACAGGCGTTCCATGAGCCCTTGAAAAATCCCTGGGGCCACACAAACTCCGAACTGTAATCTGTTAACTCTGAACGCCCCTTTATGTGTGACAATAGTCTGTGCTTCCGCTGATTGTGGGGTTACTGGCAGCTGTTGGTAAGCTTGTGCCAGGTCAATTTTGGCGAACACCTTGCCCCCAGCCAGTTTAGCCAACAGATGTGATACAACTGGAATGGGGTATGAGTTTCCCCTGAGTGCCTTATTGATAGTACATTTGTAATCTGCACATATCCTGACTTCCCCATTTGCTTTAAGGGGCGTGACGATTGGAGTCTCCCACTTAGCAGAGTCCACGGGTGAGAGAACTCCCTGCTTGACCAATTTATCCAGCTCTGCCTCGATCTTGGGTTGCAGTGCAAATGGCACTCGCCTTGGTTTGAGTCGGATTGGAGCCACCCCGGGGTCCAACTCGAAGTCAACTGGGGGCCCTTTATAACAACCCAGTTTTCCATTAAAGAGACCAGCAAATTCCTTGCATAATACCTCGCTCATCTCAGGGCAGGTTTGGATTGAATTAAGCCCTGAGATACTCAGTCCCAGGGCAGGGAACCAGTCAGTGCCCAGGAGACTGGGGCGACTGCCCTTCGCAATCACCAGTTGGAGTACAGCCTGTTTGTCCCGGAACTGTACTCTCACGGCACACATTCCCATAACATGGATGCGGCCTGCTGAGTACGACTGCAAGGTTGCCGGAAAGGGCTCCAGAGGGGGCAACTTACCCCTGGGGAAGAATGTCTTCGCGGTCTGGTCTGACACGATGGTGAATGCAGATCCGGAGTCCACCTCCATGTCGCACTGCTGACCCTCAATCTTCACCTTGACGTGTGCCTTGCCTTGCGCTGGAAACTGCACAGCCCTCCCATTGATCTCCGTTACGTAGTGGCAGTCCTTTAGAAAACGAGTTGCTGTGGGCGGTCTGCGATGCTCCAGTCTAGGTGCTCCTGTCGCTCCCGACGCCGCCGATCTACAGACCCTGGCGATGTGACCCGTCTTTCTGCACGTCCGGCAGATAGCATCCCTGAAACGACAACTCTTCCTTTCATGGTTTCCGCCACAACCTGGGCAACTGCCTCGGCGATCTCTGTGCACTGTGCAGGCCTGACGCACCGACTCAACCCCACGGACTGGGCTCTGGCTTGGAGTAGCCTCTAGCTCGTCCATGGCATGCGCAACTTCTATCTGTGGCTTAGTGGCCTTGCGACTGGCATCAAGCTCCTCTCTTTCATAATTCTCCGTGGCGGTGGCCTCCTTCAAGGCTGAAGCAAGGGTAACCTCTTCTTTAGCCACGATGCGTCTTCTGGCTTTCTTGCTGCTCAGACCACCAATAAACCGATCCAGGAGAGTCTCTTCCAGATTTTGGAAGCCGCAGTGCTGAGCGAGCTTCCGGAGTTCAGCCAGAAATGCGGATACAGACTCCCCAGCATGCTGCTGCCTCTTATGGAACTCCATCCGCCGGGCCATCTTGGTCTCAGTAGGCGCCAAGTGGCTTGTTAGGAAGGCAAGAATATCTTGGAGAGATGTCTCACTCAGCTTCGCTGGAGCAAGTAATGCCTTGGCTAGCTTGAAGGTCTCGGGCCCACAGTAGCTCAGGAATGTGGCCCTTCTTTTGCTGGCATCGGTGATCCCTTGAGCCACTGCGAAGAACTCGAAGCGTTCGACGTAGTCTTCCCAGGTGTGGGGCTCTGATGGCTGGAAGGGCTCCAATACCCTTGGACTCTCCATTGTCCTAGCGGGCAGGGTCGTCTTCTCAGCTGGCCAGTGAGTCTTGTTCTCAGCTGCAATCCGGACTCTGAGGCAGGGTTGTGTTTAACCGCTCCTCAGCATTCCGGATCCCACCTTCGTCGCCAGTTGTTGTGACGTGGGGTTTGTGATTTCAGCTCTCTTGACAAAACATGCTGGAGACAGTTCTCTAGTAACAGCTCTTTATTAAAGTGAACAAGACTGAAGACTGAGGAGAGGAAAGCTACATTTATAGGGACAGGGGACTAGCTAGGAAGGGATACATTTTGGAGGGAACAATATCACGCAATCACAGTGCTGCCTTTTGGAGGAAACCAATAAGACAGAGGATCCAAATACAGCAGCTTAAATGAACCAATAGTAGCTGTACCCTCTGGGACCAAAAGGCAGTTACTTTATCCTAATGCCAATACAGACAATAATAATACAGATATAAAATCCTTTGACTCAATACACAACATACGGTATGTGCTTTGTGTTTGTAAAAGGCCTCAAGCATCCTTGAGAAAAGTTATAAGTTACACCCAGTAGGAAAGACTACCATCTGAAGTCTTGGATCGGGGCTGCTAGTCAGGACTGACAGCAAATGGCTAGACTGCAGGGGTCAGCAAACTTTTTCAGCAGGGGGCCGGTCCACTGTCCCTCAGACCTTGTGGGGGGCCGGACTATATGTTGAAAAAAAATATGAACGAATTCCTATGCCCCACAAATAACCCAGAGATGTATTTTAAATAAAAGGACACATTCTACTCATGTAAAAACACCAGGCAGGCCCCACAAATAACCCATAGATGCATTTTAAATAAAAGGACACATTCTACTCATGTAAAAACATGCTGATTCCCGGACCTTTCGCGGGCCGGATTTAGAAGGTGATTGGGCCACATCCGGCCCCCGGGCCTTAGTTTGGGGTCCCCTGGGCTAGAGGAATCATTTTAACTATGAGGCAGCTTCTTTACTGCCAGTTTTAGTGGGCACATCTGCAAATTGGTCATTTCTGCATGAAACATTGCTTCCTCCAGTGTCTTACTACGCAAACAAATATGACTCAGAATCCCATCCATTTTCACTTATGTACAAAAATGGCAAAGATAAGTTGCTTCAGTTAGACGGAAAAACATTATTTTGCCTGGCAAAACCCACTGAAGAAAGCAGAAAGGACTGCAATGCTTCAGTGGAAGCAATTTTGAAGTGTAGAGAGAACGTGAAGTCAGTTGCCGATGGCAGAACAAAAGTGCTTGATTAGAATAGATCAATGAGCTGTTTATAGTGTTTGCAATTTTCAATGGGACTTGTCTAAATGAACTAAGATCCTGTTGCGCCCGACACATATTGCACATGTATTGTACATGTGAGAGTGAGCATGGTGAGGAGAGCAAGAGTCTCAGGCTTGGAGTAGAAAGATTCAGCTTTCCAATGTATTATGGGAGAAGGCATGAGGTGGCATAAAAATGCAGGTACTGTAGCTGTCTGCACTATGCCTACTGTATGTGTTTTCAGTAGGCTGCTCTATACTACCACATATATTATACTGCGGAAGTCCATAAAACAGATGGATAAAGAGACTCATATAGCTATCATGTGAAATGCTGGTGGCTCTGCACTGATGGGGAGCAATTTCATCCCATGTCTGACTGAACTAGCTTGCCTGTGAAAGTGGATTGCTCCCTGGACTATCCCTGAATTATTGTCTCTGGAGTAACATCCAACCTTTTCTGCTGGGCTCCCCCATGGTAGCACATCAGGGAGAAGAAGCATCCATTCTGCCTGCTTTGGCAAGCTTTTGTGCCACAGTGTGGTATGAAATATAGCTAAGCAAACAGAGTGCTGGCTGTTGTTTCCCCTGCTTCCTAGAGGCGTTGGTTTGTGGCGGAGAATGTGGGCTTTACAGTGATTTACATGTAACCAGGGGCTTATCAATGTCGATAGCCCAATGCCACTTGTCAGCTGTTCTGTGAATTGAATCATGCTTTCTTTAAAGGCTGGCAGAGGTGAGGAAAAGATCTGTTGTTTCCTTCTACCTCTGCAGTGGCTTGCTGAATTTCTACCTTCAGGCCTTGTGAGCCTGATATCACAGCTGGTGTTACAGAGGAAGGGTTTGAATGCTGGATCCTCACCATCATCCTGCACAATCTCTGCACATGCTCTTCAATATACTCCCTGGAGCTGCAAAGAGGAGAAAGATGGAAATAGCGGACAAGCTGCCTTTCACCATCTGATTTGCAGCTTGAGAAGCCCCTGATAGGCTTCCACAGAGTTACTAAGCACACAGTGCGAAAATCATTGTTTTATATGATTGTCAGGTAGCTGGGCTGCATTTGTTTTAAACGTTGTTTCTGTTTGGCATCCATCCTATGCTAAAGTCAGACCTGGGCAACCATCCAGTTCTGGAGGATCTTCTGTTTACAGCTTGCTTCTCTTTCTAAAATGAGTGGTTCCTGTTTTCTTTCCCGCATATCACTATAACAGACTTCTGATAATGCACTACCTTAGCTTAGGGATTCCCACCCACACAAGAGAGATAAAGAGGTTTTCAGTTCATGTGTATTGCATCTTTACTGTAAGAGTCAAATGGCAACATTCCAGTTTAAATTACACGGCAATTCCAGAGATGATGTCAAAGGCATCATCAGCCATACAAAGTGTGAATTGCATGAGTCGCTATTGACCTGTTGAGTTTGTGTGACTCACTAAATGAGCCCAAGAGTAGCAGATACGAAAAGAATTTGGGGCAGGATCCATCCTCCCACTCCCATCTTCAACTTTCATCCAGCACCTTGCTAGATTGCCATGAACCGGATTATTATTATTTATTATTTATTAAATTTGTATACCACCCCTATACCTGCAGGTCTCAGGGTTCCAACCCAACCTGCAATTGTCCTTGGATTCAGGAAGCCTGTGATGAGGTCCTAACTCTGCCATGCACCCTCTTTGTCCCTCAACCTGTGTTTCCAATCTGTAAAATGGTAGCAATTGTGATTTATTATATTGCAGATTAAGGGTGCATTGTAAATAAATAGCAAATTTGTAACTGAAGAGCACACTTTCATCTCTTTCACTGCAGAACCACATGGGCAACAGGCTTCCAAACCCAAAACATATGCTTCAGCAGTGAAATAGATCAACAACTAATTCTCTGAGGTATTTTAGGGTGCAAACAATTGAAATATTAGTTGCTATGGTTTTTCTTTTGCAGGGTGAGCCAGGTTCCCCCTACACTTTGTTATTAAAAAATAGTACTAGCAATTTTGATGTTGATGCATTCACCATTCTGACTCCTCCCTGCCACCATGCTTCAGGCAGGCCGGCCATATACCTTATATGAATACATATATTCATTTTGTGATAATTTCTGAACTAACAAATTGAGACTTAGGCTAGATGAAAACAAGAAGCTTTTAGTCAGTAGCAAAAATGTTCTGCGAAAGGATATCCAGTCTGTTCTGGGTATGGTGGCAATTGGGGAGTGGGCTGTAGCTTTGGCCAGGAATTCTTTTGCATTCTTTAGGCAGGTGTGCTAGATGTGGCCCTTTCTGAAGAATGCAGATGTGGTCACAGTCACAAACGCTTTGCTCACATCCAGGTACTCTATGTGCTTTGTGTTGGCGTTGCCTTTGAAGGGTGCAAGGAAGCTGCTGCTGGCAGAGCATGTCAGTGATCCATTATTCAAAGCAGATTAACCCAATATTACACAAAATACATTGGCTCCTGATACATACTTGAGCCCAGTCCGAAGTGTAGGTTACCTCCTGCAAAGCTCCAAGTCAGGGTGGTCCAACCAAGTCAGGGGCGCGGAGGACAAGGCCAAAATATGATTCCCACCCAGCCCTCAAGCTGCCTTCCCAAAGCCAGCTAAGTGAGCTGCTCTGACAGGGTCCTAGAGATCTACATCAGGCATCCCCAAACTGCGGCCCTCTGGATGTTTTGGCCTACAACTCCCATGATCCCTAGCTAACGGGACCAGTGGTCAGGGATGATGGGAATTGTAGTCTAAAACATCGGGAGGGCCAAAGTTTGGGGATGCCTAATCTACATCCTCCTTCTCAAAGCCTAGTTGGCACTTTCCCAGCTTTGGGAAGAAGGTGAGAGGGCTCTAGGATCCTGCCAGAGCCCAGAGCCTCATTTACCTGGCTTTGGGAAGGCAGCGTAAGGGCTGTGGGAGTTGTGTGTGTCAAATATTGCTGAGTATCCCCCCCCAAAAAAAGGCCTTGAGGGTGGTGTGAGGTTCTTGGGTCACACGTTGGACCATCCTACTCTAAGTGGTTTGGCTCTGGGCAGCCCTGTAGCTGGTGTGGGGCAAATGGATGCACAACTACCCAGAGCTATTCTCTCCTCCCCCTCCCCCTCCCACCCTGGATATTTTTTTGGCAATTTCATAAATATGCTTCATTGTCCCACCACAACATGACATACAATGACACCCTCCATTTAAAGAATAACAGGGCTCAGGTTAGCCCATTCCCAGGTGTAAAACTGACCCAAGAGGCCTTGAGTACTGATGACTAATTGGTCATACTTATATTGCTTATACTAGACACCTGCTCTGTTGTTTGTGTGTTTTAAATTGTTCATTTTATATGGTTTACTTCTGTTTTTAGATGCATTTATTTATATATTTTATAGTAAACTGCTATGAGTACTGTTTCTGCCACATATACAGTGGTACCTCTAGTTGCGTTCTGCTCTTGTTACGGACTTTCAGCTTACAAACGCGGCCAACCCAGAAGTGTTTACTTCCATGTTCGCCATGCGCGCATGCGCAGAAGCAATCTGCGTGCTTCACGGATGCGCAGAAGCGCTCGATCGCACCACACACATGCGTGGAAGATCCACCCTAGTTGCGGACTTTTCGGGGTGCAAACAGTACCCCGAAACAGATCAAGTACGCAACTAAAGGTACCATTGTGTCGTGCGCAGACGCAGCGCTTCAGGATGCGGCCTTTTCAGGTTGCAAACAGGCCTCCAGAACTGATCCCGTTCGCAACCTCTACTTACAAATAACTCTACTTACGAATGTTTCTACTTACGAACGGAGCTACGTCCGCCATCTTGGATGTGGTTTAGATAGGATTTTTTCTACTTACGCATTTTTAGATAGGATTTTTTCTACTTACGAATTTTTTCTCCCATGGGATTCGACTTACAATTTTTTTCTACTTACAAATGTGCGTTTGGAACACATTAAATTCATAAGTAGAGGTACCACTGTATATAAAAACATTTTAAAAAACATTAAACATTAAAAAACTTCCCTATACAGGGCTGCCTTTAGATGTCTTCTAAAGGTTATATAATTACTGCAATTATCTCCTTGGCTCGGGGGGTTGCATAACTCCATACCCTCCAACACTTCTCCAAAGAAAATGGGGATGTCTTAAGGAAAAGTGAGACATTCCAGGATCAAATCAAATCCGAATCCGGGATGGCTTCTGTAAGTCCAGGACTGTCTGGGAGGTGTTCCATGGTGGTGTGGACCAGGTCCTTCAAAGCAGGGGCACTTGCCCTGTCTCACACATTTTCCATTGACAGGCACTCCCATTAGTCAAAGCTCTGTCCGCTGTGCTTGCAGGGTGTGTCTGTGGCAGCAGCGGGCCTCAACAGAGGCGTGCTGGAGGTAGAGGCTCCGGCCGAGTTACCACTGTGGCACCATGATAGTGCACCTGCGGCCGCCACGACATCATGGCCGTGCCAGGCCACACTATGATGATGTCACAGTGTGACATGATGTCATGACATTGTAGTGTAGCGCCTGTGCGCAGGGCACCCACATTCAGGGGCCCAAGTCAGCACTGCTGGCTCTGTGCAACAGGGAGGAGAAGGGGGAATCGTTCCACCGGCCAAGCTGACTGTAATAGCAATTCTACCCACGGTTTATTTTCTTAGATTCTTAAAAAGATCTTATTTCTCCAGGCTTTCCAAGAAGGATAAGTTTATTCTCTGGCAGTATTTGACGTTTTTCTGATAACTGCTTTCTATGTTTCTCCTTCTTCTTTTTAATTGTAAATGGGTGGTGACTAATTCTTCCTCCTGTGCCTGCTCACCCTGATACCTTGTGTGGGAGCCAGGCTTCGACACCCCCCACCCTGCTCTGTGTCAAGCTTCACTCTGGTTCATCTGGTGGCAATGGGTGCCACTAAGACCCTACAGAGCTCCATTCTGCATAGTCATATGCTGTATATGTACATCTAAATAGCCACATAGAATCACAGAATCGTAGAGTTGGAAGAGACCACAAGGGCCACCCAGTCCAACCCCCTGCCGAGCAGGAAACACCATCAAAGCATTCTTGACATATGCCTGTCAAGCCTCTGCTTAAAGACCTCCAAAGAAGGAGACTCCACCACACTCCTTGGTAGCAAATTCCACTGCCGAACAGCTCTTACTGTCAGGAAGTTCTTCCTAATGTTTAGGTGGAATCTTCTTTCTTGTAGTTTGAATCCATTGCTCTGTGTCCGCTTCTCTGGAGCGGCAGAAAACAACCTTTCTCCCTCCTCTATATGACATCCTTTTATATATTTGAACATGGCTATCATATCACCCCTTAACCTTCTCTTCTCCAGGCTAAACATACCCAGCTCCCTAAGCCGTTCCTCATAAGGCATCGTTTCCAGGCCTTTGACCATTTTTGTTGCCCTCTTCTGGACACGTTCCACCTTGTCAGTATCCTTCTTGAACTGTGGTGCCCAGAACTGGACACAGTACTCCTGGTGAGGTCTGACCAGAGCGGAATACAGTGGTACTATTACTTCCCTTGATCTAGATGCTATACTCCTATTGATGCAGCCCAGAATTGCATTGGCTTTTTTAGCTGCTGCACCAAACTGCTGACTCATGTCAAGTTTGTGGTCTACCAAGACTCCTAGATCCTATTCACATGTACTGCTCTCAAGCCAGGTGTCTCCCATCCTGTATTTGTGCCTTTCGTGTGTTTTTTCCCCCAAGTGTAGTACTTTACATTTCTCCCTGTTAAAATTCATCTTGTTTGCTTTGGCCCAGTTGTCTAATCTGTTAAGGTCATTTTGAAGTGTGATCCTGTCCATCCCGAGTCCTAATTCTTGAGGTCAATTCCGTGAGACAGAAGGTGTATGAGAAGCATTTCACACATGCAGGGTTCCTCTTCTTCATGTTCTGTTTTCATGTGGCCAAAGACCAGGGCCAGGTTGTGAATAAATGCCAGGCCACAAGGAACTCTGACCAGCTGATTGCTCTCCGTGTGCCCCACATTTTATATAAACTGGCCGTCACCTGTGCTTGCATGTGACACCAGAGGCTGATGCGCACGCAAGTGTAATATGATCTAATTGCTTTCTTTTAATGTCTTTAGGCAACAGCAGCCTTGGGAGAATATTTTCTCCTTGGGTTGCCCATAAGAGCTGAATGAAAGAAAGGATACTTATCTCTTACAAAACATGGAAAATTGGAGAATATTGCAATAATTGAACTCCCATTTCTCTTGATTTATTAATACAAGGGGAAAGCATTAATCACAGGCCTATTTTAGTACACATGAGGCTGTGCTTTTGGCATGACAGCCCACAGTGGATGCCAATTTCCCCCCATTAAAAATTGACTCTGAATGGTTGTTAGGCTATTTTCATCCCCAAGAGAGAGATGCTGCTTGCACAAAAGCAGTCCCCCAAAATAATTATAATGCTTTCAGATGAGAAGTTTCATTTCATTATACGTTATCAATATTATTAAATCTCTTCCCTGTAATGAGAGCCATGGGACTAACTCTCTGGGACTAAGAGAGATAATAGCATGCAGACAGACAACTTGTGCTAAAGCTCTACATTTTTTGGAAAAAAGTTTACATTACCAGAACAGCAGTGTGAATGTTGTGCCTATACTGAACGATGAACCATCCCATGTAAGTGTTATAGGATTGCTACTTAATGCTGCAAGCTTAAAGAGCACTGAGGGAAAAGAAGGCGTCAGCCCTTACGGAACAGCCTTGCAAATAAGCCCACAAAATTTTCTGGTCCACAACTTTTACTGGTCCATCTCCCAACAGGTACCTAAATTAGCTATTTGTGATACATGTTGACAGTCTGGAAGAAAATAAAGAGCAAATTGCATGTCTGCTCGCTTACCATAAGTCTAGACTAAGGGGGTGTTCGTTGAAAAACTTGCTTCAGAATGCTTTGCTCAGCATTTGCTAGGAAGCTGCCATGTGGCTTGCAGGTGTCTAACACCCAAATCAACACATGTGGCATTCACAAAAACATTTATATGGAAACTGCCTAATCCTGAATCCCAAATTTGTCCTGTGCATGCTGGGGAGGGGAGGATTGTAGATTGCCATTTTCCCTCGACCTGCTAGTTGTCTGTGTGCTTTAGTTTTCGATTTCTCTGCGCACACCCTGCTCCTTCATTCTGATGTGGTAAAAGCCCAAGGAAAGCTGCACCATATAGATTGTAGCAGGGCTTTTTTCAGCTGGAACTCGCCAGAACTCAGTTCTGGCACCTCAGGTGAGTGCCACTGCCATTATAAGAGAACAAGGGAGGTGTCCATGGTGAGTTCCGGCAGCTAAGGTAAAAGGTAAAGGACCCCTGGACGGTTAAGTCCAGTCAAAGGCAACTTTGGGGTTGCGGCACTCATCTCGCTTTCAGGCTGAGGGAGCCGGCATTTGTCCACAGACACCAAGGAGTGTGGTGGAGTCTCCTTCTTTGGAGGTCTTTAAGCAGAGGCTTGACAGCCATATGTCAAGAATGCTTTGATGGTGTTTCCTGCTTGGCAGGGGGTTGGACTGGATGGCCCTCGTGGTCTCTTCCAACTCTATGATTCTATGATTCTATGGTTCTATGTGGCCAGCAGGACTGAACCACTTCTGGTGCAAAGGGACACTGTGATGGAAGCCAAAGCGAATGGAAACGCCATTTACCTTCCCACCCCAGTGGTACCTATTTATCTACTTGCACTGGCATGCTTTCGAACTGCTACGTTGGCAGGAGCTGGGCCAGAGCAATGGGAGCTCACCCCGTCGCGGGGATTTGAACCGCCGACCTTCTGATCGGCAAGCCCAAGAGGCTCAGTGGTTTAGATCACAGCATTGAGGGAGCAGAAATGTAAAAATGAGGGAGAGTAGAATTATTATTTTATCAGTTTCAGTCTTTTATATTATTAAATATAGTTGTCCATTTCCCTTTGTAAACTGCTTTGTGGGTTGTTAAATAAATATTCTGCTGCATGTGTGGTTCAGCTTTGGAGTCTGAAGCTGCCTCTGCCATTAAATGAAATTGCTTAGGAGTTGGGAAATGGACTAAATCATGTTGGAGCACATCTGCACAGCAGTTTCTGAGGAGGGCAGGCAGGCACCCAGGGCCTTTCTGTTCCAGTCCCTTGAGTTCATATTTGCTTAGTGCTTCATCTTGATTGACTGCCTCCAGTTTTGCCTGCCATTCCACACACAGCCTGTTTACCATTAGTCATGGGAGTCAGGCAGCAGATTTTGGAGTACCATTAAAGGGCAGCAAATTGTCATATATTTAGTTTGGTGCTATGCTATGCCACCACATGGAATGCTGTTGGGGTTTTTATTTTTAAATTTTTGCCTCTGACTGGCCTCAAATGTCTTGTGCTATGAAACATCTGGTTTAATGTGCGCCTCTCCTGAAGTTAAAGCTCCAGGAACCAATATGTCACCAAGCTGGAAAAGCAAATCTGCTTTATGATTCAGTTGTTGTCATGGCCAATGCCATTTTAATGCAGTGTATGCTTTACAGAGACATTGCCAGGTGAGTCTGTGCAAACCTTGAAATGCAAGGAGAGTACAGATTTTTTAATCCGAAGCCACCCCCACCCCCGCTGCCACCACAGCCTCACATCAGAGCTTGTAATTGGCTGTGTATTGTGCCGTGTTTGAAGGACACAGCACCCCATGATATGGTACCACTGATTCAAATGCACTTTCAGCCTTGCTCCTTTTGATCAATGGAACCTTGTTTCCTCATTCTTCCTTACATGGCCACCCCCAGTACAAAGTTTGACCTGAAATATTTGCTCACTGCAGAGCCCAATATCATGAAACAGCAGGTGTCTACATACGAGTCTATTTTAACCTGTGTTTCTTCTTAGGTAATAGAATACAACATCTGCATATACACATAAAACTGAGCATGCTGCTGTATTGGAAGGAGAAAAATATATGCTGCATAATGCCTAATATCTATCTATCTACTCACACACATAAACAGCTCTCCAAGACTAGGATTTATACCTGGGATAGATTTTCTCCTCTAAACAGGTCCCCTTCAAATATGTCCTCTTATTGTTCACACAGCACCAACATCAATCAGTGAATAATAAATAACAGTCAGTAGTAAGGATGATAAATAGCATTATGGTGGAGTTCAGTGCCACTTGTATCCATTGGTGCATGAAAGCAGGAAAATGATCATTCTCATTCTTGTCTGGCATGCTTTGTACGGCTGCCACTTTGGAACTTGGATGTGCTTCCAGTTTCTTTAGGAGAAGCTTTGCAGCTTCAGTTTCTCGCACTCAGTCCTGCACCACTTTATTTACCCTCCTTCTCTTACCCACCGAGAGACGTCATATTGCATAGTGTGGTTGCTGGGGAGGAAGGGATTGTGAATGGGGTGAGGAGACGCACCAGGTCATCTGGACTCGTATTGGTTCTGCTTAAATCTGGAGCTTTTCACAAAATAGAAATCCGTTCTGCATACTGAGATGGCAACCTTACTAAGAGATTGGCCATTCTTTTATTTCTTACTCTTACCACCAGTATCACAGGGGTATCTCTACAGCACAAACTGATAATTCTTTCTACAACACTTGAACCATTATGACTTTCCCAGAGGGAACCTAAGAACTAATAGGCGAGGGTGCCAAGAAGTTTTAGCATCCTAACAGATCTAGTTGTAGAGCTAGTTGTATTAAGGGCAGGAGGAGCCCAACCCATATATGCAGGAGGTTTCATGTTTTTGGTTTCTTGGTGAATGACCTTTGCCTCTTTATACTGGCAATATGACAAGTGTATTCACAGTTCTTTGAAAGGGCCATCCATGCAATAAAGAAGCAGGAAGTAGATTTCAGAAGGAGTACACTGCCCACCCCCTGCTTCTACTTCCCATCTCTGCATGCTGTTTTTTTATATATATAAAAAACCAAACCCACCCACTAGTCTTCAGAACAAAGTGGGAGCAGGAGCTTAAAATGCAAAATATCTGAGACTGACAGTATAATTTAGATGGCTGTATATAGAGGGGCAAGGGATAACCCTTAGGGGGAGAGACTGTTTCAAGATCACATCAATATAAATCCAAGTAAAATGGAGCTGTGTTGATCTCTTTTCACATAGGGGCTAGTCTGAGTCCTGTGCATTATACCACAGCTTTAACTCTCTCGTATGCCCCAGCTCCAACAGCCCATCAGAGTGTTGTCAAAGAAGGTCTTTTCAGTGGTGGCTTCCCAGTCATAGAACTTGATTCCAAGTGAAATCAGGCAAGCCCATCTCACCTTAACTTTAAACAAACCTTGGCTCACCTTTTTAATCATGGACATTCGAGGCTAATCTAGGATCTGGAAACTGGACACTGCTTTTTAGGGTTGAATTATTTTTCTTTTTTCTGTGGTAGGCTGGCCTATATAACTTTTGGTGGTTCTGGATATTATGTTTGAATGGGTTTTATTGTTTGATTTTTTATTATGGCTATGTATCGCAAACCTCTTTGGGATACAATTTTGCCTTAAAAGCAGTCTGAAAACCTATTGAATAAGGTAAGGAAAATAAATCAACTGCCTGAACATACAGGAGAAAAGAGATGTAGAACCTTCTTGTCAGGGTTTGAATTCAAAACTTTCTTATCAACAGGCTGGTTGCCTGTTGTGATAAACTATTCTGGGTGGTAAAGCGAAGGGGAAACTGGTTGTACCATCCACCTCAAGCCTCCACTTTGCCCCACCCTAAGACAGATTTGGTTTTATCTGGCCAGGCTGTAAATCACTCCAGGCCAAGTCTAGAGCCTTGTCTGTCTTGGCTCTCCATTTTTTAAACATCTGCTACCTGCTGGTCTATGTCCTTCTGGCTGACGAGTTACTGCCATTTGACTGTCCTTTCTGCATGGCGCCTTGCACCTCTGGCCGCTTGCTCCTGGCGCTTCTTGACAATGCCAGCCTCTGACCCTGCAGGTGCTCCTTCTGGATCTGCTTTGTGGTCCAGCACAGGTGACTATTTACTGACAACCCTGGCTTCACGACCAGTGAATTCAGCATCAAATGTAGTTCAGATATTATGTTCCTGAAAACAGCACCACCTACAAAGTGTTTCAGTGTTGTGTGTGTGCATTTGCTAGAGTTAAAAATATAGGTGTCTGCTCACACACGCACACACACACACACAAGGATCCAAAGAGAGCACTGGACTCATGCTGAGAAATGTTTTACACATACACATACAGCCCAACTCTTCATGCTTCTCCCGCTCCCCCTCTCATTCTACTGCTGTTGTAACACCAATGAACTTAATTTCACATACGGAAATGGATTTGGCTGGTGCAGGAAGCTCATGGTATCTAAAGAGGGGAGTCTCCATCTCTGCTCTAGCTGAGCCTCCTCTGGGTTTGAGAAAGCAGGTCTGTATACATTTTTGACCTTAGGAACCTAGGGTAAGAGTCTTTTTCCATAAGGCTGTGAATTTTGCCCTGGGCCTGGTCAAAGCAGGTTGGTGAGGGCTCCTGTATGTTCCGTCTTGTCACCTCGCGGGTCTGGAAGTCTATGTTTACCTGAGGAAGAAACACAAATGTAATTTGTGTGAGGCAGCAGGGGCAATTCTTATCTTCCCCCGCCCTCCATCCATAATCAAATACAGCATTTTTGTCACGCTGTCAAACCTCATTCATCACTTTTGAGCTGAAAAGCAAACCTGGAGTACATTTGGCTCAATGACACATGTGCAGCCATGTAGAATTTCAGCTAGCATTGTCAATTTTTACTCTTAACCAAACTGGCCAAGGCGTGAGGTAGATTTGGGGGCAAAATCAGGGTGGAACATATTGGGCCAAGTGCAATGATGGAACTTGCCAGGTGAAAGATGCAGCAAGCTGGTTGAGCAGGTAGGCAATGAAAGAACCAAGGCTGGACCACTCTATGAGATGGCTTCTCATATTTTCATACTGATCACCTGACAAACAGGCAGTAGGATCATTAAAATATTGGACATCTGGTAATCGAAGTTTTAAGATCCTTCTCTAGATCACCTAATTAATTTCTGAATCACCTTACCTTTATTATAATGTCATGAAGCATATTTCTGTGCATGTCACTCCATATTTACTGGTAAGCAAGTCCTGCTGTATCCATGTTATGCCATTCTATCCCTTACAAATACCCTTTGGTACTTGCCATCTATCAAGGTTTAGGTCTGAGTGCATATCTAAACCCAAGTCGCTGTAGCTCATGCCCAGAAGATGGGAAGTCAAATGTTCTTGCAAACTGTACAGTCAAGTGGAAAAGACTGTGGGTAGCCTTCTTCTCTGGGGGAGGGATCCCTGAATGGCTGTTAGCTTCTACATCCATCCAACCATGGCTTAGTGGTATGTGCAAACTAGGCCAGTGGTGAGCATACATTGCCTGATTTCCCCCCCCCCTTCCCCTTCCCGGGTTATAAACTGTAGCACTATGTTATGTATTTTTATGTTTTTATTTTGAAACTGCCCTGTGATCCTCTGATGAAGGGTGGTATAGAAATAGATACAAACAAACAAACAAATAGACTGAGGTTCCAGAAGTGGCCCCCAATCCTAGGAAGAATGGTGAGTGGTGGGTTCTCTGCTGCTCTCCACCACCCTTGTTTCCAAGATTCATCCTGCCAGAATAACGGTTTCTTGTATCTACTAACCTCTCGTGGTGCTTGCACATCAATAAATTCTTCAAAAATCCTGTGTGCCTTGGAAGCCAGCTTGGCAGTGGAGCGTGTCTTTTTGAACTCCTCACAAGCCAGCCAGAATTCCAGGTTCTCTTCACTAAACTCCGTCTTTAGGAATGCACGAAACGCAGCCACTCCATCTGGAAAAAGGGGGAACTGCTTAAGGCTTGAATGTGTGAACCGTCTTCAGTTTTTAGGGGTTCCATTCTAATGAAATGGAACCATGGGTTCCATCTAATGACCATAGGTAGGGAACCAACATTTTGCAAAATAAAAAAATTCCTTCCAGTAGCACCTTAGAGATCCTTGTATCTGTGTGTATCTGAAGAAGTGTGCATGCAATGACAAACTTAGTTGGTCTCTAAGGTGCTGCTGGAAGGAAATTTTTAAATCTTGTTTTGACTACGCCAGACCAACACAGCTACCTACTTGTAACTACAACATTTTGCAGTTCATCTACAAAATGATGTTTGGGCATTCCCCCTCAATATTTCATTTTGTGCAGCATATTTTTAAGAAGATAAATGCATCATGTTGGTGTGTGAGCATTCTGGAGACACACACGCTTAAATTTGGTGTGAGAGGGGGGAATTCTAGTGTCATTCAGCTCTTACAGCTAGCACCACACTTCAGGTCCAGATTTTTATGTACTGTTCTTCCTATGAAGCATCTTGAAGCAATTTCACAGTCCAGTGAAAACATATATAAAATAAATGCATATATAAAAAGAGTTCCAACAGTTGTGTATATATAAACAACAATTCAAATCCAATGCAAATACCAAATGCAATAAAGGCTGGGAGTGCAGTAATTCTAAAACTTTGTACCATCAGGGAACCCTTTATATTATTTACTCGTGTATTATTTACTCGTGTAAACATCTGTAATTCACCTTTCTTCAATTAACTCATCAAGGCAACTTGTCTGCTGAGGAATTCCCATATGTGTTGCAGAAGAGCTTGCAAAATATTTTATTGTGATTGCTAATCACACACTTGGGCCAAAGCAGACATGTTGAGCTGCCTTGAGTCCAGGTTGTTTCAGAACAAGGGTGGCTAACCCAATAGCTTCATTCATTCTTGGTCAAATCCCTGGATCCAGCAAGTGTTAGAATTTAATCAAGGCTTGGGGTGTTAAACTGGGTGCCAGACCCCTCTAATCCCTGCATCCTTCAAGTGTTAAAATCTAATCAAGTCAAGCTAGCCTCTTGGTAAGGTGTAAGGAGAACAAAGAAAAGGATTCCTTAAAAAGAAATGCTTCCTTGCATTAAAAACTCTCTGTCAATGGAAAACCAGCACACAGGCAAAGAGTTGGACTAGAACTTTTCATACAGGTGCATGTAAGGAGGGGTTTTGTGGGGTAGGGGGTGTTTAATAAGGGTGTGTTTACAAAAGGTATCTCCTCCTAAGTGCCATAGCATGGGTTGCCAGTGTCTGGGGCCGCACAGAGCGGGTGGGAAGGCGTAAAACGGATGGAGTATACAGTGGTACCTTGCAAGACAAATGCCTCGCGCAACGAAAAACTTGCTACACGAAAGCGTCTTGCGATGTTTTTGGTGACTCGCAAGATGAAGTTTTCAATGGCCGTGCTTCGCAAGACGAAGTTTTTCAGCGGTTTTTTGTTTGGTTGGTTGTTTTTTGCCGCGGCAACCCGCACTTCACAAGATGAAATTATCGCTAGACAAAGCGACTCGCGAATTAATTTAGTCTTGCAAGGCACCACTGTATATACACATTCAACTGCCTAATGGTGTTCGTATCACCCAGTAGATCTGCAGAGATAAGAAAAGAAGAGTCATTCCATTGCCTGGAGAAGTCACTTCCTGATTTGCATGGAGAAGCCATTTTCAATGGACCCCAGCTTACAAAAGCACTCAGCTATGCTGAGGCAGTACTGGCTGCTCAAATTTTGCGCCCCCTAACAATTTTGTGCTCAGGGCAACCACCCCTGTGCCCCCCATGCTATGCCACTGCTTCTCCCCATCTGTATTCAGAAATGGTATAATCACCGCAGCATCGCATCACGTTGTGTGGCACGTGGAAGCCCAGGCAACCATGACTACCCCTCCAGGTTTGAATTGAAATGCAGCATAGGAGAGGACTGGGGAAACAGCTCTCTGTACTCCATAGGACTAAACTGTCCTGCTCATAATAAGCTCATGACAGAGGACATATTTCTCATTGTATTTAAACAGCCACGTCTCCAAGGGCTCTGAATGAGCTTCTGGTTGAATAGGAGTTTATGCCCAGGTATAATTACCATTTGCAACTCATCAGCTATTTAGGACACATTTGTAATCTCTCTTTATGCATGAGGATGATCGTCCTCTTTCTAATCATTACCACTTTCATAAAGATTGGCACAATGGGAGAGCACAATGGGCTTGCTGCTGGCTTTAGGTAGATAGTGAAAGTGCCCTTATATCTTTGGTGCTTAGTAACTGTGCCAGGGTATCTTGGGTTATATGCTATAAATAGAGAAAAGGCCCGCTAAGACTATTGTTTGCTTTTGTTGCTCAGTGGGAGAGTACTTTGGAGGCAAGTCTTCTGTAAGAGAACAGTCCCCTGGAAGAATCCTCTTATCTGAAGAGCTGTCCGGTCCAAGGCTTATATTAAGTTAATGAAACCTAAGAAGGAGAGTGTTGACGTTTCCTGTCAGTAGACAGGTATGCATGTCACCTGGTCATTCTTGCTCACTATGGGGAAATGTATTGTATTTCTATTTAAATTATAATAATTATGCCTGCATCTGCATCTATGCATCAAATAAGCACATGCAAATTTTATGCAAATTGTCCTTTTTACAGCAGTCACTAAATATGACGGCCCTGATCCAATTAAAGTTAGCTCTGGTTCCCATAGAGGTAATAAATCTGTGTCTGGCCAGTGCAACTATTAAGAGTATTGGAGGAAGGATTAAACCAGTTATCTTGACCCATTTCAAATTCAGCTTCCAGTCTGCTTTTGGCACTAGGATGGCTTTGGTTCCTCTTGTTGATTACTCGTATCAGGAGATGGTGTCCCTGTTGATTCTCCTTGATGTCGTAGTGGCTTTTGATACCATTAACCATGGTATCCTCCTGGCTCAGAAGATTGCGGGTTGGAGCCATGGTGATACAGTGGTTCTGCTCCTACCTACTGTAGAGAATAGCATTGGGTGACTAAGGGTCAGTACCATGGCAGCTGTACCGAGGGGCTGCAAATGTCCCATCTTGTCCCCAGTGCTTCTTAATGTAGGAATGTTTATATAATATAGAGTTAAACGATTCCTTGTTTTAGTTTACACAGCAGCAAGCGGATTGCTAACTCGTTTGAGTCCTTTTAATAATTATGCCTTCTACCTTCCTGCTTTCTTGCCTTCCTGGTTGATAATCCCTTTTGTCCCTCTTAAAGAAAAATACACATGAATCTGAATGATAATAACATAAACTACTTTACTGTCATATTCACTGAGTACATACTTAGGTTACATAACATATAAACTAGATACTAGATACCAGCTGGCCCGGCCACATGTTGCTGTGGCTCATCCCTGTGATTCCCCCCACCCTGTCCCGATCCATGACATATCCCGCCCCCTCCTCCCCCCAACCCCCACCCAGGCGAGTCCCCACTTCCATTCGGCCTAGTCTGTAAAGGCGAGCCGAGGTGTTGTGGAGTGTGGAGAGGGAAGGTTTTCTAGCTGCAGTACCAGTGTAGCCACCGATAGAGGGCAATGTTGTGTAACCTGGTTCCTTTCCCAGCATGCACGGCACGGTCTGCTGTGTGGGTTTTGAGCTTCAAAAAACGGGGCTTTACATGCCATAGGTGTGACATGTATCTACACAACCTGTATATGGTCACTCACATATTCGCTTGGGATATTGTGTCCAAATTTGAATGCGATCGGTCAAGTGGTTTCGGAGAAAAGTGGAGACTAACCCACATGCCCAGTTTACATTTATATATATATATATATATATATATATATATATATATATATATATTAGTGAGCCCAAAAAAGACTCCATCAGAGCATTTACTACTTAACACTCCTATCAGCAGCAGACCAACAGACAAAACTGACTGTCACATAGAGGCAGTTAGTCCTCTCTTAGAATGTATGATTTGACTGACATATCCCACACTTAACATCTATATGAAGCTGTTGAGTGTTGTCACCAATGGATTTGGGGTTTCGTGTCATCATTCTGTGGATGACACCAGGCTCACTCACTCTCTATACCAGACATCCCCAGACTACGGCCCGCGGGCTGGATACGGCCCGCAGGCCTCTTTTATCCGGCCCGCAACACCCCCCGCCGCCTGCTCTTACCAGTGCAGCTGCCCACTTCCAGGTTGGAGGAGCGCTGGAAATAGCTTGCGCGCATGTGTAAGCGTCATTTCCCGGCGCACTTCCAGGTTGGAGGAGGCCCGTGCGCATGTGCACAAGCTTTTTCCGGTGCTCCTCTGACCCGGAAGTGCACCGGAAATAGCGTGTGTGCACATGTATGGGCACACACTCCCCCGCCCTCCGGCCCACCATGCGATCGGCGCTGTGGGCACTGGCCCGAAGCCGGGTAAGTTTGGGGACCCCTGCTCTATACCATCTGGACCTAGTGAAGCTGGATTGGTGCTGTATCGGTGCCTTAAAGTGGCAACGGGTTGGATGAGAGCCAAAAAACTGAATCTGAAGATGTTGTTGTAGGCACTGTCTTAGGTCAAGGAAGGTCTTGGTGGGTATTTAGAAAGTGCCAAATATGTTCCTAAGCTGCTCCAGGCTGAATCATTTGCCAATAGTGTGGAGTTTTGTTAATGGCAGCAGCAGGCTAGCATGCACTTATGCATTAAGACAAGTAGATAACATGAGAATGCTCCCTTCATCTGTCTCACAATTCTCTTTCAACCTTTTGTATTTTAGAATCGCTGGTTTGTTTTGAAATTCCGTGACTCCTTTATAAGATATTATAGGTATGGGTCGCTTTTAATCTTCTGAGACACTCTGGTTTAGAACCAGCATTAACTCCTGTGCTTTCTTCCTACATATGATCAAAGTTCTCAATTTTTTATCTCAAGGTCTAACCACTGCAAACAGCCCACACATTGAATATTTACAGAGGCAGCCAGGAAAGTAGCAAAAACCTCACTTCATTAGGGATCAGGAACATTGCAATTTATGACACTGCCCTATGAGCTATGCTATTCACTAGCCTTGGTTTTCCAATCCCATAGCTTTCTTAGCAGCTGCCTTCTGGGAATGAGCCCATCCCCCTTTAATAATAAATGTAAACAGCTTTTTATCATGTGTTCACATGTGTTCCCTTCCCTTCCCTTCCAATGTCTGCTCTCAGACATCCTCACTATTTACACTGACTTTTCCGGAAACAGGCGGCTTGCCAGAGGACGTGAGAAACTGAGCGGACTTGACAAGAAGCTCTTATGAAAGAAGAGTGTTTTCTCATGATGGATATGCTGAGAAAGACCTCTTTGCCCCAGAAAGCAACCTAGAGAGAGCTGGAGGTAAGAGATCCCACACAGACCTCTGACTAGCCTCCTGCTCTCAGTTAACTCAGTAGCTGTGCAAAGAAACTAAATTGTGGAAAAGGGAGTGATGCTTGGGTGCTAATCCCCAGACACCCATCTCCCAGGCGCTCTCTCTCTCTCTCTCTCTTGCATTTCCCATCATGCAGTGCATTGTGCTGATTCATATCATGCTGATTCCACCCAGAGGTGTAGTGAGGGGAGCAGGGAACCTACATTTCGCTCCAGAATTGGCAAGCCCACACATTCAATGACTGACCTTGAAGTTGGATGTGACCTGTAAACCGGTCAGTGCTTACAAAACTGGGATGAGTATTTGACTTTTCAATGACACTTGCATTGTTCAGATGAGGGATTGGTATTTTGAATCCTGGCAGCCACTCAAAACTAACAAAGTTTTAGCATCACCAGATCTGTGGTTATAATGGGAATTTCCAATAACGTTTTTAATGGGGAGATTCAGTCATGAAGGGGGGGGGGGAAGAAAACATAATGAATCTGAGGGGTGGGAGAGAGAAAGTGGAATTGCCAAAAGGGCATAGGAGTCGCAAGACACGTATACACACATCAGAGATAGAGGGAGAGAGGGAGGGAAAGAGGAGGAAATCTTCCCAAAGCAAGCAATTGAAAGCAGGCAGGGGTTTTCCGTGCAATCAGACTGAGGATTTAAGGACAGTCCACCCTGCTAGATGTTGGACAAATGATAAACCACACACCCAGCCCTGGGAGGGATGCATGCAGTGCAAGATATGTTCTTGTTTTGTGTCTCTTCCAGGATTCTTTCAAAAGGAATCTTCATCTGTCTAGCCAGACCATCTCCCCTGGCCAAGAAATATACAGGGAGAACAAGTCCTCTCTCTCTGTTCATGGTCACTTCTCTCTCTTCTTCTCCCCTACCTCTTCCTTACTCCTCAGAACAGGATTTAGCATCCAAGAAGCTATTATTTGTCCTCAGGGGTATGAACACAGAAGAGATAACAAATGACAGTGAATTTGCAGTCGTTTTCGGTCATCAACAGCTATCAGTCAGTCAATCACCCACTTCCACCACCCTTCTGAGTGATCCCCCCTCCCCTCCCCATCCCCACCCCACCCCTTCTCTGCATAAGTGCCTGGGGACTCCTATTTCACTGTATCTGAAGAAGTGTGCATGCACACGAAAGCTCATACCAAAATAAAAACTTAGTTGGTCTTTAAGGTGTTACTGAAGGAATTTTTTTATTTTACTTCGACCCAGACCAACACGGCTACCTACCTGTAACCTAAACTCACAGAGACATAGTTACAGGTAGGTAGCCATGTTGGTCTGACGTAGTCAAAACAAAATTAAAAATTAAAACATTACTTCCAGTAGAACCTTAGAGAAAGCTGAAAGCTCTTACCAATGACAAACTTAGTTGGTCTCCAAGGTTCACAGAGACATGATCATCTTGATGACTGCAGCAGCAAGTAATGACCAGCATGTGTGAAACAGCCTTTACAAGCCAATCCCCAGGGATGGACCTTTATCATCTGTTCAAATGCAATACTGTACTGTTCTGGGTCATGCTACACTCGAACTCAGGACACAAGGGAGAAACGTGCTAAGGCACCATGATCAACTCCAGCCCAGAAACCAACTGTGGAAGGACGTGTGGATCCAGAATTGGCCTCCACAGTCACTTACGGACTCATTGCTAAAACCGTGTTTATGGAAGACAATCTTACTCGGCTATGAGTGATCGCCAAAGAAGATCCAGCAGTGCCAAGCAAAGAGAGATTTTCTTTCTAGCCCCTTTCTCTGGACTGGACATCCTTTTCACACCTACATTTTATGGAGCATCTAGATGGTGCTGTTGTCAGCCTGCTGTATCCCGCTAGTTTCTGTGTCATGCTCCCATGTTTTCTTCAGGCCTGATTTGTGGCAGTTTTTAGAAATAAAGGATAATTGCATCACTGGCCTGTCCAGTGTGGATGGAGTTGGCAAAACACTGTTGAGGTTTTGAAAGGATCCTTTGCAGATACTTTCTGTCTGCAAATACAACTCGTTTTATTGCTTCCTGTGGAGCGTAGGTGGAGAATTAGTGGTTAATATATTAAAATATGACCCAGTGTCAGTTTCTCTTTCCACGGTGGGTGGGTGGAGGGTTGCTACTGGTTTCCTCTCATTTTGGTCATTGCCCTGCACTAGAAATCCTCAGGTGCAGAGTCCTCATACAGCAGTAGTCCTGAGCAGGAGATGGGTATGCTTCCTGATCTCAAATACCTGGCAGAGACATAAAAAGGGCACCAGCTCTTGCAGCATTCAGAAGGCAGGGGTTTAATCATGACTACCTAATCCACACCACCTAACGCTAACAGTTGCTCCAGGGCTATGTTGAGGCAACTTGCTCTTTCTGTCTCAGCTGTGGGATGGCTACTCCAGCTGTGAACCTACTAAACTCTGCATTAACACCTTGATCCTTGACCAACATTCTGACCTTCTCTTAGTTTCCAGGTTGTTTCAGAGGCCAACCAATTTCCATCTTGCCTGGGCTGTCATCTCCTCTTCTAGTTGAGTATTGCAATGGACGAGGACAATATTTCTCTTCTTTTCATTGTTTATATAGTGAAATAGTGGCAAATATTACAAGATTCTTGTTGTTGTTATAAGAACATGAGCTCTATGTGGCCTCCATATAATTGTGGGATATTTGGCCAATCACAGTAACAAGAACTGATAGGGGTAGCATTTGATCTTGTGTTTTTGAAAAGCTGGTTAGCTTTGCCACCAAGACAGGAAACGGATTGAAATACTTGGTTTGCAGATCTCAAAGCAATGTTCACTTCACAGACACCTACAGCTAGGGCAAAAATAGGCTTGCTTCAAAGGAAGACGGCCAAGTATAACAGCCCATGTTTATAAGCACATTTTTCTGATACCTTTCTTTTCACAACTGGGTTATTCTTCTGCTTCTCCTCTTCCTTTCTTTGCTACTTCAAGTTAGGAGTATGCTGGAAAATAGTACTGCTTCTCTCTCTCACCCCCACCCCCCCAAATCATTCTCCATCAATTAGTGAGAAAAGAAATTGCATCCAAAAATTATAAAAGGGGAGAGAAAATTTCAGAAGAATTCTCATGGGTGGGGTGCAGGGTTTTTGATGCACTTACTTTACTTTTGAGGAGTGTTTGTGAGTACCCTTTCTTTCTTTCTGTTATGTACTGAGCTGAATCATAGAACAATAGGATCCAGAATCAGCAGTCTGATTGGTCCGCAGGAGCCACCCAATCCAACTCCAGGTGGAAGTGAATCCGCAACCTGATTGGCCTGCAGGAGCAGCCAATCAGGCGGCTGGCAGAAGTCAATCCACAAACTGATTGGCCCACAGGTGTAGCCCTGAAGTAGCCAATCACACAAGGCCCATTGTGTAAATAATGTATATAAGCATATGGTTTTGGGGAAAGGGCATTCTTCTCTTCTTCTCCCTGATGACTATGAGCTGAATAAAGAGCATGAAATTCACTCTTGCCTCCGAGTATATTTCACTTTCCTTCCTTCTTTCTTTCACTCACTGGCAGACACAATCCGGTGCTCCCACCAGTGCCCAGCTCCGACCTTGCCACCACACTACCCACCCCAGCCCTGTTCAGTTAAGCTGTAGCAATGCCAGTGTTGGAAGGGCAGATCCATGGCTTTGCCCCACCACACTGGCCATTATTATGTCTCACCAGTGGTCTGTACTCTGCAGTCCTCCCAGATGCCCACACTTCAACCAAAGTCCAGGGGAGGCATAGTGAGGGGTGTCCTCCCTTGGGGATTTTTCAGTTCAGGAAGTACAGGAGGCAGGGAGATGACAGAGTACTGGGGAAACATTTACCGGGACACCCAAACCGCCACCAGCCACCTCAAAATGATAAACTAAGCTCAAAACCCTGCATCTCATGAAATTCTAAAGTGCTCTGAGAACGAGGCAGAAAAATGAAGGCCTCTTTCAAAGAGGAAGAAAGCTTTTGATTGACTGAAGGACAGATTTCAGCACAGCTGAAGGTTGCATTTTAAAAGACTATTTGGATCATACCAGGCTCCTAACATTGTGCCTTAGAATGCTGCCTCATCTTGGTTATGTTCTAAAATGGTGTTTTGAATCATCATAGTCTCTAAGAGTTCCCCCCTGAAATGTTGGACTGCCCTGGGAATCTCTGTTGCAATGCTTTACATTTTTGGCTTTGGTTGTACCACTGTAAAGGTAAAGGGACCCCTGACCATTAGGTCCAGTCGTGACTGACTCTGGGGTTGCGCGCTCATCTCGCATTATTGGCCGAGGGAGCCAGTGTACAGCTTCCAGGTCATGTGGCCAGCATGACAAAGCCGCTTCTGGCAAACCAGAGCAGCACACGGAAACGCCGTTTACCTTCCCGCTGTAGCAGTTCCTATTTATCTACTTGCATTTTGACATGCTTTCGAACTGCTAAGTTGGCAGGAGCTGGGACCAAGCAATGGGAGCTCACCCCGTCACAGGGATTCGAACCGCCGACCTTCTGATCGGCAAGCCCTAGGCTCAGTGGTTTAACCACAGCACCACCTGGGTACCACTGTAACAGACCCCTATTGCTGTGATGTCACTATTTTCTGCGCCATAGCTTCCCACTCTGGATTTTTACACACATTTTAAATGGATATTTGTATGGTAATCATTTGTGGCTGATGCGTCCCACTGGACCAGTCTACTGCGAGAGTGTGGAGTCATGCAAAATTCAAAACTGGCCGTAAGAAGCTGCCTTAGACGGAATCATACTACTGGTTCTCTAACCCTGTGGTTGCAGCTTTCCAAAGCTTCAGGAAATAAGTCCATACATATCCTCCTCCCCTAGCGCAATACTCCACTATTTTAGCTGTTTTTCTTTTCTTTAAAATTTCATTCCGGACTGCACTAGGGTGTGTAACACACAGCAGGGGCATTTGTCCTGCAGCAAGGCCCCACCCTTTCCATTCTGTGGGTGTGCTTTGGAAAGGAGGCGTGATATAGAAACAATCCCTACAGCTAGTTAGAGCAACATACTACAAGCTCTGAAAGGTAAAAGCTACAGGATATATCCAGTATCAGGAGAAATCTGAACATTCCCAGTGTGATATGTCAGTGAAACAGAATAATATTTTCATGACTAGAGCTGGGATAATTCATTGGTTATAGGTGAGAGAAAGCATGTTGATTATATGGTGTTGGGGATTTTATATAAAGTTTATATGAAAATTGCAGATTGTGGGTTCCCCACCCCAACAGAAATTATATTGTGTAACAACTGAAATAAGTAGCTTTTTCTTACAGAGCAGTGTGGGCAGAGATCTGCAGCCTGCATTAGAGACTTGAATGCCCAATTCCCATTCGTTTTAATTAACTTGTTAGGCAGCTTTGAAAAATCCCAAAGCTCATCGTTAAAGCTTTAATTGAAGGGACTGTTGCAGAAAACCAGACTCAGGTTGCAGGAGGAAACCCATTATCACCAGATATAACAGCAGATATGAGACGGCTGTGAAAAAAGATGTCCCTGTTTCTAACTCTCCCCTGTAATGGCCTGCAAAACTGGTTGAATATCATGGTGTCATCATGTTGCGAGCCACCCAGTCCTGTCAATTGCTGTGAAACTGGAAAGGCACAGAAAATCTCCTTGCACAGAGTGATGCTATGTCTGTCACACAGTGAATTTCACTAAACATGATACAAGGTAGGGCTAGGTGATATATCAATATATCGTCCAAAACCAGTTTGAAATCTATATCGTGATATCAGTTTCATAATTTCTGACCTGGCAATATATCCTGATGTGTGTGTGTGTGCTATGCAAAAATCACAATGTGGGGGAAACTGCGAAACCAGCCAATGCCTCTACGTAGATCCATCCTTATTTCAGACATCATGATATATTGGTATATCACAATGTTTAGCTGGTGATGGATTGCGATGTTCAAAGCCATATATCACTCAGCCCTAATGCAAGGGAGGGCAGAGTTAATGCCAAACTAAACATATCTTCACCCTATTCTCCTATAAATCAGGGCAGGGGTGTGTGGATCTAATTTTTATAGCTAAAGGGGCATGAGAGTGAGAAGAACCAAACCCTCCCCTGCTTTACCAGCGTATGAGCCACTGCATACCAGATATGAACACGTTCTGAGGAGAGAAGTGCTCAGAGTGATGGGCAGAGAAATCCTAACTCTGGCCAGTGAGCAGTAGGGCGGAACCGAGTGGCAGACCCACTGCTGCATCCAAAGCCCTTCCATCCCATAATGACACACTTTGGGGGGCTTAAGCCGGCTGCTGCCAGAAGGAATGCTATCAGCAGTAGCTTTCTGACCAACCATGCTTTTGGCAGGTGCAGAGGGGACCTATGGAGACTGAACCCCCACAACTAGCTGAAGGACATCTCCGGTCAATCCTACCTCCAGTCTGAATTAGGGAGCTAAGATTGCATCCAAAGTGTGGGAAAGTAAAGCATGAGAGTTGGGGAAGGATCCACACCCAGGTGGCGCTGTGGGTTAAACCACTGAGCCTAGGGCTTGCTGATCAGAAGGTCAGCATTTCGAATCCCTGTGACGGCGTGAGCTCCTGTTGCTTGGTCCCAGCTCCTGCCAACCTAGCACTTCGAAAGCACGTCAAAATGCAAGTAGATAAATAGGAACCGCTACAGCGGGAAGGTAAATGGCGTTTCCATGTGCTGCTCTGGTTTGCCAGAAGCGGCTTTGTCATGCTGGCCACATGACCTGGAAGCTGTACGCCGGCTCCCTCGGCCAATAATGCGAGATGAGTGCGCAACCCCAGAGTCGGTCATGACTGGACCTAATGGTCAGGGGTCCCTTTACCTTTACCACTCCCTTTACCATAACGCCTTTCAGAATTAGCACCCAGAAATTTTCTCCCCACCCTCCACTTTACAAGATACATGATCTAACAAATATAGCTACCACTGTCACATATAGTTTGGCCCCCTAGATATGCAGAGATCTAACACTACATGAAGACGCTTGCAGAACAGATGACATGATAGCCATCTCCAAATATCTGAAGGACTGCCATGTAAATGGTGGAGCAAATTTGTTTTCTGTTGCTGAAGAACAACCTTTCTCAATCTTGGATCCCCAGATGTTGTTGGACTACAACTCACATCATCCCTAGCTTGCCAGACCAGTGGTCAGGAATGGTGGGAGTTATAGTCCAACATCTAGGGACCCAACGTTGAGAAGGTCTGCTCCAGAGAGTAGGGCCCAATCCAGTGTGTTCAAATTACAAGAAAGGAGGTTTGAACTAAACATTGGGAAGAACACCCTCAAAGTACAATTTGCTTTGACAGTGGAAGACACACTTGGTGGTGGAGACTCCTTGGTTAGGGTTGTTTTTAAAGCAGAGGCTGGTTGGTGACCTACCAAGGATGCTATAGCAGTGGAGACTGGACTACATCACATGAGAGATCACTTCCAACACTCATTTCTTTTGGGGTGTGCAAGGCCTTTGAAAGGTGCACAATTGAGATGCACAATTTTTGCCACTTGGAGATGTTGC
This sequence comes from Zootoca vivipara, assembly GCF_963506605.1. NCBI lineage: Eukaryota > Metazoa > Chordata > Lepidosauria > Squamata > Lacertidae > Zootoca > Zootoca vivipara. Next base: position 2,853,377 of record NC_083282.1, on the reverse strand, counting down.
CAGCATGGGACATAATACAAAATAAATGTCAAACTTATTTTCTTGCTTTATATTCACATAACAAGAATTGATTTAAGGAAAATCCAATTGTGAAAATCATCCAGGTGTACAATCCAGGATACCTCTTAAGCAGTGGTTTTTTTTCCTGGGGGGATGCAGGGGTACGCATACCCCTAAACATTTTGTGAATCTAAGTTTGGCCTCACTGAGAGGCAGTATTTCTATGAGTAGGAAAATGAGAGTGCCCCTAATAAAAATTTTTAAGGGGGGGGGGTGAAGCACTGCTCTTAAGAGAACTGGATCCCACTCCCACTGGAGGCCTATTACAAAGCAGTTAACAAGTAAACCTTGTCATTAAATAATTAGTAAATTGATAAGGTTGGAGGGCAAAGAATAGATTCCAGGAGATAGGCAATTCTACTCACATTTATGGGACAGAAGGACATCAAAAGAATCTGCCCATCTTGTAGCTTCTTCTGTTGATAATCTCCTGTGACAAAGTAGGGGACAGTTAGGGTCAGTGATCACTGCTGCAAGTGAGAAATGGGGATTGAGGAGTGTATACCAAGGCAGCCCAAAACCTGACAGAATTTGCAATATTATATGGTCTAAAAAACTTGTGCAAAATTACAGAGCAGCTAATTTTCTATTCTGTATCACCTTCTTTGTACAGACATTAGAGTTCTTTTTAAAAGTATGTTGAATGTTGGAATAGATTGGCGAAAGGGACAAAATACAGATATCTTAGACCAGAAGTCCTTCATCCTGGTGGGGTAACTCTGTGTTGGTGGTACACTCCCCTACTCCATGTAACTTGTAGTTAAGTATGCAAGTAGGCATTCTGTGAATAAGAGTGCTTTTGTTAAAAATACTTTAAAAAGGCAGGGGGATCAAATCAGGACCACAGTCATAGGGTAAAGGGTTTCTTAATGGAAAATTCCACCACCACCACCCGTCCCAGTCTGTTGTTTGCCCCATGAAGGAAAACTTAAGTGTCCCATAGGGAAAGTAGCAGCTGGGGTAGGGAGATTTTAATCCTAAAAACATGGGGGGAAATGTTCGTCTCCCTCCTCAGCACTATACCGTAATTCTGACCTGATCTTGGCTAAAGCAAGACTGCAATTAATATTGAGGGTTTTTTATGTGGGAGGTTCTAATGATGACTGTCCCATGTCACATCCAGTTTGTTTTTTAGAGAAGTCCCAAAGCCACCTCTCCACTCTTCTAGACTGCTCCTCTTCCTGCTCCCAGCCAGTCCCTGCCCTTTCACCAGTCTCCGGCAGCGCTCCTTAGTCGGTCCAGCCATGCTGGCTTCTAACTGTGTGGCCAGCCCTCAAAACCGCAGGCTTGCTGGCCTGACTCCAGCATCCTTCGACCATGGCTTCTGCTTCTAGAGCAAGCCTCACCAGGCAGTGTGGTATGGCGCTTCCAGCAGAGCATACTGAACACCTGGCAGTGTGAGGAGAGAAGGACATTCTGTGCAAGCATGCTTAGAGGCACACGCATAAAGAAATGCAAAATGTGACTGGAGATATATGGATGCAAAGCTCAGTTCCCCAGCACAGGAGCCAGATGTATGGAGGAATGTGACTCATAGAAGTAGAAGGCCCAGGGATCGCTTGAGGGTTTAGAACTACACAATCGATTTGAAGTACTCTCCCTTAACATGGAAGACGAAGAACAGACTCCATCTGAAGATCTCTCCCTCATCACAGTTGATCAGAAATATGAAGACGAGCAGCAAAGTCAGTCCTCCAGGAATATGCAAGTGACTTTGGAAGGGACAGCACATGGAAGAATCATGACCAAGCCTATGAGGAGGCGTGTAGTGGTGATAGGGGATTCCCTACGGAGGGGTACAGAAGCAGTGATCTGTGGGCCTGACAAGACGTCTCGAGAGATGTGCTGTCTCCCGGGGCCAAGATCCAAGATGTAACAGAACGGCTGCAAGGAATCATAAAACCCACTGACAAATACCCCTTCCTTTTGGTCCATGTGGGAACCAATGACACTGCAAGTCATAGCATCCAGAAGATCAAAAGTGATTATGAGGTTCTGGGCAGGAAGTTGAAGCAATTAAATGCACAAATTGTCATCTCATCTGTCCTCCCAGTTGAATGACGTGGCACAGGGAGAGAAGGTAAAATAGGGGAAGTGAACAACTGGCTTCGCAAATGGTGCATGCAGGAACGGTTTGGATTCTTAGATCATGGTCTGCAGTTTCTTGAAGATGGACTTCTGGCAAGTGATGGGCTGCACCTAACAAGGGTTGGGAGGAATGTTTTTGCCAAGAATCTCAAAAACCTCATCAGGAGGGCTTTAAACTGACTTATGTGGGGGAGGAAGACAGTGGTCCTGAAGGTAGGAATCTATCAAGTGCTGAAGATGATCATCCAAATGTCAGGGACCAAATGGAGCAAACAGCACGCAAACCTAGTGGTGGGAGGAAAAAATCCTTAAATAAGAGGCTGGGGGGTGATCAATGGTCTTCAATGTCTGTATACTAATGCACAGAGCATGGGAAGTAAACAAGATGAACTTGAGCTCTTGGTACAGCAAACTAAATACGACATAATAGGCATCACTGAAACCTGGTGGTACATTCATGATTGGAATGTAGTAATAGAGGGATACAATCTATTTCTGAGAAATAGACCAAACAGGAAAGGAGGAGGAGTGGTGTTATATTTCAGGGATGTGTATACCTGTGAAAAGAACCAGGATTTAAAACTTCAACGCCAAAATGAGAGTATCTGGGTCAAAATTAAAGGAGAGAAAAATAACAGTGATCTCATTGTGGGAGTTTACTATAGACCCCCAAGCCAAACAGGCCCATCTTAAGCGCCCCTGGCGCCGTGGTGCGCTGGATCCCTCCGGCGCCCTTCCGCCCCGTTTCCCAGCGCGGTGGGCAGGCGGGCAGGCGCAGCTCGGTTGCCGTGGGCACAGCTGTGCGGCGGGCCGGCCGGCCAGCGGGTGGGCGCAGCTCGCGGCGCCCTCCTGGCAGGCCGGCGCCATGGTGCCCTGCGCCACCCAGCCTGCACGTAGGGGCGGCCCTGAAGCCAAACTGAGGACACAGATGATGCCTTCCTGGAACAACCATTCAAAAGGAAGTGAGATAGTAGTAATGGGGGATTTCAACTATCCTGATATTTGTTGGATGTCAAGAGCATAAGGTCGAACAGATTCCTCACTGGCCTTGCAGACAATTTCATTGTCCAGAAAGTAGGAGAAGCAACAAGAGGATCAGCCATTTTAGATCTGGTCCTAACCAATAGCGGTGACCTGGTTAGTGGGGTAGAAGTGGCAGGATCATGAGGTGGGAGTGATCATACTCTTCTGGAGTTTATTATACAGCGGAAAGGAGCAACCAAGCATACAAAGACTGAAATTCTAGACTTTAAGAAAGCCGAATTCAGAAAATTTAGGGAAACGCTAGGTGAAATCCCATGGACAGCAATACTAAAAGGGAAGGGAGTTCATGATGGTTGGGAGTTCGTTAAAAGGGAGATATTAAAAGCACAACTTCAGGCAATACCAATGAGACGGAAACATGGAAGGTGCCTAAAGAAGCCAGGGTGGCTATCTAAAGAACTTTTAACTGAGTTAAGATTTAAAAGGGATATGTACAAAAAATGGAAAAGGGGGGAAACCACCAGAGAGGAATTCAAACATATAGCCAGCACGTGTAGAGACAAAGTAAGAAAAGCTAAAGCACAGAATGAACTCAGGCTCGCCAGAGAGGTTAAAAGCAACAAAAAGGGCTTTTATGGGTATGTCCATAGCCAAAGGGGGAAAAAGGAAACAGTGGGGTCACTTAGAGGAGAAGATGGTGAAATGCGAACAGGGGATAGAGAAAGGGCAGAACTCCTCAACGCCTTCTTTGCCTCAGTCTTCTCCAAAAAAGAAAACAATGCCCGACCTGAAGAATATGGAGCAGATGATTCAGCAGGGGATACACAGCCCCAAACAAGTAAGGAGGTAGTACAAGAATACTTGGCTAGTTTAGATGTATTCAAGTCTTCAGGGCCAGATTAACTACATCCAAGAGTATTAAAAAAACTGGCAGAGGTGATTTCAGAACCACTGACAGTAATCTTGAGAATTCCTACTGACAAGCTGGAATGTGTCCAGAGGAGGGCAACCAAAATGGTCAAAGGCCTGGAAACGATGCCTGATGAGGAACGGCTTAGGGAGCTGGGTATGTTTAGCCTGGAGAAGAGAAGGTTAAGGGGTGATATGATAGCCATGTTCAAATATATAAAAGGATGTCATATAGAGGAGGGAGAAAGGTTGTTTTCTGCTGCTCCAGAGAAGCGGACACGGAGCAATGGATTGAAACTACAAGAAAGAAGATTCCACCTAAACATTCGGAAGAACTTCCTGACAGTAAGAGCTGCTCAACAGTGGAATTTGCTGCCAAGGAGTGTGGTGGAGTCTCCTTCTTTAGAGGTCTTTAAGCAGAGGCTTGACAGCCATCTGTCAGGAATGCTTTGATGGTTTTTTTCTGTTTGGCAGGGGGTTGGACTGGATGGCCCTTGTGGTCTCTTCCAACTCTATGATTCTATGAAAGGAGGTCGAGGCTCCGAACAACTGCCACCATCTTTTGAAAGAGGTTTCCAGAGTCCACTTCAAATTAAGCACTACACTGTTTGCATCTCATTTATATTGTTTTGTAGCTGTACGTGGCTCACTTCTAATAGAGGCACATCCTAATTCATGGGTAGGCAAACTAAGGCGCAGGGGCTGGATGCGATCCAATCACCTTCTCAATCCAGCCCGCGGATGGTCCGGGAATCAGCGTTTTTCTATATGAGGTAGAATGTGTCCTATTATTTAAAATACATCTCTGGGTTATTTGTGGGGCATAGGAATTTGTTCATTTCCCCAAAAAAATATAGTCTGCCCCCCCACAAGTCTGAGGGACAGTGCTGAAAAAGTTTGCTGACCCCTATATTATTTCATAAAAGGGTTTCTATTATTGTTGTATGGATTTAAGTTGGCTCCAGTAGAAGAAGGCAATCCATGAAGATTCGGGCTCTCTTAGTCCTTCAGCACAAAACCTGTACAATTCATTTTCTTACAGGTTTGAAATCCATGCTCCCAGGTGCAGAAATTGAGGGTGGAAGGATTTATAAAATCACTGCAAAGGAAAACATAGAACAACACGGAAAAGGAAGAAGGTGGATTGCCTCACCACTACTCACTTTAAAGCCCGGTTGGGTTTGTCTGGAAGGATAGCCGTGAAGTCGCTGCACGAGTCCGATTTGTGAGACAGACATCCCAGGCGAGTCCTCATCCCTCTGTTTCTGCAGTCAGTCATCCAAGGCAGGGGAGCAAATGGGAGAAAAGGAGAAGGGATAACAATTAGCAACCCAGCGGGATGAGACCCTGGGTCCACCTGACTCGACATCCTCTTTCAAGCTTTGGCCAGCAAGATGCTATACAGAGAGCCAGGGTGGTGCAATGCAGGGGTCTCCCACTTTGGGGGGCCATTGGGCACATCTGGAACTTCAAGAGACTTCCATAAGCACCAGCCACAAAAGGGCAACCGTAGGAGAAAGGCATAGTGGCTGCCACCTCCAGAAGTGCAGAGAGCAGGGAAAGACAGGACCACAAAGGAATGCAGGCAGCTACACCAGCTTCCACCACATTCGCTCACAGAGAGAAGCCATTTGCACTTTTCCTCTGTTCAGAATAGATGAGGGAGTAGGCATCCGACCCTGAAATGTGGGCCTGTTTAGGGGGGAGATGTTCATTGTCAGGAAGATGGAAGCCAGTGCAAAGAGAAACGACATAGCAGGAAAAGTGAACAGTCTCTCATGCATTGTGGATTTTTGAGGGGATGTTTACTGAGCCCTTTCACAGGCACTAGAAGACATGCTAGTGAATGCGCTGGTGCCCACAGGCACTATGCTGGGAATCCCTTGAGCATCATAACAGAAATAAGGTCAATGGAATTTCAGACTGAATTCACGCTTCCCTAATCTTTGCGATTCCAGAGACAACCTTGAAAGGGGCACAATTCGACAGAGAATACCAGAAAATAGAGAGCTAATTTGCATGCATGCCTATTTTCAACTAATTAAGAGCTAATTAAAACCGATTAAAACTGACTTTTTTAACTTTCCAGGGCTATAGGAGTGATCTCCTGTTTGTAAAGAAGACGAATAAACTATTTTGCTTACATATATATATATATATATATATATATATATATATATATACAGTACAGGCCTTTTGAAGTTTATTATTGCAAAAGTTTACTGGATACGCAACCATTGGGCCATTTCATGCCTGTGAATGTAGAGGCAAGCTCCAGTTTTCTACTGAAAGCCAAACTGGATGTGTGCATGTTTATAAAACACACACATGCCCATTTACCTATAACAGCACTGGATTTGGGGTGTTGCAGGCGGTTCCCCTGCCCAGGGCGCTGAGCCAAGGGGGTACAAAATTGAGAAGATCCATTTGTATCTATAACAAGTGGGTGTTGGTTGGCAGCTGCTTTGGGCACAGGGTCACACTGCATGTAAATAAACACAGTCAAGAAGGAGAGTCATCTTGGCCAATAAGTCCTCATTCCTTTCTAAGGGCTTGCTATGAAAACAGCTTGAAAGCCACTGCACCAACACCATACTGATTTTCAGACTCCAAAATCTTAATGAAAATTCACCTTGCACTCTTAACTCTCCCCTGAGCCTCAGAGGGATTTGCGTCTGTTAACTTCACTGTGAAACAGGCTGCAAGAGCTTTTCATGACTGCACAGTTAAATATAAAATAACCTTTCTCAATGCCATATGGGAGGCCTCTGCAGAACGTTATGGCACTGTCTCCAAGATAATTTCACTGTGCCCACTTCTCCCTTCTGTTATAAACACTCTTGCATGATTTCTATTTATTGAACATTTTAAATGTAATTTTAGAGCGAGTCTAAATGTTAGCTGATTAAAATGATTATCTGCTTGGCACCGTGCAGCCTGCCCCAGAGCATTTAGCTCCATTGGAAAACAGGTGACGCTTTAGCATACCCTCTAGCATATGATGGAGGAAAAGAAACACCTGTGTTTTACAATATGTGACCCAAGTGAATGAGCAATGTAATCTGAGCCGACTTTCCCACTAAAAAAATTTGTAACTAAAAGAATTTGTTTCCCATCAGCCACAAAAACATATTTTAGAGTTCTTAACTAATTGAATAATATTTAGTTTACCGAACTAACAGTGCACAAACCAGTAACAAATCAAAATGGTAGTTTTCAATTTGCTATCTAAACCAACTGACCCAACATACCGTCTAGCTTATTCAATATTTTTCTGTCATATGCAGATGGCTGTATTGATCCTATGTTACTTAAGTTTGATATTGCTGTGTGCTCATTTCTTTTGAGTATATAATTTTAAAGATTCAGAAAAAGAATGTTTGTTATCTGCCTTTTAATTAACAACATTAAAATATATTTGCATATTAGCAATGTGTAGAGAATACAACGTGTAGGGGATAAAATAACTAATACTCAAACAATCGCTACCGATCCTTGACAGAAGGCGTTCTCTTTTTATTTCCGTTCCCTACTACTGAAATAACAGCCTCCCAAAAGAAAAAGAAAAAATCCTTAATTCCAATCACCACAAACGAAAACCTGCCTTTCCCAATGAAAACTGTATTTCCAGTCAGCCAAAACTTCAGTAGATTAATCTGCTGATTAACCACTGATGAAAGTGTGCAGTCCTTTTCTGTATATCAGTATAGTCCAGGGGTAGGCAACCTAAGGCCCGGGGGCCAGATGCGGCCCAATCGCCTTCTCAATCCAGCCCGTGGACGGTCTGGGAATCAGCATGCTTTTACATGAGTAGAATGTGTCCTTTTATTTAAAATGCATCTCTGGGTTATTTGTGGGGCATCGGAATTTGTTCATTTCCCCCCAAAAAAATATAGTCCGGCCCCCCCACATGGTCTGAGGGACGGTTCATCCCCCCCCCCAAAAAAATATAGTCCGGCCCGTCACATGGTCTGAGGGGTGGTGGACCAGCCCACGGCTGAAAATGTTGCTGACCCCTGGTAGTCAGTCTGAATTCATAGTGCAAAATAACACAGACATTTGCAGAATGTCAACATTTAGTGGCAATCATGAAAGTAAGGAGAGCCATTGCTAGCCAAGTAGGTGGGTAAGCTGAATAATTGTTGCCGGCTTAATGCATCCTGTTCCCTTTAGCAAGAAAGTAGCATGCACAAGTCCTCCTACATGGTATCCTCACAACAACCCTGTGAGGTAGGCTAGGCTGACTGCATGGCCAAGACAGGATTTGAACCTGTGTCTCCCTCCCCAGTCACAGTCTGGGACTTTAGCCATTACCCCCCTTTGCCCTCCTTTATAAGAAGAAATGCTGCAAGGTACCCTAATACAAAAGGCAAACTCCTACCAAGGCACAGTGATGCAAGCCCAATGAGTACAAATGGTGTGCTTATGTTAGGAAGACCTTGTAGTTTTTCTCCCAACCTGGGCTTGTTTCACAATTGGAGATGCTTTGGGTATCTTCTGCCCAGAGCTCCTCAACCACCACCCTTCCTCACAAGGCCCATTCTAGCAAACAGCGTGAAAATCTCATAGATCTCTCAGTTGAGCCACATGACCTGTATCTCTGCAGTGCTGCTTAAACTCCTCGGGTGTCTGAGAGAAAAGCAATGACGATGCGCAGCAGACAGGGAGACTGTGACAAAGCAGAGCTTGTGTGGGACCTTAGCGTGGAAGGAGCATGGATGGCAATGTCCAAGATGGGGGAAAGGCAGTGAAAACATGGGGAGCCAAAGGGGGGGGACAGGGCAGGGGAAAATGAGCTTAACATGCTTCCATTCAGAATTATCTGGAAATAAGGCTATCCCATTTTACCAGCAGCATAAAATGGTAGAGCCCTAAGGTGGCGGAATAGGGGTGGTGCTGGTCCTATTCTTTAAAAAGCTGCCTGCATGTAGTAAGGTAGCACATCAATGAGAAGACAGATCAGATCTCTCTCTGGCTGGGGGGAGAAACTTTTGAGAGAGGTTATTTCTTTGCAGCATCAGAAGTTTTGCACCGCAGGCCATCTCAGTTTGTAAATTCCTTCCCTGACTGACTTGTGAGAGTGGCAAGCACAGTTTCCAGGAGGCAATACTTCAGGGAAGAGAGAGTAACCATGCTGGGTTCTGATACTGCAAATTGCAGTATTTTTTGCAAAAGGAGGGCAACTGTCCTCAACACAGCAAACTCTCTTGCCTCCTGGAAGCTTTTCAGAACACAGAATTGGTAAGAACGCTAGCAAGCTGTTATCCCTTCCCCTGAGCATGGGTGCAGCCAGGATTTTGGTTAGGAGACGCAGGCCTTTTGCTAGGGGAAGGGAGAACCTCAGTTTGCTATGTCTTTTTTATTGATTTAGGGGGGCAGCTGCTACTCCCTGCCCCCAGCTACGCCCATGGATGGGTGACCCATGGAGGAGAAGCTGAGGGGTTGCAGCGCAATGTTGTTCCGCAAGTAAAGCGGTCTCAGCTCAGGACTGAACTGGGTAAGGAGGTGTTGGTTAGAGCATGGTACTGTTAACACCAAGGTCGCAGGTTTGAGCACCACGTTGAGCAAAAAGATCCGTATATTCCAGGAGGTTGGACTAGATGGCCCTCAAGGTCCCCCCCAACTCCACAATTCTATGATTCTATGCCCTTGCTACTCCTTCACATCAAGGTGAGGTTGCTGGGCAGGCACACGGAGAAGCTGGCTGGCATTTGAACTGGTCTGAGAATGAAATAACAAGAGGACTTGATGTGACATGAATGGATGCAGGCCCTTTAACAGCCTCAATTGTTTACATGCATGCACTGAGTAATCTGCCAGCAAGTCCCCCCACCTCCTGGGGCATTTATGCAGCACACACACAAGAGATTGGAGCAAGGGTAGCAGGCCAATGCTAAATAGAGACCATCTGCCAATTCACCCCTGAAAACACTCCCCTTCGGTTCACATATGGCTATTACAACATGCCTCCTTTCATGTATTCAGTGGTCTATGTTTGCCTGATCTTGAATCTGAACTAAGGATTATGAGCCCCTGTGTTCTGATTCGATACATGATATCCAATCACAGAATATTTCAGGATTTGGGGCACTTCCATTGGCCCTTAAACTCTGAGTTATGATTCACAGCTTGGAAGTTTAGACAGCCAATCTCGTTGAGAGTGGGAGTGGCCCAGGTGCTTTGCCCCTGTTGCCCAGTTCTGTTAGTTTCAATGCTTTTTTTCTGGGGGGATGCAGAGGTATGCTTACTCCTAAACATTTTGTGAATCTTTGTACTTTTGTCCATTTACTGTATTTATTTCCCCCAATTTGAACTATAAAATAGTGATTTTCTTGAGTCAAAACAAGAGTACCCCTAAACATTTTTTTTAGAAATAAAAAAAGCACTGGTAAGTTCAATAAAGGTTCTTGCTGTTAATCACCGTGTCTTGCTTCATGGAAACCCACCTACTGTAGCATCTTGCTTTGTCTTAAGAGAACAAGCTACCCGTATTGGGATTCATTCCCCGTCTGCAGTCATAGGTTTATTGTGCATCATATGACTGTATGTGTTTTCACTCCCACAGAGTGGAAGTGACGCAGACAGGATGTTTACGTGGGACTGTTGTTCCTTTGTTCTTTCTCTTTATTGGCTGTGATGCCAGAGAGAGAGAGCCATGATGTAGAGCTCCCAGTTTGTTTATATGTAAATAAAGCAGTTAAGCCTTATTTACTGACTTGTGTGTTGTTCATCACGTTTGTGAGAGCAATTGCATATTTGGCCTGTGGGACCAGTCTAACAGCTGGCCCCCGGGACGGCCGAATTCCTGACACAAGCCTGGAAGTTTCCAATTCAAATCTTGCCTCACCCAAACTCCCTAGGGCAGCACCCCACTTTCCTACATAAGAAAATGAGAGAGTTGCAAGGAGGAGAGTCTCGATCAGACACCTAGCACAGAGCACCTTAATGTTTTATATTTGTGTGGATGTGAGAATTTTATCAAGTGCAGCTTTACACCTCCTTGGATTTAAAGCAGTGTGGGTGGTTTCCCCCCCCCCCACAGGGCACTGAGCTGAGAGGGTACAAAACTGAGAAGATCCATTTGGAGACGCCAAATGTTGGCCTTGCTCCAATTACCAAAGATTACCAAGGCCCACCCCTGTTTGCATGTGGTTACCAAAGTGCTCAAGAGGAGAACATTGGGCACATATCAGGGATGGGAAATCTGCTCAACAAGTTATATGGCTCCAGTTCCTATCAGCCCTAGCCAGCATGATCAGTGTTGATGAGACTTGAAATCCCATGGGCCAAAAAAAACCCACCACAATTAAGCGTTACCGGTAGTTTCATGCTACAGGTTGGAGTTAAAGAGGAGCCCCAATTCTGAATACTACTGCATCTGTGATCATAAATACCGCTAAGCCTTGTCTATCTCTAGGCCTCAGCCTCCTATCTGCAATATGGGGGTTAACGGAAAGGAGAGGTGATGTTAAGGGCCAAGAGTATAAAACAGGAAGACGCCAGCTCAGGTGTCATCTCTGCCTCAGACTCTTGCAGTGGCCTTAGGCAAGTTGCTCTTCTCTCAGCCTCAGCCTTTGCATTTCATAACATGGATGTAATATTGGCCCATCTTACAGGGCTGGTGTCCTCAGGACCTTTGGAATGATGTATACAAAGCACGTTGTAGCCTTGAAATGTGCTACTTAAATGCTAAGGGTTGATACTGGCAGAGGAACGTGGAGGAAAAGGAGTGGGACAACTGTGTATGAATGAATTATATTGGTTAGTTGCTTTTCTTGGGAAAATAACCCAAAGCGACATTACAACCAGTTAATAATAACAGTGACAATCTAAAAACACAACTAGACAGATAAAAGGCAGGATTGCATGTCTCACTGCATTAAAAGATGCCACAATGCCACCTTTCAAATAAAGGCCCAAAAGCCAAGTGGGTGTTTTGGATCAGGTTAGCCATATTGATTTGTATGCTGTTGGTGGATTTTTGTCATTGTCTTGTTGGGCTGTGTATGTGATAACCTGATCCAAAACACCCACCCACCCCACTCACACACAAAACAAAATCCACCACAGCCAACCAGAAATGAACAACCCTACCCTAGGCCAACCCCAACATCTCTCGCCACTAAAGGAACACAAGTGAATAGCAGAGGACCTACACAAGCGATGCTGACAAAACAAAAAAACCCCATATATTAAGCAGAATAATAACATCGCCAGACCACCCCACCCACCCTCCCTTCCCCATCTACCTCTTCTGCCCTTTTCTTCCCAACGTCTCAACAAATGAAACTGATTCGCATAATGTTACGAGAGACATTGCACATATTTCTGTAAACCAAGAAAATCTTTAATAAAAAAAGAAAAAGAAAAAAAGAATTGTCCTTCTAGAGGTGCTACCTTCCCAGGTTGACAAGCCCCATCTGGCCCTCACTTCCTCCTTCTTGACCATTGGACTCACTATTGGTCTTGTCCACTCAACCTGCCAGAGCCTGTCTCTGGATGCAGGAGAAGTCCTTAACTCACTGAGGGTTTGAGACCCATCAGCTACCCTCACCTGTGGCCGCTCTCACCTGCTGACAGCTTCTAGGAGCCACAGGTGAGAGGTGAGTGCAGAGCGAGAATCAAAGGTGGACAAACAGAAGGAGCATGTTGTGTACCCCACCAGAGGTAGTACCCCTCCCCTAACACCCCATGGAAACTAATAGAGCCTGGAAAAATTGATGCAGTTATTAGGTATATCCTACTTGGCATGCACAAGTGGAATCATCTGCAAAACAACTCTCCTTTTGTGCTTTAGCAGGAAGGAAAAACATAAAACAGATAGAAAAGACTGGCAGCACAGAGGCAAGGAGATGGGCCTGAAGGTCTTCAGAATTCCAAAGTAGGCATTCTGTAGGCAATCCCAGCATTCGCTTAAAAATCTGATTATGTGTACACACACACACACACACACACAGCCTCTTCTCTTCTAACTAATGGAGCAGGGATTGCATTAAATGCCAGCAAGTGCATTCATTTTAATCCTTATCCCAACGGTCCGCCTTGTGCTGTATTTTTGCTGAAATCAACCCCTGTAATTCCTTAAGCCCTTTTGAATTTCCTCATTAGTGCACTCTCAGCCCGCCCACCCCATGGCCACATGAGGCTGCAGCACGTGAGGATGCCTTCCCTGGATCCCCCTGGCTAGAGCTGCCCATGTGAGAAACTGGGTCCTCTGTTCCTCCCTGTCTTTGCGCATGCACAAGCTTCTGTGGCCCACCAATAATTTGACCTTCCCTGTGCTGCAGAATCTTGGGACAGGGTGGTGGGTGGAGGATATAGCAGCTTTCAGACAACCATAAACTTGCAAGCACATCAAAGTTTTGTCCTGGTGCTATTTGACCTCATTTTGGGTGCATCTAATCTTGCCCACCTCCCTCCACTGTCTGTCTCCATCCTATTCGCCAAGGCACCTCCTGTCAATCAGGGCACAGGTGAAACAGCTCCAGTATTTGTTTTAAATTCTCTTCCCCTCCTCCTGGATTCCAAAAGGGTTTTAGTCTATTCATGATTTCACAGTAACAGGCAAAAGCATTTGCGGCAAGATCTTCCATCTGTCCCATTCCACTGCTATTCTTAACAACAACAGGGATGGCACAAAGGGTGGTTGTTGTTTTATAAAAAGAGGTCGTTAACTTTATAGGGAAAACCACCCGGGGGGGGTCCCCATCTCTTAAGCATTTGCTTTCTCCTGTGAAGGAATCTCCTTTTCCCTTTGCAATAAAGGGAACAGGTGCAAAGGCAACTCTTTCAAGTGCACCCAGGTGCAGATTTTGGGGGGAAGGGTTGGGGGAAGTCTCCCCATTATGTGACACCCAACTTGGGCAAGAGGCTATTGCACCATCACCAAAGGCATCGTTTAATATATTTGGGTGGGGGAAACTATGGGGGAAACAACAGCAAAGGACAAAACGGAAGAACAGAAATGCCTGTCTACAAAAGGTGGTGGAGGGGGGCAAAGACAGTAAGAATGCCCATCAAATACAAACATTCAGGAGAGAGCAGACACATTCGACACGGATCGTGCACCCCAGACAGACAACCCTAGAGACCAAGCAAAGATACTCACTGCCTTTGCCCTGTCCTCGTGCTCTGGAGGTCTTTGCCAATTGTGTGGTCAGAGAGGCTCTATGGAGAGAAGAGAGCAATCTCTTAAGCTGGGAGCAAAACCCACAGACAGCGACACACCTCCCTGCCTCCCCCTCCCCGTATTTCCCTAAGCAACTGTTCTGCTGAAACCTCTCTGCATATCACATCCAGTAAACACTAAAGCAGCCTCACTGAGCAGGCTTGAGGTTTGGCTAGCACTGCAGAGCTGGCTCACCACATTTCCATTGGTGGGATTTGAGAAGTGCCCACCTGATCGGAGCATTTCGGAGCCTCCTCCTTCATCCCTGCTCCTCCTTGTTAACCTGATGGCATTCAAATCCCTTTGCTTCTACTGATTTAAAATAATCCACCACTCAGGGTACGCAGTAAATGTCTGATAAAATGTTTGCTGGAAGGATTCAGATGGGAGTTCCCCCCCCCCAAAAAAACACCATCCCGTTTGGTCCTTGGTTCAGCAGTTAGAACAAAGCACTAGCTTGTATTGTTTTAAATACTGTAGTCCTTGGTGGGTTTAGGATAGGATGGTAAATCCATGGAGGTTTCTGTGCAAGGCAGCCGGTGGAGTGGAGTGGAGGAAAATAACACCAGTGAGTTTCATTAAAGAGCGCCAGTGCCAGTGAAGTCAAATTACATCCATTAAACAGCAAGGCGGGTTTCTTATTGGGAGCACTCGTGTGATAAATACACAGCCATTTTTTAAAAATAAAAAATGTGATTCAGAGTCAGCTAAGTAGAAATGTGTGAGTTCCTCCTCAGTTCATCAGCCTGGGTGTTATCTCACACTTTCTTATGCTTCCTCTCACCTGACTCCCATCATCAGTCCAGATCTCCTGCCTCTGCCTCACTTCCTCTCACCCTCTTTTCCTTCCAGAGGTGGAAGGAGCTTTGAAGGCCATCACATGCTACCCTGTGCAATGAAGGGATTTCCCCATGCCCAACAGAAGTCACCTGGGGCTTCTCACCATCTCAACTTGGTGGTCACATATTTATTGGGCAATAAATGAGTGGTGCACTTGGGTCCAAGGATAGCCACACTCGGGAGCAGCCCTACAGCAGATGTCCTCTTGGCCAGGGTCCTTGGGGTTAATTTCCAAAGCCAGAACTGGTGCCAGGATTGGGAATGTAGCAAGCAGGAGGGTACTTGATGAGGCAAAGGCAAAAATCCGGGATTCCTGTATTGACACCTTGCCAAACATCAGGGTCAGCCATAACTTGACCGAGATCTTCTGGCTCTTGTGAAACCATTCAAAGTTGCATAGTGAAGGACCATATGGGTACTATTGGCTTCAGAATGGTTCCATTGCTTCAGCCTGACATGACCTAGTTATACATACTCTCACTAGGTCAGGCCTGGGTAATAGTTTACTTTTAGGCTCTCCCTAGCTGGCCCACAGCTTCCTTACATCTGTCTGTAACCTGTTTATTCCTCTGACTTTCTCTGCCACCTGTCTACATGACAAATAGATTTTAAACTGTGTCCAATGGACAGTGGTTTTTGGACATACTGTTGGTTTATTCAGTTTGTATTTTGGTTAAAGAAGAAAATGCTAGGTATAATAATAGAAGGAGAATTCCCTGGATGGAAAGATCCAGGTTTGAGGCAAGTACTCTTTGGTGAGAGAATCGCAGCAGAGACTTAAAATAAAATTTCCCCTTCCAAGTTGCTTCCAAAGTTCCCCACTTCCCATCATCCCTAACTAGGACCAGTCCTCAGAAATTATGGGAATTATAGTGCAA
Organism: Zootoca vivipara; assembly: GCF_963506605.1. NCBI lineage: Eukaryota > Metazoa > Chordata > Lepidosauria > Squamata > Lacertidae > Zootoca > Zootoca vivipara. The sequence continues at coordinate 2,837,450 of NC_083282.1, read as the reverse complement.
AAACAGCTGGAAACCCATGTTTGGGAAATGACCAGTGTCCCCAAGTTGTAAGTCACTTGAGGGGGCGCCCAAGGGCTCCCTGCACCAGGGTGCCCGAGAGGAACAGGGCAGCTCAGATGCCCTGCAGGCCCAGGGTGATCTGCCCCTCCCGAACCCCCTAGCTACACCAGTGCTGTGGCATGGGTCAAATGGCTCACAAAAGAGCATGGGACCAAAAGACGGAAGACCCCATGCATGCTGCTTCCTACTTCCTTGGCAGTACTTCCAGAAGCTTATAGAAGAACAGTTCTGGCAGAGGCAGTGGAGGCTATACAGGCTGGTGTCGCCTTGTGGAGGAGGAGGCCACGGAGAAAGGTAAAAGGGGGCAAGGGAGGGGACAGTGGCGGGGGGGGCAAGCAGGCGAGCGACAGGGTCAGTGGGATGGGGGGGGGCTGATTTCCCCACCTGAGATGTTGATGGAGTGCAAATTCACGTCCAAAACAGAAAAAAAACCTACCACATATTTCTGTGATAAGAAAAGTGGAGGGAAAATGCACTGGTGTAGGTTAATATAAACTCTGCATATGCAAATCAAAATGAACGCTCAATAAACAGCAATACTGTTTAACCTTCATGCAAATTTGGTGCAAACAAATCAGGATTAATACTAAATAAACAGATCATTGAAAGAGCCTCGGTCTCTGCTGCTATGATTTGCGTCCACAGATTAATTCTTATGACTGAATGCACTAAAAAATCCTTCTTTGATGTCCATGAAACTAGCTCCTAAATCATAGCAGTAAACTAGCAGTAAATCATAGCAGGATTCCTGGTTTATCGTGTTTCTCTATTCCTTTACGATCAAGTTGTTCAGATAACCCATTCAAGAGTGCAGAACCAGTTTGTTAGCCCAAGAACTGGAAAAAGAAACTATGAGCTGTAGGGTCGGTAAAAAGGTACTATCAAAAAGCCTTTGGTGCCCTGCTGGTACAATTTTGTCTTCACCCCAAGTTAAAAAGGCTTCTGCTGCAGCTTAAATCAATTGCTTCCTTCACATCCCTTGCAGCACCAATTTTTGTTTTCAATCTGCTTTCTCCATCCTAGCTAAAATAAGAGCCTTAACTTTGCTTTTCTCATTTCTAACTGATGAAGGGCATTTGAATCACTTTGTGTCATGTAGTCAATCCAGCAGAAGCGGGTCTGCCAAAAGACATCATCATAACCTTCTTTGCCTCTAGTCAAATAGCTGTTGTCAAGTTGCTCGGTTTGTCACAGCCTTAAGCAGCTGTTTTTGCAGCAGGAACCCAATGTTATTGGAGGGGAAGGATTCGATATTTCTCAGTTTGGCAGCTTACAGCATTCCTGGCCATGTATACACTAAGTGATTATTTGTGGTGTTATGTATTGGAATTCTCATATATATTCTTATATATTGTGTATATAATTTTCACTCAGGTCCATGTCAGTTAATTTAGGCGGGAAACCCTGGGCTGTTGTTGTTACAATGTTGACAGCCGGCTGCCTATATAAAGCAGGCCGGCTGAGCTGTTCAGTTCAGTTCCAGCTTACTTATAAAGAACTACAGTGGTGCCTTGACGTACAAATTTAATCCGTTCCGAAGGCACCTTCGTAGGTCGAAAAATTCATAAGTCGAAAAGCGCCATTGGAAACGCGATTTCCCATAGGAATGCATTGGAAACGGAAAAATTCGTAAATCGAAGCAACCCCATCGAAAAATCCGTAAGTCGAAAAAAACCTGATGAAAAAAACCGGATATCCCTGATTTAGAGGTGCCGTCCAGGTTTGTGATTTGATCCCGGAATGTCCCACTTTTCCTTAGGATGTCCCTATTTTCATCGGAGAAATGTTGGAGGATATGTAATGAATGAGCATTAAGCAGCCAATGTTGTCAAATTAAATAGCCACTGTGGGGAAGCTGCTGTGTCAGAGTCTCCTAATGAGGGGTTATTTTAGACAGTTTTTGTGGGCTTCTATCTGCTAGTCACCTTTTATTTCTCTAGTGCAGAAAAACACCAGCACATCCTTTCTCCTTGCCGTCATTCCTCCAGTTTTTAATGTCATGAAGTCCTTGCTGTGATGGTGTTTTAGCTAAGCAAAGAAGTCCCCTTTCCCTCATAGTCTCCTGGTTCTCCACTACTCCACTACTCTCTGTGCCAATTCTTCTTGTTTCCGAGCACAATTCAAAGTGTTGGTGCTGACCTTTAAAGCCCTAAACGGCCTCGGTCCAGTATACCTGAAGGAGCGTCTCCTCCCCCATCATTCAGCCCAGACACTGAGGTCCAGCACCGAGGGCCTTCTGGCGGTTCCCTCGCTACAAGAAGTGAGGTTACAGGGAACCAGGCAGAGGGCCTTCTCGGTAGTGGCACCCACCCTGTGGAATGCCCTCCCACCAGAGGTCAAAGAGAACAACAACTACCAGACCTTTAGAAGGCATCTCAAGGCAGCCCTGTTTAGGGAAGCTTTTAATGTTTGATGGATTTCTGTATTTTAATATTTTGTTGGAAGCCGCCCAGAGTGGCTGGGGGAACCCGGCCAGATGGGCGGGGTATAAATAATAAATTCTTATTATTATTGTTTATTTGCCTTTGTTTATATGTATATATACTTTATAAACTGGCTGCCCTATAACCATTTTTTTTATTGGCCGCTTCAAAGGATGAAAACAAAAATTACAGCAAGTAAATACAACTGGTATAAACCCAACAGCATAGTTTTTCAGAGTGTGGCCAAGGGTGCCTCCAAACTCTTACTATTTTCCGTGAGGAATTCTCAGCCAACAGATTGTGTGGAAGAAGGGCCCAGAGTCCTCTATCTCTGCTTCCCCCAGAAAACCTTCAGGAGGACTGTCTTGTGATAAGGAAAGCAGCAGAAATATGTGCTGGAAAGTGTGGAATGACACTTGCTTCAACACAACGTCCTCTAACCTGCCCACAACAGGTTTGCCATGAAAATGTGGAGCCCCTCAAACCCTTAAGCCATCACAGCTTCTCTCTTTGTCATGCAGAATCCCAAATTTCCAATTGCAAGTTTTCCCCCACCCCCCAAAACCCAAAATATTTCCCCACCTTTTCATCCATTGCTGTTTCCATCTCCTGGCCAGGGAAAGAGAGGAGCAGCTTCAGGTTATCTTTTGCATGCTCTTACAAACTGCTCAGCAGCATCATGTAGGACAAGGAGGGTCTGCTCTGCATCTAAACCTCTTAGGTCCCTGCCCAGTTTCTTTGCATTGCTGCCTTGCCTTTCATTGCCAGTTTCGTTTGGGAACCTGAAGTGTCACTGAGCTGCCACCACCTGTGTACAGTATGCGTAGTGGCCATTTCCTCTTTAGCTCCTACTTTGAGAGAGATGCAGAGAGATCTGAATCTGATCATGCAGCTTGGCTCTCTCTGTGGCTTAAAATGAACTGGACTCGATTACTAGAGAGGAAAGGGATTTGGGGAGATGGGGGGGGGATCCTCCGAAGCAATAATGCCTCCCTCCAAAGCCCCTTCCTGCCTGACGTCTCACGTGGATGGGGGGAAAGCATTGATCTTTCTCATGAGCTGAATTGATAGTGCCCTCTGAAATCTTGTTAGTCTCCTCATTTTGTGCATTTGGGTGAAGGGGACTCCCAAAGCAGCTGAGGCAGGGGGTGCCCGGGGGGGGGGGGCTATGTAGCTGATCCATCCAGAATTCACCACAGCACTAGGATGCTGCAGCTGTTTACACATTCCTAATCTGCTCGGAAGTTTGAAACATTAAAAAAATGGAACTTTATGTATCCCCAAACTCAAAGGTTTATATGTCCCTGGACCCTAAAATAAGTACTGGGATACCCCATATCACAACAATAATGGTTGTTTAAAGTTACCATGCTTCCAAAATACTAATCAATGCATATCACATAGTCTCCCCACACACATAGTTAGCTGTATTTGGGGTTTTCTTTTCCCCTCTCTGCTGTGCTTTAATACTGCAGTTTTGTGTGTTTCCTCCAATAACTTTAGAACTTGACCAGGAGGAAATGCTCAAGCAGTGATACTGATGTAGCATAGAATGTCCCTACTTCCATCTGATGAATGTTGGAGAGCATGCCACAGACAAATCAGAATACAGTAAATGCTCAATAAATGGGTCATCTGTTGTTGTTGTTTAGTCGTTTAGTCGTGTCCGACTCTTCGTGACCCCATGGACCATAGCACGCCCCTTCATGGATCAATGCCTTGTCGTGGCGAAGGGGCTTGAATAACTCAGAGAAGCTATGAGCTATGCCATGCAGGGTCACCCAAGATGGACAGGTCATAGTGGAGAGTTTTGACTAAACGTGATCCGCCTGGAGAAGGAACTGGCAAGCCACTATCCCTGCCAAGAAAACTCCATGGACAAAGACAACAGGCATATAATGGGTCATCTAGAAGCACCCAAAGAATCAGGGCACTATACACTTGGTGCCAACCAACATTCTGTGCCCTGGAAATCTGATCTTCCATCAAGAAAATATGAATGCTTTCACTCATATGAATTATATACATCCAGCAAATATGCATTCCTTTGTTTTCATAATTTATGCTTAGGAGAGAGGGGGTTCTATGTGTTGAATGATTGTGTAAAAGTGTCATTATTGTTTCACTGTACATTTAAGAGTCAGGAAAGATTTAATGACTGGGGCTCTGCAGCTGTGGAGCAGCTCTACAGGTGTTGCTGTGAAGCTGATGATGCAGGGTATATCAGGGGTGTTGTGTGTTGCCTCTGTGCTGGGCGTTTTCCCAGTGTGCTCTTGGTGGGTGGTTTGGTTGTGTGGGTATTTTGTATAAGCCTGATTTAATTTTTGTTACATTTACTTTCTCCATTAAACCAAGCATTTGTTTAAGCCTTGGTCTCTATGTGTAAGTTCCTCAACCAGTTTCTGCTGATTTTGCTTTTAACCCCAACATCTTGGTTATGGGCCCAGTGGTTGAGTGTGGAACTACACATGTTAGTTTTTGGAGAAAGGTTTAGAAAGGTTTTTTCCTTTTTGCTGCAACGGTTTTGTGGGCTGGTGGTTGAAAAGTTCCAGCATGGCAGACCGTGTTGCTGAGGCTGAGAAGGCTTTAACATTCCCACAACTAACGGCCGAGAACTACAGTTTATGGTCCTTTCGCATGGAAGCACTTCTGACTTCCCGTGATGTGTGGAAGTACGTGACCGAGGACCCTCCTGCTGCTCCTGTGACCGAAGCCTGGTCGAAAGGTGATGCTAAAGCAAGGGCATTAATTAACTTGTCTGTTAGTGATCAGCAAGTTGTGTATATAAGAAATAAGAAGACTGCCAAAGAAATGTGGGACAGTCTTGCGGCAGTGCACGTTAGAAAGGAGTCAGCGTCTGCCATAGCTAGTCAGATATCTGCTGTACCTCCAGCAAAATTAACTGTGGAAGGGGTAACAGCAAGATTGATGGGCGAGCTGGACAGAAGGGAGGCTTGTGGGATTAGCACTCCTATTTCTAAAAATAATGAGGAACGCCGTATGCAAGTCTGTGGTGATTCATCTGCTTTCAAAACTTCCAAGCATTGCTGGTTTTGTAAAAAGCAGGGGCACCTTGTGAGGGACTGCAGATTTAAAAAGCAAAATGCTTCAGGGTCCGTTCCAGTTCGTAAATCACAGACAGCAACCCAGCAGTCGGCAGCACATCGTAAAGATGGACGTGAGCCGCGAGCATTCCATGTTCGTGAATTAGGTCGTAAAGTAATTAAAGATGACACGTGGAAATCGTTTGTAGTAGATTCCGGGGCGTCGATTCATCTTTGTAACGACCGAAGTCTGTTTATTTCTTTCGAAGAGGAAATTGGCACCATTCATCTGGCCAACTCCGACGTTCTACAGTCGCTTGGCAGAGGTACTGTGAAACTTGACTCCTTAAACATCACAATAGCAAATTGCACTTACTGCCCATCAGTGGACAATTTATTATCAGTAAGTTGCTTTGCACGCCAAGGAGTAACTGTGTGCTTCACAAAATCACTATGTGAGTTCTACAAAGGGGGAAAGCGTGTATTGTATGCCAGAGAGTCTGAAGGTTTATATAGACTATATTTTAAAAAGCATTCACAGCCACCTGTGAACTGTAGAGTAACCCAGCCAAGGCAAGGGTTGAGAAAAAGGCAGGAGCTGAGAAATGTAAAGCCTCACTCTGGATGTATTCATGAGGCGCATAGACTTTTGGGACATTTAAATTTCACAGATGTGATAAAGACAAAGAAGATTGTTGATGGACTAAACTTAAAGCCATGTAAATACTATATGCAATGTGTATCTTGTTGTAAGAATAAGATAAAAGTTGCAAGAAAGGGTAAATGCTCAGGCAGGAAAGTAACAGAGCCATTTGAACGTGTGCATTGTGATTTAGTAGGGCCACTCCCTCCTTCTTTAGGAAATTCAAAATATTGGCTTACTCTTATTGATCAGTACAGCAGATATTGTTTTGTTTACACCATTGCTGAAAAGTCACAAGCACTTGAGAAGTACAAGATTTTTTGCAACTGGGTAAAAACCCACTTTAACAAACCTATAAAGCATTTGTTTTCTGACAGGGGGGGAGAGTTTGTTTCTGAGGAATTTTCACATTTCCTGGAAGCGCAGGGGACTGTTCACGAGTTGTCCTGCCCTAGAAGTCCTTGGCAGAATGGGATTGTAGAAGTAGTGCAACGTGATTTGCAGGCAGGTGTTAAAACTTACTTGCATGATGCTAATTTGGGGAAAGAATATTGGGCGGAATCTCTTCATGCCTATCTTTTTGTTAAAAACAGATCCTATCATTCTAGTTTAAATGTTACACCCTATGAAATGTTGTTTAAAAAACGCCCTAATTTAAAATACCTGCGAATTTGGGGTTCAGACGTTATTATTCACTACCCTGCTAGACACAAGTTGGATGAGCGTAGTGTTCAAGGAAAGTTTATGGGCTACCAGCAGGGGGCGTACAGAGTTTATGTACCAGCAACTGGCAAATTTCATATTACCAGAAGCATGATTGAAACTGTAAATTGGAATAGAGTTGCTATTTTTCAAGATAGTGATGGTTTAGATAATGCTGATGAGGAGGAAGTAGAAGTAGAAGAGGAAGACGCTGGAGCAGGGGATACTAGTGGATCTGAAGACGAAAAGCCTGTTGTGTCTGGTGATTTGTTTGAAAATTTAAAGACACAGACACCTAAAGAAAGGTTAAGTTCTTCTGAATTTTCTGAAAGTAAGAAAAGCCCACAAGAGTCTCATCAGTCTGATGATAGCAATTTACAGTCTGAAGCTAGAAGTCCAAATAGTTCTACTGATTCTGAAGGGCCTAGCTCTTCTTCAGGACTAAGACGTTCAGACAGAAAGAGACAGGAACCAAGACGGTTTTCAAAAGAGCAGTTATATACTGTGTATGCCAATAAAGCAGTTTTTGAGCCAAAATGCTACAACGATGTTCAAAAATTACCTTTGCATGAAGCTGTAAATTGGTACAAAGCTATGGATGCTGAAATAGCTTCTTTAAAAGAGCATAACACTTGGTCTCTTGTACCACAAACCCCAGACATGAGAGTTATTGATTCAAAATGGGTTTATAAAGTGAAAATGAATGATAAAAACGAAGTTGTAAGGTACAAGGCTAGGTTAGTAGCCAGAGGTTTCCAGCAAATCCCAGGTGAAGACTATGATTTGTGTTACTCACCGAGCGTAAAGTATGAATCTGTTAAGCTTTTGTTAAAAGATGCATCCCAGCGTGGACATTCTGTCTATCATGTAGATATAAAAACTGCCTATTTGTTTGCAGATTTAGAAGAACAAATTTTTATGCGTGTTCCTGATGGCGTAATCTCCACTAAAGGAGTAGTGTGCAAACTAAATAAATCTCTTTATGGTTTGCATCAGAGTGGTAAAAACTGGCATCAGACTTTAGTGAAGGAATTGCTGAATTTTGGCTTTACACAAGGCAAGGCAGATAACTGTGTATTTACAAAGGAAAATGGAAATTCTGTGACCAAATTATGTGTGTTTGTAGATGATATATTAATTTCTACAAAAACTAAACATGAATATACAAAGATAGTGTCACTGTTACAAGAAAAATTTGATGTGGTAGAATTAGGCAAAGCTAAAAACTATATATCCATGCAAATTGAAGAAGGCAAAAATGGTTCTTATTTGATTCATCAAAATGCAAAAATAGATGATCTTGTTGAAATGTTATGTTTAAAGAATGCAAATGGGAAATAAACGCCTATGGTATGTGGTTTCACTTTTACAGATGGCAATAACACGTTCTCTGACAAAACTTTGTATCGCTCTGCCATAGGCAAGCTCAATTTTATTCAAAGAGTTTCAAGGCCAGATGTAACTTATGCTTTTCATTTTCTGGCAAAATTTGTAGAAAAACCCACTACCCAATGCTTCAAAGCTCTTAAGAGAGTGGTGATGTACCTCAAACACACAAAACATTATAGGTTGGAATTTACACCATCTATTGACAAAGGTTTTGAAATATATTGTGATGCATCTCATGCTGTAGAGCAAAATAATTACAAAGGTACATCTGGTATGGTTTATTTTTATAATGGGTGTCCTTTTGAATGGAAAGCACAGAATCAAAAAATTAATTGTCTTTCTTCAACTGAAAGTGAGTTATATGCCTGTACTCAGGCCATCCGTGATATAGAGTGGTATTTACAAATATTTGAAGACTTAAAGATGCCAGTATCACTCCCAGTAAAAGTTTATCTCGATTCCCAGAGTGGACTTGCTATCCTGTGCTCAGAAACCAACACACAGCGCACTAGAGTGTTGAGATTACGTTTACAGTTTGTAAAGAGATTGCTGACAAAACAGTTGTTTTTGAATATGTCCCCGGTGACAGACAAGTTGCAGACATCTTTACTAAAGCACTTCCAAAAGTTGCGCATGAAAGACATGTACAAAGTTTGTCTCTGTTTCACAATAATGAACTGCAGGGGATATGTTGAATGATTGTGTAAAAGTGTCATTATTGTTTCACTGTACATTTAAGAGTCAGGAAAGATTTAATGACTGGGGCTCTGCAGCTGTGGAGCAGCTCTACAGGTGTTGCTGTGAAGCTGATGATGCAGGGTATATCAGGGGTGTTGTGTGTTGCCTCTGTGCTGGGCGTTTTCCCAGTGTGCTCTTGGTGGGTGGTTTGGTTGTGTGGGTATTTTGTATAAGCCTGATTTAATTTTTGTTACATTTACTTTCTCCATTAAACCAAGCATTTGTTTAAGCCTTGGTCTCTATGTGTAAGTTCCTCAACCAGTTTCTGCTGATTTTGCTTTTAACCCCAACACTATGCAGGGTGCTGAAGCTCTGGCTCCTGAGCACCAGAAATTCCAGGGGATCTGCCTGGTGGCAAACAGCAACCAAACAATTTATATAGCACAATTCTAAACATTTTCAGCTATGAGATAGAGTATATCTTGCCCTCCAAATGCTGTGACTGCCTTTCTCCCAGTCCCCACTCTCAAAAATGTTCAGATCTTTTGTCATGCTATTCTTTCTCCCCAACCCCATGGCAGCAAATGTTGAGTCCCAAGGTAGGCATCAGAGATAAGCTGCCTACCAAATTGATATATTTATTTTTGTATGGTTTTATTTATTCAGAATGTTTATAAGCTACGCTTCAGCAGTGCACTCTGAACAGCTAAATGTAAGATGATAAAAGCCACAATTTTAAAACAATGAATCATAATGAAACATAATAAAATAAGGCACAGCAGAACCATAGAATGAGATAAAATTCTAGCATAAAACCGGAGTTGGCGCCCAGGGGTGGAGTCAAGATTGGGCACCTGCCAAGGGACTCAGCAGGATCCCTCACCAACTGACCACCAGTCATTCACCTCACCCCCCCCCCAATCAGACCACCAGATGTGTTTTAGTGATGGGTATGGCTGTGCTTTTGAATGGGAACTTACCCAGACACCTGCCATGTCTACACAAAATGCAATCCCCAGCCCAATATTTGGTTGGTCATTGCATTTTTGGAAATTTGACATGGTGAACCCACCATAGATCAGAGCCAAGCACCACCACCTACTACGGTAACATAACTGTTGGTGGTGAGGTCAGTGACTGGCTGCAGCAACAGCAGCAAACAACAGGTTGAGAGGGTGTTGGTCTAAGGTTGTGACGCGACTGAAGTTCAGTGTCAGCCCAGCAGAAAACCTCAGACACATAAAAGCTCTGAAAGGTGCTCACTTTAAGCTCCCAATTGTTCCTTTGAAGCCCCTCATCTGACATCCTGTATGACACCAGGTGTAAGTTGGGTGGGCATGGCTTCCCCAAAACAACCTTGTGGGTCTGCAGACCAGAGGTAATCCTACAGTTGTTATTAAACAACAACTGCTTAATAGAGGCAGGACCTGCTGGAAATGAGTTGCTGTGATCATTAGATTCAGGTAGGTAGCCGTGTTGGTCTGACACAGTCGAAATATATATATATATATATAAATTAAAAATTGCACCAGTAGCACCTTAGAGACCAACTAAGTTCACTAGGTCTGACACTCCTGTGTAGATAGTGTTCTTTGCTAATAAAGAGTTAACTTCAACTTGCATAGTGTGATTTACTGCTGGCTCGTTCTTGACAGGACCTTCCCAAGGGAAGCACACATACAGCACATTACAGTAGTACAAGTGGTCCCCTTCCAACTCCTTGTTTGTAAGTGACTGGATTTTGAGGGAAGGAGAGGAATGGGAGAAGTCTCACACATGGTGTATGGGGAGAAAGGGATGACGTTGGGGCAAGTGGGCATAGGCCAGGGGTGGGCAACCTAAGGCCTGTGGGCCGGATGCGGCCCAATCACCTTCTCAATCCGGCCCATGGACGGTCGGGGAATCAGCGTGTTTTTACATGAGTAGAATGTGTCCTTTTATTTAAAATGCATCTCTGGGTTATTTGCAGCGTTTTTACATGAGTAGAATGTGTGCTTTGATTTAATACTAGCTGGCTCAACCACGCATTGCTGTGGCTCAGTCTGTTAAATGGACCCTCAGAGTTCCCCTTCAGACTCCCCTCACCTTCAGAGTCCCCCTTCATTTTTTAAAAATGTTTTACGTGTGTTCTGTTTCCACAGGCTTTTCCCTGTGACTCCCCCCACCCTGTCCCGACCCATGACCTATCCCACCGCCTCCTCCCCCCACCCCTGGCTCAACCCTGTGATTGGCCCCACCCTGTCCCAACCCATGACCTATGCCCCTCCTCACCCCATCCCCCACCCAAGTGACCCCCCCGCCTCCACTTGGCCCAGTCTGCAAAGCCGAGCCAAGATGCTGTAGAGAGGGAAGCTTTCCTAGCTGCGGTACCAGTGTAGCCATCGCTAGAGGACGCTGTTTTGCAACCTTTCCTGTGCTCCCAGCATGCACTTTCATCTGAGTTGTGAGTTCTGGAACACGTGGTTTTAGGGTTTTACCTGGCATAGGTGTGCCATCTGTCTAAGGCAGGCATCCCCAAACTTCGGCCCTCCAGATGTTTTGGACTACAATTCCCATCATCCATGACCACCACTGGTCCTCTTAGCTAGGGATCATGGGAGTTGTAGGCCAAAACATCTGGAGGGCCGCAGTTTGGGGATGCCTGGTCTAAGGAAACAGTATGAGGTCACTCTCATATTCGCATGGGATGTTGTGTCCAAATTTGAACGCAATCGGTCAAGCGGTTTCAGAGAAAAGTGGAGACACACTCACATGCCCAGTTTACATTTTTTTATATATAGATGCATCTCTGGGTTATTTGTGGGGCATAGGAATTCATTCATATTTCTTCCCCAAAATATAGTCCAGCCCACCACATGGGCTGAGGGACAGTGGACCGGCCCACGTCTGAAAAAGGTTGCTGACCCTTGGCTTAGGCTCACTTCCCACTATGATGATAACCTGAGCCTGGGCTATATCACTTCAGATGGAAAGTGAAAGATCACATGCATAAGTATACAAAAACCCCACACATAACCCACAATATGTAGAAAACTGGTGTGTAGCTGGACAAGTATTCAGTCCTATGAGCTCCATCTTATGGTCCAAGGTGGCACAGCCCAGGCATACACATTTCCTGCCTCATTGAGGGCCAAATCAGAGACGGCATGTACGTGCATAAAAGCAACCAGGGGGGGGATTAAAACCAGGGTTGCAGCAGTAGGGAAATGGTGCTTAATCCTTTCCCTCCATGCCATTTCCTTGATTTAACTGCCCCCAAAGCTGCTGTTAGCTGCAGATGCCTACCTCTTTCCTACCCATGGAGAGCCATGGCAAAAAGCAGCAGGTGAGGGGGACTGAAACTGGAGAAATGCTATGAACCCCAAAGCTCCAATGCCATGGCTCCCATCCAAAACCTCCCTCCCTCACTGACTGCTTTCAAAGGCACAATAGATGTTGGAAGAGCTGATCACACATCTCCCAAATAGCACCTACTTTGGCCCTGAGAACTGGGTTTCAGAGGTTAGGGAGACATGGGCCGGGTGGAGGCTGAATTTTATGTGCTGATGTTGAAAGATAATTTAAAGCATTTTTAAAAAAAAGTTTAATAAGCAAAATTATTTTGCCAGTGTGGTGTAGTGGTTAAGAGCAGTGGACTTGTAATCTGGTGAACCGGGTTCAATTCCCCACTCCTCCACATGCAGCTGCTGGGTGACCTTGGGCGAGTCACACTTCTCTGAAGTCTCTCAGCCTCACTCACCTCACAGAGTGTTTGTTGTGGGGGAGGAAGGGAAAGGAGATTGTTAGCCGTGATAAAGCGGGATATCAAATCCAAACTACTCCTCCTCCTCCTCCTCTTCTTCTTCTTCTTTTTCTTCTTTGAAAAGCTCTGTTGGGTCATGGTGTCCATAGCCTGATTGCTTTGACTCCCTGCCAGCAGGTTGTTAATGCAGAAGGTCGCCTACTGGGAAGCCCAGCTATGATTATGGACTAATATTTTCCCTTTTATGTTTTCCCAGGTCAGGGTTGCATTAAGTCAGGAACAAAACAGTGCCCATGTGTTGATACAGGCACTGTGGCAAATGTGATTAAATGGACAATAAATAGAATTGCATTTCACAATGTCCAATATTTTAGAAAGCCTCTTTTGAGGCAAGAGGAGAGAGTTATGGAAAATTCCTGCTCAAATGACCACAGAGCTTTCCAAGGGTGGGGAGCTGTTTATCCTCACAGACGTGATGAGGCCAGCTTCTATGTGATAGCTTTTAATAACACAAGCATTTTTGACATTAGGCTTGAATGTCATCCAAATATTATAAAAATCTCTTGAAGAAATAAATTTAAAGTAAAGGGTGAAATGTTTACAGTGTGTTATAATCTAAGAGAAAATGTTATGAAAATGCTCTCTCAGTGCCACCTCAACCCAGCCAAACTGGCCAAAATGTATAAGAATAGACCTGAAATTTGTTGGAGATGTAAAAAGGGGAGAGGTAATAATAATAATAATAATAATAAATAATAATAATAATAATAATAATAATAATAATATATTGGCCAAGTACCAACATACTTGGAATTTTGCTTTGACTACATTGCAATAATAATAATAATAATAATAATAATAATAATAATAATAATAATAATAATAATAATTTATTATTTATACCCCGCCCATCTGGCCGGGTTCCCCCAGCCACTCTGGGCGGCTTCCAACAAAATATTAAAATACAGAAATCAATCAAACATTAAAAGCTTCCCTAAACAGGGCTGCCTTAAGATGCCTTCTAAAGGTCTGGTAATTGTTATTCTCTTTGACCTCTACCGAGAAGGCCCTCTGCCTGGTTCCCTGTAACTTGGCTTCTCGTAGTGAGGGAACCGCCAGAAGGCCCTCGGCGCTGGATCTCAGTGTCCGGGCAGAACGATGGGGGAGGAGACGCTCCTTCAGGTATACTGGACCGAGGCCGTTTAGGGCTTTAAAGGTCAGCACCAACACTTTGAATTGTGCTCGGAAACGTACTGGGAGCCAATGTAGGTCTTTCAGGACCGGTGTTATGTGGTCTCGACGGCCGCTCCCAGTCACCAGTCTAGCTGCCGCATTCTGGATTAATTGCAGTTTCCGGGTCACCTTCAAGGGTAGCCCCACGTAGAGCGCATTACAGTAGTCCAAGCGGGAGATAACCAGAGCATGCACTACTCTGGTGAGACAGTCCGCAGGCAGGTAGGGTCTCAGCCTGCGTACCAGATGGAGCTGATAGACAGCTGCCCTGGACACAGAATTGACCTGCGCCTCCATGGACAGCTGTGAGTCCAAAATAACACCCAGGCTGCGCACCTGGTCCTTCAGGGGCACAGTTACCCCATTCAGGACCAGGGAGTCCTCCACGCCTGCCCGCCTCCTATCCCCCAAGTACAGTACTTCTGTCTTGTCAGGATTCAACCTCAATCTGTTAGCCGCCATCCAGCCGCAATGTAAACGTACCTTATACAAACACTGTTCCACTCACAATACAATAGCACAGAAAAGGAACCCCACCCATAACTGGCCTCCCCTTCCGCTACACAACTACGAATTTAACAATTTGATGGCACAAGGGAAAAAACTGTTCCTGTGCCGTTTTTTTGTATAGAGTCCTGTAGCGGCGTCCAGATGGAAGTAAATCAAACATATATGCATATGTGGTGGGAATGTGAAAAAATTAAAGATTTGGGATATTGTATACAATGAATTAAAAAAGATATTCAAATTCCCATTCACAAAAAGACTGGAGGCCTTTCTATTAGGGATAATGTCAAATGAAATTAAGAAAGAAGAAAGACCATTTTTTATCATCTGCTGCCAGGATTCTTGTTGCAACGAATTGGAAGAGTGAGATTACACCTACAAAGTTAGAATGGCAGGTTAAAATGAAAGAATACATCCAATTGGCAATAATGACAGGGAGAAGTAGGTGCCATTTGTTGGAAGCACCAAATAAATGACGCAAAAAGCCTGCAACTGAACTGAAGGGAAGTGAGTGACCCTGAGCATTCATGAAAGTTTGCAAATCAAGATTAAAAAAATAAATGCAAACTGGAAGGGGGGGGGACAGAAAGGGAAATAGCACAATTAAAACAAATAGATTGAAAGTATTGAAGTTTGTTGTTGATACCAAATCAAAGGATCTCTCCAAACTGGATGAACAGGAAGTAAATGGTAAATGTGATTCAATGTAAGCAAGGGTAAAGTGAGGTAAACAGGGATTAAAAAATTCTAAACTGTGCACACATAACATTTCTAACAGAATCAATGGAGACTAAATATTTCTGAATTTCTATGGAGTCGATGCACAATCTAGATCTATTGCATGGTTTTTGCTCCTGGAAAGCACTTCTTGAGAATCTGGATTTGTTCTGAAAACAAAAGTTCATTGCGGCTTGATTCTGTGTTTCCCCACAGTGCATCCATTTGAAAGCACATGAAAACATATAGGCAATTCTGGCAAAGTGTGTGTCTGTCTGTGCACAGATCCACACCAGCCCAATGCAATTGTGGGAGGGTTGCAACTTCTAACACTTCCTTCTTTATTCATCTGGGGCATGTGCAGGAAGAGAAAAATATGGATAACCTAACCAAGGGGAGGATTTTCAAATGAGTATCATGTATCCACATCAATTTTTGTGGACAGAAGGATTTTCAATCAATTTAGATTTAAAGCAGCATGTTGCGGATAACCAAGAATGATTTCGTATTAATAAAAGGCATTTTTGTACTATAAACAGGCTAGTGTGTGTGTGGCCCTAATTTCTCATGGGGTCTGAACTGGCGGCGACTGACCAGGAACGAGACCTTGTGGTCATAATGGATGGCTCAATTAAGATGCCATGCTAGGGATAATTAAGAAAGGAATTGAAAATTAAGACTGCCAGCCATCATAATGCCATTATGCAAATCTATGATGTGACCACACATCAAAGAACTCTGTACAATTCTGGTTCCCTCACCTCAAAGAGGACATCACAGGGGTGGAAAAGGCTCAGGGCAACCGAAATCATGAAGGGAGTAAAGTGACTCCTCTACAAGAAAAGTTTACAACATAGGGAATTTTCAGAGAGATGTTGCTGGAACTCAGGAGCACACAGTGAAGCTGAATGTTGGAAGATTCAGGAGAGGCAAAAGAAAGCATGTCTCCACACATTGTATAGTGACACTATGGATTTCACTCCCACAAGAGCTAGTGATGGCCACTTTAAAATTCTCTTTAAAAGAGAATTCCAGGCTAGGGATTCTTAGGAAAGGAACTGAAAATAAAACCTGCCAGGATCATAATGCTGTTACAAATTGTTGCCTCAAAAAGGATATTGTGCAGCTAGAAAAAGTGCAGAAAAGGGTGATCAAAACAATCAAGGGGGTGGAGCAATGCCCCGAGGAGTAGATGTTCCATTGTTTTGGGAAAGAATGTTTAAGTAGGGGCATGAGAAAGGTGTGTGGAATTATGCAAGGTGGTGGGGAAAGTGGGTAGAGAGGGGCTTCTTTTCCTTTCATAATCTAAGAGCCAAGAGTCATCCAGCAAAACTGAACGGTGGAAGATTCAGGACAGACCAAAGGAATGGAATCATAAAATTATAGAACTGCACAGTTGGAAGGGATTTGCTTCTTCCCAGCACCCAATGGCAAGGAATATTTATTCATTATTATTACTCTATTTCAACAATTTATATGCTGCATTACACTGTGGTTTCTAAGTGGTGTACAAGGAGGTTACAAAAGAGTCACAAAGGAGAAAAAAATATTATTAATAATAAAATAATATCTATGTATATATAAATGTAAAAGGGGCATGTGGGTGTGTTTCCACTTTCCACCGAAACTGCTTGACCAATAGCATTCAAATTTGCACACAATGTCCCATGCTACTATGAGAGGAAGCATATACCGTTTGCATAGACAGATGTCACACCTGCACAAGATAAAAAAACCCAAAACCCCGTGTTTCAGAACACACAACTCACCCAAAAGTGCATGCTGGGAAAATGAAGCCAAAAGAGGTTGTAAAACAGCACCCTCTAGCGGCGGCCACACTGGTACTGCAGCTAGAAAACCTTCGCCCTCCACAGCACCTCGGCTTGCCTTTACAGACTAGGTCGAATGGAGGTGGGAACTTGCCTGGGTGGGGTGTTGGGGGGGAGGGCACAGAATAGATCATGGGTCAGGACAGGGTGGGGGGAATCACAGGGATGAACCGGGGGTGGGTGGGTGGGAGACCTGATACATCATCGATGGGGGGGGGGGAGAGAGAGTCTTCATCAGACACCTAAAGTTTGGTTTGCAAGACTGTTTTGGCCAAGGCATGGTCACCTGCTCTATACCCAAAATCATATATGAAGTTAGCTGTGGGGCAGATAAAGACATAGAGGGGCCAAAAGCAGGTTGCAGGCACCACCAGCCAGCTGATCGTCAACAGATAATTGGGGTTTGCACAGTGCCATGTGCTCTGAAGCCCTAACATCAGCTGGTTGTCAGGGCGTAATTATTGGGGCTTCCATCCACGCAGTGAATCTGAAAATGGGTACCTTGACAAAATTTGATGTCAGGTGATTGACAGGTAGGACCCCCCCCCATCTGCCAGACCTTACCCATGGGCTGGAGGAGATAACCCAGGTCAGTTCCCCCCACTCCTGGCCTTAATATGGCATTAGGTAGCACAATATGGTTGCCATAGAAGTGGCCAACAAATTGAACAGCTTCAAAAAGGGACTGGACATATTTAATTGTATTTATTTATTCAATTTCTTTACAGTGGACACTCGGGTTGCAAACGTGATCCGTGCAGGAGGCACATTCACAACCCGCAGTGTTCACAACCTGCAGCACCGCATCTGCGCACGCACGGGTTGCGATTCAGCGCTTCTGCGCATGCGCAAGCGCCCAAACCCAGAAATAACCCATTCGGGTACTTCTGGGTTCGACATGGGACGCAACCTGAAAAGACGCAACCTGAAGCGTCTGTAACCTGAGGTATGACTGTACCACCCCTTCACCTGAGGAACACAAGGCAATTTACAATCTAAAAACACAAACATACATAACATAGTAACAAACATAAACACTACCCACCCACCCACCCCAGTTTAAAATTGCTTAATTATGGGAGAAGGCTGGGAAAAGAGGGGTGTTTTTGCCTGGTGCCTAAATATATGCAACGAAGGCGCCAGGGCAGTCTCCCTGGGGAGAGCGTTCCACAAAAGTGGAGCCACTATAGAAAGTGCCCGCTCTTGTGTTGCCACCCTCCAGACCTCTCGTGGGGGAGGCACATGAAGAAGAGCCTCAGATGATGATTGCAGTTTGTATGGGGAGAGGTGATCCTTGAGGTTGTTGTTGTTTAGTCGTTTAGTCGTGTCCGACTCTTCGTGACCCCATGGACCATAGCACGCCAGGCACTCCTGTCTTGCACTGCCTCCCGCAGTTTGGTCAAACTCATGTTCGTAGCTTCGAGAACACTGTCCAACCATCTTGTCCTCTGACGTCCCCTTCTCCTAGTGCCCTCAATCTTTCCCAACATCAGGGTCTTTTCCAAGGATTCTTCTCTTCTCATGAGGTGGCCAAAGTATTGGAGCCTCAGCTTCACGATCTGTCCTTCCAGGGAGCACTCAGGGCTGATTTCCTTAAGAATGGATAGGTTTGATCTTCTTGCAGTCCATGGGACTCTCAAGAGTCTCCTCCAGCACCACAATTCAAAAGCATCAATTCTTCGGCGATCAGCCTTCTTTATGGTCCAGCTCTCACTTCCATACATCACTACTGGGAAAACCATAGCTTTAACTATACGGACCTTTGTCGGCAAGGTGATGTCTCTGCTTTTTAAGATGCTGTCTAGGTTTGTCATTGCTTTTCTCCCAAGAAGCAGGCGTCTTTTAATTTCGTGACTGCTGTCACCATCTGCAGTGATCAAGGAGCCCAAGAAAGTAAAATCTCTCACTGCCTCCATTTCTTCCCCTTCTATTTGCCAGGAGGTGATGGGACCAGTGGCCATGATCTTGGTTTTTTTGATGTTGAGCTTCAGACCATATTTTGCGCTCTCCTCTTTCACCCTCATTAAAAGGTTCTTTAATTCCTCCTCGCTTTCTGCCATCAAGGTTGTGTCATCTGCATATTTGAGGTTGTTGATATTTCTTCCGGCAATCTTAATTCCGGCTAGGGATTCATCTAGTCCAGCCTTTCGCATGATGAATTCTGCATATAAGTTAAATAAGCAGGGAGACAATATACAACCTTGTCGTACTCCTTTCCCAATTTTGAACCACTCAGTTGTTCCATATCCAGTTCTAACTGTAGCTTCTTGTCCCACATAGAGATTTCTCAGGAGACAGATGAGGTGATCAGGCACTCCCATTTCTTTAAGAACTTGCCATAGTTTGCTGTGGTCGACACAGTCAAAGGCTTTTGCATAGTCAATGAAGCAGAAGTAGACGTTTTTCTGGAACTCTCTAGCTTTCTCCATAATCCAGCGCATGTTTGCTATTTGGTCTCTGGTTCCTCTGCCCTTTCGAAATCCAGCTTGCACTTCTGGGAGTTCTCGGTCCACATACTCCTTAAGCCTGCCTTGTAGAATTTTAAGCATAACCTTGCTAGCGTGTGAAATGAGCGCAATTGTGCGGTGGTTGGAGCATTCTTTGGCACTGCCCTTCTTTGGAATTGGGATGTAGACTGATCTTCTCCAATCCTCTGGCCATTGCTGAGTTTTCCAAACTTGCTGGCATATTGGGTGTAGCACCTTAACAGCATCATCTTTTAAAATTTTAAATAGTTCAGCTGGAATATCATCACTTCCACTGGCCTTGTTATTAGCAGTGCTTTCTAAGGCCCATTTGACTTCACTCTCCAAGATGTCTGGCTCAAGGTCAGCAACCACACTACCTGGGGTGTACGAGACCTCCATATCTTTCTGGTATAATTCCTCTGTGTATTCTTGCCACCTCTTCTTGATGTCTTCTGCTTCTGTTAGGTCCTTACCACTTTTGTCCTTGATTATGGTAATCTTTGTACGAAATGTTCCTTTCATGTCTCCAATTTTCTTGAACAGATCTCTGGTTTTTCCCATTCTATTGTTTTCCTCTATTTCTTTGCATTGCTCATTTAAGAAGACCCTCTTGTCTCTCCTTGCTGTTTTTTTGGAAATCTGCATTCAGTTTCCTGTATCTTTCCCTTTCTCCCTTGCATTTTGCTTGCCTCCTCTCCTCCGCTATTTGTAAGGCCTCGTTGGACAGCCATTTTGCTTTCTTGCATTTCCTTTTCCTTGGGATGGTTTTCGTTGCTGCCTCCTGTATAATGTTACGAGCCTCCATCCATAGTTCTTCAGGCACTCTGTCCACCAAATCTAAATCCTTAAACCTGTTCCTCACTTCCACTGTGTATTCATAAGGGATTTGATTCAGATTGTATCTTACTGGCCCAGTGGTTTTTCCTACTTTCTTCAGTTTAAGCTGGAATTTTGCTATAAGAAGCTGATGATCTGAGTTACAGTCAGCTCCAGGTCTTGTTTTTGCTGACTGTATAGAGCTTCTCCATCTTTGGCTGCAGAGAATATAATCAATCTGATTTCGATGCTGCCCATTTGGTGATATCCATGTGTAGAGTCGTCTCTTGTGTTGTTGGAAGAGAGTGTTTGTGATGACCAGCTTGTTCTCTTGACAGAACTCTATTAGCCTTTGCCCTGCTTCATTTTGAACTCCCAGGCCAAACTTGCCAGTTGTTCCTTTTATCTCTTGATTCCCTACTTTAGCATTCCAATCCCCTGTAATGAGAAGAACATCCTTCTTTGGTGTCATTTCTAGAAGGTGTTGTAGGTCTTCATAGAATTGGTCAATTTCACTTTCTTCAGCTCCGGTAGTTGGTGCATAAACTTGGATTACTGTGATGTTAAAAGGTCTGCCTTGGATTCGTATCGAGATTATTCTGTCATTTTTGAGATTGCATCCCATTACAGCTTTTGCCACTCTTTTGTTGACTATGAGGGCCACTCCATTTCTACTACGGGATTCTTGCCCACAGTAGTAGATATGATAGTCACCCGAACTGAATTCACCCATTCCCTTCCATTTTAGTTCACTGATGCCCAGGATGTCGATATTTATTCTTGTCATCTCATTTTTGACCACATCCAGCTTACCTCCATTCATGGTTCTTACATTCCAGGTTCCTATGCAATATTTTTCTTTACAGCATTGGACTTTCCTTTCGCTTCCAGGCATATCCGCAACTGAGCGTCCTTTCGGCTTTGGCCCAGCCGCTTCATCAGCTCTGAATCTACTTGTACTTGTCCTCCGCTCTTCCTCAGTAGCATGTTGGACGCCTTCCGACCTGAGGGGCTCATCTTCCAGCGTCATAACTTTTATATGCCTGTTGTCTTTGTCCATGGAGTTTTCTTGGCAGGGATACTGGAGTGGCTTGCCAGTTCCTTCTCCAGGTGGATCACGTTTAGTCAAAACTCTCCACTATGACCTGTCCATCTTGGGTGGCCCTGCATGGCATAGCTCATAGCTTCTCTGAGTTATTCAAGCCCCTTCGCCACGACAAGGCATTGATCCATGAAGGGGGATCCTTGAGGTAGTGCAGTCCTGAACCATTTAAAGCTTTATAGGTCAACACCAGCACTTCCATGGAGTATAAGACTATTGATGGCTGCTAGTCATGTTGGCTATATTACCTCCAATATCAGATGTAGTATGCAGATACCTCAAGCAGGAGAGTAATACTGTACAGTACTTATCCCCTGCATGCAGGATGCTGGGCAAGGTGGGGCTCCTCTAATACTCTTACGTAACAGAGGAAGTGTTTGTTTCCTGTTTACTTTATCTCAGGGAATTCACTGACAGTCATGGAGAACTCAGGCACCCAGCATAGCCCCATCTCTTCATGGACAAAAGACACCTTTGGGCTCCATTTCTTGATTGTACTATAATATTTGGGTGTGAACTGCCTTTTACCGAGAGAGGGTCATTGTTGTTTTCAGAGAGCAGGAGTCTTGATGGTGAACAGGATTGCTCAATTGCTTTCTGGTACCTTTAAGAGTTGCAACATGAATATTGGAAATTCAGCCAGTGAAGCTTTTCCCAGCATGAAGATGGAAGTGGTGGGGGAAATTTACCTTCCTGAATTCCTGTTTGTCACCCACTCTTAAAGACACAAGAACCCTGTACAGTAATTCAAAATGAGCAACCCTGCATGTGAGGCAGCCATAAAATTAGGAACATATGCAGCATATTTGGTGGCCAGTCTCTTCCCTGCCACTGATTTGGGGAAGAAATGTGTCTGTCTTGGTTCTTTCAGCCATGGAAATCCATGCATCATTTGCCAGTCACCTATGATCATTCTAAGGCACTCAAGAAGCAGCCTGCTCGGTGATTTAGCCTCGCCAGCACCTTCCAGTCAGGCTTGTACTTCCTTTTATCTGCAAGCTGTTACTGTCCCTGGGTGAACTGCCACTGATTCTGCAGCCCACTTGCCTTTCATTCAAAAATTTAAAAAAAGAGAAATGAGGGAGCAGAAGCCAAATCTCTGCTGCTGCTGCTGCTAAACACTCCTATTTATCACAGCAGCACCAGCACCAGGCAGGCAGGCAGGCAGGCAGCCAGGGGAAAAACAATCTGCCTGTAACTTGTAGAGTTCACTGTCATTCTTGGGTTTTTTAGTA
The DNA here is from genome assembly GCF_963506605.1 of Zootoca vivipara. Taxonomy (NCBI): domain Eukaryota; kingdom Metazoa; phylum Chordata; class Lepidosauria; order Squamata; family Lacertidae; genus Zootoca; species Zootoca vivipara. The sequence continues at coordinate 2,814,862 of NC_083282.1, read as the reverse complement.
CTGTGTAAATCCTCCTCTTATTTTTTAAGCTGTTTTTTTGAAAATCTGCAGTTCACCTACCACCACAGATACTTCCCAGAAACATAGCTGCCAAGTTTTCCCTTTTCTCGCGAGGAAGCCTATTCAGCATAAGGGAATTTCCCTTAAAAAATGGAGAACTTGGCAGCTATGCCCAGAAAAGCAGTATGATTTGGGTCCATGTAAGCTATCAGCTCTGAAGAAGAGGTGGGAGAGGATTTGTGCATGAGAAGGAGTATTGTTGGGACATGAGCATCTCTCTCTCTCTCTCTCTCTCTCCCTCCCTCCCCCCTCTCTTTTTCCCTCTCTTTTTCCTTCAGTCATCCTGGAGAGGCTACATACCAATTAACATACAGAGAGGAAATCAAGTAAAGTGATCAGTTGAAGAAGGCCCATGCACCCCTCCCTTGCCCACCCATTCAGGCCCACTGCCCCACAGAAATTGGTGTGAGGCCAACAACCCCAAATGCCACCGCTGAGGAGATTACGTTTGACCAAGGGGTCTGCCGCCCTGTTGCAAAGGCCGCACCAGGCAGCTTCCTTGTCACAACCGCGAGCGCCCACCTCCTACCTGTCTCTTGGCGGTCCGCACTGCAGAGGCTGCTTGGGTTTGGCTGGCGCTGGGTGGGCACGGCTCACTGAGGCCCTGAACGACAGAGACTGCGGCCCCCCGGTACATCAGAGAGCTTGAAGGGTGGCCAGCCTGACCACTGATCTGTCTAGGGTAGCCTCAGTAGCATGCTACTGAGTTTGGCTTCTTAGCTCTGCGGCTCCTGGAAGAAGAGCTGGTGGAAAAGGAGGGAGGTGGGGGGAACGAAGGAAAGAGAGCAGGGAGAGGCGACAGAGTGAGGATGCTCCATCAGATGTGTGCACAGAGAATTGAAATGCACAAGAGGACTGGGCAGGATAGCACAGGCTCACAGCCTGACTCGTTCTCATTATTCCAGCAGACTGACTCCCGCCTGCCTGAGGCTCACTCCTGCAAAATTCAGCCGTTTCAAGTGCACAATGTTTAGAAGAGGGAGGGTAGGTTCACCCCAAAAGAATCACTGAATTGCATGCAGGGTGTGGGGGTGAGTTGGAGGGTTTTGCCTTGCTGTTTGCTGGGGTTTCAAGTCCAGCTTTGCTAGAAAAGCAAAAAGGTACATAAGCAAACAGAGATGCTTTGATTTTTGTTTCTAGGCTGGCTGTTCCATGGCTGCTGGATTATCCCTTTGTGTGAGCAGCAGGAGGAATTCATACCGTGCTTCTCCTCAGAACAGCCAGGAGAATAATCTGGGCTGCATGGATGCTCTAGACCAGTGTGTGCTGTCAGCACCAGCCTCAGGCATCTAATTAAAACAGTGTTTCATATGAATCTGGCCTTATATTGAAGCAGAATATTGTCTATTTGACCCAGGTCTGTCTGTTTCAGCTAGCAGCAATGCTCCAAGGTATCAAGCAGGGGTCCGCCTAGCCCAGTGGTTCTCAAACGGTTTTCTCTTGGCCCCACTTTCAGAATAAACATTTGCTTGCACCAAAAATTTAATTGATAAGAAATACATTGAAAAACAACAAAGAAACAATCCTAGCAGTGCTTGATTTATAACACAGAACACAACTACTTTATAATATGATCATAGGGCATCCAGAAAGTAGAAAACAATGCAGCCACCTAAAAACATGAATCATTCCCAAAAGATAAACGAGCTTCTTACATATCTATGACTGCAACCTCTGTAGATTTCAAATTCTTGAAATTCTTGTACATGAGCATTTGACAATGTCTCCTGGGATTTTATGATTAGAGTTTTAGAATATATGAGCTGTGGAGACACTTTTATAAAAGAAGTCAGGGCAATACATACTGAGCAGTCAGCCAAATAATGTCCTGACTGAGAACTGCAAAATAACTAAAGGAACAAGACAAGGCTGCCCATTGTCACCCTTGTTTATACAGGTGAAACTCAGAAAATTAGAATATTGTCGAAAAGTGCATTTATTTCAGTAATGCAACTTAAAAGGTGACACCAATATAGGCGATAGATGCATGACATGCAAAGCAAGATATGTCAAGCCTTTATTTGTTGTAATTGTAATTATTTGTCATTAAGCGGGTAATTAATGAAATGTAATAGTGATGTTTATTTTTGTTTATTTTTGTATTATTGTAACTATTTGTTTTATTACTGTGGAATTTCCAAAAGAAAGCATTTGTAATAAATGCACTTTTTGTTGATATTCTAATTTTCCAAGTTTCACCTGTATTAGTTTTAGAAGTATTGGTGCAAAGAAAAAGATGTAAGAGAGATGAGGTTTTTCCCTGCTGGATATGAGATTATATTATGAAGCATCTTGTCTTTGTTGGTTGAAGGAATGGATGACATTGGGGAATCCACATATTTTAGATTTAGAAGGTAATGATAATATTTTTGATTGGCACGTCCATCAGTGGTATGAAAAAGTGAAAGTACATGAAGAAATTACAAATCATATAATCAGAAAAAAATTGTATAGAGTATGTATAAAAACTTATTGTAGACAAAAAACACCACTTTGGCTATCACTTTTGGAAGCCACAGCAGTAAAGAAGAAAAATATGATAGAAGGTTGAACAACTTATAGAAATTTATTAAAACTAAAGGAAGGAGAGTTTAAAATAAATTAAGGATTTATCAAGAAAGTTAACAACATAGATACAATTACCATCATTTGAATGAAGTATTTAAGAAAGATAAGAGGGTTTGGGGAACAAATATCACAAATGGAGAAAGATCTGTTGGAATGTAATGTTAAGGTGTATAAGATAAACAGCCTCGGTCCAGTATACCTGAAGGAGCATCTCCACCCCCATCATTCTGCCCGGGCACTGAGGTCCAGCACTAAAGACCTTCTGGCGGTTCCCTCGCTATGAGAAACCAAGCTACAGGGAACCAGGCAGAGGGCCTTCTTGGTAGTGGCACCCGCCCTGTGGAACGCCCTCCCACCAGAGGTCAGAGAGATAAACAACTACCTGACATTTAGAAAATACCTAAAGGCAGCCCTGTTTAGGGAAGCTTTTAATGTTTAATAGATTATTGTATTTTAATGTCTGTTGGAAGCCGCCCAGAGTGGCTGGGGAAATCCAGCCAGATGAGCGGAGTATAAATAATAAATTATTATTATTAAGTTTTTAAATGTTAAAATGACTGTAAAACTATTGAAATGTATATAACTGAAAATCACAAATATATATTTTTAAATAAAGTAACATTGTACATAAATTTATATTTATTACCAGAAATAACTTCTTCCACTATTGTTTTTTGTTTTGTTTCAGGTTCTTTTCCAAGTATTTTTAGAAGTTAGGAGCCACATACTGTACTTCTAGGTAAGACCATCTCACATTTTTTGTACTGACAAAATCTAAATTTGAATACCTGTACTTTGCTTCAAACGTGACCAAGATGTGCAGTAAAATTGTATTTGTAAGCTCATCAAGAGTTGGAGGAGCATCATGCAATTGTTGGCTGATAGCCATGTCATCTAAGATTGCTGCACCATTTTCTGCAGCTTGGTCAACAAGGTCATCTTTTATTTGGACATAAGATGGAGAGGATACAATGTGTTGCTTTTTGCCAAAGGGCTGTCAGTATCAGCTGTGTTGTATAGAGTCCAAAGAACAAGATTTTATGTTCAAGTTTAAATTTGATCAGCTGCATCAATAGTTTGTTTTAAGTACTGTAAATAGTAGATGTCTGTATTGTTGATGCTTTAATTACTAGAAGGTAATGGATATAGATTTCTTCGAAAGACTCTATTTAGTTTGTTAGACCACTAAACCAGGAAGTGTGCATAAGCAGTCAAGGATAGCTTATATGCCAGTTCAGTTCTTAGTCTTTAGGCTGGTAACCTCATGAAATTCCAGGACAAAGAGGCATTGCGGGACAGCAGAGGCTTCACTGGGGCCCCGACGAGGGAACTTGAACTTCAGTGCCCTTCCTGATAGGCGTTAGGGGCTGGATCCTAGCCTGCACCCTGCTTTGGCAAATGGGGATGCAGGCTGGGACTTGGGCTGTGCCTGGGGGCGGAGCCAATGGAGCAGGTAGGCTTCCCTTGGATCTGCCCCTTGCCCCATTTAAGTGCCCACCCACAGTTTAAGCTGATAGTCAATGACTTTGCTGAGGCTACAGTGGTCTTTATGGGGCCGGGTAGGAATTTGCCCACTGGGCTAACTGGCTCTCACCCAGTGGTTTTGCCTACCTCATAGCAATCGTCACAATGGGTTGGGCATTGGGGCAATCCTTTGTTTTGGGTGGAGGTTGTAGTCTCCGCCTGCCCCTCCAAACGCTGGGATATCCTGTTAAAGGGATCCGGGGGGAGTGGCTATGTCGACGTGCCCAGGCGGGGCTAGGGCCAAAGGCACTCCCCCAAACAGCGGTCCCTCTGGGGGTCACCCAATTGGATGTAAGTCTCAGGAACCCCCGCCTGGATTGACCTACGGGTCACTTCCAGTGGGCAGAAGTATTTACAGTGGTACCTCTACTTACGAATGACTCGACTTACGAATGTTTCTACTTACCAATGGAGCTCCGTCCGCCATCTTGGATGCTGTTTAGATAGGATTTTTTCTACTTATGAATTTTTAGATAGGGTTGCTTCGACTTACGAATTTTTTCTCCCAATGTATTCCTATGGGATTCAACTTACAATTTTTTTCGACTTACGAATCTGCGTTCAGAACGCATTAAATTTGTAAGTAGAGGTACCACTGTAGATTGCCCCATGCCCAAGCCTCTTTCATCTGTATTCAATAAGGTGGTGGCCTGTTTTGACCCAAAACCCAGCCTTATTGGTCTCTTATTTATATGGGTTGTGGTATGGGATTCCCGATGCCTAGTCCTGCAAGCACTGGAACTCCTGGAGTCTCTCACTGCTTGGAGATTGGGGTGTATGCAACAATATATTATCTGAAATATTGTTGCATTTGTTCCCCATCTGTTCTGAACATGGTTAAAATGGAACATGCATATACAGTGGTGCCTCGCTAGACAGATTTAATTCGTTCCACGGGTCTTTTCTTATAACGAAAAATTCGTCTAGCGAATCCCATAGGAATGCATTTATTTTTATGGATATTTTTTTTTGCCCATAGGAACGCATTAATTGAATTTCAATGCATTCCTATGGGCGCGATTCGCTAGACGAATTTTTCATAAAACGAATTTGTCTAGTGAGGCAACCTCCGCTCGAAAAATCCTTTCGTTAAGCGGAAATTTCGTTAAGCAGGGCATTCATTAAGCGAGGCACCACTGTACTTGGAAGGTGCTGTGTTGATAGATGGGATTAATATTTTATCCTTGGAATTTTACTGCAAAATAGAGGCAAGTGATTTTATTGAATAGTATATAATAGCTGGTGGGTGGGTTTCAAAAGAGACCCTCTCTATGCTGTGAATAATTGTATTGTTAAATTAAATCTGCAAATTGTGGGTCTCTTCCTTTTATTTTGAGCTCTTGTCTCAAAGTGGACAAGCACTGCGGAAGTTACAGCCTTCGGCTTAGGCTCTGTGGGGACGTTGGAGGCCATGATTCCACCCAGAGAAAGCAGTCTCCAAAGTGATGCAAATTAAATTACTTTCTACAAACATTTTGCTTGTTCACCTGACAAGCTATTGGTCCCATTCTTTTTAAATGCCATCCTGCCTGCCCAGCTCAGCTTCTTCAAAGACACCTTTTCCTGTGAGAGTGAGAACTTCAGTTTGTCAGCCTATTTTGTGTGAAGACATAAACTTAGAGCAAGATGTTAATTTAGGAAGATTTATTTTAAAATGCTGGTGATGCTTATGTAACTGCAAAAAGTCACAGCAAATTCTATAGCAACATGAAGATAGAAATAAGTGTTGTTCCCTGTGTTTTCTTTTGTGCAGGGCGGGGAAATACTTTGAGCCTGCAATCCAGAACCTACTTACCGGTAGCTAGGAGTAAGGCCCATTGAACTTTGAATAGAAGTGCATAGAATCATAGAGTTGGAAGAGACCGCAAGGGCCATCCAATCCAAACCCCTGCCAAGCAGGAAACACCATCAAAGCATTCCTGACAGATGGCTGTCAAGCCTCCGCTTAAAGACCTCCAAAGAAGGAGACTCCACCACACTCCTTGGTAGCAAATTCCACTGCCGAACAGCTCTTACTGTCAGGAAGTTCTTCCTAATGTTTAGGTGGAATCTTCTTTCTTGTAGTTTGAATCCATTGCTCCACGTCCGCTTCTCTGGAGTAGCAGAAAACAACCTTTCTCCCTCCTCTATATGACATCCTTTAATATATTTGAACATGGCTATCTTATCACCCCTTAAGCTTCTCTTCTCCAGGCTAAACATTCCCAGCTCCCTAAGCCGTTCCTCATCAGGACTCATTTCCAGGCCTTTGACCATTTTGGTTGCCCTCCTCTGGACACATTCCAGCTGGTCAATATCCTTCTTGAACTGTGGTGCCCAGAACTGGACACAGTATTCCAGGTGAGGTCTGACCAGAGCTCCTGGTCAGACCTCACTGGTACTATTACTTCCCTTGATCTAGATGCTATACTCCTATTGATACAGCCCAGAATTGCATTGGCTTTTTTAGCTGCTGCATCACACTGTTGACTCATGTCAAGTTTGTGGTCTACCAAGACTCCTAGATCCTTTTCACATGTACTGCTCTCAAGCCAGGTGTCACCCATCCTATATTTGTGCCTATCATTTTATTTTTATTTTGCCCAAGTGTAGTACTTTACATTTCTCCCTGTTAAAATTCATCTTGTTTGCTTTGGCCCAGTTGTCTAATCTGTTAAGGTCCTTTTGAAGTGTGATCCTGTCCTCTGGGGTATTAGCCACCCCTCCCAATTTGGTGTCATCTGCAAACTTGATCAGGATGCCCTCAGGCCCATCATCCAAGTTGTTTATGAAGATGTTGAATAAGATTGGGCCCAAGACAGAACCTTAGCTGTGGCACCCCACTAGTCACTACTCTCCAGGATGAAGAACCCTTCAGGATGACAAATGCCCCTTCCTCTTGGTCCACGTGGGAACCAATGACACTGCAAGCCATAGCCTCCAGAAGATCAAAAGTGATTATGAGGCTCTGGGCAGGAAGTTGAAGCAATTAAATGCACAAATTGACATCTCATCTGTCCTCCCAGTTGAACGACATGGCCCAGGGAGAGAGGGAAAAATAGGGGAAGTGAACAACTGGCTTCGCAAGTGGTGCAAACAGGAACGGTTTGGATTCTTAGATCACTGTCTGCAGTTTCTTGAAGACGGACTTCTGGCAAGTGATGGGCTGCACCTCACAAGGGTTGGAAGGAATATTTTTGCCATGAAACTCAAAAACCTCATCAGGAGGGCTTTAAACTGACTTATGTGGGGGAGGGAGACAGTGGTCCTGAAGGTAGGAGTCTATCAATTGCTGAAGATGATCATCCAAATGTCAAGGACCAAATGGAGCAAACAGCATGCAGACCTAGTGGCGGGAGGAAAATGTTCCTTAAATAAGAGACATGGGGGAATGATCAATGGTCTTCAATGTCTGTATACTAATGCACAGAGCATAGGAAATAAACAAGATGAACTTGAGCTCTTGGTACAGCAAACTAAATACGACATAATAGGCATCACTGAAACCTGGTGGGATGAGTCTCATGATTGGAATGTAGAAATAGAGGGATACAATCTATTTCAGAGAAATAGACCAAACAGGAAAGGAGGAGGAGTAGTGTTATATGTCAGGGATGTGTATACCTGTGAAGTTGAGTGTATCTGGGTCAAAATCAAGGGAGAGAAAAATAACAGTGATCTCATTGTGGGAGTTACTATAGATCCCCAAGCCAAACTGAGGACACAGATGATGCCTTTCTGGAACTGATGGCCAAGCATTCAAAAGGAAGTGAGATAGTAGTAATGGGGGATTTCAACTATCCTGATATTTGTTGGATGTCAAACTCAGCCAAGAGCATAAGGTCAAACAGATTCCTCACTGGCCTTGCAGACAATTTCATTGTCCAGAAAGTGGGAGAAGCAACAAGAGGATCAGCCATTTTAGATCTGGTCCTAACCAATACTGATGACCTGGTTAGTGGGGTAGAAGTGGCAGGATCATTAGGTGGGAGTGACCATGCTCTTCTAGAGTTTATTATACAGTGGAAAGGAGCAGCCAAGCATACTAAGACTCAAATCCTAGACTTTAAGAAAGCCGACTTCAGAAAACTTAGAGAAACGCTGGGTGAAATCCCATGGACAGTAATACTAAAAGGGAATGCTAATCCCATGGACAGTAATACTAAAAAGGAAGGGGGTTCATGATGAATGGATGGATGGTAAAAAGGGAGATATTAAAAACACAACTTCAGGCAATACCAATGAGACGGAAACATGGAAGGTGCCTAAAGAAGCCAGGGTGGCTATCTAAAGAACTTTTAACTGAGTTAAGATTTAAAAGGGATATGTACCAAAAATGGAAAAGGGGGGAAATCACCAGAGAGGAATTCAAACAAATAGCCAGCACGTGTAGAAACAAAGTCAGAAAAGCTAAAGCACAGAATGAACTCAGGCTCGCTAGAGAGGTTAAAAGCAACAAAAAGGGCTTTTATGCGTATGTCCATAGCAAAAGGAAGAACAAGGAAACAGTGGGGTCACTTAGAGGAGAAGATGGTGAAATGCAAACAGGTGACAGAGAAAGGGCAGAACTCCTCAATGCCTTCTTTGCCTCAGTCTTCTCCAAAATAGAAAACAATGGCCCACCTGAAGAATATGGAGCAGATGATTCAGCAGGGGAAACACAGCCCAGAATAAGTAAGGAGGTAGTATAAGAATACTTGGCTAATTTAGATGTATTCAAGTCTCCAGGGCCAGATGAACTACATCCAAGAGTATTAAAAGAACTGGCAGAGGTGATTTCAGAATCACTGGCAATAATCTTTGAGAATTCCTGGAGAACAGGCGAAGTCCCAGCAGACTGGAGGAGGGCAAATGTTGCCCCTATTTTCAAAAAGGGGAAAAGAGAGGACCCAAACAATTACTGCCCAGTAAGCCTGACATCAATACCAGTAAAGATTCTAGAGCAGATCATTAAGCAAACGTTCTGTGAGCACCTAGAAAGAAACGCTGTGATCACTATAAGTCAGCATGGGTTTCTGAAAAATAAGTCATGTCAGACTAATCTGATCTCATTTTTTGACAGAATTACAAGCCTGGTAGATGAAGAGAATGCTGTGGATATAGCCTATCTTGATTTCAGCAAGGCCCTTGACAAGGTGCCCCATGATATTCTTGTAAAGAAGCTGGTAAAATGTGGGCTAGACAATGCTACCATTCAGTGGATTTGTAACTGGCTTACTGACCGAACCCAAAGGGTGCTCATCAATGGCTCCTCTTCATAGAATCATAGAGTTGAAAGAGACCACTATTATGTAGAATAGAATCCTATTTCCATTGGATAATTGTTGGAGGATATGGGATGCTAGGACTTGACTGAAGCCTTTTATGAGTTGAGACCACCCCTAGGATCTGCCCTGTCCTTGAGGAGTCCATAAAACTCAGGCCTCAAAGAGTCCCCTCCAGGCTCATAACCTGCTTTGACAGAATGATGTAGGTGTTGTGATCCCTGGCATGTAGTGGGTCAGGAACAGAGGCTGTGGACTCTGGATAGCCTGATTCAGGAGTCCCTAGACCAGTGGTCTCCAACCAGAGTGCCATGGCACCCTGGGGTGCCTTGAATGATGGTCAGGGGTGCTGTGGGCAACCCTGGCCTCTGTCCCTCTTTCCCTCCCTCCCTAGGCCTGGCTATAAGCTCCGCAGGCGAATGGTGCCTCTGGGGCTGGCCAGGGGGTGCTGGTTGCCAGGAGCTGAGGCAGCCTTGGAGTAAGCAAGCAAGTGGGTGAGGGAGCCCAGCCGGCCAAGTCCGCCAGTCTTTGCTGTTGGAAATGGGCAGACAAGTGGGAGGCTGGGAAGGCAGGCAGGCAGGCCGGCGCTGCACTGGCCTTTCTTGTGCTTGCTGTGTGCAAGGCTTGCGTGGAAGGGGAGCCTTTCCACCATGCAGGGCGCCTTTGCTGCCTCCCAAGGTGAGTAAGGTGCTGGCTTGACGGTCACCTTGGGCCACTTTCCATTGGGCCACTAAGGCTGGGGGGGCATCCTCTTCCCAGGCACCTCTCTTTTTGGCAGGGGGGCGGCTCAGAGACCAGGGGCTTCGCAAGAGGGGTGTGGTCTGACCCAGGTGTCATGCCTGGGGTGTGTGTGACAAAATCCCCCTAGGGTGGACAGACGTGGCAGTGGTTGCACCCAGGGGCGGAGCTTCATGTTCCGCCACCCGGGGTGGAGAGCAGGTGCGCTGCCCCCAGGGACGTGGTACATATTCTGAGGGCGGGGCGCGTTTGGGGACGGGGCATGCCGCACGCAGGGGCAGGGCACGCCGTGCACAGGGGCGAGCGGGCGGGCATTTGGGGGGCGAGGCGTGCCCCGCATAGGGGCGGTGAACATGTTTTGGGGGCGGGGCGGGCAGCCGCAATGGTGCCCCTGGGATCGTGCTGCTCGGGGCGCCCCACCCCCACCGCCCCTATCTTCCTACGCCCCTGGTCACACCCCTGGCGGGTGGATTTTCACTATTGGTGCGATCGTCATCGTGAAAATCCTCCCGCTGATCGCACAAATACAGCCGGTGATTAGCCTGGCACTTGTATCCCCAGTGGGCAGTTTTATGTGATCGGTGGGTGGTGCTGGCACCTCCGAAAGGCAGTGCATGCTGACACGGTTTTATGTACCACCCCAAAAAAAGCTCAACAACTCTGGGCAACCGTCCCAAAAATTGCAATCGGGGGGGGGGGGGGTTACAGAAAAAAAATTGCATGGGGTACCACCTGACCTTGCTATGCTGCCTCTGCTCAGAGACCAGGGGGGGAGGCAGCCTGCTGCCCAGAGGACTCCCACGGAGAGCTGGGGGAACCTTCCACAAGAGGCAAGGGGGGACATAACTGGGCTCCTGAGGCTTGGAGGGCTTTTCCCCACAGGGGAGCCGCAGAAAAATGTAGTTGGCCAAAAAGGTTGAGAACCTCTGCCCTAGATCAGGGGCCCCAGTCCTACTAGCACTAGCTCAGCCCTCTCCTCAGCCATGTCAGAATCAGATCCCAGAGTGCTGCTCAGGATGAGGGTCCTGGCACAATGCCCCCTTCACAACCTCCATTAATTTTGGGTGTTGGCTGCACAAGAAAGGTGGGGAGAAGAGATGTAATCCCAACGGCTCCCCATTGAACATCCGATATTCAGACACAGCAGTCAAGTAACATTGTCAATAGGGACACAGGAAAGCAAAGAACAAAATTTGAACTACTGTATTAAGGGGCTAGCTTGTCTTCTCCTTCCCTCAGCTTGAATTGTTTACACATTTTCAAATGAAATTCATCAAATTCTCTCATCTTTTATGTGCAGGGATGCATTTCCTCCCATTTGGGCTCTGCCTCTGGCTTCTGCGTCCTCCTTCCTTCCCTGTGAGTCACTGATCAAAGCTACACAGTGAGCCATTTCCTCAGGCCAGCTTTCAACTCTTCCCTAGCACTATGCGGTTACCTGGCAACAGTAATGCTGCTTTTTACTGCAAATATTGCCCCCCTCCCTCCTTGCCCCAAGCATCGGAGCCCCAAAAGGCCTATTCATAGCAGCACCAGAAGAGGCATCCAAAGGAAAACAGATTTCAGATCTTTGTGCCATTTGCTGGACCCTTCTAGAATTAGTTTTTAAACACAGCTGAGTCTGCCTCCCCAGTGGAGGACATGATCACTGCTTGTTTACCATTCAGAGCTCTTCACTTTGGAGTGTTCCTAGAACAAAAAGGGCTTTTATGGGTATGTCCGTAGCAAAAGGAAGAACAAGGAAACAGTGGGGTCACTGAGAGGAGAAGATGGTGAAATGCGAACAGGGGACAGAGAAAGGGCAGAACTCCTCAATACCTTCTTTGCCTCAGGCTTCTCCAAAAACAAAAACAATGCCTGACCTGAAGAATATGGCGCAGATGATTCTATGAAGTTGTACCTAAAGGTTGCCTCCAGAAGTTTTTCCAGCTTGGAGAAGTGAACCATGAAACAGTATTTTGCATAAAATGATCCAGTGCAAACAGAGGTAGAATATGACTCATAGATCTTTTCCATCAATTAATTCCTGGTCTATGAATCAATCAGCTAGACCACATAGGAAAGCATATTTTTAGCTGCAAATCGCCATTGTGTGGCTAAATTTAGAACTACAAGTGCAAGGCAGGATAAAGATGGTAATTCTGTGTTTCTTTGTGCTGAGGTAAGAGAGAAGTTGTGTGGCATGCCACTGTTTTCATACCATACCAGAGCAGGCTCAGCTGTAAAAGCAGTCTAGGCCAGTGGTTCCCAACAGGTGGTCCGGGGACCCCCAGGGGTCCGCGAGCTATGCCAGAGGGGTCCGCAAGATGCTATTAGAATAAAAAATATATTAAATATATTTCGTATGATAACAGATTTTTTGTTTTGGCCGCTTCCTGCATGAGCAGAGTCTAGTGCAAAACTAGAATTAGATGAGGCAGTAGTTCTGCTGTATGCCGTTAGGTGGCACTTTACAAACACTACTGTTTTGCAAAGAGGCAGCGCGCGCATTCTACTAATGCTCAACTCCCCAAGATGCTTTGCGCGCGTCGGCTTCATTTGTGCGCTACTGCGCAGGTACCCTGTCTTCTCCATTCCCCTCCCTCCTCCCTGGACTCTTATAAAAAGACTCTTAATTTGGCTCTCACTTTTTAATTTTAGGATTAGGAATTAATGGGGGTCCTTGTCACAATAGCGGCTTGATGAGGGGTCCTCGAGAAAATTTTGAGGGGAACCCCTGGTCTAGGCATATTCCTAGGAGAGCCGGCATCAAGGAGCATATACAATGTTGGAAGTAGCTCATGAGGTCAGGCTCTGAAGCTGCTTCTGGAATGGCCAACTCCCCATAAAAATTGAGAGTGCATTCCAGACTCCTCAACCAACATCCACAGTTCCCAAGATTCTTTGAGGAAGGCCACGACTCTTTAAAGTGGTATGATGCTACTTTCAATGTATTGTGCAGGTGGGGCCACAGTCTCAAAATGCAAGGAAGTAGCCTCAGGCTCCCCAACCCTCTGTCTCTTCCCAGGCTGGTTAAAAGCACTGAGCCATCCATTTCCTGCCACAATTGTCCTTTAGGTACAATGACAAAGATGGAAGGCAGCCTCAGGTCCATTGTTATGAGTTTGTGGGTGCCAGACCCATCTATCCTTGGACCCAAGAAGTGTTAGAATTTAATCCAGCCTTGGTCTCACTCCACAAAGCTCCATTTCCAAACGACAGGATGCCATGTATGTTTATGCTTGTTTGGAACCCTAGATGGTGGTGGGATTATCAGAGAGGGATTGGGGAAAGGGTTAAGCACCTGCATTCCCACCCACATTCACCTCCACCCTGCTATTTCTGCTCCCCTGTTCACCCTCCAAAAGCAGCTGTTCCCAATTCAGTGTTAGAGAGGGAGATCTGATGTTGGATCCTCTCTCCTTCCTGCTGCCAGATCCTCCAGGGTCCTGACATGGCTGGTGTCCTAGCTCCAAAGGTGGTTGGATCAAAGCGAGGGGCATTTGGGGGGGGTGCTGTGGGAGGATCAGGAAGTGGCCTCTATCTGAAGGAAACAAAGCTGCCCTGGAATGGCCTCAAACCTGCAAGAAATGTAGACATGCTCAAGAGCACGTCAAAATTTCTCCCTCCCCTTGTTTCCAGCCCAGAAATGGGTGGAGAAATGTGGTGTGCTCCTGTCACTTCCACTTCCACCCTGGCATCTCAAACTGAGCAGAACACAGGATACGGCTTTTCAACTCCCTTCAGATTTCCCACCCACCTAGGTTAAGATGGTGGTTGTTTGCAAGATGCCTTAGAACTGAATGCCCTGTATAAATTCCTGATATTGTTTTTATTATTGTTGCTCTCATTCAAGACAGACAATAGTCACCGAGCACTGTATGCTGTCTCTCAACTCTGCATGTTTGCCCAGGCTTTAATTTCAAATTACAGCTAACTACTCATTGAACCTTTTTCTTTCTTTCTCTTTCTTTCTTTCTTTCTTTCTTTCTTTCTTTCTTTCTTTCTTTCTTTCTTTTCAAGCCTGTAAGATCTGCCTTCTTGCCCAGCTCCAGTCCTTAATTAATTTATTAGCAGTCAAATTTAATGCATTTTGTAGGCAGGACTAGTTACATAATTGTTGCAGAAATGAAAAAAAAAGGATTTAGGCTTTTTACTAGATCAAAGTTCATAACTAGATCTCTTACAGGCAGAGACAAGTCATCTTGTTACGGGCTGGATCTCTGCATTAGAGCCTTTCTGGTTTTGTGAGGATGGCAAAGCACTTCTGATGTTTCCCTCCTCTGTCGCTCAGAGGAGGCAAATGTTATTGCAGTTTCTTTATTCCCAGAAATAGATGGGTATAGTCTACCCACACAAGTGTGGCGGCAAAGTGGGCTTTTGGCCTGTGAAAGCTCATGCCAAGATAAACTGAATTCGACTCCTTGTTAATGCATGAGAGGTGGACTCCCATAACATCACACTGCCTACTTTCACTACTAGAAAAATCACGATGCTCCCAGGCCAAGGACTAACAGTGTTGTTGTTGTTTCTTTGTTTGTTTCCACTTTTATCTTGCCCTTCCTCTAAAAGGCTCAGGGTGGCATAGATTGTTCTCTCCTCTATTTTATCTTCACAATATCCCTGTGAGGTAGGTTGGGTTGAGAGATGGTGTCTGATCCAGGGTTCCGTAGTGAACTTCATAGTTTGAGTGGAAATTCAAATCTTAGTTTTCCTGTTCCAAGTCTAACACTCTAAATCAGAGCTTTCCAAACTGTGTGTCGCGACAGGTTAGTGTGTCAGCTGCAGTGCGTAGGTGTGTCGAGCAAACTCTCCCTGTGCTCCTCCCGGGGCTGGAAAGGGGTTGGTTTACCCTTTGGTTTCCTAGTAAAACTGAATTACTGTGTCACGAAATGATGCATGTCTAAAAAGTGTGTCACCAACATTAAAAGTTTGGAAAACTCTGTTCTAAATGCTTGTCTTGGAACAAGGCTTGGGGACTCAGCAGTTAGGAAGTTAGGTGTTTTACCACTGAGCTATGGCCCTTTCCCATTTCAAGCTAAAATACTCTCAGGACTTTGCTGAACAAAAGATGCATATGTTTACAAATGGATGGTCAAGTTCCTTTCTAACATGGGATCTCACATCAGGATGCTAAGCTGCCAAGAAACAAAGGGGAAGATGCCTTTGACTCAGCATTTCTGCTGGGATTTACTCCAGCTTCCGTGCGAACTCCCATATCCCTTTCCTTCTTCCCTTTAACATCCTCCTGGAGGTTAAATCTTTGCGGAGTTTTCTGAAAAGGATGCTGACACAGAGCTCCCTGCTAGTAACAGCTCATATCCCTGAACATCCGCCATCCTAGGGGAGCAAACCATTCTCACAAACTTGCTTGCTTACACTAAAGATAGCTAGGCAAAGGCTTCCACCATGGCTGCCCCCACCCCCACCCCAATTCCGACAATAGCAAAAGGGATTATTTTCCCTTGGAAGGTTTGACCCCCTTTTTCTTCCTGCTGCATTCCTGATGAAGGGAAATTCAGCCCAACTGTTCAGTCAAGGGAGCCGTGGACTCAAAAAGGTTGAAAACCTCTGCCATATGGGGATCAAACTTGTGACCTTGGTGTTATCAGCACCATGCTCAAAGCAACTGAGCTGTTTGGCCGCTTTTTTCATTTGATTTTTCTTTTTTTTTCTTTTTTTACATTTTAAGAGAATATTTTGTTTTCCTGTAAATCATGCTGCATTAAATGTGGATCATGATTGTATTTGTATCTGACTCTTATCTGTAGTGTCTGATATATTGTATATATTGTTTTATTTAAGACAGGTTGCAAACTGCTTAGAGATTCCTTTGGAAATGTGAGGCAGTATAGACATGTTATATATAACATAAATACATCTGGGGGGCCACAGGTTCCTGAGCTCTGGCCTTATCCTTCCCCTGCTTAGAATTAGAAGTGGGTTTGTGTCAACCTTTTACAATTCCAAACAACATTTAACTCCATTAGCAGCGAAACATCCTATAATTACTCACAGTTTAGGAGAGGTCTGCCATGTTCTCAATGCTACTTGTTAAAAATATAACTGTCAGTTACTTTGCAATGTGTTGTAAACAAGAAGCCATCCCTACTTCGATAGCAAACCGTAACTTGTCAAAGTGACAGCAGCAGACTGACAGGAACATGGTGTTTAGGGGGGGGAAGGAGAGCTGGAATGTTTTCCAAATGAACATCTTCATCGGTGGGTTAAAATATCTCTGTGCATTTGTTATTTTGGAAACCAGGGAAGGGGTACCTAGGGGGGTGCGGAGAATCAACATTATCCATGGATAAATTAAGCACAAGTTGCAAACTAAAGACCCGGGTATGTCAAAGTCCACAGCCTGCCAGGTGTTTCTGCCATGCAGTTGTCATTCTCTTCAGTGGGTCTAACACAGTGCCTTGATCCAGAAAGGCTTTGGGCTTGACTGATCAGGGCTTGAAGGGGTTTGATTTTGAACAAATGTCATCCAGGAACAAGAGATGGAGCTGAAATGAGGAGGCTCTGTAAAGACCAGGACAGTCCTTGAGGGAGATGGATGCTGATCTGAGAATGGCCAGTAGTGATTCGGGTTACTACTTTGAAATGGAGAGCTGGCAGGAATTTTAAGGGCACTATCAGAGGGTCTCCTTACAAAGAGCCCCCACCCATCATTTTCACCAGCTCATCACCCAGCGAGCGGAGTGGAGAGAGGGCTCTTGTATGCTACAGAGCCATTGCACCGCTCTGAACAGCCAGAGTCCTCAACCAGAGGCAGGTCAGATGGGCAGAGTTCTTCTCCCATTTCAACTTCTCCATCCACTACATCCCAGGCGAGCAAAACGTCAGGGTGGATGCCCTGTTCAGGAAGCCAGAGTACATGGCAGAGGAGGAACCGCCGGTGCCTCGGCACATTTTCCCACAATCAGCATGGACCTGTGGGGGGGGGGCGGGGGGATGCGGAACTCACCAGACTGACTGCAGAGGACACTTTTGCCCAGAACACGTTGCGAGACTTGAGGGCAGGAAGGGGGGCAGGAAACGGGTTTGAGGAGAAAGGGGGGTTGCTTTTTCACCATGGAGCCCTGTATCTGCCCACTGCCTCCTTGAGAGGAAAGGTCCTCAAACAGTTGCACGACAACCCAACAGCGGGTCATTTTGGGAGGGACAAAACTACACAACTGGTCATGAGACATTTCTGGTGGCCTGGGTGCGGGAGGACGTGAGGGAATAGGTCAGGAGCTGCAACACCTGCCAAAGGGCAAAAGGGGAAAGGGCGGCGCCAGCAGGACTGTTGGAACCTTTGCCCACACCCAGTAGGCCTTGGGAGGTAGTTTCAGTGGATTTCATCACAGACCTGCCCCCAAAATGTGCCACTTTGTAGCATGCGCAAGGGCGGTGTCAGTGGAGGAGATGGCGAAGCTCTTTGTGGACCACGTATTTAGGCTGCATGTTTAGGCTGCCTTCAAGGGTATTTTCGGACAGGGGCAGACAATTTACCTCCGGGTTCTGGCGCAAGCTCATAAGCCTCTTACACATGGAAGTGAGCCTCTCCACCGCTAGACACCCCCAAACCAATGGTCAAGCGGAAAGGGCCAACACGATCCTCCAGCAATACCTCAGATGCTATGTCAACCAGAGGCAGACAGACTGGGTAGATCGGTTGCCCCTAGCGGAGTTCGCAAACAACAACGCAGTGCACGTCTCCACAGGTGTCATGCCCTTTAAGGCCAATTATGGGCGGGACCCATGGGCATTCCGGGGGGGGGGGTTGGAAGCTGAAGAGGGGCTGGCAGCAGAGGATTGGGCTACCGAAATGGAGGCAGTGCACCAGCAGCTCAAGGAGAATCTGGAGAAGGCCAAGGAGGCTTACAAGAGGGGGGGGTGGATCGCCATCGGAGACCAGGGGAGTTCATCCGGGAGGGGGATAAGGTTTGGCTGTCCTCGGAGGTGGGGAGGTGCAAGAAGCTGGCTCCCAGAAGGCTGGGACCCTTCACAGACTTGCAGCAGATCAACCCAGTGGCATTTAGGCTGGAGTTGCCCGAGTCCATGAGGATCCACCCCTTGTTTCACAGATCGCTGCTTTCCCCTTACAGGGAGGGGACTGAGTTCCGGGACAGCGTAGCACCCCCAGCAGCACCCTCAAGGGAAAGGGAGGAGGAGGTGGTCAATGATGCCACTGAGATTCTGGACTCTCGATGGGGGAAGGACAGTTTGGAGTACCTGGTGGCTTAGGAGGGGGCTCCAGCTTCCACCAACGCTTGGGTGCCAGCGGACAGTGTGCAAAAGGAATGCCTGGTGGAGGAATTCCATGCTCTGTTCCCGCATAGGCCCAAGCCACCGAGGATCTGGGTGGGGGAGGTATTTGCACCCACAAGCAGCGAGGACGACTTTCGAGGCTTCCCACCAAGTGACGAAAGGGAGGCAGGCTTTGAAGGTCCTCTACCTGAGGAGGAGCAGGAGGAGGACGCAGAGAACCAGCAGGGATCCCTGTGGGGGTGGGATGCAGTTTTTCAGGAGGTGGAGGAGGTACCCTCGTTCAGAGGGTGGAACGGGGAGCAGTCTTCAATCAAGGACTGGGAGCAGGTTTTCACCCCCACAGGTCTGGACGAAATGGACTTTCTGGGTTTCACGTTGTCGCCCTCGGCACAGCCCACTTCAGGGGAGGAGGGGGGCTTGGGGGTGGATGTCCGAGGGTCTCCTTACAGAGAACCCCCACCCATCATTCTCACCAGCTCATCACCCAGCGTCAGGACGAGCAGCGAGTCAGAGGAGAGTTGACTAGCCTTTTTTTTATTGCGGGGGGGGGGGGCAGGCAAAAAGAAAATAGTGATTAAAGGTGCGGGGGCTTTAAATTATACATTGTTACTTGGTTGGAAGTCACTGAAATGCATGTAACATACCAATTTTTTTTACTCAGGACAGGAAGGTTGATTTCCCCCCCTAAAAATATGGATTCATCAGGACAGCCATAGCCATTGTTTTGTGATTTCTGCTAACAAGTCACTATGTAACACTTCGTTATAACCCTTTCTCTCCATTAATGCCAACAATATCCTCTCTGTGTAGATAAGGAGGGGGCAAAATTGTAATACTTTATCAAAAGGCATCCCCAAACTTCGGCCCTTCAGATGTTTTGGACTACAATTCCCATCATCCCTGACCACTGGTCCTGTTAGCTAGGGATCATGGGAGTTGTAGGCCAAAACATCTGGAGGGCCGCAGTTTGGGGATGCCTGCTTTAACATGTCCCCACCTTTCACAGAGACAAGCAAAGTAATATTTTCCTTCAGAGATCTAAATGCGTTTAGAAACAGTGTGAACAACTCATCCAACTTTAACTTCTGGACAACAGCTTTTGCAGCATTTTGAACCATTTCAAAAACCTGCAACAGTTGTCTGATTGGGAATCTCAACTAAAGCACCCATGACAGGTGGCCATCCAAACTCTGCCTAAAAACCTCCAAGGAAGGGGAGTCCACAACCTCCTGAGGCAGAAAGTTTTTCCTGAATCTCCTTTCTTGTACTGGTAACTTGAAGGCATTGGTTTGAGGAAATAACAGGATTGCATACCAAAAACTCATCCTGAGCTGGTTCTAGGCAGGCCTGCATTCCCAAACAGAAAATAAACCACAGAGATGACACAGCGTGAGATTTCCCTCACAAAGCTGCAAAACTATCAAGCCACTCAGAAATTGCACACCTCGCCTCAGCAAAAAAAAGGGCACAACTTCAGAACAGCCCAACTCCAATTCAGAGAGAGCCCTATAAAGAAAAGAGATTCATACATCCAAACAGCAAACATGCATACCATTGAACAGAGGAAATAGCTAAGCAAGAAAACACAAGCTTCCCCCTTCCTCACAGATTATCCTGTGAGATTTTTGCAAAACTTTGCTCCTCCCTTTGAATCGGGGGGGGGGGGGCAGGGGGGCAGGGAAGAAACCAATTACTGTAGACATATTACATTAAATACTGTGCTCCTCTTTGCCAGGCCAGTGACCCACCTTTGCCTGATTTACTGGTAAACTCCAAATCAAAGCTATTGCAGTTGATTTATACCCCCCCCCCCAAGTTTGCAATGCGGGATGCTCACCCAAAGAAAACATGACTCGGCAAATGACCTGCTATAAAACCATTAAAGACACCTTCCAGCCCCATCAAGGCCTCATCAATCACCTTCTTCTTTAAGATAGGACTACAGCTAATTTTACTGCCCTTCAGCACAAAGATATGCATTTAAACAACAAACTTGCACTTATAGCATTGAAATTCTTACAACTGGGGCAAACATAATAAACCACATTCCATGCACATTGAAGAAAGAAAAATGTCCAGCATGACATTTCTTAATGCTCTTAAGAAACCAGTTGCTGTTAAGAAACCAGCAGTAACCACAAAAAACACCCCCTGCCCCTCCCCGGGAAGAAACCTAGAATTAAATATAAATTGCTAACGGATACAAAAGAAAGGGGTGGATTCTCCCTGCCAGATCTAAAAATTTACTACAAAGCTGTGACATTTTGCTGGTTAAGAGAATGGTTTACCTTAGAAGACACAGATCTCTTGTCACTATGCCTGCATTGCGCTGCCATTACCACGCCCAGGGCCAGTCCTACCGTTAGACAGAGGCTATGTAAACACTACCTTCAAAGCACCTTCAAAGTACGATACCTTCTTTCCCTCAGGGAATTCTGGACATTGTGGTTTATCTCTCAAGGGGTTACAACTCTCAGCCACCCTTAACAAGCTACAATGCCCATAATTCTTTGAGGGAAAGAATGTGCTTCAAATCTTCCTGAAAGAATCATGCGTACACAGCCAGGTGAGGCAGCTGAGGTGATGGAGGGAAGAATGTGTGCCAGGTGGGCTACTTAGTGCTCCTTCAGCTCACCTGCTGCCTTCAGGAGCGGTGAAGGATGCTATTCTGTCACCAGTGTTGAAGTAAGGTTTACTTGCCAGTATGGCTGGCTTTTTTTATATAAAACTAGCTGGCCCAGCCCTGCGTTGCTGTGGGTTTTAAATGGACCCTTTTCTGTTAAATTGACCTTCAGAGTCTCCCTTCACAGTCCCCTCACCTGCCCTGTCCCAACCCTGACTCCCCTACTGTAAGTTTCAAAAATAAGACTCCCCCCACGCATGTTCCTGAAAATATCCCCCCCCACTGCTTTGGCTGACTCAGGGTCCTACCTCCCCCCCCCCCATGGCTAGGTGTTTCCCCCCTCCCTTTGTTGGGCCTCATCCCTGTGAGCCCCCTCTCCCGTTGTTGTGCCTCATCCCTGTGATTCCCCCACCATGTGAAAGGCCCATTTTCTGTTTGTTTTTGCCTGTGGGCTACTGGGCAATGTTGCTGCCTACTCAGTTTTCCCAGTCCCACCCCCACCCCCACTGCTTTGGCTGACTCAGGGTTCTTCCTCCCCCTCCCCCCATGGCTATGTGTCCCCACCTCCCTTTGTTGTGCCTCATCCCTCTGACACCCCCCGTTGTGAAAGCCCCATATTCTGTTTGTTTTTGCCTGTGGCCTACTGGGCAAAGGTGAGGCCTACTCAGTTTTTCCTGCTGGGCAATGCTGCGGCCTACTCAGTTTTCCCTGTCCCAACCCACCCCCACTGCTTTGGCTCACTCAGGGTTCACCCTCCCCCCCCCCATGGCTATGTGTTCTCCCTTTGTTGTGCCTCGTCCCTGTGACCCCCCCCCCCCGTTGTGAAAGGCCCTATTCTGTTTGGTTTTGCCTGTGGCCTACTGAATGGTGCGGCCTACTCAGTTTTTCCTGCTTGGCAATGCTGTGGCCTATTGAAAAATCTGGGCCTTGTTGCTGCCAGATGACTGTTTTCAGTTGGTTGCTGTGGAATGTTGTGATGTCATCTGGCAGCGCAGCTTTGGAAGCGGCAGGGTGCGATCTGCCTTTCTATTGGATGCTGCTGGAGTTTTCAGAGCTTCGGGTGGTGACGTCTAATTTGGGCGCCACTTTTTTGTGTTTAATCATTATTTTAGGTGTGAAACATGTGGTTTTTTGGAAATTTTTTAATGCCAGATCCCTCCCTGATGGGCATGGAACGTTGTGGCCAAACTTGTTACATTACGGTTCAGCAGTTACGGAGAAAGGCTGTGGCCTCCGCACGCGCAATGCCTACATTTTTATATATATATAGATAGGGAAAGGTGCCATCTTGTCTCTCAGGCCTTTTTTTCAGCCAGAGCTCAACTTCGGTACCTATCAGGTGGGCACCAATGCCATTATAAGTGAACAAAGGAGGTGTTCATGGTGAGTTCTGGCACCTCTTTTTCTAGAAAAATGGCACTGTTGTCCTTCACCTCAACATATCTTGGGCAAGCCCTGACTATAATCCTGCAGCATGGTCCTCCCCATCCCCATTCAATTTTATTCTGTTTTCTTTTTAAATTCAAATCAAATCTACTTTTTGTGCTAAAGCATGAATGCACAAATAAAATAGTACAACCCCCACTCCATTAAAGCCTGGTTGCATTAATAGGATTTGTTTTAAAATGAATGAGAAAAGGACGAGATTGGCTCAGCCTGCAAAAAGGAAAGTGCTCATAGAAATTTTATTATTATTATTATTATTATTAGGTAATTCAAGCAGTTGAGAGAAGCAGAAGCTGTTTTACAGTCACACCAAATGGGGAGGCTTTCGCTGCTTAAGGGTTGCAATCCCAAACCCACTTCCTAGCATCTAATGGGGCTTACCTCTGAGAAAACATGCTTACCACCTTACCCATGGGAGTGAGCAGTGTGAATTATGGAGGAATGTCACACCACCATTTCCCTGCCAAAAATCACCACCCGAAGCTGCTGTTAACCCACTATTCCAGTCCTAACCATACTTTTAAAATATGTTCTTAAATGTCAGTTTTTCTTTTTTTCATTTTTAATTTTTTTATCTGTAAAACCAGTGCCATCTAGTGTCTGATCCACATTTGGAAATAATTAGTGACTAATTACAATGTTTTGCATGATAAATTGTACTTGTCATGAATTTGTTGTATGGAATGCAACAAAAAGGCCATTATATTACACCTTAAAATTTTCTTTTAGCTTTTTATAATATAGTTTTATTTCTTTCCAATATATAACAATTAAAAAAGAAAGAAAGGAAAGAATAGAATACAAAAACAAAATCCCAACTTTTAGCTTTTTAAAGAATGTGCACTAAGATTTATTTACTTTTCTTTTTTGTACGTTTGCTCAAGGAAACTTTGCCCATTTGGTTGTTCATTAGAAAATTTATTTCCTTGTGTCTGTAGACTCGAGATCATGCGGACAAATCCATAAGCCAAATTGATAAAGAGTAATCAAATAAACAAACAAGTACAGTCAAACCTCAGTTTGCGACCGCCTCCGTTTGCGACCGCTTTGGTTTCCGACCACCGCGGACCCGGAAGTGTTTACATCCGGGTTCTGCGGCGCTCGGATGCGCAGAAGCGTGCCTTCGGCGAGCGACCAATTCAGGGAGCTACCGGCTCCACGGAACGGATTGTGGTCGCAAACCGAGGTACCACTGTAGATGGAACAATCTAATAAATGCAGATCATGGAAATTATTTGGGGTGGGGGTTGTCAGGTGAATAGTGGTCTTTCATGAAATGGCTGAGATGTTTATTTTTCTTTCTTCTAGACTTCTTCCCAGCCAAACTGCCTTGAATCTAAAAGCATATCTTAACTTGGTTTGCTTGCTTGCTTGCTTTAATATGAACAGGATACCCTTGTTCAAATTAAAGTATTTTATTATTGCATCTGATATATAAGCACTCTAGTCTACAAATGCTTGTGCCATAATAAATCTGCCCTTGTTGCACTTGCTTGTTTAAGCAATCCTATGCACACTTGTTTATTTGTTACATTTACATCCCTCGAAGGAGCTCAGGGTGCAAACGTGCTTCTTCCCCTCCCCATTGTATGCTCACAACAGCCCTGTGAGGTAGGTTAGGCTGAGAGACTGTGGCTGGAAGGAAGTCACCCAGTGAACTTCACAGCTAAGAAGAGATTTGAGCCCTTGCCTCCTAGGTCTTGGACACTTGTTGTTGTTGTATGTTTATTAAAAAAATAACAACAACAACAACAACTTATTATTTATATGTTGCCCATTCGACTGGGTCGCCCCAGCCACTCTGGGCAACTTCCAACAAATTAAAACACAGTAAGATATCAAACATTAAAAACACACTTATATAGGGCACCGCAGTTCACTGTTAGCTTACCAGGGAGTAAATCTAAACGAGGCTTCCCAATGAAGAAACCTGTATAGAATTGTGCTGTTCATGTTACTATTCACTATGGGTTTTAGAATTTGGGAGGGATAAAAATCTATGTTGTGCATGTGCGTGTACAATGTATTTATTATGGAATATCTCTGAAATCAAAAACTTGCTGCTCATCCCAGAAAACTGGGTAAGTCCCTATGCCTGATGTATATCTTAATTTCACCCGGCTGAGGCTGCATTTACAATTCCCTCTTTTCACTCTCAGCCAGCAAACTCCTGCAGCTGAATTGAACTGCTTAATTCAGGGCAGTGATTTCCCATCTTTGTACTGAGCATGCTCAGAACTTTTGGGCATGCTCAGTAATGTTTATTTATTTCGTTTAAAGAAGCAGCCGCAAAGCCGTCTGATTCGTAGAAGCCGGTACTGTAGCTGCAGAACTTCCTAGGCTAGGTCAGGTGAGAGAGAAGTGTGCCCTGTTTTCTTGTGTCTGGTGCCGGGCAGTTACATCGTACCGGATTTGTTGGCAAACTAGTTCCTTCTTTGCAGGATAGGGCTCTTGGGGAATGAATACGGCGAGGTTATTGCTTTGTTGTGCCATGGTCCGAGTGACGGATCATCTGTAATAATGCAGTCCTTAACTGTTTTCTAAGAAGTGCAGGGTGGGCTGCACAGGGAGGAATGCCCTGAAGCAATGGTGTTTCTTTTTTAAAACAACAGCAATGGTATTTTCATATTTGTTCAAGAGAGTCCAGGAAGATAGTTTGTGTGCAAAATGAAAAACTGTAGCTGTCCCCGTTATTGCCTGCAGAGTCTGCAGGAAGTGTGTACCTAGAACAGCAGTAGCACAACTCCTTGAATTATGGCTGGTGGAGTGAAAGTCACAAAGTGGTTTGTCCACTGCTTTTTCAGGCTGAAGGGCTGTGGTTTGGTTTGGTTTTCAAAGGCAGAGGAGAAGGAAAGGGTGTGGTAGAAGTGCCTTGTGCAAGAAGTTGTTGAATCTGGAGGGTGATGATTTCATGAAGTTATTTGGAAACACAAACCCTTAGGGACCCAAAGAAGCCATGGACACTCTGCCTTTGAAATCTGAAAGTCAGCAGTTTAGATAGATAGATAGATAAGATAGTCATTTGGATTTATAGCCCACCTTTCACCTCAAGGTTACTGCAACTCGGTAACAGTAAGATCTTATAGCACTATTTCCCTCTCGCCCAAGACCTGGGCAAAGTTGTGTATTTGGACCAAGCCACAGTGAACAATGATGGCACTAGATGTTTGTTGGCAGGGAGGGACCACCACCAAGAAAGTCATGTCATGGGTGTCTTTTGCAGGCCTTAGAAGGCAGCAAGCACTGCTAATGGCACTGATTATAATATCCAGGCAGGTGTGTATGGAAGGAGTCCTCTCTCCTTCAGATATTTGGGGCCACATGATTGGACTCCACCTATAACTCTGGTGGTATCATCTTGTCCCCCGTCTATTGAATATCTGTCTAACATCTACATGAAGCCATTGAGAGTGGCCATGAGAGAATTCTAAGCAAGGTGTCACTAGTACATTAATGATACTCAGATCTATTTCTCTGTAACATCTGAATTAGGAATACTGGTTCTGGTCCAGCATCCTGTTTCATCCAGCGACCAACGAGATGTATCCAAGATGCCCACAAGCAGAGCATAAAGGGCAATAGCCTTTTCCTTCCCTTTTCCTCTTCCAGCAGCTTCCATGGAAGAGAATGCCATATGCATTTACTTACTGCATC
This sequence comes from Zootoca vivipara, assembly GCF_963506605.1. Taxonomy (NCBI): domain Eukaryota; kingdom Metazoa; phylum Chordata; class Lepidosauria; order Squamata; family Lacertidae; genus Zootoca; species Zootoca vivipara. Next base: position 2,788,768 of record NC_083282.1, on the reverse strand, counting down.
ATGAAATCCATATATATAGGCTTCCCAGAGCATAGGCTGTCTAGGGTGGCTTGCAAAACAAATATAGCCATTAAAAGCAGTAAGCGCTTTTAAGAACTAAAAATGCAGTCAAGAGGCAAGGTATGCGCTGTTGGGTGGCTGTTTATTTGTCTTGATGCTGAATGTTTGCCAAAACTGCATATTGTTCCTGAAAGAACAATAGAAAGTTCTCTGTGTCCTGGACTCTGTCTGTAAGGGTTTGGTATTAAGAGAGGGCTATTCAACATCTGCTTATTTTCCTGTCGCAACCAGGGCTCTTCTCTTTCTCTGACGCCACCCCAACCGCTCTATGGCAGCCCAGAAGAGACTGCAGGGTGTCGTGGCAGCCACTGTCACTCCAATGACTCAGGATGGGTAAATATCTCCTCAGCCTTCAAAGCAACGGCAGTAAGGTTTGATGGGCTCTTAAATAAATCACAGGCACAGATCATGATTCGTTTTATCATATCCTTCATTGCCTATCTGCACCTGTCTTCAACAGAAAGGGGGAAATTGGATTTAAAATGGCAATGATTAACCAGAGCTTTCGGTCTTGCCATCGAATTTTAGAGCACAACTTCTCTGCAACTACAAAATACTAAGTTTTTGACCCTCTTAAGCAGATAGCTTGGTTCACTTGCTTGAAGTATCTGTTTGCACTGCTTCAGAGGCAGCGTGCAGGGACCTCTAGTGTGTGTGACATACATAACTTACAAAGTTACTCTGTATGGCTCAGTGTACCTGGAGAGCACTTACAATTACAACCAGAATTCAAAGAACCACTCCACTAGGGCATGGCTAAGGCTGATGGGACTTGTATTCAGAAACATTTTGAGAGCTCTTGGATGCCTGACCTAAGGAGTCACCATTTATCTATGGCAACAACTTTTGAAATGGAGAGGTGTTTCTAAAGCAGTTTGTGAAGTGGCACTGTGACCTGCTGTTCGAGAGAGGAAAGGGAACCCCACACCCCAAAGGTTGCACACTGTCCATTGGAGATGCCTGAAGTATCTCTTTCGTTCCTCGCCCAAGTGGGCTCCTTTGTAAGATGTGGAGGATCCTGATCTGGAGCAGGTGTTTGGATCCAATCCTTTGCAGATCTATTATTCTAGTGTAGCGTAGACTAGGAATGGGCAGTCTGCCTCCCTGCATTATCCAGTTTCCAGTGGCAATGCCTGCTGGTTGCTGGAATTCTTGCAAATATTGCTGGACTGGGTAGACCTTGGTCTGACCCTCTTGCCTATTCTTAAGCAACCATGCATGCTTGGGCGGTCATTGGACACAGATTAGTTAAACCTTAACTGTTAAGATTGTATAGTTAGGATCTCTTGCCTGGTAGGGGAGATGACAGGCATTCAACAGAGTCAGCAAAGACTATCAGTCTGGTGAATTCCGGAAACTGCCTGCCTATTTAATAAATGGAAAAATCACAATTCTCACTTCCACTTCCAGTCGCTCCCTTTAATGTAAGTTTTGATTGTATCCATGAATTGGTTTTTTTATATTAAAAAATCATACTGGTATGCTTTTTATGTTGTACATTGCTTAGAGATTTTATAAATATTAAGCAGGTTATAAATACTTCTAGATTAAATGCAATAAATATAAATATAAAACCGTGGTAATTCTATTAAGAAGAAAAAAAGTGGACTATAGAAGGGTGAAATTGGCCCACCATTGGAATAAAGCATAATGGTAGCCCCCACCCCCCCACCGCCTGCCCCCATTTAACAAAAGAAAACTAAAATTTAAAAGCAGACTCTTGCTTATTCCTGTGCTGCCTCTCTGCCTCCTGGAGCCCTGCACAACCTGGCAAGCTTAAGATCAAGAGCTTATCAGGAAGGAAAAACAGACAGTGCTGCTGGTCAGCCATTCTCTTTTCAAGAATGTGACCCATCTTCACAGATCACTAGTTTGCTTCTGTCAGCAAGGGGTGAGACACTTATTAACAACGTTGACCTTGGTACGAACAAGTGAGGTGACCTTGGAGCCAGACACCCTGTGGCAACGATGACTTGGCCCAGGACTTCCTGCTGCTTCTGTGGCCATGCAAATGCCTTTCAAAGAGGCAGGGTGGACTTCCCCGAATTTTCATGGGCCAGGGACTAGGGGCTTCGTCCAACTGGGATTGAGTGGGAAATGGGAAACCAGACGGGCTTCCCTGTATCCACTTGGACCAGCAGCTAGATAGAACAGAGTTTCTGAGCCCTCTGCTCTTGGCAAAACCTGGTGACGTCAGACAGACAGTGTTTTCCTGCTGCTCCCATTCAGAGTTGGAAAGCTGTCCGGAGATAGCAGGGGGGAAACAGGAACAAGGAATGTACAACAGCTTTTGCAGCCTGGAAAACAAGGTTGAAAGTTTCCATGCAATGGGCTCTCCTTTCTTTGGCTTTCTGGTTTCTGTTTTTGCGTCATTTCCAAACTGTGAATGGAAACAAATGGCATTAGCGTACTGTAGGGAGTGATGCCTTTAATCAAATTATTGTATGATCTGTCTGGCGAGGGAAGATTGGTTGTTCAGGTTCAGCTTTCATGTGTGCATGCCTGACACTTTACATTCTGGGTTTTTCTTTTCAGTTATGGCTAAAGGTGATCATGCTTCCTATCTTGTGTTCCTTTCTTCAGGGAAATCAACCTCTCTGTGATTGGCCAATATGTGGACTACCTGATAAATGAGCAAGCTGTGAAGAATGTCTTTGGTAATATATGGCTTATGAGACCATTTGCTTTTGTGTGGACTGTCTCCTACACAGAAATGGTTATCATTTCAGCCCCAGACATCTAAGATGACACAATATATTGTGATAACCTTATCACAATTACTTCAGGATCAGAGGTACCATGCCTCTGAATGTGTCCGTTTGGGGAGCAACAGCTGGAGCAGGCACCCCCAAACTGCGGCCCTCCAGATGTTTTGGCCTACAACTCCCATGATCCCTAGCTAACAGGAACAGTGGTCAGGGGAGATGGGAATTGTAGTCCAAAACATCTGGAGGGCCGCAGTTTGGGGATGCCTGAGCTGGAGAGTCCTATTGTACTCTAGGCTTTCCAGAGGCATAGAATTGTAGAAGTGTACAGTTGGAAGGGACCCCAATGTCCTCTGGTCCAGCCCCCTGCAACGTAGGAAGGCATCTGATTGGTCACTAAGGGAAATGGGATGCTGGCCCTTGGTCTGATTTGATGCAGCAGAGAGCTCTTCTTATCAAAGGATTCTGTGCAGTCTGGTAGATAACAAACAACTTGGCTGCCCATATTCACTCCAGGGAGGCCTATGGCAACTTAAATGGCTAATTTATCGTTGCAGTGTGCGGTTTTTGTAGGTACTTGTTTCTGAAACTGAGCCCTCTCCATGGATGTTTATGCTGTGATAGGTCCCATGTGCATGCTTCCCGCAAAGAATTGTGGGAACTGTAGTTAACTGCTGAGAGTTGTTGTTGTTTAGTCGTTTAGTTGTGTCCGACTCTTCGTGACCCCATGGGCCAGAGCGCGCCAGAGTTGTTAGGAGACCCTTATTCCTCCTCACAGAGCTACAGTTCCCAGAGTTCCCTGGGAAGAGAGATCGGTTTTTTAAAACCTCTCTGTGAACTTTTGCCCTTGTACCATGGGCCTACAGATCTGACCCAGTATAAGGCGCAAGGTTGGACCAAGACATTTTGGCCCCTGATGTAAACCAAAAAATGGCGCCCACCCCACCCCCACCCCACCCCCTCCAGGGAAGAAGGGGTGAGCAAAGATCTACATCAGGAACAAGGCAGGGGGTGGGGTGGGACTAAAGATCTACCTTGAGATAGATGGTGGGAGAAGATCAGCAGTGTCTCCTATTGGCCAAGAGGCCACTGTAGAGGTGGCATGGCATGGGGGGGGGGTAATACATTCCTTTGAGGCCAAAACTGCTGCCCCTGTGGATTCTACCACCTGAGGCAGTCGCTTCACCTTTCCTCATGAGTGGGCCAGCCCTGATAAGGCAACTTGCTATGTTCCTGCAATGCACTCCATGATCTGTGCAGCAAGGCTTCCTGAAAACATGCTGAAGTAATTGTTCCCCACCCCCCCCCCAAAAAAAAATACTCTGTTCTTTCTGTGTGTGCAAATACTTCCATTTTTCCCTTTTTTGGTCACAGTAAATGGAACTACAGGAGAAGGCCTGTCCCTGAGCGTTCAGGAGAGGAAGCAGCTGGCAGAAGAGTGGGTGACTAAGGGCAAAGATAAGTGAGTAACCGGGGGTGGGGTGGGGCGAGATTGGTGTGTTTCAGAGAAATCACTGGCTATCTAAGCAAAGACAGTTGATTATGAAATCTGTGCTCTGTTTCCTTCCTTTTTTCCCCTTTAAAGGCCAAGGAGAGGGGAACAGTTTTTCGAGACTGTCGAAAGTAACAAGCTGCAGTATGTTAATGTCTGTCTCTCATCTCCGGCAGATTTCTTTATATCTTCTCGTTGCTCAAAGAAAACAAGGGAAATAAAAGTGGATATTTATAGGAGGAGAGAGCTGTCTGTCTTGTTTTTGTCTATACCATTCCTTGCAGGCTGAGAATAAGGATGGAGAGGTGGGATATGGGGAAAGAGAGAGTGTTGTTTCTTTCAGACAGAATGCTTGGGCTGCGCTGCTCCTGGTTCAGAGATGAAATAATAGTTTTACCTTTTATGACAGTGGAGCAGATTTCCTCAGAAGGTGGTGGACTCTCCTTCCTTGGAGGTTTTTAAAGCATCTGTCATGTATGATCTAGTTGAGATTCCTGCATTGTAGGGGGTTGGACTAGATGGCCCTCAGGGTCCCAAGTCTACAGTTCTATGATTCTGTGTATGAATTATGTAGAAATCACTGGAGGGCAGAGCACACAGCGCATGAAAGCTTTTAAAAATCCTTTTCCTTCTACTTGCAAATGTTAACTTTGTAATACTAAAAGTCTGTGAATATATTGGTTTCTGCTTTTAAATATTAATTTCCCCTTCAACAAGGTTGCTAAAAATTATTTCAAACGGCTTTGATGCAGCCCCCTTTTGTTGTCTTTTTAATTTGCTACCTTGACTACTGCTTAAACTTTAAGTAATTGAAATCCTCTGATTCTATAAGAGCACATGGATGTGACCTGTAAAGTGGCTGTGATTGGGCCAAATAATAATTTTTACCATTCCAAAGTTTGCTGGCCTAGGTAGCATCTGCCAAAGGTGTGGTGCTCCATGGTCAAGAGTCACAGTGTCTCTGAATGCCCATTGCTGGGAATCCCAGTGGGGAGAGTGCTGTGGAGCTCAGGTGAGGCACCTGGCTGGCCGCAGGGAGAACAGGATGCTGCTGGACTATGTGGATGGACCACTGGCCTGATCCAGCAGAACTCTTTTCATGATCCAGTGACTTCTGGCTTTCCCACTGAATATCATACATTCTTTTTTCTTAATTGGTGTTCTCTTATGAATATTTATAGTACTTTATGTAAACCACTTAACATATTTATTTTATTTTATAAACCACTTAAGATATTTATTTTTGATTAAGCTGGCTAAGTGAAGGCACAAATCTTCAAAGAAGAGTTTCTGGGGCACTCCTGAAGGGTGGGGGAATATGACTCAATATGCTCCTTTTCCCCTCCAAGTTTTTGAAACATGGGCTACAGATTTTGACAGTGTTCTACTTTTGCTCTGTGTTTCATTTTGCTGTTCATCTTTCTTTTTGAAATACCTGCATTTCTGCATAAATATGCCTCTTTACTGGACAAAATGGCATATATCCCTGTGTTGCACATTTTCACATGTGATGAACACACGCCTGTATGCTGATGTGTGTGCTTTAGAACAGAAGATTTGAAAGCAAGTGAAATGCTATCAAAGGAGAGGGAAAGCTGTGGAGCAGTTTGGACTGAAGATGTCTGAGGAAGGAATCAAGTGTCCTCTGCTTTTCTGTTAATTCTTAATTGCCTATCAGTGAAGCAGATTTTCTATTCCAAGATATTAGATCAGGGGGACCTTTTCAAACTCTCTATCCTCCGTTCCAGGCAAGCAAGCAGCATTGTCATGGCTCGGGGGCACATCCCACCCAGGCAAAAATAGCTGGAGACCTGGGGTAGAAACTTTATGCAACCTCTGGGTCTGTGTTTCCCCACCCTGATATAGATAAGAGACATACATGCACATGTACAAACACATGGACCTGGTTTTAATACATGAGTTTGTCCTCGACAAGGTTGCATTTAAATAGATATTATGAAATGCTTGAAATGCAAACTGTCAGCAAAATGACCGCACACACAAACACGCTTTCCTCTTTTCTATTTTGCAGACTAGATTACGTGATTATTCATGTTGGTGCACTCAGTTTACCAGAAGCAAAGGGACTGGTGAGTGTGTGGTTTTTAATGTATTTCCCCCTGTTTTTATCCTACATGAACGTTGGCTGCACAAGGAGACAGTCCCGCCTACATTTATTTATTCATTGCATTTATATCCCACCTTCCCTCCAAAGAGCTCAAGGTGGCATACAATATATAATTCTCGTCCTGCCCATTTTATCATCACAACAACCCTGTGAGGTAGGTTAGGCTGAGTGTGAATGAGTGGCTTGAGGTTACTCAATGGCAGTGAGCTTCATGGCTGAGTGGGGATTTGAACCCTGGTCTCCCACATCCTAGTCCAACACTCTAACCATTATGCCACATTGACTCCCTTCATGCCAGTGCAGGGTTGAGAAGCTACACTTGCTGAAATTCCGCCTACAACTCCCATCATCCCTGACCGTGGGCCATGCTGGCTTGAGATGATGGAAGTTGGAGTCTGACATCAGTTGCAGAGCGACAGGTTCAGGGAAGCAGCTTTAGGGAGAAAATAAGGTGAGGGTGTAGTTTCAACAAATTAAGTGGGTTCCAGCTATTTAAAAAAAATAAAGTGTTATTTGCATTGCAGATACTTGGAGTAGCTAATTGTTAGCGTATGATCACTGCAGATGATCAAGACACATAAAGCCCACCAAAAGAATTGCTTTGCAATCAGAATATCTCCTCCTTCTCAAAACAGCCAGGAATGGCTATAGAAACAGTACCATCAGGAGATCCAATTACAGTGGTAACTCTGGTTAAGAACTTAATTCGTTCCGGAGGTCCGTTCTTAACCTGAAACTGTTCTTAACCTGAGGTACCACTTTAGCTAATGGGGCCTCTGGCTGCCGCCGCAGCACAATTTGTGTTCTCATCCTGAAGCAAAGTTCTTATCCTGAGGTACTATTTCTGGGTTAGCAAAGTCTGTAACCTGAAGCGTTTGTAACTCGAGGTACCACTGTATATTTGTATACATAACTCTAGCTAGGGAATTCTCATGTAATTGGGGCATAGACAAGTGATCTGTTCCTTTTTTAGCACTTCCGTGATGGTGCCAATCTCTATGGATATAATTTCTTTCCTTCCTTTTCAGGCTAAGCATGCAGCAGAAATAGGAGCGGATGGCATAGCTGTCATCGCCCCCTCTTTCTTCAAACAGGTGAAGAAAGGTGAGGAGGCAGGTCCCACTGTATTATTTCCCCTCTTTCCATCTACATCCTGGGCAGGTCTTCAGTACTGTACTGAAGTACTGTGTTGTTGGGATGTGAGATGTGGGCTGCTAGTACACAGGTGTCAAACACAAGGCCCGGGGGCCAAATCCGGCCCGTCAGACCTCGTCATGTGGCCCGCCGAGCGCCCCAGCCAGCGGGACCCAGCAGTGGGACCTTGCTGCTGAAGCGCCGCGCCAACAAAGCGCCGACAAACAGCTGGGGCCGGGGAAATGCTTTTTGCCCCTGGGTCCCTTCGCGCTCTTTTCTGGCGCTGAATCAAGGCGGCGACCCCCCTCCCTTTCTTTCTTCCTCTCTCTCGTTCTTATTCTTTCTTTCCCTCTCCTTCCTTCCTTCTTTATCTCTGTCTTATCTCCCTCTTTCTTTTTCTTTCCTTCTTTATTCCTTCTTTCCTACTCTTCTTTCTCTCACCTCTTTCCTTCCTCTCTCCCTCCTGCTCCCTCTTTTCTTTCTTTCTTTCTTCCTTACTTCCTTCCTTTCTTCCTTCCGTCCTTCCCAACTTTCTTCCTCTCCCTCATTCTTATTCTTTCTTTCCCTCTACTTCCTTCCTTCTTTCTCCCATTCCCTCTTCTCTCCCTCTTTCTTTTTCTTTCCTTCTTTATTCTCTTCCTTATTTCCTACTCTTCTTTCTCTCCCCTCTTTCCTTCCTTCCTTCCTCTCTCCCTCCCACTCCCTCTTTTCTTCCTTCCTTCCTTCCTTCCTTCCTTCCTTCCTCCCCTCCCTCTCCCTCTCCCTCTCCCTCTCCCTCTCCTCAGAAACATAGGATGCTGCTTTATACTTCTGGCCCTTAAACCCTGGAACCAGGAGAGCAGCTTCAGTGAGTCAACCTCAGCCAGTCCCTTTGGTGAAGGGTGGTGGCTCACTGGCAGAACATCTGTCCTGCATGCAGAAGGACCCCAGCATCTCCAGGTACTAGTAGCTCTGCAAAGGTCCTGCATGAAACCCTAGCAAGCCTCCACCACCCAGTGCAGTTACCAAAAATCATTTTTCAATAAATTGTACAATAATTGTACATTTGAATATCTACTTGCCATTATTCTGACTATGTTTCTGCTTTCAGAGCTAGTTATTACTTACATTATTACAAAAAACAGTAATAATTGAATGCAGTGACAATAGAATCATAGAATCATAGAGTTGGAAGAGACCACAAGGGCCATCCAGTCCAACCCCCTGCCAAGCAGGAAACACCATCAAAGCATTCCTGACAGATGGCTGTCAAGCCTCTGCTTAAAGACCTCCAAAGAAGGAGACTCCACCACACTCCTTGGCAGCAAATTCCACTGCCGAACAGCTCTTACTGTCAGGAAGTTCTTCCTAATGTTTAGGTGGAATTTTCTTTCTTGTAGTTTGAATCCGTTGCTCCGTGTCCGCTTCTCTGGAGCAGCAGAAAACAACCTTTCTCCCTCCTCTATATGACATCCTTTTATATATTTGAACATGGTTATCATATCACCCCTTAACCTTCTCTTCTCCAGGCTAAACATACCCAGCTCCCTAAGCCGTTCCTCATAAGGCATCGTTTCCAGGCCTTTGACCATTTTGGTTGCCCTCTTCTGGACACGTTCCAGCTTATCAGTATCCTTCTTGAACTGTGGTGCCCAAATAATTTATGATAATAAAGAGTGGACACATAGTCCTACAGATACAACCGGCCCTTTGAGGGTGACCAAACTGCTGATGCGGCCCCCGATGAATTTGAGTTTGACACCCCTGCTTAGCAGTTACTTTTCAATTTACATTCCCTCTTTGTATTCTATGGGAGTGTAGAAAAGCCACAAAATGTGGCATTGGGGGCAAATTCACTTTCCTGTGGATCTCTGCTTCCATTTGAAAAAGAAAGAAACCTTGCAGTCCTTGTGGCTTGGAAGTCACAATTGAAAAAGATCAGGTAATGGACCTTGTAAAATCTCAGAAGCCAGAGTGGTGGCTGAATAAGAATTCCAGTGATCAGGAGGTGAGGCTTCAGTGCCTCTTGACTGACAGAATAAATTATGCAAGATGAGCATGATAAATTAGACAAATTTGCATAATTTATATTGGCCGCAAAAGCCTATTTTTCTTCGTACAGATTTCAGGTTACCTTAGCCAGAATGTTTTGGGAGTGTGTGTGTGTTTGTTTTCTTTTAGTGCAGAGTATGCCCATCCATGAATATACAGTAATACCTCCGTGAACACCCGACTTGTCTAGCATCCATTCCGGTGAATGTCTGCAGCAAACCCGGAAGTACCGGAACAGGTTGTTTCTGGGTTTGCCACTAGCACATGTGCAGAAGCGCTAAATTGTGCTTCGCACATGCACAGAAGTGCAAACCGCTCCGTGCAGATGTGGCGCTTTGCCCTGCGTCCTTTTTGGCTAGTGACTGGGGCTCCGGAATGGATCCCGGCCGCAAAATGAGGTATGACTGTGGAAGGTAAAAAGAAATGGCTTTTAGGTCCACTTCTGTGTATCATGCAAAAGGATGCATCTAAGCTTTGAACATACTTAGTTAATCTCCTGGGAAGATTTCTACTTTTATAGAGCCTAGACTTGCATCTCACAATTCACAAATAATGAAGATGTGGTCTGCAGTCTTTTTGTTCTTGCATCTTCCTGCATCCATTTTCTTTACCATATTCTGTGTTAATTTGAGATGCTACCATCATTTATCCTCATTGACATGAATCAGATTAGCTCTGGTGGTTTGGGAATCCCAGATGAAAGCCTGGAACAATCCTTCTCTCCTTTTCAGTCTCTCCACCTCCAGCCACATATTTACAATTGGCAGCCTAGCTGGGAAGATGAATTACCAACTATGGCACCCCTTCAAGAGTGGACCAAAATTCCATTTTAATCTCTCTGTGTGTTGGATGGGGGCAGGGATAGTTGTGCAGGCAGTTTGGGGTTGCTACTTGCATGTCACATAGGCCTACATTGTACATGAGGTGTGCTCTTCAAAATTACCCAGGTTTTCAATTGCTTTCATTGTCTTCTCTTATTTAGATGCTCTGGTTGCCTTCTTGCGGGATGTTGCATCTGAAGCCCCAGGCATCCCATTCTATTATTACCACATCCCTCCCCTGACTGGTATAAAAAGTAAGTGCTACTCACCTAGACCATCCTAATTACATCTCGGGGGAAAGTTGGTGGACTCAGAAGCTCTTTCTGCGTATGTTTGGTGTTTTAATTAATTTAGGCAAATGTCAAATGCATAGGATTGTACTTCAGAATGTAGTGGTAGTCAAGATAGCCCTAGATCTATTATACTAGTATTATACTCTGTCCACCAAATCTAAATCCTTAAACCTGTTCCTCACTTCCACTGTGTATTCATAAGGGATTTTATTTAGATTGTCTCTTACTGGCTCAGTGGATTTTCCTACTTTTCACCCTCCTAAGCCTTTCCCCTCAAGCTGTATTACCTAGTGCATTTATACAATTTAACATAAAGTCCACATTTCAAATGAATTCTAGATTTCACATATATTTACTTTAAAAAGAAAACAAAGAGCAGTATTCCAAAAAGAATTCAGCTTAATTAACCAGGGGAGAGTACTTGCTTCTTATTAGACCTATTTTCTTAAAATGTCTCAGAAGGATGTGAGAGATTGCAAGCAATTAAAAATCCTTATGATTTCCTCCTTTTAAGGAGGAAACCTTTTAAGGGGTTTCCAGCAGATCCAATCCTTCCAAGATTCCAGCCTCTTTTACTGATTTCAGTTCCAGTTTGTCTTTAGAAAAACAAGTTCAGTCTTCTATAAGTCACTGCAACCTAGATATATACCGTAGTTCCATTCATTCCCCCAACAGAGTGCACAAAAAGTTTGTTCCAAGTTTTCCCTTCTGGTTTCGAATTCACCAATGGCTGTAGTTCAAAGTCAAGTCCACAGCTCGATCGCTGCTCCCCCCCCCCCCACTCCCTGTACTTTCCAGCACAAAAGCAGTTTGGGGGTTGCAGGAGAGCCCTTTTGCAGTCTGCTGGACCTCTCAACACCCTGAGCACCCTCTTGGGGCTTTTTGGGGGGGGGGTGCGCCTCACCTTGGCACTTCCCCATTTCTCCGCGGGGCTCAAGTCCGTCAGACGTTTGGACTCATGCTGCTTTCCACCATCTGCAGAAACCGGAAGTGCACCCAAGACACATTTAAAGCACATTACTTCCCTCAAATAGTGCTGGGAACTGTTGTTTGTTAAGGATGCTGGGAACTGTAACTCTTTGAGGAGAAACCACAGTTCCCATGGTTCTTTAGGGAAGTCGTGTGCTTTAAATGCCCAGTGGATGCACTTTGAATGTATGGTGTGGATCAGGACTAAGTTCCATTGTTCATACATATGCCAGTATTAGAGGGCATTATCCTTGTCTATATGCATTATTATTTGTTTTACTACATTTTTTTAGACTCATTGTTAAAACCGTGTTTATGGAGGACAATCTTACTCAGCTACGAGTGATCGCCAAAAAGAGAAGAGAAAGTACCGTATATAAATTTTGAGCCAGTGTAATGGCCAAGGTTTCCCCTCAAAAAGCTAGAAAAATGGTAGCTTTGTGAGAGTGCCAATAATAGTCTGTTAAACATTGCTTTACCTCCCTCTTGGCCCACAATTCCCAGAGTTCCTGCTCTGAGACAGGAGGACGTCTGCAAAATCTGGTGTAAGATTATAGTGTATTCTGATCAAGGAATTCCATTTCTATTGCCTTCCACAGATGAGGAAGAGAGAACTTTGGGGGCATTCTTCCCAGATTTACACCTTTTCACAAGAACACATTCTTTGTAGTGTATTTTGGGATAGGTTCACAGCCTCTATTGTGATGTTTTCTTGCCAGATGTGGTCATGTACTTTGCCCGGTAAGACCTGAAAACTTGTTGATGTTCCTCTCTTTTGCTCTCTCTCTCTGTTCAGTTAATGCTGAAGAACTGCTAAATGGGATGATAGAGCAGATCCCCACCTTTAAGGGGGTGAAGTTCAGTGATAAAGACCTCCTGGATTTTGGGCAGTGTGTGAAGAAAAATGATAAAGGCCAGTTTGCACTTCTGTACGGTGTGGATGAGGTAAGGCATTTCTATATTAATAACTGGTGTACTAGAATAGCAAGATGGCTTCCTAAAGTGATGTAACCAAGTAGTGCTTTTTGTGCTACTGGGGACATCTTCTGCCTTCCTAAAGAGTTGCCATGATCACTTTTTGTTTTTGTTTTTTATGTAATTTTTAAAATTAATTTTCCATTTTTAAACAATGTTATAACATCGTACCACCTTTCACAAATTTTTAGCTCTACCGAGATTTTGACTTCCTTCCGTTCCATCATCTGGTTTTTATAAAACACATCTTAGAACCACACATTTATACTGTCTAACTTCTACATTTAACTTAAATTATTTAGAACTTAAAGCACAAGTAGAAAGTTTCTTCTTTGAAATGTTGCAAACTTTATCGCAGTCCTGCTAGTGTCTATATATGTTTACACTGATTGCCTACGTATTCAATAAAGTATTCTCCCTGGAACCCTGGGTCACTCTGGTTTTGGATTTTCCCCGTCAGCTTTGCCAATTCTGCATAGTCCATCATCTTCGTCTGCCATTCCTCTACTGTCGGTAATTCTTGCTATTTCCACTTTGGGGCTAATAAAGTTCTAGCTGCTGTAGTGGCGCACATGAACAATTTCTGGTCAGCTTTTGATATTTCCACTCCGGTCATCCCCAACAGGAATGCCTCCGGTTTTTTAGGGGCCATGATCACTTTTTGAATGTTGTCTTCCCAGCAACAAGTTGTTCTACTGTTTTCTCAAGGAAATAAAATATGTGGATTTTTGTCTTTCCCTAACCAGCAACTCCTGGGTGCACTCGCTATGGGAGCGACTGGGGCAGTTGGAAGGTCAGTCTCTCTTTCACAGCACAAACCTAACTATGTCACCTCAGAAGTAAATCCTATTGAATTCAGTAGGGCTTACTCCCAGGTAAGGAGGGTTAGGCTAGCAACCTCAGTCATCTTTACATGGATGAGAAAGTATGAGTTCCAATGCCACGTCTTTTGTAGCAAAGAGGGTCATTTTGCAGTTCATTCTTCTGGCTGCTTTTAGCCCTGTACCAGTTTTTGTTTATACAGCTGAGTGATGAGTAAGAAAACATTCATGTCTGAAACAGTGTTCTTCTTTTTATTGGTATAGCTCAGAGGTCCCCAAACTTATTTGGCCATTGCTTCCTTTTCAGAAAAAAAAACCCTCAGTGCCTCTCCCCCCCCCCCTCTGATCACGTCTCTTCCTTGCCTGGATGGAGAAGGTTCAGAAGAAAGCAGCCTCTTGTGCAAATGTTGTGTTTCTTGTTCCACCCCTTCTTGCCTTTGGCCCTGGTCACACTGTCATGTGGCCCCTGGAAGGGAATCTGAAAAAGTTCCTTACCCCGTTTAGAATGGTAACCATAGTCTGTACAGTAGCATCTCCCCTCCCACTTTCTCCCTTTTAATAGCTTATTGCACCTGACATGCTACTCTGTGCAGTAGCGAGTCCCAGTTTTGCTCGATCAATTCTAGTTATGGGGGCACATATTAATACTAACTCTGCTCTGCTGGCTTTTGTTTTCGTACAGCACCTATAACTATCTGGGCAAGGCAAATAACTTAATGCTGGAAGCTTTTGCCAATGGAGACCTCTCCTTGGCACAAAAATATCAGGTATGATATTTCTAACTGAAACTGATTACAATGGATCATAGTATGATAACAGATTCCTCCTTCCTTTCATATATGGGTAACTCCCAACTTACACTGGCAGCCCAGGACCTCCATATGCACTGCCCAGGCTTGCACCGCAGAGAGGTCACCTTGCTGCTGCTAACACAGCCGTTTGACTTCACCCCTGGAGGTGCGCTCCATTGTCTCTCGAGGCAGATGAATGACAGCAACAACAACTTTATTCATTTTTTTGGCATTAAAAAGAATTTTATTGATTTCCATTTAAAAGTCACAGTGCACAACACTATTACAAAAACAATAAATCACAGTAAAAAATACAAACAAATAGTGACATATACCTCGTCTAACAAGCTCAGAAAAGACGAGGAAAAGATAAAGATACCTGAGCCCAAAATAGAATATATGAAGAATAATGATGTAAATAAATTAAGAATCGTGCCATGAAATAGAATGTAATTGATGAGGTACAGAGAAGTAACTGGAAGTCAAACCTCAATCTTCTTTTTTTTTCTTTCTTTTTTCTTCTTTTCTTCTTTTTTCTTTTTAACTTTTCCCTCTGTTTAACTTTATTCAGCTTTACACACTTTGCCAAATTTTTTAGGGGGGGCATCTGGGGGGTGAATGGCAACCCCACCCACCATTTAACCCATTGTGTTTTGACTATACACGATTTTGGCATTATGCTCTATCCCTGGAGTATAACCCCCCCCCCCGCCGCCCCTGCCCCCAGTAAGTTGTACAGGAGAGATGGCACGCTCTAAAAAATAGTGTGCATCTCCCCACTACCCTTTACCCAGCTTGGGACAATGGGCAAATGGGAACAGGTTTCTTGACATGCATCACTTGCTGAATGTATTTGCAAACAGTTGGTGTGGGACCCATATGACCTAGCTGGCACTCTGCCGAAAATTTAAATAAACTCTCATTGCACCCACCTCAGATCCTGTGTGCACTTCCCTTCCCAATCCTTCATTGTTCCCTCTCCCCTAATTACCTGATAACACTATCTATACCACCTCCAGCTGCCCTACACTTTTTTTATTACCTATAATAAAATTAATAAACTTATTTTCTGTCTCCTAGTACTGTACCCAGGAAGTAATCAGCTTTTTCATGGCACAGGGTAGGTACCACAGTAGACTGAATCCTTTTCTGCCCATCTGACATGGTTTATCCAACGTGGCTTGAATGCTTCTGAATTTCCTTTTTTTAAAAAAAGCTTTTATTGTCCAAAAAACGCAGGTATGTTCTGAAAGACTCCATTCAACTCTCTCTCTCTCTCTCCATTTTTCCTTTGCAAATTGCCCCTTGCACTTCTTCAAATACAGCTTTTCTCATGGGCATAGCCAGGATTTTTGTTAGGGGGGACAGATTTGTATTGGTTTTTATTGATGTTGATTGATTTTGGGGGGAGAGCTTCCCCCTGCCCCTCCTTGGCTACACCCATGGCTTTTCTCCTACTGCTTTGATTTTCAGACCTCAATTTCTTTTCCAAATACATTTCTCTAAAAATATATATTATTATTGTAAGATGATAGTAACAAATTATTTGTACTCAAGTGCTTACACCAGGCATCCCCAAACTTGGGCCTTCCAGATGTTTTGGACTAGAATCCCCATCTTCCCCGACCACTGGTCCTGTTAGCTAGGGATCATGGGAGTTGTAGGCCAAAACATCTGGAGGGCCGCAGTTTGGGGGTGCCTGGCTTACACTAAAGTGCATGTACTAAATGCTAATCATCTAGCAGCTTGTACATTTGAAATATGCCTCAGATTTCATCTGTATATATTCCATTGTGTATCTAATTGTAATATTATCTTGTTCTCTGCCATAGAATTTAGCCAGATTCCCCAAATGTTTAGCAACAGTAACGCTCCATGTCAGGCAGTAAATGCATGTGTGATATAGTCAGCCCTCGAACTTTGAGAGCTCGTATGACATTGTCATGTTGAATCAGTAAGTTCCCGTGTGGAATCTCACTTCTCACCTCCCGTGTGGAATCTCACTTCTGTCAAAAACATTCAGTAATTAAAGGTTGGGGACTAGTCGGTTGGCTAAAAGTTTGTGGGCAAGGGCCAGACTTCCTGAGATGCAGTGAGTAAATCATGGGGTTTCTCTCCCCCTGCTCTTTTATGAAAAGAAATTATTTTAGTCACATCCCTACTATACATTGTAAAGCACTCTTGTAACAGTTGTGGCTTTCCCCCAAAATCTTGGGAACTGTCGTTTAAGGGTACTAGTCTCCCATAGCTACGATTCCCAGCACCCTTAACAAACTACAGTTCCTAAGATAGTTCATGACTTTTGAAATTGTATGGGTGCTTTAAATGTATGGTGTGGCTGTGACCTTCTTCACTGACTACCAAGTGGGACAGAAACTTTGATGTGGAATGATTTGTGTCCTTTTTTTATTTTGGCTAGGCTTTGGCGTTGCAGAGACCAAAGCAATCGTGACTCTGCTTTCAGGGATACCCATGGGTCCCCCACGACTTCCACTCTCAAGTGCCTCTGAGGAGTTCATTGCCAACGTAAAACCCAAATTGGAGAGCCTGAAGAACTGTTGCTACAGCTGACTTTAAGCTCCAATGTGGGCATAGGAACATGGACCATGCAACCTTGGTGAACAGGTCTCACTTGCATACTTGAGACGCATCCATGAGGAAATTGCTCAAAGACTCCTAACAGGGACTATGCATTGATACCCTCTACATACCTTGCCTGGATGGAAAACAGTAGCTGCTTTGCTGCCTGGCAAGGATATGATGCCTCTCCAATAAGAAAATATACTCGAGTATAAGACGACCCGAATATAAGCCGAGGCACCTAATTTTACCCCCCAAAACTGGGAAAACTTATTGACTTGAGGATAAGCCGGTTCACCACCCCACAAACTGCTTTCAGGCTGCTCGTTCCTCCTCCGCCGACAGTGGCAAAGGAGGAAGAAGGAGATCTGTATACTATCCCTTGCTTTTTCCTGTAGGCGTAATTGCAGTCGTTAACAGTCGTCAACAGGTTTACCATACCCATTGAGTCAATCACCTATCTCCTACCACCCTTCTGAGAAAAACCCCACCCCACCCTCCCACTATATATAAGGGTCTGGTGACTTCTGTTTCAGTGTATCTGAAGAAGTGTGCATGCACACGAACGCTTACACACAGAACAAACGTAGTTGGTCTCTAAGGTGCTACTGGACAATTTTTAAATTTAATTTTTAAATTTATTTTGACTGCGTCAGACCGACACGGCTACCTACCTGAATCTATTTTTTAAAAGTCATTCACACAATTAGCCATTGGGCAAATTATATATCTTGTGCACTTTGCATGGGAAAATATCAATACAGGTGTGCAAGCTTGGGGGCAATGACCTCATGATTGGGGGCAATGACCTCATGGTTTAGACAAGCTGCTCCCACTCATACAACTAAAGATTTACTACAGCCTACACTAAACAGTCCATGAAGCACAAGTTCAAGATTATTGGAATGGTAATGCCTCAAAACCTCTGTGGAGGCAAAGGAAAAAACACAACTTACTTTCTACTGAGGTTTTCAGCCTAAACAATTGAGGCAAACTACAAAAAATAGTCTGCACTGCCAAGGAGGACATCACAAATGTTACACAATAAATAAACTCAAATTGGTCCACTATGTTGGAGAGGCTGTAACCAAGCAGGATCCTATTACCACATGTGTTAATGCAAGTTTGTACAAACCTTCTGGAAATACTTTTTACTGAGGTTTATCGTTACAGGGCAGGCGCTACAACCTGATCCTAAGCTCTTTAAAAATTGTTTATTGATGACAATAAGGATTTAATGTCCTAAGACCTACTAATCTTGATGATCGCTGTTAGACAGCTAATTACCCAACATTGAAAGATAGCTACCATTCTGAATTTTGAGGTGTGATGGGGTAGGATGCAGAATGTAGTCCTAATGGAAAAACAAAGAAACAATTCAGAGCACTGTAGAAAACAAAAAGCTAGGATAAATTTGAAAGAGTTTGGTATATGTTTATTCAACATGTTGTGAAAGACAGCATTACTGTGTTGCCACCATCAACTCATAGTACACTTCAAAATAACTTGTTAAGAAGATGTATAAGAGATACTTGATCTGGAGAGATTAAAATGAACAGTGTGAAGTATTTTATAAACTTACCTGTAACTCACCTAAGTGGGATGTATTAACATGCATGGAATGTCTATGGGAGAAGGAAAGGGATTTCTTTGTTAAATTTACTTGCAAAACTGCAAAAATAAAGTCTTTTTTTTTAAAAAAAAAGTGGTGGGCAAAAGGTTTCTTTCATGGTAGAATGCTCACAAGTCTTCTAATTGATAAATGACTCTAAACGGGTTTTCAAAGAACTCCATTAATTATAGTTCAGAAACTGCTGCTTGACACGAATTGTAATGGAAAATGAAAGTGCCACAATAAATTTGTGTGGCCTGTTGGTGGTGATGAGCAGCAGTTTTAGGACCATGAAAGTAAATTATAATTGTCCAGAACCTGCTATAGTTCATTGGTGATGAAGGTGTAGTTGATGAGCACTGCCCTGTCAGCCTCTCTTCTGAGCCTGTCTTGCAATAAATTACTCCCAGATAACAAGTCTGGCCTTCTCAATCTTGTCTGCCTCCCCCTGGTCACCCACCCTTCATTAGGTAAGAAATCAGTTATAGAAAATCCTTCAGCTGTGTGTTTCTGTCCAACAAGTTGCAACAAATGTGGAGTAAGAAATCTCTTCCAAGTCCTGTGGCACCTTAAGGTAAAGGGTAAAGGGGCCCCTGGCCATCAGGTCCAGTCGTGTCCGACTCTGGGGTTGTGGCGCTCATCTCGCATTATTAGCCGAGGGAGCCAGCGTTTGTCCGCAGACAGCTTCAGGGTCATGTGGCCAGCATGACAAAGCTGCTTCTGGCAAACCAGAGCAGCGCACGGAAACGCCTATTTATCTACGGTACTTGCACTTTGATGTGCTTTCGAACTGCTAGGTGGGCAGGAGCTTGGACTGAGCAACAAGAGCTCACCCCGTTGCAGGGATTCGAACCACCGACCTTCTGATCAGCAAGCTCTAGACACTCTGGTTTAACCCACAGCGCCACCTTAAGAGCTGGCAAAATTATCATGGCACTTTACTGGATGCATAGATGATGCTAGGCTTTCATATTCCTTGCCAAGCCTAAAATAGACAATACCACAATTTGGGACACTGGTAAAGAGAAGAGTGTCAGAGAAACAATTGTTTGAGCCTCTTCCCCTCCTGAAAAGTGCAGTTTTTTTGGTTTTTTTAATGGATTTGTGTCTTGTTTTTACTTCAGCAGGTTGACACAGCTTAACCCTTCTATCAGACCTCAGATTAAGACTGATATTTGCCATGCAAACATGTTGTTAAGAGCTTAGGAGTGCCAGACTCCCCTAAATTCCTGAATTCCAGTAACAGCCAAAATATAAGCCAGGCTAGCTTCCTCATGAGCAGGTGTCCTGAGTTGCGCCCAACACTGGGGCGGGGTGCGTCACGTGCATGACATTACACGCATGACGCCCCCCAACCCTGCCAGACCTACTCAACTTCTCATCCACTGGGGGCACACACCCCCAGCTCCCATTGGAGCCTGGCTCCAGCTGAGGCAGCTTCCTTGGAGTGGAGAGTCAGTGGCAGAGAGCTATCTCCCCTCTCCTCAACTAGGCTATACCGCAGCAGAGAGAGGCTGCCGGGTGTGGCACTTTCATATCCGAGTCAAGCCTGACTTGAGGGGCGGAAAGTGGATTGAGCACCCGGAGTGTGATGTTCACCCTTGAGTGCCCCGCCTGGTTGCCTAGCACTCACCTGGTGGCAGGCGGTGGGATGGGTCCCCTTGTTGGCAGGGGGCAGCCCCCTCAGTATTGGGGGTGGTGAGCCCCTTGCCCCAAAATATTGAGGGGGCTGAAGCTTCCACCACTCCCTATACTTGTGCCTCTGCTCATGAGGTTATTGCCTGGGAGAGAACCAAGGGAAAGGTGATGGTCTGTTAAGAAAGCAAAAGATGGCAGATATCAAATGGGTCTCCTCCTCCAGCTGTGAACAAAAGCCATTGGTAGTGTTTTAGAGTTGGCTTTGATGTGACTTGGAGGGGGGGAAAGGTTGCAGGCTGGTAAAGGCAGCAAGCTGGAGAGAGGGTTAGAGCACAATGGTTGTATAAATCCAGGGCTACGGCCATGGGAGAAACGACCCCCTTGGGGCCTTGATGCTGTGAACCCTCCATTGCAGGCTCAAGTTGTATATACGGTATAAACTAGCTGGCCCGGCCACGCGTTGCTGTGGGTCGTCCCTGTGATTTCCCCCACCCTGCCCCGATCCATGACGTATCCCGCCCCTCCTCCCTCCACCCCCTCGGCTCATCCCTGTGTCTCTGTAGGATACCCTTCCCTCTGTTGTCCCCAGGGAGTGTTGGATCCTTCCCCCTGTATCTCTATACCTTGGCCCCCGCCCTTGGAAAAGGAACTGTCAGCTTCTTCCCAGCATGCACTTTTGTCTGAGCCCTCTGTTGTCCCTGGGGAGTGTTGGCCCCTCCCCCATGTATCTCCATACCTTGGCCCCCACCCTTGGAGAAGGAACTGTTAGGTTCTGGGTTCTATTTCCCAGCATGCACTTTTGTCTGAGCCCTCTGTTGTCCCTGGGGAATGTTGCCCCCCCCCCCCGGTCGGTATCTTCCTACATTGGCCCCCACCCTTGGAGAAGGAACTGTCAGCTTCTTCCCAGCATGCACTTTTGTCTGAGCCTTCTGTTGTCCCCGGGGAGTGTTGTCCCTCCCCCCTGTATCTCTATACATTGGCCCCTGCACACACATCGTGAACATTTTTATATATTTAGATTTTAAAAAATTGAAATAAGATCATGAGAATAGTATAAAGCAGGCATCCCCAAACTGTGGCCCTCCAGATGTTTTGGCCTACAACTCCCATGATCCCTAGCTAACAGGACCAATGGTCGGGGGAGATGGGAATTGTAGTCCAAAACATCTGGAGGGCCGAAGTTTGGGGATGCCTGGTATAAAGCCTAGATTAAAAGGGGCACGACTGCCCTTACTTAAAATGGCCGCCGGATCATCGCATGTGACACAACACCAGCTAATTTAAAAAGCAAAACCCCTCGCCGTGCCCCCAAATGCGTGTTAGGGGAAATGATGAACAACTGCCTAATGCTGCCAGGCTTTTATTAATGCAGCCGCCGGGAGTCAAGGCCTAGTCTGTCGGCTTTGGCTTGGGCTAGTATTTAAATGCGAGCCTACGCCTTTGTCCTGTACAGTATCTTCATTCCTTGGCCCTGGCCTGACTCTCTGGGTTGTCTGGTAATGACCACCTTGGTGGTTTCAGTTGCTTGGTTGATGACATCATTATTTGGCCCTTCAGAGCTTTTGCTGGTGACAGTGTGTGATCTGCCTTTCTATTGGATGCTGCTGGAGTCTTCAGACCTTCTGCTGGTGATGTCTAATTTGGACGCCACTTTTTGTGTTTAATCATTATTTTAAGTATGAAAGGTGTGCTTTTTTGGAAAAAAATTACGCCAGATCCCTCCCTGGTGGGGAAGGTACGTTCTGCCCAAATTTGTTTCAATTCAGTTCAGCGGTTATGGAGAAGGCTGTTTCATCCGCGTGCGCAATGCCTACATTTATATATAGATAGATAAGCCACATATCATAAAGACACCACAGTCTCCACTGTGCCTCATTTCCAAAAGGAAACAAACCCTGAGTGCTTGAAACAAAACAGTGTGACCACATTCATTAGCGCCAACTAAAAGTGAAAACGCAGCAAAGCAAATTGGCTTTCTGTAGTTTCCTAGAACTCTGCCCTCCTTAGTCGTTGAACAAAGGATGCACATGCAAATGAAGTGAAATAAAAATGCAAGAAATGTAGATGCAAATGAAATGAAATTGCAAATGATGTATATGTAAATAAAATTAAAACATGGTTGCACGCCGCCCAATCTCCCCCGTTCCGCGCTTTTACGAGCCTCTAGGCTGAAGTCCCGCTTCCATCCGCTTGGGGCTCTCTCTCACTGGCTCGGGTGCTGCCCGTCACCTAATTGCGCACGCGCAGAAGCGCCGCCATCTTGGCCTCTTCGTGGAGAGCGGTAGAGGACTCGGAGAAGGGAGAGCTGCTTGACGGGGAGAGGGAAGCTCCTATGCTGGCCACTGCTTGAGGCAAACTTACCCCGGCGCAGGACAAGGTTACATTGAGCAGGATTTAATTTTTTTAAATAATAATTGGTATGTGTTGGTATGAGGGCAATGGCGCAGTTGAGAGAAAATGGGCTCAGCGAGGCAGGGGGTGGGAGTGCGCAGGCGCGACAAGGGGTCGGGGGAAATGGAGTAGAGCTGCTTGGTATGGTCGACGGGAGCCAGGCACGCGTGCGCATTTGTGTTCCATGCTATGTTGGCGTCCGGTTTCATCCACAGTCGAGAAGGGTAGAGTCGTGAAACGACCCCTGATTTCCGGGTTTAGTTTGGGCTGTTCAGGGGGGAAACCACGCAAGCGATCTAGTCCGCATATACAAACGACGGCAACGGTGAACGCCTCTACGTCCGATCCAGTGACGTAGAGTTGGAAGCCGGACGGCGGCAATTTATTTTTATTTTATTCATTATTCATTATATTTCTGTACCACCTTTATATTTTAATAAAGCTAGAGCGGCCTGCGTTGCAGCCTCACGTGTTCTTGTTTCATCTGTAAGCCGCCTTGACTCCCTGACCGGGAAATTGCCGGATTGTAAAAATATTATCATTATTAGCATTTTATATATATTTACTAATAGTAAATACCAAAGTATTGCCGTCAACAATGTTAGGATAGAAACATATAATTTTAGAGTGGGATAACAACTATGGAAATAAGTTGCCTTTTCTCTCATGTAGCTGATCTTGAAACAGTGTGGACTCTGCTGACAGGGGCTGATAAAGAAGCCACAGTCCAAAATATCTGGAGGGTACCACATTGGGGGAGGCTGTGCTAAATGTGAGATAGCTCTGTCAGTAGAGCATGAGACTCAACCTCAGGGTCGTGGGTACGAGTTCCACATTGAGCAAAAATATTCTGCATTGCAGGGGGTTGGACTAGATGACCCTCTTGGTCCCTTCCAGCTCTGTGATTGTAGCATTATATCTCAGTGTGGCCAATGCTGTCAGAGTCCTGAGTTCCCTCTTGTTTTGTGTCAGCGGCTGCTATTTGTGCCCTCCTAACAAGGGGAAAATGTCATCACAGCTAATGGGGGACATCTAGCTTTTAGACCTGCCTTCTTGTGCTGCCTAGGGCTCCTGGGAGCTATAGTTCAGAATACTGGAGGGCCGATTGGAGAAGGCTGCTCTGGAGAAAGAAAGTCAGTCTATGCCCTAGTGCTTTAAGTATCTTTTTCAACCTCCCACAGTAGGGGCTGAACTACTCCACCCTGTTTTGCCATGGGGGATGTGAAGAATTTCCTGTATGCTTGGTGCGGCAAGCGGAAGATCACCCCAGCTTACGAAATTCGTGCTGTGGGCAACAAAAACCGACAGAAGTTCATGTGTGAGGTGAGAGCCTGTTTGTGTCTGAGGAGCTCAAAGCAGCTTTGCTTCATCTTCATGTGCTCGTGCAAGTTGCTTGGAAAAGACTATTTCCTAAAGCTGGGATGGGGAACATTTTGCATGGGCCAGTGACATCTCTTGTCTAGCACCAGGTGCTTTTAGGTGCTCTCCAGAGACTGCATTAAGCAGCCCTGGCCCACACCCTGCTTCATCCAGCGAAACAGTCCTCCATCCCCATTGCCACTTGGCAACTGCAGCCACACCCTGATTTAAATTGTACTTTTTACGGCAAACAGGCAATGGGAGTTGTTCATTGTAAACATAAGTTGCTGTATGTTTTGCCATTCAATCCTTTCACTTGAAGAAGTCTCAAAAGCAGCATGCCCAGTTGTTCTTTGCACTTTTTAGTTTTCCAACTGGAAGTCAGTTGGAAATGGTATTTGTGATGAGCTGGTGTGTTGTTGGGACTTCCCATGTTTTTCCTTCCTAAGCCTGTGTATCCACTCTTTGTGTATCCACTCTTGAGAGCCAGTGTGGTGTAGTGGTTAAGAGCGATAGACTCATAATCTGGGGAACCGGGTTCGCTTCTCTGCTCCTCCACATGCAGCTGCTGGGTGACCTTCGGCTAGTTACACTTCTTTGAAGTCTGTCAGCCCCACTCACCTCACAGGGTGTTTGTTGTGGGGGAGGAAGGGAAAGGAGAATGTTAGCCGCTTTTAGACTCCTTCGGGTAGTGATAAAGTGGGATATCAAATCCAAACTCCTCCTCCTCCTCCTCTTCTTCTTCTTCTTCTTCTTCTTTGCAGGTTCGGGTGACAGGCTTCAACTATACTGGCATGGGCAACTCCACCAACAAGAAGGATGCCCAGACCAACGCAGCAAGGGACTTCCTCAATTACCTGGTTCGAGTGAATGAAATCAAAAGTGAAGAAATCCCAGCTTTCGGAGTAAGTGTTTCTGTTCTGGGGGATATATGATGTGGTATGTAATGATTTTATAATCAAGGCTAGGTTTACTGTCAAGGACCAGGATATGGTCGGAAAGCATATGAAACGTGTCTAAGTCTGATCAAGTGACTACCTGGGAACCATATGTAAGCTGCATTTTTTCCAAAAATGTGCTGCAAGGAAGGCCATGTATACTGAACTCACAAAATACTTGTGCAAAGTTGCTAATGTTTGTGAAACTTGCATAGTTTATTGCTGTGGGTGATATTTAAATATTGTATCCACCTAAGTTTTACTCAGAGTAAATCTATTGAAATCTATAGTAATGTCAACTGATTTCAGTGAGTCTGCTCTGGGTCTGACTAACATTGGAGGTTTTGTCTTTCCACCCACTTTCTAAGGGTTAGAATCGTTCTTAAAAGAAAAGAAAGCTGAGGCACATACCGGTAGGAATGTAGAGCCTGATGTGGGGAGGACATGTAAACATACAAGCCTTTTAAATTACAATATTTTCCGGTCTGCATCTGTAAAGGAATTGTGTTTATAGTTTTATCACTTGTTGTTGCTTGGGGCTCCTTCGGAAAGGATGGCAGATAAAAAATTAATTAAAAACACAGATACATATACCCCAGTTTTGCAGCTTTTTAAGTTGATTATGAAAGGAAAATGCTTAACAGAGTCTGGGTCACGTTGGGGATTGGGGACTCTGAAGAAAGCAGCATTGTAATTCACAAAATACTTGTTCTTGCTTAGGCGGGAGCTGTGGGTGCTGGTGATGGAGAAGTGGCTGGAACAGAAGAAGGTGCAGATGGGTTTACTGCTCCTTTGGGAGGGCCGATTCCTCCTCATCTGGCTCTCAAAACAGAAGTAGGTAAGGCATTGAACACCTGTGTCTTACATGGCATATTCTGTATGTGTTGCACTCTTTGTGCTTTATAAATCAAGAGGTTGGGAAGACAGAAATGGTGAGACTTGGGGGAATTCTATTAAAATGTACTCACAGCATGTGTTTTACAACTATTAGGAAACTATTAGCTTTCTTCTCTTCCCTGATAGATGGTGTTCCTCCTCCTTCTGGAATTGGAGGCTCTGACTATGGGGGAACTCAGTGGGACCGCGGAGCTAATCTGAAGGATTACTATTCCAGGAAGGAGGAGCAGGAGGCTCAAGCAGTAAGGGTTGTCCCCCCCCCCTTTCAGTACACATTATAATTTCAGGCCGGTTGATACATAGAAGATACGTCCATATGCTTTTTTTGGTGGGGTGGAATTTGCCGATCAGAAGGTTGGCGGTTCGAATCCCGC
Source organism: Zootoca vivipara (assembly GCF_963506605.1). Taxonomy (NCBI): domain Eukaryota; kingdom Metazoa; phylum Chordata; class Lepidosauria; order Squamata; family Lacertidae; genus Zootoca; species Zootoca vivipara. The sequence continues at coordinate 2,762,759 of NC_083282.1, read as the reverse complement.
GATGCCGTGAGCTCCCATTGCTCGGTCCCAGCTCCTGCCAACCTAGCAGTTCAAAAGCACATCAAAGTGCAAGTAGATAATTAGGTGTACCACTACAGCGGGAAGGTAAACGCCGTTTACATGTGCTGCTCTGGTTCGCCAGAAGCAGCTTTGTCATGCTGGCCGCATGACCTGGAAGCTATACGCTGGCTCCCTCAGCCAATAACACGAGATGAGTGCCGCAACCGCAGAGTCGGTCACGACTGGACCTAATGGTCAGGGGTCCCTTTACCTTTACTATTCTTCAGGTAAAGCTCAAATATTTGATATTTTTATCTTCTTGGTTAGCATTTGAAGTAACTTTTGTTACTGTTACCCTTCCTTTAATCTACGGCTATATTTGGGGGATAATGGAATAATTCTGGGCATATTACAAAATCGATTCTCAGGGGTTGCCTGTCAGAACATGTGGAGTCTGCAATACACAGATCTAATGATTTAGTCAAAGTATTGAAGTTGTTTAATTTACTGGGTAAATGCTTATCTCACTTAGCTTGCACACAAGATGATCCAGAAATCTTAGAGGCTGTTTCATCTAATACTGACGTGTAACAAAGTTAAGAGTGGCACTTGTAAACTTTAATTACAAGACATTTGTTTCTTACCATCAGACTTTGGAGTCAGAAGAAGTAGACTTAAATGCTAGTCTTCATGGGAATTGGACCTTAGAAAATGCCAAGGCACGCCTGAACCAGTTTTTCCAAAAAGAGAAGATTCAAGGAGAATATAAATACACTCAAGTGGGGCCTGATCACAACAGGTTTGCTAGGTTTTCACCTTTGTGTGGCTGATAATGTTGAAATGCTTCTTGGCTGCTCTTCACTTTCAAATGGGGAATTTAGTTACCTTAATGTATACGATGAGTAAACAAAGATACAATCAACTATTTCTTTTTAAGTGGCCAAAATCATATTAATTTGTAGGGTTTATTTCTTGCTTTCTTGGTCCAAGTTTGCAACCTGCCTTTAATTGTTGTTGTTTTTTAAGAAAATAAAATAAGGTATTTTATCCACTTTTCTGGTAGGCATTGAGCAGAATCTCACGTAAGACGGTTTCTTGGGCTCATAAGATTACAGGGCAGAGAACTCTACTGAAGTATCAAAATTTTTGAATTATGTGAAAAGACTTCCTGCATGTAAAAAAACCCACATCAAGGGGTTATGGCAGAGAGAAGCTTGTATCTTTGATGAAGTAATTTTCTCTATGGGTCATTTTTAAAAATGCAATTTTCTCCATATGCTATAATGGAATCCTAAGAGAATTTTATCATGTTATTTGTTGATAATAATAATTTTATTATTTATACCCCACCCAACAGCAAGGCTGTTACTGCCATGCTAGTTTAGAGTGATTCCAGCTTGATTTCTCAATTGCACTGGCACCTAATTGCCATTTGCACAGCTCCCTCTGATAGGGGATAGATGCCTTCTGTTAAAAAGGAATACATTTGATTGTGCTTATTTCTTGACAAAACTTATACTCAAGAGACTATATGTTTAAACAAGCCTTTGAAAGGAGTCTGCCTGTCCTCAACCTCTGCTCCTTCTGCCACTTTTTCTAGCCATAGTCCAAACTGTGTTCCCAGGAAAGCGCACTGTTCCCTAATGGCAGCTGCTATTTGTCAGTCTCTCTAATCTACCATTGCCAGGAGTGGAACATAGCCCCCATAGAGCTGCATTCTCTCTGCTGAGAACATAGTTTTGTGTTTTGGCAACTGCCCGCCCCATTTCTCTCCTTCCTCTCAAGGAACTGTTACCATTGTTTGACTTCAGCTTTCCAGAGAACAGCCAGTCTTCCGGCTACAGTGCTGCTTTTGAAGCTGAGTTTGCAAGAGGTCTGTATTTTAGTGTCCTATATTTGCACTTGAAGAACAGAAACAGGCCTGGTGACACACTTCCAGGGCAAGGAGGCAATTCCCCTGTGTGTGATCCCTTCTGGCTAGCAAAACAACAGCAACAAGAAAGCTGTGTCACTTCAACAACTGTCTCTGAAAATTTCAAAAGCCAGGAGCAGCTGATACCATCTGCTTCATGAAATCTATGAGACTCCAGGAGTATCCTCTTTAAGGAAGAAATTGGAAGATAAAGCTGTAGAGTGAAAGATGTTTCTTTTTAAAAGAAAAAAGGCCACCCAATTTTAACTCTGTAAATGCTTTGAGAATATGCCTTTTATGTCAAGGGTGGAAAAGGGCACATGCTGCAGTTATAGCTAGTGTTCACGGCAACAATACTTACGGTTTCTTGTGTCTCTCTTGAAAACACCACCAGGTGTGCGAGAAAAGGCAGTGCAATAGGGGAGAACCAGGAAGCCAAGGACCTCTCTCCTTCTGGCTCCAATGATATCCATAGTTGATTGGGCTGAATACGTTCCATATGAACTGGGTCATTATGTAATCAGAATCAGATTTAATTTCTGGCTTTAAGTGTACTTTGTGACATTACTTTTTTCTTCCAGCTTCCAGTGGAGATAATTGCTTTGAATACGCAAAACATTGTCAGGGTTGCCATCTTTTTACTGGCCCTACTGGGTGTTAAATCAGTAGCCTGGCATGCAGTAATCACTTCGGTAAAGCTTCACTATGCCAGGAGAAACTTCACCTGCTTAATTTCTGCATGACAGACTAGAATACAAAAGAGCGGTACTGGTAAAAAGCTGGAAGCCCTAATTTTGAATGCTTTGGAAGGTGTTAATTACAGAATATTTTTCTACCCAACTGTTGTGGAAGTTGTACTTCTCTGGAATGTGACTTCCAATCCGTTTGCTTGATAAAGATGGGAGCAGTACGTTTCTCAGCCTGCTTGCTATTTTCCAGAGAGCATTCCAGGGTGTAGAACTTGTTACTCCCAGGAAGGCTCGGATAGATCACTTGTGTCTGCAGGGAAGCAAAAAGATGTTTTTGAAAACATGCTGTGATATATCCAATGGTTTTGATCATGCATCCCCAAACTTCGACCCTCCAGATGTTTTGGACTACAATTCCCATCATCCCTGACCACTGGTCCTGTTAGCTAGGGATCATGGGAGTTGTAGGCCCAAACATCTGGAGGGCCGCAGTTTGGGGATGCCTGGTTTAGATATATCTAAAATTTAAACTTGCTTAGTAGTAAGAAGGTGGAATGCACAGTTTATGTAGCCTGTGCAGTGCAGTGCACCTAGAGCAGTGTTTCCCAAACTTGGGTCTCCAGCTGTTTTTGGACTGCAACTCCTATAATCCCTAGCTAGCAAGACCAGTGGTCAGGGATGGTGGGAATTGTAGTCTAGCAACAGCTGGAGACCCAAGTTTGGGAAACACTGTTCTAGAGGATGACTGCAGTTTCGCAGACAAAAATTCTGAGAAAGCATAGTTTGGTTGTATTGGTAAGTTTTGATGTTTCATTTTTAGTGTTACAAAAACTTCTGCTTCCAGTTTTAGAATAAATTATATCAAATTCTGCTATCCCATCTTTTAAAGTGCCAGCTGCCTGGTTCTATCCTGATTTGTGCAGACCCAACTTGTCCCAATTCTAAAGGCCCTCCTCCCAACACCAGTTTTGTTTTAAACGCATCTAACATGGAACTCTGATAGACTTAAAATGGAAGCAGATTCCCAAACCAACCTATTTAAAAATTTTAACGAAAAAAAGTTTAGGTACCGGTACTGGAAACATTGGAAATACTATTTTTTGCTCATCTAAAGAATTTCTATCCCATTTTTATAAATATAAATATGTTTCCTTTGGGTAGTCATATAAAAAGCTAATTGCAACTTTGCAACTGGCCATTTGGGCTAATACTGTGTCTGTTCATTATGTGATTCATTTTGTGAAAATTAAGAAGTGGATTTCCCATGGACAAATACAGCAGGGATTTTTTTTAAAAAAAATCCACATTATAGATGAGAGTTGGTACCATGCCTTCCTGGCATTACATTTGTGATTGGATGTTGCTTTCCAGAAACTGGTTTGGGAATATATAATTCTAAACACGAGCATGCTTTCCTTGCGCACAAACAGGGTGCTCTGTCAGATGGCAGGATGGGAAGATGACTCCATAGCAGCATTGCAGGTTAAGCTCCAGGCTGAAAGGGGTGGCCAACTGCAACACCAGAGATTTTTGCTCATTCACACATGTGCTGCTGCTTAGGCTGTACTAAGCAATCACATGGGGATCTATTGTAAATTGATTTCTGGTGTTGCTGTTCCCCCCTCAGGTGGAGGAGAATGAATTGAGTGCTGGATATAAGCCTGGCTGAGAAACATACTGGCATCGGTGTCATTAATGAAAGGGTGGCTGTTGTGTCCCTGAGAGCCAGTGGCCTTTTGACTCATGAAGCCGCTGTGCCTGAAGGTCAGTTCACTGGTGGTTTAGGAAGAGGCCTCTGAGCATAATCTAACTTCTCTTGTTTGCAGTGAGATATCAAAACCTTGACCTAGTTGCAGGTATAATGTGACCTTCTTGCAACACAGCAGAAATGCTGAGGGCAATTCCACCTATTAAAGTAGAAGGAGACATCAACAAATTTTAAAACCCAGTTTGAGTTAATTACCATTCCCAAGCAAATTATTTAGACATGTTTTTTTTTTAAAAAAACACCCTGATCGTTCTTACACACGTTTACATCCCACTCAGTTAAATGAGTAACTTTCTGAGGACTGTCACCCAAACTTCATTGGTAATAGGTGTATACATTGTAACATAAACATATTTAGGACTATAGCCTTGTCCATTTGAACCTCACGTAAATGACCAAGGTATTTGTGGAAACTAAACCAACTGATCACACTCCAAAGCAGGTAAAAATAAGAGCCACGTGAAGCTGTGAACTTGCTACCTTGGACAGTAGTTCCAACCTCAGCTATATTTTTTCCTAGATAGCTTGTTGAGGGAAGTGCTGCCTTTACTGTTGCCTATTTTGCCAGATTAGTCATATTTTGGCTCCTTTTGGGGCAAAAGCCTGCACTTGCAGATGTGAGGCTGAGATAGGCAAAATCCTAAGTGGAGTGTTTTTAATCTGGTTCTATGGGTTTTGTACAGTGTGTTTCTATTCTGCAAATTAATCCTGTAATTTTTTTAGTCTAATTAATTTTTTGTTCTCAGTGGGCTCCTATTAATTTGGAAGCTTCTGATTTGCCCATTCTTTTTAACTAGCAAGACATACAGATTATAAATTAATCTCTTAAGAACACCTTAACCTTTAAAACATGGTGAGAACATATGTGCTTGGAAAGAGCTGCTCATATTACAGTAACTTTACAGCGAAGTCATTGCATTTTTTAAAAGTGCTAATCGTGTGGAGTTAACTGTGAAAGTTTGACTTTTATTGGGCTTTGCTTAATGGAAAAGGCCTGGCTATGTTGGAGGTGCTTCGTTTGATCTCCCTCAAGAACTAAAGCCCTAATACTCTGCTTTCTGTATGTGTTGCAGGAGCTTTATTGCAGAAATGACCATTTATGTCAAAAAGCCGGCTAGAAGTAAGTGTTTGTCTTATTGGGAGTAAATTTTGTGTTGTATTTTGTGCAATCCCTATTGGAAGTTTTTTTTAATATGCTGTTGGTTTTGGTAGTGTTGTTGTTGTTTAGTCGTGTCCAACTCTTTGTGACCCCATGGACCAGAGCATGCCAGGCACTCCTGTCTTCCACTGCCTCCCGCAGTTTGGTCAAATTCATGTTCGTAGCTTTGAGAACACTGTCCAACCATCTCGTCCTCTGTCATCCCCTTCTCCTTGTGCCCTCAATCTTTCCCAGCACCAGGGTCTTTTCCAGGGAGTCTTCTCTTCTCATGAGGTGGCCAAAGTATTGGAGCCTCAGCTTCACGATCTGTCCTTCCAGTGAGCACTCAGGGCTGATTTCCTTCAGAATGAATAGGTTTGATCTTGCAGTCCATTGTCTCTCAAGAGTCTCCAGCACCATAATACCGTGTTTCCCCTTTTTTAAGACACCGTCTTATTACTTTTTTTTCTCAAAAAACCACAGGGTGGCTTATTTTTGGTGGGATGTCTTACTCGTATTTTTATTATGAGTCTGAGGGAAGGGAGGTGTGCGTCCCTGGCCCAGCCCTCTCTCCCCAGCCCTGGGATGTTCGCAAAGGGCTGCTCTCTCTCTCCTCTGATGTGGGGACTCACTTAATAGCAATCTGCTACACTGGAGCTTCTTAAATCTAAACCAGTATAATGGAATCTATCTGTGTGATACAGTCCTAGCAGTAGCCTATAGTAAAGCAAATAAGGATCTCTACTAGCCAGCTGCCCAAGACTTAAGTTCCAACAATGTAACACTTTGTAGTGCTAAAATAAAAAAAATCCTTCAGTAGCACCTTAAAGACCAACTAAGTTTTATTTTGGTATGAGTCTTTAAGGTGCTACTGAAGGAATTTTTTTATTTTACTTCGACCCAGACCAACACGGCTACCTACCTGTAACCAGAACTTTGTAGTGCTATCACTGATAGCAAAGAAGCTACCTGCTGAGAACAAAGAAGCCAGCTAAACAGCAATTAAGATTGCTGACTTGGTAAATGGTAGCAATTAAGAAGCAATTGAGCTAGCAAGGTAAAATTTTGTGGGTAAAGGAAGCTAGGACCGGCAGTTTAACTTTTGTGCTCACAAACAGCAAGAAGGAAAAAGTCCTTAATTTTTTTAAAAAAGTCCCCAAGGCAAGGACTGCGATCCAGACTACTTACAAATCCTTAAAGGGGCAGCTCCACAGACAAGCAAGCATAAGGTAGAAAGGAAGGCTGCAAGGAGACAACAATCAGACACAGGAGACTGCCGTCAAGAGGAAATCAACAGGCAACTCATGGGTGGACGCATAGAATGGAAGGGAAAGGTGGAGGGAAGCGAGAGGTGGGTTCTGTGTGTGTGTGAGAGAGAGAGACAGAGAGACAGAGAGACAGAGAGACACAGACGCGCACACGGAGATCTCTCCCTTAAAGGGAAAACAGCCTTTGCATTCAATCGCCCCTCTCCCGTCAAGAGGAAATCAACAGGCAACTCAGGGGTGGGCGCATAGAATGGAAGGGAAAGGTGGGGGGAAGCGAGAGGTGGGTTCTGTGTGTGTGTGTGTGTGAGAGAGAGAGAGAGAGACAGAGAGACGCAGGGGGCGGGGGGAGAGAGAGAGACAGACGCGCTCACGGAGGTCACGAGGCTTCGGCAGCCAGCAGCTACGGCTCTTCAGTGCATTTTTACAAGCTTTTAAAGGAAATACGTGTCGGTGGAGCGACAGCAAAATGGAGATATTTTTAAGGGGGGGGTTGGCTGGCGGGAGGGGGGTTATTGCTATAAGTATGTCTTATTTTCGGGGTATGGCTTGTATCGCGCAATTGCTTAGAAATCCTGCTATGGCTTATATAATGACTACGTCTTAAAAAAGGGGAAACACGGTAGTAGCGTTAGTGAGTGGTGTTAGTGAGTCTCAACTCTTTCAGGCACTTGCAGTTGAAATCAATATGTGAAGTACAGTTCCCTTCCTAGTGGGGTGGGAGAGCTGAAAAATGTTTCACATCTGGCAACCAATGCACCCCTATGGTTTCAGATACCTAGTACATGGGTAGCATAGCTGCCAAGTTTTCCCTTTTCTCGTGAGGAAGCCTATTCAGCATAAGGGAAAATCCCTTAAAAAAAGGGATAACTTGGCAGCTATGATGGGTAGATGAGACTAAAAAGCCCAGGACATGGCCCTCTAGCAGCTATGATGGCTCATTTACCAGAAGTAATGTATTTGGCATTTGCTATGGAAGTGTATACTCAATTCTTACCAAACTAAGCCTCCTGATGTATATTTTTCTCTAAGAGGCATGTCATAGCCTATAGCCTAAACTACTCAACTTCCCCTTGGTTCCATGCCCACACATGCCAGCCCTCTAAACATCTTTTACTAGTCTTATTGCATGTCAGCCAACAAGGCACAGAACTAGATAACCAAGACCAGGCACCCCCAAACTGCGGCCCTCCAGATGTTTTGGCCTACAACTCCCATGATCCCTAGCTAACAGGGCCAGTGGTCAGGGATGATGGGGATTGTAGTCCAAAACATCTGGAGGGCCGAAGTTTGGGGATGCCCGACCAAGACCCTATGGGATAGCTGGGTAAATGGGAAAAAGAAATGTCAAGAGCCTCTGTTGTTTTTTGTTTGTTGTTGTAATAGTAGTAGTAGTAATTATTATTATTTATTACTTGTACCCTGCCTATTTGACTGGGTTGTCCCAGCCACTCTGGGCAGCTTCCAACATACATAAAAACATAATAAAACATTAAACCTTTAAAATTTTCCTATACTTCTATAGGTTATATAGTTACTCATTTTCTTTACATCTGATGGGAAGGCATTCCAACAGGGTGGGCGCCGCTACTGAGAAGGCAGCACTGCCCTCTGTTAGAGGTGGTTGCTTGCAGCTGACCAACCTCACGTGAATACATGTGAAACTCGAAAAATTAGAATATCATCAAAAAGTGCATTTATTTCAGTAATGCAACTTTTTTTTTACAAATGCTTTCTTTTGGGAATTCCACATTAATAAAAAATAGTTAAAATAATACAAAAATAAACATCGCTATTACATTTCATTAATTACATTCCATTTATAATTGACCCGCCTAACGACAAATAATTACAATTACAACAAATAAAGGCTTGACATATCTTGCTTTGCATGCCATGCATCTATCTCATTTATTGGTTTCACCGCTTAAGTTGCATTACCAAAATAAATGCACTTTTCGACAATATTCTAATTTTCCAAATTTCACCTGTAAATAAATTGAGGTTGAACAGATGATAACCCTTGAACAAGGTTATTGATTTTAGAAACAAGCTCTAACACAAACTTGGCTGAGATAATCTCAGTAACTACTTTCCAACATGTGGGCAAAGTGTATTCCTGCATTGCAGTGGGTTGAACCAGATGAGCCTTGTCCCTTCCAATTCTTTGTGTTCCCTGATGGTAATTAAGTACCAAAGCAATTTGATTACTTGCACTGATAAAATTTCAGGGCTCCCGTTTGTGATCTTTGAGAAGTTTTATTGTTGTTGTTAATGACATCTGGTTGGGAGATGGCAGTGTGAAACACATCTCTCTTTTCTCTCTGGACTGGTAAAATTTCAAACTATGGAAATATTGGACTGCTCTATTTCAGGAATCTATGCTCGTGAGCATGGCTCAAACAAAAAGCTGGCAGCACAGTCCTGTGCTTTGTCTTTGGTCAGGCAGCTCTATCACTTGAACATCATTGAGGCTTACTCTGGACAGACCAAGAAGAAGGAAGGTGAATCGGTGAGTCCTGTTGCAAATGTCCTTCTACGCTGTTGTGTGCACGCATGCACAAATGCATTCCTCAGACTTGTAAAAGATTTCATTCTGTTGAATAGTCACCAGACTAGAGTGTCTTTTTATAGCGCTGTGGAGCCTTTCTGTATCGACTGGCTTTCTTGGTTTGATTGATAATGGGTGGTTTTGGATATTTGCTCTATTTTAGATTTTTTCCCCTCTCTTTGGTGTGGCAGAAGACTAAACATCCATGGGCTGAGTCCTCCTAAATTTAAGCACTTTTAAGTACAGTTGCTATGTTTTGGTTTTTAGATATGACACATATATGTACTTTTAAAAAGAAAGAAATAGTTTTCATGGTTTAATGTGATCTATTTCCTATTTGTGTTCTGAGCCAAGAATATTATGACTTCCTTTTCTGTAAGCAAGTGTACTGTGCAAGTACATCTTTCAAGGGGGGTGGTTTTTTTATTGGATCTGAGAACATCTTTACACATGTCAATTTCATAGGTGGAGCCTTACCAAGTCAACATCACTTCAGATTTAGAATATCAATTGCAAAGCATTGTTGAGGAGATGTGTCTTGAAACGGTTCCACCGGTGAGTGTGTGGTCAAGAATAGCTTTCTTTTCACTTCTTCAGTCTGATGGGATTCTGCCCATTTTCACTAAGCACTGTTTTATTTTTCTAACTAACTTGGCAGCCTGAAGATCCCAACTTTCCTGCTGTACTCAACATTGGAAAGTTGGCCCATTTTGAACCATCGCAGAAACAGAATCAAACGGGGGTTGTGCCATGGTCACCCCCTCAGTCAAACTGGAATCCGTGGACTAGCTGCAACATTGATGAGGGTCCTCTGGCATACGTAAGCCTACAGTTCATACATTTTATTGTGATTCCTGGCATGACTCATTTTTACTTTTTACAGAAGTCCGTTTGCTGTTTACTTAGTTGGCTTTGTTGTACCTATTTTAAAGCAGTATTTAATCTTCAAATCCTGTGATCTTTTCTCAGGCTACACCAGAACAGATAAGCATTGACCTAAAAAGTAACCTCATGTATCAGCTGGAAAATGATCAGGAACTGCAAAAAGTAAGTCAGTTGACATTTTATGTTCTTGAGGCTTGTGATAGGTTTTCACAGGTTGGAGAAAATTGCAAGGATACATTTTTGGGAATGCTAGCTTTACATTACCACAGATATTAGCCAAAATGTCTTACAGGCTTGGGTTAGTTTGGGGTATAAAGCCAAGCTCTACATACATGGAGCAGAGATACATGCTATCTTACTTCCACATACCTTGTCCCTATCTGTCATTTCCCAGTGGCTCTTCTCTATCTGCTCGGGGGGAAGGTTCTTTGGAGTAAGATTTGGCCAGGTATTGTGCCTGGCCACTTCTACTTCCTCTTTTTCCTAGTCTGCCAGAGAAGCTTGTAGGACTTTGAATTGTCAGAAGCGCACTCACCAGTATGATGCGCACATGTACACACACACACACACGAAAAGATATTTGTGTTGTATATAATGGGGAGGAAACCAAAGGGCACACTTAGGTCTCCAAACATTCAAAGTGTGCAGAAGTTGGGGTGAGGAAGACAGTGGTTTATTTGCTGATACAGAGGCCAGGAAACTTCCAATTGCCAGGTTATTTGCTGAATATTAATCACAAACTACTTTCTGTCCCAGATTCTTCAAGAGAGGGAAACCCTGCCTGTGAAAAAGTTTGAGCGAGAGATTCTGGATGCCATCCACCAAAATTCTGTTGTCATCATCCGTGGGGCAACAGGCTGTGGCAAAACCACACAGGTTCCACAGTACATCCTGGATGAATTTATCCACAGTGGAAGAGCTGCTGAGTGTAATGTGGTTGTGACTCAGGTGAAGAGCCTGTTCAGAGCTGTACTTAAGATTGGTGAAATATTTGGGAATAATACCCATCAGAATTCGTTGCCACGAAATCTAGTAAAGCAAGCCGTAATATATCCTTAGTGCTCCCATTTATTATCTTGTGGATGCAATGCATACCTCTCAACCATCCCTGTGAAATTAATTTGCTAATTATCCATCACTGTGCAGTAGTTAACTTCAAAATGACTTAGTAATGTATCTTAATAAGAAAAGGGTACAGACAGTGACATTGTCTCAGTTTACAAAAACTGTCTGTCAATTGAGACTGCATTTTCCTCCTCAAGTTTTCCAGTATGAAAATGTACATGTTGGAAATAGTCTTTAATTTATTTAAAGCATTTTTGCCCTGCTCATCAACTGAAAAGACAATCCTTTATTTTCAGTTTTATGTTTATCAGAGGGCTGAGTTTTTTTGGATAAAGGTTTTTTTTTGGACCAGAGTTCTCTTGGCCCTGACTATTTCAGGTTTTGAAATGCTAGCATTAATTTTTGGCTCTCTTCCTGTCCAGATGTGGGTGGGTGGAGAGATTGCAATCCCCGCACTGAATCCCCAGCATCCAATGTTTGGGTACTTTGGTATCAAGACATCTGTGATTTTTCTCCCTTTTGATAGAGGCTGTTTGAGTGTCTTGTTTCCAGTTCTATGATTTTCATTCATGAGTTTGCTGCAGGGAATTGGTGTTGATAAGTTGGTGCAGATTTCATATTTTGAATTGAAAGATATTTCCTTTAATTATACAGCCCAGGCGGATCAGTGCTGTTTCTGTGGCAGAACGAGTCTCCTACGAGAGAGGAGAAGAACCTGGAAATAGCTGTGGTTATAGTGTCCGCTTTGAATCGGTGCTTCCCCGGCCCCATGCCAGTATGATGTTCTGCACTGTAGGTGTGTGCTGTTTTCCATTCTCTCATTTTCAGGCTAGGATAGCGAGGTGATCTAGAAAATCTGGAGCTAAGCAGAGTTGGAGAACCTCATCTCACAGTGATTTTAGTCATAGCGAACATGAAATTAATTGAAATCTTAGAGGCTGCACAAAGTAAGTTTCTATCCGGAAGCTTTGCACTAGAATGAACACAGCACCATTTCCTCCTCATGAGAGAGGTAGTTTTCAAACCCATAATAGTAATTGGAAAGGAGCTGTAGAAAGGGGCTTAGATGTGTGCTTGTACTGAGGGATTGGAGTTTTGTTTTGTTATGTTTTTTTTTTAGAGGGGCTGGGATTTCCCCCCTACCCATTTCTGACCACCTGATACCTATCTTCATTGACATGGATTATTTTTTTCTCCTTCAAGGTGTCCTCTTGAGAAAGCTAGAAGCTGGCATCCGTGGAATCAGTCATGTTATTGTGGATGAAATCCATGAGAGAGACATTAATGTAAGCTTTGAACTCTACCCAAACAGCTGGTTTGCCACCTAGCTCCCTTAACATTTTGTAAGCATGCCTATTGTGAAAGAGAGTAGATGCTTCTGTTAGGTTCTGCTGACACTATGTTTCTGCACCATTAAAACAAAGCTTACAAACCGGTGGTTCTCTTGTTCACCTCTAGCCACTGCTAGAGATCTACGTGCTAGTACAGTATCTAGAGCTATCCCTTAGGCCAATCAGGGATAGATAGAAGATAGCTCTACAAAATTATTCATTGGTCCTGTAACTTTGAGCAAATGTGAAAGATGCACTCTGAAGCACCCCAGCATTCATCAGATGGTGGGAACTAGAATGGGGCATTGTTGCTACTTTATATTGGGGGTTTAGATTGCAGTGGACTTTAGTTGTCACATCGTTGCTAAGAGACTGAGCTATGAATTGAGAAGCCTGCACTATCTGTCTCTCCTTTTCTTAATTCTGCCTTCTGTCTTGTGGTGTTTTTGGTAATAGCTTTAATGATAAAATCACTGTTTTTATTTTTTGTGTTTCTATATTTTGAAGGGGGAAAGCAAGATATAATTTTTTTGGTATGGATAAATAAATATGGGGATAATAGCCCTTGTGTAGTTGAAGACCCTGTGGCCCTGCAGATGTTGCTGAACTACACCCCTTCCATCATTCCTGACCAGTAGCCGTGCTGGCTGAGGTTGATGGGAGATGGAGCCCAATGGCATCGGAAGGACCACAGGTTCCCCACCCCTGTTCTAAGGTTACAAGGTAGTGGTGGGAAGTGTTTTGAACAATATAAATGCTAAGTTTTGTTTTAGGTAAGTACCTCAACTGGTGATCCCTTGATAGGATAACATGATACGTAATAAACAGTCAAATTCATAGGCGCCTTAAATTTGAGTTAAGATTTGTCAGAGTTCAGGTGTGTTTATTTTCTTTTTTAAGGGTTGTTCTTTCTCTCTACAGACTGACTTCCTATTGGTGGTTCTGCGGGACGTCATTCAGACCTACCCTGAAATCAGAGTGATCCTCATGTCCGCCACCATTGATACCACCATGTTCTGTGAATACTTCTTTAATTGCCCCATCATTGAGGTCTTTGGCAGGACCTACCCTGTTCAAGGTGAATGGTTGCCCAAAGGAATATTAGAAAAGCTGGAATAAAGTACATTGTCATTTAGTATCATCATCATCATCATTCTTTATTCGACCGTCAGTCAGAAAACATTTAGTGTCAAGGTGATCTCCTTACAGTGTCAGGACACTGGCATGAATTGCAGAGCTGACACAATTGAATTGCTAATGCCAGAAATAAGATTGTTTCTAGTACAGATACAGTTACCAGATTATATATTTTAAAATGCTTACAGAACTTTTATCTGTATTGTACCTTTTACTTGGGGAGAGAAAAGCAACAGTAATTTGGACATTTTACTGGTTTTCTGCCAATATTTGGTTGGGCAGCATGGAGGTGAGCCTTCATCTTCAGAATCTTGTGGGTCATCCCGCTGGAAGTCCCTACAGAATCATAATAATAATCAATAATAATAATAATTTATTATTTATACCCCACCCATCTGACCGAGTCTCCCCAGCCACTCTGGGCGGCTTCCAACAGAATATTAAAAACACTATAAAACAGGGCTGCCTTCAGATGTTTTCTAAAATTCAGGTAGTTGTCTGTTTCCTTGACATCTGGTGGGAGGGCGTTCCACAGGGCGGGTGCCAGTACCAAGAAGCCCCTGTGTCTGGTTCCCTGTAACCTCACTTCTCGCGGTGAGGGAACTGCCAGAAGGCCCTTGGTGCTGGACTACTAATGAATAGTTTAGCTGATAGATAATCCCAACAATAAATGTTCTCTCTGTTTTAGAGTATTTTCTGGAAGACTGCATTCAGATGACTAAATTCATTCCTCCGCCAAAGGACAAAAAGAAGAAGGATAAAGATGAAGATGGTGGTGAAGATGATGATGTATGTTGGGGTTTTTTACATGTACAATTTCTGCAGCACTCATAAGAACAGTAATGATAATTCATGCATACATATAACTTAAACGTACAGAAAAACTTTCTGACAGAGCTGTTCAACAGTGGGACAGTCTTCCTTGGAAGGTTGTGGACTCTCCTTATTTGGAGGTATTTAAGCAGAGGTTGGATGGCCATCTGTCATGGATGCTTTAGCTGAGATTCCTGCAAACCTCAGGGTCCCTTCCAACTCTACAATTCTATTATTCTATGGGAGGGAATTGAGCAGGTTGCAATATTTTCACTTCTTTATACTACTTTTAACTTTGGCCTATTCTACTTTATATAAGAAGCAAAATTAAATTATACAAAAACCCTGTACAATAAATCAAAACTGCACTTCACTTAGGAGTCAAGATATTTTCCAACCAAATACACCAGGCCTTAGGAAATGAGTAAAGTGGTTTAGTATGTATAATAGGTTGGTATTCCCTCTGCTTCCATTTAGATAGCAAAACTTTTTAATGTCTCGTGTTCCTGAGGGTTACTGACTTTTAGCTGCTGTGTCTTTGGTTTACTTTTGGTGTGAGTGGCTATATTGCTGAATTTTTGGTTTCTGTATCCTATATCTGTTGCATTAATCAGCATTTTGCGATTTCATGAAAGCTGTCCTAGGCATCAAACAATGGAAATGCAGGTCATAAATGTTTAAATAAATAGTTGGTAAATGAAAACCTTACACCTTCACCCCCTTTTACTAGAACTTGCTTGACAATTCTAAGTTAAGAATGCTCACCTCTTATTGGAGGAAAAGTTACAATTTTGGCAGCAGATTTCTTTGAAAGTAGGGCCAGAATAAGATCCGGTTCATTGAGCAGTGAGAACTGAGCCAAGAAATGCAGTCTTTTCTATTCTGGGCATTCATGTGTCTTTATGACCTGTTAGTAGGGGAAATGTTCTCAAAGTGCTGTTTTCTCCTCTCTTGTAGGCCAATTGCAACCTTATCTGTAGTGATGAATATGGCCCAGAAACGAAGCGCCGCATGGCCCAGCTGAATGAGAAGGAGACCCCCTTTGAGCTCATTGAGGCCTTGCTGAAGTATATCGAGACCCTGAATGCACCAGGAGCAGTCCTTGTTTTCTTGCCTGGCTGGAATCTGATCTACACCATGCAGAAATACCTGGAAATGAATCCCCACTTTGGTACAAGCAGTTTTCAGCTTTCCTCCTGCCTTTGTTGCTTCTAATCTGATTTGTTCATGAAGGTGAAAGAGATCTCTGTCTCCCTTATGTGAAAGGAGTGAGTTCTTGAAAGAGAGTGAATGGTAGTATTTAAAAATAGTGGGGGTAAGAGGGGTATTCAGTTGTATGTATGGAGTTTTAAAACATTTACTTTCACATGCTCTTATTATAGGAAGCCAGAGGTACAGAATACTTCCCCTGCATTCCCAGATTCCCCGAGAGGAGCAACGCAAAGTATTTGACCCAGTGCCCCCTGCAATGACCAAAGTGAGCCTTCCTTTTGTACTCTAGGCAAGGAGTGTAGTAGGTAGTCCCAGGTAATATTGTATTCAGAATAGATTTATGTTTGTTTTTCCAGGTAATTTTATCTACCAACATTGCAGAGACGAGTATTACCATTAATGATGTCGTCTACGTTATTGACTCTTGCAAGTGAGTTTTTGTTCCTCCCGTTTCTTTGGTTTGATCTGCAAAACTGGTGTTAGGTTGCTATGCAGTGTTGCCCTGTCTGCCAGAAAGCTTAAGATGAAGCTTGCAGAACCTTTTTCATCTGTTACAGTTTGAACCACCAGGCTCAAGTACACAGCCAGGGGCTTGGTGGAAATCTGTATTTCCTGACAGGCCAGGTGGATGCTTAGGGCAGGTGTGTGTAGGATGCTTTCTTTGCCATGTGGATGTAAAGGGGCAGCAGCGACTGGGGAAAGTGCTTAAAATTTGGAGCTTTTCTCCACTGATTTCTTAGAACATGCCTAAGGTAAGACTTAACACATTTTGAAATTACACTTTATAAACATGGGTAGGACAGGATTGGCAGTGCTATAAGATGGGTTCATTTGTTTGATTAATGTGGCTCTTGAAGTCATGTATCAATGGTACATGCCCAGAAAAGTGAGGATATACTGGTCCTGTGAAGCTAATTCTGCAGATTTTGCCAGGCTTCTACATATGTGCCCATCATGGAAAGTGTATCATCACCCTCTGGTGAGCATGATGTGGAACCAGCCTTGTAGCAAGTGGGGATTGTCCTGGCAGTTGCATGTGGGCCCTCTGCGTCCCTCCCTTGCCCATTGTTGAAAAGAAAGCTGGGAGAGATTTGGCTGCTGTGTTGCTGAGGCAGCTAGAGCACATTGGCAGTGCTATGGCAAACCAGGAATCCCTTGCTCTTCTCTAGAGCAGGAAAGGGCTTTTAACAATTGTGCTCTTAAGATCTATCAGCCTTTGGGATAGATATATGGTCAATCCGCACTGGTAACTCCCCTGCTAAGAGATAGGAATCAGTTTTGGTCAACTGTATCCTCTACCGAGGGGGAAGTGCATAAAGAGCTCCTCTCCAATTTAGGTCTTACTGCTTTCCCATTCCTTCTATCCCACATGATCAGTTATGTATGTTTCATTTTTGTTAAAATCTGATATTCCCATCCTGGTTTGTTTATACTGTGACTGCTGCCACCATAGTAGCTGTTCTACAACTCTGTCTGTATCTTAACACATCACAAGCCCTCCTGTTTTTAATATGTTCATTAAAGTCATCTTAGACTTTGAGAATCCTGCCTTGTGCTGCAACTTACCTCTTAAGTGCTAAATCCCTTATGGTTCTGCGCATCACATCATATTTTGCTTTGATTTCAATATTTAAGAACTTGATAGTTATTTGATAATGCATTTTCTTCTAACTAAACTTCACAGGCAAAAGGTGAAGCTCTTCACTGCTCACAACAACATGACCAACTATGCCACTGTGTGGGCTTCAAAAACTAACCTGGAACAGCGGAAAGGACGGGCTGGTCGTGTCCGCCCTGGCTTCTGTTTCCACCTTTGCAGCAGAGCTCGCTTTGAACGGTAGGTGTACACTCTGCTTCTTCTTAGAGTAAATTCCTGAATAAATAGTTAACTGAACTAGAAAAACCAGAT
The DNA here is from genome assembly GCF_963506605.1 of Zootoca vivipara. Classification (NCBI taxonomy): domain Eukaryota; kingdom Metazoa; phylum Chordata; class Lepidosauria; order Squamata; family Lacertidae; genus Zootoca; species Zootoca vivipara. The sequence continues at coordinate 2,745,084 of NC_083282.1, read as the reverse complement.
GAACCCAACCTCAGAGATGAGATAATGGGTATGAATTTTCCCCCTTAGGATGCAAATAAAGAACTGTAGCCTGCAGTTGTAAACATACACTGTTTTTCCATTGAGCAAATTTATATTATTAGTTTGAAATTAAGTTGCCCATTTTGCTCTTACTACTGTGGTAGTATGACACTGTTAAGACAATAAGCTCTCCGCTATGTATGTAGGGTGACTTAGGGAGCAGTGTTGGCTGGAGCAGAGTAGAGCTATTGGTAGTACCAGCTGAAATGGAACTTACCCTAAATACTTTCCTCTCTCCCTTCATTTTGTCTCCAGACTTGAGACTCATATGACTCCAGAGATGTTCCGAACACCGCTACATGAAATTGCTTTGAGCATCAAACTGCTACGACTGGGAGGGATTGGCCAGTTCCTGGCCAAAGCTATAGAGCCACCTCCTTTGGATGCAGTGATTGAAGCAGAGCACACACTCAGAGGTACTAGACTGATGCTTCTGGTTTGTAAGCATAGATGTGGTCTGTTTTCAAACTCTGTGTCATACATTTTCACACACAAGCAGTAGATACTCGGTTGCTCTTTCCATGACTCGATGTTTATGCATGGCTCTCATCTCTGAAAAACTTGGTCCAGAATGCAACAGCCAGATCATTAACAAAACCACTGGAGTGAATGTATTTCCCTAGTGTGTTTTTTAAATAAAATAATAATAATTTACTCTCAATTTATTTATGAGAAGTAGTGCTGGTTTTAACCTACAAAGCTAGTCCATGATATAGCTGGACAACTGCTTTCTGCAACCCAATCCTGTTTGCCAACTGAGATTATACAAGCCCTTCCCTGCTTGCTCCCACTTTCAGCATGAATACTGGAGAAGAGGCCTCTTCTGTAGTGGATCTCTATATCACTATAGAATGCTGGTGTAATTTATGTCTTTTGTGTTTGCCATTGTGTTGGCTTGGTCAGTCCAACCAAAGTTCCATGTAGTCCAGTATTCTGTTTACAACAATAGCCAGCCCTGATGCTTTAGGGATGCTAACAAGCAAGATCAGAAGGCAACAGCTTTTCATTTTGCTGCCACCTTTCTGATTTATCTAACAGCCTTGTACTAAACATTGCTCAGTATTTCTAAGGAACCAAGAATTCATTGTGGCTTCAAAACTTTTGGGCTGCCCTCTTGATTCAAAGTGGTGCCCAATTGTATCCAAACAGAACAAACACCTGCTGCTTCAATATGGGAATCATCCTGCAGAATTTGATTGTGGTATCTTAAGAAGTGTCCAAATGCATAGCAAACAACTAACTTTCCAAAATACATAGTACAGTAGATGCTTCACTAATTGTGAGGCTGAATGAACAGTTAAATTAAAGCCTATCAGATTTTGCCAGTGCATTTTTCCTTCCCTCACAGAGCTTGATGCCTTGGACTCCAATGATGAACTGACACCTCTTGGGCGAATTTTAGCTAGACTGCCCATTGAACCTCGCCTTGGGAAGATGATGATAATGGGGTGTATTTTCTAGTAAGTGCCATTTAATAGGGTTAGAAGTGTATGTGAATTGATTGGGTGACTGGTTATGATTGGTCTCTAAATGGAGTGTCGTGGGTTCTTTTGGAGATGAGTTTAAAAAACCATGAAACCAAATTTTAACTTGAGACATTATTTCAAAGCCAGACGTACACTCATTTTGTTTTTATTCAAACTTGTTTGAGATAGAGGCTAGCTGTCATCCCACCTCCTCCCCAGCCTCTAACACGCACACCAGTAAATTCTGCTGTATATTCTGTTAATAACATAGTTAGATATCAAGTTTTATTGAAGTTGATCTCCAGCTGTTAGGCGCAAGATCATGAGAAAAATCATTTTGTGGTTTCTGTTTCAGTGTGGGAGATGCTGTATGTACCATCTCTGCAGCCACCTGCTTCCCTGAACCATTCATTAGCGAGGGAAAGAGGCTGGGTTACGTTCACAGAAATTTTGCTGGAAATCGGTTTTCTGATCATGTGGCCCTCCTGTCAGTTTTCCAAGCCTGGGATAATGCCAGGTAAATTTATTTACGACAACTAAAGCTGTGAACAGCTGCATGACCTATAAGGCATCCTGCTTTATATAGTAAGTTCAGAACATGGAAAATTACTGTGGAGCATCTGTACAGGTTGGTTGCAAATCAATTTGTCTTGTCCATTTTCCTTTTGCAGACTGGGTGGGGAAAATGCAGAGATACGTTTCTGTGAACACAAGAGACTCAACATGGCTACTCTGAGAATGACTTGGGAAGCCAAAGTGCAGTTGAAAGATATTCTTGTCAACTCTGGATTCCCAGAAGGTAATATGCATGAAGTAATTTCAAGTATAGGGAGTGTGGCACAGTAAACAAATACATGGCTCTGTAGACTCATTTTTATGTCACACATGATTTGGTTAAATGTTATTTAATAATAAAAACATTTTAGATACAGGGAGCCCCCTCCAATTTTGTACTGTGTACGGCAGTGGTTGTTGGCAGGGGATGCAGTGTGTATAGAAAGCACAGTTGTACCTTGGATCTCAAACGCCTTGGCCCCCGAACAAATCAGCTCCTGAACGGTCGAAACCCGGGAGTGAGTGTTCCGGTTTTCAAACGATTTTCAGAAGCCGACAATTTTCAAACAGACTCCTGGAACGCACTCTGTTCAAGAACCAAGATACGACCTGTACTCTAAAACTTGGTCCAAAGTGTCTTGATTTCCCTCCAGAAAGGAATTCCATCATTTTTGTCCTAGCTGTTTAAAGTTTTGCTTATAAAATGAAGTACAACTTGGAAAGCCAGTTTCTGTTCTCTTTTCCAGAATGTTTGATGACCCAGATATTTAACAACACTGGACCGGATAACAGCCTAGACGTTGTCATCTCTCTGCTGGCCTTTGGCTTGTATCCCAATGTCTGTTTCCACAAGGAGAAGAGGAAGATTCTAACTACTGAAGGCCGCAATGCACTTATCCACAAGTCTTCTGTTAACTGTCCATTTAGCAGTCAGGACATGAAGTATCCTTGTCCATTTTTTGTCTTTGGAGAAAAGGTAGGCAAATGTGAAAGATGTGCTGGGCTACCAAGTTACCATGCATGTTTGAGTACAATTTCTGATTTTAGGTGTCAGGGGACCTCCGTACCGGGAGCCTCCGCCTCTCCTTCTGACCAGCGCATCGCCCAGTGAGAGCAGCAGCAGCCGGTCAGGTGGGGGGGGGGAGCAAGTTAGGAGGATGGAGGAGAGAGGGCTCAGCGATGCAACCGCCCAGGCCAACAGGCTAAGGGGATGGGGCAGCCACTTCCGTCACCCCAATTAAGGCGCGGTATGAAGCATAAGGAGGGGAGGCGGCGTTTCGGGGTGCCCAAGCTCTTATGCTAGTCACGTAACAGGAAACGTCCACTCCCAGATTCTGCGAGTGACTAGGAGGTCATGTTTCTTGGCATCTCTGCACTGTAAATACTATGCACAATAAACAGGACGGACTTTGGCGTCTTTACTCGAGAGTGGCCACATACCAGCCCTTACATTAGGCATTGTATGTTTGCTTTTAATTAAAATCCTCTGGTTGAAATGTAAAAATGTGCTGGTCTGGAGTCTATAGAAGATCTCTTGTCATGATTGTAACACCCTGGCTTTCAGCTAGTGGTTCAGGACCCACCACTGTGTTGTGGCCTGATCTAAGGTGGGTTGCAGTTGCAGCACTACCACCATGTAACAAGAGAGAGGGAGGGAGAAGAAATGGGTTCCCAAATGCATATTTGGGTTAAAGGTGGTTCCCTGGGTTTCTGAAAAAGGTGAAGACTATACTGATACACTGCTTATTTTGGCATTAAGCAGTATATAAATTAATAAATAATGTGTTTATGTGTTCTTGTTTAGAATAATCAGCACAGTGTAATTAAGCTTTCAAAGCATTATATAAAGTTAATTTTGTTGTATTCTTGAAGTTAAATGGCTAAAGCCATATAACTTCTTAGTGGTTCTATGTTGCAAAGGATCTCGTGTCTTTATAGCCACTGAAAATACCGTATAGTGCAATATATACTCTGGTGTGGAGTGAATTTTGTAAATTTCTAGAAATGTCAGTTTGAATAGGTGTGATTCCAGTACAGTATTTGAAGCTTTTAGAGCAAATAGGGAAGAAGATAAAGGCTACTTAGAGGTGAAGGAGGACAGAATGGCAGTCTTCTGGCAGCTATAAATTTTGCTCTCTGCTGATTTCTAATCATTTAGGCAATGTTGGGAGGGCTTTGGCTCATCACTTTAACTATGACACCTGGAAACCTTTCCTTTGTGTGCTAGGATGCTATCATAATTTCATATTATGGATGCTATCATAATTTCATATTATGCCCCAGATTCCATATGGTATGATCCACAAAGTATGTTTCTCTGTGTACAGATCCGGACACGAGCCATCTCTGCCAAAGCAATGACCTTAGTGAGCCCTTTGCAGCTGCTTCTCTTTGGCTCCAAGAAAGTTGTATCAGATGGAGAGATTATTATGTTGGATGACTGGTACGAACTTTTGGTTGGCTCTGGATACTAAATGCATGGGGAATGACTGTGAGGTACAACAGCTGGTTTCATAGCTTTAAAATACTGTATAAGAAAGGAAGTGTAAGAACATTGAATGTAGACAGAAAATCTTCACAGAATTGTTAGGGTCCTGTTGAGTCTTGATGCATCAGATGTGGAAGTGAGGGAGGGGAGTTTTGAACGCATGAAAAAACTTCATTTTTTTGCAGTTGATGCCCATTCCTGTCTAGATAGCCCTATCAAAATTCTTGTGGGTTTGTTTTTTTAAGTTCTCACTATTCTTAGAGAATTTCAGTTAACAGGCTTTACTGAGGGAAATTATAATACTGAGTTGATGTGCCTCAAACCCTAACAGCACAGCTGATTGAACAGTTTGGATGATTAAATGGGAGGACATATGTTGGGTCCCAGGATGGATACAGTATATTCATTTGCTAAACTGTTTCTCTCCTGTAGGATCAAACTGCGTATGCCTCACAACGCAGCTGCCTGTATCGCTGCGTTGCGTGCAGCAATGGAAGCCCTTGTGGTGGAAGTAACTAAGAATCCAGAAATCATCAGCGACCTAGACCCAATGAACAAAAACATGCTGAATGTAATTTGGGAAATCTCCAAACCATTAGCTGCTGGCATCAACCTCTCAGCAGGCACTATGAGGTTAGCTCCAAGCTATCTTAGAACTTTAGTCCATTGAATGTCCTATTTCCCACCTCCCTTTTTTCTTGGTGTTCCCTCCTTCTTTCTACGTACCGTAGTTCCAGGACAGCTGGGTAAGTATTTGGTTTGATGTGTTAGGTTTTTTTTTCTTGTAGGGCTTAAGGTAAAATAAACTATGGTGAAAATAGGAGCAGGATGATCTTTACTTCAGATTAGTTAATCTAGGACTAATGTGGTCCTTGACAGAGGGAGTGTAGCCCTCAATAGAAAAAGGTTGCCCACCCCTGTCTCAAAAGGCATAATGAAACCTTGCCACTTGTTTAAGCTTCCTGAGAGGTGAAAATGTTTTCTTCTAACCAGAGATTACAAAGATCCTAAAAGGGATGGATCCTGCTCATCAGAAAATAGTTACCGTATTACAGAAAATGAAATTTGGAATAAATGGGCAGTCTTCACAGGGAAAATATTTAACTCCTAAATAGTATGCAGAATACCAAAGTTTCAGGATAATAAAATAAGATAGCAAATCATGTAGGCTTCAAAGGGGATATTATTAGATAGGATGATAAAGCAAGAAAATGCTACATTAAAACTTGAGAAAGTACAAATAATGCAGTGGGGGGGATGAATTTTTGATTGATTGAATTGCTTGTAATTATTGGTAAACTTATAGTCAATAGAAAGATTATGATGAGCGATCCAACATTTGAGGAAGGGGCATTTAACATATTCTGGATAGGGTTGCACTTCCCCTTAAGCTTGCAGCTTGGAAATAAGGGCTGATCCAGGACTGCTATGAATACCCAAGCTACATTAGTAGCTTTCTGTGCCTTTCACCAGCTTTGGCTGGTGATGAGGAAAGATGATCTGGCCCCAGTTATTTGTTTTAGAAACATTCTTATGGCAACCAGATCATTTCCTGACCTAGTTCAAGGCACTGGTTTTGACATTTAAATCCCTTAATAGCCTGAGACCTTGGAATCTAATCCACATGAACCTGCTGAGTAGCTTATTATTATTTTTGAAGGACATGTGAGGACCCCCCCCCTTAAGTTACGTGGGTGGCTACCAAATAATAAATGCACATTCTTAAGGAATTCCATAATTTGTGTGCCACCACTCTAAAGACTTGCAACCCAGGCCTTGTGGGCGGGGGGTATGTGTGCAGTGATTTTTAGGAAGTCATTAGTTTACACCAGGCATCCTATTGGGAAGACCCAGTTCTCTGAGTGTATGTTCTGGAAGTTGGGCAATAGGGGCAGTACAGGATTCCTTCTGGTGTAGTGACAGCTGTCCATGGAGGCACAGGTCAATTCTGTGTCCAGGGCAGCTGTCTATCAGCTCCATCTGGTACGCAGGCTGACACCCTACCTCCCGTGGACTGTCTCGCCAGAGTGGTGCATGCTCTAGTTATCTCTTGCTTGGACTACTGCAATGCGCTCTACGTGGGGCTACCTTTGAAGGTGACCCGAAAACTACAATTAATCCAGAATGCGGCAGCTAGACCGGTGACTGGGAACGGCCACCAAGACCACATAACACCAGTCCTGAAAGACCTACATTGGCTCCCAATACGTTTCCGAGCACAATTCAAAGTGTTGGTGCTGACCTTTAAAGCCCTAAACGGCCTCAGTCCAGTATACCTGAAGGAGCATCTCCACCCCCATTGTTCTACTTGAACACTGAGGTCCAGCGCCAAGGGCCTTCTGGCAGTTCCCTCGCTACGAGAAGCCAAGTTACAGGGAACCAGGCAGGCCTTCTTGGTAGTGGCACCCACCCTGTAGAACGCCCTCCCACCAGAAGTCAAAGAGAACAATAATTACCAGACCTTTAGAAGGCATCTTAAGGCAGCCCTGTTTAGGGAAGCTTTTAATCTTTGATGGATTTCTGTATTTTGGTGTTTTCTTGGAAGCCGCCCAGAGTGGCTGGGGGAACCCGGCCAGATGGGTGGGGTATAAATAATATGTTATCATCATCATCATCATCATTGATAACTTTCAGATGCCACATTCTCTTGCTCTCTTGGGGTTTTTCATGGCTATTTAATTATTCTGTTGTGGTACCTGAACCCTTGTGTTTTGTCAAAATTTTGGTTCTGACTTTTGTTGCCTTTATTGTGGTACATTGCTATTTATAAATATGTGGTTTTATTAAAGTGGTTGTTGTTAAGCCACCATATGATGATCAAGGGTGTACAGCCATCCTGAAATGAATTAAAAAATCCCCAAGAAGGTACTTCTGAATTATAACAAGGGTTAATAAGAAGTGTGTGTAAAAAGTAAACACGTTAAGACTGAAAGAAAAATAAGACAGCAATGTCATTCCACTAAGTTCACAATTAGAACACGGTTGCAGCTGGACAAGTTACAAAAAGAATGGTGAGATATTAGGAAAGACTCAAATATTTGAGGCTTTTTAGGGAATATAATGGAGGGGGAGAAGAATGTAAAATCCTAAGTAGTTTGAGGGGAAATGTAATCCTTAGTTTTTCATTTTGAAACATAGCATTAAATACTTGCAACGTGAAATTACCTGTTACCAATGTGAGATGGGTTTCCTAATGTGAGCACCATAATCATGTTCAGGACTGCATTTTTACAGTCAAGAGTAACAACTCTTATTTTTGTTTCCCAGGTATGGTGATGGACCTCGCCCCCCCAAAATGGCTCGATATGACAATGGAGGTGGCTATAGAGGTGGCAGTGGTTACAGAGGTGGCGGCGGCTACAGGGGTGGATATGGAAGTGGTTACCAGTCTTACTCTGGGGGAAGGGGATATTCCAGTGGTGCTGGGGGAGGTGGCTTTCGAGGTGGTGGAGGCTTTCAAGGATACCAAAGTGGAGGAAACAGAGGGGGTGGGTTTAGAGGCAGGTGGGGGTGGTAGGGGTGGAACAATTTTGGGTGGAACCCAAAAATAATTATGCATGATCTTGTTTTTCCCCATGTTCCTTTGCTTGTAATGCAGAAGTGTTTCTAGTCCTAGAGTTCACAAAGGATTGAAACTTTAATTTGATATAATAAATAAACAGATTGCTATGATACTCTTCCATGATGTGTTCGTTTTGATCTTAATAGAACAAGTTATTTGTTTTTAAATAGATTCATAAATTTTGCACTTAGAAGCATCATAAATTAACTCAAGTCTTAACAGCCTTCCATATTTTTAGAGGCCATCTCCTGCCACCCAGAAGTGCTCTGTTTGATATAATTTAACTGCAAAAACAGTGGAGAATGCCGTTTCATAGGTTTTGTACATAGCCTCTATGATGTAGTTCAGGGAAAGCAAACATGGTGAACTCCCATCCACATGGGATTCCGGGATTATGGGAGTAGTAGTTCAGCAACATCTGGACAGCACTACATTGCCTACCCCTGGTGTAGTTCATAGAATTGGAGTTGGAAGAGACCACAAGGGCCATCCAGTCCAGCCCCCTGCCAAGCAGGAAACACCATCAAAGCATTTCTGACATATGGCTGTCAAGCCTCTGCTTAAAGACCTCCAAAGGAGGAGACCCCACCACACTCCTTGGCAGCAAATTCCACTGCCGAACAGCTCTTACTGACAGGAAGTACTGTCAGGAAGTTGGTCATATTTGGTCCAAGTCTTCCACCACGGCTCAAAACATCTTCACTTGCTTCATAGCCTCCAGCTTCTCAAGGAACTGGAGTCCTAGGAAGTGGGAGAGGATGCTGGGGAGGTAGATCAGAGCAGTGACAGAGCGATAGCCATAATCTCTTACCTCATTCTCTAAAGAACTTGAGAATTCAATAGAGCCCATCAGTTTCTACATCTGGGCCTGCACAGGTACATTTCCATGGCATGCGCAACTTTGAAGAAGTACTATCCTAGGCCTCTTAAGAAAGCTAGGTTTTTTCTCATCACTATCTCTTTTTGACATCTTGTTGGGGAAATAAAACTATGGTGATAGTTATGCTGAAACTAAGTATTTTTTGCATATAAGATGCCCTCATGTATAAGACGACCCCCTTTTTTAAAACCCAAAATTAATAAATTGGGCCAGAGCCAGAACCTGAACCAGCATGGGCTGCCCGCACCAGAACCCCTGTGCATTCACCATCCATGTATAAGACAACCCCCAATTTTTGATTATTATTTTAATAGCAAAAACCATCGTCTTATACATGGGAAAATACAGTAAATTATTAATGATGCATTAGTGTTAACACTAGACGTGGAAGGATAATAAAAGGGCCAGAAAAAACTGACAGTTAACCTTTAATGTTGAATTGAATAGGACTAACTACACTTCCAAGTTGAGAATTCCTTATTTCTCACATAATCAATTTTAAGTAAGTCAAGTTTAGCTCTGGCTCCTCAGTCATACTGTACCCTGACTTCTATCCTTGACCTGCCAGAAGTATGCGAAATTTTATGGGACTGGTGTTCAAAATATCCTACTTAATTCGTAAGACCTCTGTTTATAATACAGTAAAAATTAACTCGACAAGACAAATTTGCAGTAATAAATCAGCAGTTTTAACTACTTTTCAGTAAGTCTGAAGGTTACTTACTGCTGTACAGGCTTTTAAAAATATATATTCCCGAGTTGGAATAGTGAGTACAGAATTCAAATTAATAGCCTCCAAGGGGTTATATTTTAAGCTATAAGCTATGGCTTCTGGTGCCAAAGACTTAAATGGAAATTAAGCTTAAATTCTTGCCAAGCTATGAAGAGCTTTCTCTTTACAAAGAAATAATCATTATGGTGCTATTTCATGTTTCATCAGTAGCCATAATAACAATATCTTTTAATACAAGTTTTCCTTTGTAGTTGAAACCTGTCGCTTCAGTTAACTATGCTGATGCCTTTGGTGTTGTCTTCTAGTATATTTGTGCTCATCTCAAGGCTCAGTTCCTGCATTAGTTTGGAAACAGAATCTTCGCCATCTCCTGCAGCAGCACATTCCACTGTTCCTTCAGCTGTAGCACACAGCTGCTCAGAAGGCTTAATAATGGTCACTCCATATCCATTGTTACTGTAAATATGATTGTTTTTCATCCTTAGTTTAGGAGCAGGAAGAACCTGTTAAGAAGGAATCAAAAGTTTATTCATAAACTCTTGGTAGCATCTTAATCAAATTATCTTCTTAAACTTGGAAATATTTTCAAGTAACTTAGGTTGTTACAGTAGCATTCAATTGTCAACAATAATTTACCTTAATGTTAATTCCACCAAAACTACCATGTGAGGAGTCACAGGTTCTGAAGTTATTGCAGTGGTGAATTTTGTTACCCTCCAAAGTAGCTGTGCTTCCTGGGTATAACTCGACTCCAGCCCCCTGAGTGCAAAAACCAAAATTTGGATTGACATGCAACTAGCTGTTCCTACTGATCATGATATCAGAACAAAATCAGTTTTTGTATGTGAATACAAGTTAACTGATGCAGATCATACAAGTTAACTGATGCAGCTGGGCAGTCCTGAGGAGTGCAAAGAGTAGTGGACCAGAACCCCACTTGCATGCTGCAAAATGGACTGGAATCAAGTCGTCTTGTCACATCTACCATCCCATCCACTCACACCTTTCCTGTGGACTGACAACTAACATTGAAATTTGTGCTATCACTGACATCAAGTCTTTTCATTATTAGTTCCCCTTCTGCATTAAACCAGGTTTTTGTGTATTCACTGAATGAAAGCATCTTACATTCTCATATGCGTATTGTATCTTGTTTTGAACTGAAATAGAGTACCTGAGCTCCAGTAATCTCACTGTTTATAATTGTCAGAGAAGCCCCAACAAGTACACAGACACCAGTTCCTTCACACTTCAAAACACAGTTCTCCAAAAATGTGTGTCCAGATTCAACTACTATAATACCATCGAGAGTCCCTTGCTGCTGCACAGTAATATTCATTATCTTCAGATTTTGAGCCCTGGACACTATAAAACTGTCATAGACAGGATCTGAAACAATCACAATTTCCTCTCGTCTTCCAACTCCTAAACAAAATGGAGAAATGGAATTATTAAAATCAATTAAATGTAGAAGTGCACAAAAATTGGACAGTGGGAGTAGGGACAAAATGCACATTTGACCAAGCAGCTTTATTAGGAACTGAAACTAAGGTTTAAGTTTTTTTTTTTTTAAAGGATGGTATTCAATGCTGTCCTTGTACAACCAGAATGCAGTTTTGCTTCTCTTCTGTGCCCCTACTCCACCTGCAAAATCTGCTTCAGAGGATTGAGGCACATTGGTGGCATAGTTTGGTGGTTGGCTGATGGCTGTCAGAAAAACACAGAGCTGACCATGCCTTGTATTTGCTAGAATCTGGAGCCAATTCTGAGCCAACCTGGAATTTAGCAGGACACAAAACTCTGCAGATTGTACTGTATAGTTCCTGACCTGATCCAGCACTGATGGCTGCATCTGTGTAGTCCCAATCAGATCACCAGCAATAGTTGTAAAGCTATGCTCAAGAGCAGAATAAGAGATCATGAAATTAGACCCACTCTCCTACAGCTGATGATTAAGTTGCTATTGCAGATAATATGACCAGTGCTGCATGTTTGCAGTTGCTTCAGAACTTGTATTAAGAAGCTGTAATGTCTATAATAAGAGACACAAACGAGAAATGTTTTTATATAAAACCTTGTGATTCACTCCAAATTCTAAAAACCTGAAAGAGCCTCACATTCAACCAATCTTTATTCTAATAGTTTGTTTTAGTTTTCTTAATCTATTCGATAAAAATCACAGCAGGCACACTACTGACCTTTAATAACAATATCTTCAGTTAACATGGAAAGGTTTGCTGCTTTATATTCTCCTGGGAAAATAAGCACATTATCTCCACTGTAACAGTTGTCCAAAGCCAGATTTAAGTTATCATGCTGCTGAAGAAGTGTGTCTGGGGCTAATTCTTTAACCTGGGCAGATGAGACAGATACAAAGTAAAATCAGGGATTAGCCAGTCTTGCTTTAAAGGTTAATGTGGTTTTTTTAACCTATCCTTTCACTGTTGCTTCTATGCAGCATATTTCTAGGAACTCTTTGAACTTTCCATGCTGTTCCCTACCTACAGTACACATTAGTTTCCTCCTGTATTAAATGCAAAAGTGTTGTTAGCATTTCTTAAAAAAACAAAACAAAAAACAATTTGGGCAAAGTTCCTTTATGGGTTATGCGTGTAAGTGCCATATTGGATGTGACCAGCACCAAGATGACAGGCACTCTGAAATCATAATAGTGTTTCCATAAACACCTTGCCAATGCAAAAAATGCTAGTCTTCATCTTCTTTCCTAGCACTAAAACAAACAGCAGCTTATTAGGACTGTTTTTAACCAAGCAAAACTGAAATTAAATTAAAAGACCACCGAATTCAATCCCCTTCCAGCCAGACTGCTTTTGGGAGAATCATGAAGAAAGCAGAAGGCAACAGCTAAGTCTACAGTAATTCAAAATAAAAGAATCCTGCACCTTACAGTTCAACAAAGGGAGCAATAATGGAAAAGCTGTTCGGGTAGGGTTGGAGAGAAAGGATATAGAGAAATGTTTGCTGAAGGAGAAGCAGCAGTCTCAGCTACTTGGATATTTATTCAAATGAACTCCTTACCATTTCTGCTGTTGCTGTTTTTGCAACAATGTAAGTTACAGTTTTTCCATCATCTCTGTGTCCTTTCCTACGTTTCAAAATTCTTGGGGTCAGAGGTCCATGAGCCCTAAAATTTAAAATGAACTTTGTACTATCAATAATGCCTTAGGCAAAGCATTCTGTAGATGTATTTAAATAAAATTGGCTTCAAGTATGCTTAACATTGTATTTGTTTCAGCTTTAGACAGATACAGACATTTAAGCCTAAACAATATCCCTACAGAAAATGAGCATACCAGAAATGTCTGGCATGACCAAGCCTTGAAAATGCAAAGCAAAAAATATGAAGCATTCAGTATTTTTATTGTTTGCCTGAAAACTTCATTTACAACTGATGTAATTGCACTGTAGGCCCTAGAAATATTTACTATGAATATTGGCTTAAAATGAATAAAATTTGAACTTCAACTATTTAATTTTAAAGTATAAACAGTATTCAAGGCAGCTAATTAAAAAGAACTAAAGGATGCTGCGTCAAAGCTATTTGAAATCATTTTTATCAACCATTTTGGAGGGGAGATTAATCTTTAAAAGCAGAAAGCAATATATTCACAGATCATTAGTATTACAAAGCTAGTATTTGCTAGTATAAGAAAAAAGGTTTTTAAAAGTTCTCATGCTCTTTGTCCTCTGCCTCCTTCTAAATAATTCATTCAATTTCTGAACTTTTGCTCTAATAAATATTTTGATGAAATGGAAGCACAGAATATAATAATTATTACAAAAGAATATACATTTTTAAATAAACTTGCATAGTCTTAAAGGTCTCAAAATTGCAAAGGAAAATAATTTAACAAGACCAGCTGAACTGGCAGCTTTTATATCACAGGGAACTGCAAAACTAATGCTGCAAGTCTAACCCCCTGCACCTGGGAGTGAGCCCATGGAATTTAATAGAAGTAGACATGCTAACTGTCGCATGGTAACAAGAAGGAGTCCTGCTTTTCTACAACTAATCCTTTCTAACTCTAAAATAAGTGTTAGTGGTACCGGGTAAGTGAAGTTCCACCTTTAGGTACTTTTTCCTACATTGTCAAGATTAGTATGAAGGAAAATGTACCTAAAATCATCTCTGTGATTACTCCCATCCTGTAGTGACCCATGAGGTATCCCGTCCCGCCGATCTTCGGCTCTGTGTTGTGTGACAGGCGGGGTGGGGGAAGGGCAGAGGAATGACCGATCCTCTGCCTTTCCCCCACCCCGCCTATCACACGATGATCGGCGGGCGCTGCTTGCCAGGGGCTTGTCAACCCCTGCAAGCAGCGCCCGCCGATCTTCGTGTGACAGGCGGTGGGGGAGGCAGGCAGGCATGAGAGCAAGCGCCTGCCTGCCCCGCCACCAGTCCCCCGGAGCCCATAGAAACGCATTGATTAAGTTTCAATGCATTCCTATGGGAAACCGGGACTCGCTAGAAGAATTTTTCGTAGGATGAATTGAGTCCTGGAACAAATTAAATTCGTCTAGTGAGGCACCACTGTATTTAAATGCGAGCCAAGGCCTCTGCCCTGTATCTCCATTCCTTGGCCTGACTCTGTGGGTTGTCTGGTAATGGCCGCCTTGGTGTTATCAGTTGCTCGGTTGATGACATCATTATTTGGCGCCACCCTTCAGAGCTTTTGCTGGTGACAGAGCGCAATCTGCCTTTCTATTGGATGCTGCTGAAGTCTTCAGAACTTCTGCTTGTGATGTATAATATGGGTGCCACTTTTTGTGTTAATCATTATTTTAGGTATGAAAGGTGTGCTTTTCGGGGGGGGGGAATCCATGCCAGATCCCTCTCTGATGGGCAAGGTATGCTTTGTCCTAATGTGATGCAATTCGGTTCAGCAGTTACGGAGGAAGGGTGTTACATCCGCGCACACAGTGTGAACATTTATATATATATATATATATATATATATATATATATATATATATATATAGATGAGGTTATGAAAAACTATTGATTGACTCTGACTAGGGGACCTGGGGTGGGACTGTGAACTCCTCTGCGCTTCATTCAAGAGGCACTTTAGGCACAACAGGACAGACAGTTAGGGTGACATCATTTCATCAGATATCTCCTAGCAATCATTTTTAATGGAAATACACAATATAAATATACTACTATAACTACACCAGGACAAGCCAATTTGAGTGAACATCTACACAAATTATGTTCAATGGAATTAAACATATATATATATATATATATATATATATATATATATATATATATAGTGGTACCCCGGTTTTTAAACTTCTCCGCTGACTCATATTTTGGTTTTCGAATGCTGTAAGCCTGGAAGTAAATGCTTTTGATTTCAAATGCACCTTGGAAGTCAAACCGGAAACGCGGCTTCCATATTCAAGTTTTCCGTTTTGAGGCTTCCGTACTGAGTTTTCGGTTTTTGAAAGTTTAGAAACTCGAACAGTCTTCCAGAACAGATTACGTTTGAAAACCAAGGTACCACTGTAGTAACATCTAATTCACTAACAAATGAATTGTACTTACAATTAATAAAGCAATAGGTAATTAAAACAAACTATTTGGACAAGCAAAATAATTTACCTTGAACCATTTTTTAAAATCAATGTCAACTTAAATTACCTCAGGCGTAAATCTTCCCATATTTTCAACAATCCACATAGCATTATCAATTCATAATACTTTTTCCAACATTCAACTGCTTCTTCTGCTGTGGGTTCTTCTTTAATATTACTTTGGTAATGAATCAACTCCAAATGCAGACTTTTGTACTTTTCAAGATTTCTTCTAAAACGGTGAGCAATCGGAGCAGGGATAGTCCCATTCTGAATATCACACCAGCTATGAAGATTTAAGAAAATTAGAGCTGCTCCTTTTGAAACTTTATGCATAAACTAAGCTCTACTAGTTTTCTCAAACAGCAGATCAGGAAGGTTGAATAAGAATTGCATCACTTCAAACTGCAGGCGAAGTTGTTCTCATGACAGGATGTCCCTCTATATATTAAAAAAAAAAATCCAATTTATAGCATCTTATGTTAGGGAAATAAATGGCTTCTAACTTACTGGTAGCCATCTCCATCACTCAGTAGAGCCTTCACCAAAAATCTGAAGTACTTCCTCAGCTGCTGTTTGTGAGAACTATTCCTGAGCAGCATACTTACATCTTAATTCTCTCTTCTATCAGTGCAGCATAGGTCTCGCTCTTTTCATCATCATCCCAATCTCGCCAAAGGAAGTCATAGAAGAACCTAAATAAAACCCATAGTTGCATTGCATTAATAATTATTATAAAAAGTACCTAAGTACATACGGCTACAAAGTTCAGGAGGCACTTGGGAGGCTGGAGAAAGAGGACCACCATCTTTGCCACTCCCCAGGACTTGAGGAGGGACTAGGGCACCATCTAGCTGCTGTGAACCATTTAGCCTTGTGAGACCTTGCCTGTTCTGAACTGCATTTAAGCCAAGCTACTGTGGCCCTATGGAGTGCCGTGAACCCAGTTTTAGGATGGTTCAGTGTTATTTTTATTTATTTTGCTTCGAACTCTAATTTTTATATTTGCTCTCTATTAAGTCTAAATTACTGAATTGTGATACTCAATTCCTTATGGGCTTTATCCAACTGTGGCAGCTTGTTAATGCAACAACCATTATACTAGTAGGAGCCTCACGTTACAACAGCACAACCACCAAATCCAGTGGGTGCCCTCGCCTTGTGAAAGATGTCGTCCGACCGCCAGCACAACTGCTACTGTTATACAGTCGTACCTCCGCCTACGTATCCCTCCGGTTATGTATACTTCAGGATACGTAAGCAGCAAACCCGGAAGTTTATTTCCGGGTTTTTGCTACGCATGCATGCACAGAAGTGCTCCACTGCCACGCACACATGCGCAGAAGCGATCCCTCCGATTGCAGAATCCTCGGGATCCAACTGGAGCTCCAGAACAGATCCCGTTCGCAACCGAAGGTACCACTGTACTCTGTGGCACTTAAGCTTGTGTGCTAACACTTACAGAATAACATCAACTGTCAATCTTTTTGAACTAACACTATGTTGGATCTCATCCTTTCTTTAATCATTTTTTATCTTACTTAAATTTTTTATACATTTTGTGACATACTATTTTTCAGAAGTTAGGCCTTTTGCTAATAAGTTGATTTTTGTTGAGAGATGCTTTGGGTATATTTTACTGTAGAAAATGGGCATGTAAATAAGCTTTAAAAAGGACATTCATTGCCAGAATGTCTCTAGCAAAAATATATAGCAGAAATAAAATTCAGAAGGCAAAAGAGGGAAAAGCAAAATAAAAGTTTACAAAATTAATTTTAGTTACAGGTAGGTAGCTGTGTTGGTCTGACATAGTCGAAACAAAAAATTAAAAAATCCCTTCCAGTAGCACCTTAGAGACCAACTAAGTTTGTCATAGGTATGAGCTTTTGTGTGCATGCACACGTCTTCAGATACAACAAACAAAATTAATTTTGTTAATCTTGCTGTACCTCTTCCTATACAGTACAGAACAACTGCAATGTACAGGCTGTCTATATTAAGTCAACTTTACCATATTATTGGTACACAATACAGTAATGTATTCCATCTTTTTCTCAACAAAAGAATCCTTTTTTACTTCATTTCTGGAAGAGCTGTGTCAGCTAAAATGTATTGTCTTCTCTTATATCTAAACACCTAATATTTTTTGTTCTGCCTGGCTTTGCTTAAATAGATGCCTTACTTTGGTTCAAAATTTTGATGTTCTACTTTGGGCTATTTTTAAATGTCCTTATATTTCTATAAAGTCTTTTATGCTCTCCTTTCTTTCTGCAGCCTAAAGAAATAAAAACTTCTTTATGTTTAGCCGTTTGACAGATTGACCACATTAACCCCAGAATATTTTAAAAGAATAGCAGGTGAGGAAGCAATACAGACTTCCTTTCTATAAAAAATAGAAAGATTAAAACAAAATACAGAATTGACATGAACTCACACTAAATAAGAAAGTAGCTGTTGAAGATAGGCACTTCTGTCAGTCAAGTAGAACAGATTGTTCCCACATCCCTGCTTTCAACTTCCCCCAAAGGTGGGACCAACTTCCCCCAAAGGTGGGACCAAAGGTGGGTTAGGTTCTGTGTATTTTTGGCTAAACTTTATTTCTTTAAACTCAGTTTGGATGAAATTACCTAGTTATTTACAACAAACCCTGAATAAACCGTAGTCACTAATTAGATACAATGGCTGAATAACACCTGTTGAAAAATCTCCTGGAAGTAGTATTTTAAAGCATAATAAGTGACATTAGTCAAAGCAGCTGACATATCGGGAACTTACAGCTCCAAACCAAGAAGAATCAAATTAAATATAAGAATCAAACAAGGACAGCCCTACTAGAAAAATTAACCAATAAGTTGAAACTGACACGGGGACAAATAGAAGAAGACGGCTTCACCCTGGTATGGCTCCCCTTTATCATTATCACATACACAGCCCAACAACACAATGACAAAAGTCCACCAACAGCATACAAATCAATATGGCTAACCTGATCCAAAACACTCACCCACCCCACTCACACACAAAACAAAGTCTACCACAGCTAACCACAAATGAACAACCATATCGTAGGCCAACCCCAACATCTCTCACCATCAAAGGAAAACAAGTGAACAACAGAGAACCTACACAAGCCTCGCTGACAAAAGAAACCACAATTAAGCAAAATAGAAACATTGTCACCCGACCCAACCCCCCCAAACCCTCCCATCTACTTTCCTTCCCCTCTCCTCACCAATGTCTCAACAAATGATTTGTAGAAATGCTACAATGTCTACAAACAAATGATTTGTAGAAATGCTAAGAGAGACATTGCACTTATCTTTGTAAACCAAGAAAACCCTTAATAAAAATATTTTTTAAAAAAAAGAATCAAAACAAGGCCCCAGGGAAATAATGTTCCTACATCAGCCATGGCTCCAGATGACAGACCAGTAAGTCAACAAGGATCTGCGATAAAATACTAAAAGAATATGCAATTGAACCAATAGGCATATAACTTCTGGAAACCACAGATTCATAACATCAATGCTACAAATTAGCAGCCCCGAATGGCTAATAACCATTAAAAGAATGCCAGCAGTTCATCCTTGGTATAGGGCTTTCCAAATTTTCGCTGTATTTTGATGTATCCACTGATCATGTGTTTCTGTTAATAATGGGGAGAAAGTAAAGTACTGAAGAACGGTCAGGATACATTAACTGACCACTAGCAAGATTTGTTAGGTTTTAATATTTCAGGGTTCTGTAACTTAAAATGGAATAAAGGAAGCTGCCTTTGATCAGGTCAGATTATTTCTCCATCAATCCTATTATTCTCCACTTTGACTGGTAGCAACTTGCAAGGCTGTCAGGCAAAGATCTTTCATGTTATCTGTTACCTGGGATGCTTTAAGTGGAGATGCCAGGAACCATCACCTGCACATAAAGTGGGTATTCTACCTCCTTAACTTCAAAAATAAACTTCTACCCTCAGTCTAATATTCTTAAATTCTTTTTCTATTAAATTCTTTTTCTATTAGTTATTTCTATTTTGTCAACCTTCTTTAATATGCTGTTGAATCCCAAACTCTAGAAAAACATACCTCACAATTTCCAAAGCCTTGGCTATATCATACACTGTGCTGTCCTGCCCCTCAACAGGATAGACTTCCAAAAGAGGAACACAATGATCCATTTCCTCCAGAACTTCATCAACTAACTGTCTTGGAATATTTGCAATATTAGAGGAAAAGGGTTCAGCTACAGATACAGAAACTTTGAAGTTAGCAGAGGGATTCTGGGGCAGATTGCAAGTAACCTGTAACAAAGAAACAATTACAAGGTTAAAATAGATTAAGATTCTAATCTATCTATAGGTTTCCCAACGCTTTTGACTTTTGTCATTCAATTTATGGCTACAATCCTGTTCTCAAGATAGGTCAACTGAGAGGCCATTGGATATGGCACAAATTATGCTGACATTGCAGCAATTTAAGTCCCCTCACCCACATGGGAGTATAAGATCCCCCAGTCCATTACAGTGGTACCTCAAGTTACAAACGCCTCAGGTTACAAACGCTTCAGGTTACAAACTCCGCTAACCTGGAAGAGTTACCTCGAGTTGAGAACTTTGCCCCAGGATGAGAACAGAAATTGTGTGCCGGCGGCACAGCAGCAGCAAGAGGCCCCATGAGCAAAAGCACGCCTCTAGTTAAGAACAGTTTCAGGTTAAGAACGGACCTTCGGAATGAATTAAGTTTGTAACTAGAGGTACGACTGTATGTTTAAAGAACACTGAAATGGTAGCTTTTCTAAACACCAAATTATTGAATGCACAATAATTGGAAGATGTTGCTGATCAGCTGCTGCGCAGAAAGCAAGAAAGTAGACAGCAAAGATAGAATTAGGTCAATTTAAAAAGGAAGTGGGAAGGAAATAAGGAATCTGACCTAAACTTGTATGTTTCATTGCATATTGCTGCACATTACATATATCATACCCTTCAAAGGGAATTCTTGTCAGTAAGCAACTTTTCCTGGGTCAGAGCTGGAACTTTTAGCCCCAGTACAACAGAACTCCCAAAGGAGGTTTGGCTATTTTACAGTAATTATTACCGGTATTACTGAAAATAGTATGTATTTTCATACAGAAGAAGTTATATTATTATTTCTTTCCTTTTTTTAAATGTATTTTTATTAAAGATTTATTGGTTTACAAAAGTACAGTATGTGCAATGTCTTTTTCCAAGTTACATTTTTTACAGATCAGTTTCATTTGTTGAGACATTAGTGTTACATGAGGAATAAAAAGGGGGAAAGAGGTGGAGGGGGGAATGGTGAGTGGGGGTGGGGTCAGGTGGCGATGTTTCTATTTTACTTAATGTATGTGTGGGGTTTCGTGTCGGCGTCACTTGTGCAGGTTCTCTTTGCTTGTTGAGAGAGGTTGGGGGTTCGCCTAGGCCAGGGTGTGATTGTTCATTTGTGATTGGCTGTGGTGAACTTTGTTTTCATGTGTGAGTGAAGTGGGTGGATGTTTAGGATCAGGTTAGCCATATTGATTCATATGCTGTTGGTGGATTCTTATCGTTGTCTTGTTGGGCTGTGTATGTGATAAAGGGGAGCCAAACCAGGGTGAAGGAGTCTTCTTCTATTTGTCCCCTTGTCAGTTTCAGTTTACAGTATTTGTTAATTTTTCTGGTAGGGCTGTTTCCCATACTATTTGGTACCATTGGTCCATGCCTACTCCTGATAGGTCTCTCCAGTGTCTGGTTATGATGTTTCTGGTTGCTGAGAGTAGGTGGGTTATGAGTTCTTTGTGATATGAGTGGGCATAAAGTTTGACACTAAAAAATAATAATAAAAATAAATAAATAAATTATTTAACAGAGTAAAGGTAAAGGTACCCCTGACCATTAGGTCCAGTCGTGACCGACTCTGGGGTTGCGGCACTCATCTCGTGTTATTGGTCGAGGGAGCCGGTGTACAGCTTCCAGGTCATGTGGTCAGCAGGACTAAGCCGCTTCTGGCGAACCAGAGCAGCACATGGAATCGCAGTTTACCTTCCTGCTGTAGCAGTACCTATTTATCAACTTGCACTTTGACATGCTTTTGAACTGCTAGGTTGGTAGGAGCTGGGACCGAGCAACAGGGATTCGAAC
Organism: Zootoca vivipara; assembly: GCF_963506605.1. NCBI lineage: Eukaryota > Metazoa > Chordata > Lepidosauria > Squamata > Lacertidae > Zootoca > Zootoca vivipara. Next base: position 2,723,603 of record NC_083282.1, on the reverse strand, counting down.
CGCCGACCTTCTGATCGGCAAGCCTATCTTCAAATTAATATTCACTGAACTGAAAGTACTAATTGTCACCAAATATATTTTTAAATTAACATTCTAAAGATAAATATAGTTACCTCAACAAGCACACCAACATATGGTATGGGAATTTCTTCAGAATTAACAAAAAAAAGTTCTGGATTGGTCTTCCAGACTCCAAGCCATTTTTCCTTCATCTTCAACTTTTCCAAAAGGTATTTGCTAATGGCTTCATTGGCATCTTCTGCCTTTCATGTAAAAGGAGAAAGAAATGTCAAAAATGTATTTGGATATTTTCAGTAACGAACAAAACATAACCTTGCAAATTAATCTATAATGCAAAATTGATCCTTTCCTTTTCTGCCCAACTAGCCAAATCCCTTTCTCTACACAGGGTGGGGCCAACCATACACACAATATGTCAATGCATCTAGGAGTAGGATTTAGCTTAATGAAGTCATCTTTAATTATGCAGTTGTGGGTTGTGAGAATTGAGGGAATTCCTCAGACTGTTTTTCTCAGCACACAAATGCCTATCCTGTAACATAATTTGCTCTCTGGATGTATGTGTCCCACGCTACTTCTTATAAATGTACAATCTGGAGAGGAGACCCTAAGGCAGTTGGGCAGTGCCTTGTATGCCACCGCCCAGCAACTCCTGCAGCCAAGCTGGTACCAAATGTATTGCTGTTTTCATTGCTGCTAACACAGTTTGACATCATCCTCAGAGGCACACTCTGGAGACAGGCAGATGGCAACAACTTATTTTTAACATTTTATTTACTTTTATGTTTTATTTGCTTTATTTTATTACTATTGTTAGCTGCTGTAGATGCTATGCAAGCCGAGATTTGTGCACAAATTCTCTAGATATGTAAGTAAATAATACATGCATAATATATAAGGTCTAGTCAGCATATTTCTCACATTTGCTTTCCTGCCTAGGGGTGCACAGATTACATTCAACAAGTGTGCACTCTGTCTACTTGTGAACATAGTTGAGCTGTACACTTGTAGTTATTCACATCTAAAGCTGAACAAGTGTAGCCTGTGTATATGATAGTTCACCTATATAAATCATGCAAACCCCTGAATGTGTACTGTATAGAGACATACTGTACCTGTGTTCATTGTAATGTGTGAGAAAGCCTATTATTTCAGGGACAGCATACAATAATCTAAAGTAGTTACTTATTAAAGTAATAATTCCAGAAAAATTCCAAAGAATTACAAGAATTGCACATGCATATGAAGCCCATTAAATACAGTGGTTCCCAATTAGGGTTCTGGGAACCCCTGGGGGTCTGCAGAACACACCCAGGGGGTCCACGGCCCCATCCCTTGCCCTCCCCCACAACAAATTTGTGTCATTTTTGTATGTAATAACAAATGTTATGGTCCGTTTTAGAACTCTGCGATTTTTCAATATATTGGCCAAAAAAAGATTTTGAGATGGCAAATGAGAGCAGGGCAGCCGATTTCAAGGCATCACTGATATCGCATGATGATCTTAGCCGATAACGCTGCTGATCAGAGCTGCCTTCCCACACCCAGAGGGAGACCAGGGCAGCTGGTTGCGAGGCGAAAGCTTTTCTCAGTCAGCTGTAAGCTGGTTTGTGACCGTAAGAATAAATTCAATTCAATTCTCAGTCAGCAGAAAAGCAGCAGCAGCCACAGTGGACATGCATCTTTGCTGGCTGCCACCGGTGGCTGCCCTGCTGATAACAGATTGATGTTCCCCCATGTCCTCCCACTCAAACCATGTTGGGGAGGTGATTCCGCTTCCTCTCCTCTCCTCCCTCCCTCTTCCCATCCAATCTCCGTGGCTGCTCCTTCCCTTATCTGCATGCCTGACACCCAATTTCATTTTTTTTATATCATGATGCTGAAAACCAGGTATCACTCTGCCCTAGTCTGTTTTTTAGTATACCTAAAATCCATTGCTTATTAGGGGCTACTCCACATTTTGATCAAAGCATTGTTTTGCAGAGGTAACTACCACAGAATTATCAACATTTTCAAAAGTAGGGGATTTGTGGTTTGGCTTTTGAAAAAAAGGGGATCCTCAGTAATTAGCTAATTGGGAACCACTGTTCTAATACTATGTAACTGCTGTATGTTATTAAGGCAAAATCTGTGTTCACATGTATTAAGGGCTTTCTCTACCAAGGTAAATGCCATTGTAGGTCCACCACTCCCACAAAATTGGGATAATGAAACAATCCCTTGACAACCTCTGAGGCAGATCGGTGTACTCAGCAGCCTTTAGAGCAGGGGTCCCCAAACTAAGGCCCGGGGGCCGGATGTGGCCCAATCGCCTTCTAAATCCGGCCCGCGGACAGTCTGGGAAGCAGCATGTTTTTACATGAGTAGAATGTGTCCTTTTATTTAAAACGCATCTCTGGGTTATTTGTGGGGCATAGGAATTGCTTATTTTTCCCCAAAATATAGTCTGGCCCCCCACAAGGTCTGAGGGACAGTGGACTGCCCCCTACTGGAAAAGTTTGCTGACCCCTGCTTTAGAGAGTGGTCTGAGGATGAATTCACACAAATGATTACTATGGTTGTCTCCACCCCTCACCATTGACAGGAAGTTAAACTTTTGAGGAATACATCAGTGGCAGGATAACCCTCTAACTCTAGCTCAACTCATGTTTAAGCAAGTAACTGTATAATCACAACCTAAGGATAGGAAAGGAACAGTAATTTAAATGGGGCATGCCCCTCTGTTCCCTGAATGAAGAGTCCCTACTGGCCCCTGTAACTAGCCAGTGCTTTTTTTCTAGAAAAATAGGTGTCAGGACTCACCACAAAGTTGTTAAAGTGCCACACTTTTTAACAAACAAACAAAAAGAGTTGCCGGTCCTGGACCTTGTCGTGTGAGTGTAGTGGCACTACCTTATGTGGCCCTAGACAGCTTAGGCCCAAGTCATCTGAAAGACCCAGTCCGTCATGCAAGCCACCTTGGGTTTTGCATTGCCAAATTATGTTACAACTTTCTAGCACTCGCGTTTTTGGAATTTAAAAGCTAAGAAATTCAATGTGCCTTGATATCATAGATACTCTAATAAAGTTTTTTTTAATGCTTGGGGTTCCCCACCCCCGTGTTTTTAGCTGTACTTATTTGCACATATCTGTAAGCCGCCTTGAGTCCCTGTCAGGGAAAAAGGCGGGGTTGACAAATAAATAATGCTGGCGATGGTGATGAGGGCTGAGAGGCCGGTTTGCCGACGGGCTCGCCTTCGTTCCTCTCACTCGACCACCCCTCCTCCCTCCGGCCTTTCTCCCGGGTCACCTTGCAGCCCTTCAGGAGGTCGTCGCAGTACAGCGCCGCCTTCCCCCTGCCATTCAGAGCTCCCAGGTGAGACGGAAACTGCGCCGGCAGCGGCCCGGCCTCCTCCTCCGCACCGTCCGCTCCCGCGCCAACAGGGACAGCGAGGCGGCGGTCCCTCGCGCTTCGAGGCGGGCTTTTCGTTGCCCCCGAGGCCGAGCAGCCGTCCGAGGACGCTCCCGCTCCCTCCCCCGGCTGCTCAGTAGCGCTTGACGCCATCGCCTCGTCACCCAGCACCTCTCTAGCGGCCCCGCCGCCGCCACTGAGCGCTCACGAGCTCCCCTGCAGGGCTTTTATAAGCCCCGGCAGGAACTACTTTCACTTAAGCGGGACCCTCGCGCGAGGCAGCCAGTGGGAGAGACGGAGGGGCGGGGTCTCGCGCGGTCACAATGGAACCGTTGGGGGACAGAGCACAGAGCCGTCGCGCGATCTTCTTCCGCGTGCTGCGCGCATGAGTCTGAAAGAGTGCCGTCCTGTTCCCTCGGGGCGCCTCGCCTGTAGGGAGAGGGAGAAGCCCTTCCCTCCCCTGCCTCTTCAGCGCAGGTCTGGTGGGCCTGGCAGCAGCCCAGAAGCCCACGCAAGAAGCCCTGCTGAGGAGGAGTACCAATGGGCCTGCCAACGCGAGCGTCCCCCTGGCCACGAGGGAGGAAGGGTTTATTCCTCACTCAAGGCGGGACTCTGAAGGATGGGTTGCGGCTGCTGCTGGCGCAAACATTTAAACGTCAAGGAAGCGATACCGTTAAACGCGTTGTATACTCATACAGGGAAGTCCGGTTGGGAAAGGTGGGACTCCACAGCGTTATATCGCATATACAACGCGATTTATAGGCGTTGGATATGTAATAAAGCACTGTGGCACCAGATGGCGCTGTGGAGTCTCGTCATTTCCAGCTGGATTTCCCTGTACAGTACAGAATGAGTTTACAACACATTGAACTGAATCGCTGGTTAGAAGTGTCTAGAGATCCAGCCCATCTGAGTTGCTGCATCAATAGCATTGCTGTAGTAGGTGAAGATCTGCCAGGCTTGCATACTGAGCATGCTGCTTTATGGCTGTGAGTTGTGGGCAACTTACATCCACCAGGAGCAATGCCTCAACACCTTCCGCATGCGCTGCTGCGTTGGGGATTTGGGGCATCACATGGCAAGTCAGAATCTCAAACAAATACTGCATGTGCTCTGCCAAGCCTACATTCCTAGCATGTTTGCACTCCTGTCTCAATGACGTCTACACTCATAGGCACAGAGGGCAGCTCCCCCCCCCAATCAATACAAATCTGAGGTTCTGCCCCTACAACAAAAGCTTGCCCCTCACAACAAAAATCCTGGCTACACCCATGTCTACACTGCACATTTCTTCTTGATGTTTCCTGCACTGATCATACAGTTGTTAAAGGAAAGCACATATTATAACTGCATGCCGCAAGCTCGCACCATGACAGCTGCATTGAGGCAGCCAACCTCAGTTCCCTGCTGTGTGTGTGCACCAGATGTTTCTGAACTGTTTAGGCACCCGTGCTGTTCCTTTGCATCTTCTATATTGCAGAAAGCCCTGTTGTAACCCAAGCACCTTGTAAGAGGATGAGGCAGTTCATATTCTGAAATGAACTTGTGTTTTTCACATGGGGCTTAAAGCAGCATGCTAATTCACATGTCTTCCCTCGGGACACTTCCAGACCATCTCTGTTTTCGGGTGGGATTCAATCACATACTGGCAAATTCAGGTTGCACAATTAAATTTGATTGCGAGATCTTGCATCACACCCCTCCTTCCCCCCCAAAGTTGGAAATTTTCAGATAAAGTGACATGGAAATGCACTGGAAATTGTGGGATAACACTCTGACACAACACCCTATGACCTTGTTGTTGTTTGTTGTTGTTTAGTCGTTTAGTCGTGTCAGACTCTTCGTGACCCCATGGACCATAGCACGCCAGGCACTCCTGTCTTCCACTGCCTCCCGCAGTTTGGTCAAACTCATGTTCATAGCTTCGAGAACACTGTCCAACCATCTTGTCCTCCGTCGTCCCCTTCTCCTAGTGCCCCCAATCTTTCCCAACATCAGGGTCTTTTCCAAGGATTCTTCTCTTCTCATGAGGTGGCCAAAGTATTGGAGCCTCAGCTTCACGACCTGTCCTTCCAGGGAGCACTCAGGGCTGATTTCCTTAAGAATGGATAGGTTTGATCTTCTAGCAGTCCATGGGACTCTCAAGAGTCTCCTCCAGCACCATAATTCAAAAGCATCAATTCTTCGGCGATCAGCCTTCTTTATGGTCCAGCTCTCACTTCCATACATCACTACTGGGAAAACCATAGCTTTAACTATACGGACCTTTGTCAGCAAGGTGATGTCTCTGCTTTTTAAGATGCTGTCTAGGTTTGTCATTGCTTTTCTCCCAAGAAGCAGGCGTCTTTTAATTTCGTGACTGCTGTCATCATCTGCAGTGATCAAGGAGCTCAAGAAAGTAAAATCTCTCACTGCCTCCATTTCTTCCCCTTCTATTTGCCAGGAGGTGATGGGACCAGTGGCCATGATCTTGGTTTTTTTGATGTTGAGCTTCAGACCATATTTTGCGCTCTCCTCTTTCACCCTCATTAAAAGGTTCTTTAATTCCTCCTCGCTTTCTGCCATCAAGGTTGTGTCATCTGCATATCTGAGGTTGTTGATATTTCTTCCGGCAATCTTAATTCCGGCTTGGGATTCATCTAGTCCAGCCTTTCGCATGATGAATTCTGCATATAAGTTAAATAAGCAGGGAGACAATATACAACCTTGTCGTACTCCTTTCCCAATTTTGAACCAATCAGTTGTTCCATATCCAGTTCTAACTGTAGCTTCTTGTCCCACATAGAGATTTCTCAGGAGACAGATGAGGTGATCAGGCACTCCCATTTCTTTAAGAACTTGCCATAGTTTGCTGTGGTCGACACAGTCAAAGGCTTTTGCATAGTCAATGAAGCAGAAGTAGACGTTTTTCTGGAACTCTCTAGCTTTCTCCATAATCCAGCGCATGTTTGCTATTTGGTCTCTGGTTCCTCTGCCCTTTCGAAATCCAGCTTGCACTTCTGGGAGTTCTCGGTCCACATACTGCCTAAGCCTGCCTTGTAGAATTTTAAGCATAACCTTGCTAGCGTGTGAAATGAGCGCAATTGTGCGGTAGTTGGAGCATTCTTTGGCACTGCCCTTCTTTGGAATTGGGATGTAGACTGATCTTCTCCAATCCTCTGGCCATTGCTGAGTTTTCCAAACTTGCTGGCATATTGGGTGTAGCACCTTAACAGCATCATCTTTTAAAATTTTAAATAGTTCAGCTGGAATATCATCACTTCCACTGGCCTTGTTATTAGCAGTGCTTTCTAAGGCCCATTTGACTTCACTCTCCAAGATGTCTGGCTCAAGACCCTATGACCTACCTAAAAACAAATCAGGATGAATGCTCAATAAGCAAATCATCTGGAAGTGTCCTCAGTTTCCATTTCATCACAAGGAACATTAAGATAACAGCAATGGAATGAACCTTGTATGTGAAGATGCCAACCCATTCAATGGGTTCAGTAATACTATTTAGAAATAATAATAATATGCCCCAGTCACTCTGGGCAGCGCCCAACAAAATATTAGAAACACAATAAAACATCTAACTTCCCTATACAGGGCTGCTTTCAGATATCTTCTAAAATTCAAATACCGTAGTTGTTTATCTCATTGACATCTGACAGGAGGGCGTTCCACAGGGCGGGCACCACTACCGAGAAGACCCTCTGCCTGGTTCCCTGTAACTTCACTTCTTCAAATGAGGGAACCACCAAAGGCTCTTGGAGCTGGACCTTAGCGTCTGGGCTGAATGATGGGGGTGGATATGTTCCTTCAGGTATACAAGGTGGAGGACGTTTAGGGCTTTAAATGTCATGCCCTAGTAAATGGTGACTTCATTAGAGTCACACAGTAAATCCCATGGCTTGAAGAGGAATGTGAAACCAGATCTTTCCAGTCTCTCATTCCAACTCTATGATTCTATGATTCTACAATATACTAGCTGGCGCGTGGCTGTGACTCAGTCTGTTAAATGGAGGCTCAGAGTCTCCCTTCAGACTCCCCTCACCTTCAGAGTCCCCCTGTTTTATGCATGTTCTGTTTAGACAGGCGTATCCCTGTGATTCCCCCTACCCGGTCCCTCCCCCCCAGCTTATCCCTGTTATTCCCTCCTCCCTGTCCTGACCCATGACGTATCCTGCGAGTCAGTACCTCCATTCGGCCTAGTCTGTAAAGGCTTCGGCCTAGTATGTAAATAGTAGCTGAGGTACTGTTGAGAGGGAAGGTTTTATAGGTGTAGTACCAGTGTAGCCGCCGCTAGAGGGTGCTGGTTTGCATCCTAGTTCTTTTCCCAGCATGCACTTTTGTCTGATGGTGTGTTTTGAAACACGGGTTTTTTGGTGTTTACCTGCCACAGGTGTGACATCTGTCTTAGCAAACTTTATAAGAACCTTCAGACATAAGCTTGGGACGTTGTGTCAAAATTTGAACACAATCGGTCAAGCGGTTTCGGTGAAAAGTGGACAGAAACCCACATGCCCTTTTTACATTTAGATAGATAGATATATAGATAGATAGGCTCTATGTATGTGCAAATTGTACACATTGCACAAAAAGGCAATACATCTATTTTCTTATTTCATTTGCAACCCCATGTGTGACGTATGTTACCGTAGATGGAGAAATACCAGTAGTTATCTGCCCAATGCTACTTTGTGAACTTTAAATAAGAAGAGTCTGCTGGATCAGGCCAGTGGCTCTTCTAGTCCAGCATCCTGTTCTCACCGAGCCAACCAGAAGTCTATGGAGCAGAACCTTCCTACTTGAGTGTAGATTTGAACTTGGGATTTTCACAATAATTCAAGCCTTACATTCTTACATAGCAGCTAGTCCTTGATAATATTTCTAGCAAATATGGTACAGTGTCTTATTTTCATAGCAGAACTACTAAAATTTTGGTAGTTTGCATATAATATTGAAATGGCGCACAATATGGGACATGGGACTGCTGTTCTTATGTTTGTATAAACACTGCCCAAAGCAATCTGATTGCATTTTCCTGTTTGACTAGAAATTTCACAGTTGGACACATTCTTATTGATGTTATTGAATCTAAATACATTTGTAGTTGGGTCACAATGTTCTGAGAAACAGGACAACAAAACAGGCAAACACCCGCCAGCTCATATTTTCATCTAGAGGGAATCCTTGAGACACTCTGTGTATTTAGACTCAGTGGGAGAAAAGTATTAGCTGTGTATTGCAGTAATGCACCTCATGGGAGCCGTCAATCATGTTTCTGCCCCTTCTTACTCATTCCAGCCCTTATAATTGAAAACTCAGATGTTGCTAGAAAGCCAGCTGGATCTATTCCCTATAAAGCAAGAACAAACAGCTACTATTGTTCTGCAGTTCAGTAGAATTGAATCCAAAATAAAGTTTAATCAGATTGGACTCTGTGGGCCTTTCCAGGTGATAAAAAAAACCCACCAGATTTTATTCTAGAATAACAGTAGACCTAATCCCAGAGACTAGTCTTGCTGGTGTTTACAGTTCTTAAAAAGAGGGCAGGATGAATGCTCCAGAGCTGACTTTGCGGAGGAAGGAGGAAACTCATAATCAACAGAACTTTTACAAATAAAATAAAATAAAATGGTGGAGTATTGTGAGAGTAATGTGAGAGGAAGTGGGTGGCCTTGCTAACCCAATTAGCATTTTGGGAATAAATACTTTATTCTCTTCGCATTCCAGTGCCATGATCACACTCCTCACCCTATGCTGGTCTGCATTAGATCCATGTGCCTGAATGTATACATCTGTGTGTACATGTGTATAAATATGTCTCTGTGGGAGGGGGGGCTGCCCAGTTCAGCATGCAGCCCCCCAAAGTTTTGTCACGAGGCAATGTGGCCCTTAAAGCCAGAACAGCTAGCCATACCTGCTCTTCTGTCTAGTCTGCATCTACTGGCAATTTAGAGTATTGTGAATAGTAGCAAATAAATTGGCATCTTTCCTTTCCATCATATCCTGCCCAAGCCAGCCAACAACAATGAAAACAACTAACAAAATGGACATATAAATAAAAACCCATCATATTATAAAACATATATAAAAACTCATCACATATAAATATGATAAAGAGCAGATATAAACAGGTCAATAGAATCAACCCATCTGTAAAACAGAGGGCCATCAAAACCCATTAAAAACAAGCAGTAGAAATATCAAGTCAAGCTGCTTTTTAGGGAAGTTTGTCACTATCAATCTTCTCATAGAGGAACAGTTGATAAGCTTTTGAGGAACCTGTAGGCATTCCAGAAAATGGTTTGAAAACAAATAGTAGTAGCAGCAACAGCAGGGACACACGATGGACTGGAGACAGGACTTGAAAGCACATCTGTCGCTGCCCCTCAGGTCCTCCCTTTTCTGCCACAAAGGGAGTTATGACAGCTGGACAACTTCAGCACTGGTTCATTTTATAGCCTCAGCGGCACCTGGCAATCCAAAGAACACATGGGTTAAATAAGTACAGTCTAAGCAACCATCAGTCCAACAATCTGATATTCTTATCAACTGCTTTATGACAGCATAAATAAATAACCTGGAAATGTCCAAGGGACGGTTTGTGTGGAGTGAAGACAACATACTGTACAGTCTAGTAGTTCTTGCAGATTTATTTAAGTGGAGTGGAATGAATCTTCTTCCTTGAAGGACAACTTAAGTCTTGGTGCTAGTTAGTGAAGCAGAAACCCTTTGGGGCAGCTCCCTTTCCCTACCCACCTTTTACTTGTTGCCTCTCTGTGAGCCAGAAGCCTTGTGCCAACTTTGGCACTGTGATCCTAAGCCACTTACGTGGAAATAAACTCAACTGAAATGAAGGATACTTCTTTTCACATAATGTGCTTAGGCTCAGGGTGTTAAGAGAGATCAGCCCAGATGTTGGATTAGCCCTTCTGCTAATCCCTGGATAGCAGTACAGAGACACACAAGTCCAGCTAACTCAGCAATGGCTCCAGGGATTCCTATAGCCGCGTATTCTGGCTGCAAGACATCCATCTCTCCAACATGAGTGCTTGCTCCCCAGGATAATGGCTTCAGTTCTTGTTTGAGTGGGTAAAAAATATTTGCAAGGGCAGAAGAGAGTTGCAAATTATTCATGCAAACACACCTTCTATTTCGGTCAAAGTTGCATCCGCAGAAATTGATATCCATTTATGTCTGTGGCAAGTTTTGGAAAAGTGAGCTCAAGGTCAAACTGCTCATTTGATCCCTTCTGTAGCTGCATCTGCTGAGAATAAAACCTGCTAAATGAAATCACTTCTTCTGAAACCAAATATTCTGCACTGTAAGCTGTAACATATTAACAACTGTTAAAAGAAGAAGGGATTTGTGTTTCTAGGGTTTCAGCAATGAATTATGGGCAGAATGCCTTGTTAAAGCTGTAGCATCAGTCCGTTGCGACTTCGCAGTATGTATACCCAAACACAACTGCAATTGCTATGGTTGTACATATTACAAAGATTTACACAGAGCATATAAAAGATATCAAAGTCAAACTTATATTATGTTTCCATTCTTTAGAAGATAGTGCTGGTGCTTTTACAGCCACACACACACACACAGAGCAGTCAGGTCCAGGGGAACCCCAAGGTTTGCAGAAGTACAAAAGATATCGAGAGGAAAATCTGTACAGAACCCCAACCGAACAGCCCATTGAGAACTGAGCATGCCCAGAGTGCCCATAATATTGACTGATAGGATGAAGGGACCCACACCAGACTTTTCCATATCCTGTCTGAACAAGTAGCTCATCCCCCAAAGGACCGATGCATTCTAGAACCATAGAATTGTAGAGGTGGAAGGGATCCCAAGGGTCAACTAGTCCAACCCCCAATGCCTGTATTTTGGGATTGGTGCATTCAATTTTAAATGTGACAAGGTCTGAGAACAGAAAATCACCATGTGTGATTTTTTTAATTTAATATTTCATTGTATACAAGAAGAGTTCAGCACAGTATCTGTTCCCTACTTTTAAAAACTATTTTTTTGCTGGCACTTGAAAAGCAGGCAGGCTGATCTTGATATGTTAAAATGGAAACTCTCTATTTTTAATACAATTGTATGGTTGTTTCCATTGTTGCTAGCAGTGCCCCCTCCAGGGTTTAAAAATAACATTTCCTTCCTTCATAATCTTGTCACATGTAAAAATAACAAAGTGGCTCTCTTACCTATAACAACATTTCATGCTCATACATCTTCAAAGCGTTTTCAAGTTATTAAAAGAGGATATGTATTTTTGGAACATACACAAAAATGACTAGGAGCCGCTATGTTCCAACATGAAGCAAAACCTACTTGCACATACAGATTAATATCAAGTTATTGAATTCACAGATGCTTGAAGTTATTTCTTATATACTGCCACTAGTGTCATTCAGCCCGTTAAATAAACGGGCGCTAGAACATACCGGTATGTGAGAGGAGCGGCGGGGCTGCGGCCTTCCCTCCCTTTAGCAGTGGGCGCTCCATTACATTACATTACATTACATTACATTACATTACATTGACAATGTAATGAAACCTTGGCCAATTGCTCAATATCCAAAAAAACCCAGGTGCTGCACCAACAATCACAAAACAACCCCTCCGCAGCGCCACAAATCTAACTCAACAATATAACATTGGAAAGTGTTGATCACTTCTCCTACCTGGGCAGTTATCTTTCTACAAGGGTCGACATTGATGCCGAAATCCAGCATTACCTGAGCTCTGCGGCTGCGGCTTTCTCCCAATTGAAGTGCAGAGTGTTTGAGGATTGGGACATTTGCAGGACATTTGCAGGGAAACCAAAATGCTTGTTTACAAAGCTATTGCACTACCAACCTTACTGTATGCTTGTGAAACATGGACCACTTATAAACGCTATCTCCAACTCCTCAAAAGATTCCATCAATGGTGTCTCTGAAAATTTTTGCATATCACTTGGGAATACAGTACAGGCAAACTAATGTCAGTGTACTGGGAGAAGCAAATATCACCAATATCGAAGCAATGATTATTCAACATCATCTTTGTTGGACTGGTCATGTTGTTCGGATGCCTGATTATTGTCTTCCAGAGCAACTACTCTATTAAAAATGGAAAGTGTAATGCTGGTGGCAACAAAAGAGGTTTAAAGACTCTCTCAAGGCAAATCTAAAAAAATGTAGCATAAACACTGACAACTGGGAAACACTGGCCTGTGAGTGCTCCAATTGGAGAACAGCCTTTACCAAAGGTGTCATGGACTTTGAAGACGCTCAAATTCAGGATGAAAGGGAAAAGTGTGCAAGAGGAAGGCACGCTTGGCAAACCCTCACCGTGATCAACTCCTGCCAGGAAACCTATGCCTCCGCTGTGGTCATTGGTATGAGCTTTCGTGTGCATGCACACAAAAGCTCATACCAGTTACAAACTTAGTTGGTCTCTAAGGTGCTACTGGAAGGAATTTTTATTTTGTTTTGACTACGCAAGACCGACACGGCTACCTAGTGTTAAGACCGTGTTTGTGGAAGACAATCTTATTTGGCTACGAGTGATCGCCAAAGATATATTTCAGATATATTTCAGAACCACTGGCAATAATTTTGAAAATTCCTGGAGAACAGGCGAAGTTCCAGCAGACTGGAGGAGGGCAAATGTTGTCCCTATTTTCAAAAATGGAAAAAGAGAGGACCCAAACAATTACCACCCAGTCAGCCTGACATCAATACCAGGAAAGATTCTAGAGCAGATCATTAAGCAAATGGTCTGTGGGCACCTAGAAAGAAACGCTGTGATCACTAAAAATCAGCATGGGTTTCTGAAAAATAAGTCATGTCAGACTAATCTGATCTCATATTTGAAAGAATTACAAGCCTGGTAGATGAAGGGAACGCTGTGGATGTAGCCTATCTTGATTTCAACAAGGCCTTTGACAAGGTGCCCCATGATAGTATTGTAAAGAAGCTGGTAAAATGTGGGCTAGAAAATGCTACCATTCAGTGGATTTGTAACTGGCTGACTTACTGAACCCAAAGGGTGCTCATCAATGGCTCCTCTTCATCCTGGAGAGAAGTGACTAGTGGGGTGCCACAGGGTTCTGTCTTGGGCCCAGTCTTATTCAACATCTTTATCAATGACTTGGATGAGGGGCTTGAGGGCATCCTGCGTGAGTTTGCAGATGACACCAAATTGGGAGGGGTGGCTAATACCCCAGAGGACAGGATCACACTTCAAAATGACCTTGACAGATTGGACAACTGGGCCAAAGCAAACAAGTTGAATTTTAACAAGGAGTTAGTTTTTTTGCCCAAGTGTAAAGTACTACACTTGGGCAAAAAAAATGAAAGGCACAAATACGGGATGGGAGACACCTGGCTTGAGAGCAGTACATGTGAAAAGGATCTAGGAGTCTTGGTAGACCACAAACTTGACACGAGTCAACAGTATGATGCAGCAGCTAAAAAAGCCAATGCAATTCTGGGCTGCATCAATAGGCGTATAGCATCTAGATCAAGAGAAGTAATAGTACCACTGTATTCCGCTCTGGTCAGACCTCACCTGGAGTACTGTGTCCAGTTCTGGGCACCACAGTTCAAGAAGGATAGACAAGCTGGAACGTGTCCAGAAGAGGGCAACCAAAATGGTCAAAGGCCTGGAAACGATGACTTATGAGGAATGGCTTAGGGAGCTGGGTATGTTTAGCCTGGAGAAGAGAAGGTTAAGGGGTGATATGATAGCCATGTTCAAATATATGAAAGGCTGTCATATAGAGGAGGGAGAAAGATTGTTTTCTGCTGCTCCAGAGAAGCGGACACGGATCAATGGATTCAAACTACAAGAAAGAAGATTCCACCTAAACATTAGGAAGAACTTCCTGACAGTAAGAGCTGTTCGGCAGTGGAATTTGCTGCCAAGGAGTGTGGTGGAGTCTCCTTCTTTGGAGGTCTTTAAGCCATCTGTCAGGAATGCTTTGATGGTGTTTCCTGCTTGGCAGGGGGTTGGACTGGATGGCCCTTGCGGTCTCTTCCAACTCTATGTTTCTGGGATTCTATGATTCTATATATGAGTTCAAATGAAAGTCCATAATCTTTAAATTCAGTCTGGGTAAATGGTGCAATCAGTACTTTAAAGTCAGAATCTCAGCTGCCTTGATGTATTCAGAAGAATGTGAGGAATGTCTCAGTGGTAGGGATGTTGTCAGTGCCTTTCTGGAAGGATTAAAGCTTTTTGCATTGTTATTACACGAAAATCCCTTGGAACAGGACCACCAGTTCATACTCTCTCAGGAAGCAGCAGCTAATGCGGTATCAAAGATATTTTAGGCTAGAAATATTAGTGAGCTGAAAGGACATGTCTTGTTTTTAAAAAAAAGGTAGAAGGGAAATTCACTCCTGTGCTGGGTTACCTTCCACCTAAAGGGGTTGCTACAGCACAGAAATCATCTTTTGAGACAAGATGCTCTCCAAACTTCCTCCAAAGCAAGATCCCTAGGTAATATACTGTATTTGGCAAGAGTGGGATAATATTTAAAATAACTGGCATATTCAAAGGCTTCACAGATTTGCTAAACTTTAAACACTGAACAATGCAGATCTGTGATTCTTCCATTTTTTATCTGAATGAATAGGCTTATTGGTTTATTGTCACCGTTTCCCAGTTTTTACTTCTATTGTTATTTATTAAAAGAATGTTTTCCTTAGGCTTCTAGAGTGGCTTACAAATAGAGTAATAAAAGGCGTTTACACTCTAAAAAACATGACACAGAAGGAAAAGGGAATTGGGAAGGAGGAAAAAATAGAAGTGTTCTTAGATGCGGAGTTCTGTAATGAGCAGCTACAATGGAAACAGATTCAAGGAGAGAATGAACCAAACCGGTGGTATCTCTGCTGAGCCATTGGAGAGTCTAGCCTCCTCGTTTTCTCTGCTATTGCCTGATGGAGAAAGGCTCCTTCCCGATGACACTTGAGGGAGGATTGCAGCTGGTGTCTCCACAGACTCAATGGAAAGGTCCTGCAGCCCCATCTCTTCCTCTGCTGTAGTGTAATGATGGAATGGTTGCTGCTTTGCCTATATTTATGTGTACATTGTCCAGTCTGCACGCAGAAATATTGCCCATGTTGCACTGGGTAATATGTATGATAGTAGCCAGAAGCAAAGAGCCATAGATATTAGCTCACCCTATTGTGCCATATTCCCTTTAAAAAGTGGATTTTGCATATGCCTTGGTACACACGGGCAATAGAAGTGGCCAGAGCAGTCTGAGAAGTTTGTGATTCATTCTGTGGTGCAATAAAAAATAATCATGGTGGGCTATGGTAAATATGGGACCCTTTTCTTAACAGTCAGTAAGAAACTAAGGCAGCTGGTTTCAAGTATATGTGATGCATAATCAACCTGTACTTTCCTGATATTCCTTAAATCAGTATATGGAAAAGAGTTTTGAAAGCACTGTAACCTCTCATTTTGTCACAAGTTGAAAGCTGCTTATGCACCTAGTTAATGACTATGGCAACCTTAGGGTCATTAATTGCAATGGGTCTACTCTGAGTAGGACTGGCATTGGATACAACCCTTTGTCTTGATAGGCTTCATTCTTACAGGATATGAGAGCATATTCTCCCTGCTCATGGTAGCCAGTTTGCTCCACGTTTCAGCAAACACAAAATGATGATGATGGTAATAATCATAATCATAATCCTAACAATAATTTTATTATTAATATGCCACCTGACTGGGTTGCCCCAGCCACTCTGGACATGTTAACCCACATAAGGGGGTGCACATGCGTGAAAGTCTGCTTCCATGCATAGACAGGGAACACGCAGGGTGTGTTAATGTCTCGCACTGATCCAGCTATATTAGGCTTGTGTGTAGCTCAAGAGAAGAAGACAAAAATCTGGCAATGCCTATTAGCTGTTTGAAAGGGAAGGCTGGGGTGAGTGACTAGATTTAGGCTCTGTTCGCACTTCTGTTTACTGTACACACACTGCATTTCCAGTGCTGGCTTTTTAATCCTTGTTCACACCACGTATGTATCCAAAATACATATGTATCCTGTACTTTGTGATAAAATACTACTGTTTGGTGCATTGTCCCTCAAACAAGCTTCACAATGATTAGCTGTTCCACACTGTGAACACCTTTGCATAAGGTAAAGACACTCCCATCCCATCAACACCTCCTGGTGGTGTACACAAAACAGAAATGTGTCAGGAGTATGGGCAGGAGTCAGGCTCTGGGGCCTGTAGTGCTTAGCAGGACTGGCGCCTGCCTCAGCTTGTGCTGGAGAAGCAAGGAGTGTCCACTCAGGTGAGGCCACTTGATACCTCACTGCACCTGGTGGCAGGAGCTGGGAGGGATAAAAGCTCAGCATTTCCCTTCAGCTCTTTGCCACAGCAACGCTATCCCTGCCTGGTTGCCTCGGGCCTCTTGCTCCTTGGACCCTTGCCTTGCCGACGCCTTGATCCTCGACCCTTGGACCTCTGCCTTGCCGACGCCTTGATCCTTCGCCTTGCTGACACCTTGCTCCTCGACCCTTGGACCTTTGCCTTGCCAACGCCTTGCACCTTGACTCCCAGACCTTCGCCTCTGCCTTGGTCCTTGACCCTGCGACTGCCTGCTGCTGGACCCTCAGCCCTGCACCTGCTCCTGCTTCTACACCATCATCTTGCCTCTGGTCCTGACGTCCTCAGCCAGGGCTTCAACCACCCGCCGACCAAACCATGACAAAATGAATCTTACACTAAGGAAGCCTTGCTGATCTGAACAGCTAAAGGGGAAAGAGCTGTGAAACACAGCTGGGGGGGGGAAACAACTTAACTGAGCTCTAAGGGGGCAATGTGTTTCCCTCACCTATTGCCAACTATCTGACCTGTGCTGTTGTCATGTCTTGATGGTTTTGGACCAAAGTGTGAATGACTGATCTATGTCCTTAAATGCCTGGAACCTCTAATTGTAACTCCCAGGTGCATGCATATGGGTGCTCATGGCATGGAAATGCTCCTTTTTATAGTTTATATGTTTGCTTAAGGAAACACTGGTGTAACAAATATATACCTGCAGCAATCATAGTTCCCTCAGAAGATGTAGAGCTGCCAGTAACCACCAACCATTAGCTAAAATCTCTATAGTATTTTGCAACCACCTGCACCTGTAATCTTCTAAAATTTAATAATAAAATTAAGTAATAAATTAAAATAGGCATGCAAACCTATGCCATATATTTAGCAGTGATCTGTCATTGCACCTATGAATTAATTTAGTGCCGGCTGGAAGTTTTGCATCCTGTGACAGAGTTGGAAGGAGCTGGCAAATTGCCTTTAGTTCCCACATCAATTTGTACCTCGGCAATTCTTGGTTGAACAAAGACATGTATAGAAATTTGCTTGCCTTTCCGACCCCCCCCCCTGTCCTCTTTAAAAGGCAACCAGGCCTTGCACAAGAGCAAGCCCTATCTTTGTTTGCATTCCTGAATCTCAAAAAGGCCTGGGGAGATCCCATGGTGATAACAGTCTCATTCTTAGGGACGATAAATCACAGCTGGTCCCTAGCCATGTCTGGCAGAACTGATCCATGACAGCACTGAGAATGACATGATTCAGACCAGTTCATGCCCAGGAAGTTGAACAGATCAGAGATTACAGGAAAAGGGTATGTGTAAAATAGTGAAGTGTGGATGCAACAAACGGGTGTTTGGAAGCACTTGTATCAAGCCAGTCTTCTAGTCAGAGAACCAAAACTGCCTGAGGTTCCCTGTCAAATGTACACTCGGATGCCGCAAACTTTGACTTTTTTTCCTGAGTAGCATGTGAAATTTCCCTTATTCCTCAACCTAGCTGAAATTAAGTCTCCAAAACGGCAACTGTCTACACGAGAGCAGGCCCCGTTCAACTCAGTGGGACTTGGGTTGGCATGTATAGGATTGCATTCTTGTTGTATTTCTTCATTATCATTCCTTGTTCTCTTGGACCTTTCCCTCTATTCCACCCCCTTTCCTTTCTTCTGTCTCTCCCCTACAAGCAGAAATTAAGATATGTAGTATCTGGTGGCAGGCATCCATTTTGTTTTCCAATATATGATGATGTTCTATAAGTGAGACTAGTATGTTGCAATTAATATAAATAATCTTCTCTTTGGTGATCACTCATAGCCGAGTAAGAGTGTCTTCCATAAACACGGTTTTAACAATGGGTCCGTAAGTGACTGTGGAGGCCAATTCTGGATCCACACGTCCTTCCACAGTGGGGACCTTTGTTTCTGGGTGGGAGTTGATCACGGTGTGGATTTGTCAAGCGTGCCTTCCTTTTAGCACGTTTCTCCTTTGCGTCCTGAGATCAATTTCTTCAAAGCCCACAACACCTTTGGTAAAGGCTGTTCTCCAACTGGAGCGCTCGCAGGCCAGTGTTTCCCAGTTGTTAGTGTTTATACTACATTTTTAAAGATTTGCCTTGAGACAGTCTTTAAACCTCTTTTGTTGACCACCAGCATTATGCTTTCCATTTTTAAAGTTCGGAAGTTCCATTTTTAAGCTTTGGAAGACGATAATCAGGCATCCGCACAACATGACCAGTCCAACGAAGTTGATGTTGAAGAATCATTGCTTCAACACTGGTGATCTTTGCTTCTTCCAGTACACTGACATTAGTTTGCCTGTACTATATTCCCAAGTGATGTGTAAAAATTTTCGGAGACACCATTGATGGAATCTTTCGAGGAGTTGGAGATGGAGTTTATAAGTGGTCCATGTTTCACAAGCATATAGTAAGGTTGGTAGTACAATAGCTTTATAAACAAACATTTTGTTTTCCCTGCAAATGTCCTGGTCCTAAACACTCTGCACTTCAATTGGGAGAAAGCAGCACCCGCAGAGCTCAGGCGATGCTGGATTTCGGCATCAATGTTGGCCCTTGTGGACAGGTAACTGCCTAGGTAGGAGAAGTGATCAGCATTTTCCAATGTTACACCACTGAGTTGGATTTGTGGCGCTGCAGAGGGGTTATTTTCATGGGTGTACCCAGCATGGGGCAGGGGGGTGCAGCTGCCCCCCTTAAATTCCAAACCACGGGCCCAACTAGGGAAGCAAATACCCTGCGCAGGCGCCCCGCTTGTTGACATGGGAGGGGATTGGGGGAGGAAACGCTGCTGGTGCTGCGGCTCCTTGGTGGCGGCTCCTCCTCTCAGCCCGCCCTGCCTACATTTGCACCAATTCCCGCCCACTAAAGCCTTCGCGCCTCCCAATGGAAAGCCCTGCCGGGCGGCAACCTTTCCTGCCTAAGAGTTCTGCTGGACTGGCAAGCGAAGGAGACGCGGCTCCCTGCATTGGTTGCAGCCGCTGCTGCGCTCTGCCTCCTGGTAGGCTGCACTGCAATTGCCGGCGCCGCGGGCTGGGAACCGCCCCCTTCCCCCCTCTGCACCCCCTTCCCCCCCTGAGTTAGGAGTTGCTACTGAGACTCCTCCTGGGCCGGGAGAGGAAGTGCACCGACAGGAGCCAGTGCAGCCTCGGCGGGCAGAAGCCCACAAAGGCGGAGTGGGGGGCGGCGCCTGAAGGCGGTGGTCGTGGCTGCTGCAAGGAAGCTGCGTGGGGGCGTTTGCGCTGGATTGCCGGCAGCAGGAGTAGCCCAGCGGCAGTGACCCTTCCTCGCCGCCCCCCACCCCCGGCAATAGGAAAGGAGGTGTCTTGGGGGGGCGGCACAGCTCTCCGCTCCCCCTGCGTGCATTGCCCTCTCTGGGCATTGGCTGCTGTTTCCTGCTTTGCAATGCGCCCCCCCCCCCAGCCGCTCTCCCTTGCTGCCCCTGCTGAGAGAGGGGCATTGAGGGCGGGGGAGCCACTGTCGCCGCTGTAGGGTCGCAGCTGGGGGGGGGCTCGCTCGCCTGCGCTGCGCCACCCCACCTTTCCCATCTTTTGCTCCCTTGTGATGGGGAGGCAGCGGTGGCAGCTTCTTATTCTTCTTTGAGGGTCTCAGCTTGGAGGGGTCCCCAGTATCCTCCCAGGACACAGGGGGGTGGCCCCCCAGGACTAGCAGACCTCTGAGCTCCTTCCCCATCCCAGATATATAGGGTGGGAACTGGCAAGGCTTCAGGGGGACCTGGAGGAAGGAAAGCGGGGCCCAAAGGGGTTTTTCAGGGGGTTGGCTAGCCATAAATGGATGGGAGTGGTGTTTTCAGAGCAGGGCCATCTTAAGCATACCTGGCGCCCTGACACCGTGGTGTGACGGATCCCTCTTATGCCCCCACCCCGCCCCGTTTCCCGGCACGGCGGGCGCAGCTCACTGCGCGGCTGCTGCCTGGAGGGCCGGAGCCCTGCGCAACCCAGCCTGGCCGTAGGGCTGGCCCTGGGCAAGGGGGTGCTGCCCGTCCCCTGTTGCGACGCCCCTGCGCGCGGCGGAGGCAGCCCCAGGCCCGTGTGTCTCCGGAAAGCAGCCTGAAGCCACTGAACAGCTGAGAGGTGCGCCTGGGGCGGCCTCCGCTGCACCTCTCAGCGGGCGCAGCGGCGCCCCTGGTGGCCTGGCGCCCTGCGCCACCGGACCCGAGCCTAGAGACGGCCCTGCTTCAGAGCAGGGGAATTTCGTGTGAGAGAGTTTAGGGGGTTCATTTAGTGGCTGCAGCCGCCGCCGTGGAATCGTCAGGCCCGCTGGCCCTGTAGCCCCGCCCACATTCCCACTTTGTGGCCCCTCCCCTCCCGTGCCTTGGCCCCGCCCCTGAACGACCATGGCTTGCCCCCCCCCTAGTTTTGATCCTGGGTACGCCCCTGGTTATTTTGTATTTGTTGGTGCAGCACTTTGGTTTTTTGGATGTTGAGTGATAGGCCAAGCTTTTCGTAAGCTTCTGCAAAGATATTTAGGATGGTTTGGAGGTCATCCTCTGAGCGTGCACACACTACATTGTCATCAGCATACTGAAGCTCCATGACGGAAGTTACGGTAACCTTACTTTTTGCTTTCAGCCTGCTCAGATTGAAGAGCTTTCCATCTGTTCAATATATGATTTTTCCTCCAGTGGGGAGTTTCCTGTTGACAAAGTGTAGGATCATGGCAATAACACAACCCTGTTTAACACCTGATCCCACTGTGAGTGGTTCACTTTGAGACTGTCCTTTTGAAAATTGGCTGCCTAGATAAATTAGTATACATCATTCGGCTCCTCCATTATAATATGACAGCAACAATCGCAGACAACTAATAGTGCTGTATGAAATAGTGCTCTTTCAGGCACTCGCAGTTGAAATCAATATGTGAAGTACAGTTCCCTTCCTAGTGGGGTGGGACTGGGAGAGCTGAAAATAATGCCAATATATTTCACATCTGGCAACCAATGCACCCCTTTGGTTTCAGAAAGGCATGGGTAGATGAGTCTAAAAAGCTCAGAACATGGCCCTCTAGCAGCTATGATGGCTCATTTACCAGAAGCAATGTTTTTATTTTCAGATGCCTCAATATTTCGTATCTTACAAGTCTACTCCTAAAGTACTGAGAAGTTAATTGCAGGAAATAGCTCAGATGGATTTGAAAGTAGCTTAATCCTTCTGGATTGTTGTTTTTGACTTTTATTGAGTATAAAACTTATTTAAAATCACATTTAAGCCCCTTAATAGAAGCTTCTTGAAACCGTACACACATAGTTAGACTCTTTCTTAAACAGTGAGTAGTATTCTATTGAAAGTGGCTGAGGTAAAAAGCAAACAATACAGGGAGCCAACACAGAAACATATTTATTCTGGTCCAGCAGAAAATACTCTGGTCCAGAACTAGGCCTAATATAAGTGGGAGCAGGTGGCTGGAAACAGGGCCATTTGACTATCTTCAATGCAGGTTGAATTTAGTCCGAGAATCATCAAACTGCTCAAGAATCTCTAGCAAATCAAAGAATGTATTTTATGTAGTACACATGTAGCATGGATTAGAAATACAAAACACATACGACACATCTCCCAGAATAAAAATACAACAAAAAGTACTAATCAGTAGTTATTAGCATATAATAATCAATATGGAAACAGGAGGGGGTAGAAACCTGTTCACATGTGATTAGTCAAGTGGGTATTATTTCCTAAGTGATTCAATTTAATGATTTATCTCAGGTGGATTTATCAATGGGCTAACATGTTTAAAACCCCTAGCTGTACAGTATATTTCTGGCCACAACCTTTTGTATGCTGGAGTCTGTCTCATGCAAGCCAGTGAGGCTTGCTTCTCCCCTCCACCTGCTTCCATTTACAAGCATTTTCCTTTGGTGGCACAACGTCCAGAGTGCTGGATTCTGACATGGTCCGCACCAAACCTAGTATGTGCAAGCACTCAGCCACTGGATCTGTTTCACTATTGGGTGCAGCTTGGGATATAAAGAGCACTCGAGAAGAGGATTGGTGAGCATGCACCTTTCACTCACCACTGAATAAAAACCTATGAAGGCCTGTGTTGCACATCTAGAGGCATATCTAGCCCAGCATTCTGTTTCGCCAGCAGCCAAGCAAGATGCCCATGGAAGCCCCAAGCAGGGCATGATCCTACAGCACTATCCCCACTTGTAATCCCCAGTGACTGGTATCCAAGCACACAGTGCCTCTGATACTGGAAGTAAAATGTAAACCCTTATGCCTGGTAGTTTATTCATAGCCTAATCCCCTTTTAAAGCTGTCCACACTGGTGGCTATAATTGCATCTTATGGCAGCAAATTCTGTAGTTTAATTCCGCCCTGTGTGAAGAACTTCATTTTGTCTGTCCCACCTTCGTTTCATGGGGTGACCTCAGGTTCCAGTAGAATCACAGAATTGCAGAGGGGGAAGGGATCCCATGGGTCCAGCGTTTCTCAACTGCTGTTCCGCGGCACACTAGTGTGCCGCGAGACGCTGGCTGGTGTGCCGCGACGTGCGGCGACGAGAAGGGCGATTTGCATTGTCACGTGCCTGGCGGCCGCCAATAAGCAGCGTTGTTCCGCCGGAAAGCAATATTTCTCCTCTTTCCCAAAGCTCAGTGCAAACGAGCCTGGCGGCCGCCAATACACACCACTGACCCGCCGGACGGCTTGTGAAGCCTTATTACAGGAGATTGCAACCAACACGGCAATTGGCAAGTGTTTCTTACAGTCATAATTATAGTCAATATAGGGCGGCACAGAGTTAATTTTTTAAACTTTTTTAATGGTGGTGTGCCGCGTGATTTTTTTCACGGAACAAGTGTGCCGTGGCCCAAAAAAGGTTGAGAAACACTGATCTAGTCCAGTGTTTCTCAACCAGTGTGCCTCCAGATGTTTTGGGACTACAACTCCCATCATTCCTGACCATTGGTCTTGCTAGCTAGGGATGATGGGAGTTGTAGTCCCAAAACATCTGGAGGCACACTGGTTGAGAAACACTGATCTAGTCCAACCCCCTGCAATGCAGGAATCTCAACCTCTGCTTAAAGCCTCCAAGGAAGGAGAGCCCACCACCCACCTCTCGTGAGAGTCTGTTCCACTGTCAAATGGCTCTTACCATCAGAAAATTATTCCCGATTTTTAGTCGGAATCTCCTTTCTTGTAACTTGAAGCCATTGGTTTGGGTCCTACCCACTGGAGCGGGAGAAAACAAGCTTGCTCCATCCTCCATGTGACAGCCCGTGAGATATTTGAAGATGGCTATCCTATCCCCTCTCTGTCTCCTCTTTTCCAGGCTTAACATACCCAGCCCCTTCAGCCATTGCACACAAGCCTTGGTCTCCAGACCTGTCTCCCCGTCTACTTTCTCAACACCAGGCATAACTTTATGCACCTACATGTTTATAAATTCTGTTCTTAATGTTGTCCACTGCCCTGGGATCTTTGGATAAAGGGAGGTATATCAATGGAATAAATAATTAAAATAGCATGAGCCCTCCTATTCAGTCCTCTCCCCCCCCCCAATGTAAAAAGCCCCAAACATTTGTGACATATCCTCTTACTTCATTTTGATTGCCCATTTCTGAACTACAGTCTACTCCTGCTACGCATTATCACCTTACAGGCCAAGCCTCATCCCGCAGTTACTCAGCTCTCCATGAACTCATTTAATGGAAAATTATTCAGTTGAAATCAATAAATGCTCTGAATAAACATGTTTAGGACTGTACTGTGTTTACATGGTCAGGAGAAAAAGGCACTCTACATATGCCCAGAGACCTAAGGAAGAGCAGAGCTTTCACGCAGCAACAATCAAGCAGCCTTTGACATGGGTAGCCCTGAGCCGTTTCTCACGTTTGTCGCGAGAAGGAAAGATGAATTTAATGGCTTTCAAGGAATCGCTGTGCCCTTTCTAACCCGACAGACAGAAACTCTCACGGCACGGCACGCTTGCCAGCCTGTGCGCGTCTATTTATTTCGCCCGGGGAGCCAAGAAAACGAAATCTGCTTCCAAGTATGGCTGCAAACCCCGTCCCTACGCTCGGGAGAAAGTCCCTTTGAACGCGGCCCGTTTATTTCCGAGCAAAAATCGGGGGGGGGCGGAGGAGGGAAAGAAGCGGGTTAAAAATCCGCTCTGGAAAAGTTTTTTTTGTGTGAACTGCGAAAAGTTTGTGGGGTGTTTTTTTGTGTGCTTTCAAATCCTGCCAGTGATGCAGGAAGTTCAGGATTTGCAGCCTCCTCCTCCTCCTCCTCCTTTTTCCTGCAGAAAGTTCCCCTGCGGGAATCTTTCCCTATGCAAAGCATTCCAAGCAGCAGCAGCAGCAGCAGCAAGAGGAGGAGGTGGAGGAGGAGGCAGAAGCTGCCGGACCCCAGCGAAACCCCCTCCCCCGTCTCCTCCGGAGGGCTCCGCATCCCGGCGTGCAACGCGGGCGCCCCCCCCCCCAGCAAAGAGGGTGGAGAGAGGGCGTCGGGTGTGTGCTGCTGCTGCTGCATGTAAAGTTGCTGCCTGCGACTCCCGGGGCCGGGCTCCTCCTCTTGCGTCCGTCCGCTTCCCCTGCGCGGCTGCAAAGGCGACGAGGTCGCGAGGGCCGTGGGTTTCCCGCGGGTGAGCCGCTCGGCGAGGCAGGGAGAGAGGCAGGCAGGGGCGCGGGAGAGCCAGTTCGTGGGGCGAGCGAGCGAGGGAGCGAGCGGGATGGAGTTGCGGCTGGGGCTGGGGCTGCTGGTGGTGCTGGCGGGGCTTTGCGACGGCGCCATGGACGAGTGCGCGGACGAGGCGAGCGGGCGGGCGCAGCGCTGCATGCCCGAGTTCGTCAACGCCGCCTTCAACGCCACCGTGGTGGCCACCGACACGTGCGGCAGCCCCTCCGAGGAGTACTGCGTGCAGACGGGCGTCACCGGGGTCACCAAGTCGTGCCACCTGTGCGACGCGCATCAGCCTCACCTGAGCCACGGCGCCGCCTTCCTCACCGACTACAACAACCAGGCCGACACCACCTGGTGGCAGAGCCGCACCATGCTGGCCGGCGTCCAGTACCCCAACACGGTCAACCTCACCTTGCACCTCGGTGAGTGAGGGGCTGGGCAGCGGGGTGGGCTGGATGACCTCGGGGGGAGGCTCTCCGCCGCCTCGCAGAGCCCGGGTTTTGTGGAGCCGGCCGCCTGCGCCTCTTCGCCCGCTGGACGCGCTCTTAAGTTGTGAGGTCCTCGGGGCAGCGATCTTGTGCTGTGCGCGCTGAAAGTTTCCAGCGCCATGCATGCGGGTAGCGCTTCAATTGTAGTAGTGATTAACTTAATGCTTTTCGAAGGTTGCTGCCAGATTGTGCAGGCGATGGCTGCAGTCTGCGGTTTGTTTTCCGAGTTAGAGTCTTCAGCTGTTTTTGGAC
Source organism: Zootoca vivipara (assembly GCF_963506605.1). NCBI lineage: Eukaryota > Metazoa > Chordata > Lepidosauria > Squamata > Lacertidae > Zootoca > Zootoca vivipara. The sequence continues at coordinate 2,697,466 of NC_083282.1, read as the reverse complement.
TACAACTCCCATCATCCCTAGCTAGCAAGACCAGTGGTTAGGGATGAAGGGAATTGTAGTCCAAAAGCAGCTGGACACCCAAGTGTGGGAAACTGGTTTAGCGGTACTGTCTCCAAAATAGTTTTTGTTTCCTTATTAAGGCTGATTGTGGTTGATAGTTCTGCCTCCTGCAGATTTGTTTAAACACACACACACATACATGTGTTGTCATTGATAAGGACTACAATCCCATCTTTTGCAGTGCAAAGTATGTCCTTGTCTGGGAGTGTTACTGTCAAGTCCAGATTCCCAGAGCGATTATTCAGCACAGAGGGAGAAGTTGCTTTGTGGATGCTCTCAGCACATTGTATAGCGTGAAAATAAGTTTCCGGGCGAGGCCTTGACAAAGACTTGCACAGAGAGGGGGAAATACCCGGTACCTCCTTTTGCTTGTGCCTCTCCCATTGGGGAGATGAGAGTATTCCTGGGGCAGGGCTCAAGAGGGCATGTTTTCCGTGCTGGGGTTCAAGGAACGGAACATGCACACTCATAGTCAAGAAAAGAGGGTATCCCATTGAACATGTGCAGAGTGCCTTTACCACATTTGGCCTCTGTGAGAATCCTCCCTCCTGACCAGAGGGCAAGTCTGTTAGGTGTTACTTGCTTCTGAACTTTCATCGCTGACATTATTTCCTGTAGCCAGACACATTGCCTCTCCCTGCCTTGCTTAATAACTTAACTCCATTGTCTCTCTCCCCCCCCCCCCAAGTCAAACTGTTGGATTTCTAACAAATAAGGGACATGCTTCATTTGTACTGTCTAAAGCAGGGGTCCCCAGACTACGGCCCGGGGGCCGGATACGGCCTGAAGGGCTCATTTATCCGGCCTGCCACCCGCTGATGCCGCCCGCTCTTACCAGCGCAGCGCAGCTGCCCACTTCCGGGTCCCAGGAGCACTTGAAATAGCTTGCGCATATGCGTAAGCGTCATTTCTGGCGCACTTACGGGTCGGAGGAGGTCCACGCGCATGCGCACAAGCTATTTCCGGTGCTCCTGTGACCTGGATGTGTGCCGGAAATAGCGTGTGTGCACGTGTATGGGCGCGTGCTCCCCCGCCCTCCACCCACCGCGTGATTGGCACTGCCTGAAGTGCAGTAGGTTTGGGGATCCCTGGTCTAAAGTCCTGTGGACATTGTTTTATTTGAGGTACGCTTTAAACCGAATCTGTTGGAGCTAAGGGGGTGTCCATGCTCCAGCAACTTGCTATGATTTTAATTTGTTGTAGTGACATTCTCTCTCCCATTCCCAGCTCCCCAAGTTTTATTTTATTTATTTATTGAACTTATATTGAGTTAATTGTATAGACTGCTGGTTGGGTTTTGTTCTCCATTGTTTTTTAAAAAACCTCCTGCTGCAGGTGTACAGCAGCTGGTACAGTCCAAAGTGTCACCATACTGTAGAAATGTTTGATATTTTACTAAGTTTGATATATATGCTGTAAGCCACCCAGAGCGGCTGGGGAAACCCAGCCAGATGGGCAGGGTATAAATAATAAAAAATAGTATTTTTAAGGAAGCACTGAAACAGCAGCCTCTCCCCTGGTTAAGAGAAGCATCTGGGCACGCCTTAGCTTGTTTTGTCCATTGGAAGAGATTACTGGTGTAAATGGTAGCATTAGTCATTGCCAGGCCTGGGCAGTAATGGAACGATTGCACAATATCAGCAGCTGGCCCCTCTCTTTTATCATATAAGGCACATGCGTTGTGTACCTAAGGCTCAAGGCAGATATCAACACTGTGCTTTCTTTGCATTCATCTTCACACCGATAAAAGGGTGAGTTGCATTCTCCTCTGTTTTTACAAAGGAGGAGCAGAGTTGAGTGTGAGAGATGGCAATGAAGTTTGCTGGTGGGTCCAGGGCTGAGCTGCATCTTGCCTTCCAAATCTTAGGCAACTGGTCTACCCACAGGCAACTGTTTAGTAGTTTAGTTGTGTCTGACTCATCATGACCCCATGGACCAGAGCACACTAGGAACTCCTGTCTTCCACTGCCTCCCACAGCTTGGTCAAACTCATGTTCGTAGCTTCGAGAACACTGTCCAACCATCTCGTCCTCTGTCGTCCCCTTCTCCTAGTGCCCTCAATCTTTCCCAGCATCAGGGTCTTTTCCAGGGAGTCTTCTCTTCTCATATGGTGGCCAAAGTATTGGAGCCTCAGCTTCAGGATCTGTCCTTCCAGTGAGCACTGAGGGCTGATTTCCTTAAGAATGGATAGGTTTGATCTTCTTGCAGTCCATGGGACTCTCAAGAGTCTCCTCCAGCACCATAATTCAAAAGCATCAATTCTTTGGCGATCAGCCACCTCTATGGTCCAGCTCTCAGTCCCATACACCACAGTCCTGGGAAAACCATAGCTTTAACTATACGGACCTTTGTTGGCAAGGTGATGTCTCTGCTTTTTAAGATGCTGTCTAGGTTTGTCATTGCTTTTCTCCCAAGAAGCAAGCGTCTTTTAATTTCATGACTGCTGTCACCATCTGCAGTGATCAAGGAGCCCAAGAAAGTAAAATCTCTCGCTGCCTCCATTTCTTCCCCTTCTATTTGCCAGGAGGTGATGGGACCAGTGGCCATGATCTTAGTTTTTTTTGATGTTGAGCTTGAGACCATATTTTGCGCTCTCCTCTTTCACCCTCATTAAAAGGTTCTTTAATTCCTCCTCACTTTCTGCCATCAAGGTTGTGTCATCTGCATATCTGAGGTTGTTGATATTTCTTCCAGCAATCTTAATTCTGGCTTGGGATTAATCCAGTCCAGCCTTTCCCATGATAAATTCTGCATATAAGTTAAATAAGCAGGGAGACAATATACAGCCTTGTCATACTCCTTTCCCAATTTTGAACCAGTCAGTTGTTCCATATCCAGTTCTAACTGTAGCTGCTAGCCTCCAATTATTACTACTATTGTTTCTTGGGTTGGACGACAACTCCCATCACCCATGATCAGTGGTTTTGCTAGCTAGGGATGATGGTAGTTGTATTCCAACAACAGCTGCAGACCCAAGTTTGAGAAACACTGGATTAGATCAAGGGCATGTGGGAATCTTGTCTTTGCAGCTGTGGTGACGCAGCTGCAGCCTATTCTGTCACTCCCTTCCTTTTGTCCCATAACACATACTCATTCCAAATGGACATTCTTGCTGTATCCAACGGTGGCTTGGTGTCTTCCCCGCCCCCCGCAATGGCATATCTAAGAACACAGGAGCTTGCATGAGTTCCATCCTCAGGCACATTTAATGTGTTTCAAAGACTCTTCCCTTAAAAGCTTTTCAGGAGCACCAGTACATTGAAGAAAAGGCTTTCCACAAACTGCTATGAGCTTAATATTCAGTACGGTGAGAGCAGAGAGGCAGTGTCAAAAGAGAGTGCAACTTTCGCAACATTTTCAGCCCACTTCCATGCATGTTTTCTCAGAAGTTCTATTCACTGTGCTCGGTGGAAGTGTGGTCCAGCGCAGCAGCGTTCCTGGCTTGTTTGAAGTTTGAGGGGTGCAACCCAAGTAGAATCTTGCAGAACCTTCTCTGCTTACAGACAGGGTGATGGTGGGGAGAGAGGAGCCTTTAAAGTTAGCATCACCTGCCTTTTATCCTTTTAGCTTAAGGGAACACCTGCAGGCAAGGGTTCTTTTGCCACCTGCTTGCATTCATAGCTAATTGGAACTTTGTGCCTGAACTGGCATAGTAGATTTCCTTGACTAGACAAGAAACTTCATTTCCTGCTCCTTTTATTAGCAATTTCTTGCATTTCTGGCCCCAGTGCTTTATTCTTAGAGCAGATTTCATCATTTTTCAGCTTGTTTTCTATAATGTAATAATTTCCTCCTCCTCCTGCTTCCTGTACTAGTGTAACTGAGCTTTTTCCTTTTTCCATACAAGGACTACCCTTTCCTCTCCTTATCCTTCCTGTCTCAGGCCTTTATAAATGTAGAATGAATTTTTTCCAGGCTCCTGGGAGGCCAGAGGTACATTGCTGGAACAACTCTTGGGTTGGGACAACTGGCTAAAATGTTTCAAAATGTTTTAAACGGTTTTAATTTTGGTTCCTTTGTTTTGTTTTTGTTGGGTTGGGTTTGGTGGTTATTTTAATTTGGCTAAAACTGTAAACTGTTTTTTATAATAATAATAATAATAATTATTAATTGATTGATTTATAGTCTGTATAAGATATTCTGTTTTTTAATGTTTGAAGTTTTATTATGTTTTTATATATACTAAGCCACCCAGAGTGGCTGGGAAAACCCAGCCAGATGGGTGGGCTATAAATAATAATAAAAATTATTATTATTATTATTTCCTTATCCCTCAGCTTAATCCCACCCAATCTTCTCATTTACTTGTGTCTGTGCTAGCAAGGATCACCTTCACCTTCATACTTCCTCTTCCAGAGGAGAAGTGGTTTGGTTGTTAGGTTTTTTCAGGTTAAATATTGACTGACTTGGTCCACTTGGCAGGCTAGTGCATAATGAATGTAGGAAAATTAAAACAACCGCTTCCCAAAGTGGAAAAGGGGGAGTGAGGAATGTGTACAGTATAGAGTTCCATGTTGCCTTCCGTTTATCTGGGGACTTTGAATAAATACTTCAAAGGAGTGTTCTGTCTCAGGGTTAAATTGTTGCTTTGTGGTGGGCAAACTTAATTTAAATAGGTCACAAAGCAGTTTCACAGTTAAATCTCATCACACGCAATGCAAAAAGGAAATGGGCGGCCTCCAAGCGGTAATAAATTGTAGGAGGCTGATTTCTGCAACATTTTAGCAGGCTATTCCTCACTGGATTTGGCTTTTCTTTGGTTTGCTTTGAACAGTGTGTGTGGTGGAGCTGGGATTTTGAAGCCTGAATGCAAACTTGAAAGAAAAAATGAGCTGGTATCTGTAATGACAAAGTAACTTGTGGGGAAAGCTTTTGACACTTTCTGGCTGCAAACAATTGAATGTTTGCACACCTGTGATGCAGTAAGTGTAAATTTGGAGGGTTTTTTGTGTGTATAACACAGTAAATGACGATTAGTGCAGGAATGAGTGAATAAAGTGCTTATTCATCATTTCCTTTGTAGATTATATATAGATATAGATATAGATATAGATATAGATATAGATATAGATATATAGATAGATAGATAGTCTAGGCATTTGGAGCAAATGCTTCAAGTTTGGGAAAAGAATGTGTGAGTGTCTGCTGTGCTTGTAAAACAGAAAAATGCTGAAGCTGGGTGATGTGTCACAGCGGAGCAGCTTGTCTTCTTTGAATGGGAAAATGGGATACATAAAACAAGGTGGTGCTTCTCATTCCACTAACTCTTTGCTGGTTGATGTTTATGTATAAAATTTGGACCACAAGAGGATGCTAGAAAAAATGCTGTGGTTACACCAAAAGTTCTGTCAGTACACGGGTTATTTGCTTTGAACTAGAATTATCACTTATCCACTGCTGGAAGGAGCTTACAGAAATAACTTTCCACTTCTCAGTTGTTCAGCTATTTGAACTGAATTTATAATTGTGGGAGCTTGCCAGTGTAGCCACTTTGTCATTGCCTAAGACAACAACCCAGCAACTACAACAAAAACCCACCAGCTGCTCTTGATAGCGGTGTTGTGTTTAAAGTTCTGTGAATGGACAATCATTTGCTTGAGGGCTTTCTGTGTGTAAATGGGTGGAGGTGTTTCTCAGGTGTGGAGCTGTTTGGTGTTTGTGGGAGAGAGGCACTAACCTGTGTTAAAATGTGGATTTAATATGCTGTTTCTTTCTATGCACTTTCTCTGTTTGGTCATTTGTTTTTTTAAAGTACTTTATGATTCTCACAAACTTACATTTTGAAGGTACATCTACAACCATATTATTTTGAAAGTAAAGTTTTCTGTGATAGTTTGACTAGACTGGCCTGTGTCTGATCCAAACCTGAAGTTTCTACTTCTGCTTGCTATAAAAGGACACTGGAAGATGCATCAAATAGACAAGAGCCTTGTTATCTGCTGAAGAGAGAGAATTCTTGTTTTTGCAAAAGCTATACTCCTATCTAGAGGTGGAGAAATGGGAGATTTCCTGGAAAACAATGTAGAACTGGCTACTGATAGACTTAAGTAAAATTTAGAAAAGACTGTGGAATTCTGGTTTCGTTTGGATGCGGGTTTGTTACCATACAGAAAATGCCTTGGGAAACAAAAACCTGATACCAGAAAGAAGACTGTGTTTGTGCCAGGTATACCTCCTTCAGGAGGGCATTTCACAGTCATGATGCCATTGCAGAAAAGGCCCTCTCTTTTGTACATGTATGATGTACTTCTAAAGATGGAGAGTGGCCTTAAAATGCACACAGGAGTCCTTTACTTCAAGTGAGCTACTATAAGAAATCATTTGTGGGATTTGGGCTCCAATGTCACCAATATGTAGATGACAAGCAGTTCTACTTCTCTCTTCCACCTAAGACTCCAAGAAGGCAGTAGAACTCTTGAGCAGGTGTCTGGCGGTCGTGTTCTGATAGATGAGAGGGAGCAGGCTGAAACTCAATCCAGAAAGATGGAGGGTTTTTTAGTTAAGAAGATGACTGATTTGGATAGTGGTCTTGGAGGGGATTGTACTTCCCTTGAAGAACCTGTTATATAACCTGGTGGTACTTTGGGAGAGGGGCAGGTTGCAGCAGGAGCCGGGAGTGCTTTTTGTCTACTTTTGCTCAGATGTTGGTAGCTTTTGGTAGGATATGTTGCAGAACTTCTGTGCCCATCATTCCTGGCCAATGGCCATGCTTGCTGTGGCTGATGGGAGTTGTAGTTTAGCAACATCTGGTGGGCCAAAAGTTATAATTATACTCTACAAACTGCTTGAGGGGTCTTTCAGGAGAGAATGCCTTTAAGATTGGTTGTTGACATTCATGCAAGATTTGGTAGTTGTGTAACTCCCATCCAAGTGACATAAACCTTGCTCTTTCATTATCCCACCGTTCAGTAGGTCTTGAAAACTCTTCAATGTTGGCTTTAACTGTGCATACCTGTGGATTTCAGAGAGGCATGCTCTATACAGTCATACCTCTTGTTACATTCGCTGCAGGTTGTGTACATCATGGGATACGAATGCGCCAAACCCGGAAGTACCGGAATGGGTTAATTCTGGGTTCAGTGATTCGCGCATGCGCAGAAGCGCCAAATGACGTCACACGCATGTGCAGAAGCACCGAATCGCGTGGCAAGCATGCGCAGATTCAGCGCTTCAGGTTGCGCACTGCTCAGGTTGCAAACGGGGCTCCGGAACGGATCCTGTTCGCATCCAGAGGTACCACTGTACATATAGTGATTTATACACTTTTCTAATATGGTTGCGTTGCATCTTTTCTTCTCTCTGTTATGCATTTTGCTTTCTGAGGATGTAACCCCACAAAACAGCTTTACATAGATAAAGTTATAGGGAATAGTTGCTTTTTGAACCTGCTTTACTTGAAATGAGAGCTTTTCCTGGTGTTAAAAGCAAGACTATATTGGTCCAGTCCTGCCACAATTATAGTGTTGCATTTTAGCTTTGTGTCCTGAAGCAGGTTGCTGATCCTTGCATTTTAAATGTCTGAGTAGCCAAGGTCTTGACTACTTTTTTGGGGTACCTTCTCCCATCTGTATCCCCTTACTCTTTAAAACAAGCAGCAGAGATATTTGTCTGTATTCTGTCATTTACTGCAATTACAGTGGTCCCTCGACTTACGAACTTAATCCGTTCTGAATGCACATTCGTAGGTTGAAAAGCTCGTAAGTCGAAATGCGGCTTCCCATAGGGGAAAAAAAATTCGAAAACATTCGTAGGTCGAGGAAACCGCATTTAAAGCCGTCAACAGTTTCCGTTCGGATGTAGAAAAATTCGTAAGCATGCGGCCATTTGTCCCATTCGTAAGCCAAAACCTACGGATGTCGAGTCCTTCGTAAGTCGAGGGACCACTGTAGAGCGGGAAGGATGCACAGCAGGCCCCTTCTGTTACAGTGTTCACCTTTTGGAATCCCTTCTCATCAGGCATGGTTTTTGCTTCTGCTGGTATTAAAACACCTTTGTTCTCTAATTCATTTGTTCTATTTGGAGTGTGTCAGGCTGTGTTTATTGTTGTATGGTTATCCAAATATATTTTATGTAATGGTTTTTAGAAGGCTTATCCTTTTGGCCTTGAGTTCCATTGTTGAGAAAACAAATTAGGTTTTAATAGGTAAATAAAACACCCACTTGTGCTTTTTAGAATACTGTTTATCTCTGAAAAATTCAGATATGTGGGATCTATGTTGTTGCCTTGTATGCTAAACAAGCTATATTTATGGAACATTGTGTTTTTTGTGCTAATCCTTATGGAATGTTAACAAATCAGTATCAAGGTGTTCAAAATGTAACTTAAGACTATGTTATGTTGGACTTCATTAGTTTTTTTCTAGGCCTTTAATAGAAAGGGAGGATAAAAAAATTACCCTAAATATTTTGTGCAGGGATCGTAAGGGAATTGATAATAACTACTTGATAGGTTGGCAAATCAATCTTTTGCATGGTAACAAATGAGCAGGGGAGGCAGATCTGTCCTGAATGGACTCAGTGTTGCCTGGAAACCGCTTTCTGCTAGTGTGATTATTGTGCCAGGTTAGAACTGAAGAAATTTCAGATAGCTCAGACTGCATATTTCACCCCAGTGCTCACAAGGCTAAATCTTTCACATGACTGCTGTTGACCCGCTTTGTTTCAGTTTAGTTGACTCTTCTTTGTTTTGAGGACTCGGTATGAATCCGTTCACTGTGGGGTTCTTGTATTCTAAGCAGACAAGAACCCAGTTGAACACACAGCCTTTCTTGGGTGTCTATGGTTCACACTCCCCATGACAGAAACACAGAAACAAAAACGAGAGATCTGTAGGTGTTGGTGGTCTTGCAGCATTTTCACAGTACAATACATCGTATGTCTCTTGTGTGAATTCACTGCAAAATAGGATGAGTGGCCTGTTAGTTCTCTGGTTAACAAGAGAAAGAAAAAATAAGTCTTTTTCACTGGGTCAGCTTGCACTGAAGGGGTGTTTTCATGTGTGAAGCTAAATTCAGCTTTTCTTTAAAAGTACCGTACATGGGTTGCCAAACTTATCTTCCACATTAACAGTATTCACTGATAGCACAACTTTTGGAAGTGAGACTTAATGTTATGTTTCATCTTTGTGTGTGAAAACTCTCCGGGGCAAGTTCCTGCTCTTTGACAACAGTGTTGCTGAACAACAAAAAACTGTAAAATATACAGTATGATGTTTAAGTTGTTTCTCAAACTTCTTGAACTTATACCCCATTGCTGTACTTTCCAGGACCCCAAATGAAAGGTGTCACACCGCTGTAGCTGTATTGATAAGGTTGTCTCTGAATGGACTTGTTATTTTGCTTAATTGTGCTGAAGAATCAAGGCGGAGGGAAGGCGGCCAGACCTTGGTGGAGGCACTGAACAAAGCAATAGTTAATTGTCACTTGTCTTCACTTATCCCACCCCTCTGCCAGGCTCACAGGTGTGATGAATATTCTTATGCTATGAATGGTCCGTGTCAACATTAAGAAAAACAGGTAGGAATATGTGGACTGTCCCAGGATAGTGGCTTTTCTTCTTTAAGTTCTCAAAGTTCTTAACCTAGCTCAAGACAGACATCTGAACTAGCCAGAAGTTTAACTGATAATCAATCACAGTTAGTCCATCATTTGACTATGGAGCTGTCTACCCCCAAATGGCAACAAGACGTTCCATTTTTGTGACTGTAATCTAGGTTTAGGGAGCCATTTGGTGCCTAGTTTATATATCTGAGTTGCTAAGACTGGCGTGGAAGAATTAAAACAACCCAGTGAATAAGTCAGCTGGTGCTAGCTTGCTTTTTTGCTAACTCACCAGCATCTATATATATAATATATAGATTATATATAAATGTAAACTGGGCATGTGTGTTCCTCTCCAATGTTCGACAAAACTGCTTGACCGATTGCGTTCAAATTTTAACACAAAGTCAAATGCGACTACAAGAGCAAGCTCATACCGTTTTCAAAGACAAATGTCACACCTGGGCCACGTAAAAACCCCAAAACCCCATGTTCAAAAACTCACAACTCATCCTAAAGTGCATGCTGGGAAATAGAAGCCAGAATCAGGAGACCTTGCACAACAGCGGCCTCTAGTGGCGGCTACACTGGTACTGCAGGTAGGAAAGCTTTCCACTCCACAGCAGCTCAGCTCGGCTTTGCAGACTAGGCCGAATAGAGGTGGGGGCTCCCCTGGGTGGGGGGTGGGGGGAAGAGGGCACGGGAAAGGTCATGGGTCGGGACAGGGTGGGCCCAATCACAGGGATGAGCCTGGGTGGGGTGGGGGGAGGAGTCAGAAGGGGGACTCTGAGGACCCATTAAACAGACTAAGCCACAGCAACGTGTGGCAGGGCCAGCTAGTAACTTATAAAAGGCCAACTTCAGTAAAACTTCCCTGTTTGGACATCTTTCTTACCATAGGCAGTCAGGTTGCTATGAGTGGCTACTTAGAAGAAAGAACTGGATCCTGCCCAAGCAGTGACTTGGGTCTCCTTGAAGATATAGATAGATATAAATCAGATTGATCTGTAGCTATGGAATGCCCTCCCCAGGGAAGTTTGCCTGGCGCCTTCACTATCGCCTTTAGGCATCAGGCCAAAACTTTCCTTTTTAACCAGGCCTTTGCCTGACCTGATCTACATCCAATACCCTTTTTTAAAAAAATGCTGGCTCTTTTTAGGGGGGTTCTGTTGGGTTGTTGTTTGTAGTTTGATTTTATGTATGTGATCCTTTATGTGAACCGCCCTGAGACCTTCGGGTATAAAATAAAATAAAATCTGCCCTATTTTGAGTAGTGTAACAAATCTGAATGCATAAGGCCTATTGTAGTGTACTGGTGAAGAGATTGAGCTATGAACCATGAAGTCTCCTGTCCAAATTTAGGCTTGATTAGGAATTGGTTAGGTATCCTTGTGCTAGTCCATCCCCCTATTCCTCATATGCAGTTTGTGGATAATTACTAACCTTGATGTGGTATTGTAAAGATTACAGAGATTATGTTAAGTTTTTTTAATTTAAAACACCCCTTTTAAACTGATTTGTATATACTGAGTGTCATTATTATATATTACTGGATCCCTTTTCTAATTTGTATCTCTTAAAATAAAACATATAGCCTATTCAAATATATTTTCCCACCCCCATTTGAATTGTTTGGGAGAGGGTAACAAATAGCATTGTAGCTACTGGCTTGAGAGCAGTACATGTGAAAAGGGTCTAGGAGTCTTGGTAGACCACAAACTTGACATGAGTCAACAGTGTGATGCAGCAGCTAAAAAAGCCAATGCAATTCTGGGCTGCATCAATAGGAGTATAGCATCTAGATCGAGGGAAGTAATAGTACCACTCTATTCTGCTCTGGTCAGACCTCACCTGGAGTACTGTGTCCAGTTCTGGGCACCACAGTTCAAGAAGGATACTGACAAGCTGGAACGTGTCCAGAGGAGGGCAACCAAAATGGTCAAAGGCCTGGAAACGATGCCTTATGAGGAACGGCTTAGGGAGCTGGGTATGTTTAGCCTGGAGAAGAGAAGGTTAAGGGGTGATATGATAGCCATGTTCAAATATATAAAAGGATGTCATATAGTGGAGGGAGAAAGGTTGTTTTCTGCTGCTCCAGAGAAGCGGACACAGAGCAATGGATTCAAGCTACAAGAAAGAAGATTCCACCTAAACATTAGGAAGAACCTCCTGACAGTAAGAGCTGTTCGGCAGTGGAATTTGCTGCCAAGGAGTGTGGTGGAGTCTCCTTCTTTGGAGGTCTTTAAGCAGAGGCTTGACAGCCATATGTCAAGAATGCTTTGATGGTGTTTCCTGCTTGGCAGGGGGTTGGACTGGATGGCCCTTGTGGTTTCTTCCAACTCTATGATTCTATGATTCTACTGTTCGGTAATCATTACCAAATAAAAAGCCAAGCATCCTATGTAAAGTTTATGTTGCATGAGAAACTTCAGTACTTAAAATTGGCAATTTTAATTCTTGAATTCTTTGCTTGTGTTATTAAGCTTGAGGAGCTGTCAGTTTTAAGTTCACCTTTTATGGCTGTCCTGTTTTTTTAAAGTGTCTTTCAAAAACATTGGGGTAGGAATCTTGAAATATAAGGGCTTAAGTAAAATGTGAATATATATTTTCTTCTACAAATAAATGAATTTATTGTAAGATATGGAAACAGGCTAAAAATGATTAACTCTGGATTTTGAGTTACTATCTGGTCTGTAGTGTAACACTTTTTTAAAAAAAATCCATGGGAACTCTCTCTCTTTTTTTGCACTGAAAATAAACCACAGGCATACAGCCAATATTTGGGTTGGTTCTTTCAAATCAGTTTGTGAACTTCAGTTTTGCTCACCTCTGTAGTCCCCCCACTCCACTCCTCCTTTCATGCTTTCTCTGTTTTGCACCTCTCCTGTACTATTTCCCTCCCCTCCCCCAACTTCTCTGGACCACTCTCTCTTCTAACTCTTGTTTCTTGGGTCTTGCTTTGGCTTGTTCCTTTCTCAGCTTCTTTCTTCTTCTTTGCTTTAGGCCAACATCTTCAACCTTTTCAGATGCAGGACCCAAACATGCATGGGGGGGGGACCTCTTTCTGAAGTTTTTACCATATGTAGGAGTGTTCCTGTTGTGATCCACCTTGGATCATGTCACAGCTCACAAGGGCCTCTCCACCAGTGCCTTGTTGTGTTTGGCTGGCATCCATCTGTCTCGGGAGACAGTGGTAGAGTGTACCTTTCAAGGTAAAGTCAAACCGATGGGGAGGCTGCTATTTTCCTAGGCTCATCTGCCTAGCTTTATGATGGTCTGAAACAGGTCAGCTACCGGCTGCATTCTCTCATATAAAGCTTGCTCAGTTCCCTTCCCAAAATGCAGTTGGCCGAATGTCAAAGTGTAGAGTAGGAGAGAGATAAAACGGGCTTCTTGGGCTCTTGTGTTGCAAAATAAAATAATAAAGGAAAAAAATAGGCTTGCTGGGCCAAAGAGAGACAATATTGCTAGTGTTCCTAAGTAAGAGAAGGAACTAGCCACTTAAGTCACTTATTTATTTTTATTTAATTTATTAAATTGGTATACTACCTTTCATCTGTAGATCTCAGGGTGGTTCACAGCATAAACATACAAAAGGAAAACACAAAATACATAATAAAAACAAGAATAAAACAAACCAGTAACCCCACCCCACCCCTCCTATATTTAAAAGGATATAGAATGTTAGCCAAAATATTTTATTTATCATTGAAACCTGGCATGCCACACAGTCGATTCATGCATGTCCACAAACATGGTGTTTACGAATTTGCCATTCCATATAAAGCTGTGGTTTCCTCAATGCATTTAAAACTATGTTTTGCGTTTGTTGGAAATGCAGAGAAGGAACACCTCTGTAACACACATTGTAAAGTGGGTTGGCCAATGTGGTGCCTCTACATCACTGGACATCGGCTGGAGATTGAGACCCACTATTGCGTCCAAGGTGGGTCACAACAGGAGCACTACTGCCATGCATGTATATGGTAAAGGATTAAGAAAGGGGTCCCCAAATGCATGTTTGGGATAGAAGTGGGTCCTAAAAAGGTTGAAGATAACTACTCTAGATGTTGTGGACTACAACTCATTTCGCTCATAGCCAGCTTGACTAATGTTCAGGGATGATGGGGAATGGGGTAACTTCCAGATTAGATTAGGTTGGGTAGTCCAATGTCACACGAGACACCTGGCTGCAATCCCGTACAGTTATAACCTGGGTCTAAATCTGACGTTAACTAATTGGGACCTGCTTCTGAGTAGACATGCATAGGATTGCAGGGTTAGCTGTAATACAGCCATACCTCGGGTTACAGACACTTCGGGTTGCGCACTGCGCGAACCCGGAAGTACCCGAACGGGTTACTTCTGCATTTTGGTGCTTGCGCATGCGCAGAAGTACCAAATTGCGACCTGCTGTACTGGCTTTTATGTTTTAGCAGGCAAGATTTATAATCTCTCTTTGAGCAGTTTCTTTTTTTTTTACATATCCAAGAAATTAAGATTAAATAACCTGGAAAAAAGCTCTTTCCTGAAAACTGTCTCTAACTGTGCAATTTGTCAGGAAATCCTTTGGAGACTTTGTTAAATCAAGGTCTGGGAATAGCTTCTTGAGCACTTCAGTGACTTCACTGTGGTATTTGTGGAGCCCTGAGGGAACTCTATTTTAGTTAGTCTCACAAAGGCTTGATTTACATTTTGCAGGTTTCAACTTGAGTAGGGAAGAGATCTCTCTTTTTTAATGGCTAGCAGTTGTTCAGTACAGTTATATAAAGTCTCTCCACCCTTTAAACTCTCTGGTTTTTCTTTAATTCCTTTCTCCCTGCAGTACTGGTGCCGCAGTAGGAGTCAGTTGGGAATACTATACATGGCCAAGCATTTATTTTAAGGGATAGAAGGAGTTGGGGACCGTGTGGCATTTTGCTGTACAAAATAGCTGCTATTTGTGGTCTTGGACAGACTTGCCATGGAGGGGTCTGTCTCTGGAGCAGAGGCTTTCTAGCAGTCATCTGCAATTTTTAGTATTATTAACTTATTGTCTGCTTTTAATGCTTCTGTAATCATATGGAAGGTTTTTGAAGAATGAAGCTTGTTACAGGTGTAAATATAATAAATGCGACACTGGACTGAAGAAAACAAAAAGGACTCAATTTGGACATCACACCAAACCGTGGCTTGTGCTAACCCTAGTTCAGAATCTCTGCAGTGGTTTGACCTTCTAAACATGTAGAGAAACTATGGTTTATAGCAGCTTGATTCCTTTTATTTCTCTGGCTGCTCAGCACTTGTGTTTCTATGGAGCAGTATGCAAATTGACTTCAAATAATGTGTGTTGATTCTGATTGGTAAACCATGGTTTGTCAGTTTGGACATTATGCCAACAGTGGCGGAGTTTCATGCTCCAGCACCGGGGGTGGGGGCGGGGCGCGCCTCCTGGAGGAGCGGGGCGTGTGTTCTGGGGAAAGGCGCACCTCCCGGAGGGGCGGAGCATGCGTTCCGGGGGTGGGGCATGCCTCCTGGAGGGCCATGGCGCACGTTCCGGTGGCGGGGGGCGCCTTTTGGGGGCGGGCGCCCACGATGGCGGCCCTTGGAGCCCGCCGCTCGGGGCGGCCCGCCCCTACCGCCCCTATCTTCCTACGCCCCTGCATGCCAAACCAGTTGAGATACCAAAAACATGGGAGGAGGCTTATATAACCTTAATCCCAAAAGAAAATTCAGATTCATTGGATGTAAAAAATTATAGACCGATCTCCCTATTAAACCTAGATTATAAGCTATTTGCAGACATTATAGCAAATAGACTGAAAAAGGTACTAAACGAAATAATCCATAAAGACCAATCAGGTTTTTTACCAGGACGACAGATGAGAAGTAATGTTAGAACTGTAATAGATATAATTGAATATCTGGAGATCCAAATAGATAAGAAGGCTGCGTTGATATTTGTCGACGCGGAAAAAGCATTCAACAACATATCCTGGAGGTTCATGAAAAAACAACTGGAAAAAATGGAGATGGGAGAAAAATTCATGAAGGGCATTAATGCAATATACAGTATTCAAAACAAAGGGCAAGGCTAATTGTGAATAATGTACTATCCGAGGAATTGGAGATAACAAAGGGCACCAGACAGGGGTGCCCCTTATCGCCTCTTTTGTTTATAATAGTATTACCGTAGAAGTCTTGATGGAAAATATAATGAAAAACAAAGATATAAAAGGGATAAGGATAGGAAGGAAGGAATATAAGCAGAGGGCCTTTGCAGATGATCTTGTATTAATGCTAGAAGAACCTGAAACCAGTATGGAAGAAGTGATGAGAGAAATGGAACAATTTGGGAGATTAGCAGGGTTTAAATTGAATAAAAGGAAAACAAAAATGATGGTGAAAAATTTGACCAAAAAAGAAACGGATAGAAGTGGTAAAAAAGATAAAATATCTAGGAATTTGGCTGTCCCCTAGAAGCATTAACTTATTTAATGACAATTACGTAAAGATGTGGAAAGATATCAAAAAAGACATCGAAACATGGAATGGCCTGTACCTATCATTATGGGGTAGGATCGCTACCATAAAAATGAATATTTTACCGAGGATGCTGTTCTTATTCCAGACGCTGTCTGTAGTTAAGGGGACAGGACAATTTGAGGAGTAGAGGAAAGCAATATCAAAATTTGTATGGCAGTGGAAACCACCGAGAATAAAACATAAGCTCTTAATAGATAAAAGGGAGAGGGGTGGATTCTCCTTGCCAGACCTTAAGACATATTACGAGGCGGCCTGTTTGGCATGGATAAAAAAGAGTGCATGATAAAATGGGCAATCAATTTTGGAAACAATATTGATTTTGACCAATGGTATAAATTATGGAACCATCATATTAAATTTACGGCATGCACGGTATTAAAAGAAAACATCATGAAAATGATTTACCGTTGGCATCTAACGCCCGTCAAACTGGCTAAAATTTATAGAATGAATAACAGGAAATGTTGGAAATGTAACCACAAAGACGGGGACTTCAATCATATGTGGTGGCTGTGTGAAAAGGTGAAAATATTTTGGGAATCAATCTATAATGAATTTAAAAGGATCTTGAGATACACCTTCCCAAAAAACCCGGAAGCTATACTACTGGGATTAATGGGAAGAGAAATTAGAAATGAGGACCAAAAATTGTTCATGTATGCCACTACGGCTTCCAGAGTGGTACTAGCCCAAAGGTGGAAAACATCAGAAATTCCAACTGTAGACGATTGGAGAGAGAAAATGATGGAATACTCAGAATTGGCAAGGTTGACAGGAAGAATAAGAGAGCAGAAAGAGCAAAGGTTTCAGAAGGAATGGGGTAAATTTGGAGGTTATTTACCGTGTTTCTCATATTATAAGACATGTCTTATATTTATTTTTTCCTCAAAAAAACCACACTATGGCTTATTTTCAAGGGATGTCTTATTTTTTTCCTCCTCCTCCTGCCGCGGCTGGCATTGCAGCTGCGCCTATCACTATGTCTTATTTTCGGGGTATGGCTTATATTCCTTGAATGCTTAAAAATCCTGCTATGGCTTATTTTATGGGTATGTCTTAAAATATGAGAAACAGGGTAAAAGAATATTGTAAAAATGTTAAAACACTAAAAAATACAACATAAGAAATATATAGCCTTGTCAATAAAGTATGTTAAGAAATTATTTTAGAGAAAGGCAGGGAAGAAATGATAAAGCGTAGAAAATGAAGAAAAAATAGAAAACCAAGAGAGAGGAAGGAGGAAGTCAAGTTCGGAAGAACAAGTATATTTGTTAGGAATTTATAAGTGACGATAAGAGATGTAAATAAGAAAAGACACATTGTAACTTTTGTGAAATATTTTTATTTGTAACGAGTTTATTTGATTGATAAATGAAAACAATAAAAATGAATTAAGAAAAAAGAGATATCTAAATTGAACTGCAGAGATGAATCCTTAAAAGCGGCTGAGGGCTGGGTTGTGTTTTCTTTCCCTATAGTTAAGATGTTGGCAAGAGCTCTCACAATGCTTATGGCAACCACAGTCCTTGAGAAACATTTCCAAATCAGTCCAGTCTTACATATAAGTCCCAACCAGGCCTCAATCATTTTTATTAGCTGGCAGTCATTTGCGTTATGTCAATGCCATAAGTGAGGAGGTGTAGAGAGCACACTGAAGCCAGGGATGGGAATCTGTGTCTCACAAGATGTTGCTGGACTCAGTTTCCCATCAGCCTCAGCCAGCATGGCCAACAGCAGAGGAAGGACCACATATTCCCCATCCCTGTTGTCAGTGGCTAAGGCTTCCCTCTCGGGTCGCTTGGAGGGAGCTGCTATTCACTGCAGCTTAACTTGGGAAGAGCCTTCCTTGCTCCTGTGATTTGGAGCATTGCTCTCCCATTGAAGACAACAGAACACCCTGTCATACGTGGTGCATAGTACAAATCTGCTGGTGTCTGTCCGCTGCCAGCGTGCCACCAAGGAGTCGACTACAAAAGTTAGGACAAGCGTCTCCCATAAACATGTGGTTTTCTGAAAGTAATAAAATTGTGGGATTGCGGTAGTGTGGTTTTTGTTCTGCCGAGTTTGAAAGACCTTGGTGGATTTGCTGCTATAGCCCAGTTTCCGTTTTCTGCATAATTCTACACTACAGATGGTAGAGAATAAATAGCAGTAGTAGTGGTAGTTTGGTCAATGCACTTCTCATATATAAACTCTCCTATTATTAAAAAAAATTTTTTTAAAAAAATTCCTTCCAGTAGCACCTTGGAATTTTTTTACGTATTTTGTTTCAACTATACCAGACCAACACGGGTACCTACCTGTAACTCCTGTTATTGATATTCACTTTGGTGCTGCTAATGCAGCACTTTGACTTCACCCTCAGAGGCGCACTCCATTGTCTCAGTGTACAGTGTGCTGACTTTAACTCTGGTTCAGCTGCTGCTTTGATTTGAGAGATTCATAAGGCCTTTCTGTCGCAGCTCTTTAAAGTCTGACTCTGTAGTCATGAAGACTAGGAACTGCTTGTTCTCATCTTTCAAGAACTGAAGAGGGCACATAGTCCTGCCTATTGCTATGGACTGTTCAAAGTTGCAGGGAGGTCTGTTTGCTAAATATATTGCTGGGTGAGGGTCAGCAAGTGAAATAGTAAGTAGGTGGCTGCTTTTCTCATACAGATGTTGGTGAATAGGCTGCTAGACTGCAGCATAAATCTTTGTTGTGGACCTTTTCTAATTAGGCTACGTAAACTTCAAAGCAGAGCCCCTGGTGAGTCTTAATTAAAAGGGAGGTTTGTAATATGAGTGTGCTCCCATCATGGTCTCTTTGACAGTTTCTTTTAAACATTTCCTGCTGTTTAAGACATTCTTTACAGGGTAGGGAAGCAATGGTCATGTTTCAGGCTGCAGGGAGACCCTACAGTACAGATGCTACATAGGGGGAGATCACAGAGAGCTGCTGCATTTGTATTAGGCCAAAGATTTGCCCACCAGGGCCAGGACTTTCCCCTTTGGCCATGGCTTTCTGGGGACTTGGGCAGAACTGCCTTTCCTAGAGCCTGATCTTTTTTACATGCTCTAACACTGAGCTGTTTTCCTTCACCTCTGGCCAAATTTTTCAGAAGCTGTGAGCCAGCTCTTTTGGCTGCAGAAGATGTCAAGTACAAGACAGGGTGAGGGCAGAGGTGGATAGGAGTGAAAGGAGGCTATAGGTCAGGAGTGAGGAAACCCCTGATTCATGGGTGTGGCTTGCCACACTTCTCCATTTGGCCTGCAAGGCCCTTTGGGGAAAGCCATGCCTAAGCCACACTTGGTATTACACAGTTAAGGGCAGAAACAGAAACCGCTTCCAGATCACCTGGCAACCACCAGCAGGAACCCAGCACTAAGCAGGATCTTTCCCCTCCCCCAGTTGGCTGATGCAAAGGGAGGGCTATCCTGTCCTGGTTCCCGTCCTCCTTCGCTTCAGCAACTACTGTCAGGTGATTGGCAGCAATGTAAGGATCTGGCCCATGGAGCCAAAAATCTCCCCCTTTCTGTGGGGCGCTTGCTCTCCTCCCCGTATTTCCCCTGATGTGCATGGAAGCTCATTCCACAGTATTAAACATGATATTAATCTCTGGAAAGTCAGTTCAGTTTTCTTTATCTCTTTGGTATGTCGTGTAAATGGGTCTCTGCGCCTCTGCTTACTTTAGCTTGTCAGTGTTTGGAATGCATCGTTTAAATTGGAGAGCAATTTATGACATTTGCTCTATTGCTGCAGCAACTTTCTCTCTCTCTCTCTTTCTCCCCCTTTCTTCCCCTGCCCCATCGTTTATGATTGGAGTAGCATTCTGACTCTGTAGTAACTTCAGTATGGTAGCAGAACTTAGGGTCAGTTCATGCACTTAAACGGCCAATGGCCAAATTCCCACCCTTGTACCAGACCTGCCTGAAAGTAACATGTGAGCGGAGGCTAATCCTCAATCAGGGGTTTTCCAGCTCACACTCTGAGAGCCACTATGAGTCAGTTCTACTAATATGCCTGGTGACAGACGCTGGGGGTTTGCTCCTGCAAATCAGTGGTTCCCACAATTCAATGTTGATGCGAGTTAAATGCCTGGTGTGAGCATGATTTGTTTCTGTAAGGCCTGCCCACCCTGGTGTATTCTTAGGCCTGATCCTGCCATATGTTAGCTCTGTGTACAGTCCCTGGTAGCAGCATCTCCAGGCAGGGCTGGGAGACAGCCCAGCCTGAAACCCTGAAAAGTTGCCGCCAGTCAAGGTAGACAGTTCTGAGCTAGATGATCTGACTCTGTATAAGGCATACATAGAAAGGGATCCCTGAGGATCATTAGTCCAGCTCCTTGCAATGAAAGAATCTGGGCTAGAGCATCCATGACATATGGCCATCCAACCTCTGCTTCACAAGCTCCCGGGGGAGACCATTCCACTCTCAAACCCCTCTTACTGCCAGAAAGTTATTCCTGATGCTTAGTCAGAAACACATTCCTTGCAACCTGAAGCCATTGGTTTGGATACAGTGGTACCTCATGTTAAGTACTTAATTGGTTCTGGAAGTCCGTACTTAACCTGAAGCGAGCTTACCCATTGAAAGTAATGGAAAGTGGATTAATCCGTTCCAGACGGGTCCGTGGAGTACTTAAATTGAAAGTACTCAACCTGAAACGTACTTAACCCAAGGTATGACTGTACTCTCCTCCAGAGCAGGAGAAAACATACCGTACATACATAATTTTATTTGTATGTTGCCTTTTCACAGTTCAGACCATGCTCACAGTGGCTTACAACATGAAAAAACACATACCAGTAACTACAACATACAAAAATAGTTGTAAACTGTAAATAAAACAGTAAAAAAAATAAGCAACCAAGCTCAACAACTTCCACATAAATCAAAACAAAATATAAAGTGAAAATATAAAAACCCAGCAGTCCCCACCTCCCTGTTATTCCTGCAAAGCGGTATATCCCAAACTTGGGTCTCCAGCTGCTGTTGGACTAGCAACAAGGAGCCCTTATCCACTGGTCCTGCTAGCTAGGGAGGATGGGAGTTGTAGTCTAAAATCACTGCTGTAAAGGGAGAGTGTTTATAGCAGGACAGAGGTCTCTCTGGCCTACAGCAGTCTTTGCACACATTTATACAACTCTCTTTGGGCTGGGAAGTTGATCCTCTTTGGGTAAAAAGGGTCATTTGCCAATAGCTGATAACAGTATTCCACAGTATCAGCCATTATTGACTTCTGATCTCTGGTTTGATGGCTTTGGGGAGGTGTGGATGTCTTCAGATTCCTAGAATACACCAAAGCAAATATAAATTGCTTTCTAATTAAGATACTAATGTAAGAAGAAAGAACTAATTAGAGCATCAGTAGCAGTTCTGAGATTTTAAATGTGAGAATCTAATTGATGTTGCTATTTTAATCTGACAATTATACCGTAACTGTGGCTCCTGGGCAACTGATTTCACTCTGCAGAAAAATGTAGGTGTGACAACTATGGTCTGCAGCTAACATTTGTAGTTACATTAAGGTCTTTTCCAATTAAGGAAATCACAATCACTTTAAAATATTTGCTAATAATAATAATAATAATAATAATAATAATAATAATAATAATAATAATAATGGGTTTATTTGTAATTGCGTTTACATAGGATTAAATACTTTTGAAGGAACAGTGGGTGTTCTTTGTTTTTTAGTTGATGCCTGATCTGACATGTGCAGGAATTGGAACAAATGCTTCTTGTAAGACAGATGCTGCTTCCCACACTTATTGTGAACACTTAATGTATTTGAAAACAATTTCATTAAAAAGATCTGCTGCCCACTCATTTGGTGGCACTTTATAGTATTCGTTAGGAGAAGGTTTTTGTTCTTAAAAGAAAAACAAGAACAACTCTGTAAAAGCAGCCGGGGACAAAGTAATGCCTTCTCAGGGCTGTTCTCTGCAGACTGGCCACTGGTTCACAGATGGGGCCCAGAGCTCTGGAATAGTTTCTCTTTTTCCTGCTGCCTCCTCCGCCCACTGAGACTCTCTGCAGGCATGAGTTAACTGATTAAATTACATTACACGAATCACTGCTTCTCGGCTTTTTAAGCAGGCTGGTTATACATACATCTGGAGATAGGCCTATTTTCTCACACCCTAAGTGGCCTTTCTGTCTCACATGCTCACTCACTCCATTTCCTTGCTTGCATACTCGTCCAAGAAGGAGGTACTGGGATATTCTTTACCTAAGACTGTGCACACATTACTGGATTAAAATGCAACTAGCTTGTTATTTTTCTCACTTCAGATAGAAGTTTTTTGTGGGAAAACACATCAAAGCACAGTGTTTCATAGGAAACAACAGAGTGGAGGATAGATATGGATTGTACACCGCCTCCCAAACTGGCGGTGGGAATCCTAGAATTGTAGAGTTGGAAGGGTCCCTGAGAGTCTTCTAGTCTAGCCCCATGCAGGAATATGCAGCTGTCCCATATGGGGATTGAACCTGCAACCTTGGTATTATCAGCACCATGCTCTAACCAACTGAGCTGGATGGGAGGGCACTGGGTGCAGAGTAAGCAGGCGTGTGTACATGGCCTTACTGTGTCAATATGTTAGAGGCTGGTTACAAGGTGATTAAAGAGCATGACTTTTTTCTAAAAAAAGGAAACATACCTACAGTCAGGGCCGGCCCTATGGCCAGGCTGGGTGGCGCAGGGCACCATGGCGCCGGCCCGCCAGGAGGGCGCCGCGAGCTGTGCCCGCCCGCCCGCTGGCCGGCCGGTCCGCCGCACAGCTGCATTTGTGGCAGCCGCGCTGCGCCCCCCCGCAGGGGGACGGGGTGGGAGGGCGCCAGGGGCGCTTAAGACGGCCCTGCCTACAGTCCACTATGGTATCAGAAGCAGAGATAAAAGGCAAAGGTAGATGTGCTGATGTTCCAAGCTAAGAATCATAGAATAGAATCATAGAGTTGGAAGAGACCACAAGGGCCATCCAGTCCAACCCCCTGCCAAGCAGGAAACACCATCAAAGCATTCTTGACATATGCCTGTCAAGCCTCTGCTTAAAGACCTCCAAAGAAGGAAACTCTACCACACTCCTTGGTAGCAAATTCCACTGCCAAACAGCTCTTACTGTCAGGAAGTTCTTCCTAATGTTGAGGTGGAATCTTCTTTCTTGTAGTTTGAATCCATTGCTCCGTGTCCGCTTCTCTGGAGCAGCAGAAAACAACCTTTCTCCCTCCTCTATATGACATCCTTTTATATATTTGAACATGGCTATCATATCACCCCTTAACCTTCTCTTCTCCAGGCTAAACATACCCAGCTCCCTAAGCCGTTCCTCATAAGGCATCGTTTCCATTTGACCATTTTGGTTGTCCTCTTCTGGACACGTTCCAGCTTGTCAGTATCCTTCTTGAACTGTGATGCCCAGAAGTGGACACAGTATTCCAGGTGAGGTCTGACCAGAGCAGAATACAGTGGTACTATTACTTCCCTTGATCTAGACGCTATACTCCTATTGATGCAGCCCAGAATTGCATTGGCTTTTTTAGCTGCTACATCACACTGTTGACTCTTGTCAAGTTTGTGGTCTACCAAGACTCCTAGATCCTTTTCACATGTACTGCTCTCAAGCCAGGTGTCACCCATCCTTTCTTTTTTCTTTTTGCCCAAGTGTAGTACTTTACATTTCTCCCTGTTAAAATTCATCTTGTTTGTTCTGGCCCAGTTGTCTAATCTGTTAAGGTCATTTTGAAGTGTGATCCTGTCCTCTGGGGTATTAGTCACCCCTCCTAATTTGGTGTCATCTGCAAACTTGATCAGGATGCCCTCAAGCCCATCATCCAAGTCGTTTATAAAGATGTTGAATAATACTGGGCCCAAGACAGAACCCTGTGGCACCCCACTAGTCACTTCTCTCCAGGATGAAGAGGAGCCATTGATGACCACCCTTTGGGTTCGGTCAGTCAGCCAGTTACAAATCCACTGAATGGTAGCATTGTCTAGCCCACATGTGTTTTTTTTAAATACTTTTTTATTGTTTTCCCACCAACCACCACCAATACAAAATTACAACGTATATTATAAAAACAATCATCCATTAAGCAAATCAACTTTCTCCATCCATTGTTATTACTATATACATTCCATTGTTCTGCCGAACGCGACTTCCATCTTACTTCACATTGGTTTTCTACTCTATCATCTATCAACCTTGCGATTTCTTCTTCTTGGTCTCTGTTGTTCCGTCATTCTCTTATTTACTTTTACCATTTTTATAACCCTGACACCTCTTTTATTCCTGTTGTAGGTTCTATGTTAATCCTGTTAGTGTTTTAATATCTTTACAATAATCCTTTAAGTAATCCATAAACTTACTCCAGTCTTGCAATTTCCAGGTACTCAATCATTTTAGCCCTCCACTCCTCAACAGTTGGAATATCAGGTGTTTTCCATCTCTGAGCCATTACTATTCTTGCAGCTGTGGTGGAATACATGAATAATCTTTGATCTTCTTTTTTAATTTCATTTCCCATTAATCCTAACAAAAAGATTTCTGGTTTTTTGGGAAATGTATATTGGTTTTTTGGAGTCTGGGAGAAAAGCAGACTTCTACAAACAACTATCTTGGCAAATAGTATAGAGCTGTAACCCTCGAGTACGTATGATGCTAACTGGTACTGTGTTTAAAATAGTGTGTGTAAACATTCTTTGTGTTTGTATCCACAGTCAGGTGTTCTCAAATGCTGTATGGCTTACAAACCAAAATAAATTATGCATCTATGTAGATAGATAGATAGATACTGTATGTATATCTATATGTGATTTATGCAGGTTGCAGAATTCTACGTTTTAGAACCATAGAATCTTAAGAGTTGAAAGGGAACCCAAGTCTTTTATGCCTGGATTGCCTGGATGCAGAATACACAAATAGGCCTTTGAACAAGTTGTTGTCATCTTGTAAAACATGCCCCCTGTCCCTGGCTGATGAGAATATTCCGTTGGTGAAATATGCAAGACCACAAAAAGATTATTTTATATTAGTGGTGTGTTGCACAAATAATTATTTTCAAAGCCCATATCTGTCTGCTTTTTCAGCGGCTGACATCTGTGTTATTTCAAGAGATTACAAAATTCCAGGAAGTAGCAGAGTTTTCCCCATTTTGCAAAATACAGATAGCATTGTTATATGCAACATCTTAAATTTGAAATTGAAGAGTCCTCTCTCCCTGCCTCCTAAACATAGTAATTTGCCACCGTTTCACAGTGATAGTCCCTTTCAGTTCCCTGAACTGCTGTGCCCTTTTCTCATCTCACTGCTTCCGGCACAGGTTTGTGGTTCATTGATGGGTCAATTAAAAACAGATGAGCCGCAAGGAGGTTAGGGCTACCTGCATTGTGGGATTTAGCATTCAGGTTTTTGTGAAGGTCTGTGTTCCTGTTTTAATCATAGCACCTGACAGAGGAATCTAAAAGCTATTTGGTGGACCAGCTGTGGTGCAGCTGCAGGAATATTAGTTCATTGTATTCCAATTGTTTTTGGAAACTTAATATTTGTTTACAAGGCTCGCAGAACTATTTTGCAAGTTGTTGCCGGTCCTCTGGTGTAGTTTTGAAATAGTTTGTAAGAGGATATTGACATGATGTACAATCCACTTGGATTGAACTATTCCCTCTTTTCTATATTCCTCCGTGAAAAGTCTTCCATTTTGAAAAATGCATTCTCTTAATGAAAGGACACAGTACCAGTCAAATTGGGGAATTGGAATGGTTACGGTAACTGTCAAATCTAAAAATCAGAGTTGTACTTAAGTTTTTCTGGGTGACTGTACCTAGGAAGCGCATGTATATTTAGAAGAACAGGTATTCAGACGTACAAAAATTAGCGCATTAATAGTCTTAGTGCATTCATGTTTTACTTAAAATCTAAGCAATGTAAGGGGAATGTATACCGTTGAATTTTTTTTTCTAAAACATGTGGATAAAATAAAGCATGTTGGACTAATCTCTGTTTGAAGACAGAGGAAATGTTTCTGATTTAAAGTTTTCTGGAAAACCCATATCCCTGGCTCCTGCTCAGAAACGGTTTGAAAGAGGCTATCTGCTGCTGCTCTCCAGAGTTGCTTCTCAGATTTTCTCTTTCCCAGTAAGCAATATTCAGGGGCTGCATGTAATCTGTCTGCAGGCACAGAGCCAGCAAGATGCTGCAGCTTTGCCTTGCCTTGCCTTGCCCTGCTCTCTCCAGGCTTCTGAGCAGGCTGATACCTGACCTCTTTCATCATGTCAATCTGCTTAATTGTTCCATATGGAAAAGAAAACATGATGTAAGTAGTTTCACCTTACTAGCTGTCAGTCCTGCCCCAGTTCTCAGGGCTGGTGTCCCTTTTTCTATATTCTCCTTACACTACTGCCTACCATAGACCCACCCACACCTGTCCCTCTGTGGGCTCTTCTCTGCCACCTGAGTGTTAAGGAGGAGGGCTATGGTTGTGTTCACACTCCATAGGGGTCATTCCATATCAAGTGATCCAACTTTTTTTAATTCATGTCATCCAATTTTCTTAATATTTTGTACACTTGTTGAATGATCAAAACTAAGTTTAAATCTAAAGTTTTAATTTTTTATCTCATCCCATTTGTGAGTTATGAGGGTTTGAAATGTCAGGAAATTGACAATTTTGGCCTTGCCAAACTACACAAAAACCTTAAAAGCTCAGCCCAGAATTGAGATACGTCCAAGCAAAAAACACCAACCTCTCCATAACTCCGTGGACTTTAATATGATATGTCACATGATGTGTTGGGATTTTACTCTTTGATGTTGCAGCTTCCTACAGAAGCAATTACGGTAACAAGTTGGCGGGAGGCTAGAAAGACTGAGCAGAGGGAGTTATTCTGCCTAGAGATATGGACCCTGGAAACAGCTATGCTATTGGCTGAAGTCACCTCTAAAAGCATGATGACTCGTCACTCTCCTGTGGATGTTGGTTGGTTGATAGTGGAGAGTAGTGGTTATTAGTGTTTGGAGTTTGTTCAAGAGAGTTTAAGATCTGTGTCTGTTCCTGTATATACTGTAGTAACTTGTGTGTCTGCTGTAAATAATAAATCTCTACAGTAAACCAAGTTACTAGTCAGCAGTGTTTGGTTCCTGCTTCATCCTGCCCACTTGCAACTGATTGCTTCTGAACAGTCTGTGTGAGCTCTGCAACAGTATAGTAATACCCAACATGGTGGACTGGCTTTAAATTTAAAATGTAAGTTACAAGATTGAAAATTTTAAAAAGTGATAAAAATGATTTAAAAATTCTAAAATTTTACTTATTATTGAATATTTCTAAGAGCTACCTGCAAAATGTCATCTTGGGATCTCAATGGGATCACATTAAAAAAAAGTATTTTGTACATACATGTCTGCCTTAATGGGTTCTGTTTAGGATGAATGGGTTTTCTTAGGGTAAAATATAACAGAATAAACAAGACTTCAAACTATAATGTCAGTTACTTCATGCATTTCATTAGAAAGTTATTCAATTAAATAATTTTTTAAAAAATAATTTTTATTGATTTTGCATAAAATAATAATAATAATAATAATAATAATTAAAAGCTATCTGAAAAGCTAGCCAGGCTTTTCTTTTAAAAATGTGTTCCAAAGCCGAACGATAGCTTGCTATTGCATGATAGAATTAACACTTTGAAAGAATTATTGCTCGTTCTTTGTGTGTGACCAGGGTGGAACGTGCACTCAGGTAAATTTCCAACCCCACCTTAACTTCTAAAATTCAAATGAAAGGGAGGTTCTTCCAAGGGCCATGCTGAGTGTATGTGGGTGATCTCCTTTTATCACCAAGCTTTGAAAAACTAGGCTCCCACTTTTCTTAATGGATTTGGATGTTTCCTCCTGCTGTAGTGATGAGTGAGATATGTACCAGCAAAAAAACTGGCTTGTGTAGCATCTTTTGCATAAGAGTTAAACAGGTTTTGGGGGATGTGATTGGAAACAGAAGGATTCTGAAGCCTTGATAGTTAACACAGTGGATTAGCACAGAGATCTTTTTGTAATGGTGCCTGCTTAGCTATTTTCTTATAGCTTTGTGCTAAAAACAGGCAAAGAAGAAGTCTTGAGGGATTTGCTACCCATGCAGGCTGCATAGTTAAAACCTATCTGACCTCCTTCCTAGGGCAGAAAGCCCAAACGGTCATGAGATATCTGTTCACATACCACGAGGTGAGCCCAAAGTATCCACTCTTAGAGGACACTCACAATCTCTGCATGAATCACTGCTCTCTCTTTGACTTTTTCCCATTCAGACTGTAGGACAGGGATAGCGACCCTGTGGCACTCTGGCACAAATCCTATAATCCCTCTATTGGGAAGACCTCCTATTCCTTCTGTAGGAAGTAATTTTGACCTCCCCTCCAGTTTCGCGCCCTAGGCCACTGCCTAGTCTGCCTTGTTGGACGCACCGGCCCTGCCCCTCTCTCTCCACCGAGTGTGAGTTTGTTCCAATGTGGAGGAGATTGCCATTTCCTATTGCAGAGGTGGGCAAGTTTCCCACAAAGTCGGTGGGAAAGTGGCTTGGGCAGGTCACACTGAGGGCTGCATGTTGGTCATATTACAGACTCTCTTGGATGGGAGTCTGCGTCATCAGATGAATGCAGTGGTATCCTGAGTAGGAGGTCTATCTACATATTGTTATGAAAAGATTGCAACACGTCAACCAATTCCAACGGGCAAAAATATATATCTATTTTTATCTTTATAAACTATAATGACATGCGAGACAGTGATCCAAGGTAATCATACTGTTTCGGTTTGGTCTTCTTCAGTTTTTTAACTACAAAAAAATAAATCAAATAAATATATATCATCAATTATGTCATACATTATATTAAGGCCAATGGCCAGCATGAACACAAGTCTATACAGTCCATAATATCTTAACATTGAAAAAATACAGAAAAATACAAAAATAAAACATACCTTAGTGTTTGTATACAATCTGCGGAACAGGGGTCATACACATATGTAACCCCTTATGCCTGAAGCAGGAAATAGAAAGCTTAATTTACAGTTCCACCACAGGTAACACCCTAGTTAATCAAGGATATTGAAATTTTAAAGTTATATGCAACCTCAAGATCCTGAAAGTAAAATAATTAGATGAAACAATTCAAATCTAACTCAGAGTTCAATCCTTCTGGATGAAGCGTTTTGAACATAAAAATAAATTGTGATTCTTTTTGTCTTAATAATTTTACATAATCATGTTTAGCGTTCACCTTCCTCCTATTAATCCACAATACGGTGTAAAGCAAATCCGAGTCTGAATGATTGTTAGCTAAAAAATGCTCAACCGGGGTGCTTCCCGAACTGCATTCCTAACGTGGGATCGGTGTTCACTGATACGTGTGCCCACAGACCGGATTGTTGACCCTATATAAAATAAATTACATGGGCATCTAATTAAATATACCACCTCTTTTGTTTGGCACGTGCTGAAATGGTTGATAACAAACTTAAATATGGTCTTTTCGTTATAAATCACCTTGGTTTGCAAGGCCAGAGGGCAAGCGGGACACCTGCCACATCTATAATGTCCCACAGGACCCCCAGGGATACGGGTGCAAGATACGAGTGTTGACGTCAGTATGCACTAATAAGTTCTTAAGACAATTAGTCTGTTTAAGTCCTATCAAAGGAAAATCTGAGCAACCTGGCACATTCCAAAGGATGTGCCAGTGCTTCTGTATCAACTTAATGATTCTGTCAGTATAAGGTGAATACTCCAACGAAGCTGTAACTCTGCCAAAAGTCTCAGGTGAGGCAGACCGATGTAAAAGAGTGGAGTGTTGTTTAGCACCAGATTTGATTCTAGCCTTCTGGATCACGTCAGGTGGATAACCTCTAGCCTGTAATGAGGTAGCTAATGACTCAGCATTTCTGGAAAAGTCCTCATGGCATGAGGAATTCCTCTTAAGCCGTAAGAATAACCCAGAAGGTAAGTTGTCTTTAAGACGTTTAGGGTGGAATGAGTAGTAGCGCAAAAGTAAATTGCAGTCTGTAGGTTTTTTGTGGGGCCTCACCACTAATTGTTCATATAGTTTATAAAGATAAAAATAGATACTGTATATATTTTGCCCGTTGGAATTGGTTGACATGTTGCCTCTTTTTTTGGTATTTTGACTCAAGTCTGCAACACAGGGGTTGTTTCATTAGCAATGAAAAGATTGCAAGCAGTGTAGCCAGAGGAATATGGCCAGCGAACATGGGCGTACCCAGGATAAAAACTAGGGGGGGGGCAAGGGGAGGGGCCAAGGCACGGAAGGGGAGGGGCCACAAAGTGGGCGGGAACAGCGAACTCGCGCTCCGCCGGGCTGTGCCCCTCCCTAGCAGCAGGGCTGGTGGGCGGAGGCGGAGCCCAGCCCAGCGGAGCGCGAGTTCAGCGTTCCTGCCCGCCGCGCCGCGCTCTCTGGTTCCCCGCCGCGCTTGGCCTTGCCAGAGGGCGCGACGGGGAGCTGGAGGGAGGGTGCGGCGCGGTGCGGCGGGAATGGCGAACTCGCGCTCCGCCGGGCTGTGCTCCGCCTCTGCCCACCAGCCCTGCTTCTAGAGTAGGGCAGCTGCCCTAACTTGCCGCATGGTGGGTACGCCCTTGCCAGCGAAGCTATATACCTTTTTCTCCGCATAAAACTTCATGCATCTGATGAAATGGGTTCCAGTCCCCAAAGGCTTATGCACTAACACATTTGTTATTTTTTAAGGTGCCACTAGACTCTTTGTTCTTTTTGCAACAAGCTAAACCTGCTAACCCTCTAGGAATTTTGCTTAGAGGGCCACTTCAACAAGAGGCAGCTACAAGCAGAAACAAAAGCCAAAGTTTCAATTAGTCTCTTACACTGAGCCAGTCATGCCACACATCTCATTGGGTATCTGAACCGCCAAAAGTCAAATTAACATGTGGCAGAGTTGCCACAAAGCTAGCTTGGCGTGAGCTAAAGTGACTGGGAATTGATACAGACTGTAGAGTTGGAGCTTGGAGGGCCATGAACCAACTCTGTCAACTTGTAGGTAGAAGAGATAAGGAGAAAGTGGTGTCTTTGAAAGCAGAACTTGCTGGAAGACCACTTTGGGGAGTTAGGATTTATGCACTGGCTTACCCAGGGGCGAAATCAGGCTTTATTTCACCCAGGTCAAAGACCCAGTTTGGCACCCCTCATGCACATTTGCATGCACACATGCACACAGGCTGGGAACCTAATTGGTGCCCCTCTGGAGGCTTTACCTGGGACAAAGGCCTGCCCCCCCCCCCCGGTACCTCTGGCTCTGGCTTACCTACTTATCTATTCAAACTACATCAGCCTATAAGGACTACAAATTTCATTCATGGACAAAACACACACAAAAAATTCTTCCTTTTGAGTGTTTTTATTATTATTATTATTACCAACTTAAAACTTTTGATGGCAACATTAACAACTTTGGGTATGAGATCACGTTTGCTCCTAGTTTCTGAAGCACACTCTTTGGCTATATGATTCCTCTCCTCTGTTAACTTTTATGAGCAGTCCTGTGGAAGTTGTGAATAATCTATGGGCTGCCCTTGAGGCATACAATAGCAGGTAGAGAACACCTGAGGCAGCCTCTGCCAGATCTAACCTTCCCAATGCACCCTGCTGTGCTCTGCATAATAATGGGAAATCAAGAAAAAACGCCCTGAGTTATGCATTTTTCCTGCAGAGCAGGAATTCCAGCCCAAGTGACTGTTCATGAAAGGAATCCAGTGCTTCAGTGAACATTTCACGTATTCATTACGTGACTCAACGCTGCTACTCCTGTGCGGGTGGCAGGTACAATATGTACTTTTATGTTGCTTTGCTTTGGGAGGGGTTTCTTGAGGGTGGGAGGGGAATGCAGAACACAAATTGAGACGGATGGTGAAGGCCCCCCCCCCCCCGCCATATGGTCATGTGTCTTTTTTCCTTGCACAAAGGACAGGCAGTAAAGTTGGAGGAATACTGTTTATTGGGGAAGGGGCCATAATCCTGGCTGTAGTTTGGATGCAAGCAAGCTCTTTATCAAATTTATTTAGCTATGATTCTAATTCTCCTGTTCCCCCCCCCCCTTCAAACCTGGATGATGTTTAAGTAAAGTTTTCTTTCATATGAAAAATTGGAGTTACTAGGCCAACCAAACTGCTCAGTTCCAGGCATGCTGTATCTTCCTGCTTGGATTTTTAATGTTTCCTGTAAGATTTGTAGATTTTTTTTAAAAAAGATTGGGAGAAACTATAAAAGCAAAATAGCAACCTAGTAATAGTAGTAGCAATAATAGTAATAGAGAGAGTTCTGATCAGTCCAGAGTTCCTTCTTTGGCAACACTCCAAACTACAATTCTTACAACTAAACTGAAGGCTTTAAGATATGATTGCTTTTTAGTGCTGGTATAGTATACAGTGGTACCTCGGTTTACAAACACAATTGGTTCCGGAAGTCTGTACTTAACCTGAAGCGTACTTAACCTGAAGCGAACTTTCCCATTGAAATGGTTACAGGTAGGTAGCCGTGTTGGTCTGGGTTGAAGTAAAATAAAAAAATTCCTTCAGTAGCACCTTGAAGTCCAACTAAGTTTTTATTTTGGTATAAGCTTTCGTGTGCATGCACACTTCTTCAGATACACACTTCTTCAGGTATCTGAAGAAGTGTGCATGCACACGAAAGCTTATACCAAAATAAAAACTTAGTTGGTCTTTAAGGTGCTACTGAAGGAATTTTTTTTATTTCCCATTGAAAGTGATGGTAAATGGATTAATCCGTTCCAGATGGGTCCACGGAGTTCTTAAACTGAAAATACTCAAACCGAGGCGTACTTAAACCGAGGTATGACTGTACTGAAGGACAGGGAGGCGTGTTTAAAATAAATAAAATTCACTGATCTGGTAGCATTCTGAATGCCAAAAAATAATTTCGTCTGGTGAAATTAACACATTTCCCACCCAGCAATGAGCAATTCAGATATGGTGGAAAACAGTACAGTAGCCACACATGGCAACCTGCAGTTTACTTAGGGGATAGAATTCTTCACAGAAGTTGTTTCCATTAAATAATTCTGTAACATCTGAAGTAGTCCTGGTTTTCATGAAAATACACACTAATTAATTCATTTTCTAAATTAGATCAGTAGTTTCATTTTAAAATACCGTTTTTACTTTTTGGGCCAAATTACATTGTGAAAAATAAGGTGTGCATTAGATTCGATGGCACGTTAGACTCCAGTAAATGTGGTACGGTATTTAGTGTAGTGGTACTTGACTTGCTAGTAAAGACATAGCTGCCAAGTTATCCCTTTTTAAAGGGATTTTCCCTTATGCTGAATAGGCTTCCTCGTGAGAAAAGGGGAAACTTGGCAGCTATGAGTAAAGGGTATGACTAATCTTCCATAGACACTAATTTTCATGTCTTATTCAGTAAGTCTTTGCTGTAGTTTACATCTTTGTCAATCTTGTGTAAGAACTGATTCTGTATTTGATACTTGATGAAGAACTGGATCTCTCTGAAAACTGGTGTTTAAAAAAGTAAGTGTTATAACCCCTTTGGTTGTGGGGGAGACACAAAACACATTTACAGAAATCCTTGGAAGTTTAAGCAGGAGAGAAAATGGGATATTCTAATTTGAAAGTGTGTGTGGTGTGTGTGTGTGTGAAATTGGACCAGAGCAGGGGGAGCTTAGTAATGCCCTCTTCCTGCCCTAAAATCCTCTCCCCACAAATGTGTATTTGATAATTTGGAAGAGGGGAGTTTAGATTAGAAACAAGAAAGGAAAAGGTACTCCTACTGATGACTCACTCTAATTTGGGTCTCCCACAGATGCTTTTAAAGAAGAATAAGTTTGTTAGGGGAAATTTGAACACGGACCGCCCTCTCTTGCCAGCCCATGATTTTCTTTGGTGCAGGGAGGGAGGATATCCAAAATCTGTCAAATGACAGAAATGGGGCATAGTGGTTAAAATGTTGGGGTTGGATGTGGGGATCCAGAGAATGCCCTGGTGGGTTGGCAAGTATGGCGAGTGACTTTGTGGACTGTACCTTCCTGTTAAAATATCTGTGGTAATGAGCTAACCAAGGCAAACATGTCTGCACCTTTTAGGAGCCTTGGAGTCCCCTAAAACACACGTTTAAAACCACCACTCTAAATAATAACCACTTGGATGTGGGGCAGTATAACAAAATACAGGGGTCAGTCAGGGAAACTTTGCTGGCATCACCATTAATAAAAGAAGTCCAGTACATTATTCTCCCCATATGGGATCTCAGTTGTCTTGCTTGCCAAGACCTGCCCTCCAAATCAAGCTCTCTCTCTCTCTCTCTCTCTCTCTCTCTCTCTCTCTCTCTCTCTCTCTCTCTCTCTCTCTCTCTCGTACTGAATGAAATAATTTACCGGTACCTCAGTAACCAACACCCTGCCTCTTGGACCAAGCAGACTTGAAAAAAGACACATCATTTTTTTTAAAAAAAATATTTTTTTATTAAAGATTTTCTTGGTTTACAAAAGTACATGCCTTGTCTCTAATTTTTTTCTTTTCAGGTTGTAGAGTCCTTTTTACATTTGAAGTGAGACGATAATGTTGTATACAGAATAAGGTTGGGGCAGAAGGAGAGAGGAGGGAGTAATAATTGAGAGGTGGGGGTAATAATTGTTGTGTATGTGGCATTTTTACATCAGCTTCACTTGGTAGGTTCTCTTTCTATTCATTTATTGTACAGTGGAACCTCGGTTTATGAACACCTCGGTTTATGAATTTTCAGTTTATGAACGCCGCGGACCCATCTGGAACGGATTAATTCACTTTCCATTACTTTTAATGGGAAAGTTCACTTCAGTTTATGAACGCTTCAGTTTATGAACAGACTTCTGGAACCAATTACACCCATGTTTCAGTTTATGAACGCTTCAGTTTAAGTACTCCGCGGACCATCTGGAACGGATTAATCCACTTTCCATTACTTTCAATGGGAAAGTTCGCTTCAGTTTATGAACGCTTCAGTTTATGAACAGACTTCCGGAACCAATTGTGTTCATAAACCGAGGTACCACTGTACAGTGGTACCTCTGGTTAAGAACTTAATTCATTCTAGAGGTCCGTTCTTAACCTGAAACTGTTCTTAACTTGAGACACCACTTTAGCTAATGGGGCCTCCTGCTGCTGCCGCGCCGCCGAAGCACAATTTCTGTTCTCATCCTGAAGCAAAGTTCTTAACCCGGGGTACTATTTCTGGGTTAGCGGAGTCTGTAACCTGAAGCGTTTGTAACCTGAAGCGTTTGTAACCCGAGGTACCACTGTATTTCCTTGGTAGTGAGAGAGGTTGGAGGGGGCCCAGGACATGGTTCATGGTTCATTGTCTTTAGTTGGTTACAGTGAGATTGTTGGGGGGGGATTGTTGGGTCAGGTTAGCCATATTGATTTGTACAGTCAAACCTTGTTCTATGTCCGCCTCCGCTTGCGCTGCTTTGGCGAATGTCTGCGGCAAACCCAGAATGCGGCGCTTCGATGTGCATCATTTTCAGGTTGCGGCAGGGCCTCCGGAATGGATCCCCGCCGTAACCCGAGGTTCCACTGTATGCTGTCGGTGGAGTTTTGTTGTCTTACTGGGCTGTGTATGTGATAAAGGGGAGCCATACATAAAAGCGTCCACTCCTATTTGTTAGACACATCCATTTGAAGAACATTAGATAAGTTGATTCTCAACTCACAAATACGCAGTTTCATTATTCTACCTGTGCTGCTGTCCATTTTGGGCCAGCAGCCAAACTGAAAAATTGTGAAATGGTTTGTTGGGTTGCAAGCAAGTGGAAACAGTTACTCATAGTCGCTGTTGGGCATGCAAAATTTATGGGTTGCCAGGATTTGAATGGAAGTCTTAGGGGAAGGGGAAGTATGTTGTCAGGAACACCAGAGAATCTGGGGCAAGGAGCCTGGGAGCCGAGATCTAGTGATCTCCCAGAAATGATCCCTCCTCAGTCGCACAAGAGTGTGGAGTGAATCAGTCCTAAGCTGGAAATATATCAGGCATCCTCAGACTATTCTGTGGGTAGAAAAGTTTAGCTATGATTCATTTTACTCTATTTTAGCTTAGTTTTCTTGAAACCTGATTAAGCAACATGAGTATGAATAGTTTTTTTAATCTATTTTCTTGCTCCCCATCTAGTTGTAAAGATGCACTTTTAACTTGTTCCTTGACAGCATCCATATACAAATGACAGGGCCAGGGAGGGAGAAGAACAGATCCATAAACCCCAGAAGGCTTGAGCTTAAAGAGCAGCAGGCAGATGTCCAGGCTTCGAAAACATCTATCTGGCTGATCCAATCCAAAGGTTTCCCATTTTCTGCCTATGAGAACAACCATTTCACACACAGATGTTCATCAGCTTATGAGAATATTGGGGTGGCCTTCAAAAATGGAACTCCTGGTTTCTCCTTAGAAAGCTGTTGCTTTCCAGGGGTTCACATGTGGTTGGAAGTTGCGAGGTGATGAGAAATCAAGTGGTGGACTTGGAAGTTGCGAGGTGATGAGAAATCAAGTGGTGGACATGCACACATGCATAAATAAGCACTCCTAAAGTGAAATGGACCTGGACCTGGTCACTACTTGGATGGTAGACAGCCAGGGGGTGTCATGTTTGCTGGAAAAAATCCAAAATCCAAATGAAACAAAACACACTAAAATGATACTTATTTGGATTTGAAGGTTTAGACATCGTCGCCGTCGCCGTCATCATCATCATCGTGTCAGTAGCTTGTATTTCAAGTTGATGGCTTTGGTTGTGGCAGAAAATAGCCTCTTGCATCTGCTGATAGATCTGAAAAATAATTACGGGCTTTACCACTACAGATTGGAGGCAAACAATGAAAATTTTGAACCTTCACCCTAGAACAAACTCCTTCATGAAGTAAATTAGCACACCAGAGAGAGTTGCATAGTATAAATGATGCATTTAAATTGGTAAAATTCCCCTAGATACCATTCCAGGCTTGCTTGGTGCTGCCCAGCCATACAAATTAGATACAGCCCCTACATGTAACCATTCCTCCCCAATGTGTCAAGGAAACCTGAAACTTGAACATATATCTTCAATGAAGTACATCCATCTATCTATCTATCTATCTATCTATCTATCTATCTATCTAAAAATGTAGAAGGGCCATGTTTGTTATACAGTAGTTCAATTTTCTTGGAAACCGCTTTACCGATTCCGCACAAATTTGGACACAGCGTTCCTTGCCAATACGAGACTGTTTGCAGAACCTTAGATTGTTAAGATCCCACCCCTAACACACCTAAAAATGCGATTTTCTCTTTTTTAAAAAAAGGCAAGTGGACATCAAAGGAACAGACAGCAATATGGCAAATATTGCCATAATCCCGCCCACTCCTCTTCCTCCTCCTAGGCCGAAGCCTTTACAGACTAGGCCGAATGGAGGTACTGACTCACCTGGGTGGGGGTTGGGGAGAAGAGGGAGTTGGGGGATTCACGAGGATGAGCCGGGGTGGGTGGGGAAGGAACAGAATAGGTCATGGATCGGGACAGGGTGGAGTCAGCCACAGGGATTAGCTACTGCAACGCGTGGCAGGGCCAGCTAGTGGTTCTATAATAAGGCATTGAACTGCCTGTGCTCCGTTAAAGTAATGCTGTAGAGCAGAGAGGCTGAGGATGCCTAACTCAGGCCTGAGTAGGGTTAGTAGATGGGTCAGTTGATGCAGCACAAATTGAAAGCAATGCACCCTGATTATACTTGCAGAACTGTTTCCTCTGTAGCAGTAGCAAGCAGGGTTGTGTCAGTTCTTTTGAACTTGAGTATCCTGTAAACAGAGGGCTAGATGGGGTTACCTCTCGAAGGGCATTTCCTTTGGGAGTGCACTTCCTTTGTAACCTAATGACTCTTCAAATACAGCCTTCAGCATGTCTTGCCTTGCTCTCCCCTCCTGGGCTTCCAGTTATGGGCTGCATGCTTGGCAGTGTGATGCTGCAGCTGAATGTACATCTGAAGCAGCAGCTTGGAATACCTTGGTGTGATATTACAGGAGCTACGTCATTAACTTTGTAAATACAGTACTGTATTAGAAACATAGTCTGTCTAAAAACTGCTTGCTAATTTTGTCCTGCTTTGCTACACCACAATGTCTGTTTTCAGCTGGCAGTTCAGTATAACAAGCAGTTCAGTGGCAACAGCCATCACACACATTTATAATACGAGATTAATTATCTGTATCGTGTAGATCAGGCATCCCCAAACTGTGGCCCTCCAGATGTTTTGGCCTACAACTCCCATGATCCCTAGCTAACAGGACCAGTGGTCAGGGATGATGGGAATTGTAGTCCAAAACATCTGGAGGGCCAAAGTTTGGGGATGCCTGGTGTAGATGATGTAAAAATAGATGTATTAAGTTTTAGTCTCTTGGTTGTGGGGTTGTTGTGTAGGATCTGTGAAACTAATGATAGTGTTTTCTTTATTTGCTCTGATCTCCATTTCTTTTCATTATTTTCTTGTCCCTTTGACTTGATCTTACTTGGCAATTAATTGAAATAATATTACAGGTCTTATAACTGACTTTCCAGTTGAAAAGATCAGTGCACACAAAGTGATTCAAAGTGATTCAGTGTACACAAAGTGATTCAATCCCGAGCCAGCGGGACCCAGCAGCACCCCCCGCTGAAGCACCGACAAAGCGCCCAGCAGCGCCATGTGGAGCACCCCGAGCCAGCGGGACCCAGCAGTGCTCTGTAGCACTTTGAATCCTCCTCCTCCTCCTGCGGCTCGGGGGGCTCTGCGCAGCGCTGCCGGGCGCTTTGTCGGCGCTTCAGCAGGTCCCGCTGGCTCGGGGCTCCATGCGACGCATGCTGCTGGGCGCTTTGTCGGCGCTTGAGCAGCAGCAGCAACTTACCAGTAATTAAAAAAATAAAATAAGACACCCCCTGAAATAAATATAAGACGGTGTCTTATTTTATGAGAAACACAGTATATACAATAAATAAAAAGGAGGCTTAATTGCATTTGTGAGGCCTACTTTACAGGTACACCATCTGCACCCACAGGCAGATGTCTGCTAAAACCCATGTTGTTAAAAAATGTAGGTTTGCTTGTGTTAGACTGGTAGCCTTCATTATGTGGTGCGTAAGCTGTGTTATACTGTCTGCTGAACACTGCCTTGTGGTTTTGTGGGCGGTATAATAAGTATTGGTGGTTTTGGAAGAAAGCAGATGGAGCAATGGAGAGGCCACAACTTAATCGAAAAGTATATGAACCTAGAAAGCTGCTTTATAGTGAGTCAGACCACTGGCTCATCTATCAGTGTATTGCCAACACTGATCTTCAGCAGTTTGTCAGGATTACAGGCAGGGAACATTTCCAGCTCTACTTGGAAATGCTAAGGTTTGAATTCAGGACCTTCTACACACAAAGCAGATGCCCATCACTGAGCTGCTATCTTTCCAAAAACGTAAAAAGTTCAAGGTACATCTCCAGGTAAAAGTATTGATAACAGGAGTTGGGGAAGTCTTTTGCCTGAGATTCTGGAAACCCAATGTTACTAATATTTCTAGGGAATCCTTACAGTATTTACCTTGGGAAACGGGGGTTGCTGTAGCACAGCTGCCTGACACACTCCTGAGGCAATGCTGGAGGACTGAGATAATGTGAGAAGCATGATGGGATCTGCGCCACTGTCCATCTTAGGAACAGGGAGAGCACTGGTGGGACTTTCCCGTTGTGCTGCAAGGAGGGTGCAAAACTGCATCAGTTCCACACTCCCAGGGGACCCTTGGAAAGTTCAGTGACTGAATACTCTGTTCTCTGGTTATGGATAGTTGCAAGGAGAAGCAGCTCTCATTTGTATTTTTTTAAAGTAAACATCGTGCCGGGCTGCCAAGGTACAAGAAGAAGTTGTGACATTGCTCATTCCTGAGGGCAGAATCACTCTTAACATTTGGACTTGTTCTCAGAAGATTGCTGGCATGTAAGCTAAACATCTACTTATGCCCCCCTTTTTTAGATCGGGCTTGAAGCACAACCCACGCCTGCTTTTATCTGTGGTCACTCACAGCTTTCCCACTTGCTAAATGCATGAAAATAGATGCCCAGCTAGAGATGTGCTTTCACATCTTTTATATTTTGCATTACTCTCTTTTATTAAATTGCTGGTTTCATTTCCCCAGTCTTTCTTGTTGTATTTTGTGCTCAAGGATAATAGCAAAGCCTACAGCTGCAGCTTCCAGTAATGCAACTTGTGCATCAGTTGGATTGTGTCCGCCAACTGAAACTCCTTGGCCTGTTTCAGACATGCATGCACAAAAGTACCTTTAGAGCAGAGCAGAAGAGCCTGCTGAATCAGGCCAGTGGCCTCACGGTGGCCAGCCAGATGCCTGTGGGATGCCTGCAAGCTAGACATGAGCGCAACATCACTCTGCCCACCTGCAATTCTCAACAGTTGGTATTCAGTGGAACACTGCCTCTGACAGTGGAAGTGGTGCTTGGGAGTCTTGGATTTGAAATGGGTCGTCCCAGTGTTCAGTCTAGTTTGAAATCTAGTTGTAGTACAGTGGTACCTCAGTTTAATTACACAATTGGTTCCGGAAGTCTGTACTTAACCTGAAGTGTACTTAACCTGAAGCGAACTTTCCCACTGAAAGTAATGGAAAGTGGATTAATCCGTTCCAGACGGGTCCGCGGAGTACTTAAACTGAAAGTACTCAAACCAAAGTGTACTTAAACCGAGGTATGACTGTAATCCGAAGGAGAAATTTATTGAAACACAGTTTCACCTTCTAGCGTACCACCATATAGGCAGAGGCATGCAATCATGTTGTTGTTAGAAATGCTAATCTAGTTGTGCTGGTGTTCATCATTTCCCCCCTGCTGTATTGTGTAATACAGTATACACAGTGTTTCTCAAACTTGGGTCTCCAGCTGTTGTTGGATTACAGCTCCCATCTTCCATAGCTAGCAGGACCAGTGGTCAGGGATGATGGGTGTTGTAGTCCAACAACTGCTGGAGACCCAGGTTTTAGAAACACTGGTAGGGATTACAATGATATACCTGACGTGGCTGATTACTTGGGGAATTTGTGGTTTAAGCACCTGAAATGTACTGTGCAGGCTTCTGTATCCGGTGCCTTAATGGAGGCAGCTCCCACGACAGCAGGAGATCATTGGCGAAGAAAAACCAAGGATGATTGAGGTTAATTATCCTTGCAAATTCCCCCCAGGGACAGGGGGGAACGGGCTTCACTCGCAGTTCTGTTGGTACCTGGCTCTTGCTCCGGCATGGATTGTAGGAGGCAGGAGGTGCTGAGTGCAAAAGCACGTTGCCTGCTGATAAACTCCCTACGCTGCCATTAAGAAGCAGAGATTCTCATGCACAGGCGTGTGCTAGAAAAGGTTTGAACTTGAAAGAAGACTTCATTCGGTGTAAAAGGCAGTGAGGGGGGAGGGGAGCCTATGTCTTCTTTATATAAAGTTTTCTTTTTTACATTTATGATTCGGCAACCCTCCCTAGAATGTTAAATCAATTTCTGTAAAGAGCAAGTGAAGAAAGAGGAAACTGGAATGCAGATATGAAATACAACATTAAACTGAACTATGTGGGCAACAACAACAACAACTGAATAACATTAAAAGGACTTAAAATTTAACTTAATTGGACTGTGCTAATTATCACTTTGTGAGTATGGAATCTGGAAGGTATGCTATTTATCTCTGGCTGAATGGAGAAATGAAAGGGCACTGGCAGTATAACAGATCACTCTTCTTCTGAGGCTGGGAAAGAAAAATGGCGAAAACATGTTACTGATTGGGATAGAGTGACTTTTGCAGCTATTGTTAAAGTTGCAAAAACAAAGAGCAAGGGACTGAGTGGGGGAGAAATTTTTGGAACAACATTGGGATATCAGCACCGCTCAAGGCATGACGGATTGCAGCAACAACTGGGGAAAGATTGACATATAAGGACAGGAAGAAACATCATGGACAGAATAAATGTCACGCGCAGGAAGAACAATGATGCAGTTTGAGATTTTCACTTGTAGTCTTATAAATTACTTAATGTGTCAACACGAATAGAAGTTATAAATATTGCAGCTGTTGTGTAAGGGATTACTGTTATGATGGGGATGTGATTGAAATCAATAATTTGGTATTTGAATGATTTGTATTAGGAATTGTATTATAATTTGGCATTGTTACAATGAGGCTATTATTGGATTATTGTAATTGAAAAATGAATAAAAATTATTATCAAATAAAATGCACTGTGCTAAGTATTTCTTAGGTTTGCTAGGTATAAATATGATGAAAACATGTTTTTCTTTCCCTACAACTGGCTTGCTGCTTTTGAAATCACAATTAAGATTTCCATGCCAAGAAGCAGTGTCCTTTTCCCTCTCCTCACCCCCACCCCTGGAAGTAGGGGTTTCGCTTTAGAGTTTTTGAGTTCATGGGCAAGGATAAGGAGTGTTTTGTAAGATGCACATGTGACTCTTTGAGGTGGGGAGGACAATGATACGTACTTTCCATGCTGTTCTGTAGCCCACTGCCCACTGGGATTTCTACAGTGAGAGAGCATTTCCTAGCTGCAGCTGTGGTATTCTAAAAACGGCAAAATAAACCACACCAAAATGAGAGAGAGAGTAGTAAAATAACAGGACAGCCTGTGCTTTATCAAATATTCAGATGGTAGGCCAACAAGCAGATGTAGTGGATCTGCCGCTAAGAGTGTCAACTTGGCCATCGTTCAGTGGAACAGTCCCACTCATGGTTAGTGCACCTGCAGAGATTGAGGCTAGAACTTTTTTAGTGACTTGACCTTAGATTGAGGATTTATATAGATACTGCTGCTTTTTCTTTTTCTTTTCTCCTGACCATATGGAAGATTTTACTCTTTAACAAAAACTAAGTTTGGACTTGACTAGCAGAATTGAGGTGAAGCCAGGATAGTCAAAGTGATGCTGTTCATATGTTCTCAGACCCCAACTCATATTGGCCTCAGCAGCAAGGCCAATATGATCAGGGATAATGGGGGTTTAGCTCAACAGGAATTTGGGGGAAGGTTTCCCTGGTGTAAAGGGTCTCACTGGTGAATCGACTGCTTGGGAGGAGAACTGAAGAAGTTCGTGTTTGCTTGAATTCTGCTGTAGTTTTGAGCCAATTTGCTGCTGCTGCTGGTGGTTTATATGTTGTACTTGTGTTTTTGTGCGTGAATTAAAGTGCGTTAAAATACTTTAAATAACCAATTGAAGTGAACAAAGGTAGCTGTGCAG
Source organism: Zootoca vivipara (assembly GCF_963506605.1). NCBI lineage: Eukaryota > Metazoa > Chordata > Lepidosauria > Squamata > Lacertidae > Zootoca > Zootoca vivipara. The sequence goes on along the minus strand of NC_083282.1, from coordinate 2,654,061 downwards.
TTGGGAGTCACAGAAAAGCCAGATCTTGAGGGTTCTGAATGAATAAAGAGCACCACATACTTTTTTGTTTTAAGAAATATTTCAATCTGGCTTTCTGGACTCGACCCAGCTTGCTTACCATACTTACATGTAAAAGATAAACTAAAAACCATGTGATGATAACATTAATATCAGAAGCCTATACTATCCAGTGAATGGGTCCACTCACATTTTTATCTTATTCCCCAAGCTCTGGGCAGAAGAGCCCAAATACCAACAGGGAGGACAACTAAATTTTCCTGGGAGAAGTTAGGATGGTGAGCCAGTGTGGTGCAGTGGTTGGTGTATCTGATTAGGATCTTGGAGACCAGGTTGGGCCACTTGCTATCTCTCAGCCTAGCTTACCTCACAGGGAGAGTGTAATGATAAAATATGAGGGAAAGGGGAGAGTGCTATGCAATCTCACCTTGAGCTCTTTGGAGGAAAGGTTAGATATCAGTGTAATTGCTTATCCCACAAAGCCTTGGGCAGCCAGTGAGAGAGCCCTCCCGCTTCCAGTGTTCAACCTTGCTTCTGAAATGGAAAGGAGCGCCCAGATCTATGTTCCGGGAAGGTGTTCTAGGCATAAAAGGTAGTAAGGGAAAATGGGCGGAACTGTTACCACAGACAACTGGGTAGGAGTGGCAGCAGAATGGTGGAGAGGAGGTCATGGGCAGAGATACAAAGGCAACAGAGGGTGGATAGGTAGCCCCAAACTCACGTAAGAAAGCAGATTTTCATGCTGGATTGATCTCAGTGTCCCCTCTAGCTCAGCGTTCTGTCTGTCATCATCATCATCATCATCCTCATCCTCATCATCCTAAAGCTAAATTTCTTAACTGGGGCTAGATGGTAGCATATTGCCCCTGTCTTGACCTCAACATTTAAGAGATGCTGTCCTTGAAATTTTAAATTGTGATTGAGTCTCTCAGCATTAACAATCAGATAAATGTCAGTTATTTTTTAAAAACACTTTTAAAAGTAGCAGTGGCAGCATCTTCTGACCCTGAATCCTGTAGGTTAATTACGCATTGTATGTGGAAGAGTATACCTAATGAGTTTCTAGAGTGTTTGTTCAGCTCTTTAAACCTTTTTTAAGTTATTTGTTGGGAAATGGATGTGGATTTAGTAGTTAATTCCAAGGCGGAGCCACTCCACCCCCCTTCCAGAATTCCTTGTTTTCATGGAAAGGTGTCTGGGAAGAGGATTGGGTTGCATTCCCATATGTTTGTTTAAAGATGAGCTGCGTGAGAACCTTTGGAGGAAGTGCGCTTTTTAAACATGAAATAGTTGGAGAGGCTTTGGTGAGGGAGTTATTTGTGGTTTTAAGATTGACACTGTCTTGTTATCTGGTCTGGTGGATAGCATATGGACCAGATAATGAATATAATGCTTTCCTTAAAGTTGGCATAAAGCTTTACAAAGGACATCATCAGCTTGTTTAACTAAAGTTACAGGTAGGTAGCCGTGTTGGTCTGAGTCGAAGCAAAATAGAAAAATTCCTTCAGTAGCACCTTAAAGACCAACTAAGTTTTTATTTTGGTATGAGCTTTCGTGTGCATGCACATGCACACGAAAGCTCATACCAAAATAAAAACTTAGTTGGTCTTTAAGGTGCTACTGAATGAATTTTTCTATTTTGTTTAACTAAAGTTTGAGTTAAATGGAAGCTTAGCTTAAGAATACTTCTTGAACATAGGTAAAGGTACTCTTGAACATAGGATCCACTTACAGTATTTCAATATGTATTCAAAGCAGGGAGTCAAATTTAATTGGGGAGAGTTTCAGTTCTGTTTCAGCTGTTAACTGACGTCTTGGGGGTGGGCCTGCAAACCCAGTAAAGGATAAATAATCGAAAATCAGATGAAACAGTAAAGTAGTAGAATATACTTATCATGAATATCACAGTGTTCTGTGACAAAACCTCCCAAACTGGTAGCAGCCACCACAGATGTGTTGTTTGTAGCTTTGCTGTCTGAACCTGCACACAAATGGGTATGGTTTTTCACTAGCATTTGGTGATTACATGTGCTCTGTTGCTGTGTGGTTTTTTTTGAACATGTTCATGAACTGAAATGGTTTTGGCGAGAAACTAGAAGGGTCTGGGCTGCAGACTGTCCTGCTCTTGTACAGTTGAAATGGATATGCCCAGTCCGTCTTGGTGCAGAAGTGATTACAAAATGAAAATAGAACACTCCAGCCTCATGTTGGCACCAAGCCAATGTGTAGTAGTGACGGTGGCATCCAGTCAACATTCTTCTTGCAAATTTGCTGCTGTCCCACCTAATTTTGTCACTTGGGATTACTAGTAAGGCACCCCTTGAGGTTCTTCGGCAAGGAATGCCCGTTTATTTCGTCATTGAAGCAGAAGATCCAAAGGCTTTTCAACAAAGTTGTGTTTCCATTGGCAGGAAATACTACTTTTGTGTTTTGATGTTTAGAAAATGAGGCCCCACAATGGGGCAGGGGAAGCAGAAATTCCGTCAATGGGAGATGACATGCTGTTTCTTAAAATTCTTAACTTGGCATACCTACTGCAATATAGAGAAGGCAGAATGAAATGCATGGGAAACATGAAGAATGATTTTTTTTCAATATTGGGAAAGAAATAATGGAATTGGATTAAACAGTGAGATTGAAACAATCAGATGGTGTGTGTGGCTGATGAACTGTGATTTACATTATGAAGCACACACAATTTTTATCTGATACAAAGCAATAACTAATATTGTATAATATTTTGGTAACTAGTAATTTTTTTTAAAAAAGTGAGTACTTCCCTGTAATCTCATTCCATTGTGGCTCCTTTCAAACAAATCAAACAACTTTTAACACCAGCAAACCACTTGCTTTCTCTAAAGATGTGCCCATATCTCTTTGACACATAGTTTTGAAAAGAAGAAAAAATGTGTTGATACTGCTCTGAGCTCCTTCATCCAACCCTTCAGTATGATCCCCTGAACATAAAAGGGACGATCCTTATCAGTTTTACTTCCCTCTGTCAGAAGGCAAGTAAGACTGACAAGGTAAAGGTAAAGGTAAAGGGACCCCTGACCATTAGGTCCAGTCGTGACCGACTCTGGGGTTGCGCGCTCATCTCGCATTATTGGCCGAGGGAGCCGGCGTATAGCTTCCAGGTCATGTGGCCAGCATGACAAAGCCGCTTCTGGCAAACCAGAGCAGCACATGGAAACGCCGTTTACCTTCCCGCTGTAGCGGTTCCTATTTATCTACTTGCATTTTTAACGTGCTTTCGAACTGCTAGGTTGGCAGGAGCAGGGACCAAGCAACGGGAGCTCACCCCGTCACAGGGATTCGAACCGCCGACCTTCTGATCAGCAAGCCCTAGGCTCAGTGGTTTAACCACAGCGCCACCTGGGTCCCTTGAGACTGAGAAGACCCCTATGTAAGTAAGAAAAAGGTACTTAGGGTTGACTTGCTTAATACTATATGGATGAGGCTATACCTCAGTTGTAGAATCAAGCTCCCTCTTAACATGCAAATAAATATTTTACTCAAATCATGTTGCCTGGTCTTGTTCTTGCTTTTATATACCTCCAACTTTCTTCATTCTCCATTGTTCAGAATGCAAGCTATTTTTAAGAATCCTAAACCCAACACCCTTCCCTGCAGCTTCACAATTTTGAGAAAGTGATCTCCAGTCTTAGACTTGTATTTTTGTCTCGTACCTAGATTGCTATCATTCCTGATGTTATCTATGATGAATGAAGTAGTTTTATCCATGATGAATAGAGTTATATTTTCTTGGGTTAAATTATATTCTTGGGTTAAATTTTATGCACCACACCTTTTTAAAGAAATGTTGGGTTAAGCAGAAGGATATGGGTGAATGGCAAAAATATTGGGAAACAAGTCTTACGAGTAGGAGGAGGGTGTTTTTGTTTTTATTTTTTTGACCAGCTTTGAGAGACTTCTAGATCTTTAATCACCAGATGAAACAAGTTGCTTTATTTAGGATTTTGGCAGGGCACTGTGCTCTTTAGAGTAATTTATTTAATGTCGGACAGATTGATGCTGGGTTTTGTGTAGTTTGTGAACTGGAAGAAACAGCTGATCATGTAGTATAGGATTATTTGAGAGGGAGCCTCCTCCGCAAGCTGAACAATTTGAGCATTGTAACTCAATCTTGGGGGGCTGTTAAAAGACAAAAATATTTGGGATCAAATGCTGATGATTTTGTGGAAGTTCTTATGAGATACTACACTTTATGAACAATGGTAATATAGGAATATACATGGTGGTAATATGGCCTCCCTGTTGCCTTCACACCCTTAAAACCCAAGAAGAAGAGGAAGTACTGTTTAAGTTTGCTTTTGTTTCCTCCTCCTGTCACATCCCCCTTTGTCTTATAGATTGTAAGCATGAAGGCAGGGGTTGTCTTGGTTTACATTGATCTTTAAGGGCACTGGGGGAGCCTTTCCCACTTAAAAGCAGGGTTAAATGATTCAAACCTGTAACTAATCCACAGCTAATCTTTTGACCAAGAAAAGTGTGAAAGAAACCCACTGTAACCTTGCAAGCTGTTACTGGAAGCATGAATGCGCTATACTTACTAGGTGCCTCCACCTTAGTGCAACGGAAATTATCACATTGAAGCAACATATAAATAAGAGACATGGGGGAATGATCAGTGGTCTTCAATGTCTGTATACTAATGCACAGAGCATGGGAAATGAACAAGATGAACTTGAGCTCTTGGTACAGCAAACTAAATACGACATAATAGGCATCACTGAAACTTGGTGGGATGAGTCTCATGATTGGAATGTAGAAATAGAGGGATACAATCTATTTCAGAGAAATAGACCAAACAGGAAAGGAGGAAGAGTTGCCTGTGAAGAGATCCAGGATTTAAAACTTCAAAGCCATATTGAGAGTATCTGGGTCAAAATTAAGGGAGAGAAAAATAACAGTGATCTCATTGTGGGAGTTTACTATAGAGGAAGGGCAACCAAAATGGTCAAAGGCCTGGAATCGATGCCTTATGAGGAACGGCTTAGGGAGCTGGGTATGTTTAGCCTGGAGAAGAGAAGGTTAAGGGGAGATATGATAGCCATGTTCAAATATATAAAAGGATGTCATATAGAGGAGGGAGAAAAGTTGTTTTCTGCTGCTCCAGAGAAGCGGACACGGAGCAATGGATTCAAACTACAGTACAAGAAAGAAAATTCCACCTAAACATTAGGAAGAACTTCCTGACAGTAAGAGCTGTTCGGCAGTGGAATTTGCTGCCAAGGAGTGTGGTGGAATCTCCTTCTTTGGAGGTCTTTAAGCGGAGGCTTGACAGCCATCTGTCAGGAATGCTTTGATGGTGTTTCCTGCTTGGCAAGGGATTGGCCTGGATGGCCCTTGTGGTCTCTTCCAACTCTAGGATTCTATGATTCTATATAAGGCACAGAGTGTAAAGCAGGAATAGCAAACTAGTGGCCTGCAGACTGGATCCGGACTCAAAAGGAGTCTCACCCACCCTGTCGGGTCTACCAAATGTGAATCAGATTGTCATTAGGTTCACTTTCAAAGAAAACAAATGTTTATACATTGTAAGATTTTGAGAGATTTCATGCTTTTAGTTCACAGTTTCTTGGATCAATTTTGTATATAGTGTTCCTTATGCCTGAGTGCATGTGCTCTATAACAGCAAAGCCCTTACTGCTCTGTAGAGACTGGTAACTTATGAGGGACTTGTTTTGTGGTTCATTACTTTGACAAACCCATTGACCATTGCCTTCACTACGTATAGAATGGCCTCTGTGGTTACAGAAGTTGATCCAGTGTAAGACCTATTGTGCTATTCAGTGCATTTGCTCCCTTCGCCTCTTTTTAGTAAACACATGCAAAAAAAGACTAGTGGGCTAAGCTGAAGCATTGGAAACCTCTCGAACTTAATCCGGATGCAAGGGTTTCTTTACGGTAGCTTGCTGCTAAATTTCCTGTTTAGCATTTGTGGGGTTGAAGGGAGAAGGAAGCTAGGCTACAGGGGGTCCTGTACTTCAGCCAAGTCAGTGGAAATACTTTATAATAAAAGTCAAACTAAAGCTAATGAATTGGGTTTTATATCATGCGTGGCTTTTCCATTAAGTGCTTCTGCAGCTGCTTTTATAGCCTGAACTTAAATATCTGTCAGTTCGATATTGTTAAGCTGTAGAAAATGGAATAAGCTATGGAAACAGATATTTTATTTTAAAGGGAAAATGTTTTATTTTTTTACCAAACTATTGGGAGTTTGCAAGATGATTGTGAACCTAATTGTTAGTGAGATTGGTCAGGGACTACAGAACATGTAGGGGTCTCAGAGGACGAACCCCTAATGTAGCCCATAGGTTTTCTAGGCAGCCACCCAAACCGGTTTAGTTGGTTTCCTCATCAAAGACAGAAATATACTCTGCAATGGTTATGGACTTTCCCCAGGTATCAGAACAGGGTTATTTCAGTGCACTGCTTCTTGGCTGCCATCCCAACAATCGTGTCAGCTCCTGGGGAGTGTAAAATGCAGGGTGGAGATGCTGTTTTCAGGCAGGCAGGCCTTCTGGAACAGTGTTTCTCAACCAGTGTGCCTCCAGATGTTTTGGGACTACAACTCCCATAATTCCTGACCACTGGTTTTGCTAGCTAGGGATGATGGGAGTTGTAGTCCCAAAACATCTGGAGGCACACTGGTTGAGAAACACTGTTCTGGAAGACCAGGCTTAAGGTTTCTCTCTGACAGTGCAACCTCATGCATGTCTACTAAGAAACTGCGTTGAATCCAATGGGGCTTACACTCTGGTAAGTGGGTGTTTGTTTGCAGCCTGAGAGTGAAGGTGACACTGGGAAGGCTACCTACCTCTCCAGCTTTAATTCGGTTTTCGGGCCCCGGGGTGTGTTTTAGCCTCTGGCATTGGTGACCTCATCATTTGCAACCACACGCTGCTTAGCTTCGGGTGAGAGCAGTCATGCTACATATGTGGCTGCTGGCCTCAAAACACCATGGTGCCTCTTGCAACGGAATATCTCTGCATGCACAGTGAACTTGCACAATCACTTGCTTTATCTTTCTGGGAAAAGGTTAATGTACCCACAGGGTATTTAACAATATCAGCTGTATGGTTGCAGTAAAATGAGACCTCGTATCCTTGAACACTACAAATGCCATCAAAATGGGAAAGCCTGTCGCCAGTGGGATTTATTTCTGAGCACATTCTACTGTTCAAGCTGTATATATGGCAGACTACCTACACCCTGCCTTGCAAGATCTGGGAAATCTGTTATGTAATGTGAAATTAATTTTTTACTATTTACTATTATTTTATTTATTGAATTTTTATACCGCCCTATACCCAGAGGTCTCAGGGCGGTTCACAGAGTTGGTGGCCACTTTCTGGGTTTTAAGCATAGGTCCTGTTGCTTCTCTCTCTCTCTCTCTCTCTCTCTCTCTCTCTCTCTCTCTCTCTCTCTCTCTCTCTCTCTCTCTCTCTCTCTCTTTCTTTCTGTTAGGCTGTGCGGGGGGGGGGGGGGAGGCTAGTGGAAAAAGAAGGGGAAAAGTCACCAGCTTTTTTTGTGAATGGAGTGAGGCAGAAGGCAGCTGTATTGCAGTGAGAGGCTCTTGTAAGAAAAAGTGGCTTGAATCAGTAGCTCAGCCCTGCACCACATTGTCACGGAATAATGTGTTAGACAGCCTTTTACTGTCTCTGCCGCCTACATGCCAAAGTCAATGGGGCCTTTGTTCCTGGCGCACTGGAAGAATGTGTGAGCTAATGGGGGTAGCGGGAGTTTAAGCTTAGTTACAGAGGCCTTGCTAAATTTCCCAGAGGGACCTAGTATTTCCTGAAGCCTTGCCTGCTGAAGGGTCGAGCTTTGTAGATAGTACAAATCCTGCTCTGAATGATAAGACTCCCTTGTCTAGAGGCATGTGGCTTCCTCCCTCTCTCTCCCACCCACCTCCACTCCCCCAGTAAAACTGTTCCTGTTCATTGTGCAGCAGCTAGCCTTCCTGCCTTCCGTCTTCTGTAATGGGGTGGTTACACACACAGCTTCATGCAGAAAATGGGTGAAATTACATCAGGGGCACCATTTACTCAATATATTAATTAATTAAATTATTTATACCCCGGTTTTCATCCGAATTGGTTCTTAAACAATTAACTTATGGGAGGCGGAAAAAGATATTAACAATAAGCAACCCTTACTTAAGCTTTCTTTCAATCTGAATTTCATAGAGTGGAGAACTTGTCCAGTGGTGGTTATGGAATGTTCCCCTTAGAGAAGGTCACCTGGCGCTTTCACTAATTCACCTGCACCATCAATAAGGGCACTAACAAATGCTTGGGTGGCAGGCACAATCTTCTCATCTGGTGAAGGGGTGAGGAGATTGTCCTCTGAGTGTGTGTGTGCTGTGACATGCATTTTTTTTTTTTTAAAAAGTGGGTTCCCCTCTTTTATTCATAGGCTGATTGCATTTATGAAAACTCTTAAAATTAGTCTGCTGAGTTTTCTGTGATCAAGTGACAGTTCTGTCTTGTCAACAGGGGCCTGAATTACATGGCCCATGGAAGACAGATTTTCAACAGAGATTTCCTGTGCATTTGCAGGCATTCCATCTAAAGAGATACTCAATATATGAGGGATGAGATGGAGGATTCTGGTATTATCTGGGAGTCTGGTGGGCTTTAATCTCTTCTTGAAAATGACTGTGGATGGAGGAAGGCAGGTGTTGAGGGGGGCAGTGATATGGGCAGCTAAGGGAATGCACACGGACATTGGGAAGAGGTAGAAATCTTATCTTTTTTTAAAAAAAATGTCTCATGAGCCCAAGGGGGGATGGGAAGGAAGAGAGATGGTAAAATTCAGAGTCATTTAGGAACGGCATGTACTGAATGAAATGAACCTAGTGGAAACCAGTGTGAGGTAGGGCTGGGCGATATCAGCTTTTCAACATGGTGATATACCATGTTGTTGAAAAAATAATCTGCCTTTACCTCAGCCCACGAAGCGCTGGGTGAAACTGCTGCTGCTCTCACTTGCGGGAGCTGAGGTGGTTTCACCTAGTGGGCTGGGGCAACACAGCTTGTTTGCACGGCTCTGCTGGGGATGTCCTCTCGCTGCTTGTGGATGAGTGGGGGAAGCTTCGGGGCTCCTTCGTGCAGCCCTGCTGGGGATCGGGGGCCCTCCCCGGTGCTCCCCCCGCTTGCATGGAAGCCAGCACCAAGCTGGGGGATCCTTAATTGCTCAGCTGAGGGGAGCATCAATTGCACACTCCTCAGCCAAGCAGTTTAAAGATGCGTCAGTGCCTCATCGATGGAGCTTGTTTCGCCTCCTGCGCAATAGGAGGGCAGAGTGCAATGTCGGTTTCACTCAGCAGTATTTTGCTGGTGAAACTGCTGCTGCTCCTGAGTCCCTCTGCTAGCAGCGCCCGCTGGAGGGAGTCAGGAGTCTGGGAGTGTTGTTAGAGGGACTCAGGAGTGGTAGTGGTTTCACCAGCGATATACCACAGAGTGAAGCCGACATCAGGTCTGCTCCTCATACTGGTCCTGGGCGATATATTGATATATTGCCCAGGCCTAGTGTGAGGAGTGCCATAGATCAAGATGACCCAAAGGGATGTGCTAGAGAAGTGCCATTAGTGGCGCAGGTGAAAGGGGCTTGAGATAAGAAATGGGCAGGACCTCGTAGCAAAGAGTGGTCGTGGTCAGCATCAATGAGAGAAGGCATTAATACATTAAGTGATATGAACAACAAGACATAACATTTTCAATAATCACTGCAATACCCCTGCACATTTTTAGTTGGGCTGAGCCTAATAGCATGCCTAAAACCAGAGGGAGGGCTGGAACCAGCTACTCAACCTTTCAATGCATGTAAAAGGTAAAGGAAAAGGACCCCTGGATTATTAAGTCCAGTCAAAGGTGACTATGGGGTTGCAGTGCTCATCTCGCTTTCAGGCCAAGGGAGCCAGCGTTTGTCCGGGTCATGTGGCCAGCATGACTAAACCGCTTCTGATGCAACAGGACACCGTGATGAAAACCAGAGCGCACAGAAATGCCATTTGCCTTCTCACCACAGCAGTACCTATTTATCTACTTGCAGTTTGACATGCTTTCGAACTGCTGGGTGGGCAGGAGCTGGGACAGAGCAACAGGAGTTCACCCCGTGGCGGGGATTCAAACCACTGACCTTCTGATCAGCAAACCCAAGAGGCTCAGTGGTTTAGACCACAGCGCCAGGGGTGGGGAAGCAGTGGATGTCTGGATATTCATTGATTACCACTCCCATCATCCCTTAGCATTGGCTGTGCTGGCAGGGCTGATGGGACTTGGCGTTCAACAACATCTGAAGGGCTACAGGTCCACTACCCTGTTACAGAGCTCAATGCTACGGTACTAAGTTCTACCTGTGATAAAAAATGTATTTACGGCTTCTTTCTCTGACACCTGAAGATACATTTCTGCAACCGAATTAGATATTATCAGCCTGATCATAACTGTGACGTTGGAGAGCGTTGACATTTTCCAGCAGTGCTGTTCAATTTAAATATTGGTCGTTGGGGCTGAATGAGTTAGACTCCGGTACCGTGGTACCTCAGTTTAAGAACAGCCCTGTTTACGAACTATTCGGTATATGTCGGTATATGAACTCTGCAAAACCAGAAGTAGTGTCCCGGTTTGTGAACTTTATCTCAGTCTAAGAACGGAATCCAAACGGTGGAAGGGCACCGGCAATAGGGGGCCTCATTAGGGAAAGCGCGCCTCAGTTTAAGAACGGTTTTGGTTTAAGAACGGACTTCCGGAACGGATTAAGTTCGTAAACCGAGGTACCACTGTACTAGCTACCATTTGAACCCTGTTTGAACTCCCATGTCATCCTTTGTTTCCCAAATGGATCCGGTTCCCAGGGGGATTCCTGCAAGAGTTTTAGATCATTGGCAGCAGATGAAAAGGAAGGAGGTGAAATACTTTGGCTGCTCTTCCAACCTCCCCCCCCCCAAATACTGATAGAAAGGTAAAGTGTGTTGATATGGGCATCCATTAAATGTTCACTAGGAATTGATGGATTTATTGCCCCCCCCCTGAATTGAAATGATGTGGCATGACTTATTAAAGAGAGAAACTTCTTCACTGAGTCAGTGAATTCACAGTTGGAAGATGGTCTTGTGTCTTATCAGTGTCTTATCTAAACATTATGGCAGTGTTGCAAAACTCTTCAGGAAGGTTCTCTGCTCACCTCAGCTATTCTTTTTGCCTTCTTTCTACCACAAATAGAGATTGAGCATCAATCTGATAGCTTGGAGGCTGACAAGGGAAGAACCTCCATGATGCATAGTGACCAGGTGGGACTTTGGGTCCAAGTAAGTAGACATGACACCATAGCAGAGACCTGTGCCTAGAACATTGCAGTAAGATAGAGAGAGAGAGAGAGAGAGAGAGTGCTGGTGGGCAGAGTAGGAGGATAGTTTCATGTGTGAGGGGGCTCCTTCTCCACTGTCGAGGGCAAGATGCCTCTGCATACCTATTGCAGGTCTTTTCTTATGTTCTTAGATGCTTGAACCTTTCTCCTGACTACGCTTGTCCCAAAACTGCCTTCCCTCCCATTTATTTCTTAGCCAGGTTCTGCACCAAGAAGTGAGGGCAGAGAGGAGGAATAATGGATGCTTCTCTGTTGCTTCTCTGCTTTAAGACTCCTCTGATTAATTGGCATGGCCAGCATTTTAACACAAGAGATGTTGTGTTACCAGCCCATCTACTTGGACCTTTTACCTTTAGCCTGGGGCCTAGTTTTAACAATAACAAAATGTGTAGAAAAAATACAAAAACTTGCTTAACTCATGTTTTAATTGGATTGGTAGCACCTGTGCATTCAACTTTAACATGTCAGCACAGCATACTGATCTCAGATGTGCTGACCTTAGGGCTGTAACTAAATAAGAAGATCTTGGGGAGTTGCGATGTGTGTGTATGTGTGGCTGTAATTGTGTTTTTGTTTTTGTTTTCATGGGATGGCATTCAATTTCATTGTACTACGGTATGTACAATGACAATAAAGTATCTATCTATCTATCTATCTATCTATCTATCACTAGTAGGTACCAGGATCCCAGCATAAATGTGATAGCAAGCAAGTAGAAGTTTGCACCAGTAAACTACCTTTCTTTTTTTAAAAATTAAAACTTCTGTCATCATGGGTAATCTGGACCTCTTGAGTCCTGAATGGAAAAAAGAGAGCCCCATGTACGTTCAAATACAGCTGCTTTGTGACTCAACTTCTAACTTTGACGTGCTGGTAACTATTTAAGGCAAACGAGTTCTTAGGTGGCTTGCTGGGGGCCTTGGGGCATTTTCATTTCACCTGGCCATGGGGATTTAGCATCTATTTATTTTTTTTGCAATTCTCTGACTGTTTTACTGTAAATTTCTACCTTTTGATTTCTGTTCCTTTTAGGGTGCGTTTTCTGTACACTGCATGGGAGAGTGTTCTGTAAATGTTAAAAGTGCATATCCATGGAGGGTGTGTGAGGGGAAACTCCCTTGAAGGAATATTTTCCTTGCTGTTTATGTCTTAGACTTAACAGAGGGTGTTTACTTTGAGGCATTAATTTTTGTGTCTCAGGGAGACTCTGCATGTTCTAGGAGTCAGATGTGTTTGCAGCAGGCACCCCAAACGTTGGCCCTCCAGATGCTTTGGACTACAATTCCCATCTTCCCTGACCACTGGTCCTGTTAGCTAGGGATCATGGGAGTTGTAGGCCGAAACATCTGGAGGGCCGCAGTTTGGGGATGCCTGGTTTGCCGCATTCCCCCATTAATACTGTGCCTGAAGGAAGTGACTGCAGGAATTGTGCACATAGTGGAACCTGTATAGCAGTCTTTGTGGTGGAAGGGAGAGAAGCTTCTTGCCTTTGCTGGAGACTCTTGCCTTGCATCCGGTTGCAGCGAACACATTCCTGCGAGAAAATAGGAAGTTTCCGTGTGGCTATTGAGTTGATCAGGTAGCATTCTCTGTCTCCACTGCCACCTTTGCCCGTATGTCCCTGGATGAACATTGTTTACTCCAAAAGAATTGCCTGTTTTATTAAGTTAAATGTACTCAAAAGGCTGAGCTCCAGAGCAGGGATCAAGAGTGGGAGGATTTCAGCCCTTGCTTATCGCATGAAGGCAATCTTCTCACAATCTGGCACTTTTATGAGGAGTGTCAGCTGGCAGGGATATTTTATGATATAAATTATCCATCCGTTCTGAAGAGCACAAAGACAATGGGGCTTTTGTGCTCTGAGGATAAGAGAGGGGCCTTTATGATCATTGCCATGGTTTTCCTTCTCTCTCTATTTATAGATTCAAGGCTGTCGCACTTCCTCAGCATTGTCGGTATTCATGCAAAGAGATCAAGGAGGCGAGAACCTCCTCCTGCCCCCCAAAGTCATTTCAGTACAGCTTCCTTTGCTGCTGATGACAGGAACTTTTAAAAAACCACTTCTCAGCAAAGCAGGTGAAATCTTCAGGATAGAGTCATGAGGTAGTGCTGGTTTGCCGCTTTTGCCCTATTTTTGTGTCTTACTCCTTTGCTGCAGTGTGACAGCAGAACATTTATTGCCTCAGCCAACAACTACCAGTAGTTTACGGTAACTAGAGGAAGGCTTTTGGGGGGAAAGATGCCATAGGCCCCAAACACCCTGGCCCCAAGTCAAAATGATTATAGCCACAGCACCTTCCTTGGTATCCTAGTTTGAGATTTGATGGCCTGGTTCCTCTCCTTAGTGGACGGCCTTTTATCCATTATCTTCCATTTATCAATGACCTTGAAGCTGGGGTGAATGGGGAGGGGAGGGGAGGGGAGTGCCCCCGCGCACAACTTTGCTTATACTGGTGTACAGGTAATATGGCTTGAACTGTGCTAGAACAATCATTAATCTAGCCCAGTATACATTCGTCTCTTGCTCTTGGGCTGTGACTTTAGCATCCTTGGTACTTAAGGTCTTTCTTCTAAAATGGCAGGGCTAGAAGCTCATGTGAACGCTCTGTGGCACTAGGGATGCTTGCAACCTTGGGAGCACTTCAGGTGAAAGGTGAAGCATGAGCATAGCTGCCAAGTCTCCCGTTTTCCCCGGGAAAACCCCCTTTTTACTTACCTTTTCCCGGTGGTCCCCCGTATCACTTTGTCTCCCGTTTTTCTCCATTATTTTCTCCTGCCGGCGGCCATTTTTTTCTTTCCGATTTGCCCTTCTATGGGCACAAAAAATGGCCGCCGCCAGCTTCAAAAGTCGCATTTACGCATGTCCGGAAGTGCATAGACGTGACTTCCGGTGTTGGCGGTGGCCATTTTGGTGCCCATAGATGGGCGAAGCAACACCGGAAGTTGCGTCGGCACACTTCCTGACATGCGTACAAGCGACTTTTGAAGCCGGCGGTGGCCATTTTGGGTGCCCATAGAAGGGCAAAGCAACACCGGAAGTTACATCGACGCAACTTCTGGTGTAAAATGGCTGCCGGTCCCGGATTCTGCAGTCCGGAACTTGGAAGGTAAGAGCATGAGCAACTTGCACATCTCCCCTCACTCTCCCAGGCACCCTTTTAATTGAGCATTCCTTATTATTTGTGCTCAACACTGGCCCCGACCTGGTGGAATGCTCTGTCTCCTGAGACCAGGGCCCTGAGGGACCTGATTTCTTTCCGCAGGGCCTGTAAGACAGAGTTGTTCCACCTGGCATTTGGCCTGGAGCCAACCTGATCCCCTCCCCCATTTTCCCTTTCTTTTTCCCTTTTGTATGAGGCTGCATTTTTAATTTTAATGTATTTAGTCTTGTTGTTGAGTTGTATTTTAACTAGTTGTTTTATATTTGGTGTAAGCCACTCTGAGCCCGGCCTTGGCTGGGGAGGGCGGGGTATAATTAAAAAATTATTTATGATGATGGTGGTGGTTATCAGGGTAGTAATATACAGTAGTTCTGTACAGTACACTTTCAATGGCATTGTACATCCAGTAGGTTTACGGGAAATCATTCTTTTTCATTTGCAGTAGGTGTATGCCCTGTGGTTTCCTGCTAAATCCTATAACTTTTCCTGACTCAGATGTTCTGGGTTTTTGTCCTGCTTTTGTTGCAGTATAGTGCAAGAGTGCTCCTCCAGACAACAAACATGTGATAATACTGGAGAAGCATAATAGAACAACTAATGATGTGTGGACAGTTCAGTATAGAGTCAGTGGCCTGGCAAGGAATGTAGCTGGAACAGGCATAGAAGCTTTCCGAAAGGGTTATCTTTCTTCATCAAGATTATTGAAGTTGCTCTCTCCTTTCTGCAAGAGGAAAATATATTGATGCTGTACTTTCTAACACACTTCCTATCTGAATAAAACATTTTAAATGCATTTTCTATCCATTCTGTTTAGACCTGCATGTACCTTTTGTGCAGAGTAACTCAGCACAAGGCTAATGTAAAATTTAAAACCCACTTTTGTAGCACAAAGCCCATCCCTTTTGTTAGTATAAAGCAAAAATAATGAAACTAGTTTTGTAGCATGAAGCCCATCCTACAGATTTTTGGCATCTGAAGAAAGGCAAAAGGTATTGACCTTCTGCTCTTCTTTGGAATAAATAAACCATTTCTTTAAAGGCTTTCTGACACTGGCATGCTGAAATGACTGCACTTGGGTTTTGTTTTTGTTTTTCTATTTAAACTATGCTGCTTTGGTTCTGGGCATCAACTAGAAGCCTGGCTGCTAAGAAAAATAGTGTCAGAAGAGTTAAGCCTGTGCACCAATAGACACTTGTTTGCGTGCGCAGAGGTCACAACCTATCTCCGTAATCGCTGAACTGTAATGTAACAAATTTGGCCACAACGTTCCATGCCCATCAGTGAGGGATCTGGCATAATTCCCCCCCCCCAAAAGCAAACCTTTCATACCTAAAATAATGATTAAACACAAAAAGTGGCACCCAAATTAGACGTCACCAGCAGGGACTCTGAAGACTCCAGCAGCATCCAATAGAAAGGCAGATCGCCCACTGCTGCCTCCAAAGCTGCACCACCAGCTGACATCACAAAATTCCACAGCAAGCAACTGAAAACAGGCCTTTTGCAGCAACAAGGCCCAACATTGCCAAGTGGAGGTAGGGGCCTGCCTGGGGTGGGGGGCCGAATAGGGGGCAGGGATAGGTAATGGGTCAGAACAGGGTGGGGGGGGGAGACACAGGGATGAAACCTGCCCTCTCTACAGTATTTCGCCTCGGCTTTGCAGACTAGGCTGAGTGGATTTAGGGGCCTGCCTGGGTGGGGATGGGGGGGGGCAAATAGTCCGCAGCATGAATCAACTGAATATTGAATGAATAATACCCTGTTTCTCATATTTTAAGACATACCCATAAAATAAGCCATAGCAGGATTTTTAAGCATTCAAGGAATATAAGCCATACCCCGAAAATAAGACATAGTGATAGGCACAGCAGCAATGCCGGCTGCGGCAGGAGGAGGAGGAAAAAAATAAGACATCCCTTGAAAATAAGCCATAGTATGTTTTTTTGAGGAAAAAATAAATATAAGACATGTCTTATAATATGAGAAACACGGTATTGAATCAATATTGAATATTGAATACTGAATAGAATCAACAGGGCCATGCCTTTGGGTAGAATATATGTTATTTCACATAACACACATGGGGAGGGGAGTCAGGGTTGGGACAGGGCAAAATTTTACAGAACATGCGCATTGGGGGAATGATTGTGTGCAAAATGAACGGATCACAGGGATAAGCTGGGGGGGGTGAGGGGAGGAGTGGGGGAATCACAGGGATACGTCATGGATCAGCACAGGGTAGGGGAAATCACACAAATAACCCACAGCAACACGTGGCAGAGCCAGCTAGTGGTAATTAGGTAAATGACCTGGACTGTTAAGTCCAGTCAAAGGTGACTATGGGGTGCAGGACTCATCTCTCTTCAGATGGAGGGAGCCAGTTTTTGTCCACAGACAGCTTTCCTAGTCATGTGGCCAGTAGGACTAAACTGACAACGGAACACCATGATGAGTGCCAGAGTGCATGGAAACTCTGTTTACCTTTCCACTGCAACGGTACCTATTTATCTACTTGCACTGGTCGGCTTTCTAACTGCTAGGTTGGCAGATGCTGGGACAGGGCAATGGGAGCTCACCCCGTTGTGTGGATTCGAACTGCCAATCTGCAAGCCCCTTAAGAGGCTCAGTGGTTTAGACCACAGCGCCACCCGCGTCCCTATTCCTAAATTGTAGGAATATGTTGGTGATATGGTGACATACATTTGCATGGAACCTGTTGTTAGGTCTTCAGAACTTTTGCCTTTTCCAAATGTTCATTTGAAAAAGGTATGTGTGTAATGTGTGAATGGCTTGTAGCCCAAATCATTGTAGTGAGGGTTGGGTTTTTTTGTTATTAAAAATAAAAGCATGCTTATCTTATCAGTCTTTAGTTTTTCCATCTGTCTTCCCAAAAAAATGGTTTAGAAATAACTTCTAAAATAAAAGCAAGTGATAAATAAATAAATAAATCCCTCAACACCAGAAAGTTCAGTGGTAATCTGTGTTGTAAACCTTTCCGTCTCAAAAATAGTTATTTCTAAACCAGGCAAACATTCCCAATTTTGTGGCCTTTCCTCCGAGCCAGATTTTTGGGAGAAAAAAGCTTGCTTATTTATTATTTCCAGTAATTGCTGAACAGCAAACCACAAAGCATTCTAGCAACTTTAATTTCTTATGCTTCTCCTCCCCCCCCCCTCCCATGTCCTGTGGTGCATATAGGAGAGGAAAAACACCTCCTCCTGGGAATGCCTGCAGCAACATATATTGCTCTGCTTTCCTTTGGACCACATTAGCAAGACCGAGAGAGAGTTCTTGTCGTCTGGGCAGCCCAGGACCTCCATACACACTGCCCAGGCTTCACCCTGGGGAGATCACTTCAGTGCTGCTAACACAGCAATTTGACTTCACCCCTGGAGGCCAAAATATATTTTAAAAATGCCAACAGTGCCCTTCAGCTGTCTATATTGGACAGACAGGCCAAACCCTACGCCAAAGGATAAATGGACATAAATCTAACATCAGGAATCACAAGGCAGAGAAACCAGTAGGAGACACTTCAATCTCTCAGGACATTCTATACAAGATCTCAAAGTAGCTGTCTTATTACAAAAGAATTTCAGAAACAGACTGGAAAGAGAAGTTACTGAATTGCAACTCATTACCAAGCTTAAAACCATGGAGAGACCTGGTCTGAATAAACACATCGGATTCTTATCTCATTATACATGATAAAGCTTTCTTTAGCCATCTCACCCCTTGCTTTTTCCTGCAAGACCAATTGCAGTGGTTAACAGTCGTTAACAGTTGTCTACGGGCTTTCCACACCTATCAGTCAATCACCCATTCCTACCCCCCTTCTGAGTAATACCCCTCTCCACCCTCTCACTATATCTGGTGACTTCTGTTTCAGTGTATCTGAAGAAGTGTGCATGCACACGAAAGCTCATACCAATGACAAACTTAGTTGGTCTCTAAGGTGCTACTGGAAGGAATTT
The DNA here is from genome assembly GCF_963506605.1 of Zootoca vivipara. Lineage (NCBI taxonomy): Eukaryota > Metazoa > Chordata > Lepidosauria > Squamata > Lacertidae > Zootoca > Zootoca vivipara. Next base: position 2,635,508 of record NC_083282.1, on the reverse strand, counting down.
TTTATTTATTTTTATATATTTCTACTGCGTCAGACCAACACGGCTACCTCTTTTGTGCTTGAGTAGTGCATGCTTGTGTGTGTGTACACACACACACACACACACACACACACACACACACTCTTACACAAATGCAGTCACAAACTACCCTCATCTCTGTTGCTGCAGTGTTGGGCAAAGGGCATTCTGTTGTATCTGCTTTTGTTGCTTGGTTGCAGAATGCATTTATTATGGTGAGATTGGGTGTGCGTACAATCCTGCCCACTGAGGTGAAACAATAACAGCTGGTGTGCAGCTGTACACCTCACTCTGGGAACTTTTCTCACAGCCAAGAAGCCTTGAGAAGAAGGTGGGGGTGGGATGGGAGATTTATTTATTTATTTATTTATTTACTGGCTCTTCCCACAGTTGTAACTCTTGTTAACTGTTTCAGGCACCCCAGGGGCAGCTCTCTAATTCTTCTTCCGCAGGTTTATTCTTTCTGATGTCACCAGGACATGACCACAAGGGGAGCCCACAGTGCATTTGACTGCCTAGTGGACTGTGAGTAAGTAGCACAGGAGTCACTTGTCTTGAGCTTTTCAGGAGGCCATTGACAAAAAATAAAAACAATTCCTAGTTATGCACCCAGACTGAGGAATGGCAGCCAGTGTGCTCCACTGTAAAATCTGAAAGCAATAAGCACCATCCCCTGTTGCTACAACTGTGGTGGAAGGCTGTCTAGCAATTCTTGCTTTAAAAAAATATTGTTGAAGTGCCAGTGTTCTTGAACAGTGAAGCTTAAGAATGCTCATTTCATTCCCAATTCAAAAAGGAGGGTTTTTTTTTACACCCCCACATGTAACTCTTGAAGCTCTTATAATGGTTTCTCCATGTCCATTATAAATGCATAAATGAAAGCTGCTTTCCTTCTGTCACTTTCTCATTACCACCCCTTCAAAAATCTGCTATCCGCACTGGCCAGCTGATACGGTAGAGAACATGCCTCATAATTTTAAGTATTTTGCTTAAGCTGGGAAGAACCTTTTCCCCACTTAAGGAACTTTGCCCCAAAGGAAATGTTTGGGAGGGGAGGCTGCAGCCAGTGTGGGTAGAGAGTGTATTGTTGCAGGATTACATTTGTGTTTCCCCTATTTCTTTCTTTATCACATTCATGCTGTATTAGCAGCACCAAAGTGAACTCCCCCCCCCCCAGGGGTCAAGCCTGGGCAGAATATTTGGAGGTCCTGGGCTGCCTGGATGATGAGACCGCCTCTCAGCCTCACAGCTGTGAGGAAAGCAGAGCAAGATGTTTGGCACCAATTTGCAGGGGTGCCAACTTGAAGAAGGTAAGCTCTGCCCCCCCATAATAAATCACATGATGTGGTGCATGCATTGCACACCATTTGAATGGCAATGCCCATCACCTTTGAAGGGCTCTCAGATATTTTATTTGGGGGGGGGGGCAAAGTCCCCATGGCTCCTTGGAGTTGGCTCTTATTCTTATTCTGTTCCTCAGGGTTTACTCCCAAAGCCTTTCTCATGAATGATTATACCTGCAAGGCAGCAGAGGTTTAGGATCAGTGTTTTCCTTCTCCCAGATGGGCTCCCTTCCTAGGTTGATGGGCCCCACATGCCCCTCATGTCCCTCTACAGCATGTGCAGAAACCGCCTTCTTGACCATTACACCCACTACTGATCTCGTCCACTCAGTTGGCTGGAGTCTTATCTTCGCATGCAGTCCCTAAATCACCAAGGATTTGAAACTCATTTGCTACCCTCACCTGGTTAGCCTGGCGTGTGGCTGCTATTGCATGCTGGCAGTTTCTACGAGTCACAGTTGAGAGCTGAGTGCAGAGTGGGGACCAGTGGTGGATGGACTACCCAGAAGGAGCATGTCCCCCACCAGAGGCACTACCCCTCCTCTAACACCCCATGCATTTCTATGCACATAAGCACAAATATGAAGCAGAAGTGATTTCTAGGAAGGACTGTAGGCATGCAGCTTCCAGAGAGCCAGAGGATGCTGAGGTTCCCATGAAAGAGCAGCATGTTTGCCACTGGGCCACAAATCCCCCAACTAACAGTTAGGCTATTATAATACTGATACAGTGCTGCAATAGATCAGTGCCTTTCAAACTGTCCTCTACTACTGATGGTCTTGCTGAGGAATAAACACCAATAATGCTGAAGACATCTCGCCCTCCACCCTTAATCACTGGCCCTGCAATGCACAACCGTGTGAGTGTACAGAGTGTGCTCCAGAGTACATTTGCGGCTCACTTGGGAAACCTGTGGCCCTCCAGATGTTGCTGAATTGCAACCTCTAGCTACTAGCCATGCTTTCTGGGGCTGATGGGAGTTGCAGTTCAGCAACATCTGGCGATCCAAAGGTTCCTCTCCCTGGCCTTGGTGATAGGGAGCCCCATCACCAACCACCATGTGAATGACATGCGTTCCAGCCATTGAAAAGAGCTGTTCATTTGGCTGGCTGTGGCAAGCTATGACTTGCATCCAGTTGACCAGACAGGGAAGCTTTCGTGACTAGAAGAGAGGTGACAAATTGAGGCAAAGTTCAAGCTTACTTGCCAATGGATTTTCCCATTGAAAACAGTGCTTCACTTTCCCTGGGCTGTGCCCCAACGTCTGTTCTGTTTCCAGACCATCAATGTATAAATGGTAAAAGTTTCTGGGGGTAGCAGCATTTGCACCTGTATTTGCAAGGCTGCCCCCCCCAATGTCCCCCAAAACCACCTTGCTGTGGGCTGGGGTTCCTTTTCAGATAAAGTGATGAGGAAAGAGTTCCCTGTAGGTTTTACTTTGTAAAACCGCTGAGCTAAAAGGAGTGAAATGCTGAAGTGGCGCACATTCCTAGGATGCAAAGATGATCATGGCTGGTTTATTTGACGTTTATTGAGCCTGTTTGGGTATATGCCAGCAACTGGAATGAATCTACAATGGAGAGGCCTCTTTTCACAAACTGGGTGGGAAATGTATGTAGGAAGAGAGTGGGGTTTTTTGTTTGCTTTTTGCTAAAGTTGATAAATCCTGAAGCTATTCTTCATTTGATTGTCTACAAAGAAATAGTATCAAAGGGGGATTCCCCTTTTTTTCCTTCCTGGGATGGTTAAATTGAGTCAAAAACAGTTCCTTGATCCTAACCATAATTACACGAAATGAGGAGCTAACAAAGGCTCTGATTGTCACAACAAGAGGCCCGACTATCCCAGTTCTCTGGCTTGGCTCCAGCATTTCCTCTTTGCTGAGTCAACTATAGGGAAAGTGAAAGTATGAGCCCATCACCTTGGTGGGAAACGTACAGTGGTACCTCGACTTACGAACAACCCGACAACCGAATTTTTCGACTTACGAATGGGGGTAATGGCCGCACGCTTACGAATGTCTCGACATCTGGAAAAAACTGCAGCGGTTTTAGATAGGGATTTTTCGACTTACGAATTTTTAGATAGGGTGGCTTCGACTTATGAATTTTTTCGTTTCCAATGCATTCCTATGGGAAATCACATTTCCAATGGCGTTTTTCGACTTACGAATTTTTCGACTTACGAAGGTGCCTTCGGAACAGATTAAATTCATAAGTCGAGGCACCACTTCTGAACCAGTTGCTCTGGTTTCATTCAGTGTCATACACAGAAACATGTCTGCTGTCTTGGAGTTTTTAAGATTATGTGAGGCTCAAGATTATGCGAGTACCTTTTAAAACAAAGCAATGGGATATTTTTAGCATTTATTTAGGGTTTATACAGACTTTCAAGTGTGGTGTAGTGGTTAAGAGCAGTCTCCGCTCCTCCACATGCAGAGTTTTTGTTGTGGGAGAGGAAGGGAAAGGAAAATGTTAGCTGCTTTGAGACTCCTTCGGGTAGTGATAAAGCGGGATATCAAATCCAAACTCTTCTTCTTCTTCAAGATATTTTGCTTAGGAAGCTGCCTTATGGTCCTTCTAGCGCTGCATTGTCTGGCAAGGGCTCTCCAGAGAGTGACAACCCTGCAGTGTAGTTCAACTTCTAAGTGGTTTGCACAACAACCGTGCTGTGTTGTCCAGATGTATCAGCCCCTTATAGCAGGTTGGGGTTTGGTCTGAAACTGAGAGAGAAGCTTCCAGTAACCCTGAGGTTATAGGGCACAGTTGTTCTATGAGAAAAGTTGTGATGTTTGGGACTTTTTACTTTAGGAAAAAAGGGCGAGTAAGAGGGGGAACATGTACAAAATTGTGCATAATGTGGAAAATGTAGATGCTCAGGGTCATCCAGTGAACCTCTTCACACAGCACAAAATTAAACTACTGCATGGACTTTGTCCCCATAATATGTAGTGATGGCCACCAGCATGGGTGGCTTTGAAAGAGTTTAGACAGATGCATGGCAATTATGGTTATCAGGGGAGATACTAGCAACAATGGGCATATGTTGGAGACTACCAGTTTCTGGGAATCGGATGCAGAGAGTGCTGTTGCACTGGGTTCTGCTTGCAGACTTCCCATAGGCATCTGGTTGGACACTGTGAGAACGGGGTGCTGGAGAAGATGGGACTTTAGCCTAGGACGGTGGTGTGTTGCCTGTTCCTTTTATCTCTGTTTGTGCTGGGTGAGTAGTGTGCAAGCCTACAGTGTATTCCAAGGGTGGCCAACTCGCAAGAGGCTGTGATCTACTCACAGTTAAAAACTGGCAGTGATCTACCCCCTTTTTTGGGGTTCAGGTCAAAGTTGTTGAGCTTTTTTAGGGAGGAGGAGAGCACCATTTGGGGGGGGGGCGAAGGGCTAAAATGTCGAGCTTTTTTAAAGGGAGCCAAAGTTGTTAGGCTTCTTTGGGGGGAGCCAGTGATCTACCACAGGCGTCCAGTGATCTACCGGGAGACCACGATCTACCTGCTGGACGTGCCTGGAATAACTACTGTACTAACATTGCACCCTCAGATTTCCTTTCAGGCCAAATCAAGCATTAACTGCATGGAGAAGCCTCATGTTTCATTGACTTGCATGCAGACTGGCTGCACATTTCATAGGCGCATGAGGTAGTGAGACCTAGGTTGGAGCAAGGACTCCTGTCTTCGACGCTAACTTTTGGAGTACTGTATGCTTCTTTCATCCTCCTCAGCCAAAGTTGCTTGGGCATTGTCGGCATAGGGGGAAAAGATACACACAATTGTTTTGTTGCATGTCAGAGACCAAATAGTGAATTTGCGCATTACTTTTTGTGTCCTTGGAAAGGACCACCACAGTTGCATCCCCTGAGTTGACACGGGTAGAGTATGGTACTTGGGCACAGTAGACCTGAGTTGAAATCTCTGTCTACGCCATGACATTCATTGGGGACCTTGGACAGGTCAATATATCACTTGCCTGCCTTGCTTTGGCAAATAAAGGATAAGAGTTCCATGCATTCTGCACTGAGCTCATGTGGAGGATGGGCTGGATGTTGTTGTTGTTGTTGTTTAGTCGTTTAGTCGTGTCCGACTCTTCGTGACCCCATGGACCAGAGCACGCCAGGCACTCCTGTCTTGCACTGCCTCCCGCAGTTTGGTCAAACTCATGTTCATAGCTTCGAGAACACTGTCCAAACAAATTGATTAATTGTTTCTTTAGTAAAATGACAGAGTGGGCAATTGTGCTGTTATGAAAAAATTAAAATAAATACCAGTTGTACTCCTTGCAGGTAAAATGACAAAGCTGCATATTCTGCACACCACTCTTAAAACATTTGTGGCGCATTTTCAGCTGCGAAGAAGTGTCCATTCTCATCCAGTGTGCTAAAAACCCCTCTAACCTATTGCCTAATGTCTTTTCTTAACTTGCCACAGGTAACCAGGAGAGCGACCATTTACAAGTTTGCAGTATGACAAACATAATCTTTTCATTTTGTTTTGATATTATAAACATAGCTTCTCATTCTGATTTTTCACACAAACATTTATAGCAAGTCGACCCTACAGACTTTGAAAAGAACAAAGAGACATTTCTCTGTCTTCCTGCTCTTGCATTTTAGTCTCAAACTCTCAACACTTTTTCTTCTTTCACAGGAAAGGCCTTTGATATTACATACGTACGCCTGAAATTTCACACCAGCCGGCCGGAGAGCTTTGCCATCTACAAACGCACTCGGGAAGATGGTCCTTGGGTGCCTTACCAGTACTACAGTGGCTCATGCGAGAACACCTACCGCAAATCCAGTCGTGCCTTCATCAGGACCGGGGAGGATGAACAGCAGGCCGTTTGCACGGACGAATTCAGTGACATCTCTCCACTCACAGGAGGCAACGTAGCCTTTTCAACACTCGAGGGCAGGCCCAGCGCTTACAACTTTGACAACAGCCCTGTCTTACAGGTAAGGAGAATGGGGATTGGATCTGGATCAGAGGCTGTGATTGAGGCACATCTCAAATTCTTCATATCTAAGTCTCCCCTGGGTACAACCAGAAGAAGACACCAGGCAGCTCCTCTCTACGTTTAATGGATAACCCCAATGTAGGCCCACAGCATGCTCCAGTTTTCATTAGTTAGTGAGGTTGTCTATGGTCCTACCTATTCAGGTGTGTTCTGTATTTTGCTGTTTAGCAGCTGGCCAGGGAGACCCCCCCGGCGTGAGACATGTGAAGCGGCTTCATGTTTGTGCCTGAGTACAGCACAGTGGGAATGGACAGATCTGAGCCTCAGGGTGCGATTCCTCACACATTCTCTGGCACAATCTCTATTGAAATGAATGGGAACCACAGAACACCCTGTCTGCTCCTTTGAAGGAGACTGATATACATGTGTGATGAAGAATAATTAGTAAAATGGTAATGGGGGAGCTTGGGAATTTGGCTGTTTTTGTGGTCCACCATGTAGGTCCAATGGTTCATTGCAGGGGGAAACTGGTGCAGATTTGTATAAGAACGTAAGAAAGAGCCTGCTGGATCAGGTCCGTGGCCCATCTAGTCCAGCATCCTGTTTTCACACTGGCCATGGGAAAACCACAAGCAGGAGCTGAGAGCAACAGCACTCTCCTCTCCTGCAGTTTCCAGCAGCATTATTCAGAACCATAGTGCCATTGGATAGCCTTAATATCTATGAATTTGTCTAATCATCTTCCAAAGCCATCTAAGTTGTGGGCCAGCACTGCCTCTTGTTTAACTGGTCCATTTAAATTTACATCCTGTCACACCTCCTAACAAGGAAACCAGGCACCTTCCTTATAAGGGAAACAGAACTGTTGTGTTGCATTGCTGTTGTATTTGTTTTTCCATGGGGTCCGCCTGCTTCCTTTTCAAATTGGCATCAGCATATCTTAAAGCTATGAAATGAACAGGAAAAATTCTGGGTGCTGTGAACTGATGATTCTTCAGTTGCTGATGGATCCAGTGGGATTCCAAATAGCTCTGGGGGCGTTTCTGGCTGATATGACTGGTGCGCCTGTTGAAGCCCTGGCTGACCTCTGGAACACCCGAATGGCTTGGGCTATTGACACAATTGCCCCTGAGTGCCCTCTCCCACTTCGTGGAGCCCAGTTGGCCCCCTGGTATACTCCGGAGATAAGGGCGAGGAGACAAGCTGGGAAATGGCTTGAACAGTGGAGGAAAGATTCAAATGAATGCAACCAAACACTGGTAAGGGCTCATTATTGAGTCTTCCTAGTGGCAGTGAAGACAGCAAAAAAGGCCTACTTTGTTGCCTCCATGGCATCCTCATCATGTTGCCTGGCAGAGCTTTTCCAGGTTGTACAGGGCCTTTTACAGGCTGGCCCTGAGGAGGTGGCAGAACCAACAGTAGCTCTCTGTGACTTGTCTGCAAAACATTTTGAGGATAACATCGCTTGCGTCTACCAATACCTTGACTGCTGTTACAGCAGATGAATCTCATGGGGTGTCCAGAGCACAGTCTAGTCCTGTTGTGTTGATGGCTCAACAATGTGGACAAGGTGCTTGGATCAGTCACTCTAGACCCTTGCCCCTCGTGGCTGATGAAAGCCAGCAGGGAAGGAACAGCTGGCTGGGCCAGGGAGGTGATCAATGCCTCTTTACGAGAGGGGTGGTCCCTGCCTGTTTGAAGGAGGCAGTGGTAAAACCACTCCTTAAGAAACCTTCCCTGGACTCAGAAAATCCAACTAACTACTGGCCAGTTGCTAATCTCCCTTTCCTGGGCAAGGTTCTGGAGCAAGTGGTTGCGGGCCAGATCCAGGCGCTTTTGGAAGAAACTGATTTTCTGTATCCATTTAAATCAGGGTTTAGGCCTGGTTTGGGCACAGAAACTGCTTTGGCTGCCCTGTATGATGACCTCTGTTGAGAAAGAGAGAAGGGAAACATGTCCCTGTTAATTCTTCTCGACCTCTCAGCGACTTTTGATATCACTGACCATGTTATCTTTCTGGAGTGCCTCTCCAAACTAGGGGTGGCGGTTCCAGTCCTACTCGGATGGTCATTCCCAGAGGCTGTTCCTTGGGGAATGCTTTTCAGCCCTGTGGAACCTTCAGTGTTGGGTTCCGCAGGGCTCAATCCTATCCCCCATATGGCTTGGTGTTATAGCTGAACCACACTCTGAATTGTGTACAGTGTAGTACAGTGTTTCTCAAGCTTGGGTCTCCAGCTGTTGTTGGACTACAACCCTCTTCATCCCTAGTTAGCAGGAGCAGTGGTCAGGGATGATGGGAGTTGTAGTCTAACAACAGCTGGAGACCCAAGCTTGAGACACACTGGTGTAGTGTATGCACACCTGGCTTTTGTGAACTTCCTGGTACACACTTTGCTCCCAGATCTTGGTTATGGTGATCTATCTTGCCATAGAATTGCAGTGTGAAAGAGAAATGTGGCCACTGCCATGTATGTCTTACTTATGAGATAGGGCTACCATATCGCACTCTGTTGAACGGCCTCTGAAAAGTGTCCAGAAAATGCAGTTTTTGCACAACCCGGCAGATCCAAATGCTCTGTTTGTGACTTTATGGTTTGTCACAGCACAGAGCAGTATCCACATGGGTGATTGGAGAATTTCTAAAATGCTGTTCATAGAGGCTTCTTAAGCTCTCATGTGAGGTTATAAAAGGATTCTAAAAAATATATAACGAGTTTTGATAATGGATGAGTTGTGTTCTCAAGGAAATAATGAATAATGTGGAATCACAAGGCCCAATAGGCCTACTGGCAATGGTCTCATTTGCAAGTACAGTAACTTTAAACCATGGTTTCTGTGTATCTGAAGAAGTGTGCATGCACACGAAAGCTCATACCAAAATAAAAACTTAGTTGGTCTTTAAGGTGCTACTGAAGGAATTTTTTTATTTTGCTTTAAACCATGACTATGGTTCGAAGCAGAACATGCAGGACAAAATCGTGGGTGCTCTGTTCCCCGTCCCCCTCCTGCTGCTGAGTGTGGCTTAGCATTACATCTCAACCTTGCCGCTGAGTTTGTTTTCCCCAAGCAAACCACAAGCAATGAGCCCAAAACAAACCTTGGCTACAGCCACATAGAATATGTGCTATTCATTGAGTGTTGCTGTGGCTTGTTCATGGAGTGTATTGTGGCTTCATTCCAATTTCCTCTTTTAGGAATGGGTAACTGCTACTGATATCAGAGTAAGCCTTAATCGCCTGAACACCTTTGGAGATGAAGTTTTTAATGACCCCAAAGTTCTCAAGTCTTATTACTATGCCATTTCTGACTTTGCTGTGGGTGGCAGGTAAGTAGTAAACCGCATCCAATTATATATTTAATATCTTAAATGAGTGTTTGCTTGGGGCTTCTGACTGCACCCCCCATTTTTTATTTGTATGTACACACAGTTGAAGTGATTTTTCATTTAAAAATGATGACTTAATAAAACATCTGTTACTGAACTTGTGTACTGGCTCAAGGACTATTCCAATATCTGTGGTGCATTCTTCAACTTCATTTGCACTAGATTCATGTAACCAGGTCAAGCTTATAAAGTTCAGTAGTACTTCTCATAATTACTTGGTGTTGTTTACATTTTATGAAAAGTCTCTGTCCACGATAAAAGAGAGGTTGTCATTAAGTAAAACCCAGACACGAGAATGAGGGCAAACCCAGTTGAGTTTTGAAAACACTTGGGTTGTGTCTAAATCAGTGCTGCTCAAACTTTTTTCTCTGGGCCACACTATCAGAATTAAAATTTGCTTGCACCACACCGAATGTTTTTATTGATGAGAAATATGTTGGAAAACAAAAAGACACAACTCTTAACAGTGCTTGATTTATAAAATAGAACACAACTACTTTATCATATGATCATGGGACACCTAGAAAGTATAAAACGATGCAACTACATAAGAGCATGAATCATTCCTAAAATATAATACTGATTGTCCTTGAATCTTCCAGCCACACTTGTTATTCTCTCCTGCCGTACTAGTGTAGTGTGCCACACCATTTGAGAGCCACTGGTTTGGGCTTACTCTGGAGAAATCAACTGCATAATAACATGGTGGAGCGGATGTGAGAGGGGCACATGAAAGCTATATTGGAATAACTATTGCTACTTCTATCCTGCCCTTTCTCCCAAAGGAGCCCAGGGCAGCAAAGGTAGAAATGTCAGAACAGGTCCCTGTTTGCCTGTCTCTACTGCATGCTTTTCATTGGCAATGTAAAAGGCAATTCCTCAAGGGATATGGAAGCACATTCGGATCTGTTTCTTTCTTTCTTTTTAAAGGAAAAAAAAATGTTTAGAAATTGCTTTCTCACCTACTCCTTGGCTTTAGCCGTCACTTGAGAGAGGTCGGGTGACTGTATTGGTTCATTGTGTGTTAAGAAATTTCCACTGCCCTGAGAATCACTTCCCTTGGGGTGGAGGAGGGAAGGAACAGACAGACCCCAGGAGTTCCTTTGATGTGAGTCAGCCTGGTTGTGTAGGAGGTTTGGACTCTTTGGGGCACAAGATGTACATTTCTTCCTGAAGTCTTGCTCCCACCGTGCAGGTGTAAATGCAACGGCCACGCAAGCGAGTGTATGAAGAATGAATATGGAAAGCTCTCCTGCAACTGCAAGCACAATACCTTTGGGGTGGACTGTGAAAAGTGCCTCCCTTTTTACAACGACCGGCCTTGGAGAAGAGCAACGTCAGAGAGTGCCAACGAATGTTTGCGTAAGTGTGTTGGGGTTGTTCTTAAATAATCTGGCTTTGTCTAAGAAGCAAAATCTTCCTGCCAATTATTTCATCACCTCCTACTGTCATGTGGGAGGTAGCCAATTTTAAAGCTCTTTGGAGTGTTCTCTTCCTTTTTCCTCCTGGCAAGATCCAGTCCCTTCCTGTCTCTTGTCATCCTGTATTAATTCAGGAGCTTAGCTTATTTTAAACCTTACCTCAAATGTCTTTGTTTCCCATTATCAGTTGGCATGTGTTGTGTGGTAGAAATGCCTTGGAACCTGCAGAGTGTTGGGTAATTCTTCGGCTCATATCTCAGAATTCAGACCACACTAGGTGCTATACAGCTTGTTATCTGTGGTTATTGTTGGCACACCTATCTATTTACCCAACTGCAAGATTATAAATGTGTTTCTCATTTATGCATTGTTGATTCAGCATAGTCCTCTGGACTCAACTAATTATCACCAGGAATTGTGTTCTGTGGATGAAAATAAATAGATAATCTGTGCCAGGATGACCCAGATTCCACAGTCACAAGAAAGAAATTCTATAATAGGCATGAAATATACAAGCTGATATGCAGGACTCTCCCTTTGCATACATTACTTTGCTTCTCCTAGTCCTGGGAAGGGGGGAATTGTAGAGGTGGAAGCAAACCCCAAGGGTCACCTAGTCCAACCACACAGAAGCCTTGCCCTCTAACTAGTAGAAATTCAGTTCAGCAATCCCTTTGGCTTTTGAGACATCCCCCAGGTGTTGTCCACATACTTTAAAGCACATCATTGTAGCCATTAGTACTCGAAAGTGTTTGGCTGCTGGGTTGTTTAAAAAAATCTGGGAACTCTATTCTGCATGCTACCCGAGACCTGTTGTTTTTCTGAGTTACTGTGGAGTTTGTGGTAGGCATGCAGTCCTTTCTTTTTTGAAAGGGAAAAAACCCCAAACCTTATGGGGAGAAAAATTGGATTTCTTGTCTTTCATTCTGGGTGCAAAGTTCTGATGGGGAGAAAGGTCTAAGGACTTGAGCTTAAACCAGTGCTAGGGACTGCTGTCTTCCTAGAAACTGCTGTAACACTCAGGCTTAAAAAGTACCCTAGCTGTAGAGTGGGTTAGGTGACTATTTTGGAGTGGGTCCACGTTTTGGGGATGAGCCCCCCTTTCATGATGTCATTAAATAGGCGTGTCATGTTTGGCATTAGGGGTTGTAGAGTGGGTTAGGTGTACCAAGAAATCATCTGTGTGAGATGTGTCCATCAGAATTAACCTGGTGCCCAGAGCTTTATTCTGGGCAAGGCACCTTACAGTTGTTTCCATAGTGATTGCTTTTCTTGTGGGAAACGTCCTTACATATGGTACCCGGGTGGTGTTTGGGAGGACTGCAGTGTGTGGCAGGCAGATTCATCTTCTATCTGGAATGTACAGAAGAATAGGATGACAGTGAAGCAGGGAAAACTGTTGTAAGGCAACTGTCTGAAAACTTATGTGTGCAATTGTTAGTTGTTCTGTGACATCCTTGGGAATCAATTAAGTGGTCATAGAAAGAGGTATTTTTTAAAAAAATACGAAAAAATTATTGATAAAAGTAGTCTATTTTAATTGCTTGATCTGATACTTACTATATCTTCTTGCTTCTGGAGTTGCAAAGTATTTCTGGCCTTCAGATATTTTTCAAATGGGCACAGGTTTGTAATACAATAGAGTTCTGGTTATTGATGCAAATGATCTCTGCTGAAGAAACTGAGAAATGTTTGTTTTTGTGAAAATTCTTTCCCTGGGACCCTCGTTCCTTCAAGGTGTGATCCAGCACCATGAATTTAGCTGAAACTCAAGTGAAGACTCACAAATGACCCCCTGAGTCCTACCCTTGGATATAAGTGCATGTTATAAAAACAGCAGCCTCATATCAAGTTCCCCATCTCCTTCCATAATGGGCAGCACATCACTGAGCTGTGCATTGGATGGGATGTTCTTCTCATTGTTGAAATAACAAAATAGTCACCAGTCTTTACAACATAAACCAGAGATGCTCACACGCATCTGTGCTGGAAATCCTGACATCCAAAACATATTTAAAAAATCATTGTTTACAGACTGGTTCTTAGAATCAAATGCATTTGCAACAAAGATAAAACACCAAAAGATCACTGAAAATAAACAACGTCTCCTGCAAAAAGAATATCATCCACATGTAATTGATTGCAACATCCATTGGGCTCCCATCCTGCCTAGAGAAAACCACCTCCATCAAAGTGAACAGCCACCTGACAAAGAGCAACATATCCCACATGTGGGAGACTTCCATCCAGCATCTCCTAGCTATCACTTGGCAATCAGAGAAAGCTACCTGTTGTTAGATTTAGCAAACCATTCAGAGTTTGCTATCAGCAAGCCTCCTGTTACAGCATTTTGCCAGCCTTCCATTCTACGCAAACTGTTAGTGAGAGCTTTACGTAAGCCATCTGTCAGCAATCCTGGGTCTCATCCTTGTAATTCCAAGTGCTGTATCACCTGTGTGTACTCCATAGATACAGCTACCTTCAAAAGCACCAGGACAGGTAGAAGGTATCACTTCAAAGAGAACCTTTTGAGAAAGCTCAAAAGGTTGCCCATCACTGACCTAGAGGATACAAGCAGTGTGGCTTCACTTCAGCAAAATGAAGGCCTCCTGTGCCCACCCTAAAACTGCCCCCTTGGAAACAGCCTTCTTTCTACAGAGGAACCGATGAAGGCAGACGTTGAAACAGTTTGCTATAGGCATTTAAAATGCCTGTTTGGTTTGCCACTGTAATAAATATATATAAGAAATGTGAGAAGGCATTCTCCTTGTAATGACAGATAAGAATTGCCTTGCAGCATCTTGCATTTCCCTCCGCGATGGGGCTGCACTTTTTGAGTTATGCTTCTGGAATACCCCCGCGCTTGTTAGCTGTAGCACAGGCTGCATGGTGCTTCTTTATTCCTTCCCATACATTTGACGGGCGTGGGTATAGCATCTGTGCTGCATGGGGACTCCACACTCTGGTGAGCATGGATTAGGGTGCTCCCAACACTATGGCTTAATTTGTGAAGGCACAATTTAGCCTGCTTCATTGCACGCTAGTGGGCTCTGGCCTCCAGCATTAGAATCACTAGCTTACTGCATGGGAAGAAAAGGCAATACAGTATTTCTTCTTAACTTGCTTCATATGTATGCTGAAAGTTCCCAGCTGCATATGTGAATTGAGTTGAAAGCCTGACGAAACTGGTGTCTGATGGGCTCTTGTTCTGCTCCATGTCCTTGACATGAGCAATTAGGCCTGTCTGTGCTAAGGAAAGCAGAAAGTTTTGTCTCTCTCGTTCACATACACAGACACAGACGACACACAGGATGCAGCTGGGGGAGGCTGGTCTCACTGCTATCTTTCCCCGCAGTTTGCATGCCAGAGAGCAGTGTCAACTGTGTGGGAGAGCTGTGGGAAGCTTAGAAACTGTAGCACAGCTGGAGAGACAGCCGGGTGGAAAATCTAGTACACTCAGCAACATATCCAGACTCCAGCCTTTTGGGGTGAGGGGGTGGAGAAAGCTTTATGCTCATGGACAAAGGCTAATGGCCTCCACCTCCTGGAGCCTTGGGCAAGAGCAAGTGAACCATCAGGAGAATCCAAAGTATGGATAGTGCTATTCTGGTTTGCACCGTGGTACCAGTATATGGAGCTCCCTGTGGATCCTCTGCCCTGGGGTGGTTTTACCCTAAAGCTGCTGAACCGAGGATCAGGCAGCTGCTCAACACTGCAAATGCAGGAAGGGTGTGTCAGCTTAATAATAATAATAATAATAATAATAATAATAATAATAATAATAATAAATTTATACCCCACCCTCCCAGTCGAAACCAGGCTCAGGGCGGCCGACACCAGTAAAATTACAATAAGACATAAAGAAAGAAAAACAATTAGTTAAAGTACAGGTTAAAATACAATTTACATTTAAAATTTTAAATGCAGCCTCATTTTTAAAAAGGCCCAAGTCAAAAACCATAAGGGAGGAAAACATAGGGGCCAGACTGAGTCCAGGCCAAAGGCCAGGCGGAACAGCTCCATCTTGCAGGCCCTGCAGAAAGATGTCAAATCCCGCAGGGCCCTAGTCTCCTGTGAGAGAGCATTCCACCAAGTTGGGGCCAATTCTGAAAAGGCCCTGGCCCTAGTTGAGCACAATCTAACAACCTTATGGCTCGGGATCTCCAACGTGTTGTTATTTGTGGACCTTAAGGTCCTCCGCAGCTTGACTCTGTGCTGTGGATTGGCAGTTAGTGGCCTGGGAGTTCAACCCAGGCTTTCCATTTGTGCCCCCGCCCCCTGCCCCCAAGTCTAAAGAATTGCACCTGCACCATTAACTATTTCTCCCATGTAAGCCAAGACCCGGGCAAAAGGGGGTCTTTAACACAGTGTACGAACCTTAGCAGATTTCTCTCCTGACGTTCCCACTTGCCTTGACTTGTGCACCATAGCTGCCAAGTTTTCCTTTTTCTCGCGAGGAAGCCTATTCAGCATAAGGGAAAATCCCTGTAAAAAAGGGATAACTTGGCAGCTATGTTGTGCACCAGAAATGGGTCTGCATAGCACAAAGTTCATAAGCAGAGGACTCCTGCTAAAGTCTCTGCTCTTCAGTTGTTGTTGTTGTTGTTGTTGTTGTTGTTGTTGTTGTGTGTAAAAGAACATGTTGCCTGTGTTCTAGCTTACATGGGAATTGGAGGATAGATCCATTGTTGCTGGCCCTTTATTTCTATTTTAGTTCAAAATATGGCTTGGTGTTTTTTTAAAAAACAAAACCAAGAACAGGAGAAAACTAAGCTCTTCTACAGCCCAACCTATGGGATTTTTGGCTCCAGTTCAGAAGCTTCACCAACCATCTCAACCTCTGCTACTTTTGGTGTCCCCCTGAACTAATATGAAGGAAACCTCAGTGAACTAGCTTTCTGAAAATCACTGAACTTGTTGAGCTTTTATATTCTGTATGGTAAACATGGAACGTTATCTGAGGTCCCAAACTCCTCCTCCCATTATCTCCAAACAGGTAGAAACAGTTGCTAAATTTTCTCATCTCTTTACTTCTCCCCAACCTCTTTTCATTTCTGAGCCATTTGTTGTTTCTATTAATCTGCATTTTTCTTTTGGACTGAGCATCTTATTTTACAACTTTATAGACTTGGTAGCGTTTACTTCCGGATTTGTTGCATGGAGGGTTGGGCAGATGGAAAGGGATTTAGCAGGGAGATGTACTTCAATGGCCTACTAAACAAGCACATGTTTGTTCCTTACCTCTAGCTTGTAACTGCAATGGCCGGTCACAGGAGTGCTACTTTGATCCTGAGCTCTACCGTTCCACGGGCCACGGTGGCCACTGCACAAGCTGCTTTGGGAATACCGACGGGCCAAACTGCGAGAGGTGCCGGGAGAATTTCTACCGCCTTGGGAGTGAGGAATCGTGCCTGCCATGTAACTGCAACCCCGTGGGTGAGTGGCAGAGATGATGAATCTCTTTGTGTTTTTCAGTTGTTAAGCTTCCAAAGGGAGAGAGTTCTTGGCATGCTGACCATTTTAAAAGGTTACCCTTTGTGGGTTTAAATTGTAACAACTAGAATACCGGTAACATTTTGTGTGAAGTCAGCTCTTAAATCAGCTTCATTTTATAAAAGGTGGGGGCCTACCAAAATGGTTGTAGTCCTAATGGGTGGGATGTATGTGAGACGGAGAAGAGCCTGTCTATTGCAAGGATCATGTGGAAGGGGCAAGTGGGGTGCACTGCCCATGGGGCGTGGCCACCCAATATCAGCGATGGAGGGGCCCATTAGGGAAGAGGCAGTGATGTCCCCAAGTGCATCCTGTTGCTTCTTCCAACAGGAGTGGAGAGTTAAGCCTCCTTGCTGTGCCTAGTGATTCTGAATTCTCTTTCTTGGTCACAGCTCAGTTGGTAGAGCATGAGACTTAATCTCAGGGTCATACGTTTGAGCCCTATGTTGGGCAACAAACCCCTGCATTGCAGGCTGTTGGACTAGATGACCCTCATGGTCCCTTCCAACTCTACAGTTCTTTGGTTCTAGAATGGATGATGTGTGAACAGAGATCTGTACTTGGGCATTAGTAGAATAGTGTTTAAAATGTTAAACAGTGGTTACCCAGCTTCACATATTCAATAAGATCTGTACAGAATATAATATAGCTGAGGTGTCTAACTCAGACACTGATCTAAGCTAAGACTGTCTAGAGGGGTTGGGAACTGGGGGCACTGTCATACAGTGGTTCCCCTCCTTCCTCCTGGGCCGTGTTCAGGGGGATGAGTGTTCATACCCCTGGGCACTCACTTCCGTTCTCTCCCCCATGCTTTTTAATATCTATATGAAGCCGCTGGAAGAGATCATCAGGGAGTTTGGGCTGGGTGTTCATCAGTATGCAGATGACACCCAGCTCTACCTCTCTTTTAAATCAGAACCAGTGAAGGCGGTGAAGGTCCTGTGTGAGTGCCTGGAGGCGGTTGGAGGATGGATGGAAGCTAACAGATTGATGAGGTTGAATCCTGACAAGACAGAAGTACTGTTTTTGGGGGATAGGGGGTAGGCGGGGGTGGGGGACTCCCTAGTCCTGAATGGGGTAACTGTGCCCCTGAAGGACCAGGTGCGCAGCCTGGGAGTCATTTTGGACTCACAGCTGTCCATGGAGGCGCAGGTCAATTCTGTGCCCAGGGTGGCTGTCTACCATCTCCATCTGGTACGCAGGCTGAGACCCTATCTGCCCGCAGACTGTCTCGCCAGAGTGGTGCATGTTCTGGTTATCTCCCGCTTGGACTACTGCAATGCGCTCTTACATGGGGCTACCTTTGAAGGTGACCCAGAAACTGCAATTAATCCAGAATGCGGCAGCTAGACTAGTGACTGGGAGTGGCCCCCGGGATCACATAACACCCATCCTGAGAGATCTACACTGGCTCCCAGTACGTTTTCGAGCACAATTCAAAGTGTTGGTGCTGACCAGTATACCTGAAGGAGCGTCTCCACCCCCATCATTCAGCCTGGACACTGAGATCCAGCACCACGGGCCTTCTGGCGGTTCCCTCATTGCGAGAAGTGAGGTTACAGGGAACCAGGCAGAGGGTGTCCTCGGTAGGGGCACCCTCCCTGTGGAACGCCCTCCCACCAGATGTCAAGGCAATAAACAACTATTTTACATTTAGAAGACAACTGAAGGGAAGTTTTTAATGTTTGATGCTGTACTGTTTTTACTAATATTCGGTTGGAAGCCGCCCAGAGTGGCTGGGGAAACCCAGCCAGATGGGTGGGGTATAAATAATAATTTATTATTATTATTATTATTATTATTATTATTATTATTATTATTATTACTACTACTACTACTATTATATAAGCTATGCTTATGTGTTTCTCTGTCAGGCTAACTCTGTGGTCAGACTCTTATTTTGCCATTGTGCCAAGTGTAAATGCCAAGTAGGGTTGCAACAATTAAGACTGGTCTTTCAGTCAAGGGCAAATTTAGAAGGCCTGATAAGGAGCATTAAAACTTTGCAGCATATTCCATGACACAACAGGCAGCCAGTGTATATTTAAAGTATGTGTGTGTGTGTGTGTTGATTTAAGATGGCATTTTTGCCTGAGTAATTGTTCCTAAATAATTGCTGGCTTTAAGGAAGACTGTTGACTGTATATGGTAAAGGTCTTTGTGAGCTTCTTGTTGCCAAATCAATCTGTTTTGTTTTAATCCTCTTAATGGTTTTGTGTGTGTGTGTCAATCTTCTTCTAGCCTAAAGATGCAGTAACGTCTTGCAATGTTAATGAGAAGTTAGCTTTTTAATGTCCTCGCCTCTTTAAACTACTGATACTTGACCCACTGAAAAACAACGCAAATGATCTCAGTGCATCCTAGTTTGGAAGTTAAATGCTTTGAGGTGCCCGTTAACTTCTAGGCCCAGTTCAGCAAGCTTTAGCATTCAACGCCTTTAATGCAGGGGTCAGCAAGGCTTACCAGGCATGGGCCGGATCACTCCCACAGAGATCCTCCGTGAGCCGGACCGGCGCAGCGCAACACCGGAAATTGCTTCTGCGCATACCCAGATGCTGAAAAGCGCGCCTGCACAGAAGCGATTTTCAGCGTCTGGGCATGAGCAGAAGTGATTTCCGCGCCGCAGAAGAGCCCCTGCGCGCTGCACTAAACCGGTGCAGTGTGGCACGGGGACTCGCCGAGTGGGTGGCTTGGTTTGGGGGCAGCTCATGGGCCAGTTAAGTGACCCTCTTGGGCCGCTTTTGGCCCATGGGCCTTAGGTTGCCGACCTCTGCTTTAATGTAAGAGGCAGCAGCTAGCCTGCTTCCTGTCCAGTCCCCAGTCCCCAATCTAGAGGGGAAAGAGATGTGGAGACCCAGCATATGCTTCAGGAGAACTTGCCAGCAGGATTATTTAGAGGGTGTTATTGAAGTGGGCTTCTTGGGAAGCTGATTGTTGAGCCGAGCTTTAATGGATTGTGACCTATATTATTTCAGAGAAAGCCTCTTGCTTATGAAACCCTAAAGCCTATATAGTTGTGTTCTGTAATTCCTTCAGTATAGGAACTTAAAATGCTTGGGATGAAGCCAATGTGCCCTGCAGTTATGGAATGACCTTCCAGGGGAGGTCTGAGAGTTGACATCTCTCAGAGAGGGGAATGCCAAGTCTTCTGTGAAAGCTTTTTGGATTGTTGAGTCTGGTGGCATTTGGTCTCGCTGCCACTGGCCCAGGATATCTGAGTCTGCACTGTCCTGCGTCAGAGCCCAGGTGGAAGCTCTTGGAAAGAATGCACCTCTGTGCAGAAACAGCCCCTGCCAATAGACAAGGACCACCTTAAAGGAAAAGGGCTGTGCTAGAATTCTTCTTCCTGCCATCTGCTGTCCTTTATTTGTGGAATCTTATTCATGGAACATTTCATCACTCGAACCCCCACCTGCCACCGGAAGTGGTGAAGTCCAGACTCAAGTTGCCACCTGAGTGAAAGCTAGACTTTTGCTTTATGTATTTAATAGGACAGCAGGTTCTTGTGGCTTTGCTGCTCTGATTTATGTAGAAGCTGAACATTCTACAACCCTCAGCCCATAGAAAGAGATGATAACACTGCTTTTAAATAAATGAAATTATGTACACAAAGCCCAGGTTATAACTCAGATCAGTAAAAGAGAGCGGGGGTGGGGAGTGGCGTCTGCTGCTTCTTACAATTGACAAACAAAGCTGCTTTTTAAACTCCCTCAGTTGTAGTGGACAGACAGCAGGATATTGAACTTCTCAAAAACACCATATAACTAAATAACTAGCAGCACAGCTCATGCTCTTTTGCATCACAGAATGTTCAGGATTTTTTTGTGCATGAGCGTAGCCTATTCTGAGCTCTGCCAACAAGAATCAAAATAGTTTGTTTTACATTGTATTGGAGCAAAAGGGTCTTCCTGCCAAAGTATATGCACCACGGGGGGGGGGGGAGGGAGAACACACACCATATAACTGCCAAGTATTAAATTATTGCAGCTTCAGTATAGGATAAGTCCTGATTTGAGTGTGTAGATTGGAAACCTTTAGATGGTTAACGCATGTTGCATATTTTACTTTCGATTACTTCATCTAGATAACATTGTTTTAGTCTGGAGTTGGGGCTACAGAAATGATATACGGTAATATTGTGATTGCCTTTGCCTATTCTGGGATCCCGGTCCCTCCCTATTTAGGGGGCCCTAGTTTGAAGAACAAATGGTGCAGTTTTTGCGTTGATTTGCTTTTTAATAGTACCTTGATCTCATTTTGTACACACAGGTTCCCTCAGCACTCAGTGTGACAACTATGGGCGGTGCAGTTGTAAATCTGGTGTGATGGGCGACAAATGTGATAGATGCCAGCCCGGCTTCCACTCTCTCACAGAGGCCGGTTGCAGGTAAAAGTTGACTGACCCTAGATCAATATATAGATGACAGAGAGTGTGCGACAGGGATGAGGAGCCCCCTGGTGTTTCTGCATCTCTCATTATTCCTGACCACTGGCCATGATGGTTGGGGGCTAGTGAGAGTTGTGGCCCATCAATATCTGCAGGGCCTCAGGTCCCCTTCCTGATATATGACCTTATTCTCCTCAGTGCTCTGACTGGACTTCTTTGCTTCTCTTCCAGGCTGTGTTCTTGCAATCCTGCTGGCAGTATGGACGAGTGCAACGTGGACACAGGGCGTTGTACCTGCAAAGACAATGCTGAGGGCTTCAATTGTGAAAGGTAGTGTGGTTTGCATTACGTCACAGGATTCTGGATGTGGGATTTGACCCATTTGTTGCGCTTTGCATTTCTGCCCTTTGTAGGGCTCAGAGCAGTGTACAAGAGGCGTGATCCCTTTTATCCTTACAAAAAATCCATGATGCAGATCAAGCTTGAGAGAGGGCGGCTTTTTGAAAGGCTTCCTAATGAATCTGATAGTTGAGAGCAGCTCCTGACGTTTCAGTCTGTTTCTGGCAAACAGCAGTTAGGGTGGTAAATTGGCACCTGAGCTGGGATTGAGTGAAAAGATTTCACCCGAGAATGTTGGGCTCAGTTTTTGTTGGGGAGATGGAAGAGAAATTTGGGCCACTGAAATGAGGCCATTTTGGCAATTGAGAATGAAATTTGTAGGGATCCACTTGGCAGCAGTGGCTTCATTTTTTTCTTCTCAACTTGCAGGAGTTCTTCTGCTGTTAGTAAGAACAAGCCCTTTTGGGCTCAGTAACATTTGTTGTGGAACGTGCTGTTGTCATCCTAGCAAAAGCTCAGGGTGAATTTGATCATCTATGAGAGGTGCAGGTCTTTAGACACCCCCTTGTATACTTGTGCAGAGGTTGGGTCACAGCTCTCCCAACAGAACGTGGATATACCCATGGAAATAGCAATTGCCGAATAAAATGATAAATGGTTCTGAGTAGGGATTAGAGTCCAGCTTTTCCTGGTCAAAGACCAGCATCTATCTGCTGCACCACAGAAGAAAGACAACCTCTAGCAATACTTTTTCAGGATGCTGGCTGTTATTTTACCGGAATGAAAGACTTCCTCAGATTGAGTGTGAGGTTCTGCCACACAGTGGTCTAGCATGACTGTATGAAATATTGTGGATGCAGTTCTGTGGCCCAGTTAAATGAAACTCTTAAAGGTTGTTAAGGCAGAAGATCAATGTGGGAGATGGATTAGAAGTGCTCAGTGGTTTTTTAAATTTTATTTTAGGTGCAAACCTGGCTTTTTTAACTTGGATCCTGCCAATCCAAGGGGATGCACTCCCTGCTTTTGTTTTGGGCACTCATCTGTCTGTACCAATGCCGTTGGATACAGCACCTACCGAATTACCTCCAGCTTTCAGTTTGGTAAGTGCAAGTTTCAATTTAACTTGAACAACACCTGCCCTATACCTTAAAAGCTTTAACATTTCCCCTGCGTGAGTGCCTGCAGGTCCTGTCCCTGCCTCTTACCACCTGGCTTAGGACGGGCCCTGGCGGGCCTCCTGGGGACTGTTGCCCCCATCACTGTTGATGTCTAGGAGGACTCTGAACTGCGCAGAGTTCTTTTCAAAATGCTTTAAAATTTTCTTTTTACCATTTTAAATACGTTATGGTGTGGGTTCAATGTTTACTTGGGTTTGGAAATTTGTTTAATTTTGTTACTTTTGTATTTTTTATTTCTTGGTTAGTATTGTTTTATTGTGTTTTTGTGTGTTTTATATAGGTTTTAATTTGTTCTTAGGGGGAGGGGTCAGGGCTGCCTGGGAGTGGGTCCCAGCCAACAAAATGGCTGGGGCAGGTTCCACCGGGGGGGGGGGGTTGCCGGCACTGGGACAACCGATCTCAGTGATCATGGGTAGGAGGAGGAGTTACGCTAAGACCAGACCACGCATTACCGAGGAAGCAGGCTTAGTCATTGTTGGGAAGACTATCCCTGCCTCCGGGTCTGGTCTTGACCGGATGGATACTGGAATCAGCCAGGGATACCCACATTACCTGAAGATACATTAAGGCTTTTAATGTTTAATAGATCATTTTATTTCATTTTTCTGTTGGAAGCCACCCAGAGTGGCTGGGGAAACCCAGCCAGATGGGTGGGGTATAAATAATTTATTATTATTATTATTATTTTCACAAGGCAGAGAATGCTGCCTGATTCCAGCTGCACTGCAATGTTTGCAGTGGTTTGTGTTCCAGAAAATATAAATTAAATTAAATTATAAAATGATAAGGTTACATCAAGAGAAGTATAGGCTATGCAGCAAATTAGTCTGGCAATGCCTAAGTTCCAGTTTCTTTTTGTGGCTTTCAGGTGAGGAAGACTGGCATGCAGAACAGCGAGATGGCACTGAAATCTCAGTTCAATGGATTAGTGAGACTCAAGACATATCTGTGATCTCAGAAACTCCCTTTCCCATCTACTTCATTGCACCAGGTATATAACAAGAGTGGCATGGTTATTTGAATGGACCGGTAGCGTGCTAATATTTACAACTAAACTCTCTGCCTTTACTCTCTTCCCTTTCAGGCAAGTTCCTTGGGAATCAAATCTTGAGTTACGGCCAAAACGTGACATTCTCTTTTCGGGTCGATAGGCGGGACACACGCCTTTCTGCGGAGGACATAGTGCTTGAAGGCGCTGGCCTGAGAGTGTCCGTACCTCTGATTGCTCAAGGCAACTCCTATCCCAGTGAGAGCAGCCTGAAATATGCCTTCAGGTGAGGCCATGTGGATTCGTGTTTTTCTCATCTGGGGAAGTTCAAGGTTGATTGAAGGAGCAGCAAACGGCTTTAACCAGAATCTAATGCAGCACAAAATGTTTCTTTAAAGAGATTGCAGTTTCGGATTGGAATTCTAGCTGTGGCCAGCTATGGGTGAATACCCACTAAGCTTGAATCATTGATAAATGCTGCCTACAAAAACTCTGGGAACAGTGGGATTGTGTTTTTTCAACAATTTGAAGTTGGCCCATAATTATTGTGTGTGTATGTCTCTGTTCTAGATGTAGACATTTTATTGGCAGTTGTAATGCAAGGGAAGGCAGTATACTGCATATTAAGAGGGTTTTTCCTTGTATGACCTGGAAGCTATACGCTGGCTCCCTCGGCCAATAACGCGAGATGAGTACCGCAACCCCAGAGTCATCCGCGACTGGACCTAACGGTCAGGGGTCCCTTTACCTTTATGCAGGATTTTTTTTAAAAAGTAATTTGTATTAAAAATAATGCTACTTTAAGAATTTCTGCTGCCAATTTAATTATGCAGTAGATTTTTAACTGATTCATCTAACCCAGGCATCCCCAAACTGTGGCCCTCCAGATGTTTTGGCCTACAACTCCCATGATCCCTAGCTAACAGGACCAGTGGTCGGGGAAGATGGGAAATGTAGTCCAAAACATCTGGAGGGCCGAAGTTTGGGGATGCCTGATCTAACCTATTGCCTGATGTTTGCAGCCCAAACAATATGGCATCATCACTTAAGAGATCTACGGTTTCAAGGCTAAAAATTGTGAAGCTTTGAATTGGGGAGGGGGAGGGGTTATGATCCAGCCAGAGTTGAGCACTTGTGAAGTCCTGTTAATATTAATTGGGGAGAGTTAAGAGTGCACCCAACTTTTCCCTTTCTTTCTTCTTCTTCTTTTAAATATATTTTTATTAAGGGTTTTCTTGGTTTACAAAGAAAAGTGCAATGTCTCTCTTAGCATTTTTACAAATCAGTTTCATCAGTGAGGAGAGGGGAAGGAAAGTAGATGGGGGGAGGGTGGTGGTGGGGTGACAATGGTGGGTTTTTTTTTTTTGCTTAATAAGTGTGGGGGGGAGTTGTCAGCGATGCTTGTGTGGGTTCTCTGTTGTTCGCTTGTTTTCCTTTGATGGTGAGAGATGTTGGGGTTGGCCTAGGATATGGTTCTTCCTTTGTGATTGGCTGTGGTGGTCTTTGTTTTGTGTGTGAGTGGGGTGGGTGAGTGTTTTTGGTCAGGTTAACCATATTGATTCGTATGCTGTTGGTGGATTTTTGTCATTGTCTTGTTGGGCTGTGTATGTGATAAAGGGGAGCCATACCGGGGTGAAGCCGTCTTCTTCTATTTGCCCCCGTGTCAGTTTCAGTTATTGGTTAATTTTTCTAGTAGGACTGTTTCCCATACTATTTGGTACCATTGGTCCATGTTTACTCCTGATAGGTCTTTCCAGTGTCTTGTTATGGTGCTTCTGGTTGCTGAGAGTAAGTGGGTTATGCCAACTTCTCCCTTTCAACCAGTGTGTCCACAGGTGCTTGCTTCACTTTTGTGGGTTCATGTCTAAATTTTGTTTGAGGACACACATTCAAACTTACTTGTTTCAGCTTAAAATGGATGGAGGGTTCTTTCCCACATGGTTATTATTAAAAGGCTAATTCAGGCTGTACTCTAAAAACATGATGGCTTCATCCTGTATTGATTTGTTGTTTTTCCTGTCCTTCCTCTGAGTAGCTCAGGGCAGCTTATGGATATGTTTTAGACCCAGCTTTGATTCAACAGAACCAGCCTCCTGTGTCTTCAGACCACCTTCTCTGACTATCTCAAGGTGGATAGTTTCTTGTCCTGTTTTATGGATGCATTTTGTCCCCAGCTCTTCATGGCTGCCACCTTTCTTTCTCTTCACTGCCAATGTAATGTTAAAAATGCAACTGGAACAAAGCATGCAAAATAGACCTGTCTTGTGTGCCCCGTTCCCCCTCCGGTTGGACACTTTGCTGCATACCTGTTACAACTTGACAGTGGTGCCTGTTGAGATGATGGAGGGATAGTGGGCTGCATGGCAGCTGCTGTGTGGCACTTGGGTTTGAATAGCTCTGGAAATCATGGCTACACAGCTGATGGCTGGGCAGGCTAGAGTGAGTGCGACCTCCTTCAAGCGCTGCTGGCACGCCAATGCCAGGTGAAGGGCAAAGATTGGGAAGTTACTCCAGAACCTCTTAGCCTGGTGGGATGGAAAGGAAGAAACAAATAAAAATGCCTAACCCTTTGCACTAATCCCTGGGTAGAGGCAAGTGTGCCCCCCCCCCAAATCATAATACAGTAACACCGCACAGTTTCTTGAGTTGTCCTGGAGAAGGGGAATGACTAATCTCACAAGTGAATGCTTCAGAGGTTTAAAAATGATGCATGTCTCTTCCCTGTTAGACTCCATGAAGCTGCAGATTATCCATGGAGACCTTCTCTTACCCCGTTTGAGTTCCAGAAGCTGCTGCACAACTTAACAGCAATCAAGATCCGTGGGACCTACAGCGAGAGGAGTAAGTTGCCACAGCAGCTGGATGATCAGGCTGAATGGGTGTCAAGCACGTTAGCCTCTTTACACCAAGAAGGAAAGGAAATAGGCCAGAGACTGGGAATTTCAAGCCTTCCAGATATTGTTGGAGTGCAGCTTCTGTCCCTGAGAAGTGGGCATGCTGACTGGGGCAGATGGGAGTTTGAGTCCAACTGCATCTGATGGGACACAAGTTCCTCATCCCTGGAATATTATCATTCAACTATTGTTGGATGATGGTAAATGTTGCAGATTTGCTAAATTGTGGATATTTTCCATTAATGTTTGAGTTTAGAAGAGGGCCAGAGGAAAATTCTTAACATTTTTCAGTAAATCTCAGAGCTGAATGAGCACTTATAATGAATGTCCAAATGCTGTTGTCATTGACCAGCAAATGACATTTTCCTGAGATAAAGCAGAATTTAACAGATCATATTGATTTAGCCAACACCTTCCTGCTTTCCCATGTAAATTGCAGAACTTTCTGAATTATGTATTCATTAACCACCTGACAGAAGTTGCCCTTAACGTAAAGCTATGTTGAGACAATGCAGAAAGCATCTGCTAAATATGTCTAAAATGTATGGAATTTGCAGGAGCATGGGTAAGTTATGTATGCTTTGGTGACAAGCTTTACTGAAAGGGGGGTGGGAGAAATGCAGGAAAATTGTGGTGTGATTAACATTCCTTTCATTGCAAACATGCAGGGGCACCTAGGGCTGTGGCGGAAGTCAGAGTTTTCTACCCAAAATGTAAACATCCTTCCATCAAAATATAGTTCCATAAAATTGTTTTATACGTGAGGCAATCCTAAGGGCAATTTCTAGGGCATGGCTTTAAGCAACGAGCCAGTTAGAAGAGCTGTAGGGTTTTGCTGGGAGGTCTCACAATAAATGTTTATAAAGGATGGATTAAAAAGTTAGGCTGGGCCAAGAGATCAGCCAGTCCATCTGCGAAGGGGCGGTAGCTGTGGCAGGCTCTTTCCTGACCATATAAGCCGAAGGAATGGTGTGTGCAAATACATTTTATGGTAGTGAAAGCTGCATTCTTTACCCACTCCCATGCTTTTACAAGGAGGATTTTTGGCAAGTTGCCATCTCTGCTTGCCTGTTAGCTCTGCTGTGCAAAGGCATCTCCCCACGCTGGTCTCTCAGCATCACATGCAGTGCTGGTTCTCTGAGCAGCTTCACTTGCAAATCAGGAGCCAGCCTCAGAGATGCACCTTCCCTCCTACCATCTCTGGAGCAGTTACATTTGCCAGCATTAATTATGTTACATGGGCCTGCATGCAAATCAGGAACCAGAGAATAAAAGCTATGGTTTCGAGCAGATTTGTGAAGTAGATATGAGGGACCTTTGCATCACCTCTAATGCGAGATGATAATTAACACAAAGCAGGATAGGAGGCAAAACTGGTCCAGGGAGTGCAAGAAGAAGTGGGATGGAGTGTTTGTTCCTGACCCATGGTGCCGTTGGTAGCAAACAAGTTCTTCTGCACATTACATAATGGGTCCCTTGTGCTCAACCAGTGGCTGTGCACTGGTTGAAGTAAATAAAGCTTTGTTGTAGGCTGCCCAGAATGGCTGGGGAAACAGAATGGCTGGGCCTTAAATATGGTCATCATTTAGAATCTCCAAGAATGAGCTAAAACTCCACCCACAGAGGACTCTCAGAATCAGATTTTTTTTAACACACACACACACACACACACACACACACACAGCATCAGCAAAAAATATTAAAATACCTCTATTGAAGGTTTATAGTTCAACTTGGGACTCAGCTACATTAGTAAAGAAAAAGCGTTATAACACTGTGACACCAGGTGGCACTATAGAGTCCTGTCTTTCACCAATGTGATTTCCCATAATGAAGTTTACAATATGTTTTCCTGAAACACGTTTTTGATATGTCTGGAACAGGCATAGGCAAACTTGGCCCTCCAGATGTTTTGGCCTACAACTCCCATCATCCCTAGCTAACAGGACCAGTGGTCAGGGATGATGGGAGTTGTAGTCCCAAAACATCTGGAGGGCCGAGTTTGCCTATGCCTGGTCTAGAACCAGCCTTGCAGTACACAAAATGTCTAATTTGACATGGATATCTTAATGAATTAGGGACGCCGGTGGTGCTGTGGGTTAAACCACAAAGCCTAGGGCTTGCTGATCAGAAGGTCGGTGGTTCAAATCCCTGCGGCGGGGTGAGCTCCCGTTGCTCGGTCCCAGCTCCTGCCAACCTAGCAGTTCGAAAGCACGTCAAAGTGCAAGTAGATAAATAGGTACCACTACAGTGGGAAGATAAACAGCGTTTCCGTGTGCTACTCTGGTTTGCCAGAAGCGGCTTTGTCATGCTGGCCACATGACCTGGAAACTGTACGCTGGCTCCCTCGGCCAATAATGCGAGATGAACGCCGCAACCCCAGAGTCTGCCATAACTGGATCTAATGGTCAGGGGTCCCTTTACCTTTACCTATCTTAATGAATTAGATTTTTTTTATTTTTTAAAAAACCTAATAATTTGATTTATTTATATGCCATCTTCTAAGTCAGGCATCCCCAAACTGCGGCCCTCCAGATGTCTTGGCCTACAACTCCCATGATCCCTAACAGGACCAGTGGTTGGGGAAGATGGGAATTGTAGTCCAAAAACATCTGGAGGGCCGAACTTTGGGGATGCCTGTTCTAAGCAGAAACACATGGAAGATAATTTTGCTGACATTTAAACCATATGTTTACCTAGTGCAACCGTGCTGCCAATAGTTATGGTCATTTCTAATCCCTCATAGGAAGGTTTGTAAAACAACCAAGGAATTAAGAATTCATTACGGGAGTTAAAAGTGTGGTGAAAGTAGCAACAGAATTTGCTGGTGGGGAAGTTGAAAGGGTGGAGCTGGCTCCTTCCCTCCTCACTCTCATCCCACACTAGTCCTGACCAGGGCCTTAGAGAGAAGGTCACCTAGAGGGTCACATCTGTGAGGCTCACAGCTGGAAATCTTGAACATGTGAACTTGTGTTTTGTCTTAGACAGGATTCAGGTTCTTTGCTTCCAAAGCTGTTCTAAGCTTCTACACTTCTAATAGTTAGTGATATTCACATTTGCATGTATGAACCACATCTTTTTTCCCCAGGTGCTGGATATTTGGATGATGTCACTATTGTGAGCGCTCGGCCCGGGTCTGGAACACCAGCAACTTGGGTGGAGAGCTGTACATGTCCCACGGGATACTTGGGGCAGTTCTGTGAACGATGTGCCCAGGGCTACAGGAGGGAGACCCCTAATCTTGGGCCCTACAGTCCGTGTGTGCCTTGCTTCTGCAATGGGCACAGTGAAACATGCAACCCTGAATCGGGTAAGAGAGCGCTCAGGTGCAGGCGGTGTTGGGGGTTTTTGTTTTATTTTTTTTATTTTTGAGCTTTGCCATTAGACCTAGAATATGATACTGGCCCAGGAAGTCTCATTGAATTGATAGCATTGGCAGTTGACCTGAGATCGAAAAAAGTACTTATTCACACAGCATGTAGTTGAGAGCCAGTGTGGTGTAGTGGTTAAGAGCGGTGGACTCGTAATCTGGGGAACCGGGTTCGCATCTCCGCTCCTCCACATGCAGCTTGCTGGGTGACCTTGGGCTAGTCACACTTCTTTGAAGTCTCTCAGCCCCACTCACCTCACAGAGTGTTTGTTGTGGGGGAGGAAGGGAAAGGAGATTGTTAGCCGCTTTGAGACTCCTTCGGGTAGTGATAAAGCGGGATATCAAATCCAAACTCTTCTTGTCCTTTGGCAGTTTCTCCCACAAGAGGGAAGGGAAACCCAGCCAGATGGGCGGGGTATAAGTAATAAATTATTATTATTATTATTATTATTATTATTATTATTATTATTATTAAGAGGGAGCGATGCCCACCAGCTTGGAATGCTGGTTCCTAGGAACTGCACATGGGGACCCATGAGCTGTTTATGGGCTTCGCACAAGCTTCTGGTTGGCCACTGTGGAAACAGGAAGCTGGACTAGATGGGTCCCCTTTGGCCTGATCCAGCAGCCAGGCTCTTACATTCCTATGAGTTTGGATATTCATGCCACCCGACAACTGCTTTCCCAGGTGCATTGTGGTATCTGATCACAGCAAAGAGCAAGCTCCCTCTTCTGGCAAGCTGCCACAGAAAAGCAAGGTGCCTGTATCTGTTTCCCAGTCTCTAATTTGAGGCCTGCGGCACTTTACAGAGATTTAAGCCACCAGCCAGAGTTGAAAGTTCTTCTGGACCATGACAGTGTTCACAGAGGAAATTCCCCTCTTCCTCATTTAGTTTTACTTTTCAGTTCCCTCCCTCCCTCTCCTTTGGTAATACTGTTCTTGGAATAGCAAGCAGTCACTGGAAAGACAAAGCAACTAAGTGGAAAAAATAAATCCAGCCCTGTGCCTTGTCCACCCCCGAAAGCTTAAGCACATAATTTTTCCGGATATGGCTATGTGCTGAGAAATTAGTCTGGGCCAAGAGAGATTCCTGTAAAGCGGTTTCCCACTGGCCGCACATATCTGGGGAATAAACCACCCTCTTTCTCCCACCTGAAACAGGAGCCTGTGACTGCAGGGACAACACAGCAGGCCCTCACTGTGAGAAGTGCAGTGATGGCTATTATGGAGATGCAACCACAGGCAGCTCTTCCGATTGCCAGCCGTGTCCATGTCCAGGGGGGTCAAGCTGTGCCATAGTACCCAAAACCAAGGAGGTGGTGTGCACCAGTTGCCCAGCTGGTACTACAGGTATGCTACCATACATAAAGCTTCAGTTATACATATTCACATGCTATTTGCCAGAGGTCTTCTAAGGTGGGGAATTGGTTGAAGGATGTTCCATACACTTTATTATTATTTTTAATACAGGGGCGGGGAACTTTTTACAGCTCAAGTTCCACCTTCATTGACAACTCTCTGGGGGGTTGCAGGACAGCGGTTGGCAGGGTCCAGAATGTGAATGGAGCAAGAGATGAAGATGATTTATTTGATTTATATACTGCTCTTTATCAAAAGATCCCAGGCCAGTATATAACATTAAAAACATGAAATGATCATAATTAAAGGTGCCACCCACACCTTTAACAGACCATCAACTGGCCAAACACCTGGGTGAAAGGATTGTTTTCATCTGGCACCTAAAGGCATGTAATGATGACGCCAGGCAAGTCACCACCAAAAAGGCCCATTTTCATTTTGCCACCCTCTGAACCCCTGAATTATTGAATTCAGTGCTGTTGCTAGTATCCTACCTCAATCCTCTGTTCATTCCCTCTAAAACAGAAGCTGATGTCACATGGTGCTTGTTTTAGGGTGAAGTGCACAGTAGTGAATTGGTGGTGTTTACTGTGTTTTGTTGTTGTTTAGTCGTTTAGTCGTGTCCGACTCTTCGTGACCCCATGGACCATAGCACGCCAGGCACTCCTGTCTTGCACTGCCTCCCGCAGTTTGGTCAAACTCATGTTCGTAGCTTCGAGAACACTGTCCAACCATCTTGTCCTCTGTCGTCCCCTTCTCCTAGTGCCCTCAATCTTTCCCAACATCAGGGTCTTTTCCAAGGATTCTTCTCTTCTCATGAGGTGGCCAAAGTATTGGAGCCTCAGCTTCACGATCCGTCCTTCCAGGGAGCACTCAGGGCTGATTTCCTTAAGAATGGATAGGTTTGATCTTCTAGCAGTCCATGGGACTCTCAAGAGTCTCCTCCAGCACCATAATTCAAAAGCATCAATTCTTCGGCGATCAGCCTTCTTTATGGTCCAACTCTCACTTCCATACATCACTACTGGGAAAACCATAGCTTTAACTATACGGACCTTTGTCGGCAAGGTGATGTCTCTGCTTTTTAAGATGCTGTCTAGGTTTGTCATTGCTTTTCTCCCAAGAAGCAGGCGTCTTTTAATTTCGTGACTGCTGTCACCATCTGCAGTGATCAAGGAGCCCAAGAAAGTAAAATCTCTCACTGCCTCCATTTCTTCCCCTTCTATTTGCCAGGAGGTGATGGGACCAGCGGCCATGATCTTGGTTTTTTTGATGTTGAGCTTCAGACCATATTTTGCGCTCTCCTCTTTCACCCTCATTAAAAGGTTCTTTAATTCCTCCTCACTTTCTGCCATCAAGGTTGTGTCATCTGCATATCTGAGGTTGTTGATATTTCTTCCGGCAATCTTAATTCCGGCTTGGGATTCATCTAGTCCAGCCTTTCGCATGATGAATTCTGCATATAAGTTAAATAAGCAGGGAGACAATATACAACCTTGTCGTACTCCTTTCCCAATTTTGAACCAATCAGTTGTTCCATATCCAGTTCTAACTGTAGCTTCTTGTCCCACATAGAGATTTCTCAGGAGACAGATGAGGTGATCAGGCACTCCCATTTCTTTAAGAACTTGCCATAGTTTGCTGTGGTCGACACAGTCAAAGGCTTTTGCATAGTCAATGAAGCAGAAGTAGACGTTTTTCTGGAACTCTCTAGCTTTCTCCATAATCCAGCGCATGTTTGCTATTTGGTCTCTGGTTCCTCTGCCCTTTCGAAATCCAGCTTGCACTTCTGGGAGTTCTCGGTCCACATACTGCCTAAGCCTGCCTTGTAGAATTTTAAGCATAACCTTGCTAGCGTGTGAAATGAGCGCAATTGTGCGGTACTGTGTTTACTGTGTTTACCTGTGGCCAATTCTTTGGGTGTTGTTTGAATGGGGAAATGGAATTTGCAGCCCATCTGAGGGTGATACCTTTGCTTAAGAACTGTGGATAATAGGTATCCAGGAAAGCTGAAGACAAGCAAACACAAAAGAGGAACTGTCCCATTTGGTCACTGGCCTCATTGACCATTACAGCAAGTAGAAGACTTCACACACACACACACACACACACACACACACACACACACACACACTCCTTCCTGTCTTAGTGAATTGCAGGGCAGTTCAGAATTGGCCCCCAGATGAACTATTGGCTGATTCATCTGAGGAGAAGGCAGCCCCCAAATAATTGTGCAACTTGTCTGCATTCCATAAATGAGCTTGTAAGAGTTGTGCAAGCCAACACAAAAAGAAATTTTACATCTTGGTGCTGGATTTGTTGAGATGGGTGGCGGCTCCTTGGTATTTCTTATCAGCCCTAACAGCTATGATGCTCCTGGATTCCTGTATCTTTGAAGTTCAAGTTCCCCCCAGTTAATCTTTAGTTCTACCATATCAATTAATGGATAGATGAAAATAACGATAGCTTTTCTGTATGGCGTCTGTGGCAGTTGCGAGAGGCCATCTGTCTGAATGTGCTCTAGAGGAGAGGAGAGAGCCATCTCTCGTCCTTATCTAAAGATTCTCCTAACTGAAATACATTTTCTGCCAACACAATCGCTAAAACATGTGAACATAAAACTCAGGGGTGTAGCCAGGGGCGGCGGCAGGGGGGGCAGCTGCCCCCCATAATCAATACAAATCAACACAAACACGAAGTTCTGCCTCCCTAACAAAAATCCTGGCTACACCAATGATAAAACTCCTAGTCTATTGTGTCCTGTAATACAAATATGAAACTATAAGCAAACCATCCTGACACTCCTCTACCCAGGTGCTCAGCTGTTTATTTCTCCTTAGCATTTCCTTACTTTTGGTCTGTTTTGCACTCTTTTGGTCTTTGTATGGGTTATAAATTTGATTATACCTGTTTGCTCTCCATCATGTTTCAGCAAATTCCTTTTCAGTTTAAGGTTTTTACTGTGGAAATGTTGCTTCACTTTTCAACTCTACTTTCTCTCTTTTAAGTCCTTGATTTTTCAAGTCATGGGGAGGGGCCTTCCCCCTTGTCAAGATATCACATTTCTTCCTTCTCATCTCGTATTTTGCCTTCGTAGCTCTTAACTTGTTCTCACTTGCTTCCCAGCATTAGTGAAGAAGCCACGGGGAAGCTGTCATTTCCATTTTTGTTTAACCAGATTCAACCAAACCATAAAAAATTGCTACTGAACCCTACTGTGGTTCAGTCTTCATTGCTACTGTGTTCAGTCTTAACCAGGGCTTTCTTTCAGCCGGAACTCACCGGAACTGAGTTCCACAACCTCTTTGGCACCTCATTGTAGCATACTGGCAGCACGTTGCCCAGAGCTGCAAGTCGGGGGCTTTGGGCTGCATGCCACTCATGGCTGTGGGGCAGAGAGTCAGAGGCGACATTGTAATGCAGCCACAGTGATGCTGGCAGCGGGATGGTTGGGCAGAGAAGCGGTCCCCTCCCCCCTAAAGAGGCTCTCTTAGGGTTGTTCATCAAAAAAGCTCAACAACTTTTTGGGAGTTCCTGCACCTCTTTTTCTAGGGAAAAAAAGCACGGGTCTTAACCATGGTTTAGCAAACATAAGCCATGGTGTGCAGCTAGCTTGTTTTTAACGAAGTAAGTTTTTAAAATAATAATAATCAGATGTCAAAGCAAGCTACGATTTATAAAAAACGGAAGGGAAAGCCTTCAAACTGTGTGGTTACACCAGAGTGGGGGCATGAACCCGAGGCTACCACAGGCTCATTTCCACCCCAGTGAGCTACAGCTTATGTCAGTTGAATAACGCCCGTGTGACACAATGGTTTGATTGTTGGATTTGGTCATGAAAAACACATTTTCATATCCACAGTGCTTTACTTTCTCCCAGCATTGTTGTGAGGCTAAAGTACTACTCTGAGCTCTTTGGAGGAAAAAACAACATGCACGTATAGTAAACAAATGGGACCAGCAACAAAAATTTGCAGTGTAGCCTAAAGGAAGTATCTCTGTTCAAGGTTCCAGCCAACCATTCTGTCTAAGCATGGCATTTCACACGCCTCCATTTTTCCTTCCCATGTCTCACTGCACATGCTGTTGCTACTGAACACACTTAGGTGGTTTGACC
The DNA here is from genome assembly GCF_963506605.1 of Zootoca vivipara. NCBI lineage: Eukaryota > Metazoa > Chordata > Lepidosauria > Squamata > Lacertidae > Zootoca > Zootoca vivipara. The sequence goes on along the minus strand of NC_083282.1, from coordinate 2,600,254 downwards.
CCCTGAGTCTTTCCTTTAGAAATGCATTTCTTAAAATCTTGGGGTTCTCCCAGCATCCTTCTTGTTTCAGTGGCTCCATATTGGCTGCAGTTCTATCAGTATTCATCACCTGAGTTTTCTGGCCAAACTTGGCCCTCCAGCTGTTTTGGGACTACAATCCCCATCATCCCTGACCACTGGTCCTGTTAGCTAGGGATCGTGGGAGTTGTAGTCCCAAAACAGCTGGAGGGCCAAGTTTGGCCATGCCTGGATTAAGTGATAAATGCAAGATCAATTTCCATTACTTGAGTGTTGGGTATTATGATCTTGGCTGAGTTACGTGTTGGTGTTGGTGTGGATTAGAGTTCCGAAATTATAAATGTTTGGTTTCACTCATCCTGATGTTTTTTTTTAGGCTATAGAAGAACAGCATTCGAGAAAATTCATTTTGCTTTCTAATGTGCTTTGCCCTTGTAGGCAAACGGTGTGAATTGTGCGATGATGGCTATTTTGGAGATCCTCTTGGTGAGAATGGCCCCGTCAGGCTTTGCCGCCTCTGCCAGTGCAGTGACAACATTGACCCCAATGCTGTTGGGAATTGCAACCGCTTGACGGGCGAATGTCTGAAGTGCATCTATAATACGGCTGGTTTCTACTGTGACCGGTGCAAAGATGGATTCTATGGGAATCCCTTGGCTCAGAATACAGAGGACAAGTGCAAAGGTATGTGTCTGTAATATGTTCTTTGTTACAATCCAGGGGTCTAGGTTAGAACACAAGGCACTCCCCCATCTCCTAGGCACTTGTAATCATTGTGGTGAAACTGAATATGAGTCTTGAACTCGTAAAGAATAGTTGCTTTCCCTTTGCAGTGAGGCACCCCCGGATTTATGTATGTATTGCAACGTTTTGAATAATAAAACACCTGAAATACAAAATAGTACTTTTGCCCTTTCCCCCATTGAGGGTGCACCTGCAACTTCAACTAGTCCACAGCTGTTCTCCGAACCCTTTCTTACTAGAAAATACATGTTGTTGGTTCCACTTTTGATCCTGCAGCTTGCAACTGCAATCCTTACGGCACGGTGAACTTACAGACCAACTGCAATCAAGTCACGGGGCAGTGTGAGTGCCTCCCACACGTCACAGAAAGGGACTGCAGCTCTTGTCAGCCTGGCTTCTACAACCTGCAGAGCAGAAGTGGCTGTGAGAGGTGAGATGGTCCCACTGCTCTCACCTTGTCACAGGAACTCTTTGGGGGAAGGTTAGGATGACAAAAATGGGGCCTATAACTCCTTCCCAGAAGATCAGTATGGTAGCACCCTTCCCTTCATATACCTACTTAAAATCCCACCCTTTCTTTAAAGACATTGCTTAACCTATTCCTTAAGCTGTTAGTCCCTATTCCCTTCAGAAACTGCTTTAATAGCTATAGCTACACTTTGGCCACTTCCCCCTTCCCTTGCTTTTTCCTAGGCTGATAATAATGACCGGCTGGAATTTTGGGACATTGCTAATTACTGTTTCAGACGACAGTAACTACATTGTAGGTCTGTTTTTGTGACCCTGGGGTGGATCTCAATCCAGTTTTTAGGAGGGAAGAAGTTGCTCCTCAAATAGTAGACTAGCATTTAGAAGGCTGCCTTATTGAGCTAGCACTCTTCCGCTTTGTGGGGTTTTTTTGGATGTGTTTAAGGCTTGAATTTTTATGGAAAGCAGGCAAATGCACTTTATCTTGTATTTCATTTTGGCACCACTTTTTGATCCAGCATTATTTCAGACCTATCATGGGGAATGTGACTTGCATTGCACCGGACCCAAATCAAACATGATGCTCATGTGCAGTCTTATTGTTTTAACTATGTGCCTTAATGCTAAAACATGTTGTCGTCTTCCTCCTCCTCTGGTAGGTGTAACTGCCATCCATTGGGTTCCACTAATGGCCACTGTGAAATACAGACAGGGCAATGTGAATGCCAGCCAGGCATTACTGGGCAGCGTTGCGAGAGATGTGAGGCAAACCATTTCGGATTTGGTCCTGAAGGCTGCAAACGTAAGCAAGGGGGCAGCAGGGAACATGGCTTTTCTTTCCCATTATTTTCTCTTACATTTGTTTATCACCATTTTTTCTTCTCTGTTGAAAATGTGTTTCGTTGCTCACCACTCTTAGTGTGTTTATGGACTTGGACATCCCAAGAGGCTCTTTGCGTCACCCTCCCCATTTTTTTCTTTTGTCTGTCTGCTTCCTGCATGTTGTGTGAGTTTCAAGTCTATTGAGGATGTTTTTGCAGTTGTGTGAGTATTACTTTCTGCCTCTAGGGCATTATGATTGCATATACTTGTAGACCATCTGCTGCTCCTTGTCATAAACACTTGCTCTGAATTTTGTCCCAGAACTGACCTGCTTTTGGCTGTTACACTCCTACGCCTCTACTCTGGAATGTGGCCTTTAGCTGCTAACTCGGGCTTGAGAACATGTAAAGTGTGTCGGATTGGGACATACATTCCTACTCATCTAAACCCTCCCATCTCTGGTTCCCTAATATCGCAAGAGTAAAGTGATTCTAACTGTTGGTTTGATACAGTGGCCCAATGAACATGCATCTGTAGTTCTCTGCAAACCATGGCTTGCCGATTGGAAGCTAGCCTCGGGAATATTGCTGTATTCCCACCTTCCCTCTACAGAGCTGTCTTCCCTTTGCAGCATTATCCATAGTTTTATGTTGAATAAGTAAACATCTGATTGAGAGATGAAAATCATGGTTTGGGAAGTGCTTGGGACCCAGTATTTGTGTTGGTGAGCATATTATGCTAACCCATGATTCCCCCCCTGGCAAGGAGAGGTTGGAGAAGAGGGAAGGAAGGAGGACAAGGAAGCATTCATTTCAGTTTGCAAGCCATGATTTCCGGGGAGCCAGCATTTGACCTAGTACATGTGCACAGCTGTGCTGGCAAGTGTAAATTGAAGTGTGAATACATCTACAAGAGTAGAGAATTTATGGCAAGCTTTTTATATAGTTAAGCATGGATGTGGCCTTGCATGAATGGATTTCATATGATTAAGGTGTGACATGAGAAGCAGACCTCAAAGCTCCTTCATAGGGTCTTGTTCTTGCAAACAGCTGATGAGGTGGTAAGTCTTATGCTCGTAAGAATGTAATACTTACTAAATGAGTAGCTGTTTTTGTTTTGCTAGTAGCTCAATGTAGTAAGATGTAAAATTATGTGGTTTTGCCTACCATTTTAATCTTGCAAATGCATGTTGTATACATATGTATGTTTGTAGATCACCCAGAAATACTCTCTCACAGCCCAGATGGAGCAAGTCAGGCTCACTGAGGTCCATGGGGAGAGTTTATATGTAAGTTTGCACACTTGCATCTTGATATTAAAAGACATATCAGATATGGGATATTCACCCAATACCTTTCCAGAAAGTCTTTGCTCTGCAGACTAGACAAATCCCATCAGCATTGGTATTTTCACAGAGTGGACACCCCTTTCAAACATCCACCTTTTGGCCCACTTTTGCCCGTAGGTGGGATGAAAGTGTGTGTTTATTTGGATCAGCATAGAGTACTGAGGTGCACACTGGGTTTCTCTTGGTCCTAACAAAAACCGGACTTGGAGGCATCTGCATAATGAGAAGCAGGCTGAAAGAAACAGTTTGTTGCTTTTATTGCTTTGTGTCGAGGACAAAGTTGACTTGGAAGGTTGTGCTTACACTTGAAGGAATAGCCACAATGCTATACAACATAATGCATGTGAAAATAAGGACACCAATAATTGGTTAGATGAGTCTTTTACAAAAAGGTGCAAACTAGCAGATTTACTCACAATTGATCCCTTAGGCTTCAGTGAGTCTTAACTTGTTCAAGCTGAGCTATCATGCAAGTGATTGCAAACTTTCATATGCATATGACTTGCAGATCCAGTCAGCTGTAGTCATAAATGTGCAATTTTCGCATGCCTTAAAGACAAACAAATGTTAGTTTTGTTAATCCTGTAGCATTTAAAATATGTTTGTTGGTCTTCAAGGTGTAACAAAACTGTTTAAGTATGTCCTGAAATATGTTCATCCAAATCCCCTTTTCTCATTTTCCTCTTCCTCATAATTATTTTTAAATCTTGTCTTTTTGCAGCTTGTGACTGTGACCCGGAAGGTTCTCGATCTCTCCAGTGCAAAGAGGATGGTCGCTGTGAGTGCAAAGAAGGTTTTGTGGGGAACCGCTGTGACCAGTGTGAAGAGAACTATTTCTACAATCGATCCTGGCCAGGCTGTCAAGAGTGCCCTGCGTGTTACAGATTGGTGAAAGATAAGGTCAGGCTTGTAAAACTGTGTGTTTATGTCAGTTCAACTAAGTTTGCAAATCATGATTGTAAATGACCTTTGGTTGTATTAATCATAGTTTGTTTGGGTGGTCATGTAATTATTAACCTGGAGAAATGAATGGAGAGGGGGACATTGCTCCAGAGAAGGGAGGATAGCGGGAGGAAAGCCCGTTCTCAAGGCTAAGTCCAGATTTACAGTCTGTTGATCTGCCCTGGCTGCATTTGTATATTATGCTGAGCCATGTGTTTTTTTCTCTCATCATAGAGTCATTGCACAGATGAGCAAACAAGCCATGGCTTGCTTCCCCCAAACTTGGTTTGTTTTCCAGCTGCTTTGCCTTGTGCCTCTATCTTGGGAAGCATGTGGGGTGGGGGTAGCTAAACAAACAATGCTTAAGAAGGGCTGTTGGATTTGGAAGTAACGCCAAACCATTGTTTTAAGCCATGGCTTCACATAGTGGTTTGTTGATAGAAAGCAAACCATGGTTAAGTCAGCTGGGTTGAGTTGGGTTTGAAAGTCTCTTAAAAATAGGGGACTTCCGGTCTACCGCCATTGCTGATCAGCGAGGGACTCAGCTGCACCTTTTTTTGTCTCCTCTGCTCCCCGGTAAGCCCTATTAAGGGAGCCGAGAGTGAGCGGAGTGGAGACGTGGTGCCTTGAGTAGAACTGTTACCCTCGCAGTGTGAAGCTCCGTGCCGGCAGCTTGTGGAGCGGTGGATTTTTCCAAATTAAAGGATTTGAACAGATTGGACACCGTGAGTAAAGAAAAAGAGCTTTAATTTTTTTAAAATGGGAAATAATTGGTCACGGGAGGAGATCCAAAAAAGGAAGTCGATCTCCCCCATTGAGAGAACTGAGGTGCAGTTAATTTGCCCGAAGCCGGAAAGACTGATGACAACCTTTTAATCTCAAAAATTGGACTTAAAACCTTCCCTCTAAGACAGGGTAAATGGGGAAGGGGTTGAATTCAGCAAAATCCCTGTAGAAATTTGTATTTTGGACTGGGGGAAGCCCCCCTGGAAACTGGAGTTGAGTCCCTGGAGGGATCAGTGAGCTGCCATTATGACATCACAATAGGAAGGAATTTGTTTACCTCTTTGAGGTCTGGAACTGTCAATATTGAAAAGAGTGCAAAATATTCGGCTGGGAAAAATAAGTTTTGACATTGCTTTTTTCATAAATGGACATAAGAGCCTTAAGTTATGAAGAAGAATTAAAAATGTCAGTTTGCACCCAGTTCAGACATAACTTTTGTTTTTGAAGTTTGGAAATACGAACTGCACCACTTCCTGCTTTGCAATCTGTGCTGTTCCCATGAAACCTGAAATAAACAAGATGTCAGTAGACATAATATCATCTGACTTCGTAGACTTTCAAGAGGAATTCCTGAGATCACTTTTGAATTTAAAAAGCAAAGTGCACCAGAATTCAATACAGATTGGAATAATAAACCAGAAATGTGTAAAAATTGAAAAAAGACCAATTTTAACAGAGAATACAGAGAAGAAAGATGAACAACCACCAGTCCTGGACAATGCAATTCAATTGAAAGAAGAGGAAAATACATGGAACATTGTGCCCCCTGTGGGAGGGGGGGGAACCAGATTCATGCTTGATTCAAATATTTCTCAAAGAAGAACCAGTGTGGAATAATGCCCTCCCAGTGAGGGGGGGGGCAGGATACATACTGGGGTCAGAGTCTACGGGAACTAAAAATTGAGGTAGGGCTGAAAAGTGGAAACGTAGTACAGTGGTGCCTCACAAGACGAATTTAATTCGTTCCGCGAGTCAATTCGTTTTGCAAAAAAAATTGTCTTGCGAATCGCGGTTTCCCATAGGAATGCATTGAAATTTCTTTTTTTTGCCCATAGGAACGCATTAATTAAATTTCAATGCATTCCTATGGGAAACCGTGATTCGCAAGATGAATTTTTCGCAAGACGAATTTGTCTTGCGAGTCACCATCAGATCGCAAGCCAAAGAATTGGGGAGGCAGCAGGGGATGAAGAACGAAGAGTGGTGGATAGGTGGTGATAGAGTGGGAGTGGGGTGAAAAGTAATAATGGACGATATTTTTTGACTGATTAAGATGGTCTGGAACTGGAACGACTTATGCAACTGGCTGACTCATCTGGGAAACCCTGAGTCCGGGGGGGGGGGGGGGCTGAATTAGGTTTAAGTATTTAAGTGTTATTAGGATATAAGAAGTAATATTTGAATTTATGGAAAAGTTTTTGGGAATAAACTTCAGGCTAAGAGGCGAAATATATGATAGATGGATGGGAAAATAGATTTAGATCTGGATTAATGGATGAATTATAGGTTAAGGACAGTTGAAAGTCTCTTAAAATACACACTTCCAAATGTGTGGGATCTGGAGGATGATAATGTATCAATTTGTACATAGCCTGGGATGTGTGGATAAGGTCTATTTATGTTGGAATTTTCAAAAAGTGAGTTCTCCAAACAGCCCTAATTGCAAGTTGGGTCCTGTGTGTGGCGAAAGCATCCTACCGTTGTGCAGGGGATTGGGTTTTCACTGCCCTTAAAAAGGCAGTGACAATCCCCCCAATCCGCTTCCTCAAAAAAAGTTCACAGTGGACACATAACTTTTATTGCAAAGTGTTCCCTGGTCTATAATGCAGCTTCAGAAGTTGTTGGAAGAAACTAGTTATATCACCCAGGCATTTGGAGAAGTCTGCCAAATTGTTATCCATCCAGTTGAGTTTAACTGCTTGTTCTTTTAATATGTCTTTTGGATTGGTTTTAGTGTAACCTGCTCTTGAATTGCTTTGGCAACGAGGAGCAGGCAATAAATACTTCTCATAAACAAACAAGTTAAAGCTGTACTCAGTGATGTACATTTTGTTTCTGTTGTCTTAACATCCCCCACTTAGACTGTATAGTTTCTACGTTTTTGTTAGGAACACGGTCCAAACCTTTGCCGATTATTTCCCCCACAAGCATGAGTACTAAAAACTGGCAAATACAACAACCTTAGGCTCATCCAGCTTAATTGGAAATGTGCTAACACAGAGATATTGTCACTATGTGAAGTCCTATACTTAATTGTAGAGAGAGATCTGTAGATGAGGACTGAATGATTCCTACTGGAGTCTTAAACGCTTGGCAAGTGCAAACATATTTCCTCAGCCCTCCTTTCTGTCATTTCTCTTTAGGTGGTGGAACAGCGGGAGAGATTGCAGGAGCTTGAAAATCTTATAGCCAACATAGGAACAGGTGAAGAAACTATAACTGATCAGGCTTTTGAAGACAGGCTGAAAGAAGCTGAAAGAGATGTCATGGACTTGCTTCAGGATGCCCAAAGCAGCAAAGGTAGGTAGAACAGATTTCTTTCTGAATACCCATGTTTCCCCACGATTGCCATATGTTATTGATTAGGCTTTTTAATTTGGGGTAGGGGATTTAGTAATTCTGTCACTGCAGCAACTGAGGAGCTGAGATTGTCAACTCCCTAGCTGTTTCCCAAAGATGTGCTGCATTTGTATCTGCTTCTATAAATTACGTTCCATTGGGGTAGCTCAGCTGATAGAGCTGTTAATCTCAGGTTCATGGGTTCGAGCCCCACATTGGGCAATAGTTTCCAGCATTGCAGGGGGCTGGGCTAGATGACCCTCATGGTCCCTTCCAACTCTGCAATTCTCTAGTTCTGTGGTTTATCCACGCTGGGATCATATGGTGAGGTGGGCTAGAAATTCTCTTACAAATAAATTATAAATAAATATTTCAGAAGAGATGTCATCTTCTGAAAGTAATAACATTGAAGTAATTAGGTTTTAGTGTTTAATGGCAATAGCAGTGGTGTGTTCTTTTGTGATTATAAATGGAAACCAAATTTAAAAGTCTTTCCTAAAAGTTTAATCCAAAGTGTACAGGTTCTTTTTCTGGATTTCCCAAATCAGAAAGTAGCTTAATTTGTTCAACAATGTTCAGGCAATTGTGAAAGAATTTTGTAGCTCGGAGTAGGGGTTTCCAGGGGTCTTGGTGGGGTGTTGTTGTTGTTGTTGTTGTTGTTGTTGTTGTTGTTGTTGTTGTTTTACCCCACCCTGTGTGCAGTAAGAAGAAGCTGTACCATGGTTCCTGTCATAATTTGTTGTCTGCAAGTGTTTTGTCCCTGCCCAAAGGAATATTTAATCTGAACTTTGATAGTGTAAGAGACAGCTGGGGAAAGAGGAAAGGATAACAAGGGATGAATATAAGCAACTACAGTTAAAACTTTGTGTCAATCAGGGCTTAGGAAAACCAAGGGCTTCAAGAGAAGAGATGAGTTCAGAGGAAGAACTTGAAGAAATTCTGGTTGACTCCCTCTGCTTTTGCTGTGTGTGGCCCTAATAGAGAAGAAAACCTTTTATTGGTTTTAAAGTACACCATGAAGTTCCTCTCTAAAATCCTCTGCCCAAGATTCTTTCAGTTTGACCATTTCCATATTCTTGGAAAATGCCTAAACGCTGCCAAAGTCTTGGGAGTTTTTGCATCCACCTTTCTTTACATTCCTATTCACACTTTTTTTCTTTTTAGTAAAATCAATTATCAATGAAAGCATTTGGGCGCAATGCCTTATTCTTGTTCTTGCCTCATCTTTTTGTGCAATTAGTTCAGTCTGTCCATGTTGCTTGGCTTGGTCTGTTCCAGATGTAGACCAGGGCTTGATGGATCGCCTGCAGGAGATCAACAGAACTCTGTCCGGCCAACTTGGTCGGTTGAGGAACATCCAGAACACCGTGGAAGAGACAGAAAATCTGGCTGGGCAGGCCCAAGCCCGGGTGGACAGCACACAGGAACTGATTGAAACAGCTTCAGATATGCTGCAGAGAGCAAAGGTTGCAGTTGCTAATGTGGTGAGTGGTTCTTGTCTTCCTTTTTGAAAGAGCTAAAATTACTGAATTTGAGTGCATTGAATATTTCCTGATAGTTTGTCTGATACCAGCCCAGTGTCAAATGTTGAAAAACAGTACAAGGTGTTGGCAATCAAGGAGTAAGTGTGGTTGCATGTCAGCTTTGCGATATTGGCAACCTTGTGCTGAGTTCCTCTTTCTCTCTCTCATATGTCATGAGAGAGACATATGTCATATGTCATGTCATGAATAAGTGTTTTCTTGGGCCTCACTGTGTATTTCCATACCTACACAGACCAGGGGAAGAGGGAGAACCACACAAGACTTGCCTGTATCATCAAGGGCCCCATATTTCTCACCATGTCTAGCTCCAGTCCATACTTTAGACCCATTAGTAATCTGAGAAGGCAAGTAGCTACTGCTCATTTGTTTAAAAATATAAGAGACGTTAAAAGTCTGTTTGGTTCTTCTCTAGTCTATTACTCCACCAGAATCAACCAGTGACCCCAACAACATGACTCGCCTGGCAGAAGAAGCCCGCCAGCTAGCTGCTCGGTAAGCCCATTGCACCCTTAGCATACCTTCTGCACTTTTAACCCTCTTGGTGTTGGTGAATACCATGGGCTTCTTTCACGAAGGGTCCCACCTGATGGAACCACCTCCTCGTGGAGGTTCAGTCGTCCCACTCCATGATTTATTTTTGCCAGCAAGTGAAGACTACTTTCTTTACACAGGTTTTTGAGGAAGGAGCTTGAGCAGAAACTGAGAATTTTTAGGACAGCTGCTGGTTGTACTTTTTGGCCTGATGGATTAGCTGCTTTGTGATGGTGCTGCATTTTAGCCTATTTCCCTTGTTTTCTCCATTTGAACTGAGCGGGGAAAGGGCAGTTTTATAAATGTAATAAATAATATAGCAGCACATTGTGAAGGAACACAAGGCTGCCCCTCCTCAAGTCACTTTCATCTTTCTCTTGCAGCATACCTTAAAATCACACCTACCACGCTCCCTTTTACTGTTCTTCGCACTTGAACCACCAGCCCCTCTCTCCTTTGTGGGAACTGTTTCCTCCCTGCTCCCATTCTATCCCCCATTTGTTCTTACCTTGCCATTTTGCCCTAAGGTGAATAGAACAAGGGAGGCCCATAATGGAGCAGTCTCGGCATAGCCATAAACTGCTTGAATGGTGTTGCTTCTAATTATTTAACTGAGGGTTGCATCTTAACAAGGCATATTGATCTTTTCTGCAGTATAGAATGCACTTAAGCACTGTTTAGGTTACAAAGGAGTGTGTGCATGTATAAATAGCAGCTTCTACTTTTGAAATGCATGGTGCGCAGTTTCTCATTGTGCTTCTTTTAAAAAGAAAAAAACTACGAAAAGCATACATGAAAGCCTAACTAATGTGTTACATATATATTTTGTGCTCAGGTATATCTGTACATAAACTCAAAATGCTTTGTAAGAACTGGCCCTGAAGGGTGCAGTCTCGGCCAGATAAGCGAGTATATTACCTGTCTGCTCAAAGCGAGTATGTCATCAGTTTGTCCTCTTCCCCCACCTTCTGTTCTGATAACACTAGCAAGTATCTGCTAGCTCAGTCTGTTGTATGTCTCTTTCCTTCCCCTCCCCACCCCGTTCCCGCTTTTATATTAGTCACTTCCTGTTTCAACAGTCTTGAGTAATGGCAATTATTTGGGAGAGACCAGGATCTGAATCCCCTTACATGAACAGAGACTGTTGGTCAACCAACTCACAAAACAATGATTGGTTTAAGCACTCTAGCCCATGAAAAGCTAGAGTGCTTCAACCACTTTTTAAAGTTCCTCCCTGTTTAATTTTAACCTGGGTTCTGTAAATCTTTCCCTCCCACCCACACCTTAAAAAAAAATACTAACTGGAAAACAGTGGGTTTCTACAAGCTTTTGAAAGATAACTATTATGTCAGTCCTTTGCAAGAAGTGGAGAGGCAGCCACCTCTAGCTATCATGAATGGCCAGCCAGTGGCATTGACAGCATGGACCTTTGACACTTCTGAACAGGAGGATCCAGTGAGCCTGGCCTTGGCATGGAGCCAAGCCTCTACTGCTGCCTGCATCTCCTATGTTGTGCTGTGACTTGGCTAGAGAATACACCAGCAGAAAAGATGGAGTATTGCCTTTATGCAGCAGCACATTTGAGGTGCACTTGACAAAGAGGCTGGCTATTGCTATTTTAAGAATAGGCTGTGTTGGCTACATTCTCAGGGACAATTCAGGCAGTGTTCCTGAAACTGAGGTTTATGGCATGTTATCATTCGCTTTGAAAATGATGCCTAGGGTCTAACTCCGACTAGAATGTTTGGAGAGAAAACAATGGTGGTTCTCTAACCATTTAGTTTTGCTCTCCTAATACTGCTCCAGGCACAAGCAAGAAGCAGATGACATTGTTCGTGTAGCTAAAGAAGCAAATGATACGTCGACACAAGCATATAAGCTGCTCTTGGATACCCTGGCAGGAGAGAATCAGACCATGAATGACATCGGTGACCTTAATAGGAAGTAAGTATGAAGTGGAGACAGAAATTGAGATGGTTTATTTTTAAAATGTTTCATCTGTCCAACATGCTGCAGTGATCATAAGAAGCAGAATAGCTAAAATAGTTACTGTTTATGCAAAAACAGATGACAGTAATTTATATCCAGGAGCCTAAGGCATAAAACCTTTATCAGTATTAGGCTTAGGGAAGTTTTTAGGTGCACACACGAAGTGTATATCTACAATTGTAAAGTGTGAATGAGACCAAAGTGTCTTTAAAGAAATATGGTTCATTCACATACATTCCCAGGATTTACTGTAGCTCCCCATTCAGTGTACAGTTTGTGGCATACCTGGATTTGCTGCTGCAATTTGTGTGGAATGGCCTCATTAGATGCAGAACTAGCAACAAAGGTGCAGGGTTAAAAGCTAAAGGGTTAAAACAAGGCTGCATTAAAGAACTTAAAAGTCTGGCTGAATACAACAGTTTCGCCCCCAAATGATTTTTATTTGTTTTTTCAAATACAGAATCACAAAAAACCCTAACAAAAACTCAGAACAAAATATAGAAAAAACCCAAATAATAAAAAATACAACATAAAAAACTCTCAAATCTTATATTGTTTACTTAACATTGTTGACTTACTCGATTCCCCCTCACTGCGTCCATTATATAATCCAATTAAGCAGTTTTCATCTTATCTCTTAAATTAATCTAACACATTTTATCATTAACATCCAAATATCCTATTCTAAAAATGTCATCTATTCTCCACCAACAATTAATCAAACTTATCCAAATCAAATATTATTTTCCCTGTCTTTATCCTCCACCGCCACCCCAAAGATCAAGTTTAAAGCATGGGCTTGGTGATACTAAGGTAAATGACCTGTACCTTTTAAATGGAAGCTGACTGGTTGCTTGTGCAGCTGTCCATCGATAGGTGCAGTGTATTCCCTGCCAGTTTCCATATTTAATTCAGTGATTTGTGTGTATTTGCATTGAACTGTTTAATTGTTTATCTAAAAGCGTCTCTGATTAACTTTATTAGAAAGGCTGCCCTATACTGCTAAACCATTGACCCATCAAGTTCAGTATGATGTGTTCTGACTGGCACCAGCTCTTTAAAGTCTTTTTAGTCTTTTAAGACTGTTCCAGGCACCAGTCTTTCCCAGCTCTGCTCCCTAATTTCTATGTTTAAAAGATGCCAGAGATTAAATGAGGGGCTCCTTGGGTGGAAAAGTGTTTGTTCAGCTACTGAGCTGCAGGCCCTTTTTCCCATCTGGTGCAGCCATACCCACCACCCCACTCCTTGAGCACAAGACCTGTTGCATCCAAAGCAGAAATAGTGCCTTAGACCAACAGGCCAAAGAGGAACAATAGTAAGGTTATCTTTGGTTCCTAGGTATAACCAGGCAAAAGACATTTCCCGAGATCTAGAAAAGCAGGCAAACAAAGTCCATGCAGATGCTGAGGAGGCTGGGAATAAGGCGCTGCAGATCTATGCCAACCTCACCAGTCTGCCATCTATAGACTCTGAGGAGCTAGAGGTATGTTTTTTTTATTGTCATCTTACTATTTTTTGAAATATACAACAACCAAACATAGTCAACACTAACAATATCAGGGCTGATCCCAAAGGGGGATAGGTTTCAAAGGTGCAATAGGACATGTATATTCATTTTTAAAGTTCTTCAGTCCAGTAAGTGTTTCCACAAGTTATAATGCATTCAAGGTGGGTGACATTATCCCATCTTATGTAAGAAATGGGCAGCTGCCAGGTGGCATAGAAGGACATTGGTACCAGTTTGCCTCTGGCCACCCCTCTTGGGCAAGTCAACTTTTCTACAAGTGCAACTGGCTGTTCTTGTGTCTTCTTGGAGCCTTGATAAGCTAGTTGTGGTGTGGCAGCATGTGGCTATCTCCAAACCTGCTGCCATAATCAATAAAATTAGCATCACTTTATTGCTTGTGTTGATTAAAACACCTAATAAAGGAGACAGGTTGCATATCTTTCCGAGCTAGAGATATGCTGAGTTGGGCTTTGTGTGGAGTTTGTTGAAAGAGCTTTAAAGCACCAATAAAACTGAAACTTGTTTTGCTTTTGTGGGTGACACCAGAGATAAATGGTTCAAGCTCTTGATGTCAGCTAAGAGATTATTTGTTTAATGCTTTTTGAAATATAATCACTTTGAGTAACCCTGGTAGACAAAAAAAATAAAAGAAAGGTTTAAAGTACAGTACAGAACTCTTTATATTTTATGTCAATCAAACACTTTTAGAAAAAGATAGGAAAGTGATTCCGATACTGAGGAGGCTGCGCTATCACTCAGTGCCTGTCTTCCCCCACACTTCTGGTGTACAGAGGTGCTGGGAACCATGAGACATGAACTTCTTATGATTGCCAGTGCCTCTGCTCCACATGCTGGCAGCGGCGGCGGCAGCAGCAGCAGCAGCAAAGGCCCTACTGCAGTACCCAGATGTGCCTTCTTCCCACCAATTTAGTAAGTCAGGCAGAAGATTAGTGGACTGGAAGGCACATGTTGAGCACTATAGCAAAGGCCAGGTCGACTCCTTACCCTTCATAGTGTTCAACTAAGTTTTCTTTTCCTAGTAGATGCACCGAAATTAATGAACACTACTAAATTGGCTTCACCAACTTTAGTGGGTTTACTCTGGGTAAAGTTTAGTTGAATACCGTCCCCCATATGGAAGTTGGATTATGTTGCCAGACACCTAAAATACATTCTGCAATATGTTTGGGGAAAATCAAAACTGAAGCAGAAAGCAGTGGTGGTCCAGCCATCACCAGATATAAGGATGTGCTGCAGATAACACTGCAGTATCTGATCCTGGTTTGAGGTCTTTTTAAAGGGTGGTTTTGATCCAGCTCATCAGATACAATGTTTGTAAATTCAGCCCCTTGGAAATGAGCCATAAAACGTGTAATACACAGCTGCTGCTTTCACAAAAGCCATTTCTCTTCCTGTTTTCTCCATGTGCAGAATGAGGCGAATAAGATCAAGAAGGAAGCCAGAGAACTGGATCAACTCATTAACAGGAAGCTGAAGGATTATGAGGAACTAAGAGAAGACATGAAAGGGAAAGAGCAGGAAGTACAGAACCTTTTGGAGAAGGGCAAGACTGAACAGCAGGTCAGTTCTACCTTTATGTAAGCTCTTGCCCTGACAAAAGCCATAAATGCATGTTAAAACAGGGGTGGCTTAACTGCTCTCAACCTTTGAAAACTTGTTTTAACCAATTCATGGAGAGGTATGGTGGACATGTGTTTAGGGCTTTTTTTGATCATGTGTTCTGTAGAATGGCTGCACCATGCGCAGAACAGAGCTAGGTGCAAAGTGTTTATGGAGAGACAGCATGGGCCCCAGAGCCTAGGAAAAGTGGCCTGGAGACGAGGAAAGGATGGGTGGAGAGATAGTAGGCAGTAAGGGAGAAACAATTTGCTGTAAAAGGTAAGTGACGGTTTTAGTGTCCAAGCCAAAAGAGACCATAGTGGTGTAAACTAGTATACACACCTGTTAGTAAAGCAGAATCAGCAGTCAAAAACAGAGTTGGGGAGGATGAAGGACCTTTCCTATTCTTTAGCATCTTTGTCCTTAAAATATATGAACTGTTTTAAAAGGTTTAGATTTTGTTCTTGTGACTGTGCAAATATACTTTCTTAACTTCCTTGTAAGCTGCTTTAGTCACATGATAATCAGAGACTCTTAGGTTCAGCATGGTTTAGAGGCCACTTCCTCCATTGTGTCTGATTGCATCCTCCTTGAAATCCACTGAAGAAAGAAGCCTTGTCAGTGCCTCTCTCCTCTCTGCTATGGAACCCACCCCCACCAAAGACTCACGAAATCCAAGGCTGAGTGTATTTCAGAAGCATTGCAAAGCCATAAGCTTTGGGCTGCCTTGTGGGGCTAGAATTAAGGTGGGGGAAGCTTATTTCACTAATTTGCTAGGGACTTGACTCCTGCCCCTGGCCCTTTGGGAAAACATTGAAGCTGCCCAGAGCGGGTGGGGTACAAATAAAACAACAACAATCTCAGACTGTGGCAGGAATCCACCCAGCACTCATGGGAAAATGTGGTGTGATCTCTTAGAGTAATCAAGTGAAACGTTTAACACATGGCATGATAAAAGTCTGTAATTTTATTAGGACAAGTTACTTGTTGTTACAATTGATTTCTCAAAATTTGTCTTCTGTACCATGAAAATAAATAAAAGTAGTATTTTAAAAAAAGAATAAAAAATAGAAATTAAATAGAAACAGTGTGCATTATACATGCTATATGAGGGCATTGTAGAGAGGGAGAGAGAGAGAGCTTATGGATGACCTGCTGCCTTGTGTGTGTTTGCACAGACTGCTGACCAGCTCTTGGCTCGAGCAGATGCTGCCAAGGCTCTGGCTGAAGAAGCCTCCAAGAAGGGGAGCAACACACTCCAGGAGGCCAATGACATTCTCAACAACTTGAAAGGTAGGCAGCGTGACGTCCTGATGAGTCATTTTGCAGAATGCAGCCTGACCTCCCTGAGTGACTCAGCCCTCTCTTTGGGGGGAAATGGGCCAGAATCAGAATATTGTTCCACAGGACATGTTTTTCCTATTACTACCGACTGTCCTGCTGTCATGTCAGTATTATGCCAGTGAAAATTACATGTTTGGGACGGAGCGTACGCCCTGATTTTGTGGAAGTGCAGAAGTTAGCTTCCTGGGAGGGCCATATGTCAGTGGTTTGAGCATATGCATGGAAACCTGGTGGGTTTGCCAAATAGCTTAGCAAGCTTCATAACTGGACACAGATTTGAACTTTGATCTCAGTCAAAAACTCCAACAACTGTAGCAGGATTCCCAAGGTGTAAATTAACAGTACAGTGGTACCTCGGTTTATGAACACAATTGGTTCCGGAAGTCTGTTCATAAACTGAAGCGTTCATAAACTGAAGCGAACTTTCCCATTGAAAGTAATGGAAAGTGAATTAATCCGTTCCAGACGGTCTGCGGAGTAAGCGTTCATAAACTGAAGCAAACTTTCCCATTGAAAGTAATGGAAAGTGGATTAATCCGTTCCAGACGGGTCCGCAGAGTACTTAAACTGAAGCGTTCATAAACTGAAGCATGGGTGTAATTGGTTCCGGAAGTCTGTTCATAAACTGAAGCGTTCATAAACTGAAGCAAACTTTCCCATTGAAAGTAATGGAAAATGAATTAATCCGTTCCAGATGGGTCCGCGGCGTTCATAAACCGAAAATTCATAAACCGAGGTGTTCATAAACCGAGGTTCCACTGTAATACATTTCAGCCCTTGTACATGTTTCCTTCTGACAAATTTACTGTAGCCGTGTACATGACAAGACAGTAAAGGATAAGAGAATAACTTGTGAGGATCTTTTGTAAGCCCCTCTGAAAGCTTCTCGGGGTCAACAGCATATTTTAAGTATTTTAAATGGGGGCAGGGGGCTGGGAGAGACACCAGTTTCTTCTCACCCACTTGCATTCCAGTGGGTTTCTAAGACCTTCTAAAACAAAACAGTGTTTCATGGCGGATCTGTCTGTCAATGGCTGTTAGCAACAGTAGCTATTTGGACCTTCCCTGTTTGGAAGCAATATACCTCTGAATATCAGATCCTAGGGATAAGCAAGTGGGGGGGGGCACTGTTGCTTTCATGTCTTGCCTATGGGCTTCCCAGAGGCATCTGATTGACCACAGTTGGAAATAGAAGGCTGGGTTAGATGGATTTTTGTTTGATCCAGTGGGGCCTCTCTTACATTCCCCCCCCCCCAGACTTCGACAAGAGAGTGAATGATAACAAGACTGCAGCTCAGGAGGCTCTAAGGAGAATACCTGCCATTACCCAGACCATCTTGGAGGCCAACAATAAGACACGGCAAGCGGAATTGGCACTAGGCAATGCTGCTGCGGATGCCAGAGAAGCAAAGAACAAAGCTGCTGATTCTGAGAGAATTGCTAATTCTGTGCAGAAGGTGAGTCTTGTGCATCAGTGGTAAAGTACATCCTTTGTATAAGGCTCCATGTTCAGTCTCTAGTAAATACTGGGCTAGCTGGACCATTGATCTGAAGCAACATATTGAGGAGCTTCATTTGTTCCAAAGTATTTTTTGTGGTACAGTTTTTCCTGAATTATCTGTCCTCAGACTGCAGATGTGAATAACATGTCTGAACAGTTCATGAAATGAACTCTCAGTACACAAAATACTAGCATGTCAGGACAAAAGTTCCCAACTTGCTGGTTTTCACGTCTGTGGAATTTACTTTCTCCATTTTCCAAACACATCATACCTCCTGTCCATATTGCCTGAAGTGGCAATAGCACATAGTCATTCACATAATTATTCTGCATAAATAGATCAGCTTGGCAATATGTAATAGACAAGAAGCTGTCTTCTCTGAGACCAACTGCTGTTTTAGCATTAGTGGAAGTCAAAAGCTGACATTTCTCTACTGGCAAGCAATTGATAAAGAAGCCTGCTCAGTTCTCTTGCTATTAATGATGTCCAGAACAGAGAGAGCTTTCCTATAACATTAAAGGGCCAAATACCATGGCAGGCTATTCTTTCTTACCCTGCTGAGAAACACAGCTCAGTGGCAGAGCATATGATTTGCATGTGGAAAACCCCTGGTATTAATCCGTTGTGGCTCCAGGTAAAGATGGTTATGAAGGCTGGGGATGATCCCTGCATGAGTCACTAGAAAGGTACGTCCTGGCACATTGGGACAAGTACTAGACTGTGTGGACCCCCTGATCATTCTAACTGTACAGGGCAACCTCATATAGTCACATATAATCAATATTAGTACTTCAAATGAAGTTTTAAGATCAGGTTTTAAGAGCAGTGAAGGAGCAGAGCCCAGTGCTGGTGTTGATTGGAACTCAGGAACAAATTGCATGCATGTTTGGACCAGCTGTGCAGGCTCTTCATCCTTTCATATATCCTTGCTTTGTTCAGGTATTTTTATTTATCTTTTAAATGCTTTTGGTCTCTGCCCGTTCTAGAACGCTGCTTCAACAAAAGCTGATGCTGACAAGACCTTCTCCACTGTTGCTGAGCTGGACAAAGAAGTGGGTGACATGTTGCAGCAGCTGGATGCAGCAGAGAAAGAGCTAAAGGCGAAACAGGAAAGCGCTGATCAAGATATGATGATGGCAGGAATGGTGAGTTACTTTGTCTGCTTCAAGAAACAAAACACCATTGATTTTGGAGGGTTAGATTGGCATATTGTTAATCTGCAATATCAACACATGCAGTATGTTGGATTTTTTAAAAGAGATGTTACACAAACCATGCATGGCTGCCTGCCCTTCAAAGAAGTCTCATGCCATTTGGAAATCATTTTCTTCTTTTCACTTTCCCATCCTCTCACCTTTGTCCTCCTGGGCAACTCCCTTGTCTTCCAGCAGAAATGACATTGCATGATGCTTCAGTGTTCGAGACAGAGTTGACACATGCATGCTCATTACTCAGGGACTTGTGTGTGTTAGAGTTACTCACTGCAAATTAAACACCACAGGTAGTGTCTTTTTAGCTGGTTCATGTGGTCAGCCACAAGTAATTGATATGGAATTCTACACATGCCTATGTGAATTCAGTTGTAATATCCATTTGAATTTATTTATTTTAATTCCCCAGGCTTCAGAGGCAGCTCAGGAAGCAGAAGCCAATGCAAGGAAAGCCAAGACCTCTGTTAGCAGCTTGCTGAGCATGATTAATGACCTCCTTGAGAAGCTAGGTATGTATCTTCAGCTGGTAAATGCTAGAGAGTTTGCGCTTCTCACCCTGAATAGTGTGGCATTTGGGGTATTGCCTTGTGATGTGAAACAAACCCCTTTCCTGTTTGTTTGTTTGTTTGTTTGTTTGTTTGTTTTTTCAAGCCATTGCTATACCTGGCTAACAGGTTTGTGTAGCTGGGCACCTAGTCTAATTTTGTGGACTTACTCAAAGGACTTCAATAAAATGCTTATCAACAATAGTGTACAGTGACTTGAGCTGACAAAGCTGAAATTATAATAGACAAGTGGGGCTTAATGTAAAACTGCACACATATTTATTTTACATATTAAGATATGTATCTGTCTGGCATCTGTCTGAAAGTCCATTCCCAGTATTCAATACAATCTGACTGTCTGAAACAAAACCTAGATGGACAAATCTATGAATGTGCAATGATTGACTCCCATTCCCAGCGCTGTCTATTGACTGCACCACTTTACATCCATTGCTGTTTTACTCTTAGTGCCATGTTGTTGTGAGGGCAAAACCTGCCAGCTAACCCTGACAATGGGGTTCCAGACTCCAGGCCTCCACTGTCAGGGATTCCATACAAGGGTAGAGATGTTTTTGTGTTCAAATCACAGAAAGTTGTACGGCATCCCCTTGGGAGCCCTTGCAGTATGCAAGACTTCACTCTGCAAATCAACATGCTTGCCAGGTTAACGGGTACACTGATAGCTAGTAGTGTGTACATATAGCACTAGGATGGCTCTGTCCCCGTTTGCTCCCCTTGCCACCCCCACAACCCCTACTCTCTAACCAGTCCACAAGAGACTTTTATTTGCTGAATTGGCTGCCCAATCAAGAATTATCCCAGCTTCTCCCCCCCCCCCCCGCCGCCCTTTTTTTTGCAACCACATTTTGCACCTGTTTTCACCTTTATGTCCACAACAATAATTTCTTGTACAGTTTACTGCTTCATAAGTCCATAGACTTGGCCTGTAAAAAAGAACGGGTGGGCTGAATGATTAAATGCAGGGAATGGGCAATCAGTTGTTTATGTTGTTGTTTAATCTTCGCATTGTAAAAAGGGGAAAAAATAGTTAAGGATGTATGTGTATAGGGAACTTTTTCTCAAACAGCGGAAATAAAGTTCAAATAACATTTAAATTTCACAATGTAAAATGTTTGTACATAATAATGTGAATTTCTGAGTGTGCAGTTTAAGAGACATTGAACTGAGTGTTCTGATGTTACACAATTCTGAATTTTGATACACAACTTATGTCTCAAATTTAAACAATTTGAATGCAATAGTTAGAGGAATTTTAGAAACGATTTGGCAAGCTAGGAAGCTCAGGTTTTTGAATTATTTTGCTTTTTTAGTCTCTTTCTGTTTTGCATTTGACCGGTGGAAATTACTTCTGTATCAGAATGAAGTGGGCCTTGATAAAAAAAAAACATTGTAATTTTGTATGTTGCTCCCATTACAGGGCGTGTGGAACCTGTGGACTTGAGCAAACTGAATGAGATTGAGGATACTTTGAACACTGCCAAAAACCAGATGAGGGACAGCAATTTGGACCGGAAAGTCTCTGATCTGGAGAAGGCAGCTGAAAAGCAAGCCAGTGCCATCAATGAATATGACAGGGACATTAACACCATTAGGAAAGACATTAGCAATTTAGAGGACATCAAGAAGACCTTACCAACTGGCTGTTTCAACACCCCGTCTATTGAAAAACCCTAAGGATGTGCTAAAGGCAGGGGGGGACGTTCCCTCAATGACTGGTGGAGCAGTTCTTTTGGCTGTGGAGTGCCTTAATTCCTAGGTTATCTTCTTCAGGACCCCCACCTCATCTCCCACACAGCTATCAGTTCTTTCTTTCCCATTTCAAGGGAGAAAATTGCAAGTTTCTGAATAAACACAAATTAAATATCCAGCCTTCGGGCATCAGAAGGGTTTAAAGATATGAAATGTATACACTCCCTTGCTCAAAACACTCCATTTTCTCCTCTTCTCCCAGAAAAGACTCCCCTTTGATTTGCATAATGATGTGAAATATTATGGACTGTTGTGCTGAATTACAGAAAGGGCTATGAGAACTGATACATAGTGGGGGCAGTCACAGGCGTCTCCTTTTTTCACACACACACACACACACACACACACACACACGTATCTCTCTCCCATACCCCATCTCACAATTTCTCTGTTCTTTTTGTTTCTATGAAGGAAAATGTTTGGCTACCAAAGTATTAAATTGTAACGGCCAGTATAGCTACAATTTGTAAGAAATGCTGATGGCCATCAGAAAAGAAGAAAAAGTCAACTTGATTAAACCACCACTTTGGTAGCCAGCTGCCAATTTTAAAGAAACTTTCTAGAGTGCAATATGTATATGTATATCTTGATTCTGAGAAACAGTTTTCTCAGAAATGTTTTAGGGGAGTCATGAGGAAGGAGTGGTGTGTTAGGTCTCCATGGTGCTATACCTTGGCCTGCCTTCATGAGAACACAGGCAGAAATTTTAATTCTTCAAGACAGAAGGATCTACCTGTGATCAGAATTGTTCCTGTCACCAGCCAGTCACTAGTAATATTCAAGAGGTATCTTCCAGGGACAGATAATTTAATATGAACAGATTCTGTCTTTCTCTCTTGGGGGCAGGGGAAGCCCCTGAATCAGACTTTTTCTCTCCCCCCCCCCCCTTTTGAAAGAAACATCCACTATCCAGAGAGTACTTTTTTTGCTAGACTTGCCTGTGAAATTTGAAGTCAACATAATCTTCTCTGGTAGAAAATAAACTCAAAATGTTTGCAGAGTTCTCTTTCTGCCGATTGAATCATATCATTTTGCCATGGTAGGTTTACCTCTTGTGTAAAAGAGGAGTAATGACAAAATATAGCTGATCCATCTTTCTAGGAAAAATAATTGGTCAGACCTAATTCTAGGGGTAAATAACTCCCAAGAGTTCACAGTATTTACTAACTGAGCTGGTGGTTGCTTGGTATGAATTTCTGCCCCACTCAGAATGCCCCCTCTCCCACTTGGATTAAGCTTCCTTGTGGGGGGAAGAATTCTTCCACGTTGTCTCTCTTCTCCACCCCCACTCTCCCTTTTAATCCTGAACTGGAGGAAATTATCTGCCTCTGCGGTTTCCTCAAGAGAAAGGCCTGATGCTTCCCCCCCCCCTGCCTTTTGAGATCTGCATATACCCACCCTTAAACACTATGCAACTTTGTACGTTTGCGTAGAGGGGAAGAAATTTATTATCTGACACACACACTGGTGCTATTAATTATTTCAAATTTATATTTTTGTGTGAATGTGGGATTTTGTGTCTTTTTTTTATTATGATTATAGTGTGAGGAAAAGTCTGTTTCTCTCTCTCTTGCCCCTCTCCAGCCTTCCCCATGTAAATATGCTTGGCCTTGCTTCCAGAGTGGCTGTTCTCTCATGGCTTCCTCTTAACCGCCACACTGCGTACATCCTCTTCTCCTCCAGTTTATTATTCCTTTGGCAGTGAGGGTCACTCCCATACTGGTAGCTAATAGTATTCCATTTCTCTGCATTGACAGCCGAGAGGCAAGTTGCCCTTCTCCTCCTCTTCTAAAGCCACTTGACACCTAAAGGATTCAGAGGGGTGTAGCTCACGATGCCTAGGGCCATTTTGGGTGATACTTTGCCCTGGGAGACTCTGCCTGGGCTGAAATGGGGAGCAGGCCTCCAACTTGTGCGCCTCCTCTGCCCCACACCTCCTTCCTCCACTGTGAGCAGAAATGGGAGAACCAGAATACAGGCAGATACAGAGTTCTCTCAGCGGACTTTGGCCTGCACAGAGGGTACAGGGAGGAGACCCACAGGCCTGAGGCCTCCTTCCCATGACTCCTGCTTGGGGGGGTGAAGGCATCACCCAAACTGGCCCTTTGTTTGTGGTCTTGGTATTATGAATGGTTATAGGCTTCCTGCTGGCTCTGAAGAGGAAATGTGACATGGGCCTAGTTCTTACTCGGGTGGTTTAACCTATGTCTGAGCTGGTACCATATCTCCATGCAGTTTTGTTTTTGTTTTTCAATAGAAAAACTTTTCTCTCAGACGTGGCTACATATAGGGAAATTAAGGAGCATTCAATCATGGGAGCCATTTACGGAAGGGGTGCCAGCCGGCCACATACTTTCCACCCCAATGAGAGCTAGACCATTACTGTAGATTTAGTAGCAGGTCTCTCTGAATACAGGGAGATAGGCAAAATTGCTTTGGCCTTGGTTTTTACGGCACCTCCAGGGCCAGAGAGAGATGTTCCAGCCAGATCTTAATTTTACCCAAGCAACTTCTTCAACAGTTTACATAAAGCCGACTTGCATGCATACAGGCAAACAGAACCGAAAGCCATGAATTGGAAATGGCTTTTTGCTGTGGCATGTCACACTTGACTTCAGTATTTTTTAGATGGCTGGATCTTAACGGTATCTCCTCTCTGCCAAATAGAAGGGGATGATTACAGTTCACTCCTTGGTGTGCTTCTAGTCCTTTCCTTGCCTTTCTAGTATTCCCCCCCCCCTTTCTCTTAAACAGGTTTTAACAGATTTTTTTTATTTTTAAATAAATAAATAAAAAGGCCTTTATAAGAATTTACAAATATTGCGTTAACAGCTATTATCACGTTTGTATAGGTCCAAGTTATTTCTTTGCATAACAAAATGATGCAACAGCTGTTCACGGGAGACACCTGCTGAAGAGTTCCCTTCATTTTATTTTTTATTCTCAACTGTGAGCACCTCAAAAAGTGCCTTCACTCCAGTTTTAGACTTAAATCTGTGGTCTTGCTGTCTGGGGGCAGTGAACAAAAACAACAAAAATGCAACACTTGGCAGTTTTATGTATAAAACAGTATTTCTTATTTATAATAAAGACTGAATATTTGTAACCCCTCATATGCTGGGTTCTTAGTATTTACTGTGTGTGTGTGTGTGTGTGTGAGAGAGAGAGAGAGAGAGAGAGAGAGAGAGAGAGAGAGAGAGAGAGAGAGAGAGAGCATGTACCAGCTGTCCAAATATATTTGCTTTTCCTATCGGATTTGTATATGGGGTGGAACGGTCTCATTTTACCTTACCACCTTTTTGTGGAAGGAAACCTGAGCTAAAAAGGATTTTAGCATGGAACTTCAACCAATTTCTAAATGGCTTCAAGATTTACCGTAATTTCACATTTTTTGAAATATCCCCCTCTATAGTGGCTAAAATGCTCACTTCGAATTCTAGAGACTTCTGGAATAACTGGAGATTTCAGTGACTGATTCACCATGACCTCTAAAACTTTTTCCTGGGTATTATTTATATTTTATTAAGAAAACTTCATTTATAAGAAGATAAGATTGAGGAAAAAGAAAAAAAGTGAATGAGAATTTTAGAAAGAAACAATTCTGGGTAACCATAACCAGCTCAGACCCCATCAGTATATATTTGATAGGAATTTTTTACCACAGTGTTCACATCATTGTGCAGTTCTTAACACTGAATCTCATCTGTCATCTTATTGGCCATTCACTTAGCTTAGATCAGTTTGGATCTGTTCACAGTCCACTTTTGAATGTGCCATCCTAAATAACTCCAAATTATCTAAGCACTCATTCCTTACCTCTGACACAGGGTTTATGAATAAGTTGCAATACAGATCCTCGAGAAATCCCACTATTTTCTTCCCTCCACTGTCAAAAGTTGGTCACTTAGTCCTACCCATTACTTTAATCAGCCTTTCTTGAAAGGTAATGCCCTCTCATTCTGTGGCTGCTAAATTTACTTAGAGTCCAATAAGAGTACTTACTGTAAAATTCTTACTTGGCCAGGATTGGGCACAACAGCTGAACAATATGGATCCAAGCAGAGCTAGGCTTTTAAAAGTAGCAGCCATGTTGAGAAATTGCCAATTATTATTTTACACTTTTTTCAGCTCCTCCTGAACTGTTAGAATTTCACTCCTCCCCTGGGGAATATTTAGAAAATTAGCCTCCCCAATTTTGCCATCTATGAATGCAATTGTGGGTCTAGTTTAATGCTGTTGGTTTTTCCTCCCTTCTCTTAGCCCGTTGCTCCCTTCATCCTCCAACAGAGTGTTATTCAACATGACTTGAGCCGACATTTCTCTTAAAATATTTTTTTCTGAGGAAAAAGCTGTTGAAGAATTTCAGCTCCCCTTCCCAAGCTGTTGCCCAGTTAACAGCATCATTATAGTCAAATAATTTGAATAATCGAACTGACAAAGCTCTGTGGCCTTCCTGAAAACATTTGTGTCTGCTGGAGAATTAATTTTAGCAATGATTATCCTGCTTGCTTTACATGAGCAGATGATGGAGTAGTATCACCCCAGAATGAACTTCATTCTCACCCACAACCACAAAACCTTTGTCTAGACCTGCTGTAGTGTGTTATGAAAATAGTGTCAGTATAATGCACTCTTGGTTAAAAGCTCATTCGGCAGCGGAGTTGACAAAACCCCTCTCCGTATTAATCAGGAAATATTAGGAATGTCATCAAGGAATTCCACTGATGCTCCCTTCCTGACAGTTACAACAAAGAGTCAAAAAGGGCCAAGTAAAAGAAAAGAAAATTGAATGTGTATGCAGAGGGGCAAATAAACTGATTCTTTAATCTTGAGAGGGAAGGAAGGAAGGTTCCTTCTGCAGGAAGGGGCAGCAGACTGGACAAGGCCAGATGTGACTGTACTTCCCTGCCTGCTGACTCCTCAGCCACAGTCTCGCCAGGTATGCATCACCTGGCTTGCTCAACGGAACTGAGCAGCAGGGTGTGGCCGTTCACTGATCTGCCGCTGCCCTGGAGGGTGTGGAATTTTATTTTGACCTAAGCTTCAGGGAAGGAGTGCTTGAGACAACTTTATCTGAGTGGAGAGATAGTCACCGACTAGGTAGGGATAGCTTCCAGGCAAAAGTATTTTTAGCCACAGTTTGTAATCTGCTTCTACTGCCTCTTCGGTCCCACAGCAACAGTATTTACACTTTTTAATACTGTCATGCTCCTTTATCCGTTAGGCATTTCCTGCATCAGGGGTATCTAAGCTGTGGCCCTCCAAAATAGTGTTGGACTGCATCAGTCTTCTACTGCCTGGTATTGCCATGACCTGGAGGCAAAGGACCTGATAAACCATAGCAAAGCATGGTGATGATCTCACCCCATGCTTTTCCTGAGCCTCCCAGCAGTGAGCAACCACAGAACATTACGTTGTCTGAACCAGAATCATCAGCTTAAGGGTGAGGAAGCTGCCAGACAGCTCAAGAGATTATGGGAAACACCTGAGCTTTAATTACCTAAAATTAGAGTTTGGAATCAGAGGCAGTGAGCTAGGAGATAAGAAAGGCCTTGTACGTATGCCAGTTTAAAGTACCGGTAAGTTCTGAACTCCATATCCCTATATGCATATGTATAGCCTGTGGGTCTCCCCCCCCCCCGCCTCCCAAATGTTTTATCACCAAACAAGCATCTTAGGAAGGAGTTCCTGTGAAAACAAGGAATGATTGCATGCATGGTGTGGCAGGTGCTTCACTACCACAGGCTGAGCTGAGCATGGATAGAATGTGGCCTGGCAAGGTAAGTATTTGCTAAGGAAAAAAAATTCCTTCAGTAGCACCTTAAAGACCAACGAAGTATCTGACGAAGTGTGCATGCACACGAAAGCTCATACCAAAATAAAAACTTAGTTGGTCTTTAAGGTGCTACTGAAGGAATTTTTTTATTTTGCTTCGACTCAGACCAACACGGCTACCTACCTGTAACTATTTGCTAAGTATGAGCCAAACAGAAAGGCAACAAAGTGCCCTGCTTCCTCAACCTCTTAGCATGCATAGTTATCAGTGTATGTAGATAGAGGTGCCTGAGAGACATGATGTACTGAAACTGGCATAAAGCTTTGACAATGTCCATTGCCAAAGTCTACTAAACAAACTTTGCAGCCATGGGAAAAGTAGACAGTTCCTCAGGGCCGTCTCTAGGCCTGGGTCCGGTGGCGCGGGGCACCAGGGCGCCAGGCCACCAGGGGCGCCGCTGCACCCACTGAGAGGTGCGGCCGAGGCTGCCCCAGGCACGCCTCTCAGCTGTTCAGAGGCTTCAGGCCGCTCTCTGGAGGCGCGCGGGCCTGGGGCCGCCTCCGCCGCGCGCAGGGGCGTCGCAACAGGGGGTGGGCAGTGCCCCCTGGCCCAGGGCCGGCCCTACAGCAGGCTAGGTGGCACAGTGCAGCTGCGCCCGCGGCAGCCCGCCATGCTGGGAAACGGGGCAGGGGCGGGGAACCGGAGGGATCCATCGCACCATGGCACCAGGGTGCCGGCTATGCTTAAGACGGCCTTGCAGTTCCTCTTCTGAGTGGGTAACTAATTAAAGAACAGGAAGCAGTGGTTAGGAGGGACGGTGCACAGTTTTTACAATGGAGGCAACTAAATTGTGGATTTCCTAAGGACTTTTACTGGAAGCGGGGACCATAACCTTTTCACAAATACCTGGAGAGTGGAGCCAAGTGTGAGCAATTAACTAGAAGCTACAGGAGATCTTGAACACATGTCACTTGTATGTTTGCAGAGGACATCAAAATATTCAGGATGGTGCATCTCAAAGCAAAATTTGAAGAGATCCTAATTGATTTCTCTAAAATGGACACACAGTTTTCCAGAAGCTTACCAGGATGGCTTCTATTAGAAAACCAAGAGTAGTGGATAAGCTTCTGTACCACACTTGGTCTTCTCCAACACCACACAGCCATAGGAGAAAGTTTGGTGTGTTCAAGACTGCACCCTCAGCTTATGTACAGTTAACGGTGAGGCGCACTGTTCCTAGTCAGCCGTGCCCTGTGTGAAAAACTGCTTGTGGTCTGTAGGAAAAGCTCCAGAATTCTCTGCAGCACACAAGGATGCTAGGGTAGAGGCTCCTCAGTAGGATAAATCTCTTTTTATATGGAAAGTAGGAAGTTTGAAGACCACTGAGCTAAAGCAAATAACACCACCTGAATGGGATTGTTTTGTCTGCTTCAGTTTGGTGCAAAATATGAGCTGCTTTGTTTGTATAAGGCTGGTGTGGGGTCTAGAGTTGTGAGTATAGTAAACTCAGTTAACTTGAATTTTAAAATGTACATTCCAGAATACTTTAATCAGGATGAAGTCTTAGCTCATCTTCACATCTGTTCCTCTTTTTCATCATAGATTCAAAATATGTCAGACATAAAGCAGTCCCTCTCAAGCTGTTTTGATTGGATAACAGCTGGTGAGGTGTGTTTCCTGGGTGTTGCTAAGGTAATAGTAATAATTATAATGCTAACAAATTCTTTGCAAGTATTCTAATTGGGCTAAGGTGAGTGGGAACATGCCCATTTCATTCCGGAACGTGGCACAGGTTTAACAAAAGTGGTGTTACCTGAAGGTAAAACCAACTACTTAATGAAGTCATGTTTTACATTAACGAGTTTACAGAACAAGCCCTCCGGTGAGTCTGGCCTTGGACTTACCCTGTAGGCGATTTTAATGTGGAAGATCAATAATTAAATCGTACTTTCTGTCCTCCTGCCACCCATCCCACTCCCTCTTGGCCTGCTGCCAGGGGCTTGGGCTGCTGTGTTCTGCAGAGATCCGCCCCTACGAATGGCTAAGAAGAAACTGCTAAGTGTCTCCCTGAACGGTACATGGGCTGGGCCCTCTTTTTTTGTTATT
The DNA here is from genome assembly GCF_963506605.1 of Zootoca vivipara. Taxonomy (NCBI): domain Eukaryota; kingdom Metazoa; phylum Chordata; class Lepidosauria; order Squamata; family Lacertidae; genus Zootoca; species Zootoca vivipara. The sequence continues at coordinate 2,571,122 of NC_083282.1, read as the reverse complement.
TGCAAGGTGAGTCAGACTGAAGGCAAGTTCTTTTATTCCTGTCTAGAGTGATTCAGGCAGAGGAGGTGATAAAAAGCACCTGAAACAAGAAACGGAGGCCCGGGTGGAATTGTCTTCAGCTGCACGTCCCGTCCCCCCCACAGCTTTGCCCCTTGATCTTGAGGCTTTTGCTTGGAAGAGTTGTACCTGAGCACTTTCTGGGCAACACAGCCCTCCGAACTTCCCTGGAATGCCTCAGCACTGGCTGGTGACTGTCGGCTGCCTTGCAATCACTCTCCTCCTCCCGTCAGCTGTTGGCATTCAAAGAAGAGAAGGTGAGGCAAATTGAAATCTTTCCACTTTAGTTTGGGGAAGTGCGTTTCATTTTGCAGTCTTCTGTCTCTCCCTGACTCTTGTTTTGGTGTCAAGAGCCCCGTGGGCCAGCTGCTGAGCAACCCCTTGTTGTGTGAGAGAAGTAGCTAAGCTGAAGGCTCTTTCTCTTTATGAGCATGTGGAATGCCTTGGGAACTGGGCAGTAACGTTTTCAGCATGTGGACGATATGGAGGATGGGACCAGATCTTCATAATCTAAGCTTCCTCCCTTAGGTCTGGCCCGCGTTTCTCCTCCAAAATCTGCTACCGGTAGTTAGAGGTAGATGGTGAAGCACACACTGGGGTCGCCTAGCAACTGCAAGCTTGCTCATGTATTATCTGTATCCTGATTGGGTGTCTGGGCTGAGATATGGTCACACCCGGTAATCGGTCAGCGATGGGGACAAATGTCCTATCAGTCTAGTGGATAAGGCCACCATAGGTCTTTGAGTAAGAAGGTGACAAGTGGATGAATGCTGTTCCCCAGTAAACTTAGATCAGGCATCCCCAAACTGCGGCCCTCCAGATGTTTTGGCCTACAACTCCCATGATCCCTAGCTAACAGGACCAGTGGTCGGGGAAGATGGGAATTGTAGTCCAAAACATCTGGAGGGCCGAAGTTTGGGGATGCCTGATTTAGATTCATTCAGGGACTTTTGAAAATGCTGTCCTTAGTGTTTTACCTCAATCTTCAGATGGAATATACATTCAAATGAGACATGTTTATTCCAATACTTTTTATATGCTTCCTGGGGCAATGGGGAGGGGTTTTGGTTCAGTAGTAGATCATCTGCTTTGTGTACAGAAGAAACTGAGTTTCATTCCTTAGCATCTCCAGGTATGATTGAGAAGGTCTCCAGTCTAAAATCCTGAAAAGTGAAAAGAGCTAGATAAAGCAATGGTCTTACTCTATATAAGGCTGTTGTTGCAATGGAAGAAACTGAGGGTGGGGGGGTTGTCATTTTCTTAATAATTGTTTTACTAAATTGTTTTAGATCTTGAGCTAGAAACAGAAATTCAGCTTTCATAGTATATACAGTATATCATGCAAGTACGGTATATACGGTCCCTGTATGCCCTTGATCAACAGTGTTGGTGTTAATTCTTCACTTTTTATATTAGCAGGATGGTTTCTGTGATGTAATTCTCTCAGCTTTTCTACCAGTGTCTTCAAAATTAATTTTATGCATTTGACACTTTTCATAAACTCACTGTGGGCTAACATGTCAGAGTTTTTAACTTGGATTTAGTACCACTCATATGTTTGGCCATACATTTATATCAGTTTTACACCACTGTTCCTATGGCGGTGTCAAGGAATCCTGTGAATTGTAGTTTGAAGAGAATAATGAGAATTGTCTTATGAATCCCTAAACATTCATATATAGCAATGTAGAGAACAAGAATTAAGACAACTATAATTTGTTAGCTATAACAATTGTTTATAGACAAGGGGTGATTCCACACTAGATGTTTTAGTGTGGGACTGCCACGCTCTTTTCATTCACTTTCTATTTCATTCATTCATTTTATTTGTATACCAATTTTCAACACTCCGGGAAAGGCTTCAACAGGCCTGCTAAACCAGGTGAGAGTAGCCAATGGGTCTCAAACCCCCAGTGAGTTAGGGACTTCCCCTGCATGCAAAGACAGGCTCCGGTGGATTGAGTGGACAAGACTAATAGCGCGTCCAACAGTCAATAAGGTGGTTTCTGCGTGTGCTGTGTAGAGGGAAGTGAGCAGATGGGGCCTATCCACCTGGGATGGTATCCCATCTAGGAGAAAGCAAACTCTGACCTTAAACCTCTGCTACTTTGTGGAATATTTTTGGGAGAAGAAACGGCTAAGGAGTAAACCCTACACAAATCTGGAGTGGAGTCCCTAAGATGGTTGGCTGGCACCTTGTACCCCTCCTTCCAGCAACTCTGCAGTCAAGCTGGTGCCAAACACATTGCTCTGCTTTCCTTTGGACCACATCAGTGAGGCTCAGAGGGGGTCTTGTCATCTGGGCAGCCCAAGACCTCCATACATACCACCTAGGCTTGCATCCTGGGGAAGTCACTTCAATGCTGGTAACCCAGAGGTTTGACGTCACCCCCAGAGGCACACTCCATTATCTCTTGAGATAGCCAGATGCTAAGAACATACACGGCACACACATGTGCAAATATACACACACATATCCATACGCAGCTGCCACAGGAAAAAAAATAGATCTCAAGGGAGAGGGAATTATAACCAACACTGAACTTGTAGAGCATGAGGAATCATAGATGCCAGTAGTGAACTTATTATCCCAAATGTAGATGTTTATCTAGCCGACATGGGACCATCCGTAATAAAGAGGGAAGTATCAGCCTTGGGGAAACCTCAAGGTTTGCAGAAGTGGAAAAAAATATTTAGGGGAAAAACTAATATATTTAGCAATGGTAACGCGAGGAGGGACCAAAAAACATTCCAGTGAAGAGTGAACTTTCTCAGCGGTTACAGAACACTGGCTTCTTTTGTGTTCTGGAGTTGGAATGTTTGCAACTGGGAGGTCTAAGATGACCAATCTGGACAGGGTACACAGACCCTTCAAGTGTCCCTATTTTCCAGAGACAGTCCTGGATTTAGAGAAGCCATCCTAGTTTCTGATTTGGTCCTGGAATGTCCTGCTTTTTCTTAGGACATCACTATATTCATCACAGAAATGTTGGAGGGTATGGTAGGATGTCCCTGTTTTCATTGGATGGTATGGAGTTATGTAACCCCCAAGCCAACTATACAACCTTTAGAAGACACCTGAAGGCAGCCCTGTATAGTTTTATTATGTTTTTATATACATGTTGGAAGCTGCCAAGAGTGGCTGGGACACCCCAGTCAGATGAGCGGGGTAAAAATGACAAGGCATGGAATGTCCCTATTTTCATCAGAGAAATGTCGAAGGGAATGGGAGCAAGCTCTTGAACCAAGAGGCAGGGAAAACAGGTGTGAATGGGAAGGAGTGGGAAAGGGGACAGAATAAGGGGCTTAACGCTTAATATTATCTAAACCTGTTATGTATACTGTATTTAAATGTATTACACTTTGTTCAAAGCCCCTGGGATTGGGCAAGAGCCTTGGAGTCCAAGGTCGCTCTCAGCTGAATGATCAAGAAGGCCATTTTGAAGTAAGCAACACTTACTGCTTTCTAAAACAGTCCTCCCATCTCTTGGCATTAAACCATTAAGCCCAGAGCCCAACCTAACCACACTGCTGGCAGTCTGTGTGGAAGACAGGGCCAGTGAGTTTTGTTCTGGGCCTGCAGTCTGGACCTTCTACTACTTCCTCACATTGCATGGAAAATATCAAGGGGCGACCCATCCCTTTAAAAGCTCCAATATGTAGTTCTCTTCAAGAAATGAACATCTCTAGTAGCACTAGGAAAGAACCTTGAAATGACAGGAGTTACCTTTTCTTTCTGCCCACCCAACACAAACAAAGGAGCTTGTGACCACCTTCAAAGTGAGAGTCGCAGCGCAGCGCTTCTCCGAACCCCTGGTCCTGTGCCTTTCTCCGCCACCGCCCGCCTCACTCGAATATAAGCCGAGGGCGGCTTTTTCAGCACATTTTTGGTGCTGAAAAAGTAGGCTTATACTCAAGTATATATATGGTATGTTCCTTTACATCTTACTTCAGAAGGCTCTTTTCCTATAGGCAGAGGAGGCACGGCTGATCCCCTTCTTTTGCAGCTTGGCTGCAAGGCCTGAGAACAAAATGGTGCTCCCTCATTCCACATACAGAAGCCAACCATACCGGCAGTTGCATCTTACTTCAGTCTTAGTTCAACACTGGAGGCAGGGCAGTGTCAGCACCTGAGGGCAGAGGGCTGGCTGAGGAGGTGCAGGTCACATCCAGCTCTGTCCTCCAACACATTGCTGCTGACCTGTCCCCTCCTAGCACCTGTATCTTGTTTACCCTTTCAGGATCAAATTGGTCCCCAATTCTTCCTTTATGCAATTTCTCTCAAATCTATCAGTTTATGTTCACCTCATTCTGAGGTGGGGAGGGGAGTCTGTCACAGCAGAGGGAGACACCATGTCTCTTCACCAGCCTGACTCATCTCAGCCTCTCGGCCTCCCTTCTCTCCTGCTCCATCTTCTGAGTCTGAAATTCCCTCCGCCACAGACTCTTCTTGCTCACTAAGCCCTGTTACCCCTTCAGTTTCTGAAACCTCCCCCCCCCAGTCTTTCTTCTCTTTCTTCTCCATGTGACTGCTCATTGTTGTCCCACCACCATTCCCTGGGCTCTGAGCCTTCCTTCCCTTGGGGTCCCCAGCTGGTTCCTCTGTTGTCCAACCAGTCCTGGACCATATGTAAAGTTTTATTGTGAAAGCACTGAGAATCTCATTCAGAAAAGCCATGTGAAGAAACTTCACAGGCATCAGCACTGGGAAGAAGTGTGAAATTATCTTGTGGAAACACATGCAGTTACAGACACGCTTATCGTGATGTAATTGCCTCCAAAGAGGCTATTGACAGACACAAAGCGTTGAGAAAACAACAGCAGCAGCAGCAGAATCAAGGCAAGACTGGATGATGTAATCTGTAAGCAAGTTGAGCTATTGGCTACGAAAATTGCAATGCAGTGCTAATTATATGTGTTGGTCAATCTAATCAGCAGTCATTGCCATATTAGGCTTTTTTAAGTTAGGAAAAATAAATGTGCAAAGAGTGTCAAGTCTTTCTCCCACTGGGAGGGTAAACCTGTGTATGAATTTCACCACTCCAGAAGAAAAGTGAAGACTCACATGACTAAATGCTCTTTCACACAAAAGAATTCCTTCTACATAGGAAAATAACAAACGGTACTAGATAACTGTAAAGAAGCATTCAGTCATGGGATTCTCCACATCTGCAGGCTGAATTGGTGCAACCCTTTTCCCCCACAATATATTTACCACCACCTCAGTGAGAACTAAGATGCCGTGGCTTAAAGTGGTCTTTATATAAAATAGCAACTGAGACACATGAGAGTCAGTTAATTTAGATATGGCACAGAATTTAACAAAGCAAGCTTTGCTGTGGTTTAGCCTAACAGCTAAATTTACAAAATGGGGTTTGTGATTGGCTGGCAAATCAGAAAGCTGGTTTTGAGCTGGCATTGCAAACCACAATTTTCTTGTTTATGGCTTGTTGTGATGTCTGAATGGACTAATGCTGAACAGATTAATGTGTGATTAGTGCACTGCAAACCATCGTTTAGAATGCATTCTGTGAACTTAGTCAGTTTCTTTGTCTTTTGTAAATACCCACCTCGCTTAAACAGAAGGAAGACAAAGACCAGTGTTCCTTCTTGGTATTCGTTTAGATCAGGGGTCCCCAGACTTACCGGGCTTCGGACCGGTGCCCGCCGCGCCGACCGCACGGCGGGCTGGAGGGTAGGGGAGTGCGCGCGCAGCGGGCCGGAGGGCGGGGGAGTGCGCGCCCGTGCGCATGCGCACACGCACACGGTCGGAAAAAAATTCGGCGATTTTTTGCCGATTTTGAAGATCGCCGTCGCGCCGCGCGCCGTAAGAGCGGGTGGTGGCAGCGGGCGGCGGGGGTCGTCGCGGGCCGGATTGGGAGGCCAATTGGGCCGCATCCGGCCCGGGGGCCGTAGTTTGGGGACCCTGGTTTAGATTCAGTTATCATTACTTTTGCCTTAGGCATAAGCCTTGAAGCCAAAGTTCACCTCTCCCCCCACCAAATAACCACCTAGAGAGCTGCAGCTGATATTGATGTGGGGAGGGGGAGTCTAGTTTAGATATTGATGTGGGGAGGGGGAGTCCCTCCTAAGGAGGGGAGAGAATCTCTGGTCCAGTCAGGGTGGAAGAATGAGGAGAAGTTTTCCCATTCTCACTTGCTGCCTTCCCAGTGAGAACTGTCTCACCTGTGCCAGTAATTGTTTAAGAAAACAATATGCATAGCCTGTTGGCATCTGTCTGTCTCAAGAGACAATGGAGTATGCCTCTGGGGGTGAAATCATACCACTGTGTTACCAGCACTGGTGACCTCTAGAGGTCCTGGGCCCCCCTGATGCGGTCCAAAGGAAAGCAGAGCAATAAATTTCACACCAGCTTGGCTGCAGGAGTTGCCAGAAGGAGGCATACAAGATGCCATCCAACTGACTTGGGGACTCCACTCCAGATTTGTGTAGGGTTTACTCCTTAGCCTTTTCTTCTCCCGAAAATATCCCGCAAAGCAGCAGTGGTTTAAGGTCAAAGTTTTCTTTCTCCCAGATGGGCTCCCTTCCCAGGTGGATGAGCCCCATCTACTCACTTCCCTCTACACAGCACATGCAGAAACCGCCTTCTTGACTGTTAGACCCATTGATCTCACCCTCCCAATCCACCGGAGCCTGTCTTTGCATGCAGGGCAAGTGTCTACTCACTGAAGGTTTGAGACCCACCAGCTCCTCTCACAAGGGGTCTCACCTCTGGTGGGATACATGTCATGCTCTTTCTGGGGTAGTTTACCCACCTATGGTCTCCAGCCTGCACTCAGCTCTCACTTGTGGCTCCTCACAGCTCTCAGCATGCAGCAGCCCTCACACTCCAGGAATACATAGCTACATGCTCCATAATTAAGGAAATGTCTAGTTTGGCCCTCAGTAACCTGTTTTAGGGACGCGGGTGGCACTGTGGGTTAAACCACTAAGCCTAGGGCTTGCCAATCAGAAGGTCGGTGGTTCGAATCCCAGCAACGGGGTGAGCTCCCGTTGCTTGGTTAGGTACTGCTCTGGCGGGAAGGTAAACGGCGTTTCTGTGTGCTGCTCTGGTTCGCCAGAAGCGGCTTTGTCACGCTGGCCACATGACCTGGAAGCTGTACGTCAGCTCCCTTGGCCAATAATGCGAGATGAGCACCGCAACCCCAGAGTCGGTCACGCCTGGACCTAATGGTCAGGGGTCCCTTTACCTTTACCTTTAACCTGTGTAAGGTAGACAGTTGTCTCAATCACCCACCACAGTTTTCAGTGTATGCCTAAAAAGGCAATGCCCGACTTGGGTTTAAGGTTTAAGAAGCTGCACCTCGTCTTCCTGTCCTCTGAGTCATTTTGAGACATGAGGACATGACTTTTTTTATTTAAAAAAATGTGGAGGAATGCACACCCAGAATTCCTTGCAGCAAGCTATTTGAGCCTGAGATACTGGGAAAGCAGGGAATGACCCACTTCTGCAGTAATGGGAGGGCTCCCACACAAGCTAACTTCAGGCGTAGCTAGATGGGGCATTGAGGGAGCCTGGGAAATCACATGGGCTGAGGCTCTGCCGGGGGGGGGGGGCTGATTAAATTCCAGGTGCCGCTGAGTGAGCGTTGAAGGGTATGAGATCAGCTCTACTTGGCTTGGCAGACCCAGGATCTGGAACCTCTCAGGTGCTTGGAATGCAAGTGTCGTGCCTGAACCTGATCGTATGTGTTGGCAGCCAAGCGGAGGATTAGCAGGAGCAGCTGTGGAGAGCAGCTCTTGGTGTTTCAGAGACTAACACTTGGTAGCAAAAGAAGTGTGCATGCACACAAAAGCTCATACCAATGACTCTAAGGTGCTACTGGAATGAAATTTTCTATTTTATTTTTATTTCGTTTAGACAGCAGACCAACACGGCTACCTACCTGTAACTAGAACTTGGTAGCAAAAGCGCTGTAACACCCATGATAATTCTGCAAACTTTGTAGGTGACGGAGATGTAATTCTTAAGTATATGGTTCTCTGTAGTATTCATTACAAAAAGGTTGGCTATGAAAATTTCCCTCTGCTTTCTTCTGGGCTTGTTGGTACTCTGCACACAAACATTGGGGGGGGGGGGGAAGCAACCTAAATCCTGTGCTTGGAAAACAGAAATTCAGTACTAAAAATAAACCACATTAATAAAATGTTGGTAGATTTGTTTATTTTGCAGCTCCTCCTCAAAATTCACCTTAACCCCTTAGGGCACAGCTACACTGCCAAGCTCTACTCGTTTATACTTGTTCATCTACCTTGGCTTCTCCCAAATAACTCTGGGAAATGTAGTTTGGCCCGTCTGCAGACTTCTAGCAGGCTTTGAAGCTCCACCTTTCCTGGTACGTTAACAGCCAGCCCAGGGAAGAGCTTGATGAAGGTGCAGGTTAAATACTTTGCTTTCTAATGGTTGCTTCTCTCTGGGTTTGCTGCTGTTTTGTTCCTGGGGTCCAGATGTGATTATAGAGGGTCCTGAGTGTAGGAAGAGAGATACGCTACATTCAACTCCATGAATTCTCTGAGGTCTAAAGATGGAATATCCATAGTGCCTGGGAGTCTCCCCTAGGGGAGCCATATTTTCCTTGTTACAGAGTCGGTCATGGGGCTCCCTCTCCTTTCTTAGATAAGTCCTGTCAATGGAAGAAACTGGGAAACAGGTTGCTTGTCATAGAAACAGAGAGGCTTTTGATATGGGATTGAGGGAACACCTTCCCTGTTGTTTCAGCATGAGAATCACACACACACACACACACACACACACACACACACACACACACACACACACAATTCATGTTCTGTTTTATTTTAACCCAGATTGATTAGTTCATATAGATTACAGTATTTTAAAACGTAGTCCTGCTGCAACAGCTATGGAGAATGACCCCATCAGTCCACTGGTTGCAGACCTCATGGTGCAGCTGCTTCTGGTTTTTCCTCATCAGCTACTTTCTCTTTCTGCTTCCAGGCAGGGTTGCCAGACTCAATAGAGGACAGGACTTCTGTGCCTTTAATTGCCCTGCTCTCTTTTGAGTCTGGAAACCTTAAGGAGAAACCAGCAGACCCTTTGCTTGGAAATTAAACAAAGGGTCTGCTGGTTTCTCTTTAAGGTTTCCAGACTCAAAAGAGAGCAGGGCAATTAAAGGCACAGAAGTCCTAGAATCATAGAATCATAGAGTTGGAAGAGACCACAAGGACCATCCAGTCCAACCCCCTGCCAAGCAGGAAACACCATCAAAGCATTCTTGACATATGGCTGTCAAGCCTCCGCTTAAAGACCTCCAAAGGAATAATAGAATCATAGAATCATATGATTCTATGATTCCTTTGGAGGTCTTTAAGCCACCACACTCCACCACACTCCTTGGTAGCAAATTCCACTGCCGAACAGCTCTTACTGTCAGGAAGTTCTTCCTAATGTTTAGGTGGAAGCTTCTTTCTTGAAGTTTGAATCCTGTCCTGTATTGAGTCTGGCAACCCTACGTCCTGGCCAAGACACTTTAAAGACTAACATATGTATTGGAGCAGAGTCCCCTTTGTAGGATGCAATGCCAACACTGCTTTTGGATACCAGCATCATCTTGCTATTTTTATTTTTAAATTTTATGATATGCTGTTATTGTAAAATATGTTATAGACATTTTTATGATAAACAAAATGTATAGGCAGAGATGGGAAGAGGGATTTGTTCTCTGGACAATGCTTCTTTGCTGATCTTGTTCATGACTCTAACTTTGAGTTACAAGTTGTTGGTTTTGTTCATGCATATGCTGTAAAGTGGGATTAATGATATTACTAATGAGAGTGACAAGAGTTTCCTGGTTCCATATTAATTCCTCACCTGTGTTTCTTTCCTTCCATCACTAATATTCTTGCTGTTTTAGCTCCCGTTTCATATTGGCTGAAAGGGAGTTGAATTGCTGGTGTTAAACTGAAAGGGCAATGGAGTAGAGTGAGAGAAATGAAGACTAAGAGAAGGCATGGCAGTGCCTTAAGCCCAACCTACTCCATTTGAAATAATCACAGGGCACAGTTCTTAGAGAATGGTAGAGTTGGAAAGGGATCCTGAGGGCCATCTAGTCCAACCCCCTGCAAGACAGGAATCTCAACCAAAGCATTCACATTAACTAAAGCATCTTGTTGAACTCTACCACTGTAGGTTGCAGTGGGAAGAGAATCAGCTTTTAAAAACCCAAATATAGAAAACTAGCATGCTGAGGAAACTGGCTTGTCAACATTGGAACCAATGGGCCAGCCAGTTTTCTGGGATGAAGGAATCAGGCTAATGTTGCATGACTAGTCACTTCTACTTGCGTAGCTTGGATCTGAACTTACCAACAGGGTGGCCTTTAAATGTAGATCATCAAGTAAAAATAGTGAGCCAATTTCTGGAACTGCCACATGGGTTGTTGTTCTTGAATGGTGCTAACTATTCTCTATTTATTTATTTTTTACCTTTAATATAATTTTTATTAAAGTTTTCAATCATAAGATTCACAACAAATACATTGGAAAAAATAAAAATAAAATAAAGATAAAACTTACATTCATTGTACTTTGCATTATTTCTTATATACCTTTCATACTTAATCTTAATGTACAATAGCTAATCAAGCTGTTAAGCTAATTTATTTTTGATAATTTGAAAGAAAAAGAAAAGAGTAGACATTGGAAATTAAAGAAATCATAGAGTGTAAAGAAAGAAAAAAGGAAATAGTTTAGAAAAGACAAGTAAGAGATATAGAAAAAAAGAAAGAAAAAATGATTAACAGCAAGATTCTTTAAATCGTAGAACACTTCCACCGCTTTCAGCACAGTAATTTTGCATTTTACTGTTTCTTTATTCTGTCTCATAATAATATACTATCTTGTACCCATAATAATTAATCTAATTTCCCCCTCTTGTGTTTCTTGTCCTGCAGGGTTACTCCAAACATAGCCATGTTTTATTTCCCAAGCCTATTTTCTTTAAGTAATCATTTAAGCATTCCCATTGTTTCTTAGTCTTGTCTTTCGGTTTTTGTCGTATTAAGTCTGTTAATTTAGCTGGCTAACTATTCTCTTTGCTTTCAGCCTGCCATTGCAATGGGAAATCCAGGCAGTGCATGTTCGACAAGGAGCTGCTCAGACGAACAGGAAATGGATACCGGTGCCTCAACTGTGCCGAAAACACAGAGGGAAATAATTGTGAGCTGTGTAAGGGGGGCTTCTATCGCCAGGAACCTCAAGGACGTTGTGCACCCTGCAGCTGCAACCCCAAAGGTATACAGGGACTGAGGGGCAGGTGGGAAAGCCCCTCACCCCCAATCATGTGGGACTGCAGTGTATGTTGAGGTTCTGTTGTTGTTGTTGTTGTTGTTGTTTAGTCGTTTAGTCGTGCCCGACTCTTCGTGACCCCATAGACCAGAGCATGCCAGGCACTCCAGTTTGGTCAAACTCATGTTCGTAGCTTCAAGAACACTGTCCAACCATCTCGTCCTCTGTCATCCCCTTCTCCTTGTGCCCTCAATCTTTCCCAACATCAGGGTCTTTTCCAGGGAGTCTTCTCTTCTCATGAGGTGGTCAAAGTATTGGAGCCTCAGCTTCACGATCTGTCCTTCCAGTGAGCACTCAGGGCTGATTTCCTTCAGAATGGATAGGTTTGATCTTCTTGCAGTCCATGGGACTCTCAAAAGTCTCCTCCAGCACCATAATTCAAAAGCATCAATTCTTCGGCGATCAGCCTTCTTTATGGTCCAGCTCTCACTTCCATACATCACTACTGGGAAAACCATAGCTTTAACTATACAGACCTTTGTAGGCAAGGTGATGTCTCTGCTTTTTAAGATGCTGTCTAGGTTTGTCATTGCTTTTCTCCCGAGAAGCAGGCATCTTTTAATTTCGTGACTGCTGTCACCATCTGCAGTGATCAAGGAGCCCAAGAAAGTAAAATCTCTCGCTGCCTCCATTTCTTCCCCTTCTATTTGCCAGGAGGTGATGGGACCAGTGGCCATGATCTTGGTTTTTTTGATGTTGAGCCTCAGACCATATTTTGCGCTCTCCTCTTTCACCCTCATTAAAAGGTTCTTTAATTCCTCCTCACTTTCTGCCATCAAGGTTGTGTCATCTGCATATCTGAGGTTGTTGATATTTCTTCCGGCAATCTTAATTCTGGTTTGGGATTCATCTACCGTAGTCCAGCCTTTCGCATGATGAATTCTGCATATAAGTTAAATAAGCAGGGAGACAATGTACAGCCTTGTCGTACTCCTTTCCCAATTTTGAACCAATCAGTTGTTCCATATCCAGTTCTAACTGTAGCTTCTTGTCCCACATAGAGATTTCTCAGGAGACAGATGAGGTGATCAGGCACTCCCATTTCTTTAAGAACTTGCCATAGTTTGCTGTGGTCGACACAGTCAAAGGCTTTGGCATAGTCAATGAAGCAGAAGTAGACGTTTTTCTGGAACTCTCTAGCTTTCTCCATAATCCAGCACATGTTTGCTATTTGGTCTCTGGTTCCTCTGCCCCTTCGAAATCCAGCTTGCACTTCTGGGAGTTCTCGGTCCACATACTGCCTAAGCCTGCCTTGTAGAATTATAAGCATAACCTTGCTAGCGTGTGAAATGAGCGCAATTGTGCGGTAGTTGGAGCATTCTTTGGCACTGCCCTTCTGTTGAGGTTCTAATGCTGCGTATCTCTGTCTACACTCAACCCAAATACCTTTGCAAAATAAGCCAGTTGTCACAAATGTTCTGGCACCCTTAAAGCCACTCACTACATGGAGAATTGTGGATCCAGTGCATACCATGAGTTGGGTTCCTCTGAATGAGATCAGGGAGAGGAGAAGCCAAAAGCAGCTGTTCTCCTCAACACAACCAAGGGGCGCTTCCAGACTGTTACTACTTTCAAGTGGGAGATCCGGCTTGCACAATCATAGTTGGCTGAGAAGTCTTGTGCAACAAACTGCTTGCCTGAAAGATTGGACTTTCTGCAATAAGGAAAGTGAAGGTAGAATCCACTGGGAAATGTAGAGCGACACTTGCTTTGCCATAACATCATCTAACCACCCTGCAAATAAGTGAAGATGAATGCTCAATACATTACCTGTTTGGAAGCATGCCAGGTCTGTAGGACTCCAAAAACTTGTTTTGTTTGTTATTGTGCTATGGGGACCCGAAGGTATGCCTCATCCCTGTGACTCCCCCCACCCTGTCCTGACCCATGAGCTATCCCACCCCCTCCTTCCCCACCCCGGCTCACCCCTGTGGTTGTCCCCATCCTGCCCCAACCCATGAGGTATGCAAATGATATGGGGTAACTCACTTATTCGCATGCGACATTGTGTTTCCTTGGAATTGCTATAAACCTGATGAGAATCATAAATATTGACTCCATTGCTGTCTCTACTTCTCCTTCTTCACAGGTTCTTTCAGTGTACAGTGTGATAACCAGGGACGGTGCCCCTGCAAACCTGGTGTGACAGGTGATAAATGCGACCGATGCCAGCACAATTTCCATTCCTTCTCAGAATCTGGCTGCAGAGCTGCTGGGCAAATACAGTAAGTGCTGTCGGGTCGGTGGAGCTGTTTGTTGCTGGCGAATGTGTTCCAATGAGGAGTGTGGAGCTTCATTTGAAAATGGTCTTTTAATTTTCTCAGGAATTGTGACTGTGATCCAGCTGGCAGCACGGGCCAGTGTGTTTCAGGACGTTGCATCTGCAAGGCAGCTGTTGAAGGGGAGCGATGTGGCAGGTGTGTGCACAAAGTTTGCGTGGCTAAATGTTTTTCATGGTGCTCAGAGTTGTCATGATCAAGGAATCCACTTGGTAGCTCAAGTTGCTCTTTCACTTAGCGTACAAACCCAACAGAAATGTACGTAGCTTTCTCTCTGATTCAGAAATGGAGGCTATGTGGATTGAGTTCAACGTGCAAGCATGGGATGTGGTATCTAGTGCCAGTATTTTGGATACTGAGAACTTCAGTTTCCACTGAGAAAGCAATGTGGCTTCTGTAATATTTGGAAATGTAGGTCTTTAGTTTCTGGTGGCCAGAACAGAGCTTCAGAAGCCAGGAAGGGGGTTTTCAGTCAATGCACAACTTTCAGCCTTAATCCTTGAAATACAGCTTTCAGCCTTCATCCTGCCTCTTCTGCCCACTTAACCCCAATCTCCATTCCATTCGTATTATTCCTTCCATTTCATTCTTGCCTTTTGCTGTGTGCTAGTTCAAACATTTTTTTATTTTTTGCATTTGTATTAGTTGCTTTGGTGTGTATGGGGTGTTAAGGGAGGGTTAGTACCTTTGGTGGGGGATACGTCATGCTCCTTCTGGGATACTTGGTCCACCTTTGATTCCCAGCCTGCACTCACCTCTCACCTGTGGCTTCTAGAAGCTATCAGCATGCGACGGCAGTCACGCTCAGGAACAACTTTGACTGGCCAGCTAAAACAGGTGGGGGTAGGTTTGGTCCTGTTCATACCAAAACCACAGGCACTAGACATGCTGACCAAAGGGAAAGGTTAGTTGGTGGCAAACCCAGTCTAAGCCTATTACACGACCAGTGCAGTGCATGATGGGCTAGTAAAGCAGGCTGACTTTGCAATGTGGGCACTGCTATGTCATTAGTTGTGGTAGTGATGATGACTGGAATTTTCTGTGCTAATCTGTAAAGCACCATAGCATACCCTCCAACATTTCTTTTATGAAAATAGGCACGTCCCATTCCATAATGGTAAGGGTGACTCCCTACAGGGAGCCAGCCCCCACCATCCTAACGTCCACCTCGCCAAGCACAGTTAACAGCAGTGGGTCTGAAGCAGCCAGAGGGGGAGGAAGAGACTTGGAGGGGGAGAGAATTCAGAGCGAGGAACAATGGGAAAGCTCGGGGGGGGCAGAGAGATGCAGACAGGGGCTCAGGGATGTTGCAAAGCCAGGGCACCGACTGCTCAGGGAGGAGACTGAGAGGGCATTGCTCCTTCCGATGCAAGAGTTAAGGAGAGCGCCGTGATGCAGGTCAAGGGGGAGGCGTTTTGGGGTGCCCCGACTACTTTGCTGGCATAGGAACAGACGTACGCCATTGCTGGATTCTGATTTGGGATGAGAGGTCATGTTTTAAGCTGTCTCTACACTGTAAATAACTTAATAAACGTCTTTAAAGACAAACTGGACTCAAGCAGAGTTACTCTAGAGTAGCCACGACGACCCTCTGACAATAATGATAATTTTAATTTTAATATTTATACCCCACACATCTTATGGGGTTGCCACAGCCATTCTGGGCAGTTTTCAATATATACCCTGTTTCTCATATTTTAAGGCATCCCCATAAAATAAGCCATAGCAGGATTTTTAAGCATTCAAAGAATATAAGCCATACCCCGAAAATAAGACATAGTGATAGGAGCAGCAGCAATGCCGGCCGCGGCAGGAGGAGGAGGAAAAAAATAAGACATCCCTTGAAAATAAGCCATAGTGTGTTTTTTTGAGGAAAAAATAAATATAAGACGTGTCTTATAATATGAGAAACACGGTATACTGTAAAAACATAATAAAACATTAAATGTACTTAATTGGTTCCAGGGTGCCATTCGCACCCCGAAAAGTACTTAACCCAAGCGGCGATAGCGCACGTGCATGAACCACCGATAGAGCGTTTTTGCGCATGCGTGAAGCACGCAGAACGCTTCTGCACATGTGCACACGGCGGAACCTGGAAGTAAACTGTCCGCAGAGTACTTAACCTGAAAGTACTCAACCTGAAGCGTACTTAACCCGAGGTATGACTGTACAGCAGGAGTCAGCAAACTTTTTCAGCAGCGGGCCGGTCTACTGTCCCTCAGACCTTGCCCCACAAATAACCCAGAGATGCATTTTAAATAAAAGGACACATTTTACCCATGTAAAAACATGCTGATTCCCAGACCGTCCACGGGCCGGATTTAGAAGGCGATTGGGCCGCATCTGGCCCCCGGGCCTTAGTTTGGGGACCCTGCTGTACAGGATTGCCTTTATGAAGCTTGGGGGTCGGATAATTCCATACCCTCCAACATTTCTCCAATGAAAATAGGGATGTCCTAAGGCAGTGATGGGCAACCTTTTGAGCTTGGTGTGTCAAAATTCGCCAAAAAACCGAGCAAAAAAAGCATAATTTCGTGATATTTATAGTTTAAATAACAAAAATGTATAATTTTAATATATAACTGTATTTAATAAACCAAAAACTAATTATTTAACCAAACCAAACCCCAAACCCCTTATTTATCACAAAGTGCCCAGAGTTGTTGAGCTTTCTGGGGGGGAGCTGCTGACCAAAGTTTGGGAGGTTTTTTTTGGGGGGGTGCCCCAAAGCTGCTGTGCTTTTTGGGGGGGGGAAGAGAACAGAAATAAATGACGAATAATATCTTCGCTGGAACTAACACGCAGCACCGACATAGTCTGCCAAAGCACCCAAAAAACCAGCACAGAACGGGTAAAAAAATGAACGCTGTTACACCCAATCATAGTCTGCCAAAGCGCCAGAAAAACCAGCAGAGAAAGGGTTAAAAAACCAATCTCTGGCTACCAGCAACAACAACAACAAAGGATCCTGGTTTTAACAGTGGAGACAAGCTGTAGCGGAGACAAGCTGTAGGAGAAGTGGGAGAATAAAGGGGGGGGGACAACAACAGCGTGAATTGGCCGATGGGGCGCGTGCCAGCAGTGAGGGCTCTGCGTGTCACATCTGACACACGTGTCATAGGTTCGCCATCACTGTCCTACGGGAAAGCAGGACATTCCAGGATCAAATGAGAAACTAAGACAGCTTCTCTAAATCAGGGACATCCCTGGAAAATGGAGACACTTGAAGGGTCTGACATCGTGGTATCCCCTAATGTGCCACTGACAAGTTGCACTGAGATGAGCACATCACGGATCCACACCTTACATTAAAAAGCACATCCAGAACACATTTAAATCACATGACACCCCACAAAGAATCCCGTGAACTGCGGTTTGTTGCTGAGAATATAGTTCTGTTGGAGGGGGGGAACTATAGTTCCCAGGATGTGTTTGGGGAAGTAATGTACTTTAACAGTGTGGGTGGCGCTGTGGTCTAAACCACTGAGCCTCTTGGGCTTGCTGATCAGAAGGTCGGTGGTTCGAATCCCCGCGACGGCGTGAGCTCTTGTTGCTCTGTCCCAGCTTCTGCCCACCAGCAGTTTGAAAGTATGCCAGTGGAAGTAGATCAATAGGTACCACTATGGTGGGAAGGTAAACAGCGTTTCTGTGTGCTCTGGTTTCCGTCATGGTGTTCCGTTGCGCCAGAAGTGGTTTAGTCATGCTGGCCACATGACCTGGATACCTGTCTGTGGACAAATGCCAGCTCCCTCAGCCTGAAAGCGAGATGAGTGCCACAACCCCATAGTCGCCTTTGACTGGATTTAACCATCCAGGGGTCCTTTACCTTTTTTTTACTTTAACTGTGTGTTTGATGTGCTTTAAATGAACAGTGTGTATCTACTCTCAAACCCACATTTTCACCAGATTATAGCACAGGATAGAATCCTGTTTCTGTACCTTTGTGTGTGTGGTGAGTGCCAGTCATTCTGTCATGAATTCATGACTTGAACAAGAATGGTAGCACAGGATTTGTGGTAATGGCTGACATGAGAACCATCAAGTTTTTATTCACAGGAGGATGCAGCTATCCTGTCACAGCAGATAAAGCAAAAGTATCAGGATTGGAAATTCAACATGTCAGCTTTCTGTGTGTGAATATGAATGCACAAGAAAATAATTGTGTGGTGTGTTAATTTATCTCTTGCACAGTTGCAAGCAGGGCTATTACAACCTAGATGCAGGAAACCCAGAGGGCTGTTCTCGATGCTTCTGTCATGGGCACTCAACAACATGTTCCAGTGCAGAAAATTATAGCATCCGTAAAATCACCTCTACCTTCGAGCAAGGTAAAAAACTTCACTGGGGTTTGCCTTTTCTCTTTTTCATGATCAATACACTTGGTGTTACACTGAACTCTGCTGCCATTTTAATTGCCAGTATTAGGCATAATAGAGTTTGCACTATAGAGACACAGGGAGTAGATTGATGCCTCCGCCTTTGTCCATGCAGCAACATTCATGGCTAGAGCTGTTGGAGAATTGTTTTCAGTCCTCCAATTACACATAATTGAATATGGTTCCCACCATTGAATTTGCTTTTCCTTTGCATTGAAATGAATGGTGTGTGTGTGATTATGACATTAATTACATTAAATTTATAACTTGTGCAACTTGCATAAATAATGACATAAATTATATTAACTCACAGTCAGTGAGATGAATACCATAGTCTTTGGCAGAAACTGATTGTGATGAAGAAAAGTCAAAATACAGTAGAAATCTCTGCCTTCTTACATCCTTATTCATGGCCAATGGTGACTTCCCATTTAATAATGGTGTGTGTGTGTGAGAGAGAGAGAGAGAGAGAGAGAGTGTCACTGTAGACTTAGCTCTTTGGCTGCAATAGATTAGAGCAGATCAGGTGAATTCTGTAAGAGCTTCTAGGTCAGGTTTGATGGTCTGAGGATCAGGGGGGTATTGCTCCTGCTACAGGTTCCATACCTGGTTATTTTTCCTTATTTGGCCCCACTCTGTCCCCATTCTGAGTAGAGACTCAAGCACTACTTTGGAACTCCAGTATGAGTGGGAATGTGTCTTGTAGGTGCCCATGCTGTTTTCTTTCCCCAGGTAAATTCAATATTTTCCCCAACCAAAACCTGGTTTACCAGTACCCAAGATCTCGCTAGACTAATGTTTCATGCTCCTCTCTCAATCTAGGCATAAACACCAGTTACAGACAGAGAGTTGGTGTGTATGTGTGTGTGTCCGCATGCAAGAGCATACATGAGCCTTGATCTCCTTCTCACACATTGTTGACAAAATAATGTCTAACTAGGCTCTTGGGAAGATTTTAAGAAAGAAAGGGATTGTTTGGTCCTGTTGCTTTGCTTCTCCGTTTAGCAAACCTCATCACCAGCAAACAAACTTCAGTCCAGTAATGGAGGCAGCTAATGTTTCCCTGCATCAATAGAAAATGTAAAATTGATCCCATATACCTACAAGATGGGGCAGGAAATGATAGCCTTGTGATAAAGGATATATTATGCATGTCACTCTCCAATTAAATGGTCATTCCTTCAGAAGGATCACATATATACAGTGCTTTTTCAGGGGGGATGCAGGGGTACGCATACCCCTAAACATTTTGTGAATCTGATGGCGGCTTCATTTCCTTTCCCAGTGATTTTCTTGAGTCCAAAAGAGAGTACCCCTAAACTTTTTTTTTAGAAAAAAAAGCACTGCACACATATATATGCCAAGGTACAAAGCAAAATTGCCTCAAGCAATTGGAAAGGATAGGACAGGAAACAAGGAAAAATAGGCAGCCACAACTTTGGTTGTGCTTCTGGCTTTTTAAGTGATGGAATTTGAACAATAAGATGCAGTTATGTGATTGCCTTTCTTAAGAATGGTGTGTGTGTTTGTGTGTGTGCACTTGCACACTTGCACACCCTGCCAGAAAGTGCTTCCACTTATGTTCTTTCTGAACCAGCAAAGCAGCTGGGAATGCCCATTGCAGGTGTAGAGTGCATGTCAGAAATGCCCCACCCCAAAAGTATTGCAGATAGAAAATGAGCATATTGGGGGGAAGGCTAGGTTGATTCCCCACCCCCACCCCAACATGCTAGTTTTCTATGTGTGGGTCAATATTCAAGTGCTCAGCACTCTCACCAGTAACTTGAAGTACTTGCTACAGTCCAGAAAGCTTTACCGCCTGATCTCAGGACGCAAGGGAGAGGAAGGCACGCTTGGCAAATCCACACCGTGAGCAACTCCCGCCTGGAAACCAATGTCCCATCACTGTGGAAGGACATGTGGATCCAGAATTGGCCTCCACAGTCACTTACGGACCCATTGTTAAAACCGTGTTTATGGAAGACAACCTTACATGGCTACGAGTGATCGCCAAAGAAGAAGAAGAAGAAGACTGCCTGATTCTATTTACTGTAGAAATGGGTCCTGTGACCTCTTGTGATACAATGCTTTCCTAAGCATTTGACATCACTAGTCTGACATGAGCTTGGGGACATGGCTTATCCTTTCTTCGGACTGTGTAACATGAAAAGAGCTGTTTGTTGCTTCTTTCCTCCAGTCACGTTTCCTGAATCGTTGGGTATGGTTGGATTTCCAGCTCACTTTAATTAGCTGTGGGTTTCCTTGTATTCCAGGTGATGAAGGTTGGCAAGCTCAAGGAAATGGGTCTCCTTTGCAGCTCCAGTGGTCTTCACATTATAAAGAAGTTTATGTGGCAGCAAGAAGGCCAGATCCTATCTATTTCATGGCTCCAGGTGTGTGTTTCCATATCCCGTGGTGAACAGGAGCAGTCACAAGGACAATTGAACTTCACAATTTATTTGCCAATACTATCAAATGTCTCACAAATTGACGCCTGTTGGTCTACTTGCATGCAGAAATCCTAGTACAGATTCTTGCTGGCTTGTAGACAACTCTAACACTCAAGTTATAACAGGAATTGCTCTTAATTCTGGAGAATTTCCTTCTGCCCTATTTTAAATGTGTGTTGAAAGTGTGCTTACAAGACTAGGTTGAATTTCCAGAAAACTTGGCATGGTTTTATGTCAACAGATCCATTCATTATATCCTACCCCCAACCACAAATCCTGAAATCCATGGCTGGAATGTCACTTTCCTCATGTCTAGAATCATGGAATCGTAGACGACCCAAGGGTCATCTAGTCCAACCCCCTGCAATGCAGGAATCTCAGCTAGAGCATCCCTAACAGATGGGCATCCAACCTCTGCTTAAAAACCTCCAAGGATGGAGAGGCTGGAGAGTCCATCACCTCTCGTGGGAATCTGTTACACTGCCAAACATCTCTTACTGTCAGAAAGTTTTTCCAAATGTTTAGTTGGAATCTCCTTTCTTGTACTTTGAAGCCATTGCCTCGAGTCCTGCCCTCCAGAGCAGGAGAAAACAAGCATTCCCCCTCTTCCATGTAACAGCCCTTAAGATATGGCTATCATATCTCCTCTCAGTCTCCTCTTTTCCAGGCTAAACATACCCAGCTCCTTCAAGCATTCATCGTAAGGCTTCATTTCCAGACCCTTGATCATCTTGGTCACCCTCCTCTGCCCATGTTCCAGCTTGTCAGCATCCTTCTTAAATTGTGGTGCCCAGAATTGGACACAGTATTCCAAGTGTGGTCTGACCAAGGCAGAATTGAGTGGTACCTTTACTTCCCTTGATCTGGACACTATACTTCTGTTGATGCAGCCTAGAATAACATTCACCTTTTTTGCTGCTGCATCACACAGTTGACTCATGTTAAGCTTGTGGTTCACCCCTAGACCCTTTTCAGATGTACTGCTAGTAAGCCAGGTGCCCCCCATCCTATATTTGTGCATCTGGTTCTTCTGCCTAAGTGCAGAGCCTGACATTTGTCCCTATGGAAATTCATTTTGTTAGCTTGCGCCCAGTTCTGCAGTCTGTTAAGGTCATTTTGAATTCTGATTCTGTCTTCTGTGTCATTAGCTACCCCTCCCAGTTTGGTGTCATCTGCAAATTTGATGAGAATATCTACAAGAAAACAATACCCGAAAAGATGTCTATAGTGTCCTTAAAAATGAGAAAGCAAAGATGACCTTCTCAGAACAGAAATAATAAATCTTCAAAATGCACCTAAGTGTGCACTGAATCATTTTGGTTGATATGAGCTACTTTGAAAGATTTTTATCTGATAAGTGGGATCCAAATTAAATAAATAAGCAAGGATTTAACCATGAAATTAGAGCCCACTGGCAGCCACATTTTTTTCACCCCCCCCCCCGATATTTATAGGCTACCCATCTGAGTTCAACTCATGAATGACGGTTCACATAATATAGATTCAGTACACTATCTGCAATACATAATATACAAACACGATATAATTCTACAATTCCCCCAAATTAGAAAACCAACATTAATTTTAAAAATCCACATGCAGTCCATGATATAAAGCAAACTTTTCATAGCAAAACAATTAAAGGAAACACATCTCAGCCTTCATAGTAGTCAGTCACATGAAATGCTCATGAAACATAGGTCTTCAAAGCTTTTGCAAGGAATTGGAGTGTGTTAGCCTTCTGGCAGTCAGATGAGAATGAGTTCCAGAGCTGTGGGGCCACCATAGAAAAGGCCCTTTCACTTGTGTCATCCACAATGACCTTAGTTGAGAGCAAATTTTAAAGCACTCTGTTGTTAGTCTTCATGTTCAAGCAGGCTGGTATGAATGGAATTGGGGTTATAGGTATTGATGGGGTCCTTTGAAAATTCTCCTTCCTGCTATACCTAAGGCTAGTCCTGTCAAATCAAGGTCACATTTGCATTACAGGTCACATTTGCATTTTACTTGCAAATGCCGTACTTTGAACTTGTGTTTCTTTTGTGTGTATTTTGTAGCCAGGTTCCTTGGGAACCATCAACTAAGTTACAGCCAGAAACTGTCTTTTGATTATCGTGTGAACCGACCTGGACGTCACCCTTCACAACATGACGTGATCTTGGAAGGAGCTGGTTTAAGAATCTCTGCCCCACTCATGCCTAATGGAAGGATGTTGCCTTGTAAAGCCAGCAGGACCTATACATTCAGGTAAAAGGCTTAGGACGTAAGGGAACACCCAAATGTACCCTGCAGAGCAACTCAAAGCAATGATAGACAGGTTTTCCTCAAAAGCAGCTTGCCCTCCGCTACGAATCTGCAACGTGCAACTTCTGGAGATTTGTGCATGCATCCTTAGATCATGCTCTCAGTTCACACAAAGTAGAGTTGAGGCCCTCAATTCCTAACCAGTGCCTTGCCTGACCTGAACTGAATGTGTAACTTGTACATGTCCCAGAGAAGTTGCCCACATCAATTCCTGGTCCATAAACCCACTTTATTTCTTTTTACGTTGTCTTCAATCACTTTTATTGTGATGGATTCACCTAATGAGCCCTCTTAGTGGAAGCCTTGCTTGCACAACAGTGCCTCTCCCCCTTGTGCCCCTGCATCCCCTGAAATTAGCTCAAGGGGTGGTCAGGAGAACCCCCAGAACAGCATTCTTCTGTCTGACAAACTGGAATACTTGCGCAGACAGGATGGTTGGAAGAGTGTGATGTTGAATTCCAGCCATTGCTGCTCATGTTGCAACATGTTCCGATGGTAAAAAATATCATTAAGGAAACGCAAGTTGCACCCTAGGCACTGTTTGTGAAGACCTAAATGCTGGATTTTGTATTTGTTTTTGATTTCACTGATTCTCAGAGTAAACTGAATTTTATGCTCCTTTCCACATTCTGTGCTTCCTTGGTCACAGAGTGTTCTTGTTTTCTCCATCTTCTTTGCAGTTCTGGCCTTTCCCTTTGGTCAGCAGTTCAATAACAGTGTGCTGTAGTCTTCCATGTTCTAAAAATTCACTCCTAGTTGCATATTGTACGAAGTATGGTGGTGCAGAGACTGCTCATATAAGTTCTCGTGTCTTTCATCCCCTCCTACACTCAGGTTGGACGAGCACCCAAGCAGCAACTGGAGCCCTAGGCTGAGCGGCAAAGAGTATCGCCAATTAATTGGGAACCTGACAGCTCTTCGGATCAGAGCCACTTATGGAGACAGTGAGTTGGGAGTAGGATAGTGAAATCTGGGCTAAAGAATGGGTCATATACATTTCTTCTGATTATTTATTACTTTACTGTTTCTGCCTATAAGCCCTATTTTATAGCCATTTCCTCTCTGCAGGTCAATTGCATTTCTGTGAAGGATCAAGGGGGCAGCAGTGTAGCTAGCTTGGTGTGGGGGGCGTGTCCTGCAGCCAGGGGCGGGGCAATCCACATGTGGAGGCGGGACAAGCCTCTCCTCTGCCTCCCCCTCAGCTGTAGGGTGGTTGAGGGAGAGGCAGTAGGCAGAGGCAAGTCCCATGCCGCCATTTCAGGTAGCATGCAACCTGCAGGCACCTAAGCCACCACGCCACTCCCAATTTTTTTATTTTAAACTCATTTTGTCAACCCCCCTCAGTGATGACACCCGGGGTGGACCGCACCCCCTGCACCCCCTTCCTCCGCCACTGCAAAGGGAGGGGGAACAATAGAATAGAATAGAGGGTGTAGTTTGCACCCTCAGCAAACTACAGTTCCCAAGCACAGGTATATAATGCAAATGTACCATGGTAGCATAGATGTGCCCCACACCTGCTCCCCAAATGTCAGCTCTGTTCTGATTTAGACATGATCCAGTTGAGATTCTGGGATATGTGGTATTTTATCATGTTGTGTTCCCAGGGATATTCACTATAATGTTCCACCTTTTTTCTTTTTGCTCAGGCACGGGGTACCTCAGCAATGTCCTTTTGGATTCAGCGCAGCCAACCTCTGGCACTCCAGCATCCTGGGTGGAGAAATGTGTCTGTCCGGTTGGGTACCAGGGGCAGTTCTGTGAGAAATGTGCCCCAGGGTACAAGAGAGAGGATCCTGCTAGACTCGGTGCTCTCAGCAACTGTGTGCTCTGCAGCTGCCAGGGAGGAGGAACCTGTGACCCAGATACTGGTAGGATAAACCACAGTCAAAGAGCCTATTCTTGTGGACGGACAGATTGTTTATTTATTTGTTTGTTTGGGCAACAAGCAGGTCTCTAATATAAAAAACCAAGTAGCTCACTTAGGGCCATCTTACACAGTGATCCAGCTAGGGATCTTGTTCATGTGATGGAAGAATGGGCATGAGAAGCCCCTTCTCCCACTTCATGTACAAGGTAATGTTTTGCTGGGGTGGCACATGTGGATTCAGGATACAGTCATTCAGGATGTACGTAGTGCCTCTGTTGTTGCTAACTGGTGTGCACATGGGGAGGTGTGTGATGGATTGTGTTGCATAGGTAGGATCCCCACCAGGATGGTGTATGAGCAAACCCTCTGAGTCCTGAGAAGCTCAGTTGACTTCTAAAGATTTCAGAAAGGAAATTCAGCCCATTGTGTCTTGAAGTCAACTCTGCATTGAGAGTTCCTGGTAAAATCTCAGCAGATGTGGTCATGGAGGGGATTTGGGTTGATATTTGTTGGGATGCAGGTAACCTTCAGGCATTGGAGCAACACAGCAAGGGAAATACTTTCCCAGGGTTACATCCCATGCTGCTGGTGAAATGTCTAAAGGCCCACCACCACAGGAGGAGGAGGGCCACAGAGATATACCATAGGTCTCTGCCTCTCTATCACTGCCTGGCCCAGATTGGATGCAGTGGGTCATATCTAGTGTTAATCACACTTAGACCCATTGAAGCCAGCAGTCTTAAGTCATGCCCATTTATTTCAATAGCTCCCATACTGACAAATCATAGAATCATAGAATTGTACAGTTGGAAGGGATCTCAAGGGTCATCTAGTCCAACCCCTGCAATGTAGGAAACTTGGCTAATGCATCCATGACAGATGGCCATCTAACCTCTGATTAGAAACCTCCAAGGAAGGAGAGTCCACAACCTTCCAAGGGAGACCATTCCACTGCTGAACAGCTCTTACTGCCAGAAAGTTCTTCCTGATGTTTTGTCGGAATCTCCTTCCTTGTAGCTTGAAGCCATTGTAACTTGAAGCCTTCCAGAGCAGGGGAAAACAAGCCTGCTCCATCTTCCATGTGACAGCTGTTGAGATATTTAAAGATGGCTATCATATCTCCTCCCAGTCTCCTCTTTTCCAGGCTAAACATACCCAGCTCCTTCAACCATTCCTCATAAGGCTGTCCAATGATTGGTGATAGTCCGATGATTTCATGATAAGCCCTCATCCCCCATAATTGTGTGGTGCCCCCCCCCCCCGGGCCGTTATCCATTATTGAACTACTGTGGAATGAGCTCTCTCTCACACACACAAATATTCCCTGCTCTTGCTGTAATGTCTATAGGGCATAATGCAAAGAACTGACTTTAAGGTTGGAGGAATGAGGAACTTGGGGAACTGAAATTGACAGGTCTTGCACGCAAACTTCTACTTTAATGTTCCCTTTCCCCCCTCAGAATCATATTTTCAAACGTTTATCTATGCAAATGAAACAAACCTTAGAGCCAGGACTCTCAGGGGTCTAATGCAAGGTGCACAAAGAGCCTCAGGCAATGTGAAACATATATTGAGAAGCTCCACTCTGACCAGCTGCTCCTCTTCTCTTCCTGCCTCCATCCAGGAGAATGCTATTCTGGAGATGAAAGCAGTGCCACCTGCCCAACTGGTTTCTACAGCTTCCCCTGGAGCCCACAGAGTTGCCAGCCATGCCCGGGCCAAGGGGGCCAAGGCTGTTCAGTGCTGCCAGGGACGCAGGAAGTCATTTGCAGCCATTGCCTTCCAGGAGCAGGAGGTAATGCCCATGTTCGGATGGTTAACCAGACTGCATGCTCTTCTTTCTGAGGCCAGCTTTTCTTTCCCTAAGGAATGACAGGAGCATAGCAAAAGTTGTGTTGTGTGCACTGTGTGTCCCAGGGCTAGGTGTTTGTGACAGACACAGGTTTGTGAACCTGAATCTCCACCACTTGTGCAAAAATCTGCAGGGGTAAGATGGGATGTGGGAGAGGGGCATTTAACTCTTTTCTGCACTCCCCTTGTCCACCCAGCCCCTCCCCATCGGGATTCCCAGCTGCATGCTGGAAGAAAAGCATTCAGTTGGGTGCTGAGCTTGCAGGGGAAGAGCTCTGTGCGGGATAATCGTTAAGCTTCCTTTACCCTTTCCTTGCCACCGCCTTTCCTTCAAATTGTGCTTCCCACCACCACTTTGTCAATATTCTGTGGAGACTTGGATTTCTAGGCCCAGGTCTTCGCTTTCATGTCTGCTTTCTGAGGTAAACCTATGTCTGTGCTGTACCGTTTCAGAGAGCATGTAGGGCAGGCTTCCTCAACCTCGGCCCTCCAGATGTTTTTGGCCTACAACTCCCACAATCTGTAGCAGGGGTGTAGCCAGGATGAAAATTAGGGGGGCAAGGGGGGCCAAGGGGCGGGGGGAGGGGCCACAGTGGGGCAAGGAAAGCTCCCTTCTCCCTTGCTGGCTGTGGGGCGGGCAGAGGAAAGCCAGGCAACCGCTTTGCGCGGCTCTGGGGCTTTCCCTCCACCTGCCCCACAGCCAGGCAGGGAGAAGGGAGACGGCACCGGGCGGGCAGCGGGGCAGGCTGGCCAGCGGCCCTTCTTCTAGGGGGGGCAACTGTCCCCTCCTGCCCCCCTGCCTACGCCCATGATCTGTAGCTAGCAGGACCCAGTGGTCAGGGATGCTGGGAATTGTAGTCTCAAAACATCTGGAGGGCCGAGGTTGAGGAAGATGATGTAGGGGATCATGATTAAATGCAATGTAATAAAGGGGGGGGGGGGAAATGGAGAACAGAAGGAAGAGTTTTTGCCAAGAAGGGGGTGGGAATGCACCCGTATACGATCCATTCCCATATAAAACTAGCATTGAAGGGAGAAGACTAGATTATAACATTTGCCCTGACATCTGTTTTTCAGTGTGGAAGGAATGCTTTTGCATGTAGGCACATTAGTCACGTGAACCCACTATCTGTAGTCTCGGTGGTACAGCACCGACACAGGCAGACCTTGACTCAGGCAGGGAAAGAGAAGGACCATAATGAAATCCACATTCCCTACCTCCTGATTCTCATCAAATTTAGTCATTGTCATTGGGCCTGAGCTCTAGGCAGCTAGACTGAAGATGAACCAGGATTTGCACCAGGGTACTGTAGTCAACGGATAAAGTCCGAAGTCAGGCCCAGAGAGTTAGGGCTTCTCCAGACTGGTGTACTTTTGAATGCGACATCACATGGATGCAATAATAGTATATATGAAGAAGCTTTGTACTGGAGCACCCACACATTCTTCAGCTTTATAAGTTGTTATGTGGTGTAAGGTAACTGCATTATTGCTGCCTGGAGGGCCCCTCTTGCATTATAGCACAACTAAACCAGGAGAAACCTCCCCCCCCCATGCCATTTGTGGTACTTGCAACAATTTTTGTGGACAGTTCATATGTGTATTGTGGAAATTAGGGGTGGAGCAGGACTGCAGGCACCCTTTTCTCAGGAATGCCAGCATCATGTTCAGAGGCTGTTCATGCATTGCTTGTTCAAGGCATCATTTGCTTGTCCTTCCTTCTTCCCTTTCTTCTCAGGCTCTCGCTGTGAGTTTTGTACCAATGGCTATTTTGGAGACCCCTTGGGTCAGAACGGCCAAGCACGTCCCTGCCAACCATGCCAGTGTAGCAGCGTTGACCCAAATGCTTCTGGGATTTGCAACCACTTGACAGGGGAGTGCAAGTGCAAGGACGGATTCTTTGGAAATCCTTTATCCATCAACCCAGCAGAGAAATGCCGAGGTATACATTATCATCTCATGCAAGCCAATTGCTGGCTTCAAGGGCATCATTGTTACCAGCAATGCACACCCAAATAATTTTATAAGAATTTGGACCAAACAGGGTTTGGGACAATTGGGGGAGTCAAAGGGCTGCTTACAAACCTTTCCCTTCCAGGGATAAAACAGCTCACATAAATCACTCCTACTGTCACATCCAAATGCCTTACCTGGGTGGGTAATGTAGCTCTCTAACAAAGCTGTGACTTGCAGAGCTGCCTTCAGATCAGGGCAGGGACAGACCTTGGTAATCTTTCATAACATGGTGCCCTTTGTGAGGTCAAAATTGGGTGCCCCAAAATGGATCCTCTCAATTATGAATCTTCTCAGTTTTGTGCCCCCTCAGCTCAGCACCCTGTGCATGGGAACCATATGCACTGCCCTAAATCCAGTGCTGATCAGGGATGCGGAGAATGTGATATTTCAGATGCAGTTGGAATCCAACTCTCATATTCACTAATCATTGACTGACTCCTGATGGGAACTGGAGCACAACAACATCTGGAGGTTTCCAACTCCCGCTCTAGGGTTGAAGTTCTGTTAGGGCAAGACACAGAAACTACTAATACTTTGTAGCATGTGGGCTGGTTAGGTGAATCCCACCCTCTGACATGATCCCACACTTTTCAAATTAATGTTTGAAAATATGAGAGAGATAATATGCATTTTGAGATACATTATGTTTATCCCCCTCCTGACCTTATGCTTTTTCTTACTCTACGCAGCTTGCAATTGCAATTCTGCAGGTTCTGAGCCATCACGGTGCCACAGTGATGGGAGCTGCATTTGCAAGCCAGGGTTCGAAGGGCGGAGCTGTGAACACACCCATTGTCCAGCCTGCTACAGCCAAGTGAAGACTCAGGTTGGCTTTTCCTTCTTGCACTTTTGTTACTATAGCTATCAATTGTGTATGAAATGTTCCTACCCAATGCGCTGCTCTCTGCTTTGTTATTTAGGTGCAGAACAACTACGATTGTTAATGCAAAACCTCCCACTGGAGATGGGGGAGAAATTTAGTTTGGTTCATATTTTAATGTGAGCCTATCTAATTCCAAAACAATATGCAAACCAAAACAATGCTATGTTTTGAAATTCGCACTGCTCTGAATTTCTCAATGCAGTTTTCCAACCAAAAATATGCATTAGGGGAAGTGTGCATAAAACTGCATAATTAGTAAAAATAACATTTAAAATGCATAAAATTAGGGGGGGGCTTGCAAAATGTGCTGCCTGATTAACTGAGGGCATCTGCAATGAATCGTGACATGTTTTACTGTAACTAATTAATCTCAAAAAGGTTAGGAATCAGAAAAGAAAAATAAATAAAGTTCATTCTATTTTCTTCCCGGAGAATGGTCTGAAAGCACAATGCTCTGAGACCTCTGGGTATAGAGAGGTATATAAATTAATTTAATCAATAAATATAAATATATTTTTATTGTCTTATCCAACTCTTTGTGACCCCGTGGACGAGAGCACGCCAGGCACTCCTGTCTTCCACTGCCTCCCACGGTTTGGTCAAACATAAACATAAACAAAAATATATAAATAAGCCAGCCAGCCAGCAAGCAAACAGGTCTGTCTCAGTAAACGTCTTGGATGGGATTCTCCTAGGAATTGCATGTAAATTATTTCAACCCTTTGGAGGAACAGCAGAGCACAAATGCAATAAAAAATATTTAAGACGACATCTAGGTAGTACCTTCTTTTAAAGTATCATTATTATAACCACTTGATAACATTAAAATATTATAAAACAATTCCTTCCAGCATCACCTTAGAGACCAACTAAGTTTGTCATAGGTATGAGCTTTCGTGTGCATGCACACGAAAGCTCATACCTATGACAAACTTAGTTGGTCTCTAAGGTGCTGCTGGAAGGAATTTTGTTTCGACTACGTCAGACCAACACGGCTACCTACCTGTAATTAAAATCTTAATTATTTAGAACTGGAAGCTTCTTAGGCACCTGTTTTGAATCATCCAGACTGCATATTTTTGAAGACTCTGGAGCTGCTGGCCAAGTCTTTGCATTCATGTCTTTCCATTACTCGCTCACAGATTTCTCCTACCTTGTTTCCAGGTAGACCAGTACCTCCAGCAACTGCAGGGCCTTGAAGTGCTGGTCTCTCAGGTTCTTACTGGTGGAGAGACAAGAGATAATGCAGAGCTGGAGAGGAAAATGAGAGAGGCAGAGGATATGCTCCAGCAAGTCCTAAGGGACACCCAGAGCTTACAAGGTAACTCGAGTCTTTCTAGATCCCTTTGGAATGTGACATACCCTCCAACTTTTCTCTGATGAAAATAGGAACGTCCCATTCCATAATGATAATTTTACTATTTGTACCCCACACATCTTACAGGGTTGCCGCAGCCACTCTGGGGAGCTTCCAACATATATAAAAATAGAATAAAACATGAAACATTTTTAAAAAACTTCCCTGTACAGGGCTGCCTTCAGTTGGCTTGGGGGTTGGATCCATACCCTCCATACTCCATACCCTACAACATTTCTCCAGTGAAAATAGGAACATCCTAAGGAAAAGTGGGACATTCCGGGATCAAATCAGAAACCGGGACAGCTTCTCTAAATCAGGGACGTCCCTGGAAAATAGGAACCCTTGGAGGGTCTGATGCGATTATAGGAGAAATGAGAAAGAAAAGTGGCTGAGTGCAGCCACAGAGGTAAATAAACATCAATACAGTGGTACCTCTGGTTACAAACTTAATTTGTTCCGGAGGTCCTTTCTTAATCTGAAACCGTTCTTAACCTGAGGTACCACTTTAGCTAATGGGGCCTCCCACTGCCACCATGCTGCCACCGCGCGATTTCTGTTCTCATCCTGGGGCAAACTTCTCAACCCAAGGTACTACTTCTGGGTTAGCGGAGTCTGTAACCTGAAGTGTTCGTAACCTGAGGTACCACTGTATCTAGAAAAAGTTCTTAAAAGCAAAATGTGAACACACAACCCTCTTGAACACACAATATATGAAAGCCTTATTTTTCTATCTCCTGGGACTTAATTCTTTTAGAAGGCAGAAAAAGGAGGACTGCCAGTGGTGTTCTAAAATGTGATGATTTCGTGCATGTGTGTATTCTCCAGCCCTTTAAGCTGGTGGTGCTAGGCTTTGAACCAGAGCCTCCTGCATTCAAAGCATGTGCTCTGCCACTGAGCTGTGTACACCCACCCACTGACTCTGCAACCAGTGCTCTCCCTCTTCTTGTTTGTGAAGGCATGGACATATGTTAGTCACAATCCACACCTGTCCTGTAGTTTATTGAAAAATGCAGCATTTTGGTGCATCCCCTCCCCCCCAACCCCCTCAACTTTGATCCAATTTGAAAATGTTAGCCTTGTAAAGACATATATATCTCTGCCCAGTGGTAAAGGCAGAGAGCAGCTTGGAAACACACCCAGCCATACTGATGCATACAATGACTGGCTCGTGTGCATTGCAGTGTAACCAGGAGAGGGCTGCTTTGCTGCATCTTAAGGCAGTCATATGTGCACAGCCATGGTCTTTCCCCTCAATTCATGATTCATGTCATAACGTTACACAGTTTTCCATGTCTGTGTCCATTCTCTCCCCTGCTTCTGACCACTTACCATAGTATGTGGCAGAACTGAGAATCTTCAGGTGAACTCTCCTCTTCTCGGTGGGGATTTCCCCCAGATTGTACGAATTGTTTGCTCTGTTTGTCCACCAACAACCACGTGCCCATTCATGTTGCATTCTCCAGCCTAATGTCAAACGTTATCCTTTCTCCAAGCTTCTGACAGGTCCTTGGGGAGCCGCCTGTCCAAGATGAAAGTTCAAGAGTCCACCTACCGGACCCGGTTGGAGGAGATCACGGAGACTGCCAACAGGTTGCAGTCTTTGGGCAGTCAGTACCAGAGCCAGGCAGAAAATGCCAGGAAGCTTGTTGTGAGAGCTCGCTTGGATCTGGAGCAGAGCAAGGCAAAGATGGGAAGCATGGCAAGTATCTGTGTTCTGAAATACTGTCATTTGCTAGAGAAATGCCTAGCAAAGGGTGTGTGGTGCAATGTATCCTATATCTATGGGACATGCTGCATACCCCTTTCGAATTCCTACCAGTGCTGCTCTGGCCTGCCCAGAGGGGTTTGGAGACAGAGAGAAGAAACTACAGAGAATGAGTAAAAACACTTTGGGAGGCACTATCTTGTGACCGGTGGAGCTGAGAGGCTTTTAGCTCTCTGGTGGACCCTGAGGGTGGAAAGACTAAGAACCCCTGGGCTATAGTGTAATTATAGCATAATTATGCTGAGCTGTGGAACACTGCTTCTTGGAAGCACACATTGATATTTCTCTCTCCCCCACGCAGATTATTCCATCTTTAGACCTCCCTGGAGGGTCAAACCAATTTTTAATCCTGGCACAAGAAGCCATGAAGTTGGCAAACAGGTGAGTTGATAATAATCTTCACTAGGCTGCTCCTAACATGCTTTCTGTCACTGGGCTTGGTGTTGAAAACATCAACACCTAATTTTTTATTTTTTATTTAAAGAGCAGTAATTTTATAACACTGAAGTGCAGATATGGTTACCAGCTTGCCTCTGCCTTTAGGCGAGAAAACTACTCCAATTTCCAGGGGTCTCCTGTGAAGGTAGCTTTAGGCCCTTGTAGCTGCTACCGTAGTTCATTCCCATTGGTGATGGCTCTTGAATGCCAGACCTTGACTTTCTGATGGAAGTGGCATTTTTTTTAAACATATCTTAATCAGCAACTTCCAGTTTCTATGACCACAGCACACAAAGGACATGAGCCAGTTTCAGACATAAGAAAACAAACCACAGTTTCCCAGGTTATGTGTCACAGGAAATGGTGGTTTGTTTAAGACTGGAAGCAAAAGCTTGCAAGCATGAAAGAGAAGAAGGGGAGGGAGGAGGGAGTGTGCAAAGCCAAAGCTTCCTGTCATTTACATAGCAGGAAACACAGGATATAGAGGATATAGGAAGCTGATTTCACACACACAACTCTGCTTGTGGGTCTTAGGATCCAAGTCCCCGGAACTCTGCTCCTGGGATTGAGCAGGCTATAAAAACATGTCCAAGTAGCTAACTATAATGCTGTATCATGTTATTTAGGTTAGAGACAAGGAGGGTGCTGGCTGTGAATCATCCTCTCCCCACTTTCCCATATGGTCTCTCTTTGCCTTCTAGGCACATGCAGCTGGCAGATACGATCGAGCTAGCAGCCAGGGCAGCGGCAGAAGCCTCAGAACAGGCACTGGGATTGCTGCGGTCATCTGCGAGTGGAGGAGACATCCTGCTGAACTCTGTGCCAGGGCTCCACAAAAAGTGCGTCCAGCTGTGCTGCTTTGAATGCTTTTTCAGTGCTGGGCTTGTTCCCTTTCTCTTCTCGGTTGACTTCATGTCCCTTCCTCATTATTTCATGATATTATTATTATGATTGCTAAAAGCATTTTGAAATAGGACTGGAGTTTTTCCTGGGATAAGGAAAACCCAGGTCATTTAATGTGGATAATAAGCTTCCTGTACCTCTTTTAATTCTCCATGGTTCTCCAAAAAGGAGCGCTTGAGAAAATCTGGATTGAGGGTGAAAGTTAATGGAGAATTAATAGTGGTAGGAAGCTTACTGTTGACATTAAGTGACAGTATTGATGAGGGCTTAAGCATTTCCTAGTCCATTGTTCTATGACAGGGGTGCAATTTTTACCATAAATTGACCATTGTTGTGAAGCTTGCTTTATGTCAGTAAAGCATAAGGGACAAGAGGACTTAAATGACAAGCTTGGAAAGTCCCCAATTCCCGGCTTGATTAAGATCCAAAAGGGGAATCCCAACCGGAAAAATGCTTAGTAGATTAAGAAAAGCTCTTATGTGAAAAGAACAGGCAAAACAAAGAAAACATCGAAGACAAGGGAGTGAGAGGTTAGTTAACAGGGGCCCCATATCCTGTTTGGTGCATGTGATGAAGATGTGATGCAATTCCAAATTCGGAGCTGCTTACCACAATAATGTTTATTGCAAGATGCAAAATATGTTTACTTAAAATAAAGGCCCACAAGATTGCAGATGGGAGTGGGAGCCTGGCAACGTCTGCAAGGCCACATATTTCCCACCCCTGACCTAGAGACAGATTGCATCCCTTTGAGGGAGCCCTCTCATGGGCGTACCCAGCGAGGGGCGGGGGGGCAGCTGCCCCCCCAGAAGCAAAAAAAAATTGCCGTATTTTATGGGAGAAAGTTCTGTAGTGTGGTTGGTGAAGCTATAAAAGAGAGATTAGGGTGCTTCTGGGGAGCCCAGCTTTAATTGGGATCAAGTTTGCTCTTTCCATATATGCAGTATCCTGGCCAGAGTTCTGCTTCTTACAGATGCTGAAATGTGATGGAATGTTATGAACAGGCTTTTATAGTAAGAATATTACCATGAGGCATGATTATGAGCTCCCCATGGGACATATTTCTGGTTATTTTATGTGAACTAAGGGTACTGTTTTCGTTATCAACCTTTTATATGCTGTTGAGTTGAATATAGCAGGGTTTTAGAACCTTCCTTTCCCAGGAAAAAAAAATCTCCAAGAAAATGTGATGGAAATTTTCAGAGTTGGCAAAAATTAACAAACTAGATCTGATCAAGTCAACTGAATAATTCATGTCACAAAAAACTGGGTGTTTAAGAGTGATGTTAAAACATGTCCCTTATTTTTATTATATTAACATATTATTTCATTTACTATACTTCTCATAATAATATATAATTATAGCAACACTTGCTATTTATATAGTATGTTTTTAATATTCAAAGCTCCTCACAGACATCTTTTTTGATCATTCTTTACAA
The DNA here is from genome assembly GCF_963506605.1 of Zootoca vivipara. NCBI lineage: Eukaryota > Metazoa > Chordata > Lepidosauria > Squamata > Lacertidae > Zootoca > Zootoca vivipara. The sequence goes on along the minus strand of NC_083282.1, from coordinate 2,535,797 downwards.
CAACCTTGCAAGGAGCTGAGTCATTTGAGGCCACTTTGTGAATTCATGACTGAGTTGAGATTTGAACCAAGTGATTTGTGCTGAAATATTAATGAAGAATAAACTACCAGTATCAGATGCAGAAAAGACTCAAGTAGTATTTTATAATGGACTACCCTTGCATTGCCATGCACAAGAGTCTCTCCTTTGAACAGCAAGAGAGATCATGGAGGTTCCCTTCTGGCTTAGTGGGGCTCTCAGAATTAGAATACAGTCAGTGACTGGCTCCTGGCCCCCATGTGCGTCAGGAGAGCAGATAAATGCACCCCACCCCCATTCCACCCTGCCCCCGTTCTGTCCTTCTGACGCATTGAGTGACACTTCCGGCCCGGGTTCGGTGCATGTCTCTTTTGGACACACGTTAATCAGTCATTGCCTGTCCTCAAAATCCCTGTGGTTTATGAGAGTTTATGAGAATCACAACATGCTTGGCCCCAAATCATCATGGTAGATAGGCGAGCCCAAAAGCAGAATCACTTCCCTTTCTTGGGCTGAATTCATACATTAACTTGGTGAAAGGGAGTTCCACACTCCTAGGCTCAAAAGTTATCTTCCCATTTCAGATATGATGAGATAAAGTTGCTCTCAAGCCAACTGGAGGCTGATGCTGGCAAAGCTGCATCTGATGCTGACAGGGTCTACCAGAGGAGTCAGATGGTGCTTGACTCTCTGGCTCGCTTACCAAAGGTCGACACAAGCTTCTTTCAGGTGAGAGGTGTGTGTGCGTGTGCGCTCTCTCTCCACAATATGTGGCCCTTCAGATGTTGGACTCCAACTCCCATCAGCCCCAGGCTGTGTGGCCAGTGATCAGGGATGATGGCAGCTGTAGTGCTAACAACACTGGAAGGGTCACCAGTTCTCCATCCTTTATTTAGTCAACAGTTGTTTGCACTTCTTAGATATGGGTGGTCTTGATAGAGGTGAAGAGAGGCTGCTTTTTGTGGCAGCTGTGAAGCACTCTGAACCAAGTGATGCTTTTTTCAGGAGGAAGCCGGTCAGCTCCGGAAGAAAGCAGATTCTTTAACTGGCTTAGCGGGAACGTACATTGCAGAATACAAGCAGCTCCAAGGCAACACGGAGCGTTGGGAAGAAGAGATCAAAGAGCTCTTGCAAAAAGGACAGAACGACAGACTGGTAAAGTATATCCATATTAGCAATCAGGGAGACCATTATTGGGTAAAGGGCTCTGGGATCCCTGAAATCTTTAGTCACTAGCATGGCAACTTTATCCACTCCTAGCCATTTATGGGTTTCTAGGCAAGTGTTATGGGCATGTTTTTAGGGCATGTCTATTTCACTTAAGGAATCGAAACAAAATAGTTTTTAATTAGTGTCCTTGAATTCTCCAGTAGAGGGCATTTTTATAGATCTGGGAGTGGGGCTGTATTTTCATGTTTTTTATTTTGTTTGCTTGTTGCAGGTGTCTGTCCAACTGATGTCTCGTGCCAACCTTGCCAAGAGTAAAGCTCAGCAGGCACTGAGTGCTGGCAATGCCACATTTGATGACATTGACAGCATCTTGAAGAATCTTAAGGGTGAGTTGCTTAACAACTGCTGGGGGTGTTGTGGTGTGGCTTTTCTGAGTAATGGGTGGGGAGTTCATTGAGGAGGAGGCCAGAAGAAGCAATGGCATCCATGTCCAGAGTTCAACAAAAATAAAATTGAAATTTGCATCAAAACTGTTTCACATGTAAATAATGTAAACAACAACAACAACAACAAAACAACAACAATTTATGGTTTGTACCCCACCCATCTGGCTGAGTCTCCCCAGCCACTCTGGGCAGCTTCCAATCGAATATTAAAACAATACAGCATTAAATATAAAACAGGGCTGCCTTCAGATGTCTTTTAAAAATAGGATAGCTGCTTATTTCCTTGACATCTGTTGGAAGGGCATTCCACAGGGCGGGTGCCACTACTGAGAAGGCCCCTCTGTCTGGTTCCCTGTAACTTGGCTTCTTGCAGCGAGGGAACCGCCAGAAGGCCCTCGGCACTGGACCGCAGTGTCTGGGCAGAACGATGGGGTTGGAGACGCAGGTGCTTGGGCCATTTGCAAGGTATAAATACAATGAATAAACTCCAGGGTAGGGATGAGGGAGATATTTGATTTTGTTTGAATTTTAATGAAAAGCCACTTAATTCTTACTTCTCAAACCAGTACACAAACTGAAACTCAGCAATTCCCCCAAAATTGCACGTTTGAATTTTGCAATGCAGTTCTGCAACCAACCACTGTGTACAAAAACGAGTAAGCAAAGTGTCGATTCAAATGCATATATTTGTGAAAATAACATACAAAATTGCTTTTCAAAAATACTAAAAGAGGTTTATTAGGAGAAATTGTCCTAAAAGGCTGATAAATGTTCACAAGGATTTTCAAATTGCTGTGGAAATGTGGAGAGCTGAGCTTAAGATTGGAAAAATAAGAAACTAACATTGACAAATTTTCCCATCCCTATTAGAGGGTTGGGACATGGGTGGCGCTGTGGGTTAAACCACAGAGCCTAGGGCTTGCCAATCAGAAGGTTGGCGGTTCGAATCCCTGTGACGGGGTGAGCTCCCGTTGCTCGGTCCCAGCTCCTGCCAACCTAGCAGTTCAAAAGCACGTCAAAGTGCAAGTACTCACAGCGTTTCTGTGCGCTGCTCTGGTTCGCCAGAAGCAGCTTTGTCATGCTGGCCACATGACCTGGAAGCTGTACGCCAGCTCCCTCGGCCAATAACGCGAGATGAGCGCCGCAACCCCAGTCGGTCACGACTGGACCTAATGATCAGGGGTCCCTTTCCCTTTTATTAGAGGGTCACCTGCATTAAATCATAGAGGAAGAGGGTCTCATTGGCTACATAGTCTAATCCCAAATTTGATGCAGGAATTTCAGAGCTAAAGCACCCCCCAGAGTTGGCTGCCCAGCCTCTGCTTGAAAAAACTCCATGTTCTCTGTCTTGCCCTGTTCTTCCTCCCTAATTCTCTACCTGGTACTTTAACCATAAGCTGTCGGAAGCTGGTCAGTACCCAGCTCATTACTTTTGGCTCAGGCTTCTCCTCTCTGCACTAATATGGCTCCTTATTCAGTTGGGTTCCCTCCCACCCTTTCTGCTTGCAGGGTTCGATCTTCAAGTAGGGAACAAGCGAAAAGAAGCTGAAGATGCCATGCAAAGGCTCCCATTCATCAGCAACATGGTCACCAGAGCCAGTGAAAAGACAAGCATCGCAGAAGCAGCCCTGGGCACTGCGACTACAGAAGCAGAGGCAGCCCTGAGAATGGCCGGGGAAGCAAAGGAGATTGCGGGGAACATTGAGCAGGTATAGGGGGGACTGAAAGTATGTTAGTGCTGGAGGAAATAGGGGTGGGGTCAAGGATGCCTGGCTGGCAGCAGTCTGGCTTGGAACTGTTCATTCAGACTTGTATCCAATGTTTGCTGGAGGCTCAGGTAGGATAACATATTGTTATTCAAAACTACGTAAACCAAAATGCAGGGAGATAAGCTGTACATAGGGTTGCCATATGTCTGGAGTCTCCCGGACATATATGAAATACTGCAGTCAGCAGCAGTGTCCATATGGAAATCAGAAAAATGTCTGGGAAAATTCGGGCATATGGTAGCCGATTTCCCATAAAAATAGCTCAACAATTTTTCTGTCTGGATTTTCACTGTTTGAAATATGGCAACCCTAGCTGTACACCATATGGCATTTCCACAGCACTTGGAGAATTCAAATTGCTACATCTATACACTGTTATGCAGTAATTCTTACAACATCCCTGTGAGGTAAGTTAGTATGATGGGGGTGGAGTTTGACTGAGACCAGCTAGTAAGTTGCTGGCAGAGGACTTCTGGACTTGGCCCAGCTAGAGGTGGTTTGCAGGAGCTTGACCCTTATACTCTGTAGCATTATTATTTTTATTGTTGTTGTTGTTACTACTACTCAATATGTCTCAATACAATTTACAGAGAAGTAAAACATTACACAGACTACAACAGGGTTAGCCACTGTGCTGCTTTCTATATGTTTTTGGGCTGCAAATCCTATCACCCCTGACCAAGCTAGCTGGAGCTGATGGGTACTATAGTCCAACACCTGGAAGGAGCCATGTGGCTACACCTGCACTAGAATGTAATGAAATGTGATCATACATGACATGCCCCTCATTCCCCAAGTACACAGACTGTATACACAGATACCTGTGACTTTTTACCATTTACCTCATGCAGTTGCTCATTGTTTCTGCACAATCCAGCCACCAAGGCTTTTCCTTCATCTGCCCATAACTCCTGTCTTAGTTTTCTTTTAATTGCCATTGATTCTGACCTTGTAATTGTGCTGTTGGCTGACTTTGTTTTGCAGGAGATCGGAAGGTTGGCCATGGAAGCAAACAGGACAGCAGATGGAGTATTAGTCCTGGAGAAAGGAATCATTTCTTTGCGGGATGAGGCTAGACGTGTGGAGAGCGAGTTACAAAGGAAGGAGTTGGAGGTTGGCATGGATACAACCAGAGCTCAGGAAGTGAGTTTGCAGCTTTTTGCCTTTTTATTAAAAGGGGTTTTAAAGGAACCTGCTGAGGGAGGAAAGCCTGCTAATAATGCATTTGATTGTTGCCGCTTCTTCAGGTTGGTCAGGCGTCACAGGGAGCCTGGGGAGATGCCAATGATGCTGGGAGCACAGTCCGAGAAGTCATCAGTGCCTTAGATGATGTTTTGCGCATGATGGGTAAGAAGCAGTTCTATTTCCTATTAAGTCTGGAAACATTATTCCAGCATAGAATCGTAGAGTTGAAAGAAATAAGCAGAAACCGGTTAGAATAGGTGAGAGCAAATGCTTGTTGGTGCAGCTGAATGGACAATGTGGAGAGATTCAAAATACAGATCATGAGATAATATGCAGCTGAAAACGTTAACAATAAGACCCATGGAGGGGATGGTGGGAAGTCTGGAGATTCAGATGAATCTCTAAAGGTGTATATGTACTTGGTCTTGTTATAACTTTACGCTTTTAAAATCAAATAAAAATTATTATGAGAGAGAGAGAGAGAGAGACCATTAAGGGCAGACGTGTCCTTTGCATCCCAGTCATCATCTGTTGATTTACTTCCATCTTGACATCGCTACAGGACTCTATACAAAAAAACAGTTAGGCACAGGAACAGTTTTTTCCCTTGTGCCATCAAATTGTTAAATTCATAGTTGTGTAGCGGAAGGGGAGGCCAGTTATGGGTGGGGTTCCTTTTCTGTGCTATTGTGTTGTGAGTGGAACAGTGTTTGTATAAGGTACGTTTACATTGCAATGTAGCCGAAGCAAAATTCCAAGTATGTTGGTACTTGGCCAATAAATTTATTCCTATTCCTGCTTGTTCACTTTTGGAGGCTATTTTGGTTCTAATCTTGAGAAGAGATAAAAAAGAAATAAAGGTGGCATTCGTATGCTATGTCACACTTTCTTCAATATCTCTGCTGAAGTTCTGATGATACACAAAATTAATCAATTTATTGGTGAAAGGTAGTTGACTAAAAATATTTACTCTATTGATAGCTTAATCATATGAGATTGATTGATTGAAATATATAGTATAGTGGTACATTGGTTCTTGAACAGCTTAGTTGTCAAACAAATTGGCTCCCAGAAGCCGCAAACCCAGAAGTAAGTGTTCCAGTTTGTGGACGTTTTTTGGAACTCAACGCTGCTTTTGCTTAGGTGCAGGAAGCTCCTACAGCCAATTGGAAACCGCGCCTTGGTTTTCAAACGGTTTCGGGAGTCGAATGGACTTGCCAGAAGAGATTAAGTTTGAGAACCAAGGCTCCACTGTACTTAAGGATGAGCTTACATTGAGGCCCCATGTGCAATTGCCCCACAATGAAAATCCCTGTAGTATCCTGCACAGGTGCCCCCTCTGTTGCAGAGGGAAATCTAGAGGCTGCTACTATCCCATTCTTCATAGGTTGAAGAAGTCTAAAACACAACTGGACAAAACATTATGGGTTCAAATTAAGACATAAAATTTAACTGCTAGCTTTCTAATCCCCTTGTATGATTAAACCATGTGATCTATGAACTACACATCATGAGAGAGTCCCTACCATATCCCAGTGGTTGTCGTCTAACACTAATGAGAGGCCAGGCTGTATGTGGGGAGAATAGGCAAGCAGGAGATTGGAGTGCTTAATCCCTGTTGATCCTCCCCTGCAAATCCCACTACCCACTCCACATTCACATTATCTTGGCAAATGTGGGATTGCAAACATACGTTTGCTGTAGTAACATATTTCTGAGCCCTAGGAGTGGCCTTATATTTTTCCACATACCAGCTGCTCTTCAACATGTGCAGCATTTTGCACAGTGTCAAAGCATTTTGTGGTTTTAACTTGTTACCGATGTTAGAAATGAAAAGTTTTTGGATCTGAAGTCCTAACACATTACATTCACCAGGACCAGTTCATGAAGGTGCAGGACTGAATACTGTTGTGTGATAAATTGCAATCTTTTGAGGGTGCAGGTTCATGCAAAGTCCTTAACCAGACCATGACAAAGTAGTTCACACAGTCCCCTAAGGTATATATGAGTTTGCATGGGAGGAGTTATGCATGCCTGTCCTTTCTGACACCCAGGTATCACACGCAGAGCCTTTTGAAAGGCTTTGTATGCAGAGCTCAATGTCTGCAGGCCCAATGTGCATGGCAGGGGGAAGGAACTGCCATGTAACACTGGCAGTGTGTGCACTGGACTCTGCGCATGTGTGCCAAATTAAGATATCCCATCCAGGCTGTGGATGTAAAATGGGGCAAGCACGTCTAGTAGGTGGAGTCATAACGTTCTCAAATTGCATAGAGGTGCCACACAGCTTGGGGGCTTCTGTGAGTAGGACAAATGTGGATAGATGGCTGGAGATTAGTGTTGCACTTGTACAGGAGAAATCTATTACCTATGGGGAAAATGCAGGCACTTGTGGAGAAGTTGCTTAGCATCATTTAGCTTGTATATTTCTGTAAAGCTACTGCACTGTTACCAGCAAGTAAGGAACAGAGTGGGATGCAAATGTCACTAAATAAATAAGATTGTATCAAGTTTTTTAAACAAAGTTAGTCATCACAAATTGCAGTCTGTTAGAAATTTTATGAGCATAAATTTACCGAATTAAACATTAGAGGGTAGCTCATAGACTAGATTTATAAATAGCTTGGGTGACTGATAGGGAAATTCCTATCATAAATTTTGCCGCTCATGCTACGTGATTGCCATCACAATAGATTTAAGCCTTTTGGAGAAGCTTTGATTGGATTTTCTTGGCTGCAACTGCAAACAGAGAGATGGTATGGGTTATGAATTTCTCACAATTTGATGACAACATTGTTCGTTGTCTATGGTTGCATATTTATTTACTATATGAAGACTGTTTTGGGTTGATTAAACAAATAATGGTCTACAATTCAAAATCTATCCACAAATGCACAATCACAGATTGCTTAGTATAATTAAAAATTTCCCACGTACAGTGAAGAACATTGTTTGGAAACTTTCCTTAATGAAAGCCTTTCTAAGATCTTCTAATTTAGAGTCAGTTTTCAAGGGGTAGCAGAATCCAGGGTTATTGACCACTTCTCCTTCTAGAATCCAGGATCCGTAAGTGAATAAATAACATTCCAATGGCAGTTTTATCAATGGACAATAGGCTTAATTACTGTAACTGATTGTGTCAAACTGGGATTTGTGAATGAAGCTGGAATTAAGTGAATGCTTCTCTGATCCCTAAATTGGCTACTTGCAGTGTCTCTGCCTGGTCTTGCCCCTTCCCTGTCATTCTCTGGAAACTTACACAGCATCTCTGCATTACCTGTTGGTTCGATCACCTACCTTCAGAGGAAACTGTCTATTGCATCCCTGCAGGAATCATTGCTCTGGATGTGCCTTCTTCCAATCAGGGGTCATACTCTGAACAGTTTCTCACACAGAGTCCTCTGAAGGTGTAGGAGGTACCTGCTGCCTTCAGCCTCTAAAAGTCAGTGTTTTGAAGGTAGAGTGAACCTGCCTCTAAATTTAATTCAGATAAAAGTGGGCCTTAGCTATCAGAAGTTTAGGCAACACTATTATAAAGTCTTGGGTTTGTGGATTATGGGACAGCTCCTTCAGCAACTAACTAGATTGAGGGATGCTTGCTCAGAAGGTTTTGCTATTGAGTTCTCCTTTTATTTTACCTCCTCGTATAGACCAACCTGAGTTTGTGGATGAGCAAGGTGTGATCATGCTTGAAACGAACCTAAGTAAAGTCAGAACAAGAAACAACCAGTTGAAAGAACTGATGGTGCAACTGGAGGAAACAGCCAGGCATCAGAAACTTCGGATTCAGACACTGGGATGGAGCATTACTGGGATCCTTGCTGATATCAAGAACCTGGAGGAAATCCGGGATAGTCTTCCCCCAAGTTGCTACAACATACCACCCATTGAAAAACCTTGAAGCCTTTGGAAGCTGGGACAGAAGACTTCTGTGTACTCTGCCAGATCTTGGATACACAAAGCATCAGAGTTAGGCAAATGGTTTTAAGTGCTTCAAAAGATCTGAGCCTCTCAGACCTCAAAAAGCCACATGTGACTGGTGAATAGATCTTTTTTAAGTTCCGTTCATCAGGCTGGAAGAGCAGGTGCATCATTCTGTTTTATGTTGCGGCTGTTCCACTTTGGTGCATCAAGCACGGAGACATAAAGTTTATCCTAGTTGTCCCACTCCTGGGAAGCAAGAGGGAAACCTGCAGGCTGCACAACAAAGCAGCTGAATTTAAAGAAACCGGTGTGCTGAGAGACATGTTTATTGCTGAATATATATTAGAAGGTATGTGCCCTGGGTTAGTGTGTGGCCACAGTTCAAAGCTTGGAGCCAGCAGCTGGATCTGAACTGCCTACTAAGTGTCCGCCATCCTAGCCTTCCTTTCTCCCAGCCAGATCTAATGTAATAAGATGGAAGCTAAACCCAGCTAAATTAACTTATGCTACATTAAAACCTTTTTATTACCACAAATTACTCTTAATGCTCACTCTCCCACTTAGAATCTTTCTGAAAAATCTTTCTTAGCATCTAATGTTTCTTAACCTCAAGGATGGAATGAATGTGGGCCTCTGAAAGCTTGCATAGGCCTAAAACTGGTCCAGTAGCATTGCCTCACCACAGGATTTCTGGGAAATCAGCGATACCAAACAGAATATTCTCAATACTCTAATCAAACTACAGTTCCCAGAGTCCTTCAGAGTGGGGGGGGAGGCAGGGGAAGACCTGAGAGTTACTTGTAGAAAGTAAATACTTGTAGAAGTCTGTGGCAGCAATGGTGGTTCAATATGTTCTTGCTTCATTTCTCCTCCCATTTTCTACAAGGAATATGGGGTGTCTCTGAGAGATTATCTACAAGCAGCTCAAGAGTGTTTTGTTCACCTCATGTGGCTATATAGTGAGAACCACCTACCTGGCCTTAGGTTATAGCTTAGTAAAATTGCCAAGCAGTCCGAGCCTAAATATACTCAGAAGAAAGTCCCATTGAATGCAATAGAACTTACCCCCAGGTAACTGGGTCTAGGATGGCAGCCTAAGCTTCTTGTTTTCAATCACCATCTCAGTCAAAGGAGGGACAGACTTTCTTGTGGGAGACAGACAAAATCCCTCTAGATAATTCTGTTGGTTTCCATTTTATAACTCTGTTTTAAGTTATCGTTCAAGGCTGTAGTAGGAAAAAGAAACATGAACTATGCCCTTGCTTCAAACAGTACTTCATACACAGGTATAATGGTGCTAAATATTAAGTATTCTGTTGTGGTTGGGTGAAAAGCGCAAAATAAATAATGAATCCCATGGTTTGAGAAGGCTGTTCATTTCCTTAATTCTGTTTCTCATTCTGGAAACTTCTCTCCCCCCTCCCCCCTCCGTACAGTGTGAATATTTTAGTGGAGGGGAAATCGACTTTCACTTTGGATAAAGGCAGTTGCAGCATGCCCCAGTGACTGAGGGATCCTGGTCAATGCCTTGATTCTGTGAACATCCTTCAACCGTTCTACCACTGTTACCTAGTGATTAGTCGTGGCATCAGCCTGGCCTGCTTCTTTGCTCAGTCCACAAAACAGATGAAGGCCCTGCTCTAGCAACTGCTCTCCCACCAGAGTTTGAAATCAGCTTCTGATGCTACCGTACATGGGAGAGTTGTTGTGCTACAGAAATAAAAGTACAATAAAAACCCAGGTGCACATGAAAATCTTACTGGATACGTCTCTGGATTAGGACTAATCTGCCTTTCCCTGTTCACCAGACCTTTCACATGGGATTGTGTGCTGTGGATAAGCCTGTTTGTCATCGAGAGAGGCAGCAGCAGATTGTGTCAGTGTGCAGCTACTTTAACAACATTTTAACCAGCCATCTATCTAATGGGGTCATTCAACCTTTGCTACAACAAATGAAGCAAGCGTTGCAGAATTCTATTTTAATATAATTGCTAAGTGAAAATAAAATAAGGTTGTTAAACTGTTCCAGCAAACAAATCCCATAAAATCCCATAAAATCCCATAAACTAGTTGCTATGCCGCAAACCACAGAAATTTACCTAGTAAATGGAAGCAGTAGTGAAGGTCAACACAAATTTCATTAGTGTAATTTTCCTTTTATTACATCCTTTTAAACATTTTGTTTTGTTTTTGGCCATGACCATTTTAACAACAATGACCTAACTCTAGCATATTCAAATCTTTTTTTCCTTTTAAAACTTTTTTTTAAACAAAGCAAATTTTACGGTTTAAAATTGCAAGTAATGTAAAACAGTCACCTTCCCTCCCCCCCCATCCCCACCCTGCAATGAAAACCCACTCCTTTGATGTGTGGGTCAAAGCCTGACACTTTTGCCAACTCTTTCCAAAGTAATCCCATCAACATCATCCAGATTTATGCTACGCCCATCTCTCTCTCCCCCCTCCCCCTAACCATAAGCATAACTGAGCACATGAAGGCAAAGATAAGACAAATAAGACATTATATACATCATCTGAACCACAATGCTATGTTCCTAAGGCATGCTGTCCTAAACTGAATGAAACTGGAAAGTGGCCTAAATAACCCATCTTTTGTTCCAGAGTGTGGAGAATTCATCCCTCTATTTTCTTCGCTAACCTCATTTTTTTTATCCTCCCCACAAAAGTGTCCTTCAAAACTTTTTGGAAGGCCACAATTTCTGCCTTTCACTCTCTCACACAGAGACATACGGTATACACACTGCCAGATACATTCTTGGCTTTGCACTCTGCAGCTTAGCACTGAGATGTATCGTGGGTTCCAGCAAGAGGTTGTGGCTGCTCTTAAAACGGAGGCATGTGAAAGAGAGAGTGCTTTGGAAATAGTAGTTGGTAATGCGGAACAGGACAGCAATAGCTACTTATCTAGAGTCATGTAGGATATCTAAGCCTTCTGTGAGTAGAAAAATTCTCATCAAAGAGACGGTCTCTTCTGTACATCTGCCTGTGACAGCAGTGAGTGTCTAAGGGGTAGTGAATCCTTTGGGGTGTGGTTCTACAATGCCAGGTTGCGACACAAATCTCAGAGAGCCATCCCTGTGTGCCACCATCCTCTCTGGTTGCCCAACGCAGCAGCCTGAGAATGTGCAACAGAAAATGAGGGAGGTATTTAGGGTGGAATCCCCACGCCCCATTCACTCACATTTTACGAGTCCACATGACATCTTCCATTTATAACGCTTCTTTGTTTTCTCAGTGTTTCTTTCATCTTTTTTCTAATAGCAGAAAGTTTTATCTTCTTGAAAAGGGTTGTGCAATCTTCACATACATGGATGCCCTTAGCGGTTTTCTTATCCTCTTTTTAAAAAAAAGATATGTGGTTTTGATGCGGGCAGTGCCATATTGAAGAAGCAAATTTATCATTCATGATAACCTTGGTGGTGGGCACCATTTTTATAAATCAGACAGTATTTTTCATCAATATTTAAAATAGCACTAAAATGCTTTTCTGGATATATAATATTAAAATAGTACGGTAGCAAAATACTGCTTAAATTAAAAAAAAACATTTTAGTACTCTAACAATAAATTACTAAAGGAAAAGAAGACAGAAACCATTCCATTCACCACCACAATGAGTTTTTCCCCTGATTCAACACTTTCAATACAAAGGAAACATTAAATACTTGGCTATTTGACATTTTGTTAGTAATAATGGACAATCACACTCAAATGAGTACGTGCTTAGTACTAAATAAATGACTCTTTGTTTAAAACAACAACAACTGGATTTCCCCCCTCTCAAATAACTGCACATGTTATTTGGACCTTCTTCCTCATCTAGTACAGCAGAACAAACAAAAGAAAAGTGAAATATCCCCAATAGTGTGGAAAGACAATTACAATTCTGGTTGTAGTTTGCATTAGCACTCAGGGTCACCAATGTGGAAGCAGCCAGAGATTCTAAATACTGATTTTTCCAAGGACACTCCCTGTATTCAGTGCGGATGGTCCCCTATGAGTCCAGTGAGAAACATGGAGCCGAGCAAGGACTCAGAATGAAGGATGCATTGCTTTCACTCCAACCAAGAATAGCAGATCTACACTTGTAGAAATCTCACATGGAACAGCTTTCCTGAGGCTATACCACTCTGGAGTGCCGATGGAAGATCACACGTGCGAGTACTTCTCCAGATCAAGCAAATACACACAAACTCTCAGACATTTGACACATTTCTTTATCCTCTAACTCTGTTTAGTGGGGCCAAGTGAACAAGTGCAAGTCATGGTTTCGTTGTGACACATTACAATCATACCTCGGTTTAAGTACGCCTCGGTTTGAGTATTTTCAGTTTAAGTACTCCGCGGACCCATCTGGAACAGATTAATCCACTTTCCATTACTTTCCATGGGAAAGTTCGCTTCAGGTTAAGTATGCTTCAGTTTAAGTACTCCACGGACCATCTGGAATGAATTAATCCACTTTCCATTACTTTCAATGGGAAAGTTTGCTTCAGGTTAAGTACAGACTTTCGGAAGCAATTGTGTTTGTAAACCGAGGTACCACTGTATTTCTGAAGAATCATACAGTATTGCATTTCTTCCTCTCTGACACACATTCACCAATTCCTCTCACTAGCTATAACACAATCACAACTGGCTACCTGTTTGGAGAACTAAATCTAGTGCAGCTGCTGGTATTTCCTTGAGGTTTAGGGGAGAGCATTGCCTGAGTGAGGGAGAGAACGCCTCTTCCTGAGTGTGGAACTAACTGCAGTTGCCCCACAATGCTGAAAGAGGCAGGCATGTTGACAGAGAGAAACAGCTGCGAATGAACGAGCCTGAACTAATCACACTAGCAAGGGTACAGTGGACACCACAAGTGATGAACCGCCAAATGAGTTTCTGCAGAAAATTAAACACTTTAAACCAAGAGGACATAGCCAATCTGGGACAAATTATTGAAGGCATTCCATGAGCAAGCAAGGTGGGTTACTTACTTGTAGCATCCCAGGCAGGTGTGCTCTGTGTCACTACTCTACTCTAGGGAGTGCTCCTTTTTTTTTTTAAGAAAAAAAGGGATTAAAGCACAACAGGAAACCCATTTAAATCCCCTGCCCTTAGAAACAAGCATCTATTTACAAAGGAAAATTCTGCCTCCCTGCCATTCTTGCATCCTTTCCCTAGCAATTCCCCTCCTTGAAATAACACAATCCAGAATTTGGGCAGTTTCTTTTCTTTTTCTTTCTTTTTCAAGCTAACTCTTCCATGCTTGACCTAAAAAGTCTGGGCTTTGTACCAAGTGGGTCAGAATCTCCTTCTGCCAACCACATTCTAATTTGAATGGATCACGGCAATTTTTTTTTTAGAAAGCCAAAAAGAGAGGGAGGGAAAAAAACCCTGCGTTAAAAATAAAAAGGCCCACTGAAATTTATTTAGCTGATGTATTATGAAAAGACTTTCCTGGCTTCCAAGGTATGCAATGTTCCATCCCCTAATAATGCATGCTGGGAAGGTAGACACCAAAGCTGTCCCCCTTAGGCACGTAGCATCTGACCCTCTCTTCCATTCTCTCTCCTAACTAGAAGGGGGGAAGATTACTTGACGGTGTGCACTTGGTTGGTTGTTGTATGCAGCACTTCCCGGCATTTGGTGGTGGTGGTGGGACATCGGAGTGAAACAGGCAGATGCACACAAGAGGCAATGAGAAAGAAATGAGAGCGTGAGAAAGAGAGAATTGTGGTGAACAACCGTAGGAGAGTGGAGCAATAGGGCTGCCATGTTGCAACTCCGAGGCAGCTTTAGCCAGAGGCATTCAGGTACAGCTGACTCTTGAGGATGTAATCAATGACTGGCTGACACAAGTAATCCACCACGTGACCATCACCATGCTGAAGAGCCAGTCTGTAGGAGAAACAGAAGCAGAGGGAGGCAGTCAGTTCAGAAGCTGGACAGCTGCACAGGCTAATCTGCTTGCAGACTTTGCTGCTGGGACCACTTATGTGGGCAACAGGACTGGAGGAGAGACAGGTAGGGGAGAAAGCAGATCTGTCCCCTTATCTCAGCCACCCTGCTTATGATATCCAAGATGTCTCTTGAACTAACCCCAGACAGATGTCTTCCACTGAATAGAAAAGCAAAGGGGACTTTTTACACCAAGGCCCATTTTCTTTTCTTTACACAAATAAGAGCTGGTCTATACAAACAGCAGTTCCAAGGTTAAACTTCATTCAAACATACAGCCCAACACCATGCAATCTTAAGTCTCAGAACAGTTTACAAAAGGGTCTGCTAAGATTTCTTTGACACTCGTGGAAATAAACAAGGAAAAGCCAGATAACATTCTACCACTAGAGTTCTGGTGAATTATTTCATTTGCCCGTGCCATTGAAAGGGCTGTAGAATTCTGCAAAAAAATACCATGTCATGGTGGATTTCTCAACAGAACTTTCAATTCTGTAATCTGCTAATTGGTTTGGCTGCATATTCTAGGGTAGCTAAGGTTGCAAACTGAAGAGCGTGACTTTTTTCTTCATGGCTCCACAGCCTCTCCTACCTGGATAGTGTCACCTACCCTCCAGCTTTGCCTGCTGGAGCAAACAGAGCTCTTGTGTGTTTGCAGCAAACTAGAGAAGGGGTGAGGATAGGATTGTAAGAAGAGCAAAGTGAAGAAGGTTAAAGAAACAGACACATCTCAGGGTCATGTAAGCCTGGTCAAACTGGTCTGTCGTGATTTGCTCTGAATCTGGGTGAAGCTCCATACACCCACTTGCAGCTAACAAAAATATGGGACATGCAGGTCATGTCTTGATCACATGTCAGCAAGTCAGAATTTGAGCTAAACTAAGAGAGAGTTGTCATTATCTGGGTGAAATCTTAAAATGAAGTCCTATATACATCAGGTAAAGGTCAAGAATACAATGTGGGATAGGGAGTATTCAAGTTGTATGGTGAAGTGTGTTAAAGAAATAAGTTAAAGATTGTTACTTTGTTCCAGATCTTTACTCTTATCACCCAGGTGCTTACAAATACATTCTATAGCATATAACTAAAGAAATAATGCAAGGGTACCACAAGGTCACTAATGTAAGTGAGAGGCAAAAATCCAGCACAATTAGCTCCAGATGTGTCCATTGCTTTGAAGAACTCCCTGGACAACAGACAAAAAGATGGCTTTCCATTGGTGTTCCACTGTGAAAGCTTTGACTTGGACTGACTGGGAAAACTTCAAGACTTACTTCCACCTGAAGATTCAAGGATTGGTCATCCCCTTTTAAGGAAAGTATAAAGCTCAGGTGCAGAAAACCATTGTTGACTGATAATTATGTCCCCTATTGTGGTTGAAGTCTTGCGGCGCTGTGGTCTAAACCACTGAGCCTCTTGGGCTTGCTGATCAGAAGGTCGGCGGTTCAAATCCCCATGACGGGGTGAGCTCCCATTGCTCTGTCCCAGCTCCTGCCAGCCTAGCAGTTCGAAAGCATGCCAGTGCAAGTAGATAAATAGGTACCACTGTGGTGGGAAGGTAAATGGTGTTTCCATGTGCTTTGGCTTCCATCACAGTGTCCCATTGCATCAGAAGCGGTTCAGTCCTGCTGGCCACATGACCCGGAAAGCTGTCTGTGGACAAATGCCAGCTCCCTCAGCCTGAAAGCGAGATGAGTGCCGCAACCCCAAAGTTGCCTTTGACTGGACTTAACCATCCGGGGTCCTTTACCTTTTTTTACCATTGAAGTCTTGCAGGCATTTGTGTGGTAGTCTTGGATCGTTTGTATTGCCGTTGTAACTAATATAATTGAGCTACATCTTTATCTTATGTGGTCTAGATTCTATTTTCTGGTTACCTTAACTACATAACCCTGGTAAACCTTCACAATGACCCCTCTCTCTGCGTGGAATATAGATTGTCATGTTAGCAACTGACATAACAGCTGAGAAAGAGGAGGAATGGACGGCTCAGGAACATTAATGGTCAACGGGGTACTTTACATCAAAGACTGCAGTCCCTGTTGAGGGATGGAGGAGGTGAGGAAGAGGGAAAACCAATCCTTTGCCACCATTTTCTGAACTGCTAGTAAACATTGTTGGCTCTGCAATCAAACACCTGCAGAAATATTTGTTGGCAAAAACCAAAAGACTCCCAACAGTTTGACCAACAGTTTTGCCCATCCGCTACCCACAGTCCCTTACTTGACGCACCTGCTCTTAGTTGAACTGACAATGGCCATGGGGTGATTCACATCATCTTTCACAACCAGGATATTGTTCTGTGGAGGAAGCATAGAAAAAAAATTAACCCTTTCCCATAAGATGATCAGGTGATGCTCTGCCCTAAAATGTTTGCCTCTGTCTGAGGTGAGCATGAAGGCATATTCCATTTTGGCATCCTCACAGTAGAAATTATTTTAAATAAGGAGCATTTTAATTAAGAAGCAAATTGTGCTGAGGCAGGAGACAAAAGTTAAAAGGTATCCTTAGCAAATTCACTTTAGTTCTTCTTGCTGGGCTAACTCAGGACAGGCAATTCTCACACTTGACTGTTAAAACTAGAGGTGCTTCCAGGAATTGGCATAGCTGAAGGGAGCTCACACTGCTTAATCAGTAGTCTGACTCAAGAGATGTCCCAGATGAGACAGAAAGGCAAGTAGGCTTCAGTCAATGAAGGCAAGTAAAAAAGGAATATTACAGGAGAGGTATAATGAACTCCTGGAAAAACATTGATTTATCAATGCATTTTTGCAAAAGGACTTACTTTGTACTTCCGGAGTATTGAGGAATGGTTCATGACCCGGTCTGTGTCAGTTCCATCTCGTGGCACAACAACAATGCCAAAGTCCCCAACTATCACCTCCATCTGTTGTGAAGCAAAAGGGACATGCATTACAACTGTGGAGTGGGTTCATGTTTATATTCCTGAAAACTTGAATAATCTCTTGGGTCCCTGATTTGCAATTAGAGACAAGCACCATCTCTATTGCATTTTCAGCACTTGTTGAAGACTTCCCTCTTTCAACAAACCTTCTAATTGCGTTTTTTTTAACAAATTCCAGTCAGTGTACTGGATTTGAAATTGCTTTTATATATGCAACTGTTTTAAATGTGTTTTTATTGTATTTTGACATCACTTTGGGATGCTTCATAGGAAGTGATTCATAAAAGAAATTAATCAGCAATCAGCATAACCTCCGCCCATCCTTTGCCAGGGGCGTGTGAGACTTCAGTGTGAAAAAGGCCCTTCCGGCGTCGCTGGAGAGGGAGGTTGCGGGTGTCCACAACCCTCTCACGTGGCAGGGGGATGGATGCCATCCCTCCTGCCATAGGTCGGCCCCGGACGCATCACCCCCACAACGTCCAATCCGGGCGCACCGGGGCGTAGCTTGCGCCTTCAAAAGAGGGCGTGTGGCCGGGGCTCAGCCTCTTTGCTTCCGTCCCCAGCCGCCTTAGGATTTTCACCCGCCCACCCTCCCTTTAGGCAGGCCCCTCTGTTGGCCTTGCTATGGACTTCGGTTGGTCGCCATTGAGGGGCCTGGTAGGACTTTTTCCACCTGGCAAATTGGCTCTGGCCTTGTGGTTTTCGCCTACCTCGTAGCAATTCGTCACAACTTTGGTTTTGGCAGTTAGGCATTGGATTATCTCAAATGGTCTCTGGTGGGGGGGGAGGTTGCTGCCATCACCTCCCCCCAAAATGCTGAGGGGTACTTCCTTAAGGAGTCTGGGGGCGTGGCCAAGTCCGAAGCCGTGGAAGGTGAGGGCCCTAGGCACGCCCTTACCGGTGGCCCCAGGGTGAGCTCCTAGTGGATCCACATCGCAGGACTCACCCAACAGTGGTTAACCCTTCTTAGACTGCCAGCACAGCGGGCTGGAGTCGGGTATAGTCGGTTAGATCCAATGCCTAATGCCAATACCTCTCCACAATCCGTAATCAATAAAGTTGTGGCCAATTTAAGCCCATTAACCTTAATCACTGTGTCCTGTTTAGGGTCTTTATTCTCCGGGGAGGGTCGGGGTATCGCCACACAATCCTGGCTTTTATATACCAAAGGCAGCACTCAGAAGAGAAAGCACTGGTGTTACACTACTCAACAACAGACACTGTTACAGCATGATGTATGAAATTACAGGGTGACAGGCAATATGTACAGTGGGTGCAGTGCTTTTATTCTGGGGGACGCAGGGATACACATGCCCCTAAACATTTTGTGAATCTAAGTGTGGCCTCATTGAGGGGCAGTATTTCAATATGAGTAGGGAAATGAAAGCACTTGTTATAAGAATTTTATTTTGTTTATTACATACTCCTAAACACTTTTTTAAAGGAAAAAAAGCACAGCCCAAATTCAGGTTCTGCTTTATCCAGTCACAGACTGGATAAGTAAAGTTGGAAAGAGGAAGGAATAACTTTGATTGTCACATTAATGCTAGAGGTAACCCTGGTCTATAACCTGTTTCCAAAAAAATAGAACAGCAAGGCAAGTGAACAGAATTTCCTTAAGGAAATGGAGTTTTTCTGAAAAAGAGGAGGGACTCTTTCCCGTTTTCACTTTAACAGGCTTATCCCTGAGCTTTAATCTTGCTTCCTGTCTTCAGACACTCCTCTAAGAGAAACCATGCCTGCTTTGCCTCATGGGTTTCAATCTTTGCTCTCTTTGTCTTTCAATCCTGGGAAACCTCTGTCCTCCACTGATACAAGCCTCCTACTTCCTTTGCTTCCTAGCATAGCAGGCTGCGAGGTATTTGCATGTGCGAAAGGGAGAGGGAGACCTAAGAAGACAAAGAGCAGTGGCATCTCTCTGTCCATCTCGTAGGGTGTTTGCATGCAAGGGGAAGGGGCTAAAAATGGGGGCTCAGTCAGGATAGGAAAAGAAAAGGGGGTTGCCAATGATGAAAACCCCCATGTGCAGGGGACAGCCACCTCCCCACTCCCCAGCAAGTCACCGCAGCCCAAAGCGTTGTGCTCCACCTGGACCCTGCCTGCTCAATGCCCTCAAGCCACTCCTGGCTGTTATCTCACTGGGGCAGCAAAAGGGACTGAAGATGGGAAGGGACTGGACTTAGCCTGGAATGCATTCATCCTCTGGGTCCAATGTCCTCTACTGCCCCCACAACCTGCTCTTTGCTTATCAAAAGAAGTGTAATGAAAGGGGGAAATAGCACTAATTTAAAGAACTTAAAAGGAAGTGGGGATTTCCTTCTCTCTCTCTGGCTTTGAAGTTGGCACACTAACTATGGTCTCCTGTGACTTTTCACAGATCCTCTCTTGTTCTTATTATTTGTCCTTCCAAGCAGCATCTGATTTTAGGTGTCAAAATTGTTTGGGGTGTTGGGGGAGGAGTAGTACCTCTGGTGGGGGACACATCGTGCTCCTTCTGGGGTTGTTTGTTCACCTTTGATCCCCACCCTGCCCTCAGATCTCACCTGCGTGGCTCCTAGAAACTGTCAGCATGCAACTGTGGACACAGCTGAGGATAGACGATGGGTCTCAAACCCACCTCAAACCCTTGGTGTGTTAGCAACTTCCCCTGCATGTGAAGACAGACAGGGCCAAGTGGGGGTCCAACAGTCAAGAAGGTGGTTTCTGCAGTGTTGCAGAGGGAAGTGAGGGGCAGATGGGGTTGACAGGGCTTGTACGCCTCCTTCTGGAAACTCCTGTCAGCCAGACTGGTGCCCAACGTATTTCTCCGCTTTCCATTGGCCCCCATCAGAGGCTAATTTGGGCAACCCACCATACACACTGCCCAAGCTTGCACCCCAGGGAGGTCACCTCTGGAGGTGCACAAATGGATGCTAACAGCATTGCTGTTGCCAGTGAGAGGGGCTTACAGATTTCATGACTGGTGCCCCTAACAACTTGCTAACTTTGGGTGTTATGCATTTTGACTGGGGGGTGGGGGTGGGGGTGGGGAATGACAGCATTTGCTGTCCTGGCAAGATGTGTTGGGTTGGCCTGTGCAACTGAGCATTCCTCCAGACTCCCTTTTTATTGTGTATTTATGCTCATGATGCTATTAGGGTGGTCACATGAGACCCCACTTTTGCGCCTGGGAAAGTTTTGGGGCTCTCACAGAGCTTCATTTCCAATTAGTGCAATGTTGTTGTTGTTGTTGAATTTATATACCGCCCTATACCTGAGGGTCTCAGGTGTGAAGCATGAGGGTTCTGCTGCTATTATTAAGCTTGCAGCAACAGGCTGACTTCAGTTTTTAAATAATCCTTATTTCTTGCAGTGTCATGGAAACATTTCTAGCCATATTAGGGTCTGTAAGGCTCTCTTGGCCCATAGGCTAAATTTAGGGCTAAAATTATGTGAACGTCTCTGTTTTAATGCAGGAGTTTGGGATGGAGCCTATCAAAAAATCACCCACATGTACTCTCTTGCGATCAACACCCTTTCTGAGTGGCAGAACCACCTAGTCTCACACTGTGAAAGAAGCACGGAAAGAACTCCAAGATGAAGAGAGAAGAGTCCTTGGAATGGTGCATAAAGCAAAACTGATTATACTTAGACCGCAACCTTCTTGGGACTAGGACATCACGTGCCTGCCCCTCCCCCCCAGTCTTCCTCTGTGCCATGTTTGGAGATGGTTCAGAATGAACAATAAATCTGAGTAAAGATGGCTTCCTGTGCTATGAGGCAGCAGGTGCTGTGCGCTTGCCATTTAATGAGATTCATGACCTGCACAACTCCAGTGAGATTTGAAGCGGCACCCTTGTTTGCAAGACAAGCTGTCAAAGAGGAGTATCCCCCTTGCATTCGTATCCCCCTTGCATTCAGCCCCTCTGCCTTTGTTGGAGTAGCCATGGAGATGCATTGCACACTGAAATGAAAGGTAGAAGCAAACATATGGTCTGTGATTTCCCACCGCCTAAGAAACTAAAAGCAAGAATCCTCGGTGAGAACATTATGATGAATGAATGGCCACTTTGTTGTTGTTTAGTCGCGTCCGACTCTTCGTGACCCCATGGTGTGAAAATGAAGGAAGTGAATGATCAAAAGGCCGGCAGCGGGGAGAAAACCCCACAATAACAACAGAGCACAGCTTCAGTAACAACTCACGTCAGCTTCATTCCATAGGCCTGGAATGCAGAAGGACTCCAGCAAGTCACTTCCACACAGCAGCAAGATTCGAAGCTCTGGAGAAAAAGGGACACAGATATTCAGATACACAGACTCAAAGGCCTGGAAAGGGAGAGAGAGGTGCCTGCCTGAAGAAGGGAACAAAAAAGAGGCTTCGACACAAAGCTGTGCTTGGATTCTGTTTTCAGAAGTGGGCTATTGCTTGCAAGTTACCGTCGTTTTCGGACCATAACCCACACTTTCCCCCTCCTAAAACGGAACAGAAAAAGTCGCTGCATGTTATGGAGTGAATGCCAGAGCCAGAGCCCTGCAAGAGCCAGAGCCGCGCGCAGTGGGAAACCGGTTCTTGGGCTGCTTCCGTGACAGTGGGTGAGGTGAGAGGAGAGACGGAAGGGAGCCCCTTCTGCCCCTCCTTCCAGTTTCCATCCTTCCTCTTTCTTTCTTTCTTTCTTTCTTTCTTTCTTTCTTTCTTTCTTTCTTTCTTTCTTTCTTTCTTTCTTTCTTTCTCTCTCTCTCTCCCCCTCTCTCACCCCTTTCTTCCCTCCCTCTTCCAACTTGAATAAAATATTGGGGGGGCACCTCACATACCATATCAGCCCCCCGCCTCCGCTGCGTTCAGCGAGAAGTGGGGGGCAGCGGAGGGATGCTGCGCGTTCTTCCCCGCCAACCCCCACTACCTCCTTCGCTCCGCCTCCAGCGCCCCCCTCCCAGCCTTTTAGAGGAGGAAAACCAGGGGAAATTTATTTTTCTTGTTGCCTCCTCAAAAAACTAGGCGTGTGTTATGGTCCGAAAAATACGGTATCTACTACTCATAGAATAGAATCATAGAATCATAGAGTTGGAAGAGACCACAAGGGCCATCCAGTCCAACCCCCTGCCAAGCAGGAAACACCATCAAATCATTCCTGACATATGGCTGTCCAGCCTATATTTAAAGACCTCCAAAGAAGGAGATTCCACCACACTCCTTGGCAGCAAATTCCACTGCCGAACAGCTCTTACTGTCAGGAAGTTCTTCCGAATGTTTAGGTGGAATCTTCTGTATTGTAGTTTGAATCCATTGCTCCGTGTCCGCTTCTCTGGAGCAGCAGAAAACAACCTTTCACCCTCTTCTATATGACATCCTTTTTTATATATTTTATATATTTGAACATGGTTATCATATCACCCCTTAACCTTCTCTTCTCCAGGCTAAACATACCCAGCTCCCTAAGCCGTTCCTCATAAGGCATTGTTTCCAGGCCTTTGACCATTTTGCTTGCCCTCTTCTGGACACGTTCCAGCCTGTCAGTATCCTTCTTGAAATGTGGTGCCCAGAATTGCATACATGTAAAAATGTCTTGGATGAACACTGTGTTGCCATATCTGTCTCTTGGACCAATTTGTGAACTACTTCTGGAGTGATGGAGGGAGCAAGTATTTGGCAAAGCCGGCTGGCATGTTGCCCACTTCTGGCAGGATGTGTTTTGCTTGGACAGAAATTATTTCCAGGTCCATTTATGGAACAAATGAAGTATTCCTACTGAAAGTTCACCTCAGCTCAAGAGAGCAACTTATTTCCTGAAACATTCCCTACAGCTTCAAATTGATAAAACATGCAAGAGTTTTTCTGTGTAGCATTCTTTGCTGTTAAAAACTGCAGTATCCATTTTGTATAATTGTCTACTAAAATTATTTAAAACTAAAGGATAACTGTTTACAAAGTGCTTTGAGACCATGAGTTACTGAAACTACCATATCCATTATCTGAAAATAATGAAGAATCAAAATTAGCCACTACTTAACCAGGGACTCCTGTGGGATTGTCCTATAATCCAAGCCACATCTGATTTTGTTTGATTTTTGCACAAAGTATCCAGTACTTAATAATGAGTTTTCGCTTCTTTGACTAAATCAGCATGATTCTGATTATATCTGTTCCCAGGCCCCGAACTGCATGATCATGTAAAAACAATCATTGGAATTTAAAGCAAATGTAACCCTTAATCTTCCAGGGCTTGATGAGAACAGAAATTTCTCCCTCCAAGTTGCCAATTTAGCCACCAGAGCAAAACAATAAGACTTAAGACTCCTGTCACTCTGGGTCTTTCAAATTATATCTCTGTGGGATATCTACGGCAACCTGTAGCTATTAGGAATCAATGCCAAATTTTGCGAACAGTTCAAAACTCAAGAGCTATACCCATGTATGTTGTCAGTCATTTTAATGCAATTACCAAGCATTCCCTGGTATTTGTTCAAAAAATAGGGGAATGCACATTTATTTTCAGTCATTCATGAAATTAATCTGGGATTGTCAATGCACATTCTGCAGACCATTCTGTGCATATCAGCAGCAGGCCAGCCCAAGATATTTTGATGCCTGAGGGACAAGATTCCACCCCCAATTCTATAGACAGAATCTGATTGGACCAGCAGTTGACTTCAACACTGACACAGGACAGCAGTCTATCTTAGGGGACTCGGGGGAAAGGTGGCTGGCGAGAACAGTTACTGCACTCTGTTTCAGTCTTACTAATGGCAGGGTTGGCTTGCAGAATTACACCCATCACCACTTGTCTTGCACTTGGTGTTCCTGTGCTGAATAACCTGATGTGAATTCTCTTACCAATTTGGCTGCTCCAAGGAGGCTCATCTGCTCCATACCTGTCAAGTTCCTGTCAGAGAAATAAGGGACCGGGCCAGAAGTAGCAGACCGGAAGTAGCGCTGCCGCCATTTTAGAACTGGGTGGAGCATGCTCAGAAGTTACTTTTGATGCTGCTTTGCCCAGTTCGAAAATGGCCACCACGCCAGAAGTCGCACTGCAGCCATTTTGGAACTGGGCAGAGCAGCATCAAAAGTCGCTTCTGAGCATGCTCCACCCAGTTCCAAAATGGCCACCGCGCCAGAATAAACCGGGAAAAAACAAAAAATTCATTTTTCAGCTAGGAACAGCTGGAAAAACAGGGATTTCCCGGCGAATACGGGAGACTTGGCAGCTATGATCTGCTCCCTTGGTGACATATCTTTCAGCACCAGGCAAAAACATTCTGCTTCTCTCAGGCCTTTAGTTAATTAAACAATCTATGGCCTTTTAAACAGTGTGTGTGGAGGGGGGGGTATTGTTTTTGTTTGTTATTATGGTATGTGTTTTTGTGTTTTTACATTGTAAACTGCCCTGTGATCTTCAGATGATGGGTGATATAGAAATTTAATAAATAATAATAATAATTTTATCCAATGTACAGTGGTACCTCAGGTTACAAAACGCTTCAGGTTACAAACGCTTCAGGTTACAAACTCCGCTAACCCAGAAATAGGACCTCAGGTTAAGAACTTTGCTTCAGGATGAGAACAGAAATTGTGCTCCAGCGGCGCGGCGGCAGCAGGAGGCCCCATTAGCTAAGGTGGTGCTTCAAGGTTAAGAACAGTTTCAGGTTAAGAACGGACCTCCGGAATGAATTAAGTTTGTAACCAGAGGTGCCACTGTATAAGTTCAGCGGTACACAGTTAATTTTGTATTCAAGGAGGACCCTTTTTTATTTCCACCCAATATAATGGGTGGAATTCAACGCTGTGTAATAGAAGTTCTGATGGTGATAGCCTATCAGCTTGCCAGGAGGAACAAGACCCCCTCCTCTCCCCTGGGCACTTCTCTAGGGGTTCTTTCCAGCCCCTTTCTGAGCCATTTTTTTGGGGGGGGGGCTCCAGGGGGGGAGGTGGGGAAAGTCCCATTTCACAAGTCCCATTTCCCTTGTGCCCGATGGTGAACCATGCCTGATGCATTTTTTGTACATCATTTCGACTAATATGTGCATTTTTTGTACATTATTTCTACAAAAATGGGCATTTTGTACACATTATTTAAATAAAGAACTGCATTGAAAAAATGAAAGAACTCTGGAATTTGAAGATTAAGTGGAAATTAGAAAAGCCCACATTCAAGTGGGAATAGAAGAAATTTATCCCCCATTTCTATTCTCATACCACAAGCAGTTTGATCCTTCAGTATCTCTATCACTTGGTTTGGCTGTATGAAACCTTGAAGAGAAGAACCCCCCACACTTGGAAACGGTACCCACTTTTGCCCATGGATAATGTTTACTTACCAATCTCTTCATATCTCATCACTGTTCCCAAATTTGCATTTTCATCTAGACAAACACGAACAAAAGAAAAGTAAAAAAATATGTCAGGGTTAAGATATCACAGAAGACCAGCAAGCAGGGAGGAACCTGCTGGAAAGAGAGATTCTGTCCGTGAATTCAGAACACTGATTAGAATCATGGAATCGTAAAGCTGGAAGGGACCCAAGGGTCATCTAGTCCAACCCCCTGCAATGCAGGAATCTCAACTAAAGCAAGTTTGTTTAAAGGTAAAGGGACCCCTGACCATTAGGTCCAGTCGTGACTGACTCTGGGGTTGCAGCGCTCGTCTTGTGTTATTGGCTGAGGGAGCCACAGCTTCCAGGTCATGTGGCCAGCATGACAAAGCCGCTTCTGGCAAACCAGAGCAGCACACGGAAACACCACCGCTGGAGTGGTACCTATTTATCTACTTGCACTTTGACGTGCTTTTGAACTGCTAGGTTGGCAGGAGCTGGGACAGAGCAACGGGAGCTCACCCTGTAGCGGGGATTCGAACCACCGACCTTCTGATCGGCAAGCCCTAGGCTCTGTGGTTTAACCCACAGCGCCACCCAGCAAGTTTGTTTAGAACAACCTTAATTAAAGCAAGGTTGTTTAGAATAAAGGGAATGTCATCTATCTTGAGCAAAATTCCAACCAGATGCTCAAGCACTCGGACAGGTTGTGTGACTTCCAGGAAAGAACTCCAGCCTAAAATCAGGAATGTGCTGGGACAGGCATTGCATAAGGCTCTTACCACAAAAGGCTCTTCTCATCTGTTGCACTTTGGTGCAAACCCGCTCACTGCTATGTTGATTGGGGGGGGGCAGGCAAGAATATATTTTTTTCTCAATAGCAGGTCACCACCTCTAACTGGCTGTAAGCAGTTGCATTTCTGGAACATACCCACAAAGGTGAAACGCTCCATCGGTGGACGAACACAGCAAATCCTGCTAAGGCTTTCTCCCACCTTCCCCAAAAACTTTGCTGAAAAAGGCAAGGAGAGAGAGAGAGAGAGGGAGGGAGCTCAGTAGCTAATACAGGGCAACAGCAGCCTTGTGATTCAAAAGGAAACAATATTTGCCTCAATTCAACGGTTCTAGTTATAGGTAGGTGGCCATGTTGGTCTGCCGTCGAAACAAAATAAAAATAAAATAGAAAAATTCCTTCCAGTAGCACATGAAAGTTCATCCCAATGACAAACTTAGTTGGTCTCTAAGGTGCTACTGGAATGAATTTTTCTATGTTTCAATTCAACGGCTTTACCACACCTTTGGAAACAGCCAGGTTTTTTTTGCACATTTTCAAAACTTTGAAATCATTGTTTGTCTCTGAGGGTTTTGGCCAAACTTAGTTTTTTTTTCATCACCACATTTCTTTCCTTGACCTGTATCATAGAGTGAAAAATGCTTATTGCATTTGAGTAAAGAACAGCAGAATGAGATTTAAGCATGAGTAACTGCAGATATGGAATGTTGCTGCTTTGCAACCCAGTCCTCTCCTTGAAAGCAAGTTACACTGATTCAAGCAGAAGTTACTTCTACATAAATTCCACACTGGATTCCAGGCTGATGAACAAACAACGTACTTCACATAAAGATATATGGAACTAAAACCTAGAAGGTGTTTTTTTCTTTTTTAAATGAAGAAATGACAAATAACTTCACAAGCTGAGGAATGGCTGCATGTGTATATGTAGCTAAAGAAAGGATCTGTATTGAAAATAAATAAAATAAAATAAAATACCTTTAATTGAGAATTGCCCTCTTGGCTTGAATTGCAGAGAGAGAAGGTAAGCAGAAAATGACAGGGAAATGATGTGGTTTCGGCTACTGGATGAGCTGGCTGAGCAAAACAAACATCTAGCTCTTGAGGCAAAATGAGAAGCATAAACGATGGCAATTAAGTTATCAATGGGAAATGCCTGTTTACAAGAAGGGAATGTCAGACATGGATTGAGATATGGGCAACTGTCCACGTATTGGTCATGTAGGAAGTATGCTGAAGACTGCCTGATCACAGGGTTGGGGTGATATATACAAAGTGCCTTAAAAGATCATGTATGCTATGACATAGATAATACACCAATACATGAGAAAGCCAACAATTTTGGGGTACTTGCATCCCACCTGAGCACACAATTATTTGTTTTCTCCTTCAAGTGTGCCTCTTCTCTGGGAGCCCAGTCATTGAAAGGACACATTTCCATGCACCTTTCTCCACCAGTCCTTTTCCGGAACAAAATTGCTCTCAGAAATTCCTCTCTGAGGTTCTTGGGATCCCAGCTACAAGCCTACATGGATGATTGTGCAGTTGGAACTCTGCAGGGTGGAAAGCAGCCGGGGAACAGAAAAATGGCCGGTGGGAAATAGTTAAGCGTCCCTCCAGCTTGTTGCTCAGTTACGCAAAACCCCAATCTCCTATGCCTCCTGTTTCATATATATATAAAAAAATGCTGGGACTTTTCTACATACATTTGCATGCAATGTAGAGTCTGATCCTATGCATGTTTACGCATAGGTAAAGGGACCCCTGACCATTAGGTCCAGTCGTGACCGACTCTGGGGTTGCAGCGCTCATCTTGTGTTATTGGCCGAGGGAGCCGGCCTACAGCTTCCAGGTCATGTGGCCAGCATGACAAAGCCGCTTCTGGAGAACCAGAGCAGCACACGGAAACACCATTTACCTTCCCGCTGTAGCGGTACCTATTTATCTACTTGCACTTTGATGTGCTTTCGAACTGCTAGGTGGGCAGGAGTTGGGACCGGACAACGGGAGCTCACCCTGTCGCGGGGATTCAAACCGCCAACCTTCTGATCAGCAAGCCCTAGGCTCTGTGGTTTAACCCACAGCACCACCCGCGCCCCCATGTTTACTCATGGGTAAGTCCTAAATTCAACAGAATTAACTTCTCAATAAAGTGTGTGTAGCATTGTAGCCTTCATTAATTAATAATCTAATTTTAGACCCTGATTCAAAGCTGCATGCAACTAGTCTTGAGCAACTGCAGGTGACCCAAGAGAGCTTGTCCACACTTTGCTTGTCCCGTGCCTAGAAAGCAGAGATCCAAGAGCTTTCCAGGCATGAGTCTGAGCGGTTTCCCATTTGCCCTGCTGTTTCCCCCAGAAATTGGAGTTCCTTTAGAGAACTTGGCTGCCTTCTGCTGGAACCTACCTGCGGTGGGCTTGTTAGAGAGGTTGCTGTTCTGATAGATAGGCTGTGGGGACTCATTCTGAGGCTGCCCAATCACTGGGGTCAATGATGGTGTGTTCACGTTGGAGAGGATGCAGCCAGTCACTCGCTAGAAGAAATGGAGAGTGTCAGTTGGTATTTATGCATTCATTGCTTATACGTCGGCAATCTTAGGGATGTCTATTGGCTGTACTCACCAAGTTATTATTATTATTTTTTGACGTGCAAAATATGCCAATGCTCTCCTGACAAGACCCTGCCCGTGACGAAGTCCACCCCCCTTGGCCACCCAAAAGCAGGGGTGGAGGAACAGCCTCATGTCTGGCTCAAAAGAATCTGGGTTGTTGAAAACATTTTCTTCAGTTCCAGGGCTCTTGCAATTTCTTGGGAAAGGATAGCGGCAGCAAACAGTACCTCATCAATCAAGGTATTTGATTGATCTTTGATCTTTGTGGCAAGAGGGTCTTCAGCACTGGGTTGCTTTTTTGTTCTGCGCCAGTCTTTTTTGGAGCTGCAGGATTTCCAGCCTAAGATCTTGCCACTGACAGCAGCAGCAGCGACCCATAATCTCAGGTTGCAAAAGGCAGGCGGGCAGGCAGCTCAGCTCAGCTCAGCCCAGCCTTGATGAAGAGAGACTGCCAAGGGGTGGAAGTCAGGGTGGGAGATCTGCTGGAGGTGGCCTGTGCCTCCTTCAGTTCTCCTTGCAGGGGTGCTTGCATATCTGAGCACCTCAACTTAGAATGCTCACTCCATCCCTATCCAAATATCTCATGTGCCTGCAAAACCCTTCTATCCTTCATACAATGATAGAATCATAGAATTGTAGAGTTGGAAGGAACCATGAAGGGCCATCTAGTCCAACCCCCTGCAATGGAGGAATCTCAAGTACACCTCCCACCCAAATGTGCTCTTGGTCATTCCCACCAGAGAAGGATCAAAGTACAGAGATTTTGACATCCTCTCCAATGAAGGGGTGGTAAAGCATTATTCACATAGTTCTGCTACTCTTAAAAAGAGCATTGAACAAAGTGGATGTTGGTTTGATACATCAAGGCATTTCTTAAGGAAGAGTCCATATTCAAGACCGTTTAACACAGATTAGTTAAGCCAGGCATCCCCAAACTGCGGCCTTCCAGATGTTTTGGCCTACAACTCCCATGATCCCTAGCCAACAGGACCAGTGGTCAGGCATGATGGGAATTGTAGTCCAAAACATCTGGAGGGCCGAAGTTTGGGGATACCTGAGTTAAGCCTTTGCTGCTGGGAGTTCCCAAGTAGGCAATCTTGCTTGTTAAATTTATGACCCATTGATGGACCCTGAAGATTCTAGGGAAAAGGGAAAAGGGGGAAGGAAGGAGGTATTGATCACTCATGACTGAAATCAGCACAGCTACTCTGTAAAAAAATAATTAATAAATAAATCCTTAAACCAAATTATTTTTTTTATATAAAAAATGCATTCTGAAGTAAGCAGTCTTTCTTTTGGCCACCAGAGGGTACTCAATTCTTTCTTTCCTTCTTTTTGTAGTTGAAGAAACAGAAGATACAAGGCATTGTGCATATAAAATGGTAGGTGAATCTACTGCTTTAGAAATGAATTGCCAACATCAGTGGTGTTGAAAAGCCTGTCACACAGTGTAAAAACTTCACCCGGAAAAAATATGCAAAGATCAGTATGGCGCCCGAGCATCATGCAGTGAGCATGAATCACTCCGGCAGTGTTACCGAATCTCAGGACTAAACCACAGCTCTCCAAAGAGAAGATTGATGCAGCCATTAGGCAGAGTTAGGTGTCATCTCAGGCAGCAGGTGTGTGTGGGGGGGAAGTGAGGTGAGGTGCTGAAAGCCTCTCCTGTGCCCCCTAAGCTAGACTGCTGCTCACAGGCGTTGGGGTGTGTGTGTGTGTGTGCTGTCTCGTTGCCAGTAATGAAGTAAGATTCAACTGTAAGCCTGCCTGACTTCTGTATGTGGAATTGGGGGAACAGCAGGCAGCACCACACTGTTGTTGGGCAGCAAAATGCCTTAGGTTGGCCCAGTTGACAGACTTAGGTTGGCCCTTTGACACTAAGGGAGAGGAAATGGATATATTAGACACAGGGACGGATTTAGGTTTGATGAGGCCCTAAGCTCCTGAAGGGAATGGGGCCCTTGAGATGTCCAGCTGTCCTTTGTCAACAATAAATTGTCGCTGTTTTTTGTGTTGAATATATGCTATATGGTAATTTAGGGACCCAATAGGTATCTAAAGCCATTTGCCCATAACAAAATATGTATTTTATCAAAGTAATTGTTGAACTGAATATACTTAAGAAGAAATATATTAATAGTGAAATACAATTAAGAAGTATATTAATAATATTAGTTACATCATAGGAGCCTACACAACACCAAACACTGTTGCTTAATGTAGGTTTTATTTTATTTGTTTTTTGTATTATATTTTGGAAATGTACATCCAGGTTCCCCCCCCCCCTTTATTTTATTTTAATTTTTTGGTCCCCCAAGAGCATGGGACCTAAGCATTAGCTTGTTTAGCTTATACGTAAATCTGGCACTGATTAGACAAAGCTCTTCCATAAGGATTCATGGATGTTAATAGGCTGCACTCATTGGTTGTGGGAGCCTTTTCATACATTTCCTGGAGTGTTGGTAAATGTATAGGGCTTCTTCTATTGAAGGACAGGTAAGAAGGAAAGGAAGTCAATTATAAAAAGTCAACAATTTGGGGCAAAATGCCAACTTGAAATTGGCTTTTAGAAATTTCACCTGTGATCTGAATACAACAAATCCTTTTGCCGCTAGACTGCCTTCCCCCAGTGCAGTGCTCAATCTATAAGTGCTCAAAGATTATACAGCAAATGCATTTGTTTATATATAGGTGCACAGGCTCCAATTGCAGCAGATGCCCATTTTGAAAATGGCTCAAAACATCCTTATAAATGATTCCTGGCAGGTGAAGCATTGCATTTGGTGCCCTCTCCCTCTCTGGTGCATTCCATTAGGCTTGGCATTCTTGGCTGCCTGCTCCCGTTCCCCCACTTCCTTGCCAGGACTAGATCGATGAACAGAAGAAAGGTGTTTAGAATTATTTTCTTCAGCATCAATTCTAAGAGCTAAAGCAGCACACCAGAGCAGAGTCTTTGTCATTAAGAACTGGTTGGAAGCATGTGAAATGGCACTGGGTGGTTGGTCCGGGTATTTTAAGGAGAAGTTTCATACCACTTTAGTCATGCAGTTTTGGGAGACACCTATTTCCCTCACAGAGCTACAATTTCCAGAAGAGGGAGAGAGATTTATTGTGCACATGACCAGGTTCCCAGACTACTGCTGTCATGTTGCAGTATTCCTTCCCCTGTCCTGCTACTGCCATGTTACTCAGAGCTAAGACTAGATTTAGCCTAACTTTCCATCCACACCTGAGCCTGTGGTTTATCTCACTCCAGACAAACCATGAGCTCTCTGTAACCAATGTTTGCTCTTGATTTACTGCTCACTGGTGTGTGAGGTACGGATATAATATGAAGCCAAACCATGGTGCAGCCCTGGGTAGCACGGCAGCAGCAGTACACGGGAAGGATGCTGAAGAAAGCCAGTCACTATCTTCAGTCTGGGAACCTGCTGCCTGGCTGGTTTGTGCTAAGTCATGGATTGGATTGGCATTATTTCCAAACTGTTAATATGAGCTGGGTTTCCCCCAGTAATGAAGCATTCCTGCAAAGTGTCCCAATTTGGCTGGAAGAAGGTAATTTTGGGAACTGCCTCTCACAACTTTGCTAGTGCATGCAAAATAATAAGCACTGACATTTTGCAAGTGACAGTAAGAACAGTCTAGTAAAAAATGTGTGTGAAATTTAGCTACCAGCTACCCTTGCTTCGGGCTCTTTTTTGTCACTTCGTTTTCTACTCTTTATCATCAGTTCAGCTTCCTTACCTCTGGGTACCCTGTACTTTAGCATACCCTGGCATTTCTTCCCAGTACTGAGAACTCCTTTGTGTAAACATCTTAATCCCAGCCAGACTGTTCCTTCACTTACTAAAACGGCTTTGTTTTCTGGCAAACTGAACATGTGGAAGGAACTATGCTGGTTCAACCACTCAGGATCAGAGGCTTCACTGCCACCATTGCAATACAATATAGCTGCATTTATGCCAGCTGAATGCTTATAGGGAACACATATAGGAAAGTACTAAGGTTTCGGGGTTTGCTTGTTTGGCCAGTACTGAATATACTACAATTTTGCCAGGCATTCCCAAGTGCTTTCAAGCCCAAGGGCTAGAAACTTTCCTTCTTTCTCTTTAGTTCTTTCTTTTACAAGAAAGCTAAAATTCTCTGGGTACTGAACTTTTATGTCTAATGAAACATTCTGTGTTTGTGCAGAATTATGTAACATTGCCTAGGAATCCATTCAACTTGCAGCAGTAGCAGCAATGAAATGAAATTAGATATCTACATCAGACAAAGAACACCTCAACGTACTAATAATTTGTGATTAAAGTAAAAATGGAAAGTGAAGCCACGATACCTAAGTCTATATTTAAAACAAATCCCCTCACCTCTTCAGCTGCCTGCCCCGGTTCCCCCAGCCTCCACTATCTTTTTTAGCAATCAACTCACTTTCATCAGATCCCGGTGATGTTCCAGTACACTGCAGGTGGTCTGCCAAGTATCCTGATAACATTCCCAGGGGTCCACTCTACAGGGAGGAAAAGGAAAAGAAAGGGTGCCTTGACAATCACAAATCATGATAATTGGTTATTTTAATTTAATGTACCACAGTGGAAATATATCAACTGCTTGTCCGTTTACAAATATTCATTTATTATAGTTGGACCGAGAGATTCCCACTGGTCTCCCACCCAGATTATTGATTAGGTCCACACTCGGGTAGCTTTGGGAGTTTCTGAAATGCTTGGCCACTTCTGCAAGGCTTCATGGTGGTTAAAATGCTTCATTTTCATCTAATGCACACACAGCCGTACTAACTTTAAAAACTGTATCAGGGGAGACAGGGATATATCAATCAGCTGTATTGTTTTCTCTACTCTCCAATTTATTGCTGTTTATTAAATACAGCATAAATTTCAGGTGTCATCTCTACTCCCGTCAAGTAATTAATCAGAGGGTGACAGTCCAAGGAGTCTTAGAAGGAATCTATGCCTTTGTTTTGGGCTTTACTGCCCTGGCTTTCAAATTCCTTAACTTTCACTTTTGTGAAATATATATATATTTCCCAGTTACTTAGACCTGCAGCATTCAACCCTTCCAGGTTCAGAGTGATTAGCCTTTAATCCCATCCATTAAAATACAATTCCCATCAGTCTCAGACAGCACGGCCAATGATATTAATGTTTACTAGTGTATATTTATGTGGATCTATCCTTCTTTTCTCTCCCTCTGACAGAAAAAGGACTTTCAGCATGCAACATGAATGGTATCAATTTATCTCATGATTTTTAAATTCATGAAAAATGAGTTAACAGCAAAATATTTAGAATGTTCTTAATGAAAACAAAATGCAGGCTTAAAAATAATTAATTGCAGCAAAAAGGACCACTGGATTCCCAGCAATTAATACCATTAATTGCATATAATCCTTTTGTGCAAGTGTCCCAAATTTCAGCTAACTGCAGCTCAGAGATGAATAAGGGCAGATGACTTGGGGCTTGACACTGCAGCTCTGCCCATCACCTGCCAGGCACATTAGCCAATGGTGCGAATAAAATGCTTCCTGTGGGTGCACCACATTCCAGAAAGACAACTCCTAAGTGGATGAGCAGACCTGACAGCAAGCTGGAACGTAGAAGGACGGACTCTGCACAGGACTGTTCTGCTAACAGGCTACTTGACAGGAGTAATATCTGTCAACCAAAGCCAGCCTCTTACCAAGTATGAAACAGAATGAAATGGCGAGGCACAAAGAATACTGTTCAGCAACCGGAAGCCCTTGGACCAAACCAGACTACCAGAGAGATGCTACATGTTCCCACCTCTGGGAGGAGCCAACTGAACTCAGAGGCAAGAGAGAAGATGAGAGGCAATGACAGTAGAGACATCATGTTGGGTTGCAGCTGTAAAAGGTAACAGAAGGGATGGCACTGGGGTATTTTCCACAGAAGAAAAGGCTAAAACAGGTGGGGATTGGGAAAACTGCAAAGTGGGGACATGGCAAAAGTTTATGCAACTGAATGATTTAAGAGAGATGATGATTTGGATTTCTCTCTGATAAGGACCCAGGATCACCCAGTGAAATTCACTTGCACCAACAATGCCAAATGATTTCACGCAATCAAGACTCACTTACAGAATTCATGATGCCCGCTATCTTAGATGGAAACCAAAATGTCAATATCCTATTTTGCATCCTCTTTTTATATGGTACTACACTGACATCTTTCCAAAATCTTTCCATAAAGTTCCACACCAAAGGCTAGGCATAGCAGCCATGGGATAAGTGGACAGACAAATCCTCTTATGGTTCAGTAGCTGGCTAAAGCAAGGAGGTGAGAAGAGGAGAATGGTCAGTTCTCCCATTGGAGGGGTGTAAGAAGGGGGTTCCCCCAAGGAGAAGCATTGAGACATGTGCTGCTTAACTTCTTCTTAAAAGACCTGGAATTAGGAGCAAACAGTGGGTTGGCCAAGTATGGATGTGGATGTCCCTAAATGGTTCAGGGTGGTAAAAACAAAAGAAAGCAATGGTCAGGGATGATGAGAGCTGTAGTTCAGTGGCACCAGGAGGGTCACAAGTTAGCCACCCCTGCCTTGGCCTTTTATTTTATATTTCCCTATGCCTCTCAAAGTATATTTAATCAACTCCTGTAATTGCTTCTCCCCCTCCTTTCACAATTATGGTAGCTCATATCCTATTCTCCTCCAAATCGCGTATTTCTTTCATTCTTCCAACCTGTTCATTTTACATTTTCTTTTTCCTCCAACAACAGCCTTCCTCTCTTATACCCTCCCTTCCTGATACCAAATATTTATTTATTTTAACCCCTGGTTTAAAGCAGGAGAGAAATTGGAACGAAGAAGCAGCATTACAGGAGGAGAGTTTAACCCTTTCCTCCTATATCATCTCCGTGAAACTCCATTCTACCGCCAAACCTGCTGTTTGTCCCACAGTGGAAAACATATGGGCACAAGCATCTCATCTAGCTTGACCCTAAAAGGCAGTTGCAGCAGCCCCCTAAAGTGGCAAAACGCCAGTTCCAACCCCACTCTACCTGAAACCCAGCAGGTCTCCTCGCTTACATATCTCAGGGCCTGGGCTTTTTCAGGATGTGGGAGCGCATTGCAAAAGAATGCCAAAATTCCTAAGCTCCTCTACATCCAACTCAGATTGGAAAGGAAGGAAGGAAGCATCAAAATCTCATAGGCTGAGCCAGCAGCATAAAGGTCTTAATTGAAAACTTAATGAGCTACTAAATTGGGCTGTTTCTCAAACATTTTCTTAGCAGCTGAACTTTCTTTTCTTATACTCTTCACCTGAGGTTTTCAGAGTTGTGAACTTGCTAATTAAGACACTCTCAGCAATAATACTGTAACGGCTCATTCATGCAGAATAGGCTATCTCAAGGTAACAGAAGGGATGGAAAAGAGGTTAGCTCAAGTTAACTCACCCCAGGTGAGGTACTGGGGCACTTTCATTACTGGATAATAAAGCAACTGGGTTAGGTTTGCAGAAATTGCAACTAAACAAGCCAAACTCTGCTGCTGACCAGTCATAGATCACAGACTGCCAAGGACTCAATAGATATCCTAGTTTTGCTACCTACCAACAACTGCAACACGGGATGGGGATGCAAAGCACCGAGCAGGTCCTGGTGGTGCGTGGCTAGTGAGGAACACTGGGTTGGGAAATGCAGCACTAGATTTTCTTAACAATGTAAAATTAAAGAACAGTGAAATATAAAGAAAGGGCTTAGTAATCTGTGAATGCTCCTGAAGGAGCTGGACTACCTCAGGGAGAGGCATGTAAATTAGAAATTTGGTCCTTAGTGCAGGGATGAAAAGCCTGCCTGGATGTTGCAAGACTGCTGGCCAGAGCTTCTGGGAGTTTGAATCCAGCAGCATTTGCAAGGCCATAGGTTGCCCACCATGGAGCTAGTGGCTCAACATTTAGCATTCTTAATTTGAATTGACCTTTACTAGGTGGGCTGCTCCAGTTCCTGGAGAGCTTAGAGGTGAGCAGTTCCCAAAAGCATTTCACCACAAACCACATGAGAATCTTTGGGGGCTTCGATGGACCACTTAATGGTTTTTCTGCCTGCTGTGCAATTGTAGTGTGCTGTGCCAGATGTTGTATGATTCTTAATTATATTTCCGCCCTCTTTTTATATATTGCAGGAATGTCCAACAGGTAGATTGTGATCTACTGGTAGATCACTGGATGTCTGTGGTAGATCACTGGTAGATCATTGGCACCCCCCAAAGAAGCTGAACAATTGTGGCTCCCCTTTAAAAAGCTCAACATTTTACCTCCTTCCTAAAAAAAGCTCAACAACTTTGACCTGAACCCCAAAAAAGGGTGTAGATAACTGCCAGTTTTTAACTCTGTGAGTAGATTGCAGTCTCTTGGGAGTTGGCCACCCCTGATATATTGTATTTTATTGCATCACAACTTGAATTCTATAGAATTTAGAATAGAATAGAATAAAATAAAATAAATAAAAACACTAAAAATACAATTAAAATATCAACATAAAATTAAATACAATGGATGTGCTATCTCCCTTCAACCACAAATCTACACACATGTTGCAGACCATCTGCCTTAAACTCAGGTTCCACTGTACTGGCAAAAAATTAGAAAATATCCCCACAAAAGAAGATTGGTTAAATAAATTATGTGATTACATAGAACTGGCAAAGTTAACAGCTGCCATAAGACACCAGACAAATCAGAAACTAAGGAGTGAATTGGCAATGTTTGAAGACTATGTGAAAAAACTCTGGTCTAAAGATAACATGCTAATATGCATAAATTAAGTATGTAAAGCTGAAATAGATAGACTTAATATATTAGGAATACCAGGGATAAGATATGAAAGATGCAATATTAAAAAGACTGTAAAAATAAAGAATATTGAGCTCTGGGGGAGGGAAGCCACAGGGGGAATTTGTATATATCTTTTTGTTTTTTCCTTCTGTTATTATTTTAACTTTTATGTTAATTTTTACTTTTGTGTGTGTGTTTTTAAGCAAGAAAAAATGAGTGGCAATTTTGTTTTCCATACTAGCTAATAAGTGTTTTCCAACAGCTACAGGTGCTTTGTCTCCCTTGCTGGCCAATCTTGGCCTTGATGTAGGAACATGGATCTGAATGTATAATATTCTATTTGATCCTTATAGATCTGTGATCTCTTGCTCTGGCCATTCCAAGTCTAACCTAAAGCCAAAAGTTTTTGATTTGCCTGCCAGAAAATGCTTGCAGAATGATGAATTGAGATCATCTGTAACACATGGTGCTGGAGGAGAGTCTTGAGAGTCCCATGGACTGCAAGAAGATCAAACCTATCCATTCTGAAGGAAATCAGCCCTGAGTGCTCACTGGAAGGACAGATCGTGAAGCTGAGGCTCCAGTACTTTGGCCACCTCATAAGAAGAGAAGACTCCCTGGAAAAGACCCTGATGTTGGGAAAGATTGAGGGCACAAGGAGAAGGGGACAACCAAGGATGAGATGGCTGGACAGTGTCCTCGAAGCTACGAACATGAGTCTGACCAAACTGCGGGAGGCAGTGGAAGACAGGACATTGCAGATAGCATGCTTTATGTGGTACCCCATCATACCTTATCCAGTCAGAGGACTGAACAGCTAGTTGGCACATTGTCAGGCGATGTCGGCTGGAGACCAGACCCTGTGAAGAACATAAGGTTGTCAGCAGAAGAAGTGGAGGGAGATTCCACAGCACTGGGCTTTTCTAAAGTTAAATATGTCTTCACTTAAGTGGTTCACTAGACTTGGGCCTGGAAGTCATTGCGGCATTAATGGGTAAGAGTCAGACTGGGGAGACCTGGATTAGCCATTAAGTTCCCATTAGTCATTAAGTTCACTGAGCAGTAGGCAGAGCTACTGTACTTCACAGAGTTGTTCCACACAAGCAGCTCCTGGATCTTTTGTAGGGTATTAATTTGGTGGTATCTGTCTGTCTTGAGAGACAATGGAGTGCACCTCCAAGGGTGAAGTCAAACTGCTAGAAAATCACAGCACCTGCTGTGGCTGTAGAGACTGGCAACTCAGAGCCGCTGCCTCCTGCGTTTTTGCCTCCTCACCAGGGCACATGTCTGGGTTTTGTGTATGGAGGTCCTGGGCTGCCCAGCCAACAAGACCCGTCCCCCACTCAGGCTCACTGATGTGGTCCAAGGGAAACCAGAGCAATGCGTTTGGCACCAGCTTGGCTGCAGGAGTTGCTGGAAGGAGGGGTACAGGACACCCTCCAACCATCTTAAGAGACTCCACTCTGGATTTGTGTAGGAGCTACTCCATAACCTTTTCTTCTCCCAAAGATGTCCCTCAAGGCAGCAGGTACAGATTTTTCCTCAGGGTTTACTCTGAAAGACTTTCTCATGAATGAGTATAGGCACAGAGGTTTAGGATCAGAGTTTTCCTTCTCCTAGATGGGCAACCTTCCCAGGTTGACAAGCCCCATCTGTAGCTAAATTTAAATTTAGCAATGAACTATATTTCAAAAATATGAAGTTGCCTTCTACTGAGTCACTACTTATACATTTTCCTATGGTATAGGAAACTCTCTCAGCTAGGGCTACTGCAGGGTGTTTGTATGAATCCTGCATACTAATATGGTAGTGTGCCAAATTCTGTTTCAAAGGATGGCCATAAAACAAAAACAAAAAAATGCACACGATGTACATGAGCAATTGATAACAGGATTATCTGGTCCATAAAGCCGCCACCTTCACTCCATCTCACTCTAGAGGGTTCTAGTATCAGCTGTGATCAGCTCTTTCCCACTCTGTTCATAGCCTTATCACAACATCACTTCTGCGCAAGGACAGCCCTATTTTACCTCACAGGGAATCTGTACTTTTAACAGCCTCATGACAGGCCGATGTTCAGCAGGTACAGCATCTCACTGCTGCATCTCTGTGACAAAAAGTGTTGCAACTGTTGAGAATTTCTCTCTGTTTTACCACCGTTGCAAAAGGAAAAAGGTGGCACTTATTCAGCTAGAAACCTTAGGAACTGCTTGTGGGTGCCACTCGCATTCCTCATGAATGGATATTATGTTGGCAGCATCACAAACATTGGAAAGAATAAAGGGGTTTACTCACCTGCTTCCCGTAGGAGTCATGTACAGGTGAGACAATTCCACCAATGACAATGAACCTTCCTGTCTTGTGCAGATAATCCCGGGCTCTTTCTAGTAGAAAGGAAAAGGGGGCAGGGGGAGAGAGAGAGAAAAGAGTATTTAAATTGTTTTCAACAGATATGAAAAGCAGGCCAAACCAGTCCAAATAGGTGTGCTCAGGGGACTGCAACACTTTTAAAAAACAATGGATCTCAAAATCTGCACAAAAGCCATCAATGAATTCTTCCTTGTTCCCTAGGACCCACCTGCATGCAGCAATAAGGAATCTCTCTGCCATCTTTATCTCTGTAAGATAAATTACTTAAATCAAGGAAACTCTTTATTTACTGTGTTTGCAGTTAAACAACTGCAAGATAAAACCTATTTTGAAAAGAAGCTACTTTTGTCATTTACAGATATTAGTTTACAGATATCTGTCATTTACAGATATTAGTTTACAGATATTAGTGATATTACAGTATCTTGTATCGATTGCAGTAGTAATTGAATCACCACCTTGTTCACTGTTTTATTGTTAATTTCCCCAATTAAGCAAGGCAATATTGGTAGCTCTAAAGTCATTGTGCCCATTGCAATGGCAGGCATGTTGAATTTTTAAACTTACAACTTTTTAGCACTCCTCATTTTTGGAATTTGAAACATGACTTTGGAATTCAAAAGATAATTTGATTAAATTAATAAAAGTTAGTTTTGCTTGGTAAGTAAAAGATGTGTAAAATTGCATAGAAATATTTTAAACAGATTGCCAAGTACTTGCAATTGTTGTCGCTATTATTAATTATTATTATTTCACATTACCCAACATTTTCAAAGGTAAAAAAAATAAAATTATTTGGTTTCCCAAAAGCAGTTTATGTGCTTCTTCCTCAAACACAGACTTGCCAAGTT
The DNA here is from genome assembly GCF_963506605.1 of Zootoca vivipara. Taxonomy (NCBI): domain Eukaryota; kingdom Metazoa; phylum Chordata; class Lepidosauria; order Squamata; family Lacertidae; genus Zootoca; species Zootoca vivipara. Next base: position 2,494,697 of record NC_083282.1, on the reverse strand, counting down.
AAGTGTTGCCCAATCACAAAGTAATAGCAGATTTTGAGTGGCCCTTTTTGCCATCTCTCTCTCTCTGTTGCAGTATGACTAACAATCCTGAATCCCCAAGTACCCTGTGATTATATCTAGCCCTATACCTTCAGGGAGCACGGCATTTGCGTGTGGAGACCTTTTAACCACCACCACCACCCTGAAATAAATTCAAAATTTTGGTTTGGTTTTTGGCAGAATTTAGGCCACAACTTTATTGATTACAATCAAATGAGTGGTTGCATAGCCTCTGGTTCAACGAGCTCCCTGCACCCTTGCACCAACCATGGGTCAGCCTTGGGTGAACACCTGGGACAGTGGCAAGCAGGAGCCCTGCTAGGCCTCCACCTAGATGTCCCCTGGACTCAGGCTCCAGGCACAACCCCTCACAGGGTAGACCAACCATGAGTCCGTGGATTCCTTCTTAAAGGAATACCCAACGCATAGGGATGGCTAGGCATCCTGCCACCTCTATCACCTGAACCAGAGCCTATCCGCAACCTTACAAGTTGTGACGATTTGCTATGCCGCAGGCAAAAATCCAAATGGCACCAGCCAATTAGCCAAGTGGGGGAAATTCCTGCCATGCCCCTGTCCCAACGACAGGCGACACACAATGGCATAGCAAGCCCTAAAATAGGGAGAGGTGGGCTGGTGTTCCGATGCACAGAGCCCCAAAAAGGAAGCTCAGGGAGACATGCATCGGGTTAAATAGTGGTCCCTTGATTGCTTTGACTGGCGTCCCTCCTGCCCAATTGCTCCCGAGATCGAGGGACCACCAATAGGGTGTTGTGGCTATCCAAACGTTCCCACCCACAACACAGGGTCTGGTTGCCAGGTCCCACCACAACACATGCCCCCTTGTTAGGGAGGACCCAATTTCTACAAACAAAGATAAATGTGCAAATAATAATATTAATAATAATTTATTTATACCCTGGGCACTCTGGGGGGCTTCCAATAGAGATAAAAATACATTAAAACATCAGTTTTAATTTAAATGTATGTTATATGTAAATTAAATAGCAACTGAGTGACGTATTGTCCAGTTGGACTTCTAAAGCTGGTAAAATCATGCCAGACACTCCTTTGCATTCTTCTGCTGACTCAATTATCACATTAAAGGAATGTCTGTGCACTTTAAAACAAAACAAAACCACAAAGCCTTATCCTACTGACACAGTTTTCTTAGTAGCAAATATAGGCCAGGCATCACAACTATGATGGGACAAAACTGCATAATATACTTTGCTTTGCAAAAATTCAAGAAGCACCAATATATGATGGTAATTTTCAAACCAAAAGGAGAAGAACAATTGAAGCTGCAGGGGCAAAGCCAGGGGAATAATAGAATCATAGAATCCTAGAGTTGGAAGAGACCACAAGGGCCATCCAGTCCAACCCCCTGCCAAGCAGGAAACACCATCAAAGCATTCTTGATATATGCCTGTCAAGCCTCTGCTTAAAGACCTCCAAAGAAGGAGCCTCCACCACACTCCTTGGCAGCAAATTCCACTGAAGCTTCATAGGAGTCAAAAATATTCTTTACTTGATTAACTGGTTAGTTGATTAATTGGTTAATCAATGTTATTCATCTTTTTCATAAAAGTTATATGCTGCTTGGTAGTAAAAAATGAGTGAACCTCAAAGCAGTTTAATTAAAAACTCTTCATCAACAAAATACTGCCCTTGATTAAATTGGGCAGATCTTCTATATATATATATATATATATATATATATATATATAAATGTAAAAATCGTGAAACTGCGTTTTCCACTTTTCTCCATAACCGCTTGACCGATTGTCCTGAAATTTTGACAGAACAATCCAGGCCACTCCCCGAGCGTTGGGGACAAAAATCCGAATAGAGGGCAGGGATACGTAATGGGTCAGAACAGGGTGGAGGGAGACACAGGGATGAAACCTGCCCTCTCCACAGTATCTCACCTCGGCTCAGGGGGACTCTGAGGCTCAGGGGGATCTGAAGGGGGGCTATTACTCTCCATTTCACAGACTAACGCACATCAACGCGTGCAGGGCCAGCTAGTTTTTTAAATAAAAATGTTTTATTTGATCAGGTGATGGCCCTATGTTGGAGATGTAACCGGGAAATAGGAACATTGATCCACATATGGTGGAGATGCGAGAAGGTCAAGAAGTTCTGGAATGTGATGCATGAAGAATTAAAGATGATATTGAAAATTACATTAAACAAACACCCAGAAACATATCTTTTGGGATTGTTAGATAAGGAAATACCACAAGAAAAAAAAGGAAAATCTTTTTATATGCAAGTACAGCTGCGAGAATGGTGATAGCGGCAAAATGGAAACAAGAAAAATTACCAACAAAAGAGGAGTGGATCTGTAAAGTAAATGAATACCTATTATTGGCAAAATTAACCGCAATAAGAAGAAACCAATCTAACCAAAAATTGAAAAACAAATGGAAATGTTTTGATGCTTATATGGTAAAACATTGCTCAGAAAAACACACACGCTGTTATGTCTAGATTAAAATGTGAAGTGTGAGGTAGATTACAAAATAGAAGGTTAAAAATGAAAATTCAAATTTAAGAGTAAGAATTGAGAATACGGAATGCAAGGAATGAAATATGTTCAGTTAAATATAAGGAAGTCTAGCAGGGGTGGAGGGAAGGGTGGTGTAAAGGGTGGAGGGGAGGTGGTGGGATTAACAATGCCATATTAGCTTGTTCGCATATATCTTGCATTTCGGAAATTTATGATTTGTACTGATTTGTATTGGATTGATTTGTAATTCAAATTTAATTTTAATAAATAAAGATTTTTTTAAAAATAGTCTCATTATAAATTTCCTTGGTTTGTAATGCAAATGGACAGGACGCGCATCTGCCACACCTATAATGGCCATTGGTAAGGGTTTCAATTTTTCTGGAGAGGGTATCAGTGTGCACTAGGAAGTCTTTGATGGATCTAGTCCTCCTGAGGCTCATCAATGGAAACTCAGTGCAGCCTGGTATGTTCCAAAGTATGTGCCAGTGCCTGCATATAATCCTTATAATCCTGTCTGCATATGAGGTGTGCACATAGACAGGGCACTTCCCACAATCAAGGGGATTTTTGCAGGGGCAAATCGTTCCTGAACAAGGAATTTTTTTTAATTCTTAACAATTCTTCACGTACTCTTTCCAGTAATGAATTAGAATATATATTGGTGGATTTTTTAAAAATCCATTAAATTAGAGGGATCTGCTTTCAAGAATGTGTCTATTAAGCAAAATTGCATTCAAAAATGGGTCTGTCCAGTTAAATTTACAATGAAATCATGACAAAAAAAACTATGAGGACTTTTAGTTTTAGTTTTAGTTGGACTGAAGAGAAACCAATAATTTGTAGGGGAGAGAAAGGGGTGGTAGGAAGGATTAAGCACTCTTTCTCCCTACTCCCAGTTCCCCCCAACATAAGCCCACTCTGCCCCCACATCTTTGTAACCTTTTACTAGAAAAAGAGGTGCTGGAACTCACCATGAACACCTCCCTCTTTCTCTTAGAATGGCAAGGGCACCCACCTGAGAGGTGCCAGAACTGAGTTCTGGTGAGTTCCCCCTGAAAAAAGCCCTGACCTTAGCGAACATGAGTTTAGGAACACAATGTTGGCAGAGGAACATGTTCTTTCCATGCATATTGAACCCACAGGACGCTCAGTCTGGGAGCACAGCATTATCCCAATCCTGCACTTGGAGACACCTGCCATTATCGCTGCTCCCATCCATCTATTTCATTTTTTCCTGCTGCCTCAGCAAGGCCAGGTAGGTGCAGTTTCCCCATCTTGGTCCTTACCCCTTGACAGCCTTCCTTCTAAGTTTTGTGTACCCTAGAAAAAGGATACTGTGGATTAAATCTATCCCCTGCTTTGCATGGGCGTACCCAGGATCAAAGCTAGGGGGCACACACCAGCCACGCCCCCAGCCACCCGATTGGCTAGCTGGCAATGACATGGCCAGGATCCCCCCAGGAGGCATGGTCAACGTGCAGGCCCCCCAGAGAAAAGGGGGCCGTTTGCAAGGCAGCACACAGAGCCACCCATGCTTGCACTCCTGCCTTGCATGCCTTTAATGGCAGCGGTGACTAAAACGAGGCAGCAGCAGCGAAGCTGCTTCCGTTGAAGGAAACCTGGACCTGCACCTGGGCTAACTTCAGCCCACACTCTTTCAAGTCACAGCGAGCACAGCACAGAAAGTGCTGCCCCACAATGCTCCACGGCACTTCATTTGCAAATGAGGTGCCGCGGAGCATTGTGGGGCAGCACTTTCTGTGCTGTGCTCGCTGTGACTAGGTCCAACTGGGAAGCTGCCAACACGGCCTTTTTAAAAGTACTTTTTATAACAGAGTTCTTGCTTTGGATGGACATTCAACACAGAAGCCGGGACCTAGGAATAGGACTGCAGTGCAGTTGCCATGGAAATTAATTCACATTGTTGGAACAAAAGCAATAGATCACTTCTGGCATTTTGACACCTTCAGATAATAAGGCCTTGCTGCATTTCAGTCTCGGATTTGTTTAGAATCAAAGAGCAAAATGAAGTTAGTTAAAAGTCAAGGAACAGACATTGCCAAATAAACAGGACCCCTTTCTCGTGGCTCACTATCTATTCTAGATCAACATGAAAGAGATACAATGCCCAACCATCTTAAGCAGACTGCAGCTCTGTGATTTCCTAACCCAACGGGAGCTTCTAGAGTGGCCTGCAGTTTGGAATAGTGGAGAAAGTTAGCATTGTTAGGAATTTGTGGGTAGCAGACTCCTATAACCCCCAGATTCAGCAAGTGTTGGAATTTATTCAAGCCTTGGGTGTTGAGATAGGTGCTGGACTATTCTAATCCCTGGATCTAGCAAGTGTTAAAAGCTAAATTAAGTCAGGCTAGCTTGCTCTTGAGGTGATAAGCCCTGGGCAATGGGCCATTAAAAGAACAAAGGACTTGCTACAAGACAGCAAATGGGTAGGACTCCGTCCCACAACAGATAAGCCAGAGTTTATGAGTACGGGTGTGTGATGTCACTGAGAAGAAAGACAGCAAGCTAAAAAGCCAGAGATGCAGAGCACCATGTCTGAATGTTTGTTTGAATCCAAGGCTGCAGCTATGGGAGAAACAAGACCCTCTTGTTTATACTGTGTTCATGCTGTGAAGCCCTCCATCGTAGGCTCAGGTTGTATATATGTGTAAATATCTATCCTAAATACACCACAGTCTCTGTTGTGCCTTGTTTCCAAAAGGAAACATGGATCCTGGCTGAGTGCCTGGAACCCCTGGAATCTCACACCACTCAGAGACTGGGATGGTGTGCAACAGTTTGCACTTTCCAATACAATATGCGAACAGAACAGAGACAGCCTTTGAAGTTCACACTACTCCAAACGTGTACAAAAAATATGTACCAAAATGTGCATAGAAATGCATATGTTAGTGAAAATAAAATACAAACGTGTTATATTAGAATCATAAAGGGACCCCTGACCATTAGGTCCAGTTGTGACCAACTCTGGGGTTGCGCGCTCATCTCGCATTATTGGCCGAGGGAGCCAGCGTACAGCTTCCAGGTCATGTGGCCACCATGACAAAGCCGCTTCTGGCGAACCAGAGCAGCACACGGAAACGCCGTTTACCTTCCTGCTGTAGTGGTACCTATTTATCTACTTGCACTTTGACGTGCTTTTGAACTGCGAGGTGGGCAGGAGCTGGGACCGATCAACGGGAGCTCACCCCGTTGCGGGGATTCGAACCGCCGACCTTCTGATCAGCAAGCCCTAGGCTCTGTGGTTTAACCCACAACGCCACCCATGTCCCTATTAGAATCATAGTCTATAGCAGTGATGGCAAACCTATGACACGCGTGTCTGATGTGACACGCAGAGCCCTCACTGCTGGCACGCACTCAATCGGCCCATTCGCCGCTGTTGTTGTTGGTTCCCCCCCCCATTTGTTCTTCTCTGCTAGAGCTTGTCTCAGCTGGTAGCCAGAGATTGGTTTTTTAACCCTTTCTGTGCTGCTTTTTCTGGCACTTTGGCAGACTATGTCAGTGCTGCATGTTAGTTCCAGCAAAGGTATTATTCATCATTTACTTCTGTTCTCTTTCCCCCCAAAAAAGCGCAGCAGCTTTGGGGCATCCCCCCCAAAAAAGCAAAGCAACTTTTGCAACCCCCCAAAAAACCTCCAAATCTTTAGTTAGCAGCTCCCCCCAAAAAGCTCAACAACTCTGGGCACTTTGTGATAAATAAGGGGTTTTTGGTTTGGTTTGGTTTGGTTTGGTTAAATAATTAATTTTTGGTTTATTAAATACAGTTATATATTACAATTATACATTTTTGTTATTTAAACTATAAATATCGCAAAATTATGGTTTTTTTCTTGAAGTGACACACCAGCCGAGTTATGCTCGGTTTGTTGGTGAATTTTGACACACCAAGCTCAAAAGGTTGCCCATCACTGGTCTATAGCATATATTGGGAATATGCTTTGCAAAATGCATTGTGAGAAATTTATGTGCAAATGCTGGTGGAAGTCATAAGAACTTTAAAAACATGCAAATTGATGTAAAAATGGGAGAGGTGAAATTATGACTGAAAAAAATAAGAGTCAATAAGTTCATAGACTTTCCCCATCCCTATTCACTCATCATTACTGATCTCCTTTGTGGGGAGTGTTAGGTGTGTTATAGACCACACTTTCAGTGCACACACAATTATGTTGAGACCACAGACTTCATCAGTGCCCCATGTTAGCTGCATGTCCCTCTGGAGTATCTCGGATTGGAAAACCTCTGCTCTCCTGAAACCCTTGTTGTTTTTACTTAGCGTGTTTCAAACATTTGAAACATTATACACAGTTTAGACTTTGTATCACAAACCTTCCTAGAGAGAGAAGGCGCTTCTAGATGATGCTTTCTTTGGATGGGATTCATTCACACCCTGGCAAAGTCACCAAACCAAAAAAAACCTGTTCCCTGGCAATAAATTGCCTCTTGTCCCAAAAAAGTCCTTACCCTGCATTGCAGAAGTCAGGTAAAGCCTGCAGAAATCTGCGTCAGTATAGCTTTTGATGCAAACTGCACCAGCTGTAATCTCTACTCCTGTGCAGCTCTTGTGCACTTGTGCAGAAACGCTCCCCTCTTTGTCATTCGGCCACCATGCTACCCAAAGCTGGAAAGCAATGCAGCACTAGGCATGTGCACATCTGTGTCACAAAGGATATTGATGGGGTCAATCTCACATGCTGTGGTTTCCCATCTGTTAATCTATAAATATGAATTACTGAGGTCAGAGTTCACATAAATACCGTAGCAGAACAAATGGTAAAATTGTGTCTGGACAATACCATTTTGGGCTATAAGAGAGAGGTGGCATGTTCAACTGTATACTCAAAGGGTATGCAAACAACATGCCAGGAAAAGGATTTGGTTTATATCTCCAATATGCCAACTTTATAAGTGCAGGGAGTATTTCTCCTGATGAAGCATTTAGTCATATGATTTCTCCTACCTGATGTCTGAATGGGTACAATTCAGGAAACTGTACACTTTCATCTGGCACGTGTGTGTGTGTACACATGTGAAGTAGGCCTCAACTGGAGCATTTAAATACATGTGGTGCTGTGGGTAAACCACTGAGCCTAGGGCTTGCCGATCAGAAGGTTGGCGGTTCAAATCCCCGCAACGGGGTGAGCTCCCGTTGATCGGTCCCAGCTCCTGCCAACCTAGCAGTTCGAAAGCACATCAAAGTGCAAGTATATAAATAGGTACTGCTCCGGCGGGAAGGTAAACAATGTTTTTGTGTGCTGCTCTGGTTCGCCAGAAGCGGCTTTGTCATGGTGGCCACATGACCTTTCTGTACGCCGGCTCCCTCGGCCAATAACGTGAGATGAGAGCCGCAACTCCAGAGTCGGTCATGACTGGACCTAATGGTCAGGGGTCCCTTTACCCTTTACTTTTACAGCTCAATTCTTACTTGAAAGTAAGCCCTACTGAATTTGCTGGAACTCCCAAGAAGATGTGGATCATGGCCCTAGACTTAATTTGAGTTAGAATCACACTTTACAGGTTTCTGCATTTAGGTTTTTTTGTGTGCCACTAAACATAGTAATTTCCCATTGATACGCTGGCTTCTAAAATCCCCCCAGCACACAATAAATCTCACTTCATCCCACCATTTTATTTATTTCTTCTTTCTGCTAAAAATTCTATGTGTTTTGAATAGCGCATCCTTACTCTTCTCAATATGTTCCCCTTCTCTAAAATTGTCTTTCCAACTGTTCATGTGCATAATTTAAGCCTTTGATTGCAATGTGGAATGCAAGCTTGAATCAGGAGAATTAGTCCACAGGAGCCTAAATTAGGTGCACAATAGATCATTTTAGAATTCACTCTTGCCTTGTTTCTAAGACAACCGTGGGGTGCTATCATAACGACGCAACTAAGTGTTACTCACCGAAATCAATATTAATTCCTCACTGTTTCTGAATCCAGCACCTTCCAAATACGGTATACAAATCCAGATTCCAGTTACATTCTAAATGCCCCCCAAAATAGGCTCTCAATCCAAAAAGACTCAAAATAGCTAAGTTCACAACACATCCTAAAGAAAGAGTATGACCACATGCAAATGTCAGTATTAAGGGGAAAGGAGAAAAGCAGCTAAAAAATTCCCCTGGGCAGGTACAGTGGTTTTGGTCCCAGCTCTGGAAGTCCCAGCACAGCAGAAAGTAGAGACAAGGGCAATTTAATAGATTGACAAATAATCAGATTTTAGAATTTTAGCCACTACGAATGTGAAGTAGCTGCCCTGGCAGCCAGAGGCAAAGCCTACTTTGAAGACACTTAATTGCTAAGCTGTCAGAACAGACCTGAGGTTCCTTGTTCTGGGTTATAACGCTGGAATTTCCTGCTGTCTGATAGCTTTAGGGTGACAGCAGTGAGTCAGCTGAGTTGTCAGAGAAATGCCCGCCTGTCTCTCTGGAAAAGGCTAGCTGCTGATGCCATCTGCAGTGGCAGGCCGCTTCTCAGCAACTCTCATGCCTCACCGCCAGTGAAGGTTAGGGAGGGCAGTGGACCTTTCAACCCAAGCACACAGGGGTCAGAAAACTTTTTCAGCAGGGGGCTGGTCCACTGTCCCTCAGACCTTGTGGGGGGCCGGACTATATTTTGAAAAAAAATATGAACGAATTCCTATGCCCCCAAAATAACCCAGAGATGCATTTTAAATAAAAGGACACATTCTACTCATGTAAAAACATGCTGATTGCCGGACCGTCCACAGGCCGGATTTAGAAGGTGATTGGGCCACATCCGGCCCCTGGGCCTTAGTTTGGGGACCCCTGGCTTAACCACACACAGCATGCTGTAAATATGTTGAAGTTTCTCTTTTAAAAAGAAGCAGCTATCATTAAAAATAAATACAATATAGAAAAAGCAGGACAAAAGAAATTTGGTTTCAACTGCTTGTTTTGATTGATGCATTATCTAACTATCTTTTTTTTAAAGTGCTGTTTTATTGTAGTTGTATTGCTAGCCATCTTGGTGGGAAAACAGGACATGCATTTAACAAACAAATAATAAAGCAGGGTTTTTTTGCTACTGTTCTTTTGAGAAAAGGGACAGTGCTTCAGACAAACATTTGACTTGGAGGTATTTAAATAATCCTGGTTTTCCTCCTCTCCCCATATAATTCCCCACTCAATTTTTTTTGTCTGTAGCTTGTACTCCAGGCTGCTCCCAGCATTCCCAATCAACTCAACATGGTGGAAGGCTCAAGTGCTCCCCAACACAGAGACTGAAAAAGGGTCGGCTGCTTCCTCCCCTCAGGTTTTTGTTCTCGCCTTAGACCTGATATGCCCATACAGACGGCTCAGAGGAGGACAGACTTCCTGGGGGACTGGACTGTTTCAGACTGGAAATGAGAGGGCAGATCAAACACATGATTATGTATCAGGAAGACGCTGAACTATGGTTATTACAATAGAAACTTGCAACAAAATATGACAAATGTCCCTGTTCAGGTTTCTGGTCACTCAATTCAATTCCACCTCCTCCTTGGTTTTCCTTTATAGCCCCCTCTGCCAGCCTCCCCCCCATGTCTACTGAGCAGCGGGCTTGATTTACAAAGCGAGAAGAGAGGATTCTCCATGCATGGCTCATGAAACCCAGAGCTGAAGACAAGCTACAGCTTGTATGGGAATCTGCAGCCCTCCAGATATTTCTGGACTACAACTCCCATCATCCCTGACCACTATTGACCAAGCTCCAGGGGCTCATATACCAACATTTGAGTCTGGTGCCAAATGCAGAGGCAGATGTAGGGCAGCGCAACCGGTTCCACAACAATGTGGGCACCGGGCCTAGGGCACTGCAACTATGGCATAGGTTGGATCCACACTGACCTATTTAACGTTATTGTCCCCTATTAGAACAATATTAGATAGGTCATTCGAAAGTGTCACAGGGCATTCTTGTTAATTAAAAGAAAAACAGTTTTTTTATTTTGGTCTTTTTTGTCAAATGTAAGTAATACCTGGCCACCCCATTTTCCAAAACAGGACAGGATTCTTTCCCTGCTACGGGTTGCTGGTTGCTCTGCTCTGCCCTCTGGTGTCACATTTTAATGCTTCCTCCCTCTGTGTCCTTTGCTATCTGCCTCTTGAATACCACTGGAGGAGAGTCGGTGTTAGAATGCAGGAAGAAAATGGTAAAACACCACATAGGGTCATATGAGCAGTGTTCCACCAATATATCAGCATAGAACAATTAAAAATTAAGCAATAAAAAGACAAGGTAATAACACATTGTGAACGGAAAAAGTAGGATGTCATGTGGCCATCTACGTTATCAAAACCATTCCCTAACCATTCTTTAACGCTTCCTTAACCTCTAAAAACCATGAGTGTTGATCTGCCCACAGTGAATTCAGCAGAACAGGCAGCAAGAAATGAGGGGACACCAAATGTTGGCCTCACACAGAGTGCTGCTGAAATCTGAAAGCCCAAAGTCCACCCCTGCCATAGGCAGGGAAATTTTCTCACAAGCCGTGTGTCACTTAAACATGCCATTCCCCCAGGTATACTGTTGAATAGGGGAGTTTTACATACTTGTAGCATGTGATATACCTGAACACATAAACTGGCCTTGTGCTACTACTGAGGGTAAAGACAAGCACACACACCCCGTCTTAAAACTGCTTGTGCCTCTTGAGGAGGCCTGCTGCACCATTTCAGAACCATGGCTCCAAGCCAATCTCATATCGTTCAATATTTTATGTTCTCTTAATGGGGTTTCAGTGGGATTAGCAATGCTGAAACACAGCCCACTCTGTTCTATAAGGCAGGCTTTAATTGTGTTCTGACTTGATCTGCCTTCTGGCCACTGAGCTGTATGTCCTCCTGGTAAGATCTGATCTTGGCACTGATGAGGCGATTATGCTCTTTACTTCTTAGTAGCAAGTTCGATGTTCAAATGATTAGGAATCATTCCGAACCAAATGGACTTCACTGCTCCTTTTGAGATTTTTCAATGTCCTTTAATTAGAGCAGGGGTCGGCAACCTAAGGCCCATGGGCCACAAGTGGCTCATGGGGATCGTTTAACCGGCCCACAAGCTGCCCCCAAACCGAGCCACCTGCTTGGCAAGTCCCTGTGCGCTGCGCTAAACGCTTCTGTGGCGCCGGAAACCGCGTCTGTGCAGACGCAGACACTGGAAATCGCGGACGCGCACACGCAATCCTACTCATGGAGGGATCTCCACTGGAGTGAACTGGCCCAGGTGAGGTAAACATTGCCGACCCCTGAATTAGAGAATCTAGCCACACAACCACTGTGAAAACAATGTTTAAATTTCTTTTTTCCCAGTTAGCAAAACTGCTCTCTTCCGCAACTTTCCCAGCTTCTAATTAAAGCCGCACTTGTCCCAACGTATAAGTTAAATGGTTTTCATGCTTTCTCTTTAGGAAATATTTAATGGAGGGGACCCAAACTTGAAATTTGCCTCAGGGGCTTTGATTCTCTCCATCACGGATGCAGATTTTGATCTCAGTTTATCAAATCAGCCCTGCTTTCCAGTTAAATTACAGCCTTGGGTAGGAGCTTAGAAGAGGAAAGTTTTAAATTATCACACTGCTTCCCAATGAGTTCATAGGATTGCGTGCAATTTTTCTATAGTGTCAACTCACATCATTTAGGGGCAAAAGTTGAAGAAATATATGAGGTGGACCCTAACATGAGGCAATGTTGCCTCAGGCAGTGGATTTTGGGTGCTAGTACAGTCAGTAAAGCAGGACAGACAGTTATATATAACCCCTGGGGGTGTATTTCACTGTGAAGCTCCTCTTCACAAGCTCTGTTTAAAGGAATGAAAAACAGAAATTTTCGGAATAATGGGGCGGGGGGAAATGCTATATTAGCACTTCTTCTTTTTTCTTTTCCAGATTGAAAGTCATTCTGTTACTTTAAAAACATAAAATATAACTATGGACAATTTTAAAGGGCATAAAATTGTCACAACTAGCATATTAAAAATATAGTGTAACCAAACAATTATTACAAACAGAATTTACTTTTAAAATAATATTTATTTGTATTTGTAACAAATGGAGCGACAATCTCCTGAACTGTTTACTAGTTTATGTGGAACAAAAAAAAACTCCACAAAACAATTTTTAAAAATCCAGAAGTAACAATTATTCATATTTCCTCCCCACAGTATTTAAAAAACCATTCTCATAAAAAGAACTGAAGAAGGAAGTGGGACTAAGTTTCAATGAATGGGCATGAAATTTAATCAGAATCATTTTCTGAGCTGTAATGATCAGTATCAGTTTCAGTCTCTGCTTCTACATCTACTCGGAGCAATCCAAGGTTTGCTCGGATTGAAACAAGCTTCTCTTCCCTTTCACGTGTCAGTTTATTTCTTGATTTAGTGTGAGTGTTTCCAAACATAGACCAGATTCTTTCACATGCTGCAGAAGATGGAGGAATCTGAAGAAGGCGAGAAGCAAGAGGAGTCAGAGGCTGTGTTGTAGAAAGACCTTGCCACCATGTTGCAGGAGGAATATGTTTGGCAGAATCCCAGATTGCATTCCTGGACCAAATCCCTGAAGATGTTCTATATTCTGCAACATTTGAAAGTACCTTCCCAACATCAAGTCCTAAATGTGATGCTTGTTTTGTAATCCAGTCAAATGCAGTAACAGTGCTATCATCACTTATATTGTCACCTTTGAATCTTGGATCCAGCAGAATTGCAGCAGCGTCAATTGGATGGCAACAAAATTATTCCCCTTTTTAAATAAAATCTTTCACTTTACTTTCTTCTATAGTTGTAAGTGGAGATATACTGAGATGTTCAAAAACAGTTGTTTTTATCTTTGTCATTAGATAAGGAATTTCTGACAAAAGTGATTCAGATGCAGTGATTGCTGCAGCAATTGGCTTAAGCATCTTCAGGGAATTTTGCAGCTGAACCCAGAAGACTTCCTGATCAAGAACAGTGTTTCTTACACTCCTGGGTACTTTAAGATCTTCAGCTATTATTGTTTCTTGAAGAGCTTCTTTGTTTTTTAGTAAACTTTCAAAGGAGATCACCACTCCAGCCCACTGAGTTTTACTACAGAGCTTCAGTGTCACTATTTTATTCTTTGCATTTTTTCCCTACTTGCTTCTTCTTAAAAACTGCAGCTACAACATGAGTGTCTTTTACATGTTTTATAACTTCTTTTGCTTGTCTATAGATCCTTTGAAGGGTTTCCAGTTTCATAATATCATTAAGAAGCAAGTTTAGCCCATGAGATGCACATCCTATTGCAGTAATATGTGGATACTTAATCCATTATGATCTTCCATGCTGCTTTCATATTGCTGGCAATTTTCTGTAGGACTTCACATATTTTACAGCTGATATACTCTGCAGTATATCTATTCTCTCCTGTTTCAATGCTTTTGTAAAAAAAATGGTTGAGGTGTTGTTATAACAAAATTTATAATTCCTTTTCCTCTCACAAAAACTGCAAATTCGGGGGGGGGGGGACAAAAAAGGCTTGAGGGGAAAAAGCAGGTTTTTCCCCAAATTTTTCCGGTTTTGTCCTGGGCCTTCACATCTCTACTCCAGACAGGGGTTTGTTTGTTTGTTTGTTTGTTTGTTTTGCATGTGCACGTGCATTCTGCAACATACCCTTGGCACAAGAATAGTGCATTTGTTGTGGATTTATACTGGGCTGTCCACACATCATTCCACTGTTAGTTATTGTGTGGTGATTCCCCAATGGTATCACATTATTGCCATCTGGAGAGGAGCTCTTGTACAAAAGCAGGGCAACACCAACACCACTCCGCTCTGGAACATTTGTTCTTTGGAAAGTTACAGGAATTCCGCCAGACGAGACGTAGAGGAGCATTCCATCACGTGGGTCATCTGTAGTCACAGATTCCCCACCTGAATGAGATCTAAGCCTTGGACACACTAAAATGTAATGGAAGATTGGAAGAGTTGGATGGAATACTGGGAAGTGGCATTTATATAGGCAGAAGAGATGGGATGCGCCAAGCTCTGTCGTGCAATCTGATTTACAGATTAGAGAGCACAGTGGAAAACCTTTCATTTCACACCAATAATACATTGCTGGTGAAAATATTTAAGGAGCCAGATCCTGTTCCCACAGGAGTAATGGCTAAAAACTTGCTGCACTGCCGAATCCTGCCCTCAGTCGTCCAATTAATCTTGCTCAGGGATGCCCTGATTAAATGATGTCCTGCAAACCACGACAGGTAATAATTTTCATGTCAAAATTAATTGCGCTGAAGAATTATTTCCCGCTATTACAGTCCATATATAATATTGGCCTGTCATGTGCTTCTGAGCACATTATGCTATGATGAATTTATTTGTGCAGCTTCTTAGGGTAATAAAGACCTTAACATTTTCGGGAAAGCAATGGGGGGAAACACCCCCCAAATGGCTGCCCTTCAAATTATGTCAAACAGACATGACACAATGATTGTCCTTATACATTTGGGGGGCTTTGGAGAAGTACCCAAGTGCTCCAGCCAGGGCGGCCAAATGCAAAAGAGGAAATGGCTTCTGCACCTCTAGCAATTGTGTAGAAGAGGGAATTTAAGTGCACTTTGACACATGATCAAATTCCACACAACCATGATAAGTGCAGAAGTCATGCCCTCTTTTGCAACTGGGCATCTTTGTTCCATACTACACCCAACCACCCAATTGCCAAGCAAACTATCCTTCCTCATCTATCTCATTGGCTTTAGGACAGGGGTGGGGAACCCCAGGCAACCCCTCACTGATCCTGCTACAGGCCCCAAGTGTTTTTGCCTACCTGGAACATGTCCTTAAACTCTGATGATGCCTTTTCTTTGACTGGATGGGAGAGAGAGAGAGCTGTGTGTGTGTGTAAAAACTACTCTGTTGTACACATTTACACCCATTGCTCCACCCCCACCCCCCTTTGGCCGTGGCCCCACTTATTATAAACATGTGGCATCTGGAAGGTTGTCCAGAAAGAAATGTGGCCTTTGGGATGAAAATATTTTCCCACCTCAATTTTAGTGTTTGGGGGTGATCCTCAGTAGGACCTCTCCCTCATTCCTTCAGGTGTGAACCCCAAGTCATCACCCCTCAGTTCTGAGTGAAGTCTTCAGAGTCTGGCAGCTTGCAGTAAGGATGCAAACACTAAGCTGGACCACCGCTTCTCTGAGCAGGTGCCTTCTTCATATGAGAACATCTCCACACTACACATTCAAACCAGTTTCCAAGCCGGTTTAAGAGCAACAGCTTCCAGCCAAGGAACTTCAAGAGTATTTATTCCACAAAAAGGGAATTTCAGCAAATTCAGTCCCCACCCCACCCCTGCAGGACAAATTGCACTTGCTGAAATTCCCTGTGCTCAATAACTATTAAAGGTATATGAACTCAACGCCATGTGCATCTGGATCAATAGTTCACCATTGATATGATATCCATGAAAAGGTTTTGGGTTGTAACCTCAAAATCATCACACAATCATGTAACTGCAGAGGCTTTTTGCAATTTTTGAAATGTAAAGTGCTTCTTTCTGTTTGCTTTTGCATTTATTTTTGTATTAAAAATACTCCCAAAATAAGATAACAGTTGAGTTGGCCATGTGTTACACTTGATGAATTGGAAAGACCTAGATATAGCTTTAGCAGGGATGGTAGTTTTGATTTTGATTCACTACTCAAGCCACATGGCACAGCACATGAGAGGTCAAAACCTAACCCTGGCCCAGTCTCCCTGTGACTGACTAATAAAATCCTTATAAGCACCAGATGTTAGCTGCTGATTGCTTCTAACATATTGAGAGTAGATTTATTTATTTGACCCTGGAGTGGCATGGCTTCTGCAAGAGATTTTGGAAGCAGGGAACAAATCAATTGGTGTGGGGAAAGCACTTCATTTATCTGTAACATGGACTTACCGTGGTATATCCACAGAGGTAGCATTTTTGCAACCAGCTTCCAAATTTTGTATTAAAGGCACTAAACCTATAACTATCCAGTGCTCTATTTCATGCTAAATGCATACAATATGAGGACTTCAAAATAATAAGATTGGAAAAGTGAGGAGGAGAAACCGACTGATTTGTCCATCCTTAACTGGAAGGAGAGAAAGAGAATTGTGATCTCACAGAGGTGTTCCAGGGTGGGGGGGATTCCAAGCAGAAAGAGGAGCAAGGGAGAAGGAAACCTCTGGATGATTGGGTTGATCAAGGCTCGGAGAAATAAATGTCATGGGCCAAAATAGAGCAGGATATGATCGCAGAGAGATAAAGGAGGCAAGGCCATGGAGAGGGGAGCTTTGAAAGGAAAGAAGGATTTTGTGCTTGCTATATAAGCAAACATGAAGATATTGTAGGCATATAAAGAAGGAAGTCATGGGATAAATTATTTTGGTAGCAGAGAACTGTGGTGTTTCCAGGTGACCCATTTATTGAGCATTCATTTGTTTGCAGGGAGGTTAAGACAATTGGCTATTGAATCAGCATTCTTTCCAATTTGTTTGCAGAGAGGCTAGATGAATTTTTTGTCAAAACAAGTGGTGTCTCACATGTTCCAACACATTTCTCCTTCACTTTCTTCATTGCAGGAAGCCTGATCTTTTGGGGAAGTGAGTTTGTTGCGCAAGACCTCGCAATCAACTATTAATTGTGCAACCTGAATTTTGCATGCAGAAGGTCCCAGGCACAATTCCCAGCATCCCCCAGTAAGGCTGGGAGGGACCCTTGTCTGAAATCCTGGTTTAGATCAACCAATGGTCTCTCTAGGCACTATACGTTCTATGTGATTTACAAGATTTTCTCCATTAAAGGAGGCAAATCAGTGACAAAATAACTTTGACTCCTATGGAAAAGGGCTTATGCAAATCCCAGCGGGTTTTCATTTTGGAAACGTGTTAGATTTTTCTTGAGCATAAAAGTAAATGCAAAACACACACACGGCATTCATCTTACCACCCTTCTGGCAGCCATTTCTGCTTAACATAAAAAGCCCATGTGGGCAACTGAAAGAGGGCAGAATTATTGTGTCTTGTCCCCCAAGAGGCTCTGGCTTGCATCGCAGGCAATCTCTTGGTTTTGAAATTATATCAGCAACTTTGCTGCTTTTTAAATTAGAAAAGAAAAAGAAATCCTAGCAGAGTACCCATCTCTTTCTGTGTCCAGATTTTCCTTTTGCAGTATTCTGCTTGAAAATCCTGGTGATGCGCAAAGGAAGAAATGCTCTGAGAGAGACCCAAGATGAGACCTTAACCATAAACCAGGATTCAGATAACACTAAAGCAAACCTTTGCTTAGCTGCTACACCACTCTAAGCTGAAAAGACCAGAGAGGAACAGAGAGTGTGCAAGCATATTTGAGTCACCCTGGTAAACCATGGTTTGGCTGATCGCTGTTTCAGATCAGATCAAATTTATTGCAGCTATAAGCTCATACAGCATAACATAAATAAATACAACAAGACGTGCTTGCTTTATAATCAATAAAAATGAGATACAATCAATACAATTAAATATAAGGTTAAAAATATAGTACTTCAGGTAATATAAGAATAAAAGAAGCCATGTGATAAAAGGTTTCAGGATTTATATAACAGTCCATTTCGGACAGAACAGCATTTAAAAATCTTGCCACTTGCAAGGTTACAAAAGAATCAGTGTCTTGCAGTATTAGGGCAAGGTGAGTCTCTACTGGAAGTCCAGATAATTTTTGGATTAATGGACTCAGTAGATTTCTCCTGACAGCACTATACAGGGGGCAAGTAAAGACTATGTGCTGGAGGAACATAGGACTGAGACTCGGCCCTTAGAGAATCTATTGAGCAGGACATTGGAGGGGAAGGTATTGAACCTTGCTTTGGTTAATGGCTAACTGATTGGACTGACAATAAGAAACAAAAATCCTCAGTGCTCTGTTTAGACCGACTTGCGAATAGGAGAGGATTACTGCATTGTCCGCATACAAAAGCAGTGGGCAGCGATAATCCGCAAGGCAGGGGGCATGAATATTAGCCAGTAATTCGATTAGAGGTTTTCTCATATCACTTATAAACAAATTAAAGAGATAGGGACCTAATATACAGCCTTGACGGACACCCTTTTTTATAGGCACCGAATTCGTGAGTTCGCCAGTTGGAGTCTTACTCTGGCAACTGAACCCTCATGCAGTTGGATCATAAGCCATAAGAGTCTTCTATCAATGCCCCAAGCCACGAGTTTCTCCCATAAGATGTTTCTGGGGATGCTGTCAAAAGCTGCCCTCAAGTCGATAAAGGCAGCACATAGTTGGCCCCGACTAGGGGTAGAGTATTTCAGAGCAAGGTGGTAAAGTATTGTAGTGTGGTCCGTTGTGGAGCGGTTAGATCTAAAACCTGCTTGTTCACGGCCGATTAAATTGGACTCATCCGACCACTGGGACAATTTGGACAGCAGGAAGCGGGCATATATTTTCCCAAGGATTGAAAGTAGGCTGATGTTGCGGTGGATCCTTTTTTATGAATTGGGATGATAATGGCCTCCTTCCACGACTTGGGAATAAGTCCTGTGGCGTTTATTGCATCGAAAACTTTGGCCAGGATTCCAGCCCATCACTCTGAATTTGTCTTAATGGCCTCTGCTGGGACCAAATCTGGCCCAGCAGCCTTATCCACTTTCAGTTGGGATATCAAATCATTTATTAACCCCGGGTCGGTAGGAGGCCAAATGGATAGATGTCTAAACAGGTGCTCCAAGCAGGGAGATGGGGCATCCACCTGTGAGAAGCACTTCCTCAAGAACTGCTCCCATGTAGGGGCAGGGATAATGCCCCGGGGGTATTATCTATTGATCAGTGACCAAAATTCACATGACCTATTTGCTTTGGATGCTACAATTAAAACCTGCCAGCAATTCGTTCACTTGCCAGGTGGGTTTAGCCTTTGTCTGGGCCTGATCGTTGTTTTTGCCAAGAATAATGGAGATGGAGATTTTAAGAATTACAGGCTCTGATAATCTATAGAAGCTTGTAATTAAAAACTGAATTTCTTCTAATGGGAAAAGGTAATGATAAAAAGTGCAGCTCGTAAAGAAGACTTTGCATGTATTTGTACTAGCAGAGCTTCAGTCAGAAACAGTATTAGCCTGCTTAAGATGTTGAACCATTTCAGAATGAAGCATAATTCTCCAGAGAAAGAGTAACCACACATCTTTGCAGGATTTTCCTGCATTATCCATCCTTCAGCTGCAGTTAGGGAGGTCTGATGCAACAGAGGACTGGGCTTGGACACCTTTAGCAGTGAGGTAAGAAAGGGGGTGTTCAGCAAAGGAAGCCTGTCATGCAAATGATCTCTGCTGAAAATTCCCTCTACAACTGAGGTTGCCACTGGAACACACCCTCTTAGCTAGGCCTGGGTTTCTGAGATACTACACAAGCACAAGAGTAAGTACGACTAAGATTCCTGAGAACCAAAGCTTTCCATTTTTAGAGAGAGAGAGAGAGAGAGAGAGAGAGAGAGAGAGAGAGAGAGAGAGAGAGAGAGCAAGCAAGGCTCAGTCCTATAAATACTTACCTGGGAGTAAGTCCTATTGAATTCAAACACACTGAGGACTGCATTGCAAGTTATTCACCCCTGTAGTTACCAAGAGATGCAGGAAATCACATGATCTGGCCATGTTTATTGAAAGTTGGTGGGATAACTGAGTAAGATCATGCCTGGCTGGGAAATCGGGTCCTCCCTAACAAGAGGGCAAGTGTTGCGGTGCGACCTGGCAACCAGACCCTGTGTTGTGGGTGGGAATGTTTGGATAGCCACAACACCCTACTGAGGGCCCTCGATCCTGGGTGCAATTGGGCCCGAGGGACACCAGTCAAAGCAATCATGTCCCTGAGCTTCCTCTTTTGGGCTCTGTGCATCGGAACACCCGCCTACCTCTCCCTATATTTAGGGCTTGCACACATGACCTTACTATGCCGTTGTGTGTCGCCTGTCGTTGGGACAGGGGCATGGCAGGAATTTCCCCCACTTGGCTGATTGGCTGGTGCCACTTGGGTTTCACCTGCTGCGTAGCAAATTGTCACAACTTGTAAGGTTGCGGATAGGCTCTGGTTCAGGTGATAGAGGTGGCAGGATGCCTAGCCATCCCTATGCGTTGGGTATTCCTTTAAGAAGGAATCCACGGACTCATGGTTGGTCTTCCCTGTGAGGGGTTGTGCCTGGAGCCTGAGTCCAGGGGACATCTAGGTGGAGGCTTAGCAGGGCTCCTGCTTGCCACTGTCCCAGGTGTTCACCCGAGGCTGACCTATGGTTGGTGCCCAGGGTCAGCGCTCCCTGCAAGGGTGCAGGGAGTTTGTCGAACCAGAGCCTATGCAACCACTCACTTGATCACTAAGGTTGTGGCCTAAATTCTGCCAAAAACCAAACCTAAAATTTGAGTCTTGTCTGAATTTATTTCAGGGGGTGGTTAAAAGGTCTCCACACGCAACAGAGAGCTTCAGGGCTGCTGCAAAACTCCCCGTGCCTCCCTTCCAATGACGAGCAGACCCAGGATTAATGAGACAGTTTTGTAAACACTGCAGAATGCATTTATGTGAAATAGGAGATATTATGCAAATGTACTTCTGCATAATTTATACTGGTTAAAGAATTAAGTTTTTCTTGATACAGAAATGTTGTTTTCTTTTTTTAGGGCAGAGTGCAAAGAATATTGTTTTTATTTTACAGTTAGTGGTTAGTGGCCACTGGGACTGGGAGGGCAGCAGGAAGGGAGGTCAACAGTAGGGGGAGACAGAGCCATTCGCTTCTTTGTGAGTAAGGAGGGAAGCAGTTGGGGGCTGTCTGATGGCAGTCTAAAGTTGGTGGGGCAATGCCACATTTGCCAATATTGATCAGCCTCCACTGGAAAGCATACTGTTTACGTTCCACAATAATGGGCTGTGTAAATCTCCAGCAGAATCACATGATAAAGCTTCTCTTGGACTGTGCCACTTGAGGCTGTATTGGGAGGGGGGAGGGTGTTGTGTAGTGGGTATCCAGTGATTTCAGCCCGGTGCAGTTAAGAAGCTGGAGGCGAGGATCTGGTACAACATCTCTTTACTTCAAAGAACAGGTAAGAACCAGAACACAGGAATGAGGAAAACTGGGGCTTATATAATAACAGAGGACTAGCAGGGAAAAGATACATTTTGGCAGGAACCAATAGCACGGACTCCCTCCCGCAGAAACCAATCCGGCAGAGGATCCAAATCCTGCACCCTGAACCAGTGAATGATAGACGTTCCCGCTGGAACTTGTACATTCAAATAAACTCTGTAATACAATACAATAAACTCTATAGCTGTGCTATTACTTTAATACACAACAGAGCAGTTGGCAGGCCTTAACACTCTCCCATACAGAGCAAAAACAAAACACAAAAGAAGAAGACTAGCACCAGAACAATTCTTCACTGCTTTTTCTATGATGAACTACTTTTCTTTGTGCAGGAAGTTTTGTTTTTGCTTGTGGGGTATAACCATGTAACACTCTGTCCAATCAGGAAATATTGTCAATCTTAAGATTTACAGTATTGCCATTTAAAAAAATATTACTGTTGGTTTCTTTGAATATGTAAATGAAACAAAGATGGGATTACTTTTTGAATGCCAAGGTTAGAGACAATATCTCACAGAATGCAATAAAGACTGCTAAATAAATATTTAACCATATGTACATTTTTTCAAAGATCCTCTGAAATACCGGTAGCTAGTGGCAGAGTTTAATCCCCTTGTTGACACTTGTAAAGATAATAAAGATTTGGGATGTGGATTTTTAAAAAAACACTGGAAAAAGAGCAAAGCATATGGAGGTTAAATTTACATTGCCATCCATATACTTTATGGTAGCTCTCTGAACTACCCTTATTTTTCTCTTCTCCTCCTCCTGCCGCAGCTGGCTGTGCCTTATTTTCGGGGTATGGTTTAGATTCCTTGGATGCTTAAAAATCCTGCTATGGTTTATTTTATGACTACGTCTTAAAATAGGGGAAACAGGGTATATGATCACTTTTTTTGCTGCGGCAATTGCAATGTTGAAGTTTTGGAAAAACAAAATGACTGAGGGGGACGGGATAATGATTTGTAGTTTTTATAGACGTCTATTCTCAACTCTGTTAATTGGAGATGCCTCATTTCCCTACATTTCCCTCCTCCTTTAGGGACAAAACACCCCACCCCAAACCAAATTAAAGCTCACTTGGTAATGTTTGCAAGCTCATCTGTTTGCACTATTTACCTCACTTGCATAATTTGGATTTTCAGGTTGCAGAGTTCAGATTTATTTATTGCTTGCAAACTTGAGCTTCTGGCAGAGTCAGTGTCAAAGACCCACAACCCAGGAGGATTCCCACTGAGAACAAGCCCCAGACAATGGCACCCTGCATTGTCACCTGCCTTTTGCTCTGGCCCAGAGGTGATGGGCAAGCAAGCAATGAGGGAGGTGCCCGCTGCCAGGCAAGAAGGCAGGTAACAGAGAGATGGAGTAGAGGAGCAGCAGCAACTGGCAACCATGGCAGCAATGGGGTAGACTCACTAGGGGACCACTGAGGGTGCCTTTCCCAAGAGCAGCCCCCCCCCAAAAAAACCCTCCAGAAGCCAGCACTGGTTTCTGGCCTTATGAAGAGTGCTCTTGTGAAATTCCACAGTCATTTGCAGTGCTCGGTAATTCAGATATCAACAGAACAGCCATGGCTTGAAGAACTAAATGCAGGCTTGTAAATAGCCGCTGGGCTGATGGTCTCCTGTGGCCAGCTTTGTTGCCAGGCAACCGAATAGCTACGCATTAAAAGAAACAAACTCTTTCCCCTTAGGCTACATTTCGCTACATATGCAATCCAATATATTGGGAGTAAGACGTGTTTAGCTTGAATGGGGTTTACATCCAAGGAAATATGCATAGACTCGCACTATTATTTGGTCATAGGTAGGCAGGCTGGCAAGCAATTTACTTATTTTTTGTGGCTTAATAATTGTGGTGCTCTTATTTGCATGTCATCCGCTCTACGGTCTGAACAAGGCTGAGGAAGCAGCGACCTCTGTGCTATGAGAGGATGAAACTCCTGCCTAGTGTGAAGGACAGAGTCTCAGAGTCTACACTGCATTCACCTCTGCCAGAAAGCAGCTATCTCAGATTATATACATGCAGCTTCTTTTTATATTTATTATATTATATAAACAAAACTCTAGGCTGACAGATACGATGATTAATTTGAAGGTATGGCAATTTTCTTACCCAGTGCTAGGCTGACAGAGTAGGGTCAGGAAATAGGTAAAATGTTCTGTTTCACGGGACCATCTTGCCATGTGAAACGCTGCAAGCTTTCATTGGCAAATGAAAATGATGGAGTACATGGAACTGGCTGAGATGACCAGGAGAATTCGCGACCGGGGAGAAGAAGCGACAGAAGAAGAGTGGAAAGATTTCAAAATTTATTTTAAAAAATATGGTAAAATTGTATATTGAGATTAGATTTAGAAGTTTATAGAAACTGCGGGTATAAGAATTATGTTAAATATGTTGATGTATGAGAGATTGGAAATAGGAAGGAGTTTTAAATAATGAATTGGAAATTGCTAAAGATAAAAAAGAAATGAACCGCAGATAGGGGGAACTCGAGGAGGTCCCCTTTTACAATGTTAATGGAAAAGGATTATGGTATTTTAATTTTTGTGTTTTTATTATTATTTTTGTAATGTTATTTTTTCTTGTTATTTCTGTTTGTATTTGTTGTGTTTAAATTGTTGTGCTTATTTGTAAAACCAATAAAAATTATTATATATAAAAAAGAAAAATGCTGCAAGCTTTCGAACTTACACAACTTTCATCTAGGCGTACAGAGTAAACAGCACAGTCTGTTTTAGATTCAGATGGATAGCTGCTGGCTTAATCTGCCTTTCAAAAAAGGAAGACAAAGGAAGTCTTCAGCTTGGCTATTTGGGGGTAGGGAAGCAGACTGGAAAGACATTGATGGAGCACACACACACACATTTGCGCAGTCATCTAGAAGAAAGGGCTAGAATGGCTATTTTATTTTCAGTAAGGGTGATTGCATGTGCAACTTTACAGAGGACAGTCCTGTCCTGCCCTGTCCAAATCCAGTTTAAAGATAAAGTGCCAAAAGATGGGGGGAGCAAGAGGGGCCATTGAAGTTCCCCGCCAACTCCAGTTAGCATCTGGACAATTGATCTTACCATCATCATGGCCAACTCCCAGCATCTCCAGGCTGGAAATATTTCCTCTTTGAAACCCTAAAGAGCCACTGCTGGCCAGGATAGACAATACTGAGTAGTTGGACCCAGTGGCCTGACTCAACCAGCATAAGGCAGCTTCCTATCCCAACAGAACTTGGCAGCTTGCCACTGGGGAGGCAGGGCAGGGATCTTTGTGTCCCCCCCAAAAAAGCGTCCCCCTGGCAAGACTAGTTCTTGATCACTGCTTATGGTGGCATTGCTCCATACTGGTATTTCTTCCTCAGTGCCGTCTGCCCTTGTTCAGTTTTGTTTTTCACTTTGTATTCAAACGAGAGAGAATACATGAAGCTGAGCAGCTGCCACAAAATGTGGCCAGTTGGCTAAACCTGATAATGGCAAGCCCATTTTACAGATACTGTAGCAAGGTCATTCTAAAACAGGGGTGGAAAAGCTACCACCCTACAGATGCTGCTGCAGTGCAATTCCCATCAGCCTCAGCTACCATGGGCAACGATGGGAACTGTAGTCCAACAATATCTGGAGGGACAGACATACCGTATCCCTGATCTGAAAGAATCTTACTGTGCAGCTCCTCAGTCAAGCCAGGATCATGTGACTTGAGGAACCAATAGGGACCTCAGTTCCTGTATACAACTTCTGTTCCAACCTGTACTCATTTGAAGCAACTTGTACATCAAAATTCACCACCTTGCCTATGTTCCTGCCTTGGTTCTTACAGTATATGGCCACCATCCCATCTTCTGATCTTGCCTCTTCCTCCAACCCTTGGCCCTTGTTTGCCTGATCCTGTGCCTGACCTCCAGCCTATTTCACCCTTGACTATCCTGCCAGAATAAGATCCTGGCTGCAGCCTGCCAGAAAGTTTTCCTCCTCCTTTCCCTCACCCCTATAATGGTTAGAAAAGCAACTTGCGTGTGCCTCTGGTCTCATCCCACTTCACCACTTTGACTATGTCCAGCAGCACCATGCTTCCATTGGAATCACAACCAAGGACTTCGTTGGAGAGCGGCCCCAAATGCTGGACCCTACCACATCTGCTCTACCACATCCAATGCTTGGCATAGACAGGATCCTGGGTTCTATGCTAGGACCTCCTGTCTCCATATCTGCCTGAGACTGCAGGGTGCTTCTTCAGTCCACAATACCAGACTATACAGTACTGCTAGACTATGCTGACTCGCCATTGAGTTATTTAATTTACACCCTCCTGTCTTTTGACCCAGGCCAGTCTTCATGCCAGCTCACAATCAGACACCATACGATACAATAAAACCAGTTTCAACCACAACACTCAATCTAAAACAAAATAAAATCACTTTTAATCACACCAGGATACAGCAGTGGGAACAGCACACACATCGATTGTAAACTGACTCATCTGGCAGTCACAGTCATCAAAGGCTAGTTCAGGAATCCATGTTCATCCCTTGATGACTGTATCATTAAGTGACAACTAGCCCATATAGATAGATCTAATACCACAAACAGAGCATTTGATTCACTTGGCATTGCCTCTAAATACAGTGCCTTTTGGTGGAGTCAATTCAGTCAGCTGCTGGTCATGTAGTCATTTATTTAAGCAGATTTATACCTTGCTCCCCATTGTAGAAGGGACGCAGGTGGCGCTGTGGTCTAAACCACAGAGCCTAGGGCTTTCCAATCAGAAGGTCGGCGGTTCAAATCCCCACGACGGTGAGCTCCCATTGCTCCTGCCAACCTAGCAGTTCGAAAGCACGTCAAAGTGCAAGTAGATAAATAGGTACCGCTCTGGCGGGAAGGTAAACAGCGTTTTCGTGCGCTGCTCTGGTTCGCCAGAAGCTGCTTAGTCATGCTGGCCACATGACCCGGAAGCTGTACGCCCGCTCCCTCGGCCAATAACGCGAGATGAGCGCTGCAACCCCAGAGTCATCCACGACTGGACTTAATGGTCAGGGGTACCTTTACCTCTATTGTAGAAGCAAAGAGTATACATCTGCATAAATGAAAAAGTGGAATGGTTTACAGGTTTCCTCTGAAATAGATCCTATTAAGTTGTGGTTACAGGTAGGTAGCCGTGTTGGTCTGCCGTAGTCAAAACAAAATAAAAAAATTCCTTCCAGTAGCACCTTAAAGGTAAAGAGACCCCTGACCCCTGAATAGTAATCAAGTGTTGTAACATGAATGCATGAACCAGCTCTTAATGTAATAGTATTGGAGCATGTGATCAGACTGTTCTGCTGCTACAAACTGATTCCACAAGACTGTAAAAATCTAAATGACTTTTCACCATTTCCAGATAAGGACTGAATGAAACAGAATGGGCCAATGCCAGAGCAGTACTTCTAGTTTCAAGTTAAATTCACCTCCAGTTTCTCTTGCAATAGCAGAATAAGATGACAAGGGGTGAACCAACTAAGAGGGGAAGGAGTTGTTAACGTTCAAAACTGGAACGTGGCACAGGGCACTCTGCCAGCATTGGTACTCTTTGGGCAGTAGAGCTGAGCAGGTTATAGTCTCTGTTGACAAGTTTTCACATTTTTGTCCTTGGTGGTGATAATTATGTCTTCAAAATATGCTTTGGGTGGGTCTCCAGAAATCGTTGGGCCAGCCTCTGAAAATTTTTGTTGTGTTAGTTTAATGTCTGGAAGGCATTTAAAAAATAGCATAAATCTGCATTTCTGGGATCAGAACCAATGCTTTTTGGGGATTCAGCAGTATAGCTAGAGGTGGACAAGAGAAGCATTTGTCATGGATGCAACCTTGCAATAAAAATATTTTGTTGTTGTTGTTGTTGTTGTTGTTGTTGTTAATAATAATAATACCCCACCCACTCCAGACAGTTTCCAGCTAAATATAAAACATAATAAAACGTCAAACGTTGAAGATTTACTGAGAGTAGCAGGCCAGAGAAGATACCACAATTGCAGCTACTAGTTGTCTTATGACAGTAGCCTAACACAGTAAAGCATATTTAGCCAATGAGAAGAGGAAAAAATCAGAGGCACAACACACTGAGCAACAACACCCAGAAGGCTTGGGCCTCTGATCCACTTTGCTGACACATGGGAAATGAAAGGGCTACGTGGACAGGAAGTTCCTTCACTTCCTGGGACGCAGATCCTGGCATTTCACAGCGGTACCATGTGCTCTTAAAGGGAACCTATGCAGATGTGAAAAGATTTGTGAGTGCTCATATTAAATGGAAATAAGAGCATCTGTAAGCCAACAGGCACCTAGCGGGGGGGGGGTGACTTCCTGGTTCTCATTATGCGCCATTTTACAATCAGGGAACGTATTATTGCATTCATTCAGATTTATGTCATCTGCATAACAGTATTAGCACATGCTGATGTACAAAGCCAAAATCCTCCTATCTCTGAACAGCTTTTTGAAGCTGCTTTAAATGTTGGGCTGTGTCTTAAATACAACCCTGACCTCACCTTCGCCAAAACTCTGACTGACTTTGGGGGGGGGTGGATCACAGAATGATCCCAGTGTTGTAAACACATAACCAGGCCTTCTCTTGAAAAGAAAGGAGCAAAAGGAGCAGAGTGGTCTTCAGAGCAGGCACAAATCAATTTTTAACATGCACAACATGTACATTATTTATAATTCTGTGCATTTTTTCCTTCTGGTGTGAACTGGTGGAAAGTATTCTCCTCTGGCTGCATTGAAAGAGTCTAGTGAATTTCCATTGCATAGGCAGCTTTTTTGAGACTTGAGCTGTATTTACAAACCAAATGAGAATAGGGTGAATTTTACCACCACCCTGTGTGTTTCTACTGTATTGTGATTATAGGCACACATTTTTTTCTAAGAAATGAGTTGTTATCGCAATTCCCACTTTGACCTCACTAATTTCTCAATGAGTCAGCTGCTTAGCTTGCGCCAAGCAACCTTATCATCAATATAGTTCAGTATTTCCAAGGCTGGTCAATCTCTCTAGACTTCTAGTGATGGGGAAAACGGCTGGTGTTTCCTGTTCTCAACTGTGAAGTAATTTCAGCACTTACAGTCATGGACAGCAAACAGCTTTTAACCTTCCTGTCCATTCATACAAACTCCATTTTAAAAAGCCTCTTTTATACAGACCTCAAAGACACACATGCAAGATGACACTCACTGCCCCTGGTTCTATATGCAAAATAGCTAGAATTGATTAGATTCAGCACACCATATCTACACAAATGCTTTTTAAAAGAGGGGAGGCAACACCACACACACACACACACCATTATCATCCTTTAAATTCTCTTAAAATTGCATAGTATGGTTGTGATCCAAGATTTCAGATAGTCTCCCCCAACAAAAACTAATCGTATCTCCTCCTAGTTTGCTCCCTGTTCAAAAGATTAATTCAATGTGCACATATACAAGAGGGGGGCAGGGCCATTTCACACAGTATGGGGCTGTTCTGTGGGTATGCCAAAGATATCTCTAAGCATGAAAAGCTTATATCTCTAAACTGCAACAAGTACATGTTTACAAACACACATTGTCACTCAAGGAGGTTTTTCAGGGTTCAGCCCATACATCCCATAGCAAATCTGGCTCTCTGTAGGATTGTGTTGGATGGCATTCTCTGGCTAATAAAGGCGCTACCCCACTAAAAGAGGTAACCAGATCAGGAGGAGGAAGCTGGAGATCTCATATCCCGGGCTCTTCATTCACTGATTCAGTGGCAGGTGACTAGGCAGACATTTCCCCAAGGAGAAGAGCTTCCCCGTCCCCAAACAACAAGCTCTGCAAACGCCTTCCCTTTTGCTGACACCAACCGCCCTCCCTTAGCTACCAGGCAAACCTCGCATTCATTCATTCATCCATCCATCCACCCTCCTGCATATCCATCAGCCATCATCTCATCTTCCCCCACCCGCGCCGCCGCACACACTCCATCCTCCTCCTCCCAAGCCTGTTCTCTCTCTCCCCCCCCCACCTCCGCTCCTGGCTGTTCCAACCCCCAGAAAACCACCTCCGGAAGAACCCAGCAACCAATACATCACCTCTCTCACGCCCCTTCCTTGGGGACCTCTGGCACTCCCGGTCTAAATAGCCCCACATTGTCTCTGACGCCGCTACTAAACGCTCCCTATCCTGTTTCCCACGCACCCACCCGCAAGCCAAGAAGCCCCCCCCCAAGCTTTCCTGCGCCCCCTCCCTTGGGTCCAGAAGAGCCGCTGATCCTCCCTGTGCCTGCCTGGCTGGGATGGCCACACGACGCAAAACAGCCCTCCTGGTCTCTCCCTCTTCCTGCCCGGCTCTGCAGCAGTTTGGTCCTAGCAAGAAAACCTCTCCTCCTTTCTCCTCCAGATCTGCCAAGCCCGGAAAGCGGTCCAGCCAGCACCCTCCGGCCCCACTCCTGGACCAGAGCCAGCAAATCAAGCAACGCCACACTGGGAAGAAAGGCAGGAGCCCCGCAAACAAGCAGACCTCGGAGCGCTGGCGAGGGCGCACAGAGGAAGGACTCACCAAACATTTGAATGTGCCCTTTTGTGATGGGGTTGAAGCTGCCGCAGGCCAGGAGGATAACGTGGGTCTTGGTCGTCTCAGTCATGGTGCTGCCTTGCTCCTTCGCCCGCTGCCTCGGTCTCTCTCCTTTCTTGTGCGTCTCAATGGGTCTGCAGAGGGAGGGAAGGCTGCGCGCTCCCAGACGCAAGCAGCGTCCCTCCCCTCTCTGCTTAACGCATTGCGCGCCAGGCTGGAGTTGCTCGCCTGCCCAGGCCTCTCGAGAGGAAGCTAGAGCTCTGGGAGGGGCAGCACGGCCGCCTGAAGCAGCCCTCTTAACTTAGTTTCTTTTCATAGCAGCATCGAGGTGGAAGGGACCCCGAGGGTCATCTAGTCCAACCTCTGGAACGCAGCAATCTCCACACACGGTTGAGTGCGGGATAACCAAATAGGCAGAGTAGGCCTATGGGCCCCAAGCCTTTGGGGGGGGCCCTGTGACAACGGATCAAAATTATATTGAATTGATCTTGAAATAAAATTGTGGGGTGCCACAGGGTTCTGTCTTGGGCCCAGTCTTATTCAACATCTTTATCAATGACTTGGATGATGGGCTTGAGGGCATCCTGATCAAGTCTGCAGATGACACCAAATTGGGAGGGGTGGCTAATACCCCAGAGGACAGGATCACACTTCAAAATGACCTTAACAGATTTAGAACTGAGCCAAAGCAAACAAGATGAATTTTAACAGGGAGAAATGTAAAGTACTACACTTGGGCAAAAAAATAATGAAAGGCACAAATACAGGATGGGAGACACCTGGCTTGAGAGCAGTACATGTGAAAAGAATCTAGGAGTCTTGGTAGACCACAAACTTGACACGAGTCAACAGTGTGATGCAGCAGCTACAAAACTTGCTCAGCTGAAATAACATCAGAGGCCTAGCCTTGTTGAAGCAATATTGCAGGTGCAATTGAAGCTGTTCATGCAACTGATTACAGCACCTGCTGCAGCATTGGGATCCCAAACTACAGCTTCACCCTGGTTGACCCTACTCTACAGCTTCACCGAAGATACTGCCAAATAACTGAGTTGACACCATAGCATGCTGTCAGGCAGAATCTGTAGTCTGCATGAACTCTGGTATTGGAAAGTACACACACACACATACACATGTGTTTCTCTCTCTCTCTCTCTCTCTCTCTCTCTCTCTCTCTCTGTGTGTGTGTGTGTGTGTGTGTGTGTGTATTTAGAGAGCAAACACACACAAACAGGCTTACAGTCCATCTGTAATACTATCACTAAATAACAATAACTTAAATAATTACAAAATCTAAAGGTGTCATCTAAATTATCAAGAAGAAAATTAATTAAACAAAGCAATTATTCAAATAATGCATCAATCATATATACCGGTACTAAAAATGGTTGGAGAGAGAGAGTTGGGAGAGATTCATACTAACCAGCAACAGAGTTAAGCACAATGGCAATTGCTCCAAGCACTTTTAAACTTGGGTAGATTTGCATCTGCCCTAATCCACCTTTAAATAAATGTTCCCCACTAAAATACTTAGGCTGGAATAAATCACAGACACCTAGCTTTACAAATAAGTGAGTGTTTTACTCAAGAGTTTCCAGAAGTGACAGCAAATAAGTCTCCATTTACTAGCAATAAAATGAAGAATAAAAAAGTTCCAAATGGCTTAAAAAGTAAAGTACTTGGTCAGAGGCGTCCTTCCCATAGGGGCTAGTGGCTCATTGCACCAGGGCGCCAGCGTCCTCCGCATCACCGGTGCCCGCCGCCCCACCACCACCACTCCCCGGGGCACAGGTGACAGTGTGGTAACAGCCTCCTGCTCCTCGGGTCGCTGGGCAGCAGTGAGAGCGCCGGCAGCAGGCTGTAGTCAGGCAGCCCCAACGGTGCCCTCCGCCCCAGGTCCACAGAGGCTCAGCCGCCTTTCCCCCAGGGCCTTGAGGAAAGCCCTGGGAAGCAGCTTCCCCAGAGCCTCACAGGGCAGAGCAGCACCACCAAAGGGACCCACAGCTCCCACCTCTTGCTCCGAGATGGCCGGAGCCTGCCCCACGAGTGGGCCCGGGCACTGCAGCTGGCGCTGGCCACGCTGTTTGCGCTCTGCGGCTTCCCACGCTTTCTCCTGGAGCTCGCCTTGGCCTTCGCCTCCTCGGAGAGCGGCAACGGCTCCGACAAAGCGCGGACGGCCCTGGGGAGCATCATGGCGGCCACCAACAGTGCCCTCAACCACTACGTGTACCTCTTGTTCCACAGCCACGGTCCGTGGGTGTGGCGCCTGCCCGACGGGCAGCCCCAATGACGGGCTTGCCACTGGCATTGCCTGCCACTGCTGCAAGCGGCTGCTGAGCACCCCGATTTCAAAGATCTTTGAGAATCGTGAGCTTTGGTAGTCTTGTTAAGCCTTTACACATGAACCTTTGAAAGAGTCCGCCCCCAGAGGAAACCATTCCTGTGAAACGGGGAAGAAGCTGGCCGCCCGTTGGATGAGATAAGAACGCATGGGAAGAGATAAGAACACATGATACATCATAGCACTTTATTATCAGACTTGATTATTGCACTTTATACTGGACTTTTAAGATTTTGTACACATTTTTGAATCTCCTTGTATATGTGAAGGTTGTTGGTGCATATACATTTAAATATTTGCACTTCACGGTGGTTTACCTTTTCATTGTTTTGCTAACATTACCGTGTTGTCTGTTTGTTGCTGCTACTTTATTCATTCAGGAAGCACAAAGAAAAAAACTCCATGAGAGGTCCAGAAGGCAGCAACACGAGAATGGGCCGTTTCTGAGGGGGCTCCCTGTTTGTGAAATGCTCTCCCCTGGGAGGCTTGCTTGGCACCATCATTATATATCTTTAGGCACCAAACAAAAACTTCCCTCTATAACCAGGCCTTTGACCTTTGACTATCTGTGGCCTTTTAGAAATTAACCAACCATATTGTACCTAATGGAATAATAATGGAAAATCTCCTCTAGTTTAAATTTTTAGAATATATTTTAAATTGTATTCTTGATTGATTTTATGTTTTTAATATGCTGTGCTGGTCGTTGACCGTAATAAATTATTATATATGTACAAGTTTTCTTTCTTTGCTTCCGGACTCATTCTTCTGCAGTATAGAAAATACTGAAGAATAGGGGCCCTTTATGAGGTGGGATTTAGAGCATCTCTTTTGTCTCCTTGACAAGCTTCTTCAGAAAACTTAGTGGTGTCTGATGGTTCCCAAGCCTTGCTTGAATAAACTCTGTAGGCTGAAGGCTGTTGACAGAGAGTCGTGAAAGACTTTGCATATTTCTAATTTACCAAAATTAAAATATGGGAACTGATACACAAAGCTCTTGTACATGCAAAGCACAGCAAGCTGTTTGTTAAGCATCAGTCAGGCCTCTTATAAATGAGGCATTTAAACTAAGCTTGATTGGAGGGGAATTTACAACACACTCTCAGGAACAGCAGTGATATTAGGGTTATAAATATCTGTTGGTCTCTCATGGGGGGGGGGGAATCCATAGGCAAAGACAAATGTTGCAAGGCACACAAAGAAGCGCACTCAAACACTAAATGCTGAAAGCCTACATATTCAAAGTCGAAAACATGAGATCACGATAATATTTTGTGCATTTCAAGAGGCTAAACATTTTCAGGTGCATTTTCATTTCAAAAGCTGACAAATAACTTGCTCCATAGTTATAAATGTACCCTTATGAAGGTCATCTCTTCCTTTTGAGTTGGCTACTATCAACATGTTGAGGACGGTGAGCTCTATTTTCACCAGTGAAAGGATCCAGGAGCAGATGTCTTGATCTTGACGGCAACAATGTGTATGGTATGTGTATGGCAACAATGGTTGCAGAGAATCAGATGAAAGCTGTATTCAGACAAGAGAGAAGACAGGCTAGTGGGGAATTCTGATTCTATGGGGAGCTGAACTTACCTGTGATGAATGGGATATAACCAGGGTACCCTTAGACCAGGAATGAGAAATCTGTGGCTCTCCAAATGTTGGACTTCATGTCTCACAATTCCTGACTACTGGCCATGCTGCTTTCTCCCCTTCCCTGCAGAGAAAATGGAACCATGTGATTGTTTAACACACCATTCATATACATCTTCATATCAAACTATAATTCACACATACCGTATTCCATATGAGCTTCTTCTGAGCAACAACTGAACATGGACATTGCTAAATGGTTCTCTGAGAGTTCCACCACAAACTCAGTTCTCAACATGTTGCGGTGATATGAATGCACAAGTATGGCATGGCACTCAGGCAGCCATTTCCGCCATCTTGCACATTCAGCCCCTGCTAAAATTAATGATCACAAAAGGAAAATAATAATAATAATAATAATAATAATAATAATAATAATAATAATAATAATTTATACCCCACCCTCCCCAGTCAAAAACCGGGCTCAGGGCGGCTCACACCAACAAAACCACAAGAAAACATTAAAACAATTAATTAAAATACAGATTAAAATACAGTATTAAAATTTAAAATGCAGCCTCATTTCAAGTAGTCCATAAATCCAGGCCATGAGGGAGGAAAACACAGGGATCAGACTAAGTCCAACCCAAAGGCCAGGCGGAACAGCTCTGTCTTGCAGGCCCTGTGGAAAGATGTCAAATCCCGCAGGGCCCTGGTCTCCTGGGAAAGAGCGTTCCACCAAGTTCGGGCCAATACTGAAAAGGCCCTGGCTCTAGTAGAGGCCAATCTAGCCACCTTATGGCTCGGGATCTCCAGAGTATTGTTGTTTGTGGACTTTAAGGTCCTCCACGGGGCATACCAGGAGAGGCGGTCCCGTAGGTACGAGGGTCCCAAGCCACATAGGGCTTTAAAGGTCAAAACCAGCACCTTAAACCTGATCCTGTACTCCACCGGGAGCCAGTGCAGCAGTGTTAGGGGTAAATAATTGCCCCTAACATTATTGTGTGGCTCAGCTGTTATTTGTACTCAAATGAGCCCAGGACTTTCAGCCCAAGTCGGCTGTGACATAAATAGCAAATTGAATAGGAGCAAAGGGCAAATGAGACCAAAAGCAATGAAACAGAAAGAAACGATACCTTGTGATGGTCCTGTAACCTGAAAAGGGGATCTGAAGTTCACAGTCTAATGCTACGTAGGTCATCTAATTACTTTTTCCAATTTAATCTTTAAAAACAAGGCCTGGACCTCTGCACTACTGGTGATCAACACCCTACATCACTGTCAGGAGTAAAGTAAAACAAAATAAAAAAAATTCCTTCCAGCAGCACCTTAGAGACCAACTAATTTTGTCATTGGTATGAGCTTTCGTGTGCATGCACACTTCTTCAGATAGGAGTAAAGTAGAGATAGTTCTATATTTATTATTTATTTATTTCACAAATTAAGAAATGTTACCAGCCACCCCAATCTCTGCCGAATGGGGCTGTGAAAACAATGGCCATTAGATCTAGCTATGCCAGCCAAAGCTAGTTCCCAGCATACAGCTACCCATCCATTGTGGCCAAGAAAGAGCAGCAATTCAAAGTGAGGGTTTTCACCTATAAAGCCTTAAATGGCTCAGGACCGCAATACCTCAAGGACCACCTCTCCCCATATGAATTGACTCGGACCCTGTGATCAACATCTGAGGCCAATCTGTGTGTATCCCCTCCATGAGAAGTCCAGAGGGAGGCAACATGACAAAGGATCTTTTCTCCAGTGGCTCCCCACTCGTTGAACACTCTCTGCAGGAAACTCCCCCTAATGCAATATGCCTTGGGACGATCCTTTTCCTGGGAGATACAGTAGGGACAATATCCCAATGGCCCTTTGTCACAGTACATATACTCCATTGAGTATATTGTAACTATGCTTAGGGTTGCCAGACTCAGTAGAGGACAGGACTTCTGTGCCTTTAATTGCCCTGCTCTCTTTTGAGTCCGGAAACCTTAAAGAGAAACCAGCAGACCCTTTGTTTCATTTCCAAGCAAAGGGTCTGCTGGTTTCTCTTTAAGGTTTCCAGACTCAAAAGAGAGCAGGGCAATTAAAAGCACAGAAGTCCTGTCCTCTATTGAGACTGGCAACCCTAACTATGCTTTAATTAGGTATGGCCAAGCAGTATATTGTTTCCATACAAACATGTTCCCTTGCAAGATGTTGACAGAATGCTGGTACAGTAGCCTGCTTGTATTCCATCACAGCTGAACTTTCTGGCAAGCACAAGCACAAATACAGACACATAGCATAAATCTAGGTCTTAGACCTGCCACTGCAATTTTGCCCACCAACATCCTTCCTTTTCTCCCCAAGCCAGGAAACAGAAACTCAAACCCAGCCATATGCATTTGGGGGATGAAACAGGGAACCAGACCTGCCCTTAGGTACTGGGGCCACCTGCAGGGCTACAATCAGAAGACAACAATCACATGTTTAGTTTGCTGTTTCAGATCCGCACACATGTGGTGCTGCATACAATTGCCAGATGGCCCCAATTTATTTATTCTTTAAAGAAAGATTAGCTCTTCTTACACAACGCACCCAGAAGCACAAAATAAAACCTGGCCACAGATTTGTAGACACAAATAACTTGGTGCGTGAGGAGGCACCTGTTGTGGCTCACTTGACCATCTCCCAGGCAGTGCCTGCTCAGGTTTTACAGAGTAGGAGACTCTCACTGGCCACTCTTCCGTTTTTCAGAGTCGGCCCCAGTGGTGTGTGGTGATGTTTTTATAGGGGAATTGTTCGGGCCAGAGCCACCAGCTTTGGAGGGCAATTGGGGGGGGGGGTGAAGTGACGCATGTGATGTCATGACGTCACGACGTTGTGGCCATGAGCATTGCACCTCCCTCTCTAAGCCAGGCAGAAGCTTCCAGGGCTTTGGGAAGGAGGCTCCAGGCTTTAATACTTTAATCTACTGGGAATGTTTAGAGGAGTAGCCTAGTCACCTAGTCCACTGACTGCACACCACCGGTCAGCCCAATATATTTTGCTGTCTGAGGTAGAACAGCAGATACTCTCCCTTACCCGGTCAAGGTGCATAGGGTTGTCTCCAGTGTTTGTTCTACTCACGTTAGTAGACCCAGTCAAGTCGTGTATCCATAGCCGTGACCAAAGAAGAAGAGTTTTGATTTGATATCCTGCTTTATCACTACCCAAGGAGTCTCAAAGCGGCTAACATTCTCCTTTCCCTTCCTCTCCCACAACAAACACTCTGTGAGGTGAGGGGGGCTGAGAGACTTCAGAGAAGTGTGACTAGCCCAAGGTCACCCAGCAGCGGAGACGTGAACCCGGTTCCCCAGATTATGAGTCTACCACTCTTAACCACTACACCACACTGGCTCTCAAGGAGACATGACCGCTGGGAGGAGTGCAGAGAGAAGAAATGCCATGGTGCATCTGCAGCGGCACAACCAGCCACATTCAACAAAACATGTCTCTTCCGCATCGGTCTCTACAGCCACAGCAGGAGTTGCAGTTGTCCAACAGCTTGACCTCACCCCCAAAGGTGCACTCCTCCATTGTCTCCCGAGACAGATGGATGCCGACCAGAACCGTTGAAATGGCTAGCTGAGGACCAATTATACCAATGAGTCTACTCTGATAAGAACTACTGTAACATTGAATACAACTCATAGGGTGGAATTCAAGGTAATGCCCAGTGAGGTATGTGTACGTGGAACAAGGCCTTCCTAGTGTGATGGGACCTTCCTTTCTCTCCTCCTTCTGCGGGCCCCCTGCGCCCCCCCTCTAAACCTGTTCTGGGGTTTTCCTCAGCCCTCCAGAGTAGATATAGATGAACATGGGGGGGGGGGAGGTAGGAAGCCCCATTGTGGTAGTGGACCTTGTTCTGTGCATGAAACAACTTAGCTGAACCCCTCCCAATGAATCCAAAGCTGGCAAGGTTACTTAAACACCCCAGGGAGAAGATCTTACAAGTGCCTCTCCCTGCAAAGAAAAATACAAGGGTAATCAGTGAGAGAACCAACACTTTCCTGCCCTTTTCATGACACCCAAAATCAATTACGGTACCTGGAGGCTTCCACCTCAGCCTGCCTAATGGCAGGGACTGCCCTTCCAGGAATTGCTGCTGCCCATTAAACATGCAGAGGATTGATGCCAGAATCAGGTGCAGACCTGCACCAATTATCGGGGCTTTGTTCAGTTACGTATTAGGAAGAAACCAGCTGTTGATACATGGGCATACCCAGGACTTTTGTTGGGGGTGGGGCAGAACCTCAGTTAGCTATGCATTTATATTGATTTTTATTGACTGGGGGGGGCAGTTGCCCCTCCCCGTCCCCCCTTGGCTACAGCCATGTGTTGATAAACACCTTAAGTTACACTTCAGTTTTAGGTTCCTTCTCTCTCCTGGCTCTTGCCCACTCCAGGCTATTATGGCAACTGATTGGTGCTTTCCAAGAAGCACCACCATAGGCTCAAATGTTCCCTGCCATTCCCATTTTCCATGGTTGCAATGAGCAGCATAATGTGTGAAATCTACAGTCACCCAAGCTGTCCAGTATCCTTGAAGCTGAGAAACAACCTTCTCTCCATTGGAATAATAAATGGAGGGAGGTGAATTTTGCTGATGGATGAGACACACATCCTTTGTATGCAACGGAATCGTGTCTGGTGTGATCCAAATCCAGAACTGTATGTCTCCAACCACAGCAAATATGCTAACATCCTGCCACATAACAGGCATAGCGGGGGGGGAGCAGGGAGGGACAGCTGCCCCCCCCCCGATCAAGTAAAACAATAGAAATACTTAACTGACCAATCACATCGGTTCTGGCCCCCTAACAAAAATCCTGGCTACACCCATGTGCCACATGGAAACTGACGGAGTTCCTTATTAGTATATACTGTAGACATCTCCTGACTCTGAGTATTGAATGGAGGACATGGCTGGGAGCATTTACTCCCTGGCAGCCCAAAGTGGTTGAAAGAGCCTTATTAGCCTAGTTACAGTGGTGGAAGTTCCTAAATCGTTGGTCTAGGAACTCAAGAGTGGCTTGTAAGAGCCATGTGGTCTGAGCTGGAGCAACAACAATAGATTACCTTCCCCCCAAGGGAACAATAGATTACCTTCCCCCCCTAAGCCTGGCAGGACAGCTTACTCTATGGCATTAACCCCTTCATGCATTAGACTTAAGCATGTTGGTTATATGAGACTAGTTATCCCTTATGCAGCAACAGCAAACCCTTTGGAACATGCAGGAGATTTGTAGGAAAAGCAGGGTCCTGCTCAACCTCAACCTTTGGCACAGCCAAAGACATTGTGAAATATGGCAGTCTCCTCTCCTTCGTAGCATTCTCTTCAATTCACAGAAGAACAGTTGCTCTACTGTCAACCTGATGAGTGGATTTGTAGAACCCTGGATATCACAACATGGAGTGAGTGATCCTAAACTTTTCTGGAAAGATGCGGAGAATGAGTCATGTCATCTTCAGCTGCTACATAGTGGTTTGTGGAAACTGACCTTTGTTCTTGCCCATTTCTTCTTGGGAATCTTACCACCCTCCTACTTTCCTGACATTTTCAAGCTATAACAGTGGAATCAGAAAGTAAAAAATCCCTGAACACATTCACGTACGGTCTCCCAGACTGTGAGTTAGAAGTACTGTTATCAGACTTTTTTGAACAAAGCCTCACTGACTCATAACTTTAGCTTCAAGCAGTGGGTTGCTGTTTTCCAACCTCTTTTCCATTTAACACCAGATGCTAAACCTGTAATAGGTGATGAGCTTCTCCACCAACCTTTGAATTAGGAAAAAAATGTGTGTGTTTCATCATTATAGGAGAAAACCCCAAAGCACTAATGATTACTAATATCCACTTCTACTTATTTGTCATTGAGTGAAAGGGTAAATATTAAATACTAGCTGACCCGGCCACGCATTGCTGTGGTTCTTTCCTGTGACCCCCCCTGTCACGATCCATGACGTATCCTGCCCCTCCTCCCTCCACCCCGGCTCATTCCTGTGTTTCAGTAGGATACCCTTCCCTCTGTTGTCCCTGGGGAGTGTTGGCCCCTCCCCCTGTATTTCCATACCTTGGCCCCCACCCTTCGAAAAGGAACTGTTAGGTTCTGGGTTCTATTTCTCAGCATGCACTTTTGTCTGAACCCTCTGTTGTTCCTGGGGAGTGTTGGCCCCTACCCCCGGTATCTTCCTACATTGGAAGATATTGTAAAGTAAAAACCCCTTGCCGTGCCCCCAAGTACGTTGTTGCCCCCAACAACGCTCTGGGAGTGGCCTGGATTGTTGTGTCAAAATTTCAGGACGATCGGTCAAGGGGTTATGGAGAAAAGTGCCAAACGCACTTACATTGGCCCCCATCCTTGGAGAGGGAGCTGT
Source organism: Zootoca vivipara (assembly GCF_963506605.1). Lineage (NCBI taxonomy): Eukaryota > Metazoa > Chordata > Lepidosauria > Squamata > Lacertidae > Zootoca > Zootoca vivipara. Next base: position 2,454,110 of record NC_083282.1, on the reverse strand, counting down.
CAGTTTCTGGGTTCCATTTCCCAGTATTTACTTTTGTCTGAGCCCTCTCTTGTCCCCTCCCCCCTGTATCTCCATACATTGGCCCCTGCGCACGCATCGTGAACATTTCTATATGTTTAGATTAAGGATCGGGGGTGATGATGTGCCCTGGGACCCAGAGAACTACTTAAAGAATCCCAACCCGGGGAGAGGGGGTCAAATAGCGAAGCCCCATAGCCCCGTAGCAACAGACAGGCCCAGACAGAAGGAGGGGGGTCATATGGGGCACTTGGCGCCGGCCTCCGAATCTAAAGGGGGCCTCGGTCAGCATATTCACAATCAGTAAAATGAATAAAGTAACAAAAGGGTTAAAAACAGGGACACATTATCTTATCTACCTGGGCCGGGCCTCTGTCTGGCCCTGAAAGGGCCTGGCAACAGAAGGCGCGTTCTGAAGTACCCGAGTTGTTCAGTTCCATAAAAAAAACCCAGGAAGTGGCATGGGGAAGGTAGGGAATTGTAAATGGGGTGGGGTGGGGGTGCACTGCAAATATCTGAGGACTTAAACTGGGGAGAGAAAGTGAATGGTTGGTTTTTTTAAAAAAAGACACAGAGGCTTACAATCAGTTGTTTCTCCTAAAATAAGACATACCCATAAAATAAGTCATATTTATTTTTGTCTTGTGGATTTTTTGGGGGTAGTGGTGCTAAATTGTAAAGTGAAACCCCCTTGCAGTGTAGGGGCCTACATAAATCAAAGGCCGTGCTGCAGTCTGTGGCAACCCCCCCCCCCGGCAGACCCCGACCTCCACTTGGCAATGTTGGTTCTTTGGTGGGTTTTTTTGGGGGGGGGTAGTGGTGCTAAATGGTAAAGTAAAACCCCTTGCCGTGCCCCCAAGTGCGTTGCTGTGGGTTATCCCCCTCCCCAGGCCTAGTGGAGGCCTGTCAGCCTGTCAGGGGCCTAAAACAAAGGCCTAGATAAAATGGCTGCCTTGGTGTGTTTCAGTTGCTTGGTTGATGATGATGTCATTCGGTTTGTGGGTGTGGCTTAGATTTCTCAGGAAGGGAGGGGGTGTACTGTGGGAGGAATTCCACTTGAGGGTGCTGTTTGACTTGGTGGAAAACCAGGTCTGTACCTGGGCAGGTGTGTGATTTGAGGGATGTTTGCCCCCAACAACGCATGGGGAGTGGCCTGGATCGTTGTGTCAAAATTTCAGGACGATCGGTCAAGCGGTTACGGAGAAAAGTGGAACCCGGGATTTCACGATTTTTACATTTTTATATATATAGATGAGCCAAACGTGATTGTTTTGACCTTAGGAATGCTTCCAGGTTCTGCCCTTGCCTGATTAATTTGATGCTCTACAGGCTTGTGCCAGTATGATAATATTCAAACAGGAACTAGTCCAGCATTTTCATCAATGGTGAACCAAAAACTCCTGTTCTTTGGTGCCAACATTTAATATTCATATGTATACAGCTTCTGAGCATAAGATTCCATATAGCTATCACAGCTAATAGCCATTGATATGCTTATGGTCCATTAATGTATTGAATTCTTTAAAAATATTTTATTTTAAAGCAACATACATTCTGAATTCTTTGAGCTAATTTTGTTGTGTGAAGTACATATGGGAGATAAATAAAAAAATAAAAAGCTTGTTCTGGGTATAAGCTTTTGTGTGCATGCACACTTCTTCCGATACACTGTAACAGAAGTCACCAGACCCTTATATAACAGTTGTCAACAGGTTTACCATACCCATTGAGTCAATCTCCTACCCTTCTGAGAAAAACCCCACCCCACCCTCCCACTATATATAAGGGTCTGGTGACTTCTGTTTCAGTGTATCTGAAGAAGTGTGCATGCACACAAAAGCTTATACCCAGAACAAATTTAGTTGGTCTCTAAGGTGTTACTGTGCAATTTTAAAAAATTTTTTTATTTATTTCAACTGCATCAGACCAACACGGTAACCTACCTAAATCTAGGTGGAATCTTCTTTCTTGTAGTTTGAATCCATTGCTCCGTGTCCACTTCTCTGGAGCAGCAGAAAACAACCTTTCTCCCTCCTCTATATGACATCCTTTGATATATTTGAACATGGCTATCATATCAACCCCTTAACCTTCTCTTCTCCAGGCTAAACATACCCAGCTCCCTAAGCCGTTCCTCATAAGGCATTGTTTCCAGGCCTTTGACCATTCTGGTTGCCCTCTTCTGGACACGTTCCAGCTTGTCAGTATCCTTCTTGAACTGTAGTGCCCAGAACTGGACACAGTATTCCAGGTGAGGTCTGACATACAGTACTTGATCTAGATGCTTGATCTACCACTGTACTTGATCTAGATGCTATACTCCTATTGATGCAGCCCAGAATTGCATTGGCTTTTTAAGCTGCTACATCACACTGTTGACTCATGTCAAGTTTGTGGTCTACCAAGACTCCTAGATCCTTTTCACATGTACTGCTCTCAAGCCAGGTGTCACCCATCCTGTATTTGTACCTTTCATTTTTTTTTGTCCAAGTGTAGTACTTTACATTTCTCCCTGTTAAAATTCATCTTCTTTGCTTTGGCCCAGTTCTCTAATCTGTTCAGGTCATTCTGAAGTGTGATCCTGTCCTCTGGGGTGTTAGCCACCCCTCCCAATTTGGTGTCATCTGCAAACTTGATCAGGATGCCCTCAAGCCCATCATCCAAGTCATTGATAAAGATGTTGAATAAGACTGGGCCCAAGACAGAACCCTGTGGCACCCTAGTCACTACTCTCCAGGATGAGAAGGAGCCATTGATGAGCACCCTTTGGGTTCGGTCAGTCAGCCAGTTACAAATCCACTGAATGGTAGCATTGTCTAGCCTGCATTTTACCAGCTTCTTTACAAGAATATCATGGGGCACCTTGTTAAAGGCCTTGCTGAAATCAAGAGTCGGTCACTTCAGTGACCCTGCTCTCCTTTCTGATGTCCTGTTTAGACTTTGACCAGGCAGCTCTTCAAACTGAGAATAGTACAGTGGTACCTCAGGTTATGGGCCACAGGTGGTGCTGTCTGTTAAACCACTGAGCCTAGGGCTTGCTGATCAGAAGGTCAGTGGTTCGAATTCCTGCCCCAGCTCCTGCCAACCTAGCAGTTCGAAAGCACGTCAAAGTGCTCGTTTTCCCTCTTTCTTCTTAGTGTCTTAACAAATGAAACTGATTTGCAAAAATGATACATATTAAAATATAAGAGACACTGCACACACGTTTGTAATTCAAGAAATCTTTAATAAAAAATATTTTTATTAAAGCGCAAGTAGAGTTACAGCGGGGAGGTAAACGGTGTTTCCGTGTGCTGCTCTGGTTCGCCAGAAGCGGTTTTGTCATGCTGGCCACATGACCTGGAAGCTGTACGCTGGCTCCCTCGGCCAATAACACGAGATGAGCACTGCAACCCCAGAGTCGGTCACGACTGGACCTAATAGTCAGGGGTCCCTTTACCTTTACCTCGGGTTACAAACACTTCAGGTTACATAATATGCTTCAGCTTACAAATGCTTCAGGTTACAGACTCTGCTAACCCAGAAATAGTACCTCGGGTTAAGAACTTTGCTTCAGGATGAGAACAGAAATCACGCCACGGCAGCAGCTGGAGGCCCTATTAGCTAAAGTGGTACCTCGGGTTAAGAACAGTTTCAGGTTAAGAACAGACCTCCGGAACGAATTAAGTTCTTAACCAGAGGTACCACTGTATTGGAAGAGTAGAGACTCTGCTCTTACAGCCCTTCAAAAAGGCTTATCATCTGTAAAGTATGGTGCAGGACCACCCTGCAAAATGTAAATGGGAGTCATTATCATTCCCCTGGTGTGGACTCGGAGGCAGGCTTCAAACTGGGACCAAATCTCCATAGTAAAACAGAAGCTAAAGGGCTCTAAAACTATGCACTGTTGCTCAGTAAATTTCTACTGGGTCATAAAACACATTCCAGTGGGCATGGATCCCCATCTCGCACTTGAGTGTAGACCACTGGAGTTGAACTGGTGATAGAAAGGTTTAGAGTGCATTGATGGGGGAAAGAATTATTGCATGATGTTTAGTGGCCCTGGGTTTACATTTTCTCTCATATATGCTCACAGTCTTTCTGAAGATCTGACTTCAGGTAATGGAATAGCATATTTTAACATTTCAGAAATTCTGCCATTTATAGTGGCACAAGTTCCAAAATCACAGTTGGACTTTAACTGGCCTTCTAGATTACTTAAGTGTTTGAGAACAACCAGCAATAATAAACCTCTGTACTGATATTGCCTATGTTCAGCAACTGATGCCTGATCAGCAAATTCTTATGCCATCTTATAAATTTTCACCAGAAGTAATTAAAGCTGTCTTCATACAGGATTATGTGATATTGTGTAAACTATAATAGAACTTTCTTTTTATTACAGCAACCGTGTTTCTCCGAAAATAAGCCATACCCCGAAAATTGCGAAGACGTTTTGGATGAAGGAGTTGTAGCTCCTTGCAGGATCTGGATACCATGTCAAAAAAGTGCTAGCGCTTTGATTAAGCTACAAAAGCGAGGAATGAGATCGGCTTTACCATCTATATACCTCTCAAATCTTCACACACTTGACAATAAAATGGATGATCTGCACCTTATTAATCAAGAAAACTCAAGGAAACTCCGAAAGAGGAGGGTTCGAGGAAAGGAGACAGAAATTTGTACAACCAAGCTAGGAGCGCACTAACGAAGGAGATTATAGTGGCAAAAGGAACCTATGATTCGGACTCAATTCTCAAACATGTCTTTGCTACTCTTCAGAAGAATTTACAGAACATTTCTGAATATAAGAGAACATCTTCTTTTACTGAATATAAGAGAACATATTGTTCTGCTCCGGAGAGTCAAAAATTGGCAAATGACCTGAATCAGTTTTATAGCAAAGTCAAGCATTATCAACTAGAGCAATTCACTTGGCGCCAGAGGCACCAACAACAACCTCAACCTGTTCTGAAGTCACTACAGGGACAGAAGGCAAAAGCTCCAGGCACAGTCGGAGTGGCTCCTCTTTGCTTGAAATAGTGTTCTGCACACTCCGATCCTCACACAGATATTTAACAGATATTTTGTATGAAGTACGTTTACATTGTGAAATTAGCCAAAGCAAATTCCAAGTATGTAAGTACTTGGCGAATAAATTACTATTCTATTCTATTCTAAAGACTATGTACAACGTAATGTGATTAAGTTGGTTTATTGTCAATCACAGGATAATTTGTCTGATTTATTTATAAAAGCGTTCCCTAGGATGCAACATGTTGAATTGATTGCAAAGCTGAATCTTGTGGACAAAGTATATGAATAATTTTTCATGTTTATACTTCTGCTCTCTAGGTCTTTGGGGGAGTGTCATGTGACAAAGACACATGAGAGCAGAGACAAATACACTGCCAGTCAGTAGACAATATGGAGCTGGGTCTGACTCAGGTGTAAGGCAACAGCCTAGGTTCCTAACCACCACCACCACCATATGGGCAACTACATAGCTGCCAAGTTATCCCTTTTTTTAAGGGATTTTCCATTGTGCTGAATAGGCTTCCTCGCGAGAAAAGGGAAAACTTGGCAGCTATGGTTCAACTATTATCTCATTGGCTAGATCCTCTTCCCCAACACGAGGATCCCAAATGTGCACACATGCCTGTCTACCCACTTGCCCAAAACCACACAGTGAGTTTTTGGCAGAAGTGGGGGCTGAGCCAAGATCTCTCTCATTTAAGTCCAGCTTCACATCCAATGTGATTTTACTCACATAGCTAAACTCACTCTAGCACTCCCTTTTCACCATCTCTTTAATGTGTTTTGTGATTCATATTAAGGCAGGTATTCAGCCTCGTAGGCATGGTTAGTCTCACATGAGAAAGGGAAGATGACTCCCTTTTGCAATGAAGGATTTTGAAATGAGACATGGATCGCCTTTCAGTGTGAAATCACTCCCAGGGAAAGTGCTACATAGCTTGTGTACCAAGGAGCTGCTCATGTCCCACATTAAAACTATGACACAGCAGAAAGCATTTCCTGACTCAGAGAGAAATGTATTGAATGTTCTGGCCTCTCTCTGCACTAAGACATGAATCTAGAGCCATCTGTAGGGTTGTCGAGAATGCTGATTAAATTTAAGGAGTGTCATTAATATGTCATTTAATAATAAATTGATTTAAACCTACAAATACTTAGTTGTTTTGCTTATTTAAAGGGTTTATAAACCACTTTTGAGGCCCATGATCCACAAAGCGATTACAACACAGTATATAGAAAGCAGAAATCCAAGTCCCAAACAATGCAATGTATCGATAGAGTGGCTTGCCAATTGCCTGAGACTACCTAGTGAGTTCATGACATGGACAAGATCTATAGAGGGAACTTCTTGATTTGTAGCTCAGTCTTCTAACCCAGGCACCCCCAAACTGCGGCCCTCCAGATGTTTTGGCCTACAACTCCCATGATCCCTAGCTAACAGGACCAGTGGTCAGGGATGATGGGAATTGTAGTCCAAAACACCTGGAGGGCTGAAGTTTGGGGATGCCTGTTCTAACCATTATGGGTGTTAGGACATATGCGTGAGAGCCCATGAGGACTATCTTGCATCTGATACAGTGATGAAGCCTGGCCTGGTTTCAAAAAACACTGGTCCATTGTGCAAGACCAAAGGGATCCAGCAGGTCACAGGGTCAGAGCCAGAGAATCTGGCAGATTGGGGGGGGGGGCGGTGAGCAAAACGGAATTTGGCAATTTAGGAAAAGAGTTGTGGTGAAACCTGGCAGATTATGGGTGTGCCGCTTCCAGGTTCCACAGAAGAGCTTGGCAGGCTCTAGAATTTACTGCCAATATTGGTTATCAACACCAAGAAAAACCAAACAGTTGCATTGTTTGGTGACTCCAGAGTTGCATAGTGACATAAATGAAACAACAGCCTCCAATTGTTAGAATGGGAACATTTAAGATTCCAAGGCTTCTGAAACAGGCAGGCAAGGGAGATGCCCCAGCAACCTCTTGCTCAAAGACGCTCAGTTCGTAGAGCATGAGACACTCTTAATCTCAGGTCATGGGTTCAAGCCCCATATTGGGCAAAAGATTCCTGCACTGCAGGGGGTTGGGCTAGAATTAGATGACCCTCATAGGCCCCTTCCAACTCAACAATTCTACAGAATTTTCCAAGTATCCTCCCTCAGATTCTCTTAAGATTTGCAGCAGAAACTGCCAGCACATAGAATCATAGAGTTGGAAAGGTCCTGGGGGTCATCTAGTCCAACCCCCTGCAATGCAGGAATCTTTTGTCCAACATGGGGCTCGAACCCACGACCCTGCGATTCAGTCTCTCATGCGCTACCTGGTGAGTCGATGAAGGGGGTGCGATCCTGCACCCACGCTTGCTGCGAGCAGATCGCCGTTGAAGCTCAGCGACACAGCCACTTCGCGGGAAGCACCACTTGAGGGTGACACTGGGGTCTCTCCTGCAGGCGGGATGGCAGAGGCGATCCCATTGAAAAAGGCGGCGCGGGCGGCTGGACAGGATCCCGCGCACGCACAGCAGAGCACCGGGAGCGTCGCACACGCGGGGCCGAGGTGGAAGATGCGGCGGGCGGGCCAGGCCGGAGCAGCGCTTGCGGTTGCCATGGCGACAGCTCACGCCGCTATTCGCGCACACCCCTCCTCCACCCGCCACGCACCCTCCGTTGCTATGGCGCTGCCTCGACCAATAGGAAGTCGGAACGAGGGGCTGGCTTCCCCTCCTCCCCCCCCCCGCGCCGCCACTCAGGGCGCGAGGGCGAACGGGGGAAGGCTTTCCGCTGCGCACTTAAGGCGGAAGTGTGCCGGCCCGAGCCTGGGCCGCGCCCGGAAGTGTGGGTTGAGGGAGAGAGGGTGTGGGGTGCGGGGGGGTGGGTAAGAATTGGCGGCGGCGGAGCTCGCTTGACCCTCCTGGGCAGCGCCTGCCTCCTGGGCTGCTCCAACGGGCAGGCGGAGGCGTTTGTCGCCGTCTCGAGCGGGTCTCGCGAGAGTTCCCTCCCTCGGCCGGGAGGCGGAGAACAGCGCCGTTTCCCCTCCCCTCGCTGCCTGGCTGCCTGCCTCCCTCCCCCTCCAGGAAGAGCCTGGGCCCGACACGGGAAGATGGCGGCGGCCGGAGGCGGCGGCAGCGGCAGCGCGGGCTGCGGCGGCTCCCGGGCGGCAGGAGGGCCCGAGCTGTGAGACCCCCAAGGCAGGGCCGGCGTGAACGGGCGAGCGGCGGCGGAGGATGAGCTTGCTTTGCGCTCAGTATCTCCGGTGAGGAGGGCGGCGGGTGACGCCGGGGGGGGTGAGGGGTGGGGAGGTGGGTGAGTGAGGGGGCAGCTCCGGGCAGGGGGCCTTCGTGAGGGGACCATGCTTCTGGCATCTCTTGGGAAAGGCGGGTGCGGCGGCCTCCGCATCTTCCTCCAGGCAGGGGCCCTCCACCTGCCCGCGTCCGTGCATAGGCCCGGGGGAGGCCAGCGTGCATGTGCCAGGGATGCTGTGCCACACAGGAGCCCTTTCGAAGGAGGGTACCGAACATGGCCTCTGGCTGAGGAGCTTTCCCCACATTGTGCCATCCCGCCTTTGGCCAGTCTCTGCGGCCAGGTGCCCATGCAACAAAAAGGGCATGTAGGTTTGAAAAAGAAAGGAAAGGAAATCGTCTTGCCTGCCTATATAATGTGAACATGATCACACACACACACACACAACGTTAAGGGCACCAGCTTGGGATTTTCCCACAATGCCTTCCCGAAACGAATGACGATTCATTTAGGAAAAGGTGAGAAGTGGGATGTGGGCTCCTTACCATCTGCCTCCCTGTCCTGCTAGCCACACTGGTGTGCTCGCACCAGCTTCACTCGCCTCCAGAGACATGCCAGGTAACATGAGAGGAGTTAAAAGAAAGGCATTCTGCGTGGAGGAGCAGTTTTGGGAGTGGGAAGCGGGGTGTCTATTAGGAGCAATTAAAAATGGTAAGGCGCCAAAGGAAGGGGAGTGGAATTAGGCTGCTGTATTATGGTGGAGGAATTGCTCTAGTGCTCTTTCTGAGAAGGGAGATTTGGTGAGAAATGAGAATGTGCAGGAGGGCGATGATGTTTCATGGCTGATGGGAGATGTGATGGTTGGATGAGCAAATTAGAAGACTGCATGGTAGAGAGGAATAGGCTGTTAAGGAAGTGAAGTGAGGGACCCTTGATCACTTAAAGCTGCTGTGTAGTGGCGGATAAGAAGCTGAGCATGACAACTTTGCTGCCATAGCTCTCTTTCTGCATGAGTTCTGCAGTATTGGATAGGTGCGCCCCATTCATGCTAAACAGTCTTGCTTCTTCTGGCACCAGCATTTGACCTCGTGTAAAGTGAAGCCTGTAACTACAATAGGTTAAGCACCTAGAGCTCCTCAGCGTAAGATGCTATAGAATTAATGGCCAAATGAACAGCAATCTGTCTGCTGGTAGCCTGCAGATCCTCTTCTTGTAAGCTTGTAGTAGTAAACATTTTAGCAGTTATGGGGGAGCAGATAGGATAAGAGAGCAGAGATAATCCAGGAGACATTTGTTGCTGTAAGGTGTGTATAAAAAGGTAAAGGGACCCCTGACCATCAGGTCCAGTCCTGTCCGACTCTGGGGTTGTGGTGCTCATCTCGCTCTATAGGCCGAGGGAGCCGGTGTTTGTTCACAGACAGCTACCAGGTCATGTGAACCAGAGCAGTGCATGGAAACGCGTTTATCTTCCCGCCGGAGCGGTCCCTATTTATCTACTTGCACTTTGATGTGCTTTCAAACTGCTAGGTGGGCAGGAGCTGGGACCGAGTAACGGGAGCTTACCCCGTTGCAGGGATTCAAACCGCTGACCTTCTGATTTGTGTGTTCTGATCGGTATAGGTGTGTATGCTCTACTTTAAATCATGAAGTTGAAGAACATAACCATGGACAAAGAGAATGCGTCCCCTCAAGGTTTTCAGTCAGTTATGCTTCAAATAATACATCCTTCTACCATCTTGATCAACTTTATATTAGTCTAGAAGGTTTTAGAATGTGACCATTGCTAAATGCTTTTCATCTATTGTAATAGATGTAGGTCAGATGGTTGCTCTGCATGATAACACATTAGATTGACACATCCTGGTGTCTTGTCCTAGCAGTGTAGATTGGCACAAACAAAAGTGTGCTTCCTTCCTTGTTTATAGCACAGAAGCACAAAAATGAGAGCTCTAAATGATTTTTTTTTAACCTTCAGAAAAAAACAAAGACAAAGGAAGCTGAGATGGTTGCGCAGGTGTCCTTAGTGAGCCTTCAGGATACAGCAGGATGCTCTTTTTTGCTCTTTCTGTTGTAAAAGAAGCTGTCATCTGCTTTCTCCCAAAAGAAGTATCTCTGAATAAGGAAGACCTAGCTAGATACAGACCTATGTCCACCCTTCCCTCCTCAGGGAAGTTGTTGGAACAGATGATACCGTGTTTCCCACATTTTAAGACACCGTCTTATATTAATTTTACTCAAGAAAATAAGCCTATGGCTTATTTTCGGGGGGTGTCTAAAAATGTTTATTACCATAAGTACCGCATGGTTCTGGGCACGTGCCTCCTCCTGCTGCATTGCTGCTGCTGGCTCCTGGAGGCTCGGGGCGCTCTGCGCGGCGCTGTTGGGCACCTCCGGGAGGAGGAGGAGGCGGCCTGCCAGGTCGGCGCCCAGCAGCCCCGAGCCACGTGGCGTTTTCAACCGTAAGCAACAAAGCAAGGCGCAAGGGTAACTGAAAGGAAACACATTTTTAAAATGGCAAAGGGGGCAAGCCGCTTGTGCACTCGGCGGTGGCAGCGAAGCCCAGAAGCCTATTTGACTATGAGGAGCGGGAGAGGAAGCGGCGGGAGCGATAACAAAACCCCACTTCTCGCCCCTTTTTCTCAACTCGCCTGAGAGAACCAAGAGAAAAGCACAGTGTTTGTTGTTAGTTGCCTTGGCAACCCGAAACGGGACGGCAAGTGGGGAGGGACACAAGAGCGAACCGTTAGTGGATCTGTCGGCCGATCGCTCTTGCGCTCGCAGCATGGCCAGAGAAGGAGGTGGTGGCGAGACCAAGCCTTTTGGCCGAAGTAGGGAGCCAGCGCTCCTATTGTTTCTAGTCAGGGCCCATTGACTTGGGACTCTGCGGGGCGGAGCGGGAGCCGGCAGCCGCCTCAGGGGCTCGCGGAGCGCCCTGAGCCTCCAGGAGCAACGCTCGGGGCGCTCTGTGCAGCGCTGCTGGGCGCCGACCTGACAGGCTGCTTCCTCCTCCTGCTGCCGCCGCCGGCGTTGTTGCCGTACTGAATCCACGAAAACCGAAGCGGCTGGGGCCAGGAGCACCCGAGCCAGCGGCCTCGTCTCTTCCTGGCTCTGCCAAGGAGGCCTGCCGCCCCGCCGCCCGGAGCTGCTGGGCGCTCCATCCACGCTGCTGAGTGCTCTGCGCTGCAGCAGCCGGTTCCGGGTGAAATCACTTCGAACAGCGTTTTTAAACGCCATTTCCCCTTCTCAGTGCTGAAGTTCCTCCTAGGCGCGCGCTACAGCTGAGCCAGGAACAGCTGATTCCCGTGCTACAGCTGATCTGCACCTCCCCGCTCTGCTTCCTTGCTTCGCGGTGCCTGGGTGCTCCGTGCTGCAGCAGCCGGTTCCAGGCCCCGAGCTGGCAGGCATGTCTTATTTTCAGGGTATGTCTTACATTTCTCAAATGCTTAAAATTGCTGCCCTGGCTTACTTTATGACTACGTCTTAAAAAGGGGGAAACACGGTAGCAGAGAGATTCCAGGTGTTATTTGATGTGCATTCTTCCTTGATACCTTTTCAGTCTGCCTTCAGAAGTGGCCGTGGTAGATCTGTGCCTGGAGTTCAGCATGGGAAGCACTGTCCTTGCTGACCTTCTTGGAGCTCTTTGCAGCTTTTGATACTGTGGACCTTGTCAGTCTCCAGCACCTGTTAGAGCATTTTGAGATATGCTCTTCAGTGGTTCCATTCAGTGGTTGAATGGACCAAGAGGGAGACCATTGGAGAGGCTTTTAGCCCTATGAGAGCTAACATTTCTCTTTTTAACCAGGTTTTGCAGCTGGGTTCAGAAAAATTTTATTGAGCTGATAAGCTGAATTCAGGCAAATCAGAGATAATGCTGGTGGGAAGCAGGTTGCTGTAGTCCAGATACGAACTTTGGTCCTCCAGGTGTGACTGAACTACAGCTTCCATCAGACCCACCAAGCATAGCCAGTGGCCAGGGATGATGGGAGTTATAGTTAACAACATTTGGAGGTCCAAAAGTTCCGCTGCCTGTAGTTTGGGTTAGTATCAGTCCATCTGCTGCAGAGTCTGCACTCCCTTTTGAAGGGGAGAGACCTTGTCCTACAGGACCCCTACTTTTCAAATTTCCATGTTTGATAGCTGTAATACACTTTATTCTGGACTTCCCTTGAAGATGGCTCAGCTGCTTCAGCTCAAGAACAAGTCTGCAGCATGTGTCTTGTTAAATGTCGTATTGCATTAATTATGGTTTTATCTTTCCTCTGTAAGCCACTTAGTGAAAAATGTTGAAAAAGCAGCATATAAAGATTTGAAATAACTGCAGGGAATCCACTGACAGTTCCTTTCTGGATGCCCTTATGGCCCTGACAGTGCATAGTTTATAACCTGAAGGTGGCAATTTTGTTGTTGACACTTGCTTTGTTGGAAAATCGGCTGCAGAGTTTTGTATCTGCTGAAGCTTCTGAACAGTCATCAATGGTAGCTCAGCATATGCGTTATGGACAACAGGCTCTCCAAGTGCTGAAAATGCTTTCTTTGCTCTACCTTGTGTGTTTATCTTGCATCTGATTATATTCCTAGAGAGGTTACATAATTAGATTCTGTGGTAACAATTCTATTTGGATTGTACTTCATAAGCCCTTTATAGCAGTTCCAAAAAATCTGGCTTTGTTTGTGTTTTCAAAAAATAATGGGTTAATATCCCTTTCTTGGGGGAAAAATGAGGAGAAGATGAATTGGGGCAGGGCAAATATTCTAGGCCCTCTAAATCACCTCTGCTGCTATGTGCAAAGTCAGCTGGAAACAGAACTAGCCACTGCTGGATATGCCCACAATAAAGATCTGCTAAGAAATGGGTACAATAGGAGAAGTATGGCTTCTGCAGTGATTGGTGCAACTCCAAAAGTAGTTAGCCCCTATTTATCATAGTGGTAAAGTTGGAGGGCAAACATGATTGCTACATGCTACAATGAAAAGTGAAGCAGAGAACTATGTGAAATCATTTGTGGTAGTTGTAAGAGACAAAGCAGAAGTAATGAGAAGGGAATGAAGAAGTAAGCCCCACTGAATATAGTGGATTTACTTCTGAGTTAAATTGCATAGGATTGCACTGTATTTTTAAAAAGAAGCCCAACATTCCTCCAGGCCCTGTGGGCATTCACAACATAAACTAAACCAGTTTCCTATGAAATCCAAAATATATTTGTTTCCAAGAAATGAGAAGAATCCTTATCTGGCTAATGTATCTTTAGCTCTATCGATTATGCATCATAAGGGTTTGGTGGGGGGCAAAAAAATGTATTTGAAAACCTTGTTTGCTTCTCATGTTCACCTCTTGAGCAGTATTGGAAATTTCAGTTTACCACTACATTCATTATCAATGTGGGGTTGTCTTTGAGCCTGTTTCAAAGTGAAATCCAGTATTAATTCAAAACGTCAAGTGGTATCTACTGTATTTGAAGTCTAGCGAATGAAAGTGAAACTTTATTACAGTTTATATATGAAACATTTTTCAAAGTCTTCATTAATAGCCTTACAGGAGTTCCAAATTGTACCAACTCCCCATTGATCTTACGCTCTCTGTTTTCACCTCAAGGTGACTGTTAACTTTGCACATGTAAATCTGCCAGTACAGTCGTACCTTGGAAATTGAACGGAATCCGTTCCGGAAGTCCGTTCAACTCCCAAAATGTTCGGAAACCAAAGCAAGACTTCTGATTGGCTGCAGGAAGCTCCTGCAGCTAGTTGGAAGCCCCATTGGTCGTTCGGCTTCCAAAAATAGTTCATAAACCGGAACGGTCACTTCTGGGTTTGCGGCGTTCAGGAGCCAAAATGTTCAAGAACTAAGCTGTTTGAAAACCAAGGTACAACTGTATTTGAGTATCAATTATTGACCTCCTAATCTAGGGAAAATCAAGAGCCAGAAATGGGGAACATTAATCTGGGTTGTTTTATAAAATGTCTTCTGTTTCCAACATGTTTTCTACACAGTATTTTATATTTTAATAGTTCTGTATGTTCCTATAGAGTTGGGAGGGGGGGAGTAAATTGTACAGAAGGAAGAAAAAATAATTTTCTATGACTTTAACTTTGCACTATTCTCCTCCTCTAAGCCCTAGTTCTACTCTGAAGTAGTATTTATGAACTTACCGCTCTGTATAGGGTTTGTTCCTACTGAGATGTTTAGCCTATAAAACAGATCAGATTAAATTAAAACACAAAATAGAACTTCGTTTAAACTGTAAAAGAAATTGAAAAGAAAATTTAAGGAACTAGGGTTTGGGGGAAGGAAGTCACAGGATTCGGAGAATCCCATTTTATGGATTTGATATTGTTTTTGTGTATATTTTTCTTTATTTCGTTGTAGTTGCATGTTTTTATTTTTGTTACTTTTGTTGAAAATAAAAATAAACTGTAAAAGAAATTATATTTTGGGGAGAAAAAGTAAAATTCTTAAAACATTAATATATGCTATTGATATGTGCTTGGTTTAGAATTCATGGGGTCAAAATTTCATTAGAGTCTCTTTCAAATCTAAGAATTGCAGAATTTGGTAAAAACTCAAGTTTGACATAGGTTTCAACTGTACCAACCTGTTATCCGGAAGTCACTGTTGCCATAGCCCTGGGGTTGGAAATCTGTTTGTCTTTGGGTATTATGTTGGAAATGTATCAAGAGCTGGAAGGCTTGATGAATATGGAATGTATTATATGTACTGTATTATAATTAGATAAATCTTGGATAAATACTGTAGATTCCCTGACTATTGTCTAGGCCAGGGGTCAGCAACCTTTTTCACCCGTAGGCCAGTCCACAGTCCCTCAGACCATGTGGTGGGCCGGATTATATTTTGGGGGGATTTCCGGACTGTCCGTGGGCCAGATTGAGAAGGCGATTGGGAGGCATCCGGCCCATGGGCCTTAGGTTGCCTACCCCTGGTCTAGGCTTAATGGCGTTGGAGTGCAGTGTCGGCAGGGCCACAGGTTCCCTACCACTGCTTTAGTCTTTGCACAAATTCAGTTTTTAAAAATCAAGTAAAGGCGTATGAGTTAATTGAATAGTCTTTCGTCCTTACCTTGCTCAGTGACACTGGTTTTAAACTTTCCCCTCCTAGGGAACTCTTTCTCATTTATTTGTCTTTCAAATCACCCGTGTGTGGTAGAAGATTATTCTGAGACATGCTCTTGGGTTTGTCATTTCATACAGAACATGAGCCTCATCTTTGTCCTGTGCATCCGGAACGCTTGCTGCTTGACAAGCTGTCTTTTGGGGAAGTTGGACTTCTATTATTGATATTAAGTGAGAAGAATCCCTGATAAGCTTTACCTTGGGGTTCACTGAACTACAGTTTGAAAACCAGTGTTTTATCCTTCTGTTTTCTTTCAGATCTCTTTTGGTAATGCCCCGTCGTCACCTTCCCTGAGAGCTGCAACTACTCAGCATTTCTTTCCTCTCCCGCTATTTCAGACTTCTGGCCCTCTGTGTTTTTGCATTCTTATTCATACTAATCAGTTCTGCCAGTTCTGTTGTCAAGGAAAGCTGGAGAATAACAGTAGTATTTGCTTAGCTGTGCCTGTTTTGACATACCTATCTTACCTTTTTCCTTGATCCAGATAGCCAGGCGTGCTACCTTCTAAATCAGGAGTAGCCAACATGATGCTCTTTGTGTGCCATTGGACTACAATTCTCATCACCCCTGTCCATTGGCCATGCTGGCTAAGACTCTTGGGAGCTGGAGTTCAACATTTGAAGGGCACCCTTCTGGAACACCCCTTGTTCTAAGTTATATGATATACACGGTAACAGTCTGGATTCTTGGACTACATGAACACCTTATAACTAGTCTGTTTTACAGTCTCCTGCTACAGCTTGGATGCAGTCTGACTTTGGTGGTAACCATTGTTGCAGAGTAATTATCAGAGGGAGTTTCACAAAGTGCACCCTTTTGAGAACTCGAGGACCTATCTACATAGGCCCGTCCCAACAAATTGCTCTTTTGGCTTTCTTTGCCAGTACATGCTTTATGGGACTGTTTCAGGGAGATGAGAAAAATGGCGATGTCTTGTAGCTTCCACAGATTGATTGCTGTAGATCTGACAGAGATGGCTTTCTGCCAGTTTTGTCTCTACCTGAGTTCAAGACCAGTAGTCAAAGAGTGCTGAAGCTTTAGAAAAGGTGTGCTGTGAATTGAAGGCCTCATAGCATGTTGGCTATCCCTAGGCATTTGGTATAGGAAAGTAGTTCTAATTAATAGGAGTCCTGCGGCGGAGTCCTGCTGCTGTCCCAGTGGTCTTCAAAAGGTGGTTGTGCAGTATTTTCTGTGATAAGATTTTACAAACCCCAGAATATGAATTTTAAAAATATCAAAAAGCACACTATCCTTTTAGAAAGGGTATTGTGTTGTAGATTAGGTACATACATTTTTTGTCTTTTATTACATTTATCAACTTGCTTGATCATTGAGCCTCTCATTTGGCTTACTTTAGGTTGGAAGCATAAATTAGATAAAGGTGGAAAGTACGGCACTGATCGAATGACTATAGTACCAGAATCATAATACATTATACTAGAAAATCAAGTATTAGTTAATTTTAAAATGTTGCCAACAATGGTAGCATAAAACATTTCTTCTGGCAAAGAGAATATCTGCTTCTTATTCTCCTCTTACTTCAAGTACTTCAGAAAAAGCTTCCATGCAGATTTGTGCTTCACCTACCTCCCCTTTTTCAGTCTGCCCATGAAATTACAAGAGTTCTTGCACTCTTACTGGTTCCCTTTTCTTCATGAGACCCGTATTGTCAGAATTCATACACAATGTATTCAGCCTCACTAATTAAAGGAAACTGGAAAATTAAGTGCGCTTTGCATGCATAATTGTACTAAGCATCTAGTTGTGTGTCTGTTACATGAAAGATTTTTGATTGTGTGTTTTCTAGTCTTTGAATGTCCACTGTGCAAATTGTGGTGTTAGCCATAACCAGTGGCTGAGAGCTATTTGTGTTGTGGCCATGCAGGAACTGTCTACACTTGTAGTACAGTGGTACCTCTGGTTGCGGACGGGATCTGTTCAGAAGGTCTGGTCGGATCCTGAGGTTTCCGCAATCTGAAGACCGCTTCTGCGCATGCGCGCGCGGCAAAACCCAGTAAAATACTTCCGGGTTTGCCGCACACACACCCCAAAGTTTACGTAACCAGAGGGTTATGTACTGTAATAAACATAGATCTGCAGGTCCTGGAAGCCACTTTTATGCGGAAAACTGAAGGGTCCATGGTGGATTGCAGGGCAGTGACATGCAGGGCTGTTCACTTAAGCCCCTATCCCCAGGCATGACTGGGGGTAAAGTGGCTGCTGAAAGGACTGTGGGAGAAGAGGTACCTATTCCTGCCCAATGCTCCTCCCCCTGGAAATCATGCCTGCCAGCCTGCTGCTTACCAGTTGCAAAACTCTAGCTGCGATTCTCAGGTCTGTATTTACTGCTGAATGCATAGATCAGACTTCAGGTCTCTTCATACACGACACTTTTCAGGGTGAAGATTTGCATTGTGTCCTCTTGTGCCTAAAGACATTTGATCATGCTGTTGGCCATGTGCTGATTCTTGCAGGCTGTGTATCAGGGTGGATTTGATTTAGATCACAATTTAAATCACTAGTCAGTAAGACTTGATTTAAATAATTTTTTTACAGAAAGACTAATTCTTGCTGGTATAATCTTAATATTTACAACCAGATGAAGGTTTCATTTTTGGTATAATAAATTTTCAGAGTTGTTTTTACAGTTACAGAGTCTTGGGGTGAGGGCAGGTAAAAAGTGGGCAGGACAAAACAGCCCCCATCTAAACAGTGAGGCACAACAGTAGCAGAACCCATGCCGCATGCAGAGTGTCATCACTCATACCAGCCAGAGCGGCATGCAGGCCTAGAGCTGGCACTATGATCAGCTCCTTGATGCTGTTTCATGACAGCAGCAGAGCCAACACAGGATTCAGTGGATCCTGGGCTGCCTCAGTTCCAGAACACCCCATTAAGCAGGTGAGATGGGGAGCTCCTGTGAGCAGAGGGACACTTCTACTAATTTCAGCCTATTCTTCCAGACAAAGGGGAGTGGACTATAGCCTACATTTTGCTATAGAAGCAGTCTCAATCTTTCATGAGTAGGTGCTTGTGTAAAGAAGTGTAATATGTAAGCTCAGTGGCATAGCATGTGTTGCCAGCACCTGGGCAAGGTAATAATTGTGCCGCCTAACCTCATTGCGGGTGTTGCGTGGGTGTCACTCGCTGTGTCCCTGTGCCAGCCCCTCCTCACGGTGGTCGTCTACCAGTTTCCGCGTGTGAGCTCCCAGTAGGAGTGATGTCTGGCACTCCTTGGTGGGCTTGGCGGCACCCCAGCAGTGCCAGAGCCACAGGTGCTACCAGTCTAGGAGGAGGGCAGCAGAGAGCAGGCCTTACTTGTCTGCCTCTCCTTGGCTACGTAGCACGAGGGTGGGAACCAGCAGGTCCGGGGCCAAGCAGACAGCTGTCCTCTGCATGTTCCTGCAATGAGGCATGTGGCTCGCCCAAGGACATCACCTCACTGGGCATCCCTTTGCTGGCCACAAGGAGAAGGATGCACCCCCACAGCCCTGAAGGCCGGGCCTGGGTGTAGCTCACCTCCCCATGGCTCTGGAAGATAGCAGCCATGCTGCCACAGCAAGGGAGCCTGTCATGGGGGCACTGCTTTGCGCCCATCAGAATTCAGCACTTGGGGCCATGGCCCCCCTCACCTTGCCATGCTACACCACTTTGTGAGCTAGGTAGGTAAAGGACCCCTGGACAGTTAAGTCCAGTCAAACTTGACTATGGGGTGCAGCGCTCATCTCACTTCAGGCCAAGGGAGCCAGCGTTTGTCCACAGAAAGCTTTTCAGGTCATGTGGCCAGCAGGACTAAATTGCTTCTGGCAACGTAACACTGTGATGGAAGCCGAAGTGCACGGAAATGCTGTTCACCTTCCTACCGCAGTGGTACCTATTTATCTATTTGCACTGGTATGCTTTCAAACCGTTAGGTTGGCAGGAGCTGGGACAGATCAATGGGAAATCACCCCATCACATGGATCCAAACCGTTAACCTTCTGATTGGCAAGCCCAAGAGACTCAGTGGTTTAGACCACAGCAAAGTCAGAGGGATTGGTTTTCCTGCAAACTTTACATTGTTCCTAAATGTATTTCTGTAGTCTTCAAACATTTGAACCAATGCAACCATAAAAGATATTTAAACAGATCTGTTTTATAGATAGGTAACTTTTTGAAGATAGGCTTTCTGCAGTAAAACTTGTATCAGCTTTTCTGAAGATACTGTTTCCTCACATTTCTTTTGCTTTCTTCATGTTTCTTCAAATACATACAGTGGTACCTTGATTGTCAAACGGCTTAATTGTCGAACAAATTGACTCCCGAACGCCGCAAACCCGGAAGTGAGTGTTCTGGTTTGCGAATGGTTTTTGGATGTCGAACATCCGACGTGGCTTATGTGGCTTCCCATTGAGTGCAGGAAGCTCCTGCAGCCAATCAGAACCTGCACTTTGGTTTTAGAACTTTTCCAGGAGTCGAATGGACTTTTGGAATGGATTAAGTTCAGCCAAGGTACCACTGTATTTCTTTCATCTTCGAAGAAATTTTCTCATTGTAGCTTCTGTTCTCTTGTGCAGGATGTTCTTTCTTCCTTGTGAAGGCAACTCATTGGCAAGACCTCACTGTGTGGGTAGGGGAGAACATAAGAGTGCAATCACATTCTCTTCCTCTCTCCTCCAGCATTTCTAGTGTTTGGAATCTGAGGCATAACAGCCATTGGTACAACACATCTATAAAATGACTTACAAGCTTTCTTTTTAGGCATAGCTTACTCAGCATAAAAACACAATATAACAAATTTACAATAGCAGCACTATTAACAATATCTTAAAGGCCAAAGAATTTGCTATTTCACATTATCATGTGTAAACGTTCTTATCATGTGCACCAATCCATTGATTGTGTGCTTGTTTATCTAAATTAATAAATATATATTGTGCACCTTTAATGACATTTCCAGAGCTGTTTTACAAGCATAATATGAAATGGTGATAAAATGGCCAAGTCAAACAGTATTGTTTGTGTTAGCATGTCAGCCTAGGCAGGTGTGGTACTGTTGTGGTAGTGCTCAAAGCAAATAGGCTGGTGCATATGGTCAGGTTATTTAAATGTGACGTTCTACATGTAACTCTTTGGCTGTACTCATTGTTTCAGACCTTTACTTTGGTCATACTTTGTAAAATGGCTGATTGCACAAAGCAGGGTTGCTTCCACTGGGAGCCATCTTTTATTTCAAACTAGCAGAATGCCTAGCATTGTGGTGTGACGGGTAAACCTGTTTACTACAAAGACCCCTAGTTGCCCGCAAGCTCATTGCAACACTGGAAACTGTTATAAACTAGATCAGTCTGCTTATCTCTCCAGCTCAGTATTGCCTACTCTGACTGGTAGTGGTTTTCTAGAGTCATATGTAGAGGTCTTTCCATCACCATCTGCCTGTTTTGTTGTAGTTGTTTAGTCGTGTCCAACTCTTCGTGATCCCATGGACTAGAGCTCACCAGGCACTCCTGTCTTCCACTGCCTCCCGCAGTTTGGTCAAACTCATGTTGGTAGCTTAGTCCCCTTTTAAAAATAAACCCCAAAACAGCTGTCTCAGAAATTGAGGCTGGGACCTTCTGCGTCCAGAGTGTCCCACATTCTGGACAGGTGTTGATGGCATTGCTTGCAAAGTTAAGCCTTCCTACCCATTGGGCATGCCAGCTTACTTTATTTGTGCATTATGAAGAAGCATAGAACCTTTTCAAAGCATGGATCATTGAGGACTTACTCCCTTTGACCCCTAAGGAGCTGTTGCTTTTCTTGAACTGTAGGGAGCCCTTTTTAGTCTTGCACCTACTCTTCTAAACGATCATCTCACATGGATTCTCCATTGGACAATTGTCAGTTAAAGTAATTTTAATGTGGGAGAAACTGCTAAAGGGAAGAGCAGCAATTGAAAGGTGCATATGTTGGGGGTGAAGGTACCAGCTGCCAGAAAGCAGGCCCTGAGACAGGAGCCTTGACAGCAGGTGTTAGAGCGTCAAGGTTATGACTATTTTTAGGGGAAAGTATACAAACATAGCATGGCATGGCAGTCTGTTTATGTTTTGAAACCGCTTTATGTAAAGTATAGATTGCATTTGATGAAGCAAAGCAATATTTAGACCTTACCAGAATAACTCAAATGTATCTGAAATCTGAAATACTTTGGTTAAAACATAACTGCACTTTTTATCTACAACAAAATGTTTTCTCTAAACACAGGACAAAGAGAAGATGGGATGAGGATTTCTATAGTTCAAATGACAACAACCCTAGTACATATTTTTTCTGATACAGTGGTACCTCGGGTTAAGAACTTAATTCGTTCTGGAGGTCTGTTCTTAACCTGAGGTACCACTTTAGCTAATGAGGCCTCCCGCTGCTGCTATGGCGTGATTTCTGTTATCATCCTGAAGCAAACTTCTTAATTCGGGGTACCATTTCTGGGTTAGCGGAGTCTGTAACCTGAAGTGTCTGTAACCTGAAGAATCTGTAATCCGAGGTACCACTGTATATTTTCTGAGAGTCTTAGAAAATGCAGGTTTTTCAACATCCTGAGTTGCAGCATTAGTGTTTTAGAAGGGTGGGTCACATTGTAAGTTCATTAGGATTTTTTTAAGGTACTACAGTATATCTGCATAATCCTTAAGAGGGATGAAGGTTTATAAACCAGTTGAGTAAAGCTGAAGCTTGATACAGTGGTGCCTCGCTAGACGAATGCCCTGTAAGACGATTTTTTTGCTTAACAAATAGGTTTTGCGATCGGAGGTTGCCTCGCAAGATGATGAGGTTTTCTATGGCCGCCGCTTTGTCTTGCGAAGTGTGGCCATAAAAACCTCCGATCACAAAACCTAGCAAAAGGGGCATTCGTCTAGCGAAAGGGGAACCAGCTGTAGCAAGGGAAGAAGGCAAAGGAAGATTAGCTGATCATCCTTTGCCTTCTCTCCGCACTGCAGCTGGTTCCCCTTTGTGTTCCGCTGGTCTCTGCCGGTTGTCGCGAGCAGTGAGGGGCAACCGGCAGAGACCAGCAGAACAGTAGCGCGGGAAGAAGGCAAAGGTCTTCCCCCCGCCGCCTGTCCGATCCAGGTGGGAGGCGGCAGCGAGGAGAAGAGCTTCTGCCCGCCGCCGTCTCGCCGCGCACAGCCCCATGCCGGCTGTGTGCGGCGAGAGGCGGGAGAAGCTCTTCTCCTCACCGCCGCCTCCCCCGACATGGGGCGCAGCTTTGGAGGTCTCCGAAGCTGCACCTCATGTCCCGCGGGGAAGGGGGAAAGGCAGGTGGGAGGCGGCGGCGAGGAGAAGAGCTTCTTGCGCCGCTGCCTCTCGCCGTGCACAGCCAGCATGGGACACAGCTTCGAAGACCTTCTCCAAAGCCCTGTCCCATGCCAGGGAAGGCAGGTGAGGCGGCGGCCGGGAGAAGAAAGCTCCCCGCTGCCTCACACACAGCCGGCATCGGACGGGGCTTCGGACAAAAAGCAGGGAGTTAACACAGTACTTGGTAAGATAAAACTAGACCAGTTCTGTTATATTTAGTAGAACTAGATATTTAACTACATGACAGTGCATAATTTCTTGATAGAAATGAGACTGAAGTCTGCCTGATAATTTCTCTTAAGGCTTTAAATTTACCCATAACAAGTGTTGTGAAATATTGTCTCAAAATATGCTTAAATAGTAGGGTCAATAACTAAAAGTTATGCATAGTACTCTACTAGTTTGAAACTCCTTTCCACTAGTTGGACTTCTGCATCAAATCATGTTTGCATGTTACACAACCGCTTGTTGTTGTACAACATTGACACTACTAATTAGACTGGGGGTCAGCAAACTCAGCAGGGGGCCGTTCCACTGTCCCTCAGACCTTGTGGGGGGCCGGACTACATGTTGCCATGATTATGACTCGCATTTTTGGCAAAAACACTTATTGGGACCAACCCCAACGTTGCCCAAATGTGATTTTTTTTGGGGGGGGGTGTTCCCTCATACACTCACCCTGCTTCCTTTGCGTTTTAAGCGTTGACAGTTAATATTTCTCTTGTAAGGCGGAGTGGGGGGTGGGGGTGGGCTGAGGTAAGTGCGTCGTTCCTGTCAGCCCTGGTAAGCGTGTGCGTGTGCATGGGTGAAGGGAAAAGCCATTGGCCACGCTAAGTCAGGCAAAAATGTTATTTTCCCCATGTGAGGGAAGAGAAGGCGGTGGCAGCTACTTCCCTTTCCATGGCTCACACTGTGTAGCTAGCGAGTGGCCTCCCCAGCAGAATTGTTTTGGAGTGCAGCCGCCCAGGCACCTCTGAGCCCCTGCCCACCACAACTGCTTTCCCCCTCAGGATGGCACCCGGAGCGGCCCACCCCCCTTTCTCCGCCACTGCTTTTGAAGGTTAATATTGTTGTCCACTACCTGGACCAAAAACCTTTTCCCATATTTTTGGTAGTTTACATATGCCTATTCCAATGCAAAGTCTCTCAACAGAATTGAACAGAATTGAATATCTTGGTTCTGCATTATGGTAATACTTTTTGAGGGGTGCCATGGGGAGTGGGGTGGTAAGAGTTTTGCTGAATATATAGTTTCAGGGGGCATTTAATAGAATAGAAGTAAATGTCAAAGTCACTAAAGGTGGCCTAGAGGAAATATTACAGTGTGGGCTTCCTTTTCTTTCTTTTTTGAGAGAGAATCACGCCTTTTCCATTGTTTGGTATTTCTGTAAGATGGTTAAATGCATCCTCTTCTAATGATAATATAGGAAATATTTTTTGACACTCTGGAGTCTTCCAGATTCAAATTCAGATCAGTTGTACTGTGCCCATAAAAATGGGGCACCTAAGATGTGAATGTGCTGGATTTTTACTTTCATCAGCCCTTTCTTGTTCTAATTATTATTTTGTATTTCATTTGCAGGCAGGCAGAAGTCCTGAAGGCTGACATGACGGGTAATGAACTTTGCTTTTCATTTCAAATCAGCCAGAAACTTGGGTGATCTGCTTCCCACAATTGCTAGTATACATGATCTAGGATCAGTAAACTGTGTTTTTCCTTTAAATTGCGTGCCCTCTACTTCTGACAGTGCTATTACCCCAAACTTTGCTATCTGCCCCCTTTTCTGCACCCAAAAGACAAGAGATGTACTAGCATAACTTGAAAAATTGTGTTCAAGAAATTCAGAGCAAGGGTAATGAACCATCATTATTGCAGAGTAAGCAAATTAATACACTGGCACCTAATGTTTCCACATTTCCTTCACCCTGAGAAGTTTCAGACCAAAATCTTGCATTACAGGGTGTTTTCAGCTGCAGCCTTTGCTGATGTAGAAAGGAAAGTGTTGTATCTTGGTGAATCCTCTTTTGAGGAAAGGGCAAGGAAAATGCAGTTGTAATGCTGTCCTAATAAAACCTTGATCTTCTTACTACTCAGATTCAAAGCTGGGTCCAGCTGAGGCCTGGACATCCAGACAGGCTTTGCAGGACTTATACCAGAAAATGCTGGTAACAGATTTGGAGTATGCATTGGACAAAAAAGTGGAACAAGATCTGTAAGTATCTTAAACCTGGGCATTTACTATTTGTCAAAGAGATCTCTAACAAAAATTGGGCAGAATTAATGGCATATTCAGAAGATATTCTTTTTATCTTTGAGTGTGTCAGCTTAAAAAGTTTAACTGGTCTTAACAGAACTTCCAAGGTATCACTTGGGAAATTATTTTGAAAAGGTAAAGTTTGACTGGAAATGTGGTTTGACATAAACCATAAATAATTCAGTGATTATTTTATTTCATTTTTTTATAATGCATGTGGCTCGGACAAATGTGTAATATAGTATTGAGCTAAAAGTATGTATTGTTATTTGGATGATCTGTTCACATGTGAAGCTGTTTTATTGGACAGGAGGCAGGGTTGTAAAGAGTGAAACCTGCAAATTGTCCCACATTGGAGACTAAACTTCTCTTTCTTCCCATAGGTGGAATCATGCCTTTAAGAATCAGATCACAACTCTACAGGGTCAAGCAAAAAACCGATCAAATCCAAATCGGAGTGAAGTTCAGGCTAACCTCTCTCTGTTCTTAGAGGCAGCTAGTGGCTTCTACACACAGGTGAGTTGAGGGATTGCACCATGACCATGGGGCATGGAAATAGCATAACTTCCATGGCACCAAATAGGTTTTGTATGTTTCTTGCCCGCGCAAGTTTGCCCCCGCAAGATGTGGTAAAGACTACCAACCTAAACACCTTTAAAAGGTTCTAGTTACAGGTAGGTAGCAGTAACTGGGAGTAACTAGTTACAGGTAGGTAGCAGTAACTGGGAGGACAGATCGTGAAGCTGAGGCTCCAATACTCATGAGAAGAGAAGACTCCCTGGAAAAGACCCTGATGTTGGGAAAGATGGAGAGCACAAGGAGAAGGGAACGACAGAGGACGAGATGGTTGGACAGTGTTCTTGAAGCTACCAACATGAGTCTGACCAAATTGAGGGAGGCAGCGGAAGACAGGAGTGCCTGGTGTGCTCTGGTCCATGGGGTCACGAAGAGTCGGACACGACTAAACGACTAAACAAAAAACAACAGCCGTGTTGGTCTGACGTAGTCAAAACAAAATAAAAAAAATTCCAGTGTGTCTGAAGAAGTGTGCGTGCACACAAAAGCTTATACTTAGTTGGTCTCTAAGGTGCTACTGGAAGGAATTTTTTATTTTGTTTCAACCTTTAAAAGGGGAACACATAAATTCACCAAGCTGTCAGTTGGTGCTTAGTCATGATGGTTGTATGTGATCCCACAGTTTCAGAGGCATCAATCTTAAAAATCAGTTGCTGTGGAACAGCAGTGGGAGACGGCTGCTTGGGTCTTCCCATAGGCACCTGGCTAGCTACGGCAAAACAGGATGCTGGCCTTTGGTCCAACCCAGAAGCACTTGCCTTTTGTTCTTACATGCATGTATTCCATTTTGCTTTTGCAGTATTTCTCTTTCATAGAAACATTAGGTACCTTGTTTGAGATTGTCTCCTCATAACTGCTTGTAGCTCTTCAAGGTCTGCCTCAGCCCTGCAGAGAGTCATTTAACTGGAAATGCCATGAATTGAACCGGACCTTCTGCATTCAAAGCATGTGTTTAGCCACTAATGTAAGGCCTTTCCCCTAATATTAGCTGAGGAGAGGTGAAATGAGTTCAGAATGATACAACATGATCTCTGTGTCCTTTAGATTTTCATGAACTTTTAAAACTTATATAGAAGTGAAGGAAATGAAGGTGGGGTTAAGCATAACATTCAAAGTTGACCAATACCTTCAGGCTTTTCTATCTGGTTGCTAGTTTTGCTATAACTATTAAAATTGATTTGTTTCTAACTTTAGCTACTGCAGGAGCTGTGCACAGTGTTTAATGTAGATTTGCCCTGTCGTGTGAAGTCCTCCCAACTGGGAATTATCAGCAATAAACAGACGCACACCAGCGCCATTGTGAAGCCACAATCTAGCTCCTGCTCATATATATGCCAGCACTGCCTTGTCCACCTTGGAGACATTGGTGAGTACCATGAGCATGGACAGTAGAATCTGCAGAAGGAAGGTATACATGAGCTGTGCAGTGACAGTGAAAAATACTTAGAGTTTATGTCAAGTATTAATAGCAATATGTAATTGTAAGGAGAGAATAGGAGCACCTGTCAGGCTGGAGTAAACCAAGGCTCCTAGTCCAGCACTCTGATCATAATAGCAGGCAGCCAGATGCCTCTTGGTTCTCACAAGTAGAGCAAAATGGTGATGGTCCTTTCTGTTTGACTCTAACATGGAGTTTCTGTTTAGCAAGAAGAATGGAGTGGTTGGAGTGCCATTTGTCTTCAGATTATTTACTGTCTTTTTAAAATTCAATCTATGTAGAATAATTGTCCAGAAAACCTATTTATTTTAGAAACAGTGGGGTGTAGCACATTGACTAGTAGTGTACAATGTTCTGTTTCAGCAATTCTTCTTGATTTTTCAGCTCGCTACAGAAATCAGACCAGCCAGGCTGAGTCCTACTACAGACATGCAGCTCAGCTTGTCCCATCCAATGGTGAGTTTATGGAATGCAGTCTGTGTGGGTGAGTTTGCCAATCAGTTGTTTCCAGCGTAATCCCACTGGTTCTGTGGAGCTTAGTTTCCATCTTCATACTCTACTTTGACACTGAACTCCATGGAAGAAGGATGTCCATATACCACATTAATTCCATGGGATTGGCAATACATAATAGAGCTAAAATGTTCATACCTCATATCAACTGGATATTTATTTCATTATCATTCATTCAATTTTTCTCTGTGTTTAATCCAGAGGGATCTCCATAGTGGCTTTCATTAAATAGTTAATTGTATTTTATTATCTATTAAAACCACCTACATATTTCCTCCCTCTTCTGTAAAGCTCTGCCATTCCATTGCTTCCAAACATGTCCAGTCCCCTGCTCAGGGACTTGCTTTCTGTTCCTCCACCCCCTAAGTGAACCCTTTCTTGAATCAGAAAAAAACACCTTGCATTGCAGCTGGAGATGTGTCACATGGCACAACCTGCTAACTACATGTCCCTTTGCTTCAGTAAGTTATAACAGGAATGTTAGCTTTGAAGCAATCCTCATTACTACATTAGGACTGACCTGCTTATTATTGACCGTGGTCAAAAACTGTTACTCCAATAGTAGCTGCTGCCTAGAATATGGTAAGATAACTGGGTTGTACTTACATAGTGAGTCCTTTACTTTATCAGAAACTTTTCTTCCCTTTTTAAAAAAAACTTTAGGTCAGCCTTACAATCAGCTGGCTATTTTAGCATCCTCCAAAGGAGATCACCTGACCACAATTTTCTACTACTGCAGAAGCATTGCTGTGAAGTTCCCTTTCCCAGCTGCCTCTACTAACCTACAAAAAGCACTTTCTAAAGCACTGGAAAGGTGAGGCTAATATTTTCTAGGTAGTGAGATATCATTTATAAGCTTCAGGCTATTGCTACAATATAAATCTTTTCTCCAAGATGCTGCAATACTTATATATGTGTCTTTTATAAGTAGTTCTCAAAGAACATCAAGTTACAAGTAAGTAATTTCATTTCCTTTGTGCCTCCTACAGGTTAATAGTAGCAACAAAACATTCATTCTGCCCCTGTGATTGTAAATTTGATATGACAGTGCCATTTAATTTTCACACAATTTAGTTACACACAGGGCAAGGTTTTGATATGTGAGTATACTTACATTTTTGCCTAATGGGCTACAGGTATTTGCCTGAACACACAGTGGTTAAAAATAGAGGTGCAGGAGTGCATACAAGCTGTCTGTCCCCCCAGACTCCTCTCAGACTTGTCTGAGTTCTATATCATGTGACTGAAACCACCTTGGCTGTGTTGAAAGCTGTCCCCTGGTTCTGGA
The DNA here is from genome assembly GCF_963506605.1 of Zootoca vivipara. Classification (NCBI taxonomy): domain Eukaryota; kingdom Metazoa; phylum Chordata; class Lepidosauria; order Squamata; family Lacertidae; genus Zootoca; species Zootoca vivipara. The sequence continues at coordinate 2,425,339 of NC_083282.1, read as the reverse complement.
CTTCTCAACAGCTTTTGATACCACCACCATAGACCTTTGGCTCCCTAAAAAAAAAAGCTCAGCCACTTTGTTTGATCACTGCCAGTTTTTTTTATAGTGGGACATGTCTGATCTATATGAAGCTACAGGGAGTTTGGGCTGGGTGCTCACCAGTACTGTACACAGATGACACCCAGCTCTACCCCTCGTTTAAATCGGAACCAGTGAAGGTGATGAACATCCTGTGTGAGTGTCGAGGTGGTTGGGGGATGGATGGTAGTTAACAGATTGAGGTTGAATCCCAACAAGACAGAAGTACTATTTCCGGGGGACAGGTGTGAAGGACTCCCTGGTCCTGAATGGGGGTCACTGTGTCCTTGAAGGACCAGGTCCATAGCCTGGGGGTCATTTTGGACTTTTAGCTGTCTTTGGATTTCCAGGTTAATTTTATGTCTAGGGTGGCTGTCTACCAGCTCCATCTGGTACGCCAGCTGAGACCCTGCTTGCCTGTGCTTTGTCTCTCCAGAGTGGTATATGCTCTGGTTATCTCCTGCTTGGACAACTGCAGGGCACTCTGTGTGGGGCTACCTTTGAAGGTGACTCAGAAACTACAACTAATCCAGAATGCAGCAGCTGGACTGGTGACTGGCAGCTTGCTTTTCACTTTCCTAACTCCATTGCTGAAGCCACTTCTCTATTTTATTCTGCAGCAACCACTTTCTCCCCCATGTCCATCCTTCCTCCCACTCCCATAGTGACTTCCTACATCTTTCTCCCACCACACAATGCAACCACTAAGCACCATTTACACCTTCCACCAAGTTATAAAGCCACCACCCCATCCTGTTCTTCATGCCCCTGCTTTCATCTTTAGCCCCATGCCCATTCCCCCTACTCATTCCTTTCAAGCCCCCTTTGTACCCCTTTCTCACATTTTTCCTCCACACAAGTCTCCATTGCACAGAGATCATCCCATTTTTTCTTCTCCCTCATATTATGCAGCCCCCCCATTGTGTGTTTGTGTGTGTGTGTGTGTGTGTGTGTGTGTGTGCCTGCGCGCGCGCACACACACACACACACACCACAATCACTTTCACCCTCTTCTTCGTATTTCCTCCTCCCTGTCCCTGGCAACCCCATTTCCATACCTCTTCCTCTTCCCTACTGTGCAGCCTCCTTCACGCATGCGCACGCTACTGGTGTATGCCACTGTATTCTTAAGATTAATAGAATATTAGCTTGTTCATTTAGAGAAGGTTAAGTTCAGCTGATGTTGGCATTCATCTTGAGGGACAATGGAGTGCACTTCCAGGGGTGAAGTGCACCATCCAGGGGTGGATGGGCATATCCTCACAGCTCCTTCATGCCCCTCCCATATTCTCAGGGTCTTGCTTTATCCAAACCTCTGCTTCCATTTTAAAACCTGCCTTATCTTTTGCTTCCCCTCCACTACCCTGACTTCATGCAAATCCAGGATTGTGATGTAACACTCCAAATCCTCCAAAGGGGATGGCACAATGACAGCTTTATATTTTTATGTCTATAGGAAGATTGGTTAATGGACAAACTTGTCTATATGAACATATTTAGTTAATATATTTCCACCTACTTATTTGCATTTCCAAGTGGTGTACATAAAATTAATCCACAGAAAATGGAACAAACAACAACAATTTTATTATTTATACCCTGTCCATCTGGCTGGGTTTCCCCAGTCACACTGGGCAGCTTACAGTAAACCAAATACTACCTTAAAATGCCTGCTGGAGTGGTTAATTCTCAACAGTGAAGTGTTTTCTGCTGGATGGAGGCAACTTTTATTACTACTGCTTCTGGATTGTTGTCTGGAGAACACAACATGCCCTCAGGTTACACAAAGTGGCTGTCTGTGGTCTACACAAATGATAGAATTCTTTTAATTTGAGAGTTTCTAAATGTTAATGGTACTGCTTTTTATCTTCAGTGCAGTTGTTTTGGGAAAAACTATCAATCACAGCTACAGCCTCTCCTGTTTCAAAGACGCCAACTTTCTTAAAAGAAGGTGCTAGTCAGCAGTATGCATTTGCTTTTGTGCCAGGGTTAGCTTTACAAAGACTAAAATACGTGTGTGTTTTTATCTCCTTAATTGCAGTCGTGATGAGGTGAAGACTCAATGGGGAGTGTCTGATTTCATTAAGGCATTTATAAAATTCCATGGCCATGTGTATCTGAGTAAGAACTTGGAGAAATTGAACCCTCTTCGTGAGAAATTAGAGGAGCAGTTCAAGGTTGGTTTCACAAGATGTTCCCTGCTTTTCATGCTGAATCATAGAACTATACAGTTGGAAGGAACCATGAGGGTCATCAAGCCCAGCCCCCTGCAATGCATGAATCTTTTGCCCAAGGTGGTGCTTGAACCCACAACTCAGAGATTAAGAGTCTCATGTGTGGACTGGTACTTTGTTCCCTTGCTCTGAAGGAACATAGGTGATCCTTTTATTTATCGCCCACCCCTAGCTTAAAAACCTGGTAAGGATGCATTGATCCATGTTGTTCTGTGACTGAAATAAAATTAAAAAGGGCTTGAACCATGAGCCTTGTGGAGTGTCCCATTTATGGACTCTGCCAAGGGACATCTATCAGTAGTAAGAAATCATAAGTGAAAGACTAATTCTTTCTTGTATTTTTTTCCTCCCATTGGCTGATTGAACTGAAATTGTACTCCTCCTGATTTTGGGTCTGGCCTACTGGCATAGCTGCCAAGTTATCCCCTTTTTTAAGGGATTTTCCCTTATGCTGAATAGGCTTCCTCGCGAGAAAAGGGAAAACTTGGCAGCTATGCCTACTGGTTCTTCTTAGTTTTTTATCAGTGTTAAAAGTGCTTAGGATTCTGTTTTGTTGTGGTAGTGCAAGTTGCCTTAAATACAGGTTTCTTGTAGAAAGACTATTATTAAACTTCAATAACAATAATTATAAATATCAAGCACACAAGCCCAAAGGAAAAAATGCTTTTGTATTCAAAATTGAAGTGCATGCAGGTCACATATTGAGACTTTGTGCTAAGGTTTATGATGGTTTCCCCTATGCAGCTTGGAAGGCGAGTGATCGAATAGGATAATAATAAAAAAAGCCATTTCCACATGTTGAATTCATGGACTTAGTGCATTAATGCAGCAGCAGTGCTTTGTCCAGCCTGGGCTAGATACTAGGAGAAGCATTGCAATTCCACCGTACCTGCACACAGGAGAACCGTCTGCATAAGTGTGACAATTACAGCAGTGATTATTCCAGCTGGAATTTGAAGTCCTAGCCAGAAAGTGCACTGTGGCAATTAGTCTGGCTTGCTATCTCATGCATGCACCTCTGTTCTCCAGACCCCAGGCAAAGCTGTTAAATATGGAGCAAAGAGTTGAGCTAGATGAGCCAGACATCCCCACATGTCCAGACTAGGGACAGTATATCTTTGGCCCTTAGGTGTTGTTGGACTCCTATCAGCCAGCATGACGAGTAGTCATGAATCGTCCAGGAGTAGCCAGTGTGGTGCTGGAGTGATAAAGGTTCCCCCCCATCCCTAGTATCATCTGTCAGCAGAAAGTGGATTGCCCCTTTCTCCATAAGTGTGAAACATCAGAAACTAGCAACATGCCCATTGTTGCAACTGTTAAGGGTGTGAGTGGAAGGAAGATTCATACACTGCAAGGAATTAGGGAGCCGGGGAATAAAATAATTCCCTGTGCTGCTCAGATATATATTGCATCCCTCTGTGTTGATCCCTGTCTGAAGGCCACCCAGAGGTAGGCACCAGGCAGCAGGTTTTGCCCTTTTTGCACAATGCTCCTCCCATAAAAGCATGTGGCAGCCATGCACTTCTGTGAGAAAAAGCAAAGAGGTACATCAAAAGACACCCTTAGGGCCAGTGTCCTTACTCTCCAGCAGTCAAGCCTGTTCCTATATGCATTGTCCCATGCTGAGGTGTATGTTCTTCCTTTTTTTGTTACAGAGGCTGCTGTTCCAAAAAACCTTTAATTCTCAGCAGTTAGTCCACATTACCGTCATCAACCTGTTTCAGTTGCATCACTTACGAGACTTTAGCAATGAGACTGAGCAGCACAGTTACAGTCAGGATGAACAGCTCTGCTGGACACAGATTCTGGCTCTATTCAGTAAGTACTAAAGCTGACAGATCTTGATAGATCCTGTTGTGCTACAAGGCTTTAAGGTTGATTGCTTCATAGTAAAGTCTGCTGGAAACTAGATATGAGATTCTAGGTTAGTTCACTTGTTGACTACTAGTCAATTTCTCTTGAGCCACACGAGGAGGAGGAGGAGGAGATGCTGCGCTTGCAACATAACTGTCCAGCCAGGTGATTCAAATACAGTAGTTATTGTTTCACGGGACAGAATGGGAAATAGTAAATTAGAAGCATCCTGTTGCTCCTAGTGAACCAAAAACAAACCAGTAACCCTTCCCGCCTTTTACCTGTATGGTGTACTTGGTAAAAAGTCAATTGAAACCACATTGTATAGTATTAACTAGTGATTGAAAAGACTGTAACCCACAAAATGCTATATGTCTGAAACATTTCTGCAGTCACCGTTGCCTTCTGTTGATGAGGACCTTAATTTTTTTGCTATCTACTGCCTGCATATTGTCTTTTTAAAGTGTTTTTCACAAGGGAACCTAATCCAACTCTGCCCCTTGAGAACTGGGGTTGGATAAAGCAGCAAAGTGAGGTAGCATACCCAAATGTATAATGCTTGCTGATCATCATGAGAGCATATATCTTTTCTTCCAGTGTCTTTTCTTGGAATCCTGTGCAAGTGTCCTCTCCGGAATGATTACCAGGAAGAGTCTTGGGGTTCTTATCCCCTTCCTGCACTTAAAGTCTCAATGGACTGGCTGAAACTTAGACCCAGCGTATTTCAGGAAGCTGTGGTTGATGAAAGACAATAGTGAGTCTTGTGTTTTCATGGGTGTTTTTCTCCCCTATTTGTCATTGGGATGAAATGGTGTACCAATGAAGAATTTGTGATAGAAGTTGGACATTTGAATAGGTGCTAGTACAGCAAAGTGGCATAAGTTTTGAACAGGAAGTCCCTGGTACAACATGAACATTCTCTGGTGGTCCTAGGCAAGCCACCATATTTTATTTGCAACCCTGTATCTGCAATATTTGCAAAACATTTCAGGGTGGTGGTAAGGATTACTGAGACAATGAATGCACAGGTTTATAGTAGAAACTTGTGCTAACTGGGCCTATAACAGAAGTTGTCAGTAAGGGTGGGGATCACTGCAACCTTCAATTCTGTGTAAACTAACTGCTCCCTGAATCTTGCTTGCTTTTCAGAAGCATCCCCACCCATGGTCTCCAGCTTCATACCCATTTGCTAGCAATGTGTTTTGGACCCAGCAGCACAGAGTTGTTCCAGCAGGATAAATAACCCAGTCAGTTCCAGAAGCAGGATACAGTGGTACCTCAGGCTAAGAACTTTATTCATTAAGAATGGAGGTCCATTCTTAACCTGAAACTGTTCTTAACCTGAGGTACCACTTTAGCTAATACCTCTCTCCTAAAATATGTTATTTATTCTAGGTAGCCACTACAGTGATTACTTTTGCCTGAGTGATACTGTGAGTTTGACCTAGGCTGGGAAAGTAGTTTTCTAAAGTGTTTTCCTCAGTCATAATTTCCAGCCACCAGTGTGGCACTTGCTCTCCCTAAATGGAGATGGTGGCTATTATATGTGTGCAGTAGTAGTTGTTTGGCTTATGTGCCACCTTCGTTCCATGATGGAATTCAGTTTTGTTTAAATAGTGTTTCCCAGCAATCTCCCATCCTGGTGCTAAGCAGACCTGCTTAGCTTCAGCAGGTTGGGACATTGTTATGCCTTCATTTAAAATGTTTATTGCTTATTCTCTGGCAGGTATAGAATTGGATTTGTGCAGAAACATAATCCCGAAGCTGTAGCATTTTAGATTGTATGATGGGTGATAAGACAGGCATGGCCCTTGCTTTCCACATTCTGACTGACGCTTAATGCCCGTTTAAACACTACTTAAAGGCAATTTCTGTCAAACTTTTGATTATTTTCTTTTCAAGTGCCCCCTGAACTGTTGAAGACTATCAGTCCTTCTCTGGAAATGACCTCCCCAATTTTGCCACATGCAAAATTTGGATGCTACTGTGGATCCAGTTGTAATATTTTAATGTCATTGAAGGAAGCAATGGGATTGACGCCTCCTCCCAGTCCTCTGCTCCTAGCCCATCCCTTCCTTCATCTACCACTAAAAACAGCAGAGTTTCATACATTAATTAACCTTAAATCTCTGACTTTTCTGAGAACAACTGTTTTAGAATTTCCCATGTGTGCACACAAAGTATTGGAAGCCCTCCTTCACTGCCATTTCCACTAGTGCCCACATATAGCGTGGAGAATTCTGGAAGGTCTTATCATTCAGCTTCACTCTTCATCCCGCTCTGAGGGTGCAGTATGCTTTGTAAACATGAGGTCCGGGATATGCTTTCCAAAGTTAGAGATAAAATAACAAGATTAAAAGATACAACCACAAACTTAGCCATTCCAAATCAGCATTATAAAGCAATGACCAAACTAAAACAATCAAGAGTTTTAAAAGCTTAGGAAAGTAAATGCTTGATGTCAAAATACCATCAACATAGGTGCCAGGGCTACATAGTTAAAATATTTAAGTGTATACCTTAAAATGTAGAATGTGAATGCAGTGCATGTTTGTAGATACATGCATCATACAGTTGTCGGGGAGCTATGGCAAGCAGAGATATGTGTCTGCATAATTTGTGACATGACTAACTATGCATTACCACTCATATTCTTAAATGAAACAAGAATAAACTCGATTTTGTTGATGCTGTCCACATCTTGCTTCCAACAGGATCTTCACTAAACCTGGCTTTTGAAACAGCTTTCAGTACTATCTGACTGTAACTTGCAAGTAAACAAGGCTATAAACCTTCCAAAGTCAAATTGATATTCTACAAAAGAGAGTCACAAAGCCTTCCCATTACAAGATGCTATATTATGTACGGCCATGAGGTCTGGCAGCAATTGCATTTCATCCAGCCCTGTAAAACAGCAATTGTTCCACTTGACGCCTGCATGTAACAATCTTTGGTTGTTTTTCTTCAAGGGTTCCATGTGGTTGCCAGTGTTTGGGCATTCCATAAAAATTCTACTAGTGTGCGAATGTTTAGGGCAAATAGTGAGCTGGCACAATCCAGAAAAGGAAATTGCAAAGTCTGTTCTTAATAAGAGGAGATGTAATATGTAACAACAAGGGCACTGTGGGTATTGCAGATAAAATATGGATTTTGAGAAGACCTGATAGACCTGATAGATAGTGGAGGTAGCAGAGACTGTTCAGGCACAGAAGGAAGTGTATCAAAGTACCAAGGAAGGAGTAGGAGAGCTGTGAAAGCAACCAATAGCATATTACACAAATTTAAAATGCTCTTCTTGCCTTGCAGTATTTGGCCTTGGCTGATTTCCCTGCTAAATAGTTTTCAGCCTCATGAGGAAGACATCTCCTGCCCTAATGGTAAGGATATTCCTTTCTCAAGTGGTCCATGGAAGATGAATAAAGAATGGGGTTGGGGAATATGGCACTAATCCCTGCACTAATGCACTGTTGATTTGTGAAATTAGGCAGAGACAAAACTACTTGCCTCATTATACCTTCATTTTGAAAAGCACCTGCTGCTCCCAGTGACTTAACAACACTCCTTGGAAATACATTTGAATTGTTGAGATGTTATTCTTGTTCCTCGCTGCTGCTAGATCCAACTGGCAGTGGCAGCTCCTTTGCCTTTGTCGGGTAATGCTCTAGCATGGTAATGTCATGGGCAGTTGTCAACAAAATCACATGGGTTGCCACAACCAATCAGTTTAAGGCTGCTGGATCAGGCCAATGACTGGCATCCTGTTTTCACAGTGGCCAACAGAATGCCAGTGGAGAAACCCGCAAGCAGGAATCGAGCACAAGAGTATTCTGCCATCCTCTGGTTTACATCAACTGGTATTCAGATTTAAATTACTGTGTTGGTAAATAAGACCAAGAACGGTCTCCCTAGGGAGGCTGTGAACTCCCTTTCCTTGGAGGTTTTTAAGCAGAGGTTGGATGGCCATCTGTCATGGATGCTGTAGCTGAGATTCCTACATTGCGGGGGTTGGAAATAGATGATCCTTGGGGCACCTTCCAACTCTACATTTATTTGATTCTTTCTTATTTGTCCATAGCCTGATGAGTGCAGCCTGATGTACATTGCTTAGACAACTATGGTTGATCAGTGTGCAAATAGTTGAAATAAATGTTGAAATAAATGTTGAAATAATTATCAGCTTGTGGTAATGCAGAGGTAGGTTTATTCACTGGTAGCACTGGTGCTATAGAATCTGTATTGACATTCTACAGTCTTTTGAAGTTGCACCTGTTTACACACACAATTTTATTTTTTAAAAAAATGTTTATTAAGTTTTCATTTTTATTTCTCAAAATAAACATTTTACATACTGTTAGATATCCAGCAACTTTCCTTCTCCTTCCATGGTTCATTCAGTTTTATCTTTCATTCTTGCATATTTTACTATAACCATTTTAATCAGTTCTCCACTTTTACATTACTCAGAATTAATTACACTGTTGATTTTATCGTAATGCTGTCAGTGTTTTCAGCTGTATACAATTACTTTCCATGTACTCAATAAATGTTTTCTACCCTTTAAATATATGTTCTTCTTGCTCTCTTATTCTGTATGTTAAACCTGCAAGCTCTGCATATTCTAGCATCTTAAGTTGCCAGTCATCTTTGCCTGGAACTGCCCTCACTTTCCATTTTTGGGCTAACAAAACCTGAGCCGTAGTTGTTGCATACATAAATAAAATTTTCTTACACCTAGGAACTTCTGCCTAAATTATTCCCAACAAAAAAGACTCTGGTCTTTTGGGGGAAATTGTTTTAAACATTTTTTTTTCAATTCATTGTAAATCATTTCCCAATATTCTTTTACCTTTTTACATGTCCACCACATATGAAAAAAGTTTCCCTCCGTTTCTTTACATTTACAACACATACCTGATTCAACTTTGTACATCTTATCCAACCTTCTCAGAGTTCAAAACCACCTGAATCATTTCCATATAATTCTCTTTCAGTGAATAACATGCAGTAAATTTCAAATTATTTTTCTACAATTTCTCCCAGAGGTTTAAGTCTCTATATTGTGTTCTATATCTACTGCCCAATGTGCCATTGAAGCTTTGACTACCTCGTCTTTTGTTTCCCACTCTAATGAAAAGTTGTACATTTTAGATAATGGTTTATTCTCTTTCTGTAATAATTGTTTTTCAGATTGTTAGCTTTGGTTCAGGAATCCATTTTTAAAAATCTAACTTAAACATATCATGTACCCTGTTTCCCCTATATTAAGATGTAGTCATAAAATAAGCCATAGCAGGATTTTTAAGCATTGAAGGAATATAAGCCATACCCCAAAAATAAGACATAGTGATAGCGCGCAGCAGCAATGCCGGCTGCGGCAGGAGGAGGGGAAAAAAATAAGACATCCCCTGAAAATAAGCCATATTGTGTTTTTTTGAGGAAAAATAATTAGAAGACGGTGCCTTATTTTCGGAGAAACACGGTATCTGGTGGTACTATAACCAATCAGTAACGTGGCTCCTTAACTCCTCTATATGTCGCCCATTGTCTATCCATATTAGTTCCTTTGCTTCAATGGGAGATAATCATAAAGATGTTTCTTTCCAAAAAATTTTGTACTTCTCCCAAACTCTATATAAGTTCTTCCTAATAGTGTGTTTTGTAAAACTCTTACAGATTTTAGCTTTCTAAAATATCTGCATTTTCCAATAAGATCCATTCATTTAGTCAACACAGACATTCTGCCTCATAATACAATTGTAGGTCTGGCAGGGCAAAGCCTCCTCTTTCTTTTAATCTATCAAGATTTTATGTTTAATTCAAGGCTTCCCCCCCCCCCTGCCAGATAAATTTAGAGATATCTTTTTTTCCATTCTTTAGAATCAATTCAGATTGTAAGTAAGTTAAGTTGTACGCCGGCTCCCTCGGCCAATAACATGAGATGAGTGCTGCAACCCCAGAGTCAGTCATGCCTGGACCTAATGGTCAGGGCTCCCTTTACCCTAGACCTGGTGAGGAATGCAGTCCTGTATAGTTATTCTTCTTTTTTCTCTGATTGTTCACTAGCCACCCCTCTCCCAGAGGAGTTTGAGCTGCAGGGATTCTTAGCTTTGAGACCCTCTTTCAGGTGAGTCACTGCTGGAGGTTGCAACTTTTTGTTTATGACGGCTTACATTGATGGTCTTGCTGTTTGGAAGCAAATGTGAGAAAAGGAGGAGAATCTGGGCAGTATGATTCCATTTGTCATAGAAAGATACCTCTCTTCCAACCCAATAGAGACTTTGGTTTGGCAATGCAGTTGCCCACAATCACTTCAATAGCTGCAGGTCTCCCCTGCATGAGTGAGTTTTTTTGGGGGGTGGGGAGGGAGGCTCGGTTAATTTCATTGTACACAGGTTGTACATTGACAATAAAGGTATTATTATTATTATTATCATTAGTCTAGGAGAGTCACTATAATAGCTTGAGATATCTAAGTGTGCATTTAAATGCATGCATGACAGTTTCTTATTTTGGAATATATCTTAGGAAAAATTCCAAAATCCTGTCTCATGCAGTTTCATGTTTTTATATTCATTGTTAGCATGGAGAAGACATGGAGGACAGAAACAAGATTGAGACACTGGGACCTTGATGTGACAAGAGTCTGAAAGTTAACTGAAAAGTGGCCTTTGGGGCAAATCTGGCCCTCTCTGTTGCCAGCTCAAATGTCGGGCGCTTTCAGACACCCCTTTGCCCTCAGAGTTTTCTGAGGGCAGGTTAGAAGCAAATATTGGGATCATGCACTCTCCCTTGCTCCTGTCATAATAGGAGAAAGTACCAAGTGAACTTGGGGTGATTTCTATTCTGTTGTGCAGGACCAGGAATAGTCTGTGTTCAAATAAACACAAGATCTCTCTAGTTAATTGAGGGATAAGAAATACAAGGACCCAAAGTCCACTCCTGATCTGCCCTTGTGTAGAACCCTCCCCCCCCGGGGGGGGTGTGACATCTGGCCAGGCCTTTCTACTGCAGTGCTAAGCTTACCCACCTTTTTAAGGGAAGTGAATTGTTTTGTCCTTTACAAAAGACAGATTTCACAGTCCCCTACCCCAACAGACTTGCAATCTTAAAAGAAGAGACCAAGGTTTTATATACAGTGGTACCTCGGTTTATGAACACAATTGGTTCCGGAAGTCTGTTCATAAACTGAAGCGTTCATAAACTGAAGTGAACTTTCCCATTGAAAGTAATGGAAAGTGGATTAATCCGTTCCAGACGGTCCGCGGAGTAACCGTTCATAAACTGAAGCGAACTTTTCCATTGAAAGTAATGGAAAGTGGATTAATCCGTTCCAGATGGGTCCGCGAAGTACTTAAACTGAAGCATTCATAAACTGAAACATGGGTGTAATTGGTTCCGGAAGTCTGTTCATAAACTGAAGCGTTCATAAACTGAAGCGAACTTTCCCATTAAAAGTAATGGAAAGTGAATTAATCCGTTCCAGATGGGTCCGCGGCGTTCATAAACCGAAAATTCATAAACCGAGGTGTTCATAAACCGAGGTTCCACTGTATACTGTAGCTGGAGATTTTGCCCTCTGCTGTGAAACATAGAAACATATTGTGTTGATATTTATCTGTGAAACACTGTCACAAACTACCTTTAAATAGCATTCTAACCTTCTCAGGTTGGTATATGGACTGAAAAGAAATCTATCAGAAGTCTCGTTTAAGCTCCACCAACTTAGTTTGGTCTCCTTGTGCCTGCCTTTCCATTTCAATCCGACTTTCTATTCTTTGTTTATGGCAACAACTAGGAACTTGGATTTTTCAAAAGGCCATCAAGGGATTTCAGGAGACAAAGAAGGGCAGCACCGGCGAATACGGCAACAGCGCCTGATCTTCACAGGCAAATGGATTGCTGACAACCAGCCAAGGTATCTGCACAGCTGCTGGCATCACCCCTCACTCTTCTGAGCATCATATTCTTCTCTGCTGCTGCTTGTTGCTATTGACACGAGTTGAACATTATTGGAGCTTAAATGAAGATGTGCGGTCTGACACTATTTTTAACACAGTTTAAGGAATGTATGGCAACATGGTAGTTACTAAAAACCTACTGTACATAATTTTAAACACATCAATTTTTAAAGGTGTGGGCAGCTTGTTTGGCACTTAAGACAGTGCTAGAAATCTACATTGAGTCAGTAGGGCAGAACTTAAGTTATATGTTTTAATTTGAAGTCAGAAATGTAATTTGCATAACTTTCATGCACACAGAAGTGGCAGACCTGGATTAATGGTGCTGAATCAGATTGTTACTCCATCTAGCTTGGGGCTGATTGGTCAGAGAATCATAGGCTAGGTCCTCTCTGATCTAGGCTAGTTTCATTGTTGACTTTTTGCTATACATTTTAGATGCTTTTTCTCCAAGGTTTTGTGCTCTGTATTAAGTTTTTTAAACTTGATTTAACCTCACTCATCTTTTCTCTATTTTCTGGAGGGTTAGGAAAATTAAGTTTGGGGGTGGGGTAGGAACAGTGACACAGTCTTGAGCATTAGAATTGGATGAGATTCCTTGAGTCTTCATCAATCCCCAAAGCACTCCTGGCCACACAAACTAGTCTGCAAAATTATTGTCTCCCCCAGTCCCTAAATTTTTATTATCCTGTTGCATTTGGAAGGGCCTGGGAACCACATTGATGTATTGTCATGATGGGCGTCTTCCTGTTAGTTGTCGCAGAGCAGGCCAACAATGTTAGCAGTAACAGTGTGAGGAGTGGCTTCATTGCTCTGCTGCAAGTTTGAAAACTGAATTGAAGTGGTATAGTACAGTTTTCCTAATCACAAATGTTGGAACTCAACCTACATTTGAACTTGAGGTGGTAACCTGAAGGATTCAGCCAATATGCCACCACCTCTCTCTAGTCAAAGGAGCCTCCTTGTATCAGTAGACCAAAGTGCTGCTCCCTGGCTGCTTTTAAAGCTTCCTTCTTAGGCTAACTCAGTGACTAAGAGTACAAACTGCTTTCACCTTGCTCACCTCTGCCTCTGTGTCACCTCAATTCACAGAAACTGTGTCTGACATCAGAAAGCTTGTATGCTTGCTTTCTATTTAAGTTCTATTTAATTTTGTGCATGGGTTGGTTGGTTTGTACCTGAAGATTTAATCACTAATTAAATCCCTAATTAATTCATTTTGTCTTTCTGTTAAAGGCTGATCCAATGTGAAATTGAGATTGGGAAACTTCTGTTTTTGACAGAGATCCCAGAATTGCTGCTTGATGACTATAGTGAATTGAAACAGAGTCACATTCTGCAGGAAGCAGCAGAGCCACAGTTTGCAGACGGGAGCCCAGGACTTAAGTCAGTGCTGTCAACAGGTCGAAACCTGAGCAGCAGCTGTGATGCAGGAGATAAGCCAATGGTGACATTCAAAGAGAACATTAAACCCCGAGAGGTAAACAGGGAGCAAGGCCGAAACTATCTGACTAAGGAAGTGGGTAGGGAAAGAAGGGATTATAGTAAAGGAATAACAGTCAATAAAAATGATGGGAAGAAGGACAACAACAACAACAAGAGGAAGAACGAGATCAAGAAATGTGGCATGGAAAAGATGCAGGAAGCAGGGAAGCAGAATGTAGCAGTGCAGGTGAGACTTTGTGCATGGTATCATCCCAGTGAAATTTGTCATGTGGCTATTTGAATTAGTTGGTCATGCAAATCTGTGCAGGCCTCTTCATGCTATAGCAAGATCGATGACCTTTATTTGGAGACTAAACAAGGTGATTCACGTGTTGCACTCTCAGTGAGGATGTATGGAAAGGTCCCTGAGCCATTATTTGGTTACCACAATTTCAGACAGCCGGACCCCCTTCCACCCTTCTACCTTGCTCTTCACTTCTGCCAAGGAAATAATTGCTGCCCACTTACCCTTAAAACCTCACATATTGACAGAAGGGACAAAGGAAGTACCTGTTTTGGTTCTTTCTTTGGTTGGCTGATCTTGTTTCCTTTGGGAGGGGGAGCTAGTGAGTGGACTGCAGCTCTTTCCTTAACAGTGAGTCTCTTCTACTGTGACTGTCTGTACTGGCAGTAGATGCTACAGGCACAGAGAGGCTTCTGCAAGTGTGGTCCCTCATTAGGAGGGTAATTTGTGAATTGTACTATATTACAGTGGGATTTTATTTTATTCTTACTTTAACCATTGCCAACTTCTTTCATCATTCAGCATCACTGTTGACATTCTTTAGCATTCATTGATTGATAAGGCTGATAGACACGAATTCTTTGGGTATTTCTTTGGTATATTCTTCTCCTCCCCACATCAACAAAAGAATAACTTTCATCAGTTTTCCATTTTAGTCCTCTATGATGCATTGTTAATGCTGAAACATTTACTGTACGGTAGCTATTGAAGAGTTAGTCTTCAACTGCCCTCTTAGTTTCCTTTTTTTTTTTACCATTTTAACAGTAAATTGCTTCAGCGCCAGTTATATTTGTTTGTATCTTTTCATATTAACTTCCATATTTAAACAGGATTAGGTTAAGACAGTTCTTTCCATGTCCTAGAGAAGGACAAGAGGTAGAAACTTGCCTAGTTTCATTCTCCCTGGTTTTTTTAAATGACTTGGTTATTCAAAGGAAAACATATAGGAATTAAGGTGGCTTGTAAATGGTCTCTTGCCTGTTCACGTGAAGACTTCGTGAACTGGAAGACAATTCCTCTTTTTTTCTTTCCTTATTGTGTACAATAAATTTGTGAAATAAAAGAATGGTTAACAGGCAAATAAAAAATACTGTGGGCTAGTAAATTTGGGGAATTACTTGTCAGGCTGAAACTAGAACCTCTTAAATGTATTTTGAGGAGATTTGTCCTTTCATCTCTTGTGTCAAATGCTGGCCTGTGGCACAGTCCCTTTCAAGTGATTTTTTCCTTGCACCCAGAAAAAATGGTACTGACTCACCTGCTCCGTCAAACATTTCTACAAGAAGAAGGGAAACTCAGGTGGGTTTCTGGGTGCACAGGGAGTAGCACCCCTTGAAAGGACTGTGTCATAGGCCAACATTTGAGGCAAAAGGTGAAAGGACCACAATCAAAGTATTGTCATAAAAGGATCATTGCAACATACCTATGTCCTCAAGGAAATAATATTCTTAGCAAGGTACAGGACATGTAATGCAGGGAGATGTAAGCTTAGCATTAATCTTAAACCATTTAACAATCCTTTGGTATCCGAGTATTTTATTTAATCTCTAGCTAAGAACCCTGATGATTCCTCCTTAATCTTCAAATTCTCCTGTTCAGCCACTTGATTCTGCTGTTTGTTTGCTAAGTGGCTTATAAAAAAGTAACATTAAGGACTTTCCGTCAGTCTCGGTATAATAGATCTGTCACTTTTGAGCCTGCAGCTGATGGTGAAAGAAATGGAGTTTGTATTAATACAAGGCAGTGAGGACCAGACACTAACTTCATTCTATGGCCTGTGCCATTTGTAGAGGCTGTGTTCAGTACAGAAGCAGGATCATGCTCAACCCCAGAACCCACCTGTCCTGTGGGTGGGCCCAACAGGCTTCCTTGTCTTAGATCAGCCTTTCTCAAACTTGAGTCCCCAGATGATGTTGGGCTACAACTTCCATCACCCTTGACTACTAGTCCTGCTAGCTAGGTATGATGGGAGTTGTAGTCCAACAACATCTGGGGACCCACGTTTGATAAAGTCTATATTAGATGTAACATTTATAGGTAAAGGACCCTTGGATGGTTAAGTCCAGTCGAATTTGACTATGGGGTGCAGCGCTCATCTCCGCTTTCAGGCTGAGGGAGCCAGTGTTTGTCTGCAGGCAGCTTTCTGGACATCATGTGGCAACCATGACTAAACCACTCTGGCGCATGGAACACCATGACACATGCCAAAGCACACGGAAATGCCATTTACCTTCCCACTGCAGTGGTACCTATGTATCTACTCACATTGGTATGCTTTCAAACTGCTAGGTTGGCAGGAGCTGGGCCAAAGCAACAGGAACTCACCCTGTCGCACAGACTCAAATTGCAACCTGCAAGCTCAAGAGGTTATGTGGTTTAGACCACAGCACCACCCGTGTCCCTATTGTAACATTTATATGGAGCTTGCAGGCATAAAATCCCAACGTGCATAATGTACAAAAAATTGTACCTAGCATGTAAACATCTGGCATGCCTAGCAGATGGGGCAGATGAGTGGAATTCCCCCCTTAAGGTCAGCACCTCTACAGACCCACAGTATTGTATAAACAACTGTTCTTCAACTGGTGAGTTGAGACCCGCTAGTGGGTCGCGGCCTGATCCAAGGTGGTTCACAACAGGCACTCTACTATCATGCAAATATATGGTTAAAAAAAAAAGAAATGGGTCCCCAAATGCATCTTTCAGTTAAAAGTGAGTCCTAGGTCTGAAAAGGTTGGGGAATACCTAAACAAGCCTGATAGAAGCTGGGAATAACATACAATCCTGCTTACATTCCTTGCAGAGACATGTTGTTTCTAGTTAGCGATTTGTTACACTTCAATGGAAGTACAGTAAAAAAGGGGGGGAAATCCAGTGGTTGGATGAATGTTGAAAAACCTTTTCTTAAAAAAAATCTTGTAAATTATTGGCTCTCACTACATTTTAAAACTTCTCTTCATGCACATTCACTGGTGGTATATTATTTTATATGGCCTCTGGCATGCTGAAACTGCTACAAAATACTCCTTGTCATTTGTTTTGGTGTACAGAAACAGTTAGCACTAATTCTCTAATAAAATATATATTTCAGTGAGAAATGTCCCTATTGTGTTCGGTGGAGCTTACTCCCAAGTAAGTGAGTGTAGGGTTGCAATCTAAAGTGATCTTTTAAAAATCCTTCTTGCATAATAGATTTATATGTAAAATGCACACTACACACAGGTCAATTTGTGCCAGAGCAGGAAAGTAGAGGTGTTTTAGCTATCTTTTGAAAGCTGAGCTTATCTCCTGTTTCTCAGACAAATGGGCTGGAGTTTACGTTCATGGAATCCCAGACTATCTGCCAGTAGGGAGTGGAGGTGAGTTTTGTCCTCCTAGTTTCACATGCTCTGGAGCCGTGAGCAAAACTACTGGGACAAATTCTTCCCCTACCCTGTTCCCCTTCCTAAGATTGGAAGGAAGCCTGGGGTTTGTTTTGACATTCTGTTTCTGAGGCCCTCCTAGTGCCTTGGGAGTGCAGATCTGAAGGAAGGTCCTAGTCCTCTGCATCTCCACTGTGGAGAGAAGGGCCAGGGCTGGATTCCCAGCATTGCCTTGCAACCCTAGCTCTAAGCTGGAGAGGGGAGGGGATTGGCCTGGACCTCATACTGAGTTTTGAAGGCGGCCACAAATTTTGGCTTGACTATGAGGGAAACCCAGCAATTTTGGGTCCCTTCTGTATAGCAAAGGGGGAACTAGAATTACTTGAAAAGAATCAATGCATCATAATCATGCTAAGAAGGTGTGGACAGGTAACATTGATGCTTAAATGGCTTCCCTTCTAGGTAAAATCCCAGACTGAGTTGAGGAAGACTCCCGTGTCTGAAGCCAGGAAAACACCAGTCACTCAGTCTCCCAACCAGGCCAGCAACTCCCAGTTCATACCCATCCATCACCCAGGAGCTTTCCCTCCTCTTCCTAGCCGGCCAGGTAAAAGCCATGTGCTCTGGATTAAAATCATATCTATCTTTGTTTAAAACTCATGATGTTGTGGGCTGATGCCTTCCACCTATCTTTTTCTATGTAGGAAAATAAAACTGAAAAGGGTTTCTTTGTAAAAATGCTCTGACTTCCTTTAACTGGAACATAAGTGGGTGGGGGCATTACTATATTGCATGATCTTTACCCAAGTGCATAGTAACGAGCTCTCTGCAATGTCTGAATAACAGCACATGTGTGTTTTCTGCCACAGGTGCACAGAGTGGAAAGCCCCCTCACACATAATTTTCTCAATGTGCATACCTATGGTGGAAAAGACAATTCTGCTGTCACAAAAAGCTTACCTTTTTGTCACAGATATTAATCTTGGTGTTTGAAAAAGTAATGTGCAGAACAGGCAGCCCATAATGTGACGAAGTGTCTGCTTTGTGTGTAGTATACAGCTGTGAAGATGAAAGCCATTCCTGCGGGTCTGAGAGGGTGTGGCACCCCACTCCATCCTGGAATCCTCCCCCAAAAGGGGTTGGAACTGGAGCTGAAGGCTTGCTTGTATACATACCCCCACACACTCCCAATACTCTTACTGCAGAGATGAATGGCTTAATAAATGGCTGAATCAGATGCTGATTTTGAATGTGGGATCTCCTTAAATCTGGAAAGAGTGGGACCAGGGAGGAGCCAAAGGCCCATTCACAGGGGACAATCCTGGAAGAGGAGACAGGAAGTAACATTTGAAGAGCCCCCTAAACATTCCATGCGTGAAAAAGTAGTTTCCTTTTTTAAAAAAATGTCTGTTTGTTTGTCTCTTTCTTTTCTTCTTCCCAGGCTTCCCACCTCCCGCCTATGTTATCCCCCCTCCTGTGGCTTTCCCTATGGGCTCAGGATATACTTTCCCAGGTGGCGTTTCTGTCCCAGGAACCTTTCTTCAGCCTGCAGCTCATTCACCTGCAGGAAACCAGGTGCAAGCTGGGAAACAATCCCACATTCCTTACAGCCAGCAGCGGCCCTCTGGACCAGGCCCAATGAACCAGGGACCTCAGGCACCCTCCCCTTCTCAGCAGTCCCTTGCATCCTTACCAGCTCAGGCAACAGCACAGTCTGCAAGCCAGTTGCAGGTCCAGGCTCTGGCCCAGCAGCAGCAGCAACAGCAACAGCAGCAACAACAACAGTCCCCTACAAAAGCTGTTCAGGCCTTAGGGAAGAGTTCTCCACACCACTCTGGATTCCAGCAGGTGAGCTTTAAGGAGAAGAAAGTACTAGAGAGACCCAATCTGGGCTGGATTGCATCTGTAGGTGCAAATGCAGGATCTTTGCTCAAATAAGAGTGGCTCTGATGGAAAGGTGCAAGTAAAAGTATTTACTCACTTATATTATTTATCTAGCATTATGCCCCTTGCATCTGGGAGGAAATTTTGGTAGGTACAGCCCTTCAAACCTCAGAACTTTCACATTGCCAAGTGCCTGCATGAAATCGTTTCCCTTTAATAACAGGTGAAGCCTCATGTTGGAAGTTTCACCTTTTTTGTAGGTTCTGAAACATTTCCTTGGATTTTCTCTGGATCACAAGGTCTCAGAACTTTGCTCTCAAAATGAAATCCATAAACTTTGCAGCTCAGTGGCACAGAATATGGAGCCTTGCTCAAGTACATTGCACATGATTGGGTGGTGGCACGTTGTGCTCTCAGGTGGTGCACAGAGTGTGTAGCATGCCTTTTTGGACAGTGAAGAATCAATACAGTGGTACCTCTGGTTAAGAACTTAATTCGTTCTGGAGGTCTGTTCTTAACCTGAGGTACCACTTTAGCTAATGGGGCCTCCCGCTGCTGCCGTGGTGTGATTTCTGTTCTCATCCTGAAGCAAAGTTCTTAACCCCAGGTACTATTTCTGGGTTAGCGGAGTCTGTAACCTGAAGCGTCTGTAACCCGAGGTACCACTGTAGTATTTTTCTGTGCAATGTTGCTTGCGGACTCTACTTCATCAAGTCAAGGGGTTCAACTCCAAAGCAGAGAAGCAAAATTTCAGGCTGTTTTTGGCAGAAAGAGAATATGCAGCTTGCCACGGTTGGTCTCTTGGCAGCTAGAAACCTAAATTAGTCAGATGCTCTCCAGTTTTGCATAATGAATTGTGCTGAACACAGAGGCCCTTGTTCTTCAGTATTCCCAGGCAGACTCCTCCAAGCAGCTCTGGAATCCTCCTCAGGTCCAAGGCCCGTTGGGGAAGATCATGCCTGTGAAGCAGCCCTACTATCTTCAGGGCCAAGACCCCCTAAAACTGTTTGAACAGTCCATGCAGCCTCCCCTCCTGCAACAGCAGCAGCCTCTGGAGAAGAAGATGAAGCCTTTCCCCATGGAGCCATATAACCAGAATCCCTCAGAGGTTAAGGGGCCAGAATTTTACTGGGACTCCTATGGCATGGCTGATAACCGCATCATGATGGCACAGCAGCAAGCTAACATGGACCGCAGAGGGAAACGTCAGCCAGGAGTCTTCCGCCCAGAGCAGGATCCAGTGCCTAGGATGGGTTTTGAGGTAAATGTGTGAATTGATGATCTTCAGGAAAGGAGAGTGGTTCTCCCTTGAGTGATAGATGTCTCCAAGTGGGTTTAGCTCCTCCTGTCACTCAAAGGCAAGAAACACTGTAACTTCAGAGGAAGTTGCTTTCAATGCAGCAGTATGCGGTGATTCACAGGATTACCAATTAGTAGAAACAGATTAGTCTGGGTTTTTGATTCTGTGTGTGTGTGTGTGTGTGTGTGTGTGTGTGTGTGTGTGTGTTTTAAAAAAACCTAAATACATTCTAAAAGCACTTTTAAAAAATCAACTAACTTGGTTTTGCATCATTTTTAAGATAACACTGACAAACCAAAACAACCTACTCAACTTTCCAGGCTATCTACACCCCCCCCCCCACACACACACAAGGGATGGTGCGTGGGGCAGGAGCTGTGCTATCTAGGTAGTGGACAGCTGGTCGTGGCTGCAAAGGCTCCTTCCTCCCCCATCAAGAGTGCAGCTTCAACTATCCTCTTCCCAGCCGTCAAGATCAAGGGCATATAATGTACACATGCTTTTATATTGTGAGGTACAAAATAAGAACCACAATATATCTTAAGATGCTGCTGAAACGGTAATATCAAATAAGCAATGTAAAGCTCATAATCTCCCACACCCCCAGTCCATGTGTGTCTGCCACTAAGATGGAGCCCCGGGGAAGTCATCTTGGCAAGGGATGTGCACTTGAATATTATCTTGGGAAAAGCTGTAAAGCTCCAGTTTGAGCATGGATTTCTGCCAGAACTTTACAAATCAACACAATATGTTGAGGCTTTTCAAAGTTTATCACAGTGAACCTGCATGATTTGAATTGTTAGGTATCACATAACTAGAGAAAAGCAAATATAGTAATTCCCTCTGGCAGTGCTGGCTCTTGGGACAGTCTGGGAGGAAGGAGATTGAAGAAGAAACACAAGGCTGGGGAAGCCACAAGTGTTACTTAAGGTGGCAAAGTAGATGCTGCCAGAACACTTTACGAGGCCATCACAGAGCCCCGTGGCTGTCTTCAAGAAGGTGGCCCAAACAATAGCATTTTATATGCCTGGGTATTTAATTCTGTAATTGTAGGTTAGTCTCACCATCCTTCAGTGTGGATCTCATGCCACATTTGAGGCATTTGGCAAGGAGCAATGTTGAGCAATGGGTGGTTCATGGAGAAAACTTGCTTGTGTAATAATAATTTTTAAAGCCCAGATTCTATGCTGTAGATGATGAAACCTGCTTGTAGTTCATCCGGCTCTGATCCATGAGCACATGATCAGGAACCATACAGGCACATTTTGGTTCTAACTACAGTTAACGAAGCTACTAGGATAGTGGAACATTGAAGAACAAAATGCATTCGCTTTCCACATATTTATTGTTGCAGTGGTGGAGATCACATTCTTCCAAAGAAGATCCCAGTAATTTTTGCTGGATGCAGAGCTGCTCCTAAAACACACACACGCAGTCTTACTTGTTTGACTCAATTTTTGTCTTTCTCCCCTTGATTTTCTTATGCCCCTGCTTTTCTCTCTTTAAGCTGCTTTTGCATGCTGGCATACCTTTCCTTGCATTCCCTTTCTCTGCTTTGCGTTCCTGCTGGGCTCCCTTCTATTCCTGTAGACTCCTTGCCTATCTGCTGCTAGTCTTGCTTTCGCTTCTTTCCTTGCTGCATCTCACTGTGCTCCTTTCTGTCATTAGGACCCCAAGAGCTCCCCTCTGCTTCCTCCGGACCTGTTAAAGAGTCTGGCTGCCTTGGAGGAGGAGGAAGAGCTGGTTTTCTCTAATCCTCCTGATCTTTACCCAGCTCTGCTGGGTCCTCTCACCTCTCTTCCTGGACGAAGCCTCTTTGTATGTATTTTACTTAATTCTGCTGCTTCTCATTCTAATTTTGGCATATCTTTTTTATTTATATTCCTTTTCCCTGAAATGTCAGTAGGACACATGAAATCCATGTCCCTTCCTGAAATAGTGGTTAAGGGGAAATTTAAATAAGCAGAGCTCATATGCTCAGGATCATAGCTGCAATACTTTTACCAATCCTAGGATTGCTATTTTCTTACCCAGCAACTGAGACCTTAAAAGCTCTGGAAGAGGGCCTCTTAGTAAACTTCTCCCTTGTGGTACTTCTTGTTTGGAATTACCTTGACTTTCCAGGCCTACTCCACCGTGAGGGAGCAGGAGAAGCTGTTCCAGTTGACTTAGCTCCTGTTCCAGAGCTCTTAAGCAGGTACAGTCTCAGAATCAGAAAGCGGCAACTCTAGATCAGCGTTTCTCAACCGGTGTTCCGCGGCACACTACTGTGCCGCGAGACGCTGGCTGGTGTGCCGCGACGAGAAGGGCGATTTGCATTGTCACGTCGCTGACCCGCCGGAAAGGAAGCCGGCCGGGTCACGACGCGAGGCGAGCGCCCGCGTCGTGACCCCGCCAGCTTCCTTTCCAGCGGGTTAGTGTTGTATATTGGCGGCCGCCAGGCACGTGACAATGCAAACCGCCCTTCTCGTCGCCGCACGTCGCGGCAAAATTTAGAGTCGGCATCCAGCCGGAGTCCAGAGAGGGCGCCATCGCCTGGGGAGGAGGAGGCAGGCGGGGAAGGCTGTGCAGGGCTTCCCTTCGCCGGGCGAGAGCGGCGGCGGCTGCCTGGGGTGGCTGGGAGGGAGGCGGCGGCAGCTGCGCGCCCGTGTCTGCCCGCCTGGGGTCTGTGCGTGCCGTCTGACGTGTCCCCGCTCGCTCCGCAGGCTCTGCGCCTGGTGGGTCCGCCTGGCTACCGCGCAGCAGTTCTTCAGTGGCATGCTTTACGTCTCCCCTCCAAACTAAACTAAATATAGGGCGGCACAGAGTTGGTGTGCCGCGGGATTTTTTTTCATAGAACAAGTGTGCCGTGGCCCAAAAAAGGTTGAGAAACACTGCTCTAGATGACCCAAATCCTGATCTCTTGCCTTCCTGAGAAATTCCAGATTGAGTTACTATCTTGTACAAAACTATATCATTTCTCTTTCATAATACGAATGAATAAGCTTGTATCTATATAGGAGGTTGGAGACTGAAACTGGGGAAATGAATGTTCAGTTTTGCAGGTGCTTGGTGGGTTTTGATACTGGAATACCAAATATCTGTGGCCATGAACTGTAGGCCGGTTGAAACATGACAGCTCCTATGTCGAAATAAGTCCCAAGCTATGTTCCTCATCTTTGTGGATTGGCCGGAGCATATGCATCTTTTCCACAGCAGCCAGCACTTGGGGATGTGGTACTAGTGTGCATTGCTGCCCATGTTTGGGCCAGCACAGAGATGTTGTCACCATTATTTTTGCCACATGGAACTTCACTAACAAGGAAGTACTCCTTAGTACTTAAAGGGGTGTGAGAGAATGTTACATTTAATTGGTATTCATCAGTTGAGCAAGTCATTGTCTTTCAACATTGGTTCCTACCCTCTAAAATGGGGTTAACAATTATCCTTCCACACAAGGTTGTTGTGTGGATTAGCACAATGAGGGCTACAAAGAACCTGAACATTTGAGTGGGGATACTGTGGGTGAATAAACTATTTCGAGTGTGGCTAAAGGCTTTTGATTGCAGGGAAGGTGAGGTGGTCCATATATAAAATGCTTGATTTGTACTAAAAACAGGTTTCCATCATTCATAAGCAACAAATGACCAGGACATTTGTTTAACTGAAGTTATAAAAGGGAAGTCATCTCTGTTTGGATGATATACTTGATCTTTTATTTCTGCCTACACAAAATATACTGCCTATAGAGATTCTGCCACATAAACCCACACATTCCTACTCTGTCTTTAATGTTAAGGTATAGTGGTGTCTTCTGAAGCTTCAGGTACTGGTACATTACACCAGCAAGGTACCAGCTTGGATGAGTAATATGGAATTGTTCAACTTGGTGAATAGTTCTCCATGTAGCGTTCATTTAGTTTTGGTATTACTTCAGTTGCCTTCCCAGTTCCTTCAATGACCTGAGCTCCTGAACCCTCCACAAACCAGGGTGATTTTTGCCTACAAGGTGTAGAAAGAGTGCTTAACTGACCAGAGTGACTGTCAAAGTCAATGTTTAAATCTAGTTCATTAGCAAAATTCCCAGTCTGTTCTGGGTTCCATAAGCCATCACAAAGTACACAAAGCCAGCAACTGTTTGCATTGGTTTGCTACCAGATAATTTTGGAGTGTCCTTCCTCTGCTCATCACAGCTTGGGGCTGATGTCCTGAATTACGTAGCTGGCTTTATTTGTGTAAGCAAAGGCACATGGTTACCATTCACGTATGATCAGACACTTCCATGATTAAATCAGTGAAGAGCATCTTTTTTTGCCGCAGATCTAGCACTAGTCAACATCAGTTCAAGGCAGCACATGATATTGCATTGAAACACACAGTAGAAGGTGGGATAATATGTGTTCGGTGCTGGGAAATATCTACCTGGGCATTCCAAATTTGGAAGTTCCCAAATTTATGGCAGGCAAGACTGAATTATGATTTGTATGAATTATGCAAATTGAGCAGCTTTGCATTTTTTTTTGCATTATTTATCCTTGAGTAAAGAGCTATAAGGGCAATGAAGCTTTGCTGCCAATGATTTCAAATATCAGCCATCCCTCTGGTTTTTGATATTTCAGCAGGCATTTGTCACATACTTTTGGTTGTTCCTTTAAAGACAAATAGCGCAGAAACTTGCTAGGTTTTTTTAAAAAAATTGAAAGCTGTATTTCTCATGAGGGATTCTTCACCCAATAAAATATTTTGCACTTTGTGCTCTAACAAACAAGGCAGTTTCAGGAATTATTGGGAAAATACGGCTATTTCAGCCAGTAAGTAATCACGTTTGCATGAGGGCACACACCACTAGTATAGCATTTTAATTAACAAACTACAGTCTAAGTGCCTTCAAGCACTGAATGATGTGTTATTTGAGGTGCTGGGACAAAACCTATTTTTAAAATGACGTTCCCCAGGTGATTTGCTTTTTATTTTTCTAGTCAACTTACTGAGTTCCTTCTCAAATTTGCAAATATGTCCTTGCTTCCCACTTGCAAATTTTATTTAGTTCTGTATTTATTTTGCACAGTATGTTCTGAGCATACTGTTGTGTAACAAAAGAACTGCACAAAAGTCTTCGCTGCATTTCCTTTTCTCACACAATTATTTGAGCACTCTTATGATGGTTGCTAGAACCATCTGTTTTTATGTAGAAATGTGACCTATGTTTTCAGTCAATAATGCATAATGTTTTTCCCTTTGGTTTTCTGAAGAAATCACTGCTGGAGAAACCATCAGATCTAATGTCTCAGTCATCTTCTTTCTTGTCGCTCACGGGCTTCTCTCTTAATCAGGTAATTTAACTATAGAGACTGCTTCTCTGTTTTTGGACAGTGCCATCAATTCACGTGTTACTTTTTGTAAGAGTCTGGACTAAACTTCTTCAGATTGCAGGTGGGAATCTCATGTTGGAGGAGGGGAAGAATTTCAATATAAAATCCTTGCATAGTGCCAACAGTTCTGGGTTAGGGCGTTTCTTTCTGATAGGCTATTTCTTTAATTGCCTTAACATTTGGAGAACTCTGTTGTGGGACACACACACCATTCTACAACCTGAAGTGGTGCACTGCAAACACAGGCTTATCACCTCATGTACTGGGTAATAATCTCTCACAACTTTTAATACAATTTTGAAGAAAGCTTCACAACCTGATTCATGTGGTATTTCAATTGCTGATTTTTTAAATGTATTTTTCCCTTGGTTTTAATGTATGGTTGTTTACCTGGACAAGAAAAAGTTAATCTATATATATAAAAATGTAAAAATCGTGAAAGTGCAGGTTCCACTTTTCTCCGTAACCGCTTGACCGATCGCCCTGAAATTTTGACACAATGATCCAGGCCACTCCCTGAGTATTGTTGGGGACAAATCCCTCAAATCACACTTCTGGGCAGGTATAGACCTGGTTTTCCACCAAGTCAAACAGCGCCCTCAAGTGGCGTTATACGCTCCTCCACCCCCTCCCTTCCTGTGAAATCTAAGCCACACCCACAAACCAAATGACATCATCAACCAAGCAACTGAAACCACCAAGGCGGCCATTATCAGACCCAGACTAGGCCGCTTTCCAGGCTAGGCCAAGTGGAGGTAGGGGCCTGCCTGGGGGGGATGGGGTGTCTGAATAGAGGGCAGGGATACGTAATGGGTCAGAACGGGGGGACACACACAGGGATGAAACCTGCCCTCTCCACAGTATCTGGCCTCGACACAGGGGGACTTTGAGGCTCAGGGGGATCTGAAGGGGGGCTATTACCCTCCATCTCACAGACTAACGCACAGCAATGTGTGCAGGGCCAGCTAGTAACAAATATGATGAGTAAATTAAAATAAATAATAATACAAAGAATTGTAATTTGATGCTTTAACTTCAGTCTAATATGTTCATGTTATGTTTTTTGTTTTTTATATTCTGCGATTTGCAATTGGCTCATCGCCTAATTGTTCAAGGATAAGATTTAAGAAATAAGGGAGGAAAAAACCCTACGGTAGGCCTGGGAGATATATCAACCGGTATGAGGGCAGAGTGCAATGTTGGCTTCATTCAGCGGTATATCGCTGGTGAAACAGCCACCGCTCCTGAGTCCCTCTGCTACCGGTAGCAGTGCCCCCTGGAGGGAGTCAAGAGTTCCTTTGGCGAGGTGCCGATACAGCTTGTTCCTCCTTCTACATCTTTAAACTGATTGACTGAGGAGTGTGCAGCTGCCCTTCCCTCAGTCAAGCAGTTAAGGGACACCCCAGCCCAGCACTGGCCCCATCAAGCTGGCAGCAGGGGGGGGGGCTCTGTGAAACTGCTCAGCTGAGGGGAGCACGGTTGCCAATGGGCAAGAGTGCTGGGTGGGGGAAACCAACCTTCCCCCCAGCTGAGCGGCGCAAACAAGCTGCATTGTCCCAGCCTGCAGGTAATTCCCCAGCTCATCTGCTTGAGCCAATCACACCTGCCAAAGAATTTCATTTTCCCAAAGTAGAACTATTTCAGATGAAGCCAAACATCTGTAAACATTGCATTTGCCACTTCAAACCATAAACCACATGCTCACCACCATTTGGTTTCTGTATTTTATTTTTTTATTTTTTAAATCCTCTTTTTAAAAATTGGGGACTTGGGTGTTTCCCCCCAAATAATTAAAATGATTAAAGGTACAATGCTGTGTTATATCCATGTGCTGTGCTATAATCTCCAGTGTGGTTGTACTAATAATTATAATAATAATAATAATTTATTATTTATACCCCGGCCATCTGGCTGGGTTTCCCTTGAGGACACATGAAGTTTTGATAACAATGTGTATCACCCAGAATTCCATCATTCTTTTAAAAAAGATTGCTAAAAGGAAAATGTAGTGAAATGCCGAAATAGCTCTGTGTCTTTAAAATGGCATGTTTCTCGAGATGTGAGAGCTGTAACATTGGTTGCCAGCTTAGGTGTATCTTCCCTGATTCAGACAGCAAAACTTACTTCACTGCCCAAATGCAGTAATGTATTGGATATGTCTGGGGGGCAGGTTTAATTTTCATCTCTTGCTCTTGCAGGAAAGATACCCAAACAGCATGTTCAATGAGCTTTATGGTAAAAACCTCAATGCCAGCACAAAACCAGAGGTCGCTCCATCAGTGGCGCACCAGGAGACTTCACTCTACTCCCTCTTTGAAGGTACTCCGTGGTCTCCATCTCTTCCAGCCAGTTCAGGTAATACACTTTCATATACGTATAACATACATTATGCTTTTTCAATCACTGTAGTTCAGAACCCAAGTGTGGTTTGTTCTTCTGTGTGCAGTCACACAACCCACCCTCTTTCCTTGCTGCCCATGTCCATTTTATTACTTGCTGTATTTTCTGGGAAGTGAACTGAACAGAATGCCATTTCCCCCACTCCGCATGGCCTAGCATTGGCAAAAATTTTAATTGAGAGGACAAGCAATAAGTACCAATTTGTAATGAAGGTTTAGCTCTAGAAAGCTCCAAAGGTGCTGAACAATTATGCCTTGACCAAAGAGTTTCCCACTCAAAGATTGGTCATGTCAGCTACTTGTTTCGTCATGTAAGCATAATAAACCAATTTCCCAAATTGCTACAATTTCAGTTTTGTTAGTCTGCTTGATCTTATATGGAAGATCCTATATGGAAGAATGCTGCAATGAGGAAACAAAGCCAGGGAAAGACTCAAAAGACAGCAGTGAGAAGTGGTCTTCTTTTAAATGGCGGTTAAATGACATGATATTACACAACACAGAAATTGTAAATAAGGGGCAACGCTCCCGACAAGAGTTTATTTACCTCAACCTTAACAAAGAAACAGATTTAAATATAGTATGGTATGCTAGTGTGGCAGTAATGAGAGGTTTTTTAATCAAATACCAAAAAGGGGGGGGGCGGACAAAAGATTTTGAACACCTTAATTATGAAGGAGAAGGAATTAAATATAAAACCAGAGAATAAAGAAACTCTGCAGACTATCAAATTATGACAAGCAAAATTCTCTTTTTTTTTAATATATTTTTTATTGATCATTTTTCAACAAACATACAAAATACAAAACACATCAAAACATCAAAATACAAAATACAAAAATACAAAATAACAGAAAAATATATCATTTCTCATCCATTTTAATACTCATTGTCCCCAGGCTTCCCCAATCCCCTACTATCTGATTTTCATTTTTATAAACTTCTGTAGCAGTTTCTAGATCATCTTTCTTTCCCATCATATAATCCCTTTAAAATTTTCCAAATTAATTCATCTTCATATCATTAACCCTAATTTCAAACTTTTAATCTTCTATTATTTCCCTAATGCCTTAACCTCTTTATTTTCCTGGATATTCAAACTCTAATTATCAAATACATTTCCTAGATACATTTTGAATTTCTTCCAGTCTTTTGAAACTTTGCCATTTGTCTGGTCCCGGAGTCTTCCTGTCAATTCTGCCAATTCCATATAGTCCAGCATTTTCATTTGCCATTCCTGCTTCGAAGGCAATTCCTCTTTTTTCCAATATTTTGCTATTAAAATCCTAGCAGCTGTGGTGGCATACATAAAGAGATTAACATCATCCTTGGGGATTTCTTCCCCAATTATTCCAAGCAAAAAGGCTTCCGGTTTTTTCAAAAATGTGTTCTTAAACATCTTTTTCAATTCATTATAAATCATTTCCCAGAAGCCTTTTATCTTAGGGCATGTCCACCACATATGGTAGAATGAGCCAACATCCTGTTTACATTTCCAACATTTATTGTCGCTTTTGTGGTACATTTTAGCTAGCTTGACCGGCGTCAGATACCATCTATACATCATTTTCATCAAATTTTCCTTCAACACCGTACAAGCCGTAAATTTCATACCTTTCTTCCACAATTTTTCCCACTCCGACATCATCACATTGTGACCCAGATCCTTGGCCCATTCAATCATAACTGATTTTGTTTGCTCATCTTTCAAATGCCATTCTAACAACAAGTTGTACATTCTGGACAAATTCTTGTGATCTGTCTCTAATAACTCCGTCTCTAATTTCGATTTTTCTGATTGGAATCCTAATTTTTTGTCTAGCTTGAATGCTTCATTTATCTGCACATACTGAAACCAGTCACTCAACCTATCTTTCAATTGTTCATATGGTCTTAACTTAAAGTGGTTTCCCACTTCCATCAAAATATCTTTGTATTTCAACCTATTCTCATCCATATTTGTCCTTTTAGGTTTCTTTGCCTCAAGTGGTGAGATCCACCTAGGAGTTCTCCTTTCCAACAAATCTTTATATCTCATCCAGACATTAAACAATGATTTCCTAATTATATGGTTTTTAAATCCTTTATGCAATTTCACTTTGTATGACAAGCAAAATTCTCAATGTTGGTGAAGCAAGAGATTAAAATGGAAATAAAATTAATAAAACCAAAAAAACTTTGAATTTACAAATAAGCCAGGTAAATTGTTGGCTTGGCAACTTAAAAAAGAAAGGAAAAATAAGATAATAAATAAAATTACTGATGAAGGGAAACATTTGATAAGCCTGAATTTTACACAGCTTTATATCGGTGTGCGAAGGAAGATCCTGAGAAAATTGAATCTTATTTAAATGACTGTAATGCAGGTGGCCCATTACATTGGGGACCCAGGTGGCTCTGTGGGGGACCCAGGTGGCTCTGTGGGTTAAACCACTGAGCCTAGGGCTTGCTGATCAGAAGGTCGGCGGTTCGAACCCCTGTGACGGGGTGAGCTCCCGTTGCTCGGTCCCAGCTCCTGCCAACCTAGCAGTTTGAAAGCACATCAAAATGCAAGTAGATAAATAGGAACCGCTACAGCGGGAAGGTAAACGGCGTTTCCGTGTGCTGCTCTGGTTCACCAGAAGTGGCTTTGTCATGCTGGCCACATGACCTGGAAACTATACGCCGGCTCCCTCGGCCAATAATGCGAGATGAGCGCGCAACCCCAGAATCGGTCACGACTGGACCTAATGGTCAGGGGTCCCTTTACCTTTACCTTTTAATGCAGGTGGCACTGTGGGTTAAACCACAGAGCCTAGGGCTTGCCGATCAGAAGGTCAGTGGTTTGAATCCCTGCAACAGGGTGAGCTCCTGTTGCTTGGTCCCAGCTCCTGCCAACCTAGCAGTTCGAAAGCACGTCAAAGTGCAAGTAGATAAATACCGTGTTTCTCCTAAAATAAGACATGCCTATAAAATAAGCCATGGCACGATTTCCATGCGTTGAAAAAATATAAGACATACCCCGAAAATAAGCCGTAGTGCTACCGTATGTGAGCTCTACTTGGTGAAGAGGACAAAAGTGGCATTTGCGGTGGAGAGGAGAGGAAGGCACGAAGAAGAAAAGAGGAGGGATTAAAGACGCCTCATGAATGACCTCCGTGTGCGTCTCTTTTTCTCCCCCTGTGCGCGTCTCTTTCTCTTCCCCCTGTGCGCGTCTTTTTCTCCCCCTGTGCGCGTCTCTTTCTCTCCCCCTGTGCGCGTCTCTTTCTCTCCCCCTGTGTGCGTCTCTTTTTTCTCCCCCTGTGCGCGTCTCTTTCTCTCCCCCTGTGCGCGTCTTTCTCCCCCTGTTCGTCTCTCTCTCTCTCACTCACTCACACACACACACAGAGAGAGAGAGAGAGAGCGCGAGAGAGCCCACCTCTCGCTTCCCCCCACCTTTTCCCCCTTCCATTCTACCGGTATGTGCCCAGCCATGAGTTGCTTGTTGATTTGCTCTTGATGGCCGAGACAGAGAGCGAGGCAGGCAAACTGCAGCTACGGTAGGAAAGTGGCGAGCTCTCGCAGACACGCGGGTGGTTTTTTAAAA
This sequence comes from Zootoca vivipara, assembly GCF_963506605.1. Taxonomy (NCBI): domain Eukaryota; kingdom Metazoa; phylum Chordata; class Lepidosauria; order Squamata; family Lacertidae; genus Zootoca; species Zootoca vivipara. The sequence continues at coordinate 2,393,634 of NC_083282.1, read as the reverse complement.
AACTGACATCCCCTCCCTTCTCGTTTTGCCGAGAGACCCAGACAACTTGCATTCCTAGGCTTCAAAGGTTATGCATATGAAAGAGGAGATTAAGGAGATAGATAAAGACAACTTCCTATTATCACCTTGCCTTTGTCCTGAAAGGTAGAAACTTTATGGTAGCCATGAGATCTGGGCATCAAAGGAAAGTACTTAACAGCTTTTTGGTAAAGCCAATTGTGATCTCAGGCAGCATCTGGCTAATCAGTCCTGAGAGAGAGAAACGTGATTTCTGTTGTACAGCATCTGTAAAATTCATATAAAAAATCATTTCCCTGTTATGATCCAGCCCCCGAATAAGACATCCCTTGAAAATAAGCCATGGTGTTTTTTTTTGAGGAAAAAATAAATATAAGACGTGTCTTATTTTAGGAGAAACACGGTAGGTACTGCTCCGGCGGGAAGGTAAACGGCGTTTCCGTGTGCTGCTCTGGTTCGCCAGAAGCTGGCCACATGACCTGGAAGCTGTACGCCAGCTCCCTCGGCCAATAACATGAGATGAGCGCTGCAACCCCAGAGTCAGTCACGACTGGACCTAATGGTCAGGGGTCCCCCTTTAGCCTAATATACCTGAAGTATCTAAAGAGGATTTGAGAACTTTAAATGCATCCATATCAATGTTGGAACTGCAGTTGGAGATAAGACGAATGAAGACTGTTAAAGCACCAGGCCCAGATGGAACTACTGCAATATAAAAAGTTCAAAGATGTGTGTGTAGACTCAAAAAGCAGCAATCTGTACTTTTTGGTGTATTGTGTTGACTTTGTTCTCTAATCTTCTGTTCTAATAGATCATTCAACACCAGCTAGTCAGTCTCCTCATTCCTCTAACCCAAGCAGCTTGCCAAGCTCTCCTCCAACCCACAACCACAATTCTGTTCCATTTTCCAACTTTGGGCCCATTGGGACTCCAGACAACAGGGATCGGAGGGTCGTAGATCGATGGAAGACTGATAAGCCAGGTGAGCAGGAGATTCTAGCAAGAGTTTTTCATTTCAGTGGTTTGTTGGATCACTTGCTTGTTAACCTTTCTCCATTTCAGCAATGGGAGGATTTGGCCTGGACTATCTCCCAGCAACATCTTCCTCATCAGAGAGTAGCTGGCACCCAGCCAGCACTCCCAGTGGTACCTGGTCAGCCCATGGCCCGTCTGTAGAGGATTCATCAGCTGTGCTTATGGAAAGCCTGAAGGTAGGTTATATATTGGGGCACCAGGACAAAACATTGCAAGCGTCATTTGGGAGGTTGATCTAGTGGTTTCGCTTCTTACTACAAAATAATACAAATGTTCCTTCCACTGACAACATCTTGAGAACATAAGAGCCATCGGTTCCAGCTCCCTTTATTCCACATATCAATGGGGAGCCCACAAGCAAGAAAGGAGAGGGCAACAGCCCTCTCCAGTGTTATTTCCCAGTGACTGGTATTCAGTGGGCATCTTGCATTCTTCCACAAGAACTATATTCTGGACTGGTTGTTGATTAAAACATGGGCAGTCAAGCCTTAATTACAGATTTAGACTCCTCTTTTAAGTATCAACATGTTTTATTGCTTTCCTGATTATTTTAATTATTTTGGGATGGCTGATTCTTCTTTTTAACTGCTTTTTAAAATAGTAAGTGAGTGGGGCGCTATTGCACTATTGAGTACTCCCTGTTCAAGATTTTAGCTGCTGTATTCCTCTTCTCTTCCTCCAACATCAGCCTGCATTTCATGGCCACTGAGCATGCTCAGTTCGAATTGAGGATTCCCCTCTCCTCAAGGTTTTATTTTAAAATGTACTCCTGCAAGTCTGCTGATACCTTCCCCCTTGTGCATAAGTGCTGCATTTTGACTACAGCAACACTTCCATTCACAACCTAAACATCTGAAATATAATTATTGTCCTGGCTGATACCTGCTTCTTAAGGGGCCGTGTTTTGAGTTTAGCAAGAGTTGAAAGGCCAACAACATTTGCTCTGTCCACTAATGTGCTCCCATTTGAACTGAGACATCAGTGGGTTCCTTAAGTCACTTCCCTGGAGACTAAACAGCAACAGGGAATTGAGGAAGAGCCCTCTCCTAATTATTCAACTGAGTCACTCACTCAGACTAAGGCAAAGGGCTGGACAGAGGTGCTGCCAAAGTCTCCTAGAGCAGGGATGAGGAGCCGCTCCACCCCACTCCACCCTGAAGTTGTTGAACTTCAACTCCCATCAGCTTTAGCCAGTATGGCCAGAAACAAAGGTTGAAGTGCTTGTTTCCGTTTACACTGGGGATGATGCAGTTAAAGACCTGTTTGCCTGTACCTTGCCTCATGAAAGCAGTTGAGGGTGCTGCAAAGTAGGCGGGGAATTGGGATGGGAGACTACACTGGGATGGGGGGAAGCCAATTGCCTACTGTTGCAATACAGTAGAAATGAGAGGGGGTGGCGAGAACATGGAAGAAAGTTCACTTATTTTGACCGTTTTGGCATTTTCGCTTGCTACTTTTGCTTTCACGTTAGCGGATGTTTTGCTTCTTTTTAGTCTATCTGGTCCAGTTCGATGATGCACCCTGGACCGTCTGCCCTGGAGCAGCTGCTGATGCAGCAGAAGCAGAAGCAGCAACGTGGGCAAGGGGCCATGAATCCACCGCACTGAGAACGAAAGGGTGGCAACCTTTGCAACCGAAAAGCTCCATACATCATGGCATGTTGGGTTTGCAGGACTGTCTCACACGGCCCTGTGCGCGTGGCAGCCCTCTCTTCTGTTCCTTGCCGTCAGGAGGGCGTAAGTGCTCCACCAACCCACTGAGTGTGCACGAAAATGTCTGCAGTGCAACGGAAAACCAACACCAGGAACTCTCCCATCCCTCCGGGGCCCTCTGGAGGGAGAGAGGGACTGCTGTTTGTCTCACGGTAACCCGATATCACCGCCTCTCACCTTCTCCATCGTGCATGTCCCCAGCCATGTGGGAAAATAAAATGCTGAGAATGAAGAGCAGATGGGAGAAGCCACTGAGAACTTCTCAATCCTTCTCCTCAGTTCTGGGGAAACCAATAGGAGTCTATTACCGATAGCTTTGCTGACTGAGAATGTAGTTGAAATTTATTCCTCAACATCTAAATTTCCAATTATTACTCTCTCAGTTGTAAGGCCACACTGAATTCTTCCATACACAGGTGTGCTTTTTGTAGTCAGTGTGTAGCAACCCCTCCAGTCGCTGGTCCAGCCCAAGGTGGGTGGGGGTGCTAGCGTCCGTCTCCCGAGTTGGGTAAGAGTTTTCGGAAGGAGAATCTGCCCCCTCCAGTACCACTTCCACCTTTTTCTCAGAGGTCGTCCCTGGAATAATCCCAAGCGGGGGAAATTCCAGTACTGAAGTGCAGTGGTCACTGCAGGGCTCTCCGTTAGGGCAAGCAAACCACTGCTATGGGGTTTTAAGTTAAATGGTTCAGATTCCTGTACATTTTATGATAGTGTAGTGACCAGCCTCATGAAATGGCAAGCTGGTCTGTGCATTCACAGCCTGACTCCCTTTTTTATGTAGGTAGATTAAAAGCTTTGTGTCTTTTCCCCCACCCCCTTTCTCCCTCCTCCTCCTCCTTCCCCTTTCCATGCTGGTTGCTTGTAGTTTTGTTCTTCATATACAGCATCCCAGTCGTAGCAGGATAATGGGGAGTAAAGGAGCTAGTCTGGACAGGATGATGTGTGCAATCCCTCTCCCTATAGGTGTATGCCCCCTCCACAGGCCTGCATACATGGAAGTTCAAGGCAGCAGAGGACACATCACATGGAGCCCGCACACAGAAGCCAAGCGTCCTACTTGCCCCTACAAGGGTGCACAATGGGGACAAAGGGTTCCACTGGATATATTTATTTGAGCAGAAGGAAGACTGCAAATCTTCTTGCATAGGATAAAAGGACAGCATTTATTTTTGTTTCCCAGCGTAGTTACGGAAGCAACCTAAATACGAGAAACTGCTGCAGTCGCAGGAGTGTGTGTGTGTGTGCGCGCGTCTGTCAGTTCAGGATCTGCAAGCTGGGAAATGGCTGCAGAGCAAAGCACATCCAGGGTCCACAAGGGACGTTGTGGAGTCGGGGAGCAGCCCCATATTGACTTGATATAAAAGGGAAGATGTATGCATAGTGCTCTGTCTAGGATAGGAATTGGACCCCCTTTGCCTCCCCATGCTAGCAGTGTTGCTGCTCTGCATCACATCTCTAAACGATGTTCCTCCGAAGCAAAAGTCTCAAGGATTAAGTTCCTCTTCTGGTTGTAATCTTCAGCTGAGACCCTCTGTGCTTCTTTGATGCCCTGCCCCTGCTTCCAGCCCACCCTTCTTCCAGTTTGTGTATTTGAGCTGTGCATCAAGGCAGCTGCAACATTCCAGCGTTTGAACCACCACCGATTCTTGCACCCTAGGCAACCTAACCAGGTTCATCATCTGACTCTCTCAGCAGCGCCAGAGTCCCAGCCCATAGGCTCCCATTTCTGCATGAGAAGTCTGGTGTTTAGAATGTTTTTCTTGATCTTTTGAGCAGGGCTCCCTATCCCCCCCCCCCGTACTTACACACCCACACCCACCCTGCTGTCAGGAGCCTCAAGGGAAGGGAAGATCTCCCCCCAGCAGAGAAAACTGGTTTGTGTCGTAAGCTTCTTTTGTGTTTTTGTCTGTCTGTGCGAGACCTGCAGCTGCTGAACTCAGCTTTGCCTTTAATTAAACCATGTTCTCTACAGCCAGCCTTGTGTAGTTACATCTTCTTTCATCACTGAGCTGCAGTTGAAAACTGTATTGATTGTTTCCCCACCCCCACCCCAAAAGGGGAAGTGCTAAGTTATGACATCTTACTCTGTTCAGTAGTGAAAGGGGTTGATAGTGCAATGGAAGTTTTGACTGCACTTAAGCATCTAGGTGGGGACAAGTCCAGAGCAGACGAGGTTGCAGCAAAATATTACCTCCTGTTTGATTTCAGCTACAGAGAGTTACAAAAGGGCTGGTGGTGACAAAATGCTAGAGGCATACACATTGCTAAATAGTTTTCCAGAACTTGGGTACTATAAATATCTAATGTTTGGCTGATTGAACTCTTTGGAACCAGAATGAAATTGCCAGCCCTTTTTACTAAGGAGTCGTTTCATGATTTCTTTAAGTCTGAGTGGTAAGACAGACACACACATTAAAGAACAATGCAGTTTTATTGAGAAAATGACAGAACTGCAGCTTTTTGTGGAAACTTCGAACATCTAAAAGTGACTGAGAGCTGTACTGCCTTTCAAGGATTTATTAAGCATTTCAAAATGTAGCTATCATTCTGGAAAGGCATTGCAGAGTAACTGAACCACTGATGATTAATCACCTGGAAGCTGAATTCTTGCAAACTAACTTTTCAAGTCTGTTAACTGGGATTCCCAGGTTGTATCCCAGAGACACACATGCAGTTAAGAAAAACCACCAAAACTCTTTTGCCGCAGGACATGAGAGGCCTTGTAGCTTCTCCTGCACCTTTTGTTTCATCTTGAATAAGGTGCCCTGATAAATAAGGTGTTACAGCAAGAGGATGCAGAACAGACTTCAGAAGCCAAGGGGGATTCATCTTAGAGAAGTTAAAGCTGTGTGCATGTCCTCTGTAGACAGTGACTTGGGAACCCGTGCCAGAAACTGAAATGGACAACCATGTTGTCTGCTATTGCTGTAACCATTATGACTGGTCATAGAAGGATGAACCCAACAGTTTTCTCATATAACCAGTTTGGCTCATGTTTTAGCTAGGAGATATGTTAAAAAACCCAGTGCAGACCTCAATGGATATTCAAGAAATAAGATAAATCAATCCCTAGAAGATTCAGCGAACATGGATTAAATGTCTTATGACATTCCTGCCTTCAGAGGAAAACGCATTGGGGTCCTCTTGGTTCTTTGTGGGGTTTTGAGCTTGTTACACTGTAGAAAGAGATTTGGGGTCTTGGCTGCTGTCTTCTTCAACAAAGGCTTTGGGGAAAATGCCAACTTTTCCATTGCACTCCCCTTCCAGCCACTCATCATTCACTGGAAGATGAAATAACATTGTGTTAGAGTCACAAACTTAATCCATTAATGGGCAAGAATCAGGAAGAGATGGAATGTAAAGAATCCAACCAGAATGCGCAGTGCCTTTGAGAAATGCAACCAAGATGTAAAGGAGAATGGATCACCTGTGCCTCTCATAGTTTTGTAGCAGAGGGAATTTTTGAAGGTACGACTTCTCTTATCCCAACATGACAAGTTGCACTTTATCAGCTGTTTCACAACTCCTGAAGGTACAGAGGTCGTGACCCCTCTTGCTGACCTTTCATGTCAGAACAAGGACTGGGAATAATGGAGAGCCAGGTCATCTGCTCAGTACAGTCATACCTCCTGTTGCGTCCACTTCAGGTTGCGTCTTTTCATCTTGCGAATGCGGACAACCCGGAAGTGTTTACTTCCAGGTTTCGCTGCATGTGCAGAAGCGCTCTATCGTGCTTTGCACGTGCACAGAAGCACCGCTCTGGTTGCAGACTTTTCGGGGTGAGAACGGCACCCCGGAACCGGATCGTGTCCACAACCAGAGGTACCACTGTACTTGATACTCATAAGGGACTAAGAATTATAACTGTGTTTTTGTAAAGCAGTTAAGTAGGAACAGACTAACCATCTTCATCTGTTAACATTGCTACATTTGTTTAGCAAGACTTGACTAGGGTACAAAAAAGGACTGGTGGGGCTGTTAAAAGAACTAGTGGCAAATACCAGTGGCACCAGCACCACTTTCTGAAAGAGCTCTTGACCCTAAGGAAGAGGTCTTCTGCATGGTTCTTGGGTTTGGAAACCTCGATACACATGCCTGATACAGGTCACAACCTTCAAGTACTGCATGTTCACACTCTTGAAGAAAACACAGCGAATATAGCAAATTATAGGTTAGAGTTGATTCTTCAAGAAAATGAATTTGCATCCTTGAAGTTCTTTCAATATATGGAGTTATGGCAACTTTTGCGTAATGTCCCTAAAACAAAGGAATTGTGTAGGGTGGTAGATCCCCCATGTATGGTTAGTAAGGTTCTCTGATTTAGGGTTAGTTTACCTTTAGCCAGAACCAGTATTGTCTCCCCCTGTTGGAATTCCAAGTCCTCTGGCTGGCTGGCTTCATAAGTATACCGTGCTACAACCTGTTTGGCATCTGTCTGTTTTGTTATCTTCTGCTCAGCCTCCTTTCCATCTTCCATATTTAGATCGTCCTTTCCTGCCTGGTGTAAGAAACAGCCAGCTCAAACATCTCTCTAGCCATTTCCTTAATGAGCAGTACGTTAAAAACAAACAAGCCTCCCATGTTCTTCATATCTATCTAATATTGCAACTGGAAAATCTTCATCAGGGTTAACAGAAATTAAGTCATTCACAGAGCCAGTATTAGGCCTCCTCTCTCATGTTTTCACATGGATATCATGTTTGTATGCTGAAGTTCAGCAGAGTCCTGAACTTTTTTTAGAGGGGTTGGTGCAAACGGTTTGGAAACACCAGGTGTGTGAGGCACACTTCCATCCCTTCAAAGCAGGAAGGAAGGGCTGTGTTTACAATGGGCAAGAGAGAGCTACCTCCTATCAGAGGAGCCTGCCCACTATGCTTCTGTATGACTCTCTGTTCTGGGCATTCAGATAATGCCTTGTTGGGAGTGATCAAAATATCAAGTTGTGTGCAACGGATTTACCTACCTGCAGGGGGATCTGACAGAAAAGGTCCCAAGTCCAGAGCAATGAACTCTGCAGAAAAATCCATCTGTCTCGCGAGACAATGGATTGTGCCTCCAGGGGTGAAGTCAAACGGCTGAGTTAGCAGCAGCAAAGTGTGGGCAGTGTGTTTGGAGATCCTGGGCTGTCCAGACGGCAAGACCACTCTCTTGGCCTTGCTGATGTGGTCCAAAGGAAAGCAGAGCAATTACAGTATCTTTGACACCAGCTTGGCTACAAGAGATGCTGGAAGGAGGCATACAAGGTGCCACCCAACCATCTTAGATACTGTGGATTTGTGTAGGGTTTACTCCTTAGCCTTTCTTTCTCCCGAAGATGTCCCACAAGGCAGCAGAAGCGAGAATCAGATGGACTACCTTCCCAGGTGAATGAGCCCCACCTGCGTCTCACCTCCCTCTACAGCACATGCAGAAACCACATGGAAGGGAGGTCCCTAACTCAAGCCCTCATCTGGTTTAGCCAGCCGGTCAAAGCTGTTCCCTGGGGTCTGGCTGCTGTCACATGCTGACAGCTTCTAGGAGTTTGGGAATTACTGGAACAAATAAGATGGAGTATTTGTTTTCTTGGGGCTGTTTGTAACTATGATATGAGGTCTTTGAGCAGAGGCTTGACAGCCATCTGTCAGGAATGCTTTGATGGTGTTTCCTGCTTGGCAGGGGGTTGGACTGGATGATCCTTGTGCTCTCTTTCCAACTCTATGATTCTATGAGCCAGTTCTAAGATTTCCTAATTTTACAATGCAGATCAGAGCTTAGAAGAGAACTCCAAAACCTCAAACCCACTTATGAATATGCTATTCGAATACAATTCCACTCTTAATTTTATATATTTTATCATTTGCAAGCCTCATCCCACTTCCATGTATCCCACCTTAGTCGCAATTGTATGGGCAAGGGAGAAGGCGAGTTGTGTAGAAATACTGGTGTGCTGATGAGGGGAAAGAGGTGAGAGTTGCTAAGAAGGCAGCAAACAGCACAACACTTCTACCATCCTTGCCATCTCCTGGTCCCTTGCTGTGCAAAATGTGCACCAAACCTCTATAGGTTCATACTTATTGAGGGGATGATTGTCAATTTCTTTCACACACAAGCTGTAGAGTCCAGAATATTCCTGGAGTGCCGGCCACCAGATAGGAGCTCATTTTTACTGATGGCTTTGCAAATCTCTTGAGATTTATATCCAGGACTATTCTGCCCCGTGGAAATACAAATGTCAGATCAAGAAAATAAATCTTGTGCTTTAAAGAGTCATATGCTTTTGCCTAATGACTGGGATCCAAACAACTGTGCAGCTAATAGTGCAAGACCAAGGCAGCAGCTTTAGGCTTGTATTAAATAGAAACTTCCTGCCATGCCAGATGGCAACTTCTTTCCAAAATACTTTCAGTCCAGTAGAAATCAGAAGTTCAACTGGACATGCCCATTCATCCATTTTGGATCTGTGTGTAGTTTTTATGCATGTACTTTGCTCCTTTTTCCACCCTGAACTGCAAACAGAGTGTTTTATTCAGTGAAGGCAGGGTGATGGCAAGCAGGAGAAGAGGTAAGGCAAAGGTGATTTTTAGTACTTTTGTATCCTGCAGGTGGGATGCGGGTGGCGCTGTGGGTTAAACCACAGAGCCTAGGGCTTGCTGATTAGAAGGTCGGCAGTTTGAATCCCCACGACGGGGTGAGCTCCCGTTGCTCGGTCCCAGCTCCTGCCAACCTAGCAGTTCGAAAGCACGTCAAAGTGCAAGTAGATAGATGGGTACCGCTACAGCGGGAAGGTAAACGGCGTTTCCGTGTGCTGCTCTGGTTTGCCAGAAGCGGCTTTGTCATGCTGGCCACATGACCTGGAAATTGTACGTCAGCTCCCTCGGCTAATAATGCGAGATGAGCGCGCAACCCCAGAGTTGGTCACGACTGGACCTAATGGTCAGGGGTCCCTTTACCTTTACCCTGCAGGTGGTATACACAGGTTTATTTTCACACACCTTTCTTTTTTCACAAAGGTTAGACTGAGAATCAAGTTGGCAGTGGTCATGAAGTGAACTTAGTTTGATTTGAACCCGGGGATTACACTTGGTACACACTCCACTGTGGGCACAGTTAGGGGACAAAAAATGAAAGCTATGCTGCAATTCTATCTGTTCCAATCAATAGACTGGGATATTTTCAAATATTTATCCACCAACATCACTGATGCCATCAAGTCAATTCAAAACTATAAAAAGCTAAATATAAGCAATGTTTAATTAAAGTGAATTTTTTAAAAAATAAAAAAGCCAATTATAAATATTAAAGTGCTTGTCAATTATCCCATTGCCACTGTTCTCGTAGGCCAGATTGCAGGAAGAAAGGAGGAAACAGGGCTTCTTCTTTTCTGAGTGACTGAGCATGAAAACACCTGCACATTTTGCTGAACTGCCTTAAGTAAAAGGGTTAATAGCAGTGACTGTGTTTTCTTTTTAAATAGAAGCTGGACTTTCAGCAAAGGGCTCTGAAATATTTTGGGGAAGTGGGCAGAGGTTGGTGACAGAATGCCTTCTGCTCCAGTATTGCCTACCTGCTCACTGCTGCACCATAATGTCAAGCAATTGTCCTTGGCATGACTCCACATGGTCTCCATCCTGCTATCTTCACTGAGCAGCACCAGTTCCTTGCTGTCTGTAGGTTGATAGCTGAACAACAGACAGCAGAAACAAGTGAATACAGAAGCATCCCTCTCTCCTCAGTAGAGGTGGATTAGCCAAAGGGAGGCCAGGGCACATCTCTTACCTCAGTTTCGTGTGCTGGGGGGAGAGTCCCAGCTTCAGGCACACTTTCTCCAAAAGGTTGCAGTAAGACATCTCAGGGCTCCCTTGCAGGGCTATGGTGTATTTGTAATGCACTTTGACAATGTAGGGGGTGTCCAGGCCAACGAACTGTAGGAGGAGGGAAATGGTACAGGAGTGCCAGGGTCTTTCAATTTTTCAAAAATAAGTTGAAATGTGTTCTCGGGATCCTATTCAGCAAAAGGTAAAGAGTAATAGCCATAATAATAGGCACCACTGAACAACAACAACAACAACAACAGGCATCACTGAAACCTGGTGGGATGAGTCTCATGATTGGAATGTAGTAATAGAAGGATACGATCTATTTCAGAGAAATAGACCAAACAGGAAAGGAGGATGAGTAGCGTTATACGTCAGGGATGTGTATACCTGTGAAGAGATCCAGGATTTAAAACTTCAAAGCCAAATTGAGAGTATCTGGGTGAAAATTAAGGGAGAGCAAAATAACAGTGATCTCATTGTGGGAGTTTACTATAGATCCCCAAGACAAACTGAGGACACAGATGATGCCTTCCTGGAACAGATGACCAGGCATTCAAAAGGAGGTGAGATAGTAGTAATGGGGGATTTCAACTATCCTGATATTTGTTGGATGTCAAACTCAGCCAAGAGCATAAGGACAAACAGATTCCTCACTGGCCTTGCAGACAATTTCATTGTCCAGAAAGTGGGAGAAGCAACAAGAGGATCAGCCATTTTAGATCTGGTCCTAACCAATAGTGATGACCTGGTTAGCGGGGTAGAAGTGGCAGGATCATGAGGTGGGAGTGACCATGTTCTTCTGGAGTTTATTATACAGCGGAAAGGAGCAACCAAGCATACTAAGACTCAAATTCTAGACTTTAAGAAAGCGACTTCAGAAAACTTAGGGAAACGCTGGGTGAGATCGCATGGACAGAAATACTAAAAGGAAAGGGTGTTCATGATGGTTGGGAGTTCGTTAAAAGGGAGATATTAAAAGCACAACTTCAGGCAATACCAATGAGACGGAAACATGGAAGGTGCCTAAAGAAGCCAGGGTGGCTATCTAAATAACTTTTAACTGAGTTAAGATTTAAAAGGGATATGTAGAAAAAATGGAAAAGGGGGGAAATCACCAGAGAGGAATTCAAACATATAACCAGCACGTGTAGAGACAAAGTCAGAAAAACTAAAGTACAGAATGAACTCGGGCTCGCCAGAGAGGTTAAAAGCAACAAAAAGGGCTTTTATGGGTATGTCCGTAGCAAAAGGAAGAACAAGGAAACAGTGGGGTCACTCAGAGGAGAAGATGGAGAAATTGGAACAGGGGACAGAGAAAGGGCAGAACTCCTCAATGCCTTCTTTGCCTAAGTCTTCTCCAAAAAAGAAAACAATGCCCGACCTGAAGAATATGGAGCAGATGATTCAGCAGGGGAAACACAGCCCCAAACAAGTAAGGAGGTAGTACAAGAATACTTGGCTAGTTTAGATGTATTCAAGTCTCCAGGGCCAGATGAACTACATCCAAGAGTATTAAAAGAACTGGCAGAGGTGATTTCAGAACCACTGGCAGTAATCTTTGGGAATTCCTGTAAAACAGGCGAAGTCCCAGCAGACTGGAGGAGGGCAAATGTTGTCCCTATTTTCAAAAAGGGGGAAAGAGAGGACCCAAACAATTGCCGCCCAGTCAGCCTGACATCAATACCAGGAAAGATTCTAGAGCAGATCATTCAGCAAACGGTCTGTGAGCACCTAGAAAGGAACGCTGTGATCACTAAAAGTCAGCATGGGTTTCTGAAAAATAAGTCATGTCAGACTAATCTGATCTCATTTTTGACAGAATTACAAGCCTGGTAGATGAAGGGAACGCTGTGGATATAGCCTATCTTGATTTCAGCAAGGCCTTTGACAAGGTGCCCCATGATATTCTTGTAAAGAAGCTGGTAAAATGTGGGCTAGACAATGCTACTATTCAGTGGATTTGTAACTGGCTGACTGACCAAACCCAAAGGGTGCTCATCAATGGCTCCTCTTCATCCTGGAGAGAAGTGACTAGTGGGGTGCCACAGGGTTCTGTCTTGGGCCCAGTCTTATTCAACATCTTTATCAATGACTTGGATGATGGGCTTGAGGGCATCCTGAGCAAGTTTGCAGATGACACCAAATTGGGAGGGGTGGCTAATACCCCAGAGGACAGGATAACACTTCAAAATGACCTTAACAGATTAGACAACTGGGCCAAAGCAAACAAGATGAATTTTAACAGGGAGAACTGTAAAGTACTACACTTGGGCAAAAAAAATGAAAGGCACAAATACAGTACATGTGAAAAGGATCTAGGAGTCTTGGTAGACCACAAACTTGACATGAGTCAACAGTGTGATGCAGCAGCTAAAAAGCCAATGCAATTCTGGGCTGCATCAATAGGAGTATAGCATCTAGATCAAGAGAAGTAATAGTACCACTGTATTCTGCTCTGGTCAGACCTCACCTGTAGTACTGTGTCCAGTTCTGGGCACCGCAGTTCAAGAAGGATACTGACAAGCTGGAACGTCTCCAGAGGAGGGCAACCAAAATGGTCAAAGGCCTGGAGACGATGCCTTATGAGGAATGGCTTAGGGAGCTGGGTATGTTTAGCCTGGAGAAGAGAAGGTTAAGGGGTGATATGATAGCCATGTTCAAATATATAAAAGGATGTCACATAGAGGAGGGAGAAAGGTTGTTGTCCAGAATGCTTTGATGGTGTTTCCTGCTTGGCAGGGGGTTGGACTGGATGGCCCTTGTGGTCTCTTCCAACTCTATGATTTTATGAGTGCTTAATTTCTGAAACAAATGGTGGTGTACTGGGAACTCTGCCATGAGATGGAATCCTTGTACATTGAAAATCTAAAAAGTGTGCTCTGTCTATGCTCAGAGGCAACTTGTTATTTATTTACAATCTTTACAACACCATCCAATCGCAAAGTTCTGTGGAGAGCTCATGCTATTGAAATACAATGGTAGCCCATAGAAGCAAAGACTAAAAAAGGAAGTAGTAAAATCAGTATAGCTAAGGGCCAGTAAAAACAAAAAGCTCCTCACCTCACCTCTAAAAACCAGGGGAGCATCTCACAGTCAGTGTGTTCCTACCAAAAAGGCCTTCTGCCTCATAGACATGCACCACACCTGACTTGGCTGCCACATACAGCAAAGATCACCAGAAGATGGATAATGGAAACAAGACTATCTCTGTCCAGGTAGGTCGCAATTGGCATATCAGTCTAAGCTGCTAAAATGTGTTCAGAGGTCACTGGGGTCTCTATCACACTGCTGGGTTAAAAAGCACCTCTGGGTGGCAAACATGACCCTTTAGGGCAAGATTGGAGAACCTTTGACCCCCGCAAATCCCTTCAGCCTCAGTCAGGGGTAATGGTAACTGTAATCCGAGCAACATCTGGAGGAACACAAGCTCCCTATCCCTGCTTTTGGGGGCTGGGGGAGTAACCAACCCCATTAGAACCAATTGAATACCATCCACAAACGGCCATCTAGTCTGGACTGAGCCTCATCCAGTCTGTTACTGTGCTTGGGCACTGATTTAGCACACCCTGTGCAACACCTGAGTTTGATGAAAGAGAGAGAACACTTAGTGTCACTTGCATCTTGGTGACATCTCAGTTGAACTCTGGATGACCTCTTCCTGTGGTTTCAGGTATCTGTTAAAGGGCATGGGTGATAGAACAGAACCTTGTAGGACCCCAAAGCATAATTACTGGATGGGGTAAGGGAGGGGCTTGTTGACCACCAAGCCCACAGCTCTACCTTCTGTAGCTGGCCCTCCTCCAAGGAGCAGAACCACTGCAGAAAGTTACCTCCAACATGAATATTACAGTCCAGAGGAATATCCTGGTATGGCAAGCCATGGAGAGGTCAGAGAGAATCAACAGGCTTGTCTTTCCCACCCTTTCTCTCATGGCAAAGATCATCCCACAGGATGGCAAATCAGGCTTGAAAGCCAACTTAAATGGATCTAGAACATCAGTGAAAATCAAAGTTAGTTGACTGGTAATCCCTAAGGTTGTTATTTTAAATTTGGACTTCAAGGAAAATTAGCATGGTTAAAGGATGAGTGGCTGGGCTACAAAACCAAAGGTAACTGCAAGAGCTATTTCTTTGTATGCTATTTGTTTATCAATACAAAAGCTTCAGCCCAGTATACCTGAATGAGTGTCTCTACCCCCATCGTTCAACCCGGACACTGAGGTCCAGCTCCAAGGGCCTTCATTGCTCCAAGGGCCTTCAGTGTGGTTACAGGAACCAGGCAAATGGCCTTCTTGGTAGTGGCGCCTGCCCTCTGGAACGCCCTCCCATCAGATGTCAAACAAGTACAGTGGTACCTCTACTTACGAATAACTCTACTTACGAATGTTTCTACTTACGAATGGAGCTCCGTCCGCCATCTTGGATGCAGTTTAGATAGGATTTTTTCTACTTACGAATTTTTAGATAGGGTTGCTTCTACTTACGAATTTTTTCTCCCAATGCATTCCTATGGGATTCGACTTACAAATTTTTTCGACTTACAAATGTGCGTTCGGAACGCATTAAATTCGTAAGTAGAGGTACCACTGTACCGGTAAGCAACTATATGACTTTCTGAAGACATGCGAAGGCAGCCCTGTATAGGGAAGTTTTTAATTTTGATATTTTACGATTGTTTTATAATTTGTTGGGAATGCCCAGAATGACTGGGGCAACCCAATCAGATGGGTGGCTTGTTGTTGTTGTTGTTTACATATGGACACTGAACTATCAAACTTGAAATCAAAACTTTGGGACCCTTAGGTTTCCAGTTGGCCATGTTCAAATGCAGAGCGTGAGAACTCCCCAGCCCCAGCCCTGCCTCCTCTCTTTGTTTCGGCTCAGTTATGCATCAATATATCACACCAATTCTTAGGCTTGTGTCCCATGTCCAGAAGCTCACACTGCAAGCTGGTCATTTACCTGTGGTGCTCCTTTCTCATCTGGAAGAAAAAGAAGAGCAGTTTTGTGAAGAGGGAATAACCCAAAAAATGTGCCCGGGTGGTACACAGACAGTGGCTCTCAACGTGGTTTAGAACCATACAAAATTGGGGTTCTAAATCATGCAGAGAAGGCTCCCTACTTCAGAAACTTCACTTTCACTCCATCTCATAAAGAGTGATGGGCAAAGTGACGGGGAGAGAGGGAAGAGCTTAGTACATTTGTCCCTGCTTCCCCTCTTTCTGTGTAGTCTTTATACTTGTGCAGCGTGCCAAATAGAACTACTGTCATATATGCATTGGACCTTAGAAAGGATTCACTGTCTATCACTCCTACTTACCTGAGGGACACTTCTCAGGGCAATCTGGGGCAGCAAAGCTGGGTGGAGGAGGGATGTCAACATCTGCACCAATTCCTTGCTGTATGAAATGGAAACAAGTGTGACTGCCATGCACCTGTGCCTGGTGCAATTGCTGCACCCATCGCAGAAATGAGCAATGCAAAATACGCAAGGCAGCCCCTCTTTGTTGGAAGCGAAAGAGCAGGCAAGATTTGGAGTACCGTAACTCTGTAATATTCCACAGACAGAAAGTGTTTAACTTGATGGAAGAGTTTTAAACTTGAAACCTTGCCTAATCGTTCACCAACAAGTTATCCAGTTAACTATTTCACGAGCCTGTAAATGAGTTTATATTAGATCCTGCCTATTGGGTTCTGAGAAGAGGTTTTACATGCATAATCCAGTCACACACATTGTACTCATGCCCTTCCTTCAAAAAGAGACCAGGTGAGCAGGCAATCATTTGACCCTCACTGTGCAGGGAGGGCTGAGTTCAAATCTCAGCTGTTCTTGGGCAACTTATTATCTTCCCAGGTGCTTTTCTTTGCCTATGGGTTTTACAAACAGGGAAACAAAAATATATATAAATTAAAATGTAAGTGTGCATAGCTGTCAACTTTCGGATTTGAAAATAAGGGATCAGCAGCCTCACCTGTCCCGGAAACAGTCTACGGTATATTTAACAATCCAGGATAGCAGCGGGAAATGGTGCTGGAATAAGGGAATTTCCAGCAAAAAAGGGGAAGGTTGACAGCTGTGGCTTGGAATAAGGGAGTTTCCCACAAAAAAGGGAGGGTTGACAGCTATGCGTTTATTGGTGACCAAAACTCTCCAAAAGTGCTTGACCGATTGCGTTGAAATTTGGACACAGCGTTGCATGCGCATACGGGAGTGTTTGCATATACTTAGATTACACAGGTGTCACCTGTGGCAGGTAAAACCCTGTTTTTCGCAAGCAGAGTGCCATCTGCTGGGCGTTGAAGTAACACACGCTATACTAAATGCATCACCAAGGAGAGGCTGCTGGAAGCGACTCCCTGGCGACTCCCGGATCCTGCTCATTCCCCGGCGGACCCTGCCAGGAGTATGCGGTACCGCCGGGAACATGCAGTAAGCGTGGGGGGGAGGGGGAGGTCGTGGTGCCGGGTGCATGGGAGTGGCTGCCCAGCGACTCCTGCTCCGATGGCGACGGCCGGATCCTGCTCCTTCCCCGGTGGACCCTGCTGGGAGTATGCGGTACTGCCGGGAACATGTGGTATGCAAGGGGGGGAGGGAGAGGTCAGGGTGCCGGGTACATGTGAACAGCTGCCTGGCCACTCCTGCTCCGACAAAGACGGCTGGGGTCTTTTGGGGGGAACTATGAAATGGGGGACAGGGGGGTCTTCTCTACATTCAATACAGCCCTGCTGTCTGTGTCTCACCTGCCAACAAAACTCACATCCAATCTTAGACTCAGCCACAGCAACGCGTGGCTGGGTACAGCTAGTATTAAATATAATGGTCTTATTATTGACATTTCAGAATACAGTATTTCCTCTGTAGCATTTTCCAAGATTATCTGTTCCTTGTACTTTATATTTGCTCCTGTGGTGATTTTGTATGTTTGCCTTATTTCTTTAGTGTTTTATAATTTAAGATGTACAGTGGTACCTCGGTTTATGAACACAATTGGTTCCGGAAGTCTGTTCATAAACTGAAGCGTTCATAAACTGAAGCGAACTTTCCCATTGAAAGTAATGGAAAATGAATTAATCCGTTCCAGATGGGTCCGCGGTGTTCATAAACCGAAAATTCATAAACCGAGGTGTTCATAAACCGAGGTTCCACTGTATAGGTTTTGTTTTATAAATGTGAAATTAAATGTCTAAATGTTAATTAAATGTTTCTGCAAAATCTGGAAGGTACTATCCAGAATAACAAGAGACTAGACCAGGGGTCAGCAACCTTTTTCAGCCATGGGCTGGTCCACCATCCCTCAAACCATGTGGTGGGCCGGACTATTTTTTTGGGGGGGGGGGAACGAATTCCTACGCCCCACAAATAACCCAGAGATGCATTTTAAAGAAAAGGACACATTCTACTCATGTAAAAACATGCTGATTCCTGGACTGTCTGCGGGCTGCATTGAGAAGGCAACTGGGCCGCATCCAGCCCATGGGCCTTGGGTTGCCTACCCCTGGACTAGACCAAATGATATATGGACAGTAAAGCAAAGTGTCCTTGTCATAACAGCAAAAGTGGAAATAGACATAGGATAAGTGGAAATGAGTGGTGTGCATATTCATCCATAATATTCAAGACACCTTACCTGTCCACTAATGTTACAACAGTAGCCATTTCCCTACCTGACATCTTTGGCGGGGAAGCACACAATGTTGGTGATGTTGGCACATGGGCGAATTGGGCCAGGGTTACAGAGGGAAACCAAACACACACTCCCATTTTTGGCAAGCAGCCTTGTATAAATTATCGTGTCAAGTTTTGCCCTAAGAATTAATATTTATTTTCTTACCTGGCCTGAAGAGAATTTCCTTTCCATTGGCTCTAGGAAGTTGCAGGGTATGATCCCTTGCTGTACGAAAAGCAAAACCAAGATATTGCTAGGAGACAGGATGGTGTCAGAGTTGTACATTGTGGGCAAAGAAAAGACTCCAAGACTGCACACAGGGGGCTCTTTCACCCCTCCAGATTTTGAATGGCAGCATTTTAACTTCACTGATTCACTCCATCAGGTCTAAGCAAGTCGTTTTACATGAAAAGTTGCCTGAAGGCGGTGAGAGGTGGCTGGGGTGGGGTGGGGATCTCAGAGGCAACTTCTCATACCCCCTTCGGATCTTTTACCTAATGTTTATGTAGTGCTTCCCTACTATGGAGAATCATGGAATTGTAGAGCTGGAAGAGATCCTGAGGGACCTCTAGTCCCACCCCCTGCAATTCGGACATCTCAACTAAAGCATCCATGACAGATGACCATTCCACCTCTGCTTAAAAACCTCCAAGGAAGAAGAGTCCACCACCTCTCATGGCAGTCGGTTCCACTGTTGAGCAGCTCTTACTGTCAGAAAGTTCTTCCTGATGTTTAGTTGGAATTGCCTTTCTTGTAACTTAAATCGATTGATTCAGGTCCTAGCCTCTGGAGCAAGAGAAAACAAGCTTGCTCCACCTTCCATGTGACAGCCCTTTAGATATTATGGCTATCAAATCTCCTCATGGTCTCCTTAGCAGGCTAAACATACCCAGTTCTCTCAACTGTTCCTCTTAAGGCTTGGTTTCCAGACCCAACAGTTGATAAACTGTTGTATTGTGCAGCAGAAAACAGCCAAAATATGAACATGCAAAACCATGGGCGTAGGCAGGGGGGCAGGAGGGGGCAGTTGCCCCCCCCTAGAAGCAGGGCCGCTGGCCAGCCTGCCCCGCTGCCCGCCCGGTGCCGTCTCCCTTCTCCCTGGCTGGCAAAGCGTTTGGCTGGCTTTCCCTCCGCCCACCCCACAGCCAGCAAGGGAGAAGGGAAACGTCTCCCTTCTCCCTTGCTGGCTGTGGGGCGGGCAGAGGGAAAGCCAGGCAACCACTCTGGGGCTTTCCCTCCACCCGTCCCGGCGATCGCAGAGGGGGAGGAGGGGATCGGAGCAGCCCGATTTCGGGCTGATCCTGGCGCCCCCTCGCCCCTGCTGATCGCGGAGGGGGAGGAGGGAGTCGGAGCAGCCCGATTTCGGGCTGATCCTGGCACCCCCTCGCCCCTGCCATTCAAGGAAGGGGAGGAGGGGGTCGGAGCAGCCCGAAATCGGGCTGCTCCGTTCCCCTCCTCCCCCTCCGCGATCGCCGGGGCGGGTGGAGGGAAAGCTGGCAAGGGAGAAGGGAGCTTTCCTTGCCCCACTGTGGCCCCTCCCCCGCCACTTGGCCCCGCCCCTTGGCCCCCTAATTTTCATCCTGGCTACGCCCCTGTGCAAAACCCACCTGCAACTATGCTACCATATATTGATTGGATCTATGAAGGCAAGGGCGTACCCACCACGGGGCAAGTTAGGGCAGCTGCCCTACTCTAGAAGCAGGGCTGGTGGGCAGAGGCGGAGCACAGCCCGGCGGAGCACGAGTTCGCCATTCCCGCCGCGCCGCGCCGCACCCTCCCTCCAGCTCCCCGTCGCACCCTCTGGCAAGGCCAAGCGCGGCGGGGAACCAGAGAGCGCGGTGCGGTGGGCGGGAACGCTGAACTCGCGCTCTGCTGGGCTGGGCTCCGCCTCCGCCCACCAGCCCTGCTTCTAGGGAGGGGCACAGCCCGGCGGAGCGAGAGTTCGCCGTTCCCGCCCACTTTGTGGTCCCTCCCCTTCCGTGCCTTGGCCCGTCCCCTTGGCTCCCCCTAGTTTTGATCCTGGGTACACCCATGTATGAAGGCATGTCTCCTTTACATGGTGTCTAGGAGCAGAGCTGGGCACGAGATAACCCTATGGGGTGGTACTATTCTGTCTCAGAAGAATTAGTCCACATCAGAACTCAAGCCCACAGCACATTCTGAACCTCAAGCACTTTAGACTACCTGCCACTGTGCTGAGCCCCTATATCTGATGGAGCTCAACAGTGCCACCTAGTGCACATGTGGTTTTTCACCCCCTGCAGTGAATCCTGAGTAGACAGCTTGAACTGTTTACCGTAGTTCAAGACAACTAGAATCCAACCCCAGAATGGCACCAACAGTTCATGCCAGTGGAACAACAGTGCAGGTGTTCTCTGTAGAATTACCCTTGCTGGCCTTATACCTTCCCATTAAAGACAACAGTAGCCCAGTTGTCTTTCGCCTTCTTCAAGACAAAAACAATGTTTCCAGGAAGGACTCCAAGTTCCGCTGCTGTTTCTGGTATGAATTCGTACAGGACTCTGTGAGGTTCTCCTTGCAGGGCCCTGCATGACAAATCAGCTGACAGTTTCATCATCATCATCTGATTGCTTTAGTGCACATCCCAACAGTGAGCTAGGTGTGGGGGGCATAGCTGCCAAGTTTTCCCTTTTCTCACGAGGAAGCCTATTCAGCATAAGGGAAAATCCCTTAAAATAAGGGATAACTTGGCAGCTATGGTGGGGGGGGGGAAATAGTCAGGTGGCTGCTTTCTTTTGTTATGCACATGTGCCCAGAAGTCACCTATTTATATTGTTGAAACAGCCTGTATTAAACAGAAAATCCTAAGTGGAATAGTTTGTGCAAACATCCCAAGCGTAGACTATTGTATTTCAAAAGTTGTATTTCATATCACTAGTGTTTGCTAGTTTGGAATGTTTTATTCCCCCCCCCAATGAAGCAAAAAAGGGTGGGGGGGATAAAATGTGTTTCTGTTAAGATGGTGTAGATTCATAAGTCCAGATCCAAATCAAGTATTTGTCTGAGACCAATAACTTTTGGCTGTGCAACTGAGCTTCCCCTCCCTCTTTTCTCCCCATGCATCTCCCATGTGGCCCCTAAATCAATTATGGTGGTTCAATCAACTCTCTGGAGCAGAGTTGGGGAGGGTGGGGGGGGGGACACGCAGGAAGAGGAGAGGGAGAGGAAGTTCCATTGCAGAAATGGAAGTCCTTGTGTTAACGGAAATATTTTGTCATATACCACCCATACACTCAGAATGAAGACATCCAGACTTCACAG
Organism: Zootoca vivipara; assembly: GCF_963506605.1. Lineage (NCBI taxonomy): Eukaryota > Metazoa > Chordata > Lepidosauria > Squamata > Lacertidae > Zootoca > Zootoca vivipara. The sequence continues at coordinate 2,372,124 of NC_083282.1, read as the reverse complement.
TGCTGTACTCAGTTCTAAACAGATTTTGGGGTTTATTTTCTCTATTCCTTATCTAGTCATAGGAGAGCAAAATCTCCTGTGAATCACTTTGTGAATGCTGGGGTTCTCTGCAGTTTATTGATCTTACCTGAGGCCTTCTGGTGATTTTAGTCTGGGAGGTGGTTCTGATGTCTGCAAGCAACATATTTTAGCATTAACCTCTCCTATATACAGTACTGCAGTTAACTTTAAAGTCAGGCCCTGTGTTCAGAATCTATCTGGGCTGAAGAGAGATGCAAGTGTTTCAGACTAGAGTGGGGTTGGGAGTTTTGACATTGCTACCAAGGCCAGCCCAGGACGTTCTGCTGCCTGAGGCCAGAGCCAAGATGGCATCCTCCCCTTTTCCTTGTACAGAAGCTGGCTGGACTAGCAGCTGGATCTTACTTCAACACTGGCAGCAGGATGGCACCTCCCACTGCATCTCAAGGGCAGCAGGCTAGTAGTTTAGGTGGTGCATTGACACCTACTACTCCGCCTGGCAACCACTTTCTGCCCACTCTGACAAATGCTGCGGTGCATCACAGAGCAACACAGCTGAGCAACACAGGCGCACACCCAATGCTTGCTGGAGTGTGTGTGGCCTGTGCTGCCTGCCTCTCTGTCTGAAAACTTGATCAGGGATCTTTCCCAGTGCTGCTGCCTCCAGTTCATTGACAGTAAGACTGTGGATACATTACAGCTTAAATCACAGCCAGGTCATTCTTTTTCTCAATTCAGATTGAAGCTGGTTTGGGGGGAAGTGCATCAAAATGTTCTGTCATAGAAAAGTCCTCTGTCTTACCTGAGGCTGAAGAGGCGCAAAGCCTGAAAACTCATCATTGTCAACCACAGAAGCCACAACCTGGAGTTAGGAGGAGGAGGAAGAACATGCTTAATAGCTTTATTCACACTGGTAATGTCAAATGGTTTATGCTCTCTTAATCTAGTTTTCCGCTAGGCTGCTCATATTAACCTCCTGAGTGCCTGCACCTTCAGCACTACATAGATAAAAGTAATTATTAGCAGGGTTCCCAATTTCTCTCCTTTGTTAGGGACTCACTGAAGTTTTATTTGACCCTGGCATTCCTTGCCAATAAGCTGAATTCCTTCAACCCCCTGCAATGCAGGAATTTCAACTAAAGCATCTATGGCAGATAGTCACCCAACCTCTGCTTAAAAACTTCCAGTGAAGGAGAGTCCACCACCTTCTGAGTCTGTTCCACAGTCAAACAGCTCTTACTGTTAGAAAGTTCTTCCCAATGCTTAGTCGGAATCTTCTTTCTCGTAACTTGAAGCCATTGGTTGGGGCCTAACCTCCACAGTAGGAGAAAACAAGCCTGCTTCATTCTCCATATGACAGCCCTTGAGATATTTGAAGGTGACTTTCATATCTCCTCTCAGTCTCCTCTTTTCCAGGCTAAACATACCCAGCTTCCTCAACTGTTCCTCATAAGGTTTAGTTTCCAAACCCTTAATCATCTTGGTTGCACACCTTCCACTTTGCAAATATCCTTCTTGATTTGGTGCCCAGAACTGGGCACAGAACTCCAAGTGTGGTCTGACCAAGGCAGAATAGAGAGGTGCTATTACGTACCTTTATCTAAATACTAGCAGGAAGGAGAGGAGAGGGAAATCCCATTGGGCAAGTGGAGCTCTGCTTATTTGAGCAACACAATAAAATCACAATTTAAAAACTTGCACACGCTCTTTGAATTGAATAGTAAAAGGAGGATTCCTATCTGAAAGCGTTATTTTTTTCTTATTGTGGTGTGCTTTTGAAAAATATTTTATTATAAAATTATAGTTCCAGTTAGTTGCTGACGTTTCAGACAGCCTCTGTAGCTGTTTCTTTCACGGGGATTTGGTTGTGGCTGTCTCCATGCTACGAGAAGCTTCACTTGCTGATTTCTGCATCAAACTACTGTTAAAGGCACCAGAGCAGGCCGGGTTGTGTTAATCTAGACAGCTGGCAACTCTATTACTGTCTAACATGAATGACCTTTTAGGAATACAAGTGAAATTTGCTTGCACTTCTGCCATAGATTAACTTCCTACCATAGATTTCCCTAAGTAATCTTTCTTCTCCAGCTGTGCCACTTGCTTCTCATTTGGCCGAAACAATTTCCCTTCAGGAATCACAAAGGGCTGAAAGAATCTTTGCTTCTGCAACACACAAACAAAAGTCAATCACTTCACCATTTTCCAAGGCCACCTGCTAAAAAAAAACCATGGTTTAATAATCCAGCATGCTTTGTCCAATATTTGTGTACCAGGCTTGTTACACATAGGATAGTGAGGGGGCCATATGATAGCCCAGCCTCCCCCAACCTGGTGCTCTCCAGATGTGGTTGAACTTCTTCCCTGACAATTGCCCATGCTGTCTGAAGCTGATGGCAGTAGGAGTTGCTGCAAAATCTGGAAGGTAGGTACTAGATTAAGGAACACTGTTATAGTCATTATTCTAACAACCAAATACAAAGAAAGACTGGATTCCTATGCAACTTTAAACAGTAGTACAGTAGACAAAATTTCAAAACACAGCATTTCCTCACTTCTGCACAACTATTTTCCCCAACAACATACATATTTTGATGGGATGGCCAGGTCTCAGGGTTCAAAATGCAAGTTTCAGAAACTGTTTCTTGATCCCCAGAGCAAAGCGATGCATTGCTACCTTCTTAAATGGAACGTTCACACAATACGCCACCTCAAAAGTTACAAAGCCTTTGGATTTTGAGCCTAGGCTAATTGATTGCCGTTTCCTTCATTTTCTTACCAGGAGGGATTCCATGGCCCTGTCGATTTTGTTGTGACGGGTTTCGCTCTTCAGTTTCATTGCCCTTGCCAGGTGCTCCTCCGCCTTCTTCCAGTCCTCTAGCTTGGAATGCGCAAGGGCTATGTTGTATAACACCTGTTGGGAAAGGGGCAGGAGTGCCAGAGAATAACAGTCTGAACCTAATCACATCTCCTTGGATGGAGTAGCAGGTAGAATGCTGAGAGGACCTGGGTTCAAATTCCTGAAGCTAACAAGATGCCTTTGGGATGGTCTCTCACCCAGAGTGAGAACAGTATTTGTTGAATACAACACCAGTCCAGAGCCTGGACTGATGGACTTTCACTCACAGTTACCTGCCTGAGGAGTGGGGGGATGGGCAGGCAGAAGAGGTATGGGGCAGGAGGATGATCCAGGGGAAGGGATGAGCAATTTGTGGGGTTCTGAGTTTGCCAATGAAGAAATAAGCTTTCAAATGCTTGTCTTTGGGCTTGGACCCTCGCAGGGTTGAGCTCATTGGAAGAAGACAAGAGACAAATAAAATAACTGATTTAAAAAAGCAAGTAAGCTTAGGATGGAAATATGCTAAAATTGAGGCACCGTCCACTGAGCCAGTTGGCTGCTTCCTGTGGGGTTTGCTTCCTCAAACCCCAAACTTACCTCACAGGCAAACAACCTAAACTGCAGGCCTAGGATCTTGTAGTCTATGAGGTTGTTCCCTCGCAGCTGAGCAAATGCCTCTTTCAAGTCATTAATGGCTGACTCATACCTGGAAAGCAAGGAAGGAGAGGAAGTACTTCTTAACAAAATGACAGGATATTTTGACGATCCTCAGAAGTGGAGTGCTTTGGTTGGGCCAGCTTAGCCTAGCGGTTACTTCGGAACAATATTTACAGATTCACCGATTGCTTAATGGCAGTTCCATACCCCGCGGGCGCTGTCTGACTTTTTAAAAAAAGAAAAAAGAAGAAGTTCTTTTGTTCATTCTAAGACAATTGTTCTAATTATTCTTTTATTCACATCGTAGGGCATGCTATAAAGGAGGTTTCTATGTCTTTTTCCAAGTTACATTTTTTCTGTGATTGTGATATTGAGTATTAAAGGTTTTTATGAATTAATTTTTTGTATATAGTTAACATTTAAACAACAACACACAATATAGTGCTGAAGCTGTGTGCGCTCTGAATTTGCTGGGCATAGTTTTGTATACTGGGCTGCTGTCTTTTCAGAATATGCAACTTAGCATCTTTTTAGAGTGCATAATTTTGTTTTGGTTTGTATGTTACAGATTTCCTTTGATAAAGAGCTTCATCTAAACATGTTGGAAACCATTTCTATTTATAGAATCCTAGAGTTGGAAGAGACCACAAGGGCCATCCAGTCCAACCCCCTGCCAAGCAGGAAACACCATCCAGGGCAGTCTCGAGCAGGTCGGGCGCCCTGGCGCTGAGGCACGGAGATCGCTCCGGCGCCCCCACCCTCGCAGTGTGCAGCAGGGCTTCCAGAAGGAGCACGGAGAGCATTCGTGCAACACACCTACACCATAGCTGCCAAGTCCCGGTTAGAAAAATACGGGATCAGCAGCGCCGACACCAGAAGTTGCTTCTATGCATGTCCAGACATGCGTAGAAGCAACTTCTGGTGCTGGTGCTGCCTGATTTCCGGTGCCCAGACATGGGCAGAACGGCACCGGAAGAAATCTGAGGGAATTACAGGATATTTCGCCATTCAGGATGACAGCGGGAAACGGCTTTAAAAACGGGGGTTTCCCAGGGAAAACGGGAGACTTGGTAGCTATGACCTACACACTGCAGCCGACACACTAACGTGTCGCAACACCCAATTTGGAAAGCTCTGTTGTAGGGTATTATATTACATTATGTTCTCCTATGTACACAAAAGGGTAAGGCCAGGGGTTGGCAAACTAAGGCCCACAGGCCGGATCAGGTCCAATTGCCTTCAGGATCCAGCCCGCAGACTGTATGTGGATCGGCGTGCGTGGGGATTCTGTTCGTTCGGGATGCGCCATTTCTTCCCTCCCTCCCACACACCGCCGCGCGCCTCCTCCCTCCCTCCTCCTGGCTTCTCCCCGCCATGCCTAGAGGAGAAAGGGGGCTGGGCTGAACTGGCTGAGTGCCATTTTAAGCAGCCCCTCTCCGGAGCCAGCCCTTTTGCGCTGCCCTGGTGCTCCTGTGGGCCAGAGAGGGGAGTGGATGAGCTCCCTCTGCCTACCCACGAGAAGCAGAAGCAGCAGTGGCGGTGGTGGCAGTGGCAGCCCATGGGAAGGTAAGCGCAGCGGCTGGGGGTAGGGAGGAGGATTACTTACCCCCTTCGCCTCTTCTCCCAACCCCCCCCCCGGGTGCCACTTCTTCGGCCCGCCACAAGGTCTGAGGGACAGCCCACGGCTAAAAAAAATTGCTGACTCCTGGGTAAGGCTGTTGTCATGCGGCAGTTCATGTGGCTGCCCAGAGGTGGTCATGATAACTCCAGCCTGAGGAACTGCAGACCAGTGAGCAAGTGGCATGGGTGGCAAGCAGACCAGGGGAGGTGCTAACTGAGGAGGAAGGTACTGTAGTGTGAAGGGCATCCCCCTCCACTGAACAGACCTGCAGCAAGCTTTAATGGTAGACGGAGTTGGGGGTGAGCTGTGAGGGAAATGTAACAGGAGGGAGATGGGGTCCTTTGTGGGGGAAGGCCAGCTGGCAATGTGGCAGGTGAAGTTGGTGAGTGCAGCAAGCAGAGGCACCATCCCCTAGTTTTTAATTTGTTTTTAACTATGAAAATGTTTTTATTTTTAACTGTATTTGGTTTCTTTTGCTTTGTTTCTGCTTTGTTTTTTGCTGCCCAGGGCTCCTTTGAGAGGAAGAGCCAGGATAGAAGATAATAATAACAACTCACATTTCCATCTGGTAAGCCACAGATCCTCGGTGGAAGTAGGCCACTGCTAAGTGTTTGTCGTTGTTAATGCTTCTGGTAAGAGCCTGAAGGAAGCAGACGTTATGAAGAAATAGGCATGATTTCTGACACACACAGTGTTCCCGACGGGTGTCCAACACTGGAGTCGGCCACATCAGTGACCTCCAGCCTCTACTCACAACCTGCCAGGTTCCACCCGTGACCCTCAGTTTCCTAGCTCTTTCTGTTATTGCTCTGCCCCCTGGCTGCACCTAGCAGGGCAGTATTGCTTTGAAATCAAAACCCAGCAACTCTGCAAGAGTGTTGGCTGTGTTTGGGTAGGCAGTTCAAAAATGCATTGCGGACCTGAACTAGCCAGTCATCCTCTGAGTCAAACCTGCAAGGTTTCTCTTGTGCCCCCTTTTATGCAATTTCCTGTTTTACAATTAGATTTGAAATATCTGCGGCAGCTCACTTTTACAGCACTGGCTGGTGGGTGCAAGGCTATTACAGTGCTCCACACTTCAGCTTCTGAACAATCAGTGAACTTTACAATTGCAGCTTTTGTGGTTTCACTGGCCCTGTACAATTACTCTGACCACCATGCTGGGCCTGAGCCTGTCCCTGATTCTAGGAACTTCTGAGGAAGTGGTTGAATGGTGTGACAGTTTGGCTCATAATAATATAATATTTAATCAATCATCTTTATATAGTGCTGTACTCTTTCACTGTTCAAATCACAATGTAGTGTTTCATAATTAATATGCATCATAATAATTATATTTGTATTGTGCCCTTTGCTCAAAGTGGACAGGATTCTATCTTTACCACCACCTCCCAAGATTTAGTTTTTGCAACCACCCTGTGACATAGGTTAGGCTGAGATGAAATGACTAGCCCTAGGTCACCCATTCCTGCAAGTAGAAAATTAACAAATCAAGGAGACAGTTACGCTAAACCTCCGCCCTGACCTGCTAGCTTACTACATGCAGGGAAGGTTTATTTGCTTGTTTGTTTGTCTGTTTGTTTTGAAAAATCTACAGCCAAAACCAGTACAATCCTAAATTCTTATTTGGTGTAATATGTAGAAGAATACCCAGCTGTTTTTAGGAAAGAAAGTCCAGTCACTTGCCAGTTAAATCACCTGCAACTCAGAACTGCCGTAATAAAAAAATGTGAAACTTTACTTTGTTCTCTGCTGGCTTTTTGCAAATCCCTCTCCGTGAAAGTTCTTTCAATATGTCCTCAGTTACAGCAGCAACCCACCAGTTACCGGTTGCTAGGGTTTTAATAATAATAATTAATAATAATAATAATAATAATAATAATAATAATAATAATAATCACCCCCTGCACAACATTAAGACATGCCCACTTTACCTGCTGGGCTTCCTCCAAATTCCCCATGATCAGGTGGATGCAGCCGATGTTAAAGCAGATTTTGGAAGAAGGCTTCTGAACGGCAGTGAAGGCAGCCAGGGCTCCTGGCCAGTCTTTGCGATCTGCCGCAGAGACACCCTCGCTCCAGAGGCGGATGGTCTCCACAAGGGACATGGCCAAGGTGCGCCTTGAAGGGATCGGGGGGGGGGGAGGGCAGGCGATGTTCCCGATGCCCCTCTGCTCCCCTTGCGTCCTGGACTTTCTGCCAATGTGCGCAGCCTGCTCTGCAGCTCTCCCTCGGCAAAGACCTTCGGTGAGTGTCGTAAACAGATCAGGAAGTCTCTGCACTCAACTAATAGCTGAAATGGGCCTGAAGTGATGTAATACCAACTGGCTTTCTGAGGCAAAGCAAAGCAGCTTTCTAAACAGAGCCCTCTCTGTGCAGGTTGGCTTAGGCATGGTGCACTTTCTGAGAGTGACTCCTCCCCTTCCAGCTACAGTCATGCCTCCCTTTTTCTGAATTTCACTTTCCTAAGATCTTAATAATAAGAAAAAATAGACGGTGCCTCTGCAGATTCCCCTCCTGCCTGTGAGAGCTGTGTTTGTACTGACTAGTACTGCTGCCACCTCCGTTTTGCACATCCATGCTGAGTTCACAGCTGAGGTGACATTTGAACTCAGGGCTTCCAGGCTCACAGCACACACTCTTTGCCGCTGGGCACCCCTATTGTCATCAGAGGGTAAGGCCGTCTTAAGGGTATCCAGCATCGTGGTGTAAAAATCCCTCCGGCGCCCCCCCCGCCCCGTTTCCCTCCTGCCTGAACTCACCTCCAGGAAGGGTTACCTGCTATACCCTGGCCGCAACGAGGAAGGGCGGGCGGTGGGCATTTATTTTTTAAAAATAAATGAAAGTAAAAAAGTAAAAGTAATAGTAATAATAATAATAATGATAAAAAGGTGGCGATAGCAGTGGCAGTGCCAGGTGCTGCAGAGCTGAACAGGGTCCTAGTGCCCCTGCTCTGCCTCGCATACCTCCCTGCTCTCCCCTGAGTGATGCAGCTGGCGGGCGTCCAGGAGGGAAAGGGGAGGCCGCCACGCAGCTCCTCCACTTGCTGGGGCGCCCCTGAGCTCCCAGCGCCCTGGCGCATTGCACCAGTAATCCCAGTGGCAAAGACGGGCCTGGAGTTATGTGGCCCCCAAGCCAAGGAGATAAATAACTATACAGCCTTAGAAGGCAGCCCTGTATAGGAAAGGTGTTTTTTTAATGGTTTTTTAAAAATGGTTTGTTATATGTTGAAATATGTTGAAAGAGGCCTAGAGTGGCTGGGGCAACCCAGTGAGATGGGTGGGGAATAAATAATAAAGTTATTGTTATGTCCTTATTTTCATCAGATAAATGTTGGAGATGATGCCTCCCTCCCCCAACAGTAAGGATTTGAGATCCATTAAAGGCGGAGTTTTACAGTTTCTCAACCTGAGGCAATCTTTTCCTGTATGAGGCAAGGGCTGTTCCTTCTCCTTCCCCTCCTGTGCAGCCTAGAGACACTTCCTTCTAAAAATCATGATGCCAATGGAAATAGAAATCTCTCAGGGGTTGGCAAAGAAGAAGCAGATGCCCAAGATTCAGTCACAGCCATTTATGAATGATCCACCCTATCATTTCAGTTCAGCCTTGCTGGGGAAAAGATGAATAGTTGAATAATGGTAAAGGTAAAGGGACCCCTGACCATTAGGTCCAGTCGTGACCGACTCTGGGGTTGCGCGCTCATCTTGCATTATTAGCCGAGGGAGCCGGCGTATAGCTTCCAGGTCATGTGGCCAGCATGACAAAGCCGCTTCTGGCAAACCAGAGCAGCACATGGAAACACCGTTTACCTTCCCGCTGTAGCAGTTCCTATTTATCTACTTGCATTTTGACGTGCTTTCGAACTGCTAGGTTGGCAGGAGCTGGGACCGAGCAACGGGAGCTCACCCTGTCACAGGGATTCGAACCGCCGACCTTCTGATCAGCAAGCCCTAGGCTCAGTGGTTTAACCACAGTACTTTCTCCAAAAGGATTTTCCTGACTTCTGCTTAAAACTGCACTAGGTTTAGGAGATAGTACTGGATTTGCCTGATCCCACAGTATGATTTATCATTTGAGAGAAGGCTGTCTGGCTGTCTAGATGTGTTTCTTGAAGTAAAGTTTGGCTCGCTTCCTTCCTTTTTTTCAACAATTGTGCTGATTTCTTTCTTTTAATAGGACAATTCAATCCTTCTACATTTAAATATCATTTAAATATATGATTTTACATTAGAAGAGCCTGCTGGATCAGACCGACCAATGGTGGGTCTAGCCCCTCATCCTGTTCTTAGATGAGGGACTCACCTAAGGGCCAGTCAGATGCCCTTCGGAAACCACCGCTTGAGGTTTCCAGCAACAGCAGTTTATTCATTTATTCATTTCTTAAGAAATAGAATAAAATAGAAATAGAAAGCTTTCAGCTTTAGGGTTAAACAAATATATTTGGTGACTTCCCACTCACCAAGATAAATGCCACTTAACTCCTCCTGAAGAACTAGACAGTGTGTCCTTTATAATTTCAAGAAGTTGCTTGGTGGAATCAGCTAACTGGACAATTACCTATTCCCACCCAAACATTTAATTTAAAAGTGGTATCCCAGGAGCAATACATTCTTTTATTGTTATAGACAAATTGTTAAAAAATCTCAAGCTTTTCCTCTTTTTGGACATCTCCTGGTGCAAGTCTAAAAGAAACGGAATTTTTTTACTAGCAATATTTGAATAGGTCGTATTTTATTTTGAATAGCTTTCTTAACTCTAATAAACTCTTAAACCTAATAAATACGTCACAGCAGATGTTTGGTTTTATTTATAGACTGCAAATGTGGAATTTATTCTGTAAGCAGTTTCAATTCCTATTCCTAATACTGTACAGGAAATTGTTGTAACTGTTTTTCATAGAAGCCCACTAAATCTCATTTCACAGTTCCTCCTTCATTCCTTCAAGTTTTACATTGCATCTCCATACTCCTTAATCTAACTGTTCTATTCTAACATTTTATGACAAGTCATTTTCATTACCATACTGTTCTCTAACTACCGTAGGGATAGGACAGAAATTTGATACAATTCACATTTCAGGCCAAAATTATTATTTGCACTTGCTGAAACAATACACCAGAAGTAGAGAATGTGGTGCCCCCCACTTTTTCTGGACTGCAATTCCCATCTTCCTTGATCATTGGCCATGTTGGCTGAGGCTGATGGGCCTATAAAGACATAAATAGATACAGTGGTACCTCCGGTTACGAACTTAATTCATTCCGGAGGTCCATTCATAACTGGAAACCGTTCTTAACATGAGGCGCACTTTCGCTAATGGGGCCTCCCGCTGCTGCATGACTTCCACTCACATCCCGCGGCAAAGTTCACAACCAGGAGCCTCTACTTAGCGGAGCTCCTTACCCGAAGCATTCATAAGGAGGATGGTACATAACCCAAGGTTCCACTGTACCTCAAGGACTACCCAGTGGTGTATTAATGGGGGGTGGGGGGCAGCAGGCTGGACGGGGATGACTACCTCCAATGGCCACTGCCACGCGACGCAGCCGCCGCCATCGAGAAGCCCCAATGCAAGCAAGACTGCCTCACTCCGCTGCTTGCTCGCGGGGTTTGCCACAGCGCTGCATCATATGCCTCCTGTGCGTGCATGAATTGTGCATCGCGACTCGTGGCGCATGCGCACGACAGACACCCCGCCCCTCAGCGGGGTGCCTTCGGGTTTGCTGCCCCGGATAGCCAGCCAGCTCGCTATGCCGCTTGGACTACCTCTTCCCATGTGAACCAGCCGAGACCCTGTGATCATCACCTGAGGCCGTACTCCATGTGTATCCTCCAGAAGAGGTCCAGAGGGTGGCAACATGGGAAAGGGGCCTTTTCTGCAGTGTCTCCCATTGTGGAACGCTCTCCTCAGGGAGGCTTGCTGGGTGCCTTCCATTACATATCTGTAGGGGCCAGGCGGAAATGTTTCTATTCAACTGGACATTTGGCTAGTTAACATTCTATGGCTTTTTAAATGTCTTTGTGGGAGCAGGGATATTGGTTTTGTTTTGGTTTTATTATGTATCTTGTATTCTCATTTTGTATTCAGGGATCTTCAGATGAAGATCAGTATACAAACTTTAACAATAGGAGTTCAGTAATATTTGCAGGGCTTTAAATTGCTTATCCCTGCAGTACATGAACCATGTACAAATGTCCTTTGAAATTCACATTTCTCCAAATTTTTCTCTGCAGTTCTTCAGTAATGTGTACAGAAATGAATATATGAGGAAATTTTGCATAGAAATGCATAGGTATGTTAGTGAACATAATGTTAAAAAAAACCAAATCACCAACTGATGCAGATCAGATCAAATTTATTGCATAAATATTTATTGCATACAGCATAAAATAACTACAACAATACATGCTTGCTTTGCAGTCAATAAAAAATGAAATACAATCAATACAAATAAATATACAAAATATATTAAATATACAAAAATATAATACTTCAGGTAATGTAAGAATAAGAAAAGCAATGTGATAAAAGGTTTCAGGATTTATATAACAGTCCATTTCGGACAGAACAGCCACTTGCAAGGTTACAAAAGAATCAATGGAGAGTCTCTGCTGGAAGTCCAGATAATTTTTGGATTAATGGACTCAATAGATTTCTCCTGACAGCACTATACAGGGGGAAAGTAAGGACTATGTGCTGGAGGGATTCTGTCGACTGGTTATTACAGGAACATAGGACTGAGACTCGGCCCTTAGAGTATCTATTGAGCAGGACATTGGAGGGGAAGGTATTGAACCTTGCTTTGATAAACGCAAAGCGGTGGCTAGCAATGGAGAGGGATGATAGATAAGCTGGGAGATGCTGTATGGGAGTAACGCCCATGTGCCGAGGCAAACATACGTTGCAACTCTGTGTCGACCAGTCTTTGGTTAATACAGTCGTACCTCGGGTTACGAACACCTCGGTTTGCGAACAGTTCGGGTTACGAACTGTGCAACCCCGGAAGTGTTTTCGCCGCGCGTGCGTGCACAGAAGCGGCGTGCGCGGTCTGCGCATGCGCAAAACGAAAAATTGCTAAAATCGCGCTTTGCGCATGCGCAAAAGGGCGCTTCGGGTCGCGTTCGGTTTACGAACTATTCGGGTTACGGACTGCAGTCCGGAACGGATCGCGTTCGTAACCCAAGGTATTACTGTAAGTGTTTTGGCAGAGGTAAGATTGAGGTTCAGAACTTCTAGGGGGGGATTCCCAAGTGCAGGAGTTTGGCATGAATCTTGCTGGCCCAGGGACTGGTAAATTCACCGCGCCATAAACATTGAGCTAGAGAATAATTTGGTAATCTATGCCAAAGAGTTAACCAGCCAGTAATTTAGAGCCCGTTTCCACAGGAGTGTTTCTATTGAAGGGATCTTCAGTTCTAGACGTATGGCCGCATTGCTCACACATGGGGGAAGTTTCAAGAGACGGCGTAAGAATTGATTTTGGAGAGTCTCAAGAGGTGCAAAATTTGCAAAGGCAGCCCAGAGTGCATGGCGGCTACTTTTGCATTATATATTTTCAACCCCGAAGGCACATGCAGAGCCCCATCAGAGAAATAAAACTGGAGGAGAGCATGGGACACCGTTTTAGCTTTGTTGAGGAGGTAATGGATATGTGCTGTCCATCGCAAATTTAATTGAAAAAATATACCTAAATATAGAAAAAAACATTATTTTGGATTTAGAATGGTTAATGGCTAACTGATTGGTTTGACAATAAGAAACAAAAATCTTCAGTGCTCTGTTTAGACCGACTTGCGAATAGGATAGGATTACTGCGTCGTCCGCATACAAAAGCAGTGGGCGGGGGAGGGGGCATGAATATTACCCAGTGAATCGATTAGAGGTTTTCTCATATCACTTATAAACAAATTACAGTGTTACCTCGCAAGACGAATGCCCTGCAAGAAGAATTTTTTGCAAGACGAATGCGTCTTGCAATCTGATGGTGACTCGCAAGACAAATTCGTTTTGTGAAAATTTCGTCTTGCGAATCGTGGTTTCCCATAGGAATGCATTGAAATTTAATTGTGTTCTTATGGGCAAAAAAAGAAATTTCAATGCATTCCTATGGGAAACCGCGATTTGCAAGGTGAATTTTTCGCAAAATGAATTGACTCGTGGAACGAATTAAATTCGTCTTGTGAGGCACCACTGTAATGAGATAGGGACCTAATATACAGCCTTGACGGACACCCTTTTTTATAGGCACCGAATTCGTGAGTTCGCCAGCTGGAGTTAGTCTTACTCTGGCAACTGAACCCTCATGCAGTTGGATCGTAAGCCATAAGAGTCTTCTATCAATGCCCCAAACCACGAGTTTCTCCCATAAGATGTTTCTGGGGATGCTGTCAAAAGCTACCCTCAAGTCGATAAAGGCAGCAAATACAGTGGAACCTCGGTTTATGAACACCTCGGTTTACGAATTTTCAGTTTACGAACGCCACGGACCCATCTGGAATGGATTAATTCACTTTCCATTACTTTCAATGGGAAAGTTCGCTTCAGTGTATGAACACTTCAGTTTATGAACAGACTTCCGGAACCAATTACACCCATGCTTCGGGTTAAGTACGCTTCAGGTTGAGTACTCCGTGGACCCGTCTGGAACGGATTAATCCACTTTCCATTACTTTCAATGGGAAAGTTCGCTTCAGTTTATGAATGCTTCAGTTTATGAACAGACGTCTGGAACCAATTGTGTTCATAAACCGAGGTACCACTGTAGTTGGCCCCGACTAGGGGTAGAGTATTTCAGAGCAAGGCGGTAAAGAATTGTAGCGCAGTCCGTTGTGGAGCAGTTAGATCTAAAACCTGCTTGTTCATGGCCGATTAAATTGGACTCATCCAACCACTGGGACAATTTGGACAGCAGGAAGCGGGCATATATTTTCCCAAGGATTGAAAGTAGGCTGATGTTGCGGTGGATCCTTTTTTATGAATTGGGATGATAATGGCCTCCTTCCATGATTTGGGAATAAGTCCTGTGGCGTTTATTGCATCGAAAACTTTGGCCAGAATTCCAGCCCATCACTCTGAATGTGTCTTGATGGCCTCTGCTGGGACCAAATCTGGCCCAGCAGCCTTACCCACTTTCAGTTGGGATATCAAATCATTTCTTAACCCCGGGTCGGTAGGAGGCCAAATGGGTAGATGTCTAAACAGGTGCTCCAAGCAGGGAGATGGGGCATCCGCCTGTGAGAAGCACTTCCTCAAGAACTGTTCCCATGTAGGGGCAGGGATAATGCCGGGGCGGGGGGTATTTTCTCGCTCTTCTATTGATTAGCGACCAAAATTCACGTGACCTATTTGCTTTGGATGCTGCGATTAAAGCCTGCCAGCAATTCCCTTGCCAGGTGCATTTAGCCTTTGTCTGGGCCTGTTTATAGGCCAACTTGGCTTGAAAATATATAGTTGGCAAGGTGGTAGCACCAGAAATCTTGTACTCATTGTAAATTGAGCGCAGATGGAACACAGAACACTGATGGAGCACAGAACAGTTCTTACTGTCAGGAAGTTCTTCCTAATGTTTAGGTGGAATCTTCTTTCTTGTAGCTTGAATCCATTGCTCCATGTCCGCTTCTCTGGAGCAACAGAGAACAACCTTTCACCCTCTTCTGACATCCTTTTATATATTTGAACATGGCTATCATATCACCCTTTAATCTTCTCTTCTCCAGGCTAAACATATCCAGCTCCCTAAGCCGTTCCACATAAGGCATTGTTTCCAAGCCTTTGACCATTTTGGTTGCCCTCCTCTGGATACGTTCCAGCTTGTCAGTATCCTCCTTGAACTGTGGTGCCTAGAACTGGACACAGTATTCCAGATGAGGTCTGACCAGAGCGGAATACAGTGGCCCTATTACTTCCCTTGACCTTCTTGCCCCGCGTCGGTGGGCCGATCGCCATCTTGCCTCGCCGGAAATTCCAATTGATGCAGAAATGTGGATAAGTGAAGGAAGGGGCCTCTTGGTAGTTCCTCTGCCCTCAGAAGCTCAGTTGTGGTGGTCTAAGAGAGGGCATTTTCTTGAACAGCCCCCAAGCTGTGGGGTGCCCTCTCCACAGAGGTGCATCTGACACCTTTATTGTACTTTCTGGTGAATGGTGAAGGTGCATCTCTTTACCCTGGCTTTTAACAGTTGAGGTGTACATATATTTTTAGGACCCACCTTATTTCTGTGACTGTAAGTCATTGTTTTAATATTGTCTTTCTAAATGTTGTGGCCCATCCTGGCGCCTTAAAGAGTGAAGGGCTGGAAAATAATAATGATTAGAAAAATGAGAATCTGAGAGGAATCAAAATTCAGATTCACCCATCCTTAGAGCAGCATTGTTTTATTCATGAGCTGAATAAATCTTCTTAAATGTTTTCATTGTGGGTGCATCCTTGAGTTGATTTCTTTTCAAAAATGGAAGCAGAGGCTAGAAGAGATGCAGTGACTAATATTTCATTCTCTCATCACAAGCAGGGAGTCCTGCAAGCATTCTTAATGAGTCACAATCTGGCTTCTCCAAGATTGCTATAGCAACCTTGTGCAATGCAGGGGTGTTTGTGTGGTTGTAACCTTCCTTGGATACCAAAAGCAAGGCAGAATCTTCAGGAAACTTGAACAGAAGCAAAGTCTTGTGCATATGAACATCCACCTTTGCCAGAGCCCCTTTGTATTATTTTACAATAAAAGCAAATTATGTATTCTATTCATCCTGCATATATCATTTTATATCGGTTTCATCTTTCCAATAGCATGGTTTCAGACATTTAGGGGACCTTGTTTTCCTATTACAGTACAGTATGTTCCTTCTCAAAACTGAGGCTGAAAAGTTTAAAAAGCAACATTGCAAATACAAGAGTATTTTTTGATCCAATACGTTATGCTACAGGGCTTATCCAGAATATTACTATTTTTATTCAAGTTACTTCAGAATAAAAACCACAGGGATCTAGAAACACAAGAATGTCCAAAATACATCTAGTTGGGCATGATGTAATATATTAACATTAACAATAACAATTTTTTAAATTTGTACCCTGCCCTCCCCAGCTGGATCCGGGCTCAGAACAGCTAACATCATATAAATAATACAATATGCTTAAAAACAATCAATCAATTAAAATGCATCCCAAAATTAATTCAAATAAATTAAGATTAAAGTTAAAACTGGACAGATTAAAATAGAAAGTGGTTAATACTCGCCAGGACCAACTGTTTCCACTGATATTATAAGGACCTGTGAGCAGGCTGGGAAGCCTCCTTCGTGCTTGTTCTTATACAAAGAGAAAATGAGTCAGACTGAACCCTGACCAAAAGCCTGGCAGAACAGCTCCGTCTTGCAGGCTCTGTGGAAGGATGTCAAATATCGCAGAGCCCTGTTCTCTTGTGAGAGAGCGTTCCACCAGGCCGGGGCCACAGCCAAAAAGGCCCTGGCTCTGGTCAAGGTCAGTCTAATCTCCCTGGGGCCCGAAAACTTCCGGGTGTTATTTGCAGACTGTTATCCTCCGTGGGACATACCAGGAGAGGCAGTACTGTAGGTACGAAGGTCCTAGGCCATATAAAGGTTTAAATCAGCACCTTAAAACTGATCCCGTAAGGAGTCTTGTCATGGCATTCTGCACTCAATGGAGTTTCTGGGTCAGTTTCAAGGGCAGCTCCACGTAGAGTGAGTTACAATAATCAAGCCTGGAGGTCGCATGGATCACAGTGGTGAGGTCAGGGCGAGAGAGGTGAGGGACCAACTGCTTAGCTTGGCGGAGATGAAAAAATGCCACCTTTGTTACAGCTGTAACCTGGGCCTAACCTTGTTGCCTAAGGCTTGATCACAGGATTGTTCAGCAACTGTGCTTATTTAAAAGCATTTATATAGTGTGTGTGCTTATTTTTGAAGTTGATAATAAATGAGCATCTAAGAATAAAGTTGTTTATCACCTCCCATCATAGCTGCCAAGTTATCCCTTTTTTTAAGGGATTTTCCATTACGCTGAATAGGCTTCCTCGCGAGAAAAGGGAAAACTTGGCAGCTATGCCTCCCATCTAAATGTGGATTAACAACAGACAACAAAATTACACTTGAATATTAAAATATTTAGCAGTGACCATTTTATTTTCGATTTCTCATTTTACAAAAAAGCAGGTATAAAAATGAGCAGCATTTTATAATTCCTTACCAGTTTTGTGATACAAAACTGGCATTAAGTATAAACTAAACACACTGGTCAACTTTGCTCCTAAGCCATTCACATTCAAGCTGTTTCCAGGTCTGTAATGCAAATGATCTCCTAGAAAGTCTTTTTTTTAAGCACTTTTTTATTGGTCAGTACTTTCTCCCTTAATACAACATGGAATATAACCATATTTGGAATAGAGGTTAAGATTTTCTAGGTCCCACTAGTTGAACACTGATCAAGAAACGCTTGCAACTTAGAATAAAACTATACATTAGATTTGATATGAGGCCAATACCAAAATAGGCACTCATGTTTTGTGTGCCCCCCCCAGTATAGGATACTTTTCCCATGTCCCGATCTTATGCCAAATTTTCATTCCAACAGTAGGCAATGATGTTATGAAGACAGGGAAACACATGACATCAGGGCATGTGTCAAGTTACGGGGAGAAGGAAACTTGACATGAAGACCTTATTTTTTGGCAGCAGTCCCACGTCAAGTGCAATGTGTAATTCTGCCCTTACTTCAGTGTACACTTGTTGGGATATTCAGAGGCAGCTGTTATTATGCAGAGTTCCAAAATGTTTTTCCTGTTCCCTTCGCCTGAAGGATTATCACAGAAACAATTACATTCTCTGCTTGTGGATTCCTCATGTAAAATGGTTTGCAAAGAAAAGTGCAGGACACTTATGAAAACCAAGCAATGAGCAACTTGACTTGACAGATCCTTGCCAACTGCTGCAAAGTTAGACATTGACTAGAAAATGTAAAGTCCAGTTTGTTATTTGTAAGCTGTCCCATATCAACACAGTTTACATGGAATGCTGCCCAACGAGCTCAAGAATTTAAAACTGACCTCAATCCCCACCATCTGCTCATACTTTCTGGCCAAAAATGGGGAGGGAAGACTGTATATTGTCATGGTTTTTTGAAATCATCCTATGCAAACACTTGTACATGTGTCACTGCAATGCTTTGCAAGTACCAGATACATGTTTTAGAGAAAAAATTGCACTTATATAATTATCCAACATTTAACAAAAGAAGTCTGATATGTATATTATGCCACAGATATGAAAAAGCAAGAAGGCAAGCTGAAAGAGAGATGCTACCCACAGGGTGGGGAGGGCATCTGGTTGTTTTGGTCTTTGTATGAGCATTTCCCACACCCATGGCAGAAGGGGCAATTTCTGCCGAACTTAAACTGTTTTCCTGGCAGTTAAGACACGGACAATGGATCCTACACCTCCAGCAGCAAGAGCCTGAAAATAGACCACAAGGAAGAGGAAGTTAAAGCACTCACTGAAGACAAATCTAACTAAGCAGACATCTACTAGCATGTTTTATGTGGCTATCTCAAAGAGGCACAAGAATTCAGAAACATCAGTTTATTGAACTGGGAACACAAAAAAGACAAGGGGAGTACACTCCATAAACACGCTAGTTTGAATTAAGATACAAACCATTCACAGAATCATATTCACATATATTTCCTCAACTCGAAACAATAAAAAAAATTCCTTCCAGTGGCACCTTAGAGACCAACTAAGTTTGTCATTGGTATGAGCTTTTGTGTGTGCATGCACATGAAAGCTCATACCAATCACAAACTTAGTTGGTCTCTAAGGTGCTACTGGAAGGAATTTTTTTTATTTTGTTTAGACTACGGCAGACCAACACGGCTACCTACTTGTAATTATTTCCTCAACCATAACTTATTTTAATGTATATTGAATTGTCTCAGTTCACTGGGCAATTACAAATTTTGATGACAACAGGCATTATTTCTATGGCACACAATCATCCTCAGTAAATGAATAGAAATATTTATTTTGCTTTATGGAGGATGTCATAGGTGGCTGCCTTATTTTTTCCCGAGGAACGTTACTCCAATCCAAATCATCACTACGGTCCACAGAAGCATAAAAGTAGTGTTTCTATTAGGTGTCTAGCAACACACGAAAAGGTGCAATGTATTTAGTATTCAATGAAGTTTTACTCAGAGCAGATCCACCAATTTCAGTGGGTCTACTCCAAGCAAAGCTTAGCTAAATACCACCCTTAGCTTTTTAAATATGCATACACCTCACTTCAGTACTTGATTACTCAAGTACTGGTGACTGATAGCTGAATGTATCAACCAACACCACAGCAAACTCTTCAAGTTTGAGATGCTTTTGGTTTGGTTTTATATGTTGTCGTCTTGTTGTGAACCACCCTGAGACCTCCGGGTATAGGGCGGTGTATACGTTGAATAAATAATAAAATAATAATGAAGCACCAGGAGATGTGGAAGCTCTGGGGGAAATCCAATGGTGTCGTCCTCCAGCAGAAACAAATACAATTAGCAGAACAGATTCCCCCTTTCCCTTGCAACTCCTAATGCACCCCCAATGACTACTCCTAAAAATTGGGAAACCTTCCAGAGCAGATTTGGAGGAGTGTAGAGAGCTCTAGCAGGGATGGAAGAAGTCCAATTATACAGCTGGATGTTTCTTTCTATCTGTACAAGGGCTTACATTCAAACACAAGTCATCCCTAGATCTTGTGATCATCAAGTGATAAAAATGGAAGTGAGAATCAACTCTAAGGAAATATATTTGGTTCTGTTGGTTTCCAGCAGTTAAGTAATTAAGGTACCAGTGAAAGGATGCATGCCTTAAGCAACAGGATTGTCACAGGCAATTCCTATCTTTCATGATTAATCTCTCTCATTGCCAAAGACACGGTCAAGTTTTTTAAGAAAAATACAACATTAGCCAATGAGTTAAATTGTGTAGTAAGTTTGGAAAATGAATTGTTTGTTAATATTAAAATTTGTGTATGCTCATTCCATTGGGTTCATAGTACTGTTTTTCCAGCACATTCATCATTTTATTTCTGCTGCGTTCCCCAACTCAACTCACCTGACATTCCTTTTCTAAGATAAAGTTCCAGTTTTTTTAGTCTATTTAAATAACTCTTTCAGGTATGCTATATCCTTTGCGATGCATGTGGCTCTGTTACCTTTTCCTCCCTTCTTGCCTATGCTTTATTGAGAAGTCCAAAGGGAGAAAAAAATAGCACACAACTCAGAGACCCAAAGAAAGGAATGATTCCAAGCCATCATATCATACCTTTTCATGCCACTGTAGCAAAACAGCACTGCTGTTGTCAGATGGGCTCTCAAAGCCCTTGTAGATGTATTTCATTAAGAGATCAACTCCACTCTTATCCAAAGACTGTACTGCCTTTTCAATATCATTGGCTTTGAAAGAGATGAGAACCTTCAAGACAATACTTTCTGCACGATCCTGGAGAAAAATTGAAAAAGATAAACAGAAAAAGAACCATGAACACTGCAATCCTGTGCTCACTTACTTGCAAGCATGTCCAACTGAACTCAGCTGATTTTCTTCTGAGCAAACATGCACTTGGTTTGACCACTGCAGTTTATACTATTAAGAAAGGTTCTAATTACCATAAAAATTCAACAAGTACTAAGCTACTAGACTTACATGACTATTATGACTGTGTCTGCAACTGTGTTACAGAAATAAATTAGTTCTAATATAGAATTAATAAGACCTTATGAATACTTCTGTTTTATCTGAAATGGCAAAAGATTAACTAGGTTGCAGATGGCAATTTTCAAAAGAGGCAAGCTCAAATAAAAGTTCTATGCCAGGGGTGTCCCAACTTCCAAGAGACTGTGATCTACTCCCACTATAAAAAAACTGGCATCAAAGTAGTTGAGCTGTTTTGCGGGGAGGATGAGCCAATGTTGTTGAGCTTTTTAGGGGAGAACATCAGCCAAAGTTGTTGAGCTTTTTTTGGGGGGGGGGGTGTCCTGCAATCGACCAGGATCGACTGGGGGTGCCCCATGATCAACCAGTAGATAAAAGATCGACCTGTTGGACACTCCTGTTCTATGCCATTTCCTACCCAGTTCCCTTCATTGGTACACCAGACCCAAATCATTCTGCAAGGTCTAAGTTGCATTTCTCACTTTATGCTTTTGTCTTGCTTTGGCAAAAATAGTTCAACAAGTTCTTCTAAGAGTGACCTGGTTTGGACATAACACTAAACTACTGTGCACTACCCATCGTCCAGCACAGTTATGTAATCAAATACTTTCACTGTATTTTTCAATGAACCTAAACCTAGATTAGAGTAACCACGCTTTGGACATAACAACAAACTACAGATAGTTAAAACTGGAAGCAAAAGCTTTCAATCTTCTCCACATAGCTGCACTGGAGATGGAGAGCTGATAAGCCCAAGGCTTGTTCATACAATGCTAAACCATTGTTTAGAATTAAATAGAAGTAGGATTAAAAATGTAAAAAATATATATTTATCATTGCAGGAACTGTCTCCCATGCCTTACTTAAAAAGCAACAGGAACACATTGGATTTCTACTTTTATAATTTATTTTCTCTTTTGTCTTCTAAAAAGAACTTTAAACATTATAGCCATCTGCACAATGTTTGAACCACTGAATGCAGACTAGGGCTTCATTCATTTCGTTTTGTCAGCCTGTTCAGGACTGAAAAAATAGGATAATCTTTAAGCAATCAATTAAGACACAATACATGGCCTGATGTCAATAGACAGAAAGTTCCAAAGTATAAGTATGGCCATACTAAAATATTTATTTCTTACAACTGCAAAAAAAGAGTATTATGTGGCACCTGTAACAGTGCCAGGTGCACAGATCAAAGCAGTCAGGTGAGCACCAGGTGATTGATTCAATTGAGCACATGGATTGATAATATGGTCAGGTTAGCTACATACGAACGAATTGCATGTCAACGCAAAATAAGAATGGATAAATATGAAGAAATCTGGAAAGAATATTTAAGCGATAAGGCAGATAGTGGTGGGAAGTAGGGGAAGGAGAGAGAGGTGGGAAAATATTGTTAAAGGGGTGGGGTCATAGGTATATAACAGCATGCTTAAATCTGAAATGTCAAAGTGTGCTGTTGTAGTTTTTGTTGTATTTTTTTGCGGTTGTTGTTTGTGTTGAAGAAATGATTAAATAAATAGAATAAAAAACAGAGGTGTTGTATGACAACAGTCTTCTTTGATAGCAACTGTGCTGCAGCATTCTGCATTCATTAACTGAATTAATCAAGCTTAATAGAAGCCCCCTGGAAAAGACCCTCATGTTGGGAAAGATTGAGGGCACAAGGAGAAGGGGACGACAAAGGACGAGATGGTTGGACAGTGTTCTCGAAGCTACGAACATGAGTTTGACCAAGCTGCGGGAGGCAGTGGAATACAGGAGTGCCTGGTGTGCTCTGGTCCATGAGGTCATGAAGAGTTGGACACAACTAAACGACTAAACAACAACAATAGAAGCCCCACAGAGTGTATTGCAGTTATCCAATCCTGAAATCACCAATGCAATAACACTTAAACACATCCATCAAGTTTTGAGAGTTACAGCAGTGATGCAGCAATTCAGCAGTGTTTTTAGATGTGGTTAAAATATTCTGAAAAAGAAGAGCAGTCTTCAATCACCATTATACCACAATTCTCCTGTTACCTCACCTTTACGGCTTGACTCTTGGTGTTGATTGGAGGATTTTTCAGAGCTGCCTGTAATGCAGCCATCATGTTCCCCG
Source organism: Zootoca vivipara (assembly GCF_963506605.1). Classification (NCBI taxonomy): domain Eukaryota; kingdom Metazoa; phylum Chordata; class Lepidosauria; order Squamata; family Lacertidae; genus Zootoca; species Zootoca vivipara. The sequence goes on along the minus strand of NC_083282.1, from coordinate 2,349,182 downwards.
TAAGCAGCAGTTAAGGACAAGACAATTTTGCCAAGCTTTGAGGGTTCAAAAACTAGTAATAGTTATAGAACACATTTCAAGAGTTCAAAATCCTTCAGATACATTCACAGTAACCCTTAAAATAGCCCCGTAAGGTTTTTCAGTATCTTATGCACCTGGGGGTGGAGAGAGAAGCATGAAAGCTGAGTAGCTTGTATAATGACACTTTACAAATGGCTGAAGTTAAATTTGAAGAGAGGACTTTCTGACTCAAACCTTACTCTTTCCCACTACGCAGCACCTCAAGCAGATTGAAAAATCTTAGTGGTTGATTAGAGAATGCTACGGTATGTCTAATAAGCAAAGAAAAATTAACACATCTCAAGAGATATAAAAAACAGCCAGCCTGTTGAAAATGCAGAACAGTATTTTAATGAGACCCAATTTGGTTTTGGAAATGGGGGGTGAGGTTCCTTTCTTGATTACTTCCTGGAGCCCATTTAAACAGTATAATTCTTAGAATCTGTTTCTTCTATAAATGAGACAAATCACCAATTTCCTGATCCTATGAAAATTCACCCAGAAATAAGTTTTAAGTTTTACTGTGTTCTCAAGTGAGTGTGCTTAGGATTACAAAATGGAACTGAATACCAGTTGCACTATCACTGACTAGATGCAACTGTTTCCATAAAAGGAAAGACCCTACTGAATTCATGTACTTCCTCTACTGTTTTAGTCTGACAGGAGGAAGTTAGAAGTTAGACTCCTCTTCCCCATGTTCTTCAATTCGATGTAACACTGTCAAATGTATGCATTAGGACTGTGCAGGCAAATGGCAAGAAAAGACACTTATAAAAGTAGATGTGCAAAGCTGCTACCGTGTTAAGTCATTCAGATTATACTATATTAAGCTCTTCTTTCCTTTTCAGATATGCCTGAAGCTTAATGCAAAATAAGTTCTAATGAAAATAGAACATCTGCCCCATGAGCACTTATCTCTTACTAAAGCTATCCACAGACTAATGCAATTCTTACAAGTAGACCCACTGAATATGGCTAAACATTTTTAGCTGATTAACAATCTCATTTTTCAATATTAAATTGTACTACACTACAGTATCATGAAATGGGGTATTTTTAAGAATGTTAAAAAAATGAGATTCAACTATGCTATGCAGACACATGAATTCACAGCTTGGAAAATAAATCAAGTAATTTAAACATTATTGAAGAGGTGTGTTTTCAACAATGCTGTCAACCATGAAACCCTTTCACACACTTTTGAATTTAAAAAATCCACAAAGTGATTAAATGAATATAGTGTCAATCAAGAAAAAGTTTCAGACCTAACTTTTGACCTGTGAAAAAAGAGCAATGAACCCTGAGAAAGGAGGAGCAGAGTAGTGTGTGTGTGTGTTCAGCAGGGAAGCAAGATAAAGCTTTGTGTATTGAAGGTGGAGGTAAGTTAAAATATATGTTCAATCAAAGCTGTTAGTGCCTTTACTGACTTGTTCTTGCATAAATCACTCTCTGTTTTACACCACAGTTCTTTTGTCTTCCATAGAAATGTTGTGAGAAATAGCATGAACTACAGGACAGCATGACTGTGAACATCAACATTACAGTCTGCTGAAACAGTGGCTACATTGAGATGCCTTCATGCTCAAACCCAGTGTGCTTTAAAATGCTCCTTTGTCAGATTAAAGCATGTACAGATATCTTAATTGTTTGCAGTTGTACAGAATGGGTCTGAAATGTTAAAAGTTCAAATGTCAGCTAGGTTCCCTTTCTACCCCGCCTACAAAGCATCTGTGTGAAATGTGGGTGACAAATACAACCAGCCCATAACTGTGGGCCTTACTTCCAAGTAAACACACGATTAAAAACCAAGAAAACAGTAAGGGTTTCTTCCAATCAGCAAGACTGCCTCTCAGTCTAACCTGAACAGTAAGAGCTGTTCAACAGTGGAGGATTCAATCAGATGGCGGTGGAATCTCCTTCCTTGGATGTTTTTAAGCAGAGGTTGGATGACCACCTGTCTCCGATGCTTCAGCTGAGATTCCTGCATTGCAGGGAGTTAATGACCCCTTGGGGTCCCTTTACAATTCTGTGAAAGGGAGAAGAGTACGCAAACCCCACCTAAGGAGTCAGGCGGGACGAGGGAGGAATTAAACGCCCACTAAATTCGAGTGAGGATCTGCTCCTATCGAGCAGGCACCGGCTGCGGGTGTAGAAGCCCCCTCCCCCAAGAAGTGTATCCATACTGGGGTGGGGGAAGCACAGCCACTGTTCAGGGCTCCTGTCATCCTTTCTCTCTGCCCCGCCCCCACCCACCTCCTCCTCCTTTGCGGAAGAGAGGGAAGATGGAGAAGCCAAAGGCCTCGGCAGGCAGGGCGACCTTGCTCCTCGCCTACAGCAGGAGAACCTCTCAGGGCCGGGGGTTCGAGGCCCACGTTGGGCGAAAAGATCTTAGCACTGCAGGGGGTTGGGCTAGATGACCCCCGGAGGTCCCTTCCAGCTGTGTGGTTCTAATCGGCAGGGGAGGCGCAGCGTCTGTCACCTCGCTGCGAGGGGGGAGGGCGAGGAGAGGAGACCCCTCACCAGAACCAGCGCCAGGGAGGAACCTCCTCCGCCCGCCCTCCATGGGAACGGAGAGAGACACCCCCCCCCCCGCGGCTAGTTTCTGTTTTTTGTTCTCCTCAGGGAACCGGAGGAAGCAGAAGGATATTGCCTCAGGCAAGAGTCCACCTCGCCCTCGTCGGGGCCCACCTGGCCGTCGCCGCCGTCCTCCTCGTCCACGAACTTGTTCTCGTCGTACTCGTCCACGTCCACCCGGCGGAAGCGCGCGGAGGAGACCGTGTGCTTCGCCATGGCTGCGCCGCGCCTGACTCGCTCTGTCAAAGGAAGGCGGCGGCGGCGGCAAAAAGAGCCGCCCCTTCACGTCAGGGAGGGAGCGGCAGCCAAAACCGACACCACGCATGCGCCCAACCTCTCCTCCGCTATGCGCATGCGGGCAATCAACATTAGGTTAACCGCCGTTACGTAATTTCTTCTCCTGCGCGTTGTTGTTTTTTAAGCTTGTGTTAGAGAGTGACCTTTTCCAAACCCTTCTGATTAAAAAACAACGACAAGCGCTGGGTTTTAAATCTTTTATGCTCGCTAGGGTTGCGCATGCGCGCGCCATCCATTCTAATGAGCATGCGTAAAGCAGCCATTTCCCTCTACCCCCCTCCCTTCACCCCGTGAACGAGCACATGCGCAGAACTGCGCGCTGGACAGGGTGGGGTGTTAGGCTGTGGGAGGTAATTGAGAGATTGGCTGACACGTGATCTTTGGCTGGTTCCTATAGTAACGGATGGGTCTGGGATACAGGTAGGTAGCCGTGTTGGTCTGGATCGAAGTAAAATAAAAAAAATTCCTTCAGTAGCACCTTAAAGACCAACTAAGTTTTTATTTTGGTATGAGCTTTCGTGTGCATGCACACTTCTTCAGATACCTTGTCTGGGATAGTAAAGGTAAAGGGACCCCTGACCATTAGGTCCCTCGTGACCGGCTCTGGGGTTGCGCGCTCATCTCGCATTATTGGCCGAGGGAGCCGGCGTACAGCTTCCAGGTCATGTGGCCAGCATGACAAAGCCGCTTCTGGCGGAACCAGAGCGGCACATGGAAACGCCGTTTACCTTCCCGCTGGAGCGGTCCCTATTTATCTACTTGCACTTTGACGTGCTTTCGAACTGCTAGGTTGGCAGGAGCTGGGACCGAGCAATGGGAGCTCACCCCGTTGGGGGGGTTCGAACTGCCGACCTTCTGATCAGCAAGCCCTAGACTATGTGGTTTAACCCACAGCACCACCCGCCACAGGGCCTGGGATACCGGCCTACTAATTTTAGCTGAGGGCCAAAATGTCGCCTTGCTGGTGAGCAGGGGGGTTGTCAGGCTTGAAAGAAGCCCCATGGCCGCTCGGAACGAGCGGGCGGTTAGCTCTGATTTTTGCTAAGGCCAGTGCTCCTAAAACAAAATTGTTAGACTTTTGTATCTTCTGATGGGTACAGCTTTTCCCTTCTAATTTGGATTTCTCTTCCACCTCATCCCCAAGGTGGACGCATCAGTTTTAAAAACAGCAGCCAGTGCATACCCCCAAGTTTAAGTTCTTTATCACAGTATGAACAGCAAATAATTATGTAGTGCAGTAAGAGAATAATCAAGCCAGCGATAGGATATACCTGTTTACCTGGGAGTAGGCCTCATTTATATCTTTGGGGACTTCTGAATAGATATGTATAATAATAATAATAATAATAATAATAATAATAATAATAGTTTTATATTTTGTACCCTGCCCATCTGACTGGGTTGCCCCAGGCACTCTGGGCAGCTTATGACATATATAAAAGCATAATAAAACATCACACATTAAAAACTTCCCTATACAGTACAGGGCTGCCTTCAGGATTGTGTGCAACAGATTTGTTGCAGCATACACATTCATGGACTAGGTCAGGGGTCGGCAAACTTTTTCAGCAGGGGGCTGGTCCATAGCTGCCAAGTTTTCCCTTTTCTCGCGAGGAAGCCTATTCAGCATAAGGGAAAATCCCTTTAAAAAGGGATAACTTGGCAGCTATGGGCTGGTCCACTGTCCCTTAGACCTTGTGGGGGGGGCGGACTATATTTTGAGGGGGGGAATGAATGAATTCCTATGCACCTCAGGCAGGCCCCACAAATAACCCACTAATAATAATAATAATAATAATAATAATAATTTATTTATACCCCACCCATCTGGCTGGGTTTCCCCAGCCACTCTGGGCGGCTTCCAACAGAAAAATAAAACACAGTAATCTATTAAACATTAAAAGCCTCCCTGAACAGGGCTGCCTTCAGATGTCTTCTAAAAGTCTGGTAGTTGTTTTCCTCTTTGACATCTGTTGGGAGGGCGTTCCACAGGGCAGGCGCCACCACCGAGAAGGCCCTCTGCCTAGTTCCCTGCAACTTGGCTTCTTGCAACGAGGGAACCGCCAGAAGGCATGGGCGTAGGCAGGGGGGCAGGAGGGGGCAGCTGCCCCCCCCCTAGAAGCAAAAAATTATTGTATTTTACAGACCATAACCAGCACTTTTCCCCTCCAAAAACTGAAGTGGAAAGGGCTTTGCTTTAGCGAGAGCAGCTCTCCACTTGCTGGGGGCAGGGGGCGGGAACACAGCTGTAACAAAAACACATGAAATAAATAAAGCAAAGTGGCTACCGGTACTTAAGCAGTTAAGACAATGGAGCAGAAAATCCCTTCAGGCAAGGTTTGATAGCTGACCAATTCACCCTATTGTTCTTCAGTGGTAGTTGTTAATGAGCATTCAGGGATCGCATTAAGAGTTCTATTGGCGATTTAATGAGGGTGCATTGACTAAGGTGGCTCTGCAAGGCTAAAAGGAAATGAATAAGAAAAGGGGGTGCTGTAGCTTTTGATAGACACAGTGATGTTTATAAAAAGCAGAGGTGTTCCAGTCTGCCCCTCCTCCTGCATCTGTATACTGTAAATCAGGGGTGGCCACCTCCCAAGAGACTCTGATCTACTCACAGAGTTAAAAACTGGGAGTGATCTACCCCCTTTTGGGGGGTTCAGGTCAAAGCTGTTGAGTTTTTTTAAGGAAGGGAAGCCCTGTTTTTTGAGTTTAGGTCAAACTTGTTGAGCTTCTTTTAGGAGGAAGGGAGGCCCATTTTTGTTTAGGGCTTCAGGTCATAGTTCAGCTTTTTTTTAGGGAGGAGGAAAATTTGGGGTGAGCTTTTTTTAGGGGTGCCAGTGATCTAGCAGTGATCTACCACAGACATCCAGTGATCTACTGGTAGATCACAATCTACCTGTTGGACGTGCCTGCTGTAAATCAAGCAGAGAGAAAGCTGCTTACAAGGTTCCTTCCTCTCACCCAGAGGCACCCACAAATGTGAGTTATCCCTCTCTCTATTTCTTCCTTCCTTCCCTCACTCTTCCGTCCTTAATAAAATACGGGGGGGGGCAGTTAGCCCCACATAGAAAGCCCATCAACATGGGGGGGTGACTCTTTAAAATACAGTATTTACCAGTAATTGGGGGGGGGCAGCACCTAGGCCTCTAGGAGTTGGCTGCTATGCCTAGGACAATTCAAGAAAGCAGATTGATGCATATGCTATGGTAATATATCAATAGAATCATGGAAGGGACCACAAGGGTCATCTAGTCCAACCCCCTGCAATGCAGGAATTTTTTCCTAAGGTGGGGCTTGAACCCACGACATGGTTGAAATATTATGCTGATATGCAGCAACACCTCGGAGCTGTCGTGACTGCGGCCGTGCCTTCCCTCGCCCTCGTCCGCCCTGCCACCCCCTCTCGCCTGCCCGACCCTCCCGTCCTCTTACTGCAGAGTTCCAGCATCACAGCATCACCCAGAGGCACCCACAAATATGAGTTATCCCTCTCTCTATTTCTTCCTTCCCTCTTCCATCCTTAATAAAATACGGGGGGGGGCAGAAAAGCCCCACATAGAAAGCCCATCAACATGGGGGGGGGTGACTCTCTAAAATACAGTACAGTCGTATCTCGGGTTGCGAACACCTCGGGTTACGAATAACCCGGGTTACGAACTTCGCAAACCCGGAAGTATTTTCGTCGTGCGCGCGTGCGCAGAAGCGCCGCACGCCTTTGCGCATGTGCAAAGCACAAAAATAGCGGAAATAGCGCTTTGCGCATGCGGAAAGCGGCGGTTCGGGCCCTTTTCGGGTTACGAACTTTTCGGGTTACGAACTGCGACCCGGAACGGATCGCGTTCGTAACCCGAGGAACCACTGTATTTACCAGTAATTGGGGGGGGGGGAGATGCACCTAGGCCTCTAGGAGTTGGCTGCTATGCCTAGGAGTAGGACAATTCAAGAAAGCAGAATGATGCATATGCTATAGCTATATATCAATAGAATCATAGAATTGTAGTCGGAAGGGACCACAAGGGTCATCTAGTCCAACCCCCTGCAATGCAGGAATTTTTTCCTAAGGTGGGGCTTGAACCCACAACATGGTTGAAATATTATGCTGATATGCAGCAACGCCTTGGAGCAGTCGTGTCTGCGGCCGTGCCTTGCCTCGCCCTCGCCCGCCCTGTCACCCCCTCTCGCCTGCCCGACCCTCCCGTCCTCTCCAGCCAAGCAGGGTAGCCGCCGATGCTGCCAGCCCCAGAAGCACAAGGTGGCCGCTGCCGCCGCCACGATATCATCAGGCCAGCTGGCCCTGTAGCCCCGCCCACGTTCCCACTTCGGGGCCCCGCCCCTGAACGACCATGGCTTGCCCCCCCCCTAGTTTTGATCCTGGCTACGCCCCTGCCAGAAGGCCCTCGGTGCTGGACCTCAGTGTCTGGGCAGAATGATGGAGGTGGAGACGCTCCTTCAGGTATACTGGACCAAGGCCATTTAGGGCTTTAAAGGTCAGCACCAACACTTTGAATTGTGCTCGGAAACGTACTGGGAGCCAATGTAGATCTTTCAAGACCAGTGTTATGTGGTCTCGACGGCCACTCCCAGTCACCAGACTAGCTGCCGCATTCTGGATTAGTTGTAGTTTCCGAGTCACCTTCAAAGGTAGCCCCACGTAGAGCGCATTGCAGTAGTCCAAGCGAGAGATAACTAGAGCATGCACCACTCTGGCTAGACAGTCTGCAGGCAGGTAGGGTCTCAGCCTGCGTACCAGATGGAGCTGATAGACAGCTGCCCTGGACACAGAATTGACCTGCGCCTCCATGGACAGCTGTGAGTCCAAAATGACTCCCAGGCTGGCACCTGGCTGTGCCCCTGGCTTCAGGGGCACAGTTACCCCATTCAGAACCAGGGAATCCTCCACACCTGCCCGCCTCCTGTCCCCCACGAACAGTACTTCTGTTTTGTCAGGATTCAACCTCAATCTGTTATCTGCCATCCATCCTCCAACCGCCATTTTAAAAGGACCCATTCCATACAAGAGCACCAGGCACGCCAGACAGTATTGTAGATAATAAAAATAAAAATTAAAAAATTTTCTTACCTGCACTGATGATAGTCATTGTTTGGATGGGGGGTCCTTGCCTGGGTTTGGTGCTGCATTGCGGCCTGCTGGGCCTCCTGCTGCCGGCACCTCTTCTGCGCTTCGGGGGTGGAATGGGGACCCTCCCACCGGCAGTGGAGGCCAGATCATTGCCACACAGCCAGCAGGGAGAGCTCCTACCTGTCCCCCCCCCCCCGTCTCTCCCCTCCCACCATAAATCTCTCACCCCCTCCCCCGCCCTGGATGGTACCTCTTTTCCTGCCAGCGGCACCTCCTCCTCCTCCTTTTCCTCCTCCTGCATCTACTGAAGGAGGACTTCATGCAAGAACGTGCGGCCTCTTCCCCCCCCCCCCCCAGGGAGCTCAGACAGCGGCCGGGCCGGGTTAATGACCCTCGTGGGCCTGTTCCGGCCCGCAGACCATAGTTCGTCAACCCCTGGACTAGATTCAACTTCATCAGATGCAAGTTTATCCCAGGAATAGGTATCCACCCACTCCGAACCATTATGCCTACAAGTACTTTTTAATAATTTCACAGGGAAGTTTGAATAGCTAGCTACATGTGATATCCACAAAAAAGTAAAAAAGCAAGGCGTAGCAACAAGAAATTGAATTTCCAAATAACTCTGATGATGTCTCGGCTGACTGAAGGTATTTTCTGGAGATGATAGAAGAATTGATAATTAGTCTTTTACATGCAGCATGTTTGATGACTGGATTTATTTTATTACATTTATGTCTTAGCTTTCTGTTGGCAGGTACAAGTTTACAGCCAAAACTGCATAGAAGAATGACAACAAATCAGTACAAAATAATTATTACAAAGGAAAGATCCTTAAGATGAAAAGCTGTCTTAATACTCTAACAGAAAATGGAGGATGACACTGTCCAGTAGTCACACTGACCAGCAGGATTGCCTTGTCTCTTCATCCAGCTGCTTGAAGTTGGTCTTTCCTATGCTGGCATAATAGCCACAGTACATATGAAAAACATGTAGAGCCATTTGAGCTGCGTACATGCAGAGTGAATTGTCAGCCCTGCATTCAATTTTTGAATGAGTTTGATTGGATCCTGTTTCTGTGCGGTTCATGCTCTTTAGACTTGATACTTTAAATTCGTTCAGTAATTCATTCCATGTAAACAGATCTTCCGTTTTGAATTACTTGCAAATGTTTAGCTTTGCTTAATGACTTATCTGGCATTTTTAAGTGTCTGACAATATTTTTAGGTTGGGGGTATAGTGGCTGCTTTCTAAAACTGGGAAAAACATCAACGGAAGGTGTTGAAAGGGGGGGCAGTATCCTCAGAGGGGGCAATCTACCATTCATCATTGGTGCTAGATCCTGAGAGTGTGAACTGGGCAAAAAGTACTTTTGCAGAGATGGCAGAACAGTTGGTTTTCCATAGCCTGGCTGAGGCAGGGTCTTCATAAAAGGGAATTTCATTCCTGTAATGCTGCTAATTTGTTGTGCATTTTGTCTATCAGCCCATACTCTTGCAGGCAAAATTGGATGGTGGAGTCTTGGGTGTGGTATATTAGTCACAAAACTGTTTAGGAGGGAATGCCAAAGTCCACCACACAGTGGGCTCAATGTCACCTGAGGCCACATGCTAGCCAGGCTTTGCAAAGCTTCACAGTTCCATGTGGATACTGGGAAATCCTCCTCTGTGTGGTACAGCTGTGCAAAATAAATGCAGAGTGTAATGTCTTGATACTTCATCAGGAAGTTGTACATTTTGCTTATGCAGCCATGCTCTGCCTCGTTACAAGGTGAGTAGTTTGAATAAATAATTATGCATCCAGCATTCTCATAATTGTGCACAACTGAATCTAGATAACCGCCTATTTCAAATAACATTGATTCTGGATGAATGTTGTACTCTGTGCAATTTGTAGCATGACCTTTTTGAGTTAATTTCCCTGATGAATCCCGCAATTCATAAAATAGAAGGTGTTTATTATGGGAAGGCATTGATCTGTATGGGAATCCAAAGGCCTTATGGAATTCTACATAAGGAACTCTTGCTTCTTCACCTGTTTGTATGTGATAAGGGCACTTGACACAGCTTTGGCTCACTGTTAGCCAGTAATATGGTTTTACTACTGTACCTTTATGTGCTAGGTATTCTTGGCAAAATGTATCCGTTTCTAGGTTCATATTGTATAGAAATATTGCTCCTGTAACTTGGACAATCCTGAAACACACAAAAAATAAATTCCTAGTTAGTTATTCCCTCCCCTTACCGTATTTGGAAGCTTTGAAGTTAAAGTTGTATGTATATTACAAATTTAAGACAGATATGAACTGGGTTAGTTGTCAGGGCTTCTGCATGTGAACTATAGGAGCAGAACTTCTTTTTTTACTTAGGATTTCTAAGTGTTGCCACCCAGCAAGACTGACCAGAACAGGGGTCGGCAAACCACGGTCCGTGGGTCAGATCCAGCCCAATTACCCTCAGGATCTGGCCCACGGACGTTCTGTGGATTGGCATTTCTGTTTGTTAATTTTTCCCGTTAATTTTTTTTTTGCTCCACCAGGTTTTTGAGGACACCATTCCCCCCCACACCACAGCGCCTCCTCCCTCCCTCTGCTTGGTTTCTCCCCACTGCATAGTGGAGGAAGGGGGCTGGGCTTTGGGCAGCGCCTCTCTGGAGCCAGCCAGCCCGTTGGGGCTGCTCACCTCTCTGCCGCTCGCAGGGGCAGGCACAGGAGCTGCACTTGGGAGAGCACAGCACCAACAGCAGCATAGGTGGGCAGGGGGGAGGGGCTGGAGGGGAGAGGGAGAGAGAGAGAATGCACGCAGTCCAGCCCCCCACAAGGTCTGGGGGACGGTGAACAGGCCCCCTCCAAAAAAAGTTTGCTGACTCCTGGAGCAGAATGTTACGCTTTGGGCTAGTTGCTGGAATTGGCTATGGTGCCAGAAAAATGGCAGCTGAGCTGTTCTTTTGCCTGGTATATTGCATATATGAGCTTTCTTTCTCTCGTAATACACTAAAATACGACATGGATGATGGTAGCCACATATGCAGTGCAATGCAATGCACAAACATGTAAAGGCTGTGCATTTTTATGGATATCAGTGTATGCACACTGTGCTATCTCATCGAGGACCACAAAGGTACAGTGAGGGGGGGAAAGTATTTGATCCCCTGCTAAATTTGCCCGTTTGCCCTCTGGCGAAGAAATGACCAGTCCATAATTTTAACGGTAGGTTTATTGTAGCTGTGAGAGACAGAATAACAACAGGAAAACCCCCAGAAACCCATAGAGATTCATAAAGAAAATAGGGGGGATATTGTATCCTTCTCCCACCCCTTCTTGTGTGAGAAAGGCTGGGCTGGTGATTTTGAGTGACAAAGGATTAAATAGCCTATTCCACTCTGTGCAACCTGAAACCACCCAACTATCCCACCCCCCTTCTTTTTAAAATGCAAACATGGGATTAGCCGTATCCTGCTCTTCAGAAACAGCCACAAAATGGTAAAATCATGCAATAAAAGCATTGCTTCCTTCCCAGAAATGAGATAAGATATGCTTTGCATTGCAGAAGCTAAGCATAATCTGTTACATTGTTAAGATTTAATAATTGAGCTGTACTTACCGTCAGTGTTCTCAAGTCCCAAATGCCAGTAATAGGTGCAGCCTTACTTGAATTGTTCTGCTGTTTTCTATTGTAAATAATGTAAAAAATCTTTCCCTATCATCAACCTTTGACTTTGAAAGAAAATGAGTTATTTTTCTTCCTCATTTGCTTCTGGTACATATAATTGTCGTTTGATCACTTTTATATTGTTGTAGTGTAGGAGTTTCAGTTGCTCAGCAAAGGAACATGGTTGTACTGTCAGTTTCAAGTGCTAAGATACCCAACTGTAAACATGAGCCTTACCTTTATTTTTTGAATGAGTGGCAGTTCAGTAATCAGTGCCGGATTACTATTGTCATTAATTTATGCAGTGAGATCAATGCACATGGTATGTTTACAGAGTAAAATAAGGAACAACAAAAGTATAGGTGTCTGCTTTAAAGAGTTTACAATCTCAAACATGACAGTACAAGGGAAAGGAAAGAAAGAGGCATGCATGAAAGAGCCAAATGTGTGTGGAATACAACAAACCTTTCCAAAAAATCAGCAAAGGTTCATATTTTTAAGGGGGGAATATGATATAATAAGCTGCATTCCTTTACCCACCTTCCTTGGAGGTAAGGCACTCTGAACACCTTGAGACTTACTTTTTAATAGACTTGTATCGGATCAGAAGGTCGGTGGTTCGAATCCCTGCAACGGGGTGAGCTCCCGTTGCTCGGTCCCAGCTCCTGCCCACCTAGCAGTTCGAAAGCACGTCAAAGTGAAAGTAGATAAATAGGCACCGCTACAGCGGGAAGGTAAACGGCGTTTCCGTGCACTGCTCTGGTTCGCCAGAAGCGGCTTTGTCATGCTGGCCACATGACTTGGAAGCTGTTCGCTGGCTTCCTTGGCCAATAACGCGAGATGAGTGCCGCAACCCCAGAGTCGGTCACGACTGCACCTAATGGTCAGGGATCCCTTTACCTTTATAGGATCATACTGTAATAACGCTCAATGTTTGCACAGCAGTTTCAAGTGTTCACGTTCGTGACCTACAGTACTTTTAATCCTTGCAACAGCCTGTAAAGCAATGCTTTTCAAACTCCAGTGTGGTGGACCAGTACCGGTAATTCCCCACCCCACCAATGTGCCAGGGACTGGTCCATACTTTGTCCTTGAAGTGTCACACCCAACATGGGCTGCAGTGAAGTCGGTGAGGACCGGAAGCCGATGGCTTATGGACTGCACTTGTCAGTGGACCACTACTTTGAGTAGCACTGCTGTAAGTTGTCTTCATCCCCGACATTGCAGAGGGAAGAACAAGAGAGTGGCTTGCCTGAAGCCACCTAGTGAGTTCATGGCAGTGGCTTCGTAGCCACGGTGCTTCACCAGGGTAGCTAAGTTTTGCAAGGGAAGAATTGCACATTTCTCATCTCCTCCAAAGAAGCAATGAACAGTGCATGTGGCAAATGGGCGTGTGTACTTGCTTTCTCTTACTTAAAAGAAATTCTTTTAATAATGAAGGAAGAAGAATAGGAAGAATGAAATTGTAAAAGATTTATCCAAAGTTGGTTATTGAAGAGCATCTGAACAAGCTGGAGAAAAATGGCAGAAACAGAAATGTAGCAAGGAAACGAGGCTTAGTATATAAGCCAAAGCAGCCACAGGATGGCAGTATAATAAAGATACAGTACTCTGTATCAAACCTATCCATTCTTAAGGCAATCAGCCCTGAGTGCTCACTGGAAGGACAGATCGTGAAGCTGAGGCTCCAATACTTTGGCCACCTCATGAGAAGAGAATAATCCTTGGAAAAGACCCTGATGTTGGGAAAGATTGAGGGCACTAGGAGAAGGGGACGACAGAGGACAAGATTGTTGGACAGTGTTCTCGAAGCTACGAACATGAGTTTGACCAAACTGCGGGAGGCAGTGGAAGACAGGAGTGCCTGGCGTGCTCTGGTCCATGGGGTCACGAAGAGTCGGACACGACTAAATGACTAAACAACAACAACAAATCTGTTTTATACGCTTGGGCATGAGAACTGTGTGCTTTGTTTGCCCATATTTTAAAAGACCTTAAATTTGACTGTGTTTTATCTTCTGGTGCAGCATAACAGGTCGCCTCTTAGGTATGCAATATGTTAACTGTTGAATGGGAAGCTAAAGAGGGAGAGAGATGGAGGTGTTGCATTTCAATGGATGTAATGCATGTGACCTAAGCTTTGTATCAGGCCAGCAGGAGTTGAAACTGACAAGGATCCTATGCTCCAGCCCCTCAGAATTCAGCATTCTCATCAAATCCCCTGCCAGCTTTTAAGAATGAAGTCTGCAGGGGAGCAGAATCCAAGAGTATAAGTGAAAGAAATTGTTTTTCTCTTGCCACATACTCTGTTCTCAGAACAAGGAACTGTATGTATCAAAGGAAGAAAGCTAGCAAGAAAAGTGTGGAGCACAATGATTGTTCGTGAATTTCGAGGGCTTCAGCCTTTTTATTTTAAACGGTTCTAAAGCAAAAAGCAGGTTTGTTTCATTTGCGCCAATATAAACATTTGATGTATGCTTGACCTGGATTATTTTCATGAAGAAATACTGGTCACCAAAGTCAATAATTCAGAACTTTTATATAGTACAGTATTCTTAATTTTCAATGCACTACATGCTGTTTAAATGCTTTGATTATCAAAGGTATCTCTGACTATCAGCTAATGGGAGTATACAACAAAATATGACTGCTCTGATCATGAATTTTTTATTTTTTTAAAATTAGTTTTAAAATATACAACACAAAACTGCAACCAATAAACTTCTCCCCCACCCACTTACAACCAATTCCTGGTATTAAAGTGATAATTATGATATTGTCCTCTCTCCCCCCCCCCCCCCCCGCATGTAATTAAGTCACATAGGTACAGCCTAGGTCTAGGAGTATCCAGTAGTGCTCCAATTTGACTGTACAGATGGTCAGCAGTACAATTAAGATACAAACTATCATGAAGATAATATTTTTGAAGATGCAGGTGACGGAGTGTTTTTCAGCCCTTGTTATATGCAGTGAATTTCCACCATATGTCATAAAACACTTGTGGGTTTTTGAGTTCCTTTTAATATTCTTATTTTATGTGTTAAGCTTTTCCTCTATGGTTATATGCCAGGCATTTTTATACCAAAGTTTGATATCCAAATTCTGCAACTCCTATTTTAAAGCAGTATATAGCCTTGCTGCCACTACAAAACCTTAATAAGTCCTTCATTTTTATGTCCTCATTTGACACTTCAAATATGGATTGATTATGAATTTCTCACGGACATCTGTTTGACCACTGTTGGAAGAAGAACACTAGACTAAGAGAGACAGCTGTTTTAACAACAATAAAAATCTTTGTCATTGTCATGGAAGAAGGTGTGCTGTTGTACTGGAGTAATGTGGCTTATGAAAATCTGTTTTTCAGTGCAAGAACATAATTAGATTAGGGATTTATATAGAACTAGGTGAAAGTTCATGTGATATATAATTTTGGTCCCTGAAAGTGTGAAAGTAACACCATTCTTCTATTAGTTATATGAGAGACTAAATAAGGCAATGATACAACAGAGAGAGACAGATATGTTGGGGGCAGAAAACTGGTTTTGTTTCTTCTGGTAACACATTCTGTGAAAAAGGTCTCATTTTAGTTCTGAAATTTAAGTATTGAAATGCCATAGTATTCAAATGTGCTTCAGTGGATTTGTACGTGGCTTCATCTAGTAATTAAAAGTTCAAAGTCCAGAAGTATCACATGGTCTTCAAACAATCCAAGGCTTCATGTTTCTTTGTAATATGCCTATTTGATTGTAAGGTGTGTAAATGAAGGAAGGAAGAAGTATGGTGTTTTTGTTAGGTTCTTTAGTTTCATTTTACAAATTTTGGGTTTGGCTCTCCAAGGTGTGGTGTTCAAGTATCTGGATGGACAAATGTGTGTTAGGCCAGTCCCCCCACTGCTCCAACTCGCACACACCTCATCCTTGCTGATGCATTCCAGGTTGGTCCCTTGATCCATGATCAAATCATGAAAGAGTAATGTTTTATTTTGGACTGACATGACCTTCATCAACAACAACACTAGGCTGGAGGAAAATCAAGCATGATTTAAGAAGGATGTTGATAAGCTGGAACATAGTGGGGCAACCAAGGCGATCCAGGGTCTGAAAACCAGGCCTTATTTGGAGCGGTTGAAGGGGCTGGGTATGTTTAGCTTGGAAAAGAGACTGAGAAGAGATATGATAGCCATCTTCAGATATCTCAAGAGCTGTCACATGGAAGATGGAGCAAACTGGTTTTCTTCTGCTCTGGAGCGTAGGACTGAACCGATGGCTTCAAGTTACAAGAAAGGAGATTCTGACTAAACATCAGGAAGAACTTTCTGACAGTAGGAGCTGTTTGACAGTGGAACGGTTTCCCTTGGGAGCTTGTGGGCTCTCCTTCCTTGGAGGTTTTTAACCAGAGTTTGGATGACAATCTGTCATGTATGCTTGAGCTGAGATTCCAGCATTGCAGGGGGTTGGACTAGATGACCCTTGGGTCCCTTCCAAGTCTACTATGATTCTACCCAAGTCTTGCTGGCTCTGGGACCAATTATGGAGGAGGATAGACAAGTGTCTGCGCCACCGCTCCTGTTGTCTTGGACACCATCTGGTAACATCTTGTGGAATCATTTTTTTGCTTTTGCTGCCTAGGGATACAACAAGGTGCTTGCAGGGAGTTAGACTGACCACATGTTCTTGACCATTGCTTCTCATGGCTTATAAGATCTAGCCAGGATTGAATGACTGGATGGATCCAGGGAGTTCAGTGTTCAAAACAGTGTTCTAGGCACATTTTGCAACAGGGAATTTCATTAGCACAAGCAGTTTCTGAGCTCTGGGTGCAGTACTGCACCTAAGATTTCAGATTAAAACTGCAGAAAGGAAGGAAAAGAGGACTTTTCTGCTTTCCTACTTCCAACTACCCTGAAGACTGGAGAAGAGATCCTCTTAAGAATATTAGGGGGTGGGCACATGGGCGTACCCAGGATCAAAGCTAGGGGGGGCACACCAGCCACACACCCCAGCCACGCTCCCCAGCCACGCTCCCCAGCCACCTGATTGGCTAGCTGGCAATGATGTGGCCAGGATCCCCCCAGGAGGCATGGTCAACGTCCACACACCCCAGAGGAAAGGGGGCCGTTTACAAGGCAGCACACGGAGCCACCTGCGCTTGCACTCCTGCCTCGCCCGCTCCTTTAATGGCAGCAGTGACTAAAACGAGGCAGCAGCTGCCTCTGTTGAGGGAAACCTGGACCTGGACCTGGGCTAACTTCAGCCCACACTCTTTCAAGTCACAGCGAGCACAGCACAGAAGGTTTTTTTCAATGGAGGCAGCTTCGCTGCCGCTGCCGCCGTTTCCCTTCAGCCAAGCAGGCTGAGGCAGAGCACAGCAGGCAGCGTCCCTGCCTGTCCTCTCCAGCTGCCCTGCTTCTGGGGGGGGGGGCAGCTGCCCCATGCTGGGTACGCCCATGGGTGGGCACTGAGGGAGTAATGAATGCTTCTCTGTGAGTGCAAGCTGCTGGGTGTTCCTTTGACATTACATTATAGATGCTTGTGGTGCTGAAGACAGAAGGCTTGTCACTTTAACATGCCTGCTCAGAAGTAAGTTCCATTGAGTTCAGTGGGATTTCTGTTAGGTAGATTGCTAACCTAGGACACACCAGCATTTTACTGTTATTTTCATCATGGTGGTCCTTGGATCATAGTTTAAGTACAGTATCTGGAATTGTAAGTACAATAGTTTACTGTTACTTAAGACTATAAATATTGGGATTCATATAAGCTAGTTTACATGGCGAGAAATCAGTTTCCTAATTCATCTACAGCGTTTTTAGTGGACTCCTTCATGCCTGTTTACAATAGGAATTGCAGAGCATAAACATGTTATTGTTGGGATGATTGTTTATTTGTTACATAATTTGTCAGTGTCCTACTTTCAGGCCAAATGTAACAACTTTGTTCTTGGAAGACTAAGGCATCATAAATCGTGCAGCACAAAGCTCTTTACTCTGGATTTTGTGAGAGAGTTTGTAAATGACCAAGCCTATGAGGAGGTGTGTAGTGGTGATAGGGGATTCCCTACTGAGGGGTACAGAAGCAGTGATCTGTGGGCCTGAAAAGACGTCTCGAGAGGTGTGCTGTCTCCCCGGGGCCAAGATCCAAGATGTAACAGAACAGTTGCAAGGAATCATAAAACCCACTGACAAATACCCCTTCCTTTTGGTCCATGTGGGAACCAATGACACTGCTAGCCATAGAAGATCAAAAGTGAATATGAGGCTCTGGGCAGGAAGTTGAAGCAATTAAATGCACAAATTGTCATCTCATCTGTCCTCCCAGTTGAACGACGTGGCCCAGGGAGAGAGGGTAAAATAGGGGAAGTGAACAACTGGCTTCACAAATGGTGCAAACAGGAACGGTTTGGATTCTTAGATTACGGTCTGCAGTTTCCTGAAGATGAACTTCTGGCAAGTGATGGGCTGCACCTCACAAGGGTTGGGAGGAATGTTTTTGCCGAGAATCTCAAAAACCTCATCAGGGGGGCTTTAAACTGACTTATGTGGGGGAGGGAGACAGTGGTCCTGAAGGTAGGAATCTATCAAGTGCTGAAGATGATCATCCAAATGTCAGGGACCAAATGGAGCAAACAGCACGCAAACCTAGTGGTGGGAGGAAAAATCCTTAAATAAGAGGCTGGGGGTGATCAATGGTCTTCAATGTCTGTATACTAATGCACAGAGCATGGGAAATAAACAAGATGAACTTGAGCTCTTGGTACAGCAAACTAAATACGACATAATAGGCATCACTGAATCCTGGTGGGATGAGTCTCATGATTGGAATGTAGTAATAGAGGGATACAATCTATTTCTGAGAAATAGACCAAACAGGAAAGGAGGAGAAGTGGCATTATATATCAGAGATGTGTATATCTGTGAAGAGATCCAGGATTTAAAACTTCAAAGCCAAATTGAGAGTACAGTATCTGGGTCAAAATTAAGGGAGAGAAAAATAACAGTGATCTCATTGTGGGAGTTTACTATAGATCCCCAAGCCAAACTGAGGACACAGATGATGCCTTCTTGGAACATATGGCCAACTATTCAAAAGGAAGTGAGATACAGTGGTGCCTCGACGTACGAATTTAATCCATTCCGAAGGCACCTTTGTAAGTCGAAAAAGTTGTTATTCGAAAAACGCCATTGGAAACGCGATTTCCCATAGGAATGCATTGGAAACGGAAAAATCCATAAGTCAAAGCAACCCTATCTAAAAACTCGTAAGTCGAAAAATCCCTACCTAAAACCGCCGCGATTTTTTTCAGATAGAATCATAGAGTTGGAAGAGACCACAAGGGCCATCCAGTCCAACCCCCTGCCAAGCAGGAAACACCATCAAAGCATTATTGACATATGCCTGTCAAGCCTCTGCTTAAAGACCTCCAAAGAAGGAGACTCCACCACACTCCTTGGTAGCAAATTCCACTGCCGAACAGCTCTTACTGTCAGGAAGTTCTTCCTAATGTTCAGGTGGAATCTTCTTTCTTGAAGTTTGAATCCATTGCTCCGTGTCCACTTCTCTGGAGCAGCAGAAAACAACATTTCTCCCTCCTCCATATGACATCCTTTCATATATTTGAACATGGCTATCATATCACCCCTTAACCTTCTCTTCTCCAGGCTAAACATACCCAGCTCCCTAAGCCGTTCCTCATAAGGCATCGTTTCCAGGCCTTTGACCATTTTGGTTGCCCTCTTCTGGACACATTCCAGCTTGTCAATATCCTTCTTGAACTGCGGTGCCCAGAACTGGACACAGTACTCCAGGTGAGGTCTGACCAGAGCAGAATACAGTGGTACTATTACTTCCCTTGATCTAGATCAGGCATCCCCAAACTGCGGCCCTCCAGATGTTTTGGCCTACAACTCCCATGATCCCTAGCTAACAGGACCAGTGATCGGGGAAGATGGGAATTGTAGTCCAAAACATCTGGAGGGCCGAAGTTTGGGGATGCCTGATCTAGATGCTATACTCCTATTGATGCAGCCCAGAATTGCATTGGCTTTTTTAGCTGCTGCATCACACTGCTGACTCATGTCAAGTTTGTGGTCTACCAAGACTCCTAGATCCTTTTCACATGTACTGCTCTCAAGCCAGGTGTCACCCATCCTGTATTTGTGCCTTTCATTTTTTTTGCCCAAGTGTAGTACCTTACATTTCTCCTTGTTAAAATTCATCTTGTTTGCTTTGGCCCAGTTGTCTAATCTGTTAAGGTCATTTTGAAGTGTGATCCTGTCCTCTGGGGTATTAGCCACCCCTCCCAATTTGATGTCATTTGCAAACTTGCTCAGGATGCCCTCAAGCCCATCATCCAAGTCATTGATAAAGATGTTGAATAAGACTGGGCCCAAAGGAGGACTTCCTCTTTTTCTCTCTCAACAAGCCTTTTAAATGACCTGGTTTCCTTTGCCAAGTCAGGCCTGTGTCTCTGTCTGTCAACCAGTTGAGTAGGTGCATACCCAGAGGCAACTGACTGTCCTTAACTGGTCCACCTGCAGCAGAACCAGGAATAGGAAACATTCAGCTAGAAATGGAGATGTGGGATTTATTCAGTTTACATTTGACTGTGAACCTACCTAATTCATACCTGTCAAACCAGTATGCAGACTAAAGTGCAGCTGCCTTTCTAGATTTTCACTTCTCCAAAATTTGGAGTGCAGTTCTCCGACCCCCCCCCCAAAAAAAAGCATGTGTCAGAGAAGGCTGTGGCTACTCATGAGTAAAGATGCTTCACTCCATCTTTTCTTTCAGAGTTTTATTGTGCATGCTATTTACAGTGCAAGAGTATCGGGAAACATGACTGCTCAGTCCGTATCAGAACCTCGCAATGGCTTCTTCCTGGTCTTCGCCCAGCATAAGAGCCTGGGGACCCCAAAACGCCACCCCCGATGGCTGTCTCAGCTCCCCCTCCCCTAGCTCTCCCTCAGAGCGGTGCAATGGCTCTGTAGCATATGAGAGCCCTCTCTCCACTCCGCTCACTTCCTCATTCCTCTCCTCTGACTCGCTGCTCATGTTGACGCTGGGTGATGAGCTGGTGAAAATGATGGGTGGGGGCTCTCTGTAAGGAGACCCCCTGACAATATGTAAAAGCATGCATGCAGGGAAAGCGCACACGTTAAAATACTTCTCTTTGTGAAAATATAGTACAAAAATGCATTACACCAGGGAGAAACTTGCAGAAATATGTATATTAGGTGACATGCACACAAAACTTCTTTCACATTTTCATGTACTTTTTAGAAATAAATAAAAAACTGATGTGGATCTGACTTTAAGACTGGAATAATAATTTCCATGTTGGATTGCTTAAATGCTCTCTGTGTGGAGATGCCTCTGAAAAAGCTTGAGTTGGACCAGAGTGTGACTGCCAGAATGCTAACTCAGTCTGGCAGGTTGAAATGTATAATTGCAGTATTATACCATCTGCAATGTTTGTTAGTTCATTTCCAGGCTTAACTGAAAGTGTTAAAACCCTAGATGGCGTGGATCAGAATATCTCAACAATCACCTGTATCCATATGAATTTGATTGACTGATATCATCTCTGAAAGCCATGGTCTTTGTCATTCACATAAGGGGCAATATTTTATTTTTCTGTGGTGGCACTAGGACAGTGGAATGCTCTCCTCGGCCCTATTACGGCTCACCTTTTGGCGAGCAGGTGAGTGCTTTCTTTTCCAGCAGGTTTTTCTGAAAATATGCTTTTTGTCTGCTTCTGCTCTTTGAATTGTTTCTTGATGTTATCATGTTTCATTTATTATTCATGTTTTAATAACTTGTTTTAGATATTTTTATTTGTCAGTGTTTAGAATTTTTTTTAAAGAAAGGAATATAAATTTCAAATTATAAAAGATTTATTTAAAAACCAGAAGGGTAAAAAATCGAACCATTCCATCACCACCCAAAAAATCCACAAAACCCTGGCACATTAATCAGGATCTCTTCACGCAAGTTCTCTAAATGTCATAAAGCTGGATTTATATGAAGAACAGAATTTTATGCTGTTTCTTTCTTGCTCTGTGTGGCATAGATTTCTTCCCTTGAGTACCCAAGAACAGATCAGTAACCTGTGTCTGATTTCATCCGTGGCTATTTGCTGGTGGAACCCAATGTCAAATGCTTCAGTTATCCTACTGTTATCCTTCATAAATCTCTGATCTGTACAGGATTCTACCTGGTCAGATGATGCCCCCAAGGCAAGAGGATCCCCAGTCCTTCCCCTCTCCCTCCTAGCTAAGGTACTGCGGATGTGACTCTTAAGTGTTGCTAGCTTGCTGATCCTGCTTGCTGCAGCCCTGGCTTTGAATGCAGTCGGATGAAATCGAGGAAATGGAGACTTTCCCTGTGGTTCACTCTGTGAGTAGCTTGATTCCATTTTCTGTATCTGGATGTTATCTGTATATAGAGATAACATTCCTGTTGCAATAATCTACCAAATATGCAGTTTTAATTCCTTCCAGGCTCCGTTTGCAATGCAGTGCATTCTGATGGGTTTTTTTTTTTAAAGATGCATAGTTTTTGTTTTGTTGCCTGCACAGATCAATATGCTAAACTGCATAAAGAGGATTGATACGGATAGAGACACAAAGGATATGCTGCAGAGCCATGGGTTCCTTACAGCTCAGGAGATAAGGAAAGGAAAAGCATAATCAAATAGCTGGACGCTTTCCATAGTTCGTGACTGCAGGGAATACATTTTCATCCCTTTGTGTGCAAATGTGTTCTTGTATCACACGGGGGTGGACAGGCATGTATTTGTTTCATTCAGGGTGCATCAAAGTTCACTCTGCTCTGAGGGATCCTACCCAGTTGGCTTATATTTTCCCATGAGGATCTTGATATTCTCCGCATCACAGATATGTCTGGCTTGTTACACTGTGAGGTGCTGAAATCTCATAGAATCTAGTTATTTTGCTGCTGGCTTTATTTGTGAAATTCCTTCTTAACAACAACAACAACAACAACAACAAATAGGCAGTCAGCTAAATTTTACTCAGAGTAGACCCAGTGAAATTATTTACCATGACTGATACCACCCAATGATAATGCATTCCCTGTTCACACAAATTGCACTTGCTTTGCTCCTCCCCAGAGCTGGTCTTGCAGCAGGGGGCTGGGCAGGGTTAGTTTACCTCCACAAGAGATGCCACCTTCCAATGAAATTTCAAACCAAAATCTCTCCAGTCGGTTGGAGTTCAGATGGGAAAAATAGAGTGCCTGGAATAGGAGACTTCTGCCATTCATATATGAGTACTTTTATTTCCTAATTATGTTTTATTAACTTTCATTTAAGATTAAACTGGCTATGAAACACAAACAGTGGTGCCTCGACTTACGAATTAAATCCGTTCCGAAGGCACCTTCGTAAGTTGAAACATTCGTAAGTTGAAAAACGCCATTGGAAACGCAATTTCCCCTAGGAATGCATTGGAAACGGAAAAATTCGTAAGTCGAAGCAACCCTATCTAAAAATTCGTAAGTCGAACCTGCACCAGTCTGGTATGCACACTTCATTATTTAGCTAGCAGCCCTCCATAATTATCAAAATACTTTGTGCATTTATTTAAACAGATTTCCACCACATCTTTCCTTCATTTCAAACATGGTTTAAAAGTATATTGTTATGAGTTTGGTGGTGGGATGGGTAGGCTGTATGTCTGAGCTCCCTTCTAATTCCTGGATCCAAAATGGACTCAATTCCTGGTGAGGTAATGGCCCTCTAAGTTTGGACCATTAAGGTAACAAAGGAAGTAGATCTGTGCCAGACAGCAAATGAGTGGCTTCTCTTCCCACAATTTGTTGGTATCTAGAAAGACAAAAACCAGAGTTGGGAGTTATGTGAGCTAGAAACTAGTAGCTGGCAGGCTGCTGCCTGGGCAGCCGGGAGACAGAGCTATTTCTGTTGGGGAAGCAAGACCCCCTTGGGGTGTTAATACTGTGAACCCCTTCATCGTAGGCACAGGTTGTATGTATGTGTAAATAAACCATATATCATAAAGACATCACAGTCTCCACTGTCCCTTATTCCAAAGGAAAGACACACACTAGGTAGATGACTGTAACCCTTGGAATCTTGCATCATTTGGAGATTAGGGTGGCATGGAACAATATAGTTTTTAGTTTCAGAATGCACAGGGTTCTTGTTGATTTTCCACCCTGGAACCAAACCAACAAACTCTCCTACACTTGATGTTAGAGAACCACATCAATCGGTGGAATTGGCTCTACTACAGGTGCCACATACGGTAATACCTGTTCTGCCTTTGTAAGAACTTGATTGTGTGGCATGGCAACACCTGCATGCTGGAACTCCCTGCCTTTTGAGATCAAGCAGGCATCTTCACTGTCCTCTTTTTGGTGTCTGCTAAAAACATGAGGGATGCAGGTGGTGATGTGGTCTAAACCACTCAGCCTCTTGGGCTTGCCAATCGGAAGGTCGGCGACGGGGTGAGCTCCCGCCTCCCGTTGCTCGGTCCCAGCCCCTGCCAACCTAGCAGTTCGAAAGTACGTCAAAGTGCAAGTAGATAAATAGGTACCACTACAGCGGGAAGATAAACAGCGTTTCCATGCGCTGCTCTGGTTTCGCTAGAAGCAGCTTAGTCATACTGGCCACATGACCTGGAAAAACTGTCTGCAGACAAACGCCGGCTCCTTTGGCCAGTAAAGCGAGATGAGTGTCACAACCCCAGAGTCGTTCACGACTGGACTTAACTGTCAGGGGTCCTTTACCTTTTTAAAAGCATTCTTGTTTAGAAGAGCCTAATTGTTGTATGTGAAATACTTTTAAAAAGACTGGCTCTGGATTTCTCATCAGCTATTAGGAATAGCTTGTGATTCAGAAAGGCAGTTTCAAAGGTACAGCTTAGGATGCCTGCTGTATGTCTGTTGTCTGTCTCTGTTTGATCCTCAGCTAAGATTTTGACAGATGCTGCCACCATCTAACTGGTTCCCTTTATCTCTCTCATGTATATTTAAGCATAAGCATGCATGCACAAACTTGGTAGCAGAACTGGCTAAATTTTCCAATTAAAACACAATTCAATTATTTCAGTTATATCCAATTATACACATACATATCAATTAAGCCAAATATTATGCCAAATCATAACAAATTTTTAGACTTCCCATGCTTCAATGTCTGACCATCTACATTTATATATATATATTCTACACACACACACACACACACACACACACACACACACACACACACACACACATATCAGATTTTCCCAGGACACATAGTTGCTGGGCTATTTTAACTGTCAAGACTTAAAAGAAAGGAGAAAGAAACGTATCTCACACATTCCCAAACCAAGGCCTCATCATGGTCTGCCTCAATCAGAATATCATGAGTTCATATTTTGGCTCTCTACATACTATATACTCCTGTGTAATATAGTGCAGCGGTGCTTAAATGATGCCAGCAATGTAATAAAACGTTCTCCTTAGCCAGCATGAATTAAAGATATAATTTTTCAAAAAAATTATCACAAAAGCTTACCAACAGGCCAATTAATATCCAAAAATAGCTCTAAAGCAGTGACGGGGAACGGGTTTCAGCTCAAGGGCCACATTCTGTCACAAGCAACTTTTAGATGGGGAGAAGGAAAACTGAGTGGAACAAGAAATGTAACACTTTAGTCTACAGATGACGACCTTTTTGCGTGGGGGTTCCGTTCCTGGCCCCTGCGCATGTTGGTGGAACATGTTCCCTCACCCTGTTCTGCCCCCGTCCTTCCCTTTTCCAGTTCCAAAAGGACCTGTATCTCAGTGATTCTGTGTCATTTTGAATGCACCTAAAATGGCCACCACTTGTAGTAAGCTACATTCCAGCCATACAAAAGCCAGAGGCTTCCACAAAGCCCTATCTCTCAAGACAAGCAAGAGACATGACTGCAGTTCAAGGACACTTTGTGGTCAGGCAAAAACACTATAGAGAGTGGAGTAGGACTGGGTGGGGTGTGGCTTGAGGAGAGGAGCATAGCTTTGGTAGAGTATCTTGGGACGGAGGTTCTGGAGGACCAGGAGCTAGTAAATTGCAAAAAATTCACATGTATATGTCTTTAGTTAGATACATAGTGTTTGTGGGCATCAGACTCCCCTACATTCCTGTGTCCAGTAGGTGTTAGAATTGAAACAAGGCTTAGTTAAACTGGATGGCAGACCCCTAATCCCTGGACCCAGTTTACCATGCTCAGGAGATGGCCTGGTGGGAGATGGGGCATTAAAAGAACAAAGGAAAGGCAATTGGCCATTAAGAAAGTACAGGTTCTGGGCCAGACTCAGAGTTAGTTAGAAGACAAAGGCAGAATTTGAGGTAAAGTGTTTTTGTTGTGTTTTTTTAGGGTTGGCTGTGATGTGACCTAGAAGAAAAAATGTTGCAGGCTGATAAAGGCAGCAAGCTGGAGAGAGGGTTGGAGCACATACCTATATGTGTAAATAAACCATATATCATGAAGACACCACAGTCTCCACTCTGCCTCATTTCCAATAGGAAACACGAACCCTGTGTTAACAGCTGGAACCCCCGTAATCTTGCAGCGTTTGGAGATTAGGGTGGCATGCAACATTATTAAAAAAACATGGATCACTGAGCTTTGGCTCTGTAAGCATCTTAGGGTACTGGCTATCTTCCTGGAGATCTGATGTGAGAGCAGGGGGCTTTCAGCTCTCTTTTAAGCTGCATTTCCACTTATACTCAGCCTGTATCTGCAAATAGACACAGAAATTGCAAAAGGCCAGTTAGCACCCAGTGAGCTCCTTCTGGAGGGAACCAAACCGTGGAACTATTCCAAGAAATTGGGCGAATGAAACAATCTATAAAAGTAGCCGGATTTCAGCACTTTATCTCCTTGTCTCGTGCTAAAGTTACACTCTGAGGCAGGATGGGGGAACTGTACTGCCGAGGCTTTTAGACCTGAGTCCCCACCATCCCTCACCATTGGCCATGCTCATAGCTGCCAAATCTCCCGTATTCCCCGGGAAACCCCTGTTTTTCCAGCTGTTCCCAGCCAGAAAAAACTGATTTTTTTGTTTCCCCCCGGTTTATTCTGGCACGGCGGCCATTTTGGAACTGGGCAAAGCATGCTTACTGGGGCTGGTAGGAGCTTGACATCTTTCCCGCCCTGTCCTGGTATATAATCATTGGGGCTAAGGGTGCCATTTGTTCCACTCTGCTCAGGAGGGTGGGGAAAAATGTTTTGCTCTGAAGAACTGAGCCACCAAGCCTGAATGGTAAAAGAGAAATAAATCACCACACCTGATTTATTTAGTTTTGGAACTCAGTGCTGAGTAGGAATTGCTCAGCAGTGAACATTATTTCCCAAGAGAAATAATGCAAAAGTATTATTAATGCAAAAGTAGCCTGGTTTCTATTTTTTAAATTAAATCCCAGTAACAAATACTATAAAGAGTGGACTGGAGTGAATAAATACATGGAGTCCCATTGGAAGAGAAGAATATTATCTTAGAAAGCAGTGGAATGAAATATTCCACTCATTCCAAACTCATGTTTTTCAGTATTTTATAACAAAGTCAGAAAAAGGCTTGTGTGTGCGTGTCACAAGCAAAAGGAGATTTTTGTCTAACTTTTACTTCTCAATGGAGACAGAGTTGGACATGGATCATGCAACTTTGCAAATGGTTTTGGAGCAGCTGGTGGAACAAAACAATAAACTGAATTCCTTCTCTAAAATAGTTGCCAAACTGGCAATTTTCTCCATCAGGCCAAGCTATGCTTTATTCTGCTTTGCTCTCTGAAGTCACTGCATCTTATCATAGGAGCTAGAGCAGGGGTCCCCAAACTTATCCGGCTTTGGGCTGGTTCCTCTGGCACCAATCGCACGGCGGGCCGGAGGGCAGGGGAATGCACTCCCATACGTGCACGCACTCACTTTTTCCGGCGCATCGCCGGAAATGGCTTCTGCACATGCGCAGACATCATTTCCCATGCACTTCCGGGTCAGCGCAGCACCAGAAATAGCTTGTGCGCATGCGTATGGGAGCGCGTTACTCCGGCCGCACATGCGCACAAGCTATTTATGGCGCCACGCCAACCTGAAGATGGGCAACCGCACCACGGCGTGCCGATAAGAGCGGGCAGCAGCGGGGGTCGTCAGGGGCCGCACAATTGGTTCATGAGGGCCACATCCGGCCCCCGGGCCTTAGTTTGGGGACCCCTGAACTAGAGTAAGTCTTGTGCATGCAGCAGAATAGTAAGTGATCTCCTCCCCGCACTCTCTGGTTTCATTGGTATCTGGGTTCTTCCTACAAAAGCCTGATTATGTGCTGGCCCACTTTACAATGGGTCAGGTACAACTAAGTTTTACTCAGAGTAAGCCCATTGAAATTAGTGGACTTGTTAGTCATGTTCCTTAATGTCAGTGGGTCTACACTAACTAGGACCAGCAACCCACAATCTTGCCTCCCATATCTCCACCCTCATGAGGGAACTGTGACAATCCTAACAAATTAACAACTCAGAGGTTTAGTATTAGGGTTCCCCACTCCTTGGTATCCTTCCAATACAGATATAACACTCCCCTCTAAAATAATACTTGCGCAGAGTATATTTAAGAGTGTTGTAAACATTTACGCAATGTTGTACAATAGTTGAATGGCAGGGAGCGATGTTTTCTTAGCTTTATCAGCTTCCCAATCTGCGTGTCTGTTCCAGAAAAGGCCACTATTCAATTGCTAAAAGTACATGTGCATCCAACATTGCAGCTGGGAAAAAAGTAACAGGTGAATATATTCTTGATCTAAAGCAGGCTTGTGCCTGATGTACTGGCAGCTGTTATGTTGGTGGTTTGAAATGAATTATTTCGTACTACTAATTATATATAGAATCTGTTTTTCAAATCACACAGGGTTATTCGTTCAGTGCAATGCTGTGGGATTAAATTCAAAACTGAAATCTCGGAGAGTGAGGACTCCACCTCCGAACTCTTGCTTTGATGATTTCTTCACTTTCTTCTTGAATGCATGTGTCGAAACTTATTCACATAACAAATTTAACAAAAACCCATGTGCAGCAAAGTCCTTTCTTGGTAAAGATCTTGTAATGAGTGAATCAGCCTTCAGTCAGACCTGAGATAGTAAATATTACTTTTAGTAAATACTGCATTTATAGATTTTATCACTGGGACCCACAGCTCACAAATATGTTATAATTTTCTTGAGGATTCTTCTGGCCAGTTAGTTAGCTATGCTTCGTCTGTGTTCATGATCACTTCAAGAAGTCATCCCATGTGAGCCAAACATTACATCAGAATTGGTCCTTTGCTAATCTGCTTGTTCCCTGAATCAAGATTTTTGCCCTTTCAAAAAGAAACTGAGTCCTATTGTAATGTGATCGTGACTGTTTTTGTTATCTCATTTTAAAATCCAATTATCCCTTTTGAAAAAATAATCTGCTAAGATTGTACCTTTATTGTTTTAGAGAAATTCTATCTCAGTAAAGTCTTTTTGAAAGGAAAGAAAAAGAGACAGACGTAGGCATCTGGGCACAGACTTGGATTTTACATGGTTGTAAAAGTCATTTGGTCTCAGAATAGGTTTGAGGGTTTTAAATTGGTGCTCTGTCTCTGCTGTTATAACATGCATAAGATCACAGCAAATTGTAGAAACTTTTTTCTCTTTTTAAACAAAAAACTGAGGGAATTTATTATTTTATTTTTCAAAACAAGTGTCTAAAACTCAGAAGAGTCCTTTCCATATTTATCTATATCTCACATTTGTGGGATTTTGTGTCCCTGAAATGTTAAGATGCTATAGCAATGGAAATATATGGTAGGTATATATAAAACTTTACACTGTGCTTTACACTGTGGTAGCGGGACAACACTGAGTGGTCAAAGGAAGAAGAGGGAGCAGACTGAGGTGTCGCAGTGAGCAGGAAGAGGCTATGGCAGAAAGTAGTGCAGAGTCAGAAGCTGAAGAAACCAAGGAGTCTCTTCCTCTTTGAATTTGTCAAATCCTCTTTGAAAGCCAGCCACATTAGTGGCTCTCACTACCTCTCGTGGTTATGAATTCCATAGTTTTAACTATTCAGTGTATGAAGAAGCACACCCTTTGGTCTGTCTGAACCTTCCAACATTCAGATTAATTGGATGGCTGTGAGTTCTAGTAATATGAGAGGGATATAAATTTATCCCTATCAACCTTCTCTACACCAGGCATAATTCTAAACAGTACGCCTCTATCATATCAGGGGAGTTGTTCCATGCCATTGATCTGCATTTCAAAATTCGAAGAAGCACAAATCTGGAAGGATGGCTCGATTTTGGTCCACATGTTTTGCAAAGTGCAGATGAGGTAAATTCACTTTTAAATGTGAAATGAGTTGATTTTTTTTCCAACTCAGAATTCGATCTTGAGGGGGAGGGCTTTACTGAAAGCCTTTTCAAAGTTAAGCACATGATTCCTGCTTGGTCACCCCTACCTGTATGCTTGCTGAGACACTAATTGAACTCCAGAAGGTTAGTTAGACAGAACATAACTCTTAATTGTCTCCCTCAATTACACTGAGATCGTCAGACTATAACTTTTAGGGCCAGTTGGGTACTATTTCATTGTGGGACTAACATATGATGTTAACTTGCACTAAAATGCTATGGATTTATAATATACAAATAAGCTGCATGGGCATATCTATGCAGGCACAAAGATGACATGTAGCACCTGCAATTTGCACATCATGAACAAATGATTTCCACTTCTGCAATACCTGAAAGAAAATAATTTCCAAATCATCTGATGTATGCTTAAAGGACTGTGTGGACAGGCAGACTATTGAAAATTTGGTGGACTAGTAAGTTTTTTGTGAGCTTTTTTGCAAGGCTTGGTTATGCTTCTTAATAAAGTGAATATATGGAGATGTAAAAATTAATGGCTTCCTACTGACACTATGACTCTTCATTTGGTACAGGAAGCTTATAATGATTCCTACAACCATCTGGTTCTCTGAAGCTTTCTTTGGAGGCTATCTGGCACCCTGTTCCTGAAGCATCTGAACCCAAAGAGATCCACAAGGTCCTGATGTATATGGATGGTCACATTTCAGTATGGCGTGTATTAGTGATGCGGGAGGTAAGATGACTGCATATGATTAGTCATTAACATGAGAGTTTGTTTCGGCTTGTGCTATCTGATAAGGCTGATGAATTTGGTGGATAGCAAACCAGCTGCATATGAACGCCAGCCGAGAAGGATTTTATAGTAGAGGGCAGTGCTTTTTTTACTAAAAAAAAAGTTTAGGAGTGCTCTCATCATAGCTGCCAAGTTATCCCTTTTTTTCCAGGGATTTTCCATTATGCTGAATAGGCTTCCTCGCGAGAAAAGGGAAAACTTGGCAGCTATGGCTCTCATTTTGACTCAAGAAAATCATTTTATAGTTCAAATCGGGGAAAATAAATACAGTAAATGGACAAAAGTACAGTGGTGCCTCGCTTAACGAATGCCCTGCTTAACAAAATTTCTGCTTAACGAAAGGTTTTTTCTAGCGGAGGTTGCCTTGCTAGACAAATTCATTTTACGAAAAATTTGTCTAGCGAATCATGGTTTCCCATAGGAATGCATTGAAATTCAATTAATGTGTTCCTATGGGCAAATTTTTTAAAAAATAAAAATTCAATGCATTCCTATGGGATTCGCTAGACGAATTTTCCGTTATAAGAAAAGACCCGTGGAACGAATTAAATTCGTCTAGCGAGGCACCACTGTACAAAGATTCACAAAATGTTTAGGACCCAAATTATATAAGCACCCAAATTATATAAGGGCAGAATGCACTTTTTTCCCTATCCTTACAACAAACTTCCCAAACTATGTTAGAACACATTGTTTTTAGCCGGAACCTGCTCTTCTTCACCTTCATCTTTCAGCAAGTGCTGTTGCCAAACCAAGACAGATTCATAAATGAATTGTGGTAGATAAGAACCACTGATTCCTATGGAGAAACCAGCACTGATAAGGGGGTGGGGGTGGGGTAAGCAAGGACCAAAGCACACAGGGTGTTCCTGTGTTTGGGGAACATGGAGGTGCACACACAGTTTCTTACGGGGAATTTATGAAGTTGGGAAATTGTTTTAAAGAAACAGTCCCTTTGGGACTGAAAACAGGAGCAAAGCACCATCCTACAACAACTACTAAGAAGTAAACCCCATTGAGCTCAATGGAGCTTACTCTAAAGTAAATGGGTATAGGATGGCAGACCTAATCCTTCCTTGCTTTTGAGTCCTGGCTGATTCCAGTGTGTAAAGCTTTCCCTCTGAAATGTGCTACTACATATTCCATCTGTTCTCTTACAATAGGAATATTAATTGCTTTGTGTTGTTCCAGTCATTTTTTTTTTCAAAACATGAGACTCACGAGGTGGTTATTAGAGTTGGGCCCCAATGAAAGTGAAGTGGTGTGTGTGTGTGTGTGTGTGTGTGTGTTGGGCCATTGCTTATCCAAATTAGGAATAGACAGACTTCAGGCTTGCAGGATCTATTTTGTTTCCTACTACAACCCCAAGAACCACCAACCAGCGCCTGATACAAAAGATGCACTAAGAATTAAAGAACTTAGAGCCCAGGAATGTTCTTTGAATAGCAGAACTAAACAAAGCTCACAGTCCTCCCACACAGAAATCCCAGCCTGGTTACACCAAGCTTTCTTCTTCATTTCAGCAGTATAATTTAGGTGGTAGCAGCAACAATCCTGAATGAATTTTTATCTTTTTATAGCAAATAGTCATGATAATCATATGCATTTCATTGGCTTTTAAAAATGTAACCTGTGAGCTAGTGTGTGATTGTGGGTGGAGTATCAGTACTAAGCTGGGGTGCAGCTGATTTAGCCAAGTGGCTTTTCGTTGTTTATCAGACAAAACCACAAATACTCAAACAATGTTCTGGAATTAAATGATTGGACTCAGCTGTATGGGACTGATAAGGCTCAAGAGACATGAAGCAATATCGAAGTTGATTCACTACTGAAAAATATATTGAGATAAGGAATGGATTCTAACTACTTTGTGGGACACCCAGCAGTGTTGTTCAGCCATCAGTAAGGCTTGTATCAGTGGGAGGGAAGCAATTTTCAGTGATTTCAACCCACCCCATGCCTGCCCTGACACTTTGTGGAACAGCCATAGCTCAATAATAGAGTACAATATTTTGCATGCAAAAGGTTCAATCCCTGGTGTCTTCAGGTGAGGTTGGGAATAAATCCTGGTGAGTCGCCGCCAGTCCGTGTTGAAAATACTGAGCTAAATGGACCAATGGTCCTGTAAGGGTGACTCCCTACAGGGAGCCAGCCCCCATCATCCTAACATCCACCTTGCCAAGCACAGGGAGCAGCAGTGGGTCTGAAGCAGCCAGGGAGGAGGGGAAAGACTCGGAGGGAGAGAGCAGCCAGCGTACAGAACAATGGGAAAGCTCAGGGGAGGAGAGATGCAGACCAGGGCTCAGGGATGCTGGAGAGCCCTTCCAACGCCTTGACAGGGAGGAGACTGAGAGGGCATCGCTCCTTCTGGCGCAAGAGTTAAGGAGAGCACCGCGACGCAGGTCAAGGAGGAGGCGTTTTGGGGTGCCCTGACTACTTTGCTGGCGTAAGAACAGACGTACACTATTGCCGGATTCTGATTCGGAATGAGAGGTCATGTTTTAAGCTGTCTCTGCACTGTAAATACTTTGCACAATAAAAGTCTTTAAAGACAAACTGGACTCAAGCAGAGTTACTCTAGAGTAGCCACAACGACCCTCTGACAGCAGGTCCATTCTGGATAAGGCAGATTCCTATGTTCCTGGAGCCTTCAACCCTCGGGGGGCAGATTAAGGAGTGTGGGCACCTGCAAGGGAAATCACTGTATTTTGTCCCTCTGTTTCATTGACAGAAGCTGAACAACAGCGTTAGATACAATCCATTGCGTTTAATTGGGATGCAGCAAAACACAACTCATTGCTGGGCTGGTTTAGTTAGCTGAATAGTTTGGAATCGAAACAAAATTTAAAAAATTCCTTCCAGTAGCACCTTAGAGACCAACTAAGTTTGTCATTGGTATGAGCTTTTGTGTGCATGCACACTTCTTCAGATACGAAGAAGTGTGTATCTCAGGCATAGGCAACGTTGCTCTCCAGATGTTTTGGAACTACAACTCCCATGATCCCTAGCTAACTGGGCCAGTGGTCATGGATCATGGGAGTTGTAGTTCCAAAACATCTGGAGAACCAACGTTGCCTACGCCTGGTGTATCTGAAGAAGTGTGCATGCACACAAAAACTCTTACCAATGACAAACTTAGTTGGTCTCTAAGGTGCTACTGGAAGGAATTTTTTATTTTGTTTTGACTACGGCAGACCAACACTGCTATCTACCTGTAGTTTGGGGCTAGGAATAATAATAATAATAATAATAATAATAATAATAATAATAATAATAATAATATATTTTTATAACCCTCCCATCTGGCTGGGTTTCCCAGCCACTCTGGGCAGCTTCCAATAGAACACCAAAATACAATAATCTATTAAACATTAAAAGCTTCCCTAAACAGGGCTGCCTTCAGATGTCCTCTAAAAGTCTGGTAGTTGCTTTTCTCTTTGACATCTGGTGGGAGGGCGTTCCACAGAGCGGGTGCCACTACCAAGAAGGCCCTCTGCCTGGTTCCCTGTAACTTGGCTTCTCGCAGCGAGGGAACCGCTGGCACTGGACCTCAGTGTCTGGGCAGAACGATGGGGGAGATATCTTGCCAATTTTCCACTGGAGACTGCAAGTAGTTTTCTGCTGACATCAACCAATGTAGGCCTGGTTGAACTCTAAACACCCTGTTCCTGTAATAAGATGAACTCCTTTGACACCAGTGATTTTATACTGAAGCCGCTGAGAGGGTTCTGTGGTTTGTTGAGTGACTAATGCCTTTGTGACTCATAGTGGCCCTTTTTGCCCTGGAAAGATTAGGAAGAAGGAATTGGACAAAATAGCAGTAAATTGTAAGGGAAATTTGGAGGTCTAAATTGAAATATACTGTTTGTAGTTGTGGAGGCTCCCCATTGATAGTTTTGCTTACAATACATGGTTCTGTTTGTTCCAGTAGATGTTTTGCTTTATATTTTATATATCCATGGTCAGAGATGCTGGGAATTGTGATCCAAAACATTGGGAGGACTCTAGGTTGGGAAAGGATGAGTTAAACTTTCCTCTCTGTGCACCGCAGTCCTGATGGAAAGAATCCATCCCTAGGCTTAGTACTTATTAACAGCAGCAGCAGCAACCCAGATGTAGTTGCCAACATTTAGTGTCTACTGTAGTTTGACCCCTAGGTTTATCTCTCCTTCAGCTAAGCTAAGGCAGAGGGAAAGGCAAGTAGCAAGAGCAGGCCTTTTATGGGGGCAAGTCTTAACACAGAGGAAGTTAGTTTTGTGAGGGTGGGGCTCTGGTTCTTTGGAAGGGGCTCAACCAAAAGAACCTTCAAATGAGGTTGAGTAGGAAAGAGTTTTATGCCATTTTGGAGGGAGGGGAGGAGGCAGTTTGAGGGATTTTTCTTTTTTTAAGCTCAAAAGTTGTCCTGGAATGTAAAAGGCAAGTGGATAGGGATGTCAAAAGGGATATTGTTTTATGGATCTTGGTTGGTGTCATTTTTATCAATCCCCACATCTGAGAATGTTGTTATTGTATAAGTTTTAATTCGGATGTCTACTCCAAGAGCTTAGGGATACAGGTGGCACTGTGGGTTAAACCACAGAGCCTAGGGCTTGCCGATCAGAAGGTTGGCGGTTCGCCTCCCCGTGACGGGATGAGCTCCCATTGCTCGGTCCCAGCTCCTGCCAACCTAGCAGTTCAAAAGCACGTCAAAGTGCAAGTAGATAAATAGGTACTGCTACAGCGGGGAGGTAAACGCCGTTTCCGTGCGCTGCTCTGGTTCGCCAGAAGCGGCTTTGTCATGCTGGCCACATGACCCGGAAGCCGTACGCCGGCTCCCTCGGCCAATAACGTGAGATGAGCGCTGCAGCCCCAAAATCGGTCACGACTGGACCTAATGGTCAGGGGTCCCTTTACCTTTACTTTATTCCAAGAGCACAAAGTTAATTTTAGCGTTTAAGCCACAAAATCTGGCCTAGGCATTCAACAAGCATGTAGGGCTTTGCCTCCTCTACAGCATGTATAAAACTAATCTTTTGAATGGACTGACCTTTTTGGAAGTAATAAAGCTACATGGCTGGCACCTTTGAAATAAGTGATTACTGGAACTGAGTGAGTCAAACTTAAGCCCAGTTATTGCACCTGCATGGATGGGAAGGAACAAAGTCCTTGTGCTTTGAACTAGTTAAATATAAGAAATGTGGGCAAGGATCCAATTATGGAGCAGAGAGGGAAGGCAAGAAAAGGGTTCATAGCAGATGAGCTGCTAAACATTAACTTACAATGATGTCCAGGCTTCTTGAGGGAAAGTGTGGCCTGCATAGTAGAGCAACATACTAGGTAGTACCGTACTTATGCCTATGACCTGTCACTTTGCCAGGTCCATCCTAGCCATAGAGGCTAGTGGCGCGGAGAACCACGGCGCCGGGCGCTGGAGGGCACTGGAAGGGCGCCAAGTGAGCGCAGGGTTCCAGCGATCTGGCCAGGAGGACTGCGCTCCACTAGCTGAGAGGCTGCACCGTGTCTCTCTCCTTCTCCGAGGACTCTGCGCTGCGCCTCCTTCTTGTTTCCCCAGCGCTGGGTTCCGCTCAGTCAAGCTTCGCCACCAGCGCGCGCACAGCACCCAAGCAGCTCTTGCTGGTCCCGTGGTGCGCGCGCTGGTGGCGAAGCTTGACTGAGCGGAACCCAGCGCTGGGGAAACGAGAAGGAGGCGCAGCGCGGAGTCCTCAGAGGTGGCCTCCCGCTGCTGCCGCGGTCCGCTTGGCACTCCCGGGCCCTTGGAGAGGCTCTGGAGGGGGGCGCTGGAGGGACCTAGTGCCAGGGCGCTGGATGGACTTAAGACGGCCCTGCACTTTGCTGCATTAACTCAAAGGGTGTGGCTTGTTACAGTGGTTGGGAGGGACTGTGGAAACTGCTATTCATGAATTTATAAAGCTGACAATAGTCCTTTAAGAGGATTAGGTAGTCTGATGGAGCCATCACAGCCCATGATGTACAGTCACTTCTTTTGACTCATTTTTGTCTCCGGTCAGACAGGTTTTACATGTTTTCTGTACCAATCACAAGTAACCATAGTTCATCATGCCATCTTTAATTCTCTTTCTCTACCTTTAGTGCTAGTCCAGATTGAGGGTGAGGGAGAAATTAAGTTTGGTTTTGAATTTAATGTGAACCAGGTCAAGTCACAGTTCCCCAAATTTTGTAACACTGTTCTCCAGCCAAATAATGTGTACCAAGACGTGTATAATACGTAACATTATATGTGTTTAAGAATTGTATATTATATGTGTATAAAAATGCAGATATTCAAGAAAACAACATACAAAATATACTATTTTAGGGGAAATTGCTTGCAAAAATGCATATATCAGGCAAAAATGCATACGAAAATATTAGGAGGAATCCACATTAAATTTTTCATGAGGACTTAAAAAAAAAATCACCATGATCAGAAATGTGAACTGAACTTAAGACTGAAAAAAAGTGAGAGGGATAAAGACGGCAAGTGCTGAAAAATCTAGGGGCCAGATAGACCTCAGAGACACATCCAGCTCCACATAGATCCATGCATAAAGACATTTTCCAGCACCGCATAGCATAGAGGACTGTTCTGTACATGTGCAAATATATTTATGTACAGCTAGATAGAAACTTGTAAATCATTCAGTCTTGTATCACACATTAATGAAAAATATACTCTTGGTTGATTAAAACTAACCCATTATTTAAGAAAAGCACTGGCCTTGAACCCATGCCTTTAACAGTAACGCCAACATGCTAAAACTATCAAAATACCAGCCCATATCCTCTCCACCCCTATTGAAACTTGTTTTAGGTAGTAAGCTCCCACTGTGAAGCATCCTAAGGCTGCAGTCCTAGGCATTAAGTTCCCTTTGAAAACAATGAGATTAATTTTAAATAGACATGTAGAGGATTGTGCTCTAGTCTTTCCCATTCATTTATCTGCACCTGTTAAATTTGTGTTTATCAGACTGCTGGTAAAGGCACAGGAGCAGGTCCAGTGGGGGGCGACAACCCCTTTCATCGTAATATCAGAAAGGACCTGCTTTCTGGGACCTATAAGAATCTGCTGAACAACGACTGTGAAAGGGAGACTTAAAATTGAATACTCCAGGGTGTGTGGAAGGAGGCCTGTGTTGTGCTTTACTGCCATGCTAGTCTCACCACTTCTAGACTGGGGCAGTGCTGGCATAGGGTGGAGCCACGGTGTGGGTTTCTCTCAGGGGACTTGAGCATCTGGTGTTACTTTAAATCAGTGATGGCGAACCTATGACACGCATGTCAGCACTGACACGCATAGCCATTTTCGGTGACACGCGGCGCATGTCGAGATCTCACTTCCGGCCGGTGGCGGAATGCCGTAGGCGGCGCATCTCTGGGGGCCTTGTGGACTTCCGGAGAGGCAAGATGGTGGTTGGCACGGAGTCGCGGAGTTCCTGAAAGAGACCAGCACTGCAGGAGTTGCTGGACGGGCTCCCAAGCCACCAAAATCACCACCGCCCAGACACCGGGGGTCACCAGTGCAGCAACCGGGGAG
Organism: Zootoca vivipara; assembly: GCF_963506605.1. Lineage (NCBI taxonomy): Eukaryota > Metazoa > Chordata > Lepidosauria > Squamata > Lacertidae > Zootoca > Zootoca vivipara. The sequence goes on along the minus strand of NC_083282.1, from coordinate 2,310,791 downwards.
CTGCCAGACCCCACCCCCACCCCGAGAACCTGACGGACGGCCTCAAGGCACTCCGAAGGCCAGAGGAGGAAAAAGGAAGCCCCGGCCCTGCTGCTGCTGCCGCTGCCGCCGCAGAAAAGAAGGAAAAACAAGGCAAAGGGGAACAGGGGTCCGCTCGCTCTATTGTCCCCATCGCCCCCGCCTCAAGAGGAGGGGGCACTTGGAGGAGGGAGAAGAACCCCAACCTCGCTGCTACCACTGCCGCCACCTCACCGCCATTCTGGGAAGAGAGAAGAACCACCCAAGGAAGGTGAAACCCCTTCCCTGTTGCCCCGCTGCCGCACAAGCATAGCCGAGTGAGGGGAGAGGTAGGCTGAAGAAGGCCACAAGGAGGCACAGGCCCAACCCGAGCCCACCTCCCCAGCGGCAGACCCGTTGGAGGAAGGCCTGAGCCCAGAGTCCCACTGGGAAAGACCTCTGGGTCCCCCCCCTTTTTAAATATTTTTTTTAAAAAAATTCCCTCTCCCTTTTCCTTTTTTTTAAGGGGAAACGATTATACATTTTTGTTATTTAAACTATAAATATCGCGAAATTATGGTTTTTTCTCAAAGTGACGAATTTTGACACACCAAGCTCAAAAGGTTGCCCATCACTGCTTTAAATGGTGTGTGATGGAGCTGTCCTTTGGCTGCCCCCATGATAATGTGGGATGGGGCCATAGGGTGCCAGGGAAATGGCATTAAATGTAGGAGGTGTATGTTCAGTGGATAGGCTAGTACATTTTGTTGTGTCCCCCAAGGCTGTAGCAATCACCTAAATTTGAAAAGAGAAACATTCTCTGTGAGCAGTACCATGCCCCTAGATTGCTTTTTGGTCTCCTTTACCCACTTCACAGCATTTCTTTAGCTGCCTTATTTTGGCCAGAGTGGAGGTGGGGGTGCATTCCGAAATTTGGCATGGAAACTGCTCTCACTGGGAAGTGCTGAGAGTTTTGGCTTTGAATTAAACAAGTTATGAGCCTTGGAAAATCCTGTGCTGGGAATGCAATTTAGACTTTATCCACAGAGCTTCTCAACTGTACGATTTAAGTTGTGCATGCATGCATAGCTAACCTTATTCTCCAGTGCAAATTATGGAAAGAAGGACTGTTACCTGTCTCTCTAGAGCAGGGGTGGGGACCCTGTGGCCCTCCGGATGCTGCTGGACTTCAGATGCCCAGATGCTGGCATGGCCAAGGGTCAGGGGTGATGGGAGATGTAGGCCAGCAACATCTGGAGGGCAACAGGTTGCCCACCTCTGCCCTAGAAAGCTGCAGTCAAGCTTTCCAATTCCACCCTCCAGCAATGTAGAAGGCAATACTACGTCCCTATCCCTGCACCAAATGCCAGGGTGGAGGTGGAGTTGCCAGTCCGCACTGCAGCCATGGCTTCTCATGGAGAGTCACAGCATGCCAAACCCAATCAAGAATCAGTGTGAATGTATGCAATCTAAATAAATGAGTAGTAGAAATAAATTTCTACATATTGGTGTGCATTAAACAGGTAAATAAATGTGGCAGTTTGGGTGGCTGGGTGGTGCTGATTCCATTTCCACTTTTGGGCCCAGGTATGCACAAATGGCTTTGGGTCCCTGGCCTCCCTTCCTGTCATTTTGGAGACATGTGAGCAGAGGAGGGGAGATGGAGCAAGCTGACTTTTTGCAGTGGGTTAGCTTAAAATGTCACACCATCATTTTCTTACCCCTTGATGCTGGATGCTGAGCTGGGCTTCTGAGAGTTTGCAGCATTCTCTGTTTTCTAACATGATAACATGTCAACAGCTTATTCTCACAGTAAGATCAAAAATCATCAGTGAAATTGCAGGGGCACACTTCTGTTTAAGCATCTGTCACTGAAATGTGTATAAAGTATTATGTCCACATCAGTATTTACATGCCATTGCGGTCCCCAAAATTCTGCCCTTTTCTGTAATGCCTCAATTGCCTCTCAGTAACAATTTGTTTTATTGTATATTTTTTGTAGCTCCCCAGACTAATGTAGACCTCCTACCTCCCTCACTTCTTTGTTTCTTTGCATGAGAGCAGTAGTGGGCACAACAGGAGAGAATCTAGGGATAAGAATTTTTGTAACTAGAAATCTGATCAGTGAATTTTTGAAAGGGGGAATATTTGAGGGGGAATCTGGGAAGGAAATTGATGTGTAAAGAGAAGATAGTTTCAGTGCATGGGGTTGGGGTAGAGGAATGCTAAAGGACCCCTGGATGGTTAAGTCCAGACAAAGGCAACTATGGGGCTGAGGGAACTGCTAGGTTGGCAGGAACTGGGGCAGAGAAACAGGAACTCACCCCATCGCGGGGATTCAAACCACCAACCTTACAATCAACAAGCCCAAGAGGCTCGGTGGTTTAGACCACAGCACCACCCGCATCCTTGGGACGGCAGTTCAAAAGCACGCCAGTGCAAGTAAATAAATAGGTACCGCTGTGGCAGGAAGGTAATGGCGTCTCGTTGTGCCTGCTGGGCACATGACCTAGAAAGCTGTGGACAAATGTCACGTGTGTGTGTAAATTTCATCCTTTACTGCCGCATTCCAAATCATAGAAAACCAATGAGATCATCATTTCTTGCTCTAGTTTTTATACAGTGCTCTTCAAATAGTTATAAAGGATTCTAACAGTGTCTTCTGGAGTATGACACCTGAACATTTGTTCAATATCGAAGTGCCAGAAACCATTTATTTATTCCAAATTGAACATTATCATGGATTATTGCAAATCTTTGAAAATAAAAGACCTTACTTGCTTTTTTAAATTGAAAACTTGCAAAGTTGGACTATGGCCAGCCTCCCTGGAGTGGGAGTCCTATAATATTGAGGTCATGACATGTGACATCTCATGCCTGAGCTCAGAGACCTTCAAATTGTATTCCTACTTAGATGCTGGGAAATGTATCCTTCTGACTTTCCTTTCAGAGTAGGGAAAGAAGCTCCATGATTTCCTTGCTCTCAACTGCCGTGGTAATTACACAGTTGGCTTTGGGTCTAGCAATTTTGTGAGACATGTATGTGCTTATTGTTACTGTTTTCCCCAAGGCTATTTCAAAGAATCATTAAAAGTAGTTCTAGGAAATGTTATACCAGAGATATTGAAAATCCCAGTTCTAATCAAGTAAACATTTCAGATTACCAGATAAGACTATTATGTTTTTTTTATCTTGCTCTGAACTTGCTCTCTCTACAATGCAATAGCTATTATCATAGACTCATTCTAAGCTCTTCCTACAAGCCAATTCGGACACTTCCTTTAGCTCCAGCTGACCAAGGGCATTTGAGAACAAAGAAATGAAATGTCCTGTTCCCTGTTTCCCTTGCCTTCAGAAGTTTCTTGGAACTCCATTAGACCAGAAAATACATTTTATAAATTTGAGTAAATTAATGCCTACAAATAGTTAAGGATGGATGATCTTGTATAGCCAAAATATTAAGTATAGCCAAAATAATATAGATAGATAAATTAATGCATTTTAAAAGGGGGAAGTGGTCATCTGTTTAAATTCTGGCAAGTGTTCATAAAATTTTGGCATAGGGTTAAATCTTGATAAATAGACAATAATACTGATTCAGTTATTTGATTAATTAGGGGTTGTGTGTGATTTTAGAGCCAAAAGAAATTTATCTGAGTAAGCTCAGGTCCCCTAATGAATGCCCAGTATGTCTGTTAAATCAATTTAGCAGAGCTAATAACTGTTGCTTCAAAATACTACATCGTAGTACAATTCCATTTTTATTTGATGAGGCCGAGCGGACAGCCTTATTTTCTGCTAGGGGCTGCATTGCTAGCAGTGAGCAGACGAAGAACCAATGGTGGATGGAGCCAGAGACAAAAGTATTTTGGATTAACTAATCCAGAATAAAGAGCACCCTGTCTCAATTTTCACCATGGCTATGCCACATTGTAATTCCCAATTCTGTGCAAATCTGCTCAGAATTCAGTCTCAGGTCTGACGGGGTTCGCCTGAAATAAATTATACTGACCACACCTACAGTAATTTTTTTGTATTCACGGAGTGTGTACAAACTCTTGACCTTTTTCTTAATTCTGACATACTTTATTTAATCATCTTTATGTGATGACCACCAGGCTTTTAATGCTTTAAATAAGAGAAAATTCATGTTTTTTCAACTTGGATGCAACTTTACTGTGGAGTCTAGATCCATCTTGTTTTGTGGTGCCCTATTGTAAACAGTAAGTCTACTGGCTATAACTGAGCTACTGACTTTGGATGTGTTTTTTCAAAGTAGAACTCTTTCCCCACCTCCACATATTTTATTTCTTAGAAACAAATCATTGGGTCATTATCTAATCATTTCCACTGCAGTCTTCCAAATATCTACTCAGAAGTCAGTCACACAGAGTTTTACTTTCCCGATTCCTGTACCTGCAAGGACAAATTTTATATTGTAGACTGCCCTGTGATCTTTGGATGAAGGGCAGCATAGAAATCTAATTAATTAATTAATTACATTTTCTTTTTAATACGCCTGTTTTGTGCAAGAGCAGCTCTGCACATAAGAGCTGTTTTAAAAATAAAAATACTGTGAACCTGCCTTCAGCAGCAACTGGTGGAAAAAAAGCAGGCCTCATCCTTTGCTTTGAGCTTATAGAAAGAAAGTGAAAATTGTGGGTGCGACAATAGATGGCACTCAGCAAAATGTCACTGCACAAAAAGTCCACCCACACAATACACTTCAGTGCATCTACTGTCAGGTAATGTGTGATTTCATATTGGATTTTCTCCCCGTTTTGGATTATCCACAGACTGGGAAAATCTGAATTTAGCAAGGGGAAAGTACAGGCTCCCACTTGAATGAGGAGGACAATCAATCAATCAATCAATCAATCAATCAAAAAGACACAAACTGTTTCAAATCCATATTAAATGCCAATATGGATCAGCCTTTGGGCTTTTCCAGCATTGCCAGGAACACCTTTTTCCTTTAATTTATGGGGAAGGTAATCATTCAGCCTGGAGAACTCAAAAGGCTTACTACCATTGTGTGACATTTTATCTGGTCCTAATGAAGGTATTTCCCTACTACTGCTGTTGCAT